>NC_030677.2:133996520-135246520 GCF_000004195.4 Xenopus tropicalis | reverse complement strand
TTTGCCATTGGTGGTTTTTTTTCACAAAAATTTGCTGCAACAAAAAAATCACAAGAAAAAGCACCCATTGACTTTAATGTATTTGGAGTAAGAATATGTGAATTTCTGTGTTCTTTTTACAGACACCGAGCTTTACTTCTTGTGTTGACCTTGTCTAAGGTTAGCAAGAGAATGTAGATTTTAGTGAGTATTAAGCATCCTATTTTTCAGTCTCTCTAAACTCTCTGTCTGTAAAACTAATATCCTTTGTCTCGTGTAGCATTTCTTATTTCATTCCCACTGGGCCCTATTTCCTGTTTTCTTGCAAGCTTTACAGAATCATACTTTTTCTCAGACAGTTCTTCTTTGTCCCTCTCACATTATGACAGGTCCAAGATTGTTTTAAATGCAGAAAGGGGTTTTAAAAATAAAAATCCACTCTTATTTCCCTTTGGAAAGAATGTAAGCATATTTTACTTAAGTATTTCTTTGTACATTTGGAAGCAAATCACTCTCTGTGCTTTGTTAGAAGAGGCTCATTGCAAACACTTCATTATGCAATAACACAAGAATTTGGCTATGCACAGGGACCGCATTTAATTTTTTTAGTTCTTGATCAAATTCATTCCACATAAGTTCTCAAAGCAGTGATCCAGCTGCCATGTCTGCTGTGAAAAATGTATACATTTTCCAGATATTATATTTTTAAAGGGTCACTATAACCTATTTTCCTGCAGGATTGTATATTGTACAGTGGATTGCATTTGTTGGCACAGTTTTTTAACATCTTGCAAGGAACTTGCAAGTGAGTCAGTAACACTATGGAAACTACAGAGATAGATAGAAAGAAAATATGTACAACAGAAGAAACAACAAATGGAATATTAATAGATGTAGGTGAAGTTGCCTTCAGATGACACTTGCTTTAACTTGGTGGTTTTGCCTTCAGCAATGCATTCCAGTGCCACAGTAGAATCCAAATGACAACGCAGGAGTTAATTCTTTCAATTTCTGAAGGACTGAAATTTGTTCTATTGAATTTAGAGCCAGATGTGATGAGACAGGATGTTGGCAGACCTGGATATAAACAGTACTAAGACAACATATAGAATCATATGGGCAACATAGTGGCACAGTGGTTAACATTGCTACCATTGCAGCGCTGGGGTCCTAGATTTGATTCCAACCAGGGCACTATTTCCCTATGGTCTCCTCTTGCAAATCCAGTTTCCTCCAACATCCTGAGAGGGAATCACATTAATGTGCTAATGCTGTCCTCATCCAATGGGACACTGAAGTCTTATATTCTAGTGGCTAGGACTTATGTAACATGGAACAATTTTCTAAATTAAAAACACCAAAATTAGTTGGGGCAAAGTATAAACAGCACATCATAAAAAACAATTCAGTTTTGTGAGAGCTAATTCTAGGTGATTTAATCTTTCCAACAAATGTTTTGTGGGTCTTTAGCTAAAATTCAAAATACTTATAAAAGCAACTTTATAAAAACAAGCCAATATATTTCCAGAGGAAGCACTGTAAAAACATTTCATTCATTTTACTTGTTAAAGTTTACAGAAACCATTTGGGCCACATCTTACATTTTTCCAATTCCACTGAAACCTATGTTTTTTTTTTTTTTTACAAACACAGCAGTCCCAGCAGGGGGTGTACTAGAGACAAGAGATAACCTTGAAAAAAAACAATGAGCTGCAGTGATTATAGCAAAACATTTACTAATGGATCTACTAATCAAGCTTCTCTTGGCTGGTAGAGAATCATTTCATTGGGTACTACACTGTCTATTGTCTTTCAACAGTTGTGTGTGTGTGTAAGATAAATGTGAGGACACAAGGGCACAACAGGAATGATGAAGTAATCTAGTTCATACTGTTCAGTGCAGTTCAGAATTGCTCTCATTTATGACATGTGAGAGTTTCTTAAGTGAATAGCCTAATAGAAGGGATTAATATAAGTATCAATCCATAGAACTTGTTGTTACACATATTGGCATTATCCAGTCTTTTGAAAATAAAATGGCATATAATGCTTTTCTTTAAAAGTCCCTATTTGTGAAAAGTACAAATTCTATTGTTTGAGATCCTTTCATAACAAAGAGACTTTGCTAGTTTTTGTTCCTCTTAAATACACATATTGAGAGATTTTTATCTGTGTGTTAGAGTTTTACATATGGAATGGTGCAAAACACTTGTAGCCGAGTGCATATATTATTTAAGACTTTCATTTGATGCATAATAATAAATGCAATACAAACCATTTTGTTTTAAAATATAACATAAAAATACAATTGACGTGATGCCAGAATCATCTTGAGCTTAGGCAATAAAACATCAGAGAATACCTGAATGCAAATCACCATGGGTAAAATATTTCACTCACCTAATGTTGCAAAGCTGACTAGCAGGCAATGACATATGATATGTGGTACACGCGTGTTTTGTTGTGATTTGTCACCCATGCTGGAGACACTAGAGGGTTGGGGGCAAAACCTACTATGGGCCTCTATTCCTAAAATTTTGCAAAATAAATATCATGCTTACCCTCCAAACTGACATATTAGCTTGATTTCTCCCTCCCCCATGGCCATTTGTGTCTGAGCTATACTTTACAAGGAGTCATTACATTACTGTAAGTTTAGAATATCTTGTAAATACTACTTTTAGAATCATCTATTTTTGACATCACACAAGAATACTAGCCTTAAAATGACAGAAGGTAGTACCACGGTATCGAGACTAACACTCCGGCCATATCCCCACTTTGTTTAGTTGCTTTTCACTTTGTAGTGACTTTCTACTGTTTCTGCAAAGTGGAAAGTAAATGGGGATTTAGCATTAAAGTTGTCTATTTTACTACTCTGTACAAAGAATATTACACACATTTGATTATGTAAAAAGTAGCTTAATTACATTATCCTGGTTACCAATTGTAACCAATCAGTATTAGTTTTCATCAAACTACTAAAAATTAGAAAAATGGAAGCAACAGTTTGTTCGCTAAGGGCAATTGCACTGGTACAATTTAGCAGTCATGTTAGTGAATAAGTCCTTGTATGTATAAGCATGATGATCTGTAAACACTTTAAAAGGTGAAATGAAACGTTAGATACAAGACTGAAGGCCTATAATGAAAACAATACACAATGCATCATAAAAATATATAAATTAACAAAACATTATTTTATTTACAACCTAAATTAAAGAGGAGCACAGCAATATAGCAATATGATAAAAGCAGAATAAGAACTGATATTTAAGTACCAGCCTAGGCTAAGATAAAGTTGACTAGTAGAAACTAATACCACGTGGTGTTCCACACATGTTACATAGGGCCATGTGTCATCCAGAGTTCATTATATTGTAAGCTACAGCTGTATTTAAATAGAAGCTCTCTAAAAATGAAAGCAAAATAAACAGCAATTAAAACCTCTCAGCACGGAGAATCAGATTTTGCCAGCTGAATTACTTACGTTTAAAAAAAAAATAATAATAAAAAAGGAAAATGGAAAAAAGTGGGAAAAATTGAATCCTGACTGTTTTGTATATTGTGCTTAGTCATTAACTTTTATGCCTTCCAAATGTATTTATATCTGGAATGTTAGCCTATGCAGCTTGTGGGGTATATGGGAATAATTATTTTTTGATTGTATCTGGGTGTGCAAGAGCACATGGTTATATGAATCCGTTAACTAGAGCAGTGCTATTTTTTTACAAATAAGAATGCCATGTAATCTTTATCCCATTAAATGCTATCTATATTTAAAAAGAATTTGTCACAGTAGAATAAGGACAAGTATAGTCAATATATTTTTATCACTATACATTATCAGATTGAACTTCTTATTTACAGATTTCTAACTAGTGTCTTGAGCAAGGCTCATTACCACAATTTGATGTGTTATGAGAGAAGGCTTAGAAAACAATTTACAATTCTATGAAACATTATTTTACTCCAATAACTCTTTTTCTACTCAGGATACCAGGCACAAACAAACCTAAATAACATGATTTAATATCAGTACAACATTGTACATCTCTTTCCATACCTGAGGCATTGTATAGAACAATATATTATTGATATGCAAGGTATTGTTTGGTTTCAACTGACGTGTAATCTTTGTAAAGCACCACATAGCCTATTAGTGCTTAATAAAGGGGTAATAATCTTAAATATGTATTGCTCTTCTATACATCCTTTCTGGTTCCCTAGTAAAAGTATAAAATGCATACTCTGGACTAGGTTTTACCATCGCTTTATTAGACTCTTAACTGTGTGGAGATCCACTTCACATTAGCCCTTTAAAGGTGGCCACACACGTGGCGATTTGCAATCTTTTGTGCGACCATTGGTCGCACGAAAGATCGTTAAATCCGCCACTAATGTTCAGGGCTGAAACGGCAGATAAGGAGGTAAAAAACAATAGGATTTCTACCTCCTTCTGCCGATTTAGCCCTGACGGCAGATTTTGCTCAGGCACCTTCTATGGTGCCCGTTCAAAATCTTTTAACCCGCCCGGTCGGCGAGTCGTCCGATATCAGCAGCCTCCTGCGATATCGGTCGACTCGCTGACTTGCCCTACCAGCACCGAATATCGTACGAAACGAGGTTTTGTACAATATTATCGGTGCGTGTATGGCCAGCTTAAGAGGATGTACCACCATTATTCTTTGCTCACAATCCTTTACCCAATTCTCTGGTAATTTAGAGAGACTCACATTATGTTAACGCTAACAAACTTCTACACACTTCATTGTACTGAAATTTGCAGCGCAATGGTGCCAGTTAATTTGGCCAAGTAACAACCAAAATGACATTGACCTTCTGTAAATGCCAAAGAGTGCTTCTTTTGAAGCTTAGGCTTTGTGAGATGAGTGTATAATAAAGGTTTTTCTCTTTTTATTTTTGTTATGTTTTTATGTTAGGATTTCCGGAGTGCCCTTTTTTTCTCCTTTTTTGTTTTGATCATTATTAGAATGAATTGTCTGCAGGAACCAAGAACAGAAAATATATAAAAAACACACATAAACTCACCATTACTAGTTGTCCCTTTCCTGTGGGCAAATTTTGAGTAAATTCTCAAGGGCTCAAGAAGAAGATGATAAAACAGATGGAAGTTTTGTACTCTTATGATTCAGGTTATCTCAATGGCTCTCACTTTTCCCTTAATCTAGTGTCATCTTTCCCTGGTTCAGCTGATATATTTTTATATTTACTCATTTATTATAATAAAATGTAATAAAAAGAAAGTTTTAACAATTTGAAACCTACTTGTATGTGAAGGCAAAAATATACAACAATTTTGTAGCCCCTACAATTCCAATCCTTCCAAAGGATTGATGGCGTCCTGGCTATGCAGAATTAGGTACATGATTAAAACAATGCTATTAGTAGTATAATGATATGAGTTTAGCTGAACAGTTATCTAAAAGAATGTTTTCATTGGTAATATTACACCTTCTATCTTTGTTGCAAACGAAAAATAAATTATGAGATCATCCAGCCAGAAAACTGACAGCCAGATAGATAAAATAGTGCTAATGGGATTATACATCTTTAATAAAAATAAACAGCTGCCAGGAGAGTAATTTGCCTATATTTTATAGGTAAAGTTCTGGCCATGATGGTGGTCTGCAGAATTTCTACAATCTTCTTCCAAATGAGTGTAAGTGAAGAGGCTTATCTTATTGTATTCTGAAATGTTAACTAAGCCCAAAGACTGGCTAGAACTAAAAACAACAGGCATAAATGCATTCTTATTGCTAAAGCTTTCCTTAATTCATACTATACTAAACAATTACTTGAGGATGGAAGTTACAAACATGCAGTAGGTAAAAAAAGCAGTAACCCAGAGCAACCAATAATTAACTTTGATTGTTCAAAGGCAATTAAACCTACAAAACAAAATGTCTGATTGGTTGTTGTGCATTAACACAATTGAAAAAAACCATGACCAGTTTGTGCATTTTTCTTTCATTTGGCAGCAACTGCCCATTTATAAACAAAACACTTGATTTTTTTCATTAATAATTGGTTTAGATGAAGGTACATAGTGTAATATAGAAATCAAAGCCATATTTATGCTTTCATAGAAAATGAGACTAATACCTAAAAGTAAATCAGCAATAAAAAAAATGTGGATTGTGGCGCTATTACAAAATTGAAATAATTTGGTCATAAAAGAATCAGAAGAAGCAAATGTGGTTTATTATTTGTTTCAGGTGGCTCAGCTCAGAAGTAGAACAATGGTATTGGAGTGTATTTGAATTGTACCAAAGCTTTTTATACAGTGCTTCAAAAATCATTGCTTTCTAAACTAAGGTCTGTTGGTTGTTGTTTAGGAAACTGGCTAAATGATCTTGTACAGATGGGGTTTGTTAATGTGACATTCTCTACTTGGAGTAGGGTTCTTTGTAGGGTGCTGCAATGTTCTCTATTGGATCCATTTTATTTAATTTGTTCATTAATGATTTGAAGCGGGTCATTGTAAGTAATGTATTGATGTTTGCAGATGACACAAATCTATGCAGCCCAATAAATTCTATCGAGCATATGGCATTGTTGCAAAAATATCTGGACAGACACTGTGTGCCTAAGTGGCAGATGAGATTCAGTATTGATAATGTTCAGTATTGACAATGGTAAGGCCCTATATTATTGAATTAGAGAGGTTCAAAAAAGAGGCAAACTAGCTTGTTAAGGGTATGCAAAGTTTCAGTAATGAAGAAAGCCTAGCCAAGTTTACACTGGAAAACAGGGGTAATATAATATTTAAAGGGCCTAGTGGCGTAACTATAGAGAAAGCAGACCCCGTGGTTGCAGGGGTCCAGACTGTGGGGTCTACTTTCTCCATAGCCACTCCAGTTTCTGAAAATGTGTGTGCCCACTGCAAACTATCAGCAGATGGGGCATGGGGTAGGTAGCTGTGCGCGGCAGGACCCTATGAAGGTTTTTTTGCTTGGGGGCCTGGCGCAGTCTTGTTTTGCTGCTGTAAGGGACCTACAATAAACTCTGTGATGCATCATTCACTAGAAGGGCCTTCCAGGGCATGTACTCAAATTAAAAGAAAGGAGATTCCATCTTAACATTTGGAAAGGGGTTTTGTCAGTGAGAGCTGTGAAGCTGTGGAATTTCCTACTTGAAGTGTTTGTACTGGCAGATACATTAAATAGCTTCAAAAAGTGGTTGATTAGCAAGTGAGTAAATACAGGGTTACTGAGAGTAGCTTTTAACACAAGTTGATCTAGGGACTGATTTTTCTCCCCTCTAAGGCTAGTTGGAAAGACTTCAGATGGATTTTTCACCTACCTCTGGATAAACAAGCAATTAGGAAGGTTTTATTTGCACCAGAAGGTCAACCTAAATTACTATGTTATACTAGTAAGCATACATTAGCTGTATATTATCTTGAACAGAAATCTGCATATTTCATTGAGAAGTTGGAAGATGTGGAACATTTTATGCTAGATTTATCATTCACCCATTACCAAATCACTGCCTATATTTGGCAGTATAGATGACAATACAGTATAGATGACATACCGCATGCTTGTTTTGCTCATTGTATCCATCATGTTTGAGGTTAGGACTTTAGTAAAGACATTTATGGACCTATAGCTAAAAACTATTGCTGTTTTTCATTTCATTTCATTTTCATGCATCACATGAACATTGTTGCTATCACATAGCTGAAATATATATTTATTATTTAATAGTACAGATCTGGGACCCGTTATCCAGAATGCTTGGGACCTGGGGTGTGAGGTTTGATATAATATCCTATATTCTCATATTCATATAATCATATATTCATATATGCATGTATTTTGATACTTTGATATACTTTGATGCTTAGCATATCATACTCCATTTTAGAAATGTATCTCCATTTTGTAACAGCAACCAGCAAGGTTTGAACATCCCATAATAGTTGCAAGGGCACAGCTTGCACCTTACGAAATATAATCTTATCTATGCACTGACGCAACTTCTACTCCTTGTGTCCTCCTTAAAATTCCTGTCCCGTATTAGCCATCCTCGAAGGCCATCTCTGAAGATAATGAAGTAGACCATCTTTGTTCTAAAGCTAATGTTATAATGATTGCTTTGTATCTGCAAGGGGTATAAAAGCCCTGATCACGTAAAAATAAACTGAACAAGTTTGAACATCCATTTGGTTGTGTCCTTCTTGTTCCCGTATATACGTCTTTGTCTTGGCAGGAGAGCTCCCACGGATTACTAAATTTACAGTCTGCGGTCAGGAACCCTAACATGGGGTTTCTCGGATAAAGGGTCTTTCCGTAATTCGGACCTCCTACCTTAAGTTTGCAAAAAATATTTAAACAGTAATTAAACCAACTAGGATTGTTTTGGCTCCAGTAAGGATTAATTATATCTTAGTTGGGATCAAGTACAAGGTACTGTTTTATTATTACAGTGAATGTAATGTGAATTATTTGATTAAAATGGAGTCTATGGGAGATGGGCTTTCTGTAATTCTGAACTTTCTACATGAGTTTCCGGATAAGGGGTCCGATACCTGTAGTAGCAAAAGTAATGATTTTATTGTAATGTGTGTGCCCTATAATATCGTTATTATATATCACTACTGTATATGTAGCACTGTATATTTTTACAATATAGTAATAGTACCAATGGCGGGGGAAAATAGTGCAATAAATAAAAATATACAGTAACAAAGCTAAGAAGGGAGCAGGTACCTGCCCTATAGAGCTTACATTCTGACATGGTGTAATTGTGTCCTGTGTGTTCTCTAATGGTAGAAGAAGATCCTGACACAGCAAAATAATAGTACAGGTATGGGACCTGTTATCCAGAATGCTCGGGACCTGGGGTTTTCCGGATAAGGGGTCTTTCTGTAATTCAGATCTCCTACCTTAAGTCTACTGAAAAAAATATTTAAACATTAAATAAACCCATTAGGATTGTTTTGCCTCCAATAAGGATTAATTATATCTTAGTTGGGATCAAGTACAAGGTATGGATTTAATATTACAGACAAAAAGGAAATACTTTTTAAAAATGTGAATTATTTGATTAAAATGGAGTCTATGGGAGATGACCTTTTCATACTTCGGTTTCCGGATAAGGGGTTAGATACCTGTACTGTGTAATTGGACCTTTGAGGACAAAAAAAACAAGGGGCTTTTGGGGTGGCAGAGAGAAGAGACTGATGGAAAATTTGCTTGGATAGCTGAAACTGATAAGGACTAAAAAAAGAATGTTGGCCTAACTTTAATGTTTAGTATATATTAGTCATTCTTACTTTTTCATGCATTTAATATTCTGTTTTATTATTGCATGATAAGTGAAAAATGTGGAAGATTAAACAAAAGATTGTAAATTTTGCAAATATTATGTTTTAGCCAGGACAGAACACATCTTTCCATCCTTTTAAAAGGTATTTGTTGAGTTTTATATGCTGTGTTAAAATACAGACAGATAAGAATGATTCTAGGTATGCATGTCTCATATTTCCCATAACATCCATGAAGCTTGGAAATGAAAAACTATAATAATGCAGTTGAAGTAAATGTGTTGTCGTCCTTGAAACACATTATGGAAGCGCCCTGCAGGCATATACCAAAGAAAATATGGGACTCTTTCTAAGTTGGTTCAGGTGAGGTAACACAAAAAGAAAATCCTGGATGTGGGTAAGATGACAGAGCCACGTTTATGTCAATAAAGCAAGCATAATGCATAAAAACTGAACTGATCCGCATACACTAGGGTTGCCACATCTGCTGGCTTTAGTCTCGGGGCAGGGGGTGGGGCAGTGATGTCATGGGGTGGGGCTATGACATAGCAATCGCCCAATCTAAGTGAGTCCTGCCCATTTTTCCTAATTTGGAAAACTGGGCAGGAGGTTTTAATCCAGATACCCCTTCCTAAAACCGGGCTGTCTGGGTCAAAACCAGACAGGTGGCAACCCTACATACACCAATAATAAAAAGGTAGTCATTTCTGCTTTACAGCAATTCTTCTTTATAAGATCCCTATATATTCTGTGATTATTGTCTTGAGAAATCTTATTGCTGAAAGTTTTTCTGGAATTAGGAAATACTTCATCATTACTCACACTATTTTTACCACCAAGTGAAAGTCACAGTTTTTGTTTGTTGCCCAGACCACTATTGCCTGTTTTTTTAGGGTAAAGACACGGGAAGATTTCAAGCATTTTCTTTCCTCAGCAATTTGTAGCTAGATAGCAGCCACCTATCACTTTCAATGGCAACAACTGTATCTGATATGACAAAAGGAACACAGTAACACTTGTTTCTTAATTGGTGCATTTTGTGGCTGTGTCTAATGATGCAGCTCACTGTGAGAACACTGGAATTATTGACACATTCAGGGTCATGGGCGTCCACAGAAGGGGGCAAGAGGGGGCACTTGCCCCCCCCTGGAAAAGTAGCAAAAAAACAAAAACCTTACTCCGTTTCTGCACTTTCCCCTCAAGCCCGTTTTTGCTGTGCTCCGATTGGATCTTTCTTCTTGTGGATTCTCCAATCAGAGCACAGCTTCCTTGACAGACAGTAAAATTGACCAATCAGAGCACAGATGCACACAGGGATCGGGAGATTTTGCAAACTGGAAACAGAAATGAAGACTGAAAAGAACAATCTGCAGCTGTAACTTTACCTAAGAACCAACTCTCAACTTTTGCTGCAGTTTTCATCCCACAGGTACTATACACAGGTACTATACCCAGGTACTATACCCAGGTACTATACCCAGGCACTATACACAGGTACTATATACACAGGCACTATACACAGGTACTATACACAGGTACTATACCCAGGTACTATACCCAGGCACTATACACAGGTACTATATACACAGGCACTATACACAGGTACTATACACAGGTACTATACCCAGGCACTATACACAGGTACTATATACACAGGTACTATACACAGGTACTATACCCAGGTACTATACCCAGGCACTATACACAGGCACTATACACAGGCACTATACACAGGTACTATACCCAGGCACTATACACAGGCACTATACACAGGTACTATACCCAGGTACTATACACAGGTGCTATACACAGGTGCTATACCCAGGTGCTATACCCAGGCGCTATACCCAGGCGCTATACCCAGGCGCTATACCCAGGCGCTATACACAGGCGCTATACCCAGGCGCTATACACAGGCGCTATACACAGGCGCTATACACAGGCGCTATACACAGGTGCTATACCCAGGTGCTATACCCAGGTGCTATACCCAGGCGCTATACCCAGGCGCTATACCCAGGCGCTATACCCAGGCGCTATACACAGGCGCTATACCCAGGCGCTATACACAGGCGCTATACACAGGCGCTATACCCAGGCGCTATACCCAGGCGCTATACACAGGCGCTATACACAGGCACTATACCCAGGCACTATACCCAGGCACTATACCCAGGCACTATACCCAGGTACTATACACAGGCACTATACACAGGCACTATACACAGGCACTATACACAGGTACTATACACAGGTACTATACACAGGTACTATACACAGGCACTATACAGTTCTAAAGAATCACTAGCTGACATTAAATTGTTTTTTGCCTGACCTGACATCTATAATAATTTATAATCTATCCCCTACCCTAACACATGGAGGGTAAGTTAACTCTTTCCCTCTGAAAAAGCTCATTGTGTGTTTATATATTTGTTGTTGTTTTTTGCACTTACTATTTTTTTTTTTTTTTTGTCATTGTTTTGTTCATTTATAGTAAGTTACAGTGGGGCCAATGTTGTGTATCAGTGCCAGTGTTATAGTGCCAGGGCCTGAATATCTGCCCTCAGTACCCACTGTGTTTCACTGTATATAATGTGCTGGGTTTGTAAATACGGACTGCGTCTCACTGTATATAATGGGGAGTCAGTACCCACTGCCTTTCTTGCTATAAAACTAACATAAACACATCTAAAGGGGTGGTTCACTTTTAAGTTAACCTTTAGTATGTTATAAAATGGCCTATTCCTAGCAACTTTGCAATTGGTCTTTCTAATTAATTTTTTTGAATAATTTGCCTTTCTCTTCTGCCTCTATACAGATTTCAAATGGGGGCCAAAAAATATTGCTCTGTGAGGCTACAATTTTATTATTATTATAATTTTGTATTACTTATTTTTCTAAGTAGGCCCCTTAACTATTCATATTCCCATCTCTTGTTTAAACCACTACCTGGTTGCTAGGGTAAATAAGACCCTAGCAACCAGATAGCTGCTGAAATACCAAATGGAGAGCTGCTGAACAAAAAGCTAAATAACTGAAAAACCATTAAAAATAAAAGTGAATTCGAATGCGAACTACCCCTTTAAGCTAACTGATCACAAACACAAATGTTTGCAGATCCCCTAACAGAAGTGCGCGTATGAATACTTTTACATCCTAAACATTTTAGGGTAAAAAAAAAAAAGCACCCCCACCCGCACTTTTGTACAGTATCCCTGGGAGTCAGTGGGAACGGCAAGAGGTAGTTGGGAGGTTAACTTTTTACGCCAGCAGCGAATCCACTAAGTGTCACATTAGCTGTAGGTCAGTCTGTGTATGGGCCATCTTTAGCCTCCCCTAGTATCATCCTGCAAAAAAAAAAAATATATTTTTATATATATATTTGTCTGTTGCAGGATGATGCTAGCTTACTTGCCCCCCCTTGGAAAATTTTCTGCGGACGCCCATGTTCAGGGTGGCTGTAGCTATAGGGTTCTCTTGTGTCAACAGACACACTTGAACAAGATTCTTTGTGAAGAACGAGCAAGCACAACAATAAAAGGGTGTAAAGGGTGTGTTTGGATGCAACCATGGGTATGGGATCTGTTATCCAGAAAGCTCTGAATTAGGGGAAGGCCATCTACCATCTACCAAATTTTTCCTTTCTTTGTAATAATGAAACAATACCTTGTACTTGATGGTAACTAAGCTGCATACATCCATTTTAGTGGAAAAATAATCATATTGGGTTTATTTAACTTTTAAATGATTTTTGCAAATCAACCATTTGTGAAAAAAATATGCTTCTCCACTTCTGACGTTTAGCTGACTCCACCTCAGTCTCTTCATTTCCATCCTGGTTATGTTGTTCTGTGAATAACCTCAGAGCTGCTTCCTGGATCTAATTGCCTTGATTCATGGCCTGTCTTGCAGTTCTTGGCCTGCCTATCTTAAGGGACCTGCGGTTGCTAGTCTGGCCTAGCTCTGGTGCATATATCACACTCCTATTGTATGATGCTAGATACAATATTGTGATGTGACTGATATGGTCACAGGTTAGTGCCATTGACCCAAAATATAGCCGTGACTACCTAGGTAGTCAGGTACAGATCAAAAATTATACAGTGCAAGAAAAAGAATACGTTTGTTCCAAATTTCACTCTAAAATCCTTAAAGTTGGGTTTTAGGGTATCCTGGATAGGTGAATATGCAATGTCCCCAAATCTAACCCACTGCTCTGCTCTGGGCTGCTTCACAGTTTAGTAACCACCAACCTAGAGTATATACATTCAGCAAAGCTCCTCAGTCTCTTCTTCAGCAGATACAGATTCACTTGTGTTTAAAGGAGTAGTTCAGTTCTTTCTAGTTTGGCATTTCAGTTGGTTTTATATTCTGAAAGTCTGAAAGTTGAATAAGAAAGGGCCTGAATAACAACAACAATTGATGGCTTTGTTTCACTTGTCAATTTTTTTTCAATTTTATTTCGCCAGCTTTAAATGTGTACAAGGAGTGAGCAAAGTACAATGATTTTACATATAGCAACACCGATTGCTACAGCTGAGAATTTTCCTTGTATTTTAAAAATCAAATGTGGCTTATGATGTGGTAAATTATGAGGAAAGGGTGATCATACTTTTCCTCTCTATAAACCACACACTTTGGCTAAAACTACTCTTCTAACTTCCCTCAGAATAGTTCCAACATAAAGTATTAGATAATAAGCCAACCCAAGATTTAAGTCTCAGCTCTAGTAATATCTTTTTAGTTTGATGACATATCTTAATATGCAAAGAAAGATAGAGGGTTGCAAACCAATAGTGTGTACCATTTGATAGTTTATTAATATGGAATTAAAACTGCACTACAATATATAAAAAGTAAAAGGGTTCATCAGGCAATACCAAAAGTGTGCAACCTGTTAACAGAGGGACAGGTGTATGCTTATCACAGATGGAATGGGATCAATATGTTGCCACATTAGATGTGCTAAGCAATCACCAATGTGTGTCCAACTTCAACAGGGTAAAAACAGCTTAAAAAAATAAAAGCTCACCTTAATTTAAATGCATTCAAAAGTTGGTGTTAATAAATTAGCTCTTTTGGGCAGGGCCCTCTTCACCTCTTGTATCGGTTATTGATTGCTTTATATGTTACTCTGTATGTCCAATGTATGTAACCCACTTATTGTACAGCGCTGCGGAATATGTTGGCGCTTTATAAATAAATGTTAATGTAATGTAATGTAATTAACTTGATTATAGATGACTGAGGATCGACTGGCTGCACCCAAAGAAACTATAAACTGGACTCAGTACTTCTTCTATTCAACCTATTTTTCATCTTTTATACTTTTTGTGCCCATTGTGTATGTTATTTGACATATTTTAATACTAAAGAATTCCCATGATAAATAAATATTAAAATGCCATGTATGCCTTGATGTCATGTCTTCTTTCCATAGTACATAGCACTAATCCACTTACAGCTTTGCAGTTTACAGTGTATCTAATTGCACCACTGACTTGCACTAAGGTACCTTACTACACTATTGTGCAGCACCAAAGCTTATTGCAGTCAGTCTCGCTTGACTTTCTTTTTCTTGATTTGAAACCTTAATCAGAAACATATGTTATGGGTTACACAACAAATGCAGCATGTGATCTAGGAGTTCCATGTGAGTACATGTGGAAAGTGTTATAAACCAAAATGTATTTAAAACTAAAAAGGGTTTGCTCATGGTAGGAATACTGTGACGTATAAAGCAATATATGAATGATTTCAGGGTGAATTGTAGTGGGTTTGTTGGTGCCACTCAATAGGCTTCATTTATGATGGCAAGTCAAAAAACGGATGCAAACAGTGCCCACTTTTTTGCGCGTGAACTTGCCTCAGGTTAACTGTATGTTCTCCCTGTGTCTGTGCTGGATTTACTTTTGTGGGATGGAATCAGTCAAGGAAAGAGGAATCTAGATCACCTTATAAAAAATAACAATCATAGTTTAACAAAGGTTATTTTAAAAATTGTGAATAAAAAATGAATTTCTGTTGCTTCACCAATACATTACAAAAGCAAGCCTTTCTGAAGTATTCAGCCATTATGAATTCTACAAAGAAAGCATCTATTTGGCTCCAGCAATGTAGCACACTCTGTTATTGCCATTAGGAATTCATTCTAAAGCAGCAGTCCTGTTTTTGTCCTTTTCCATATTTCTGTTCTCTGCAATGCATTATTTGAAACTTATCCCTTGCATTGAAACAGGATATATCAGCAAACTGCTATCCCTGCGGAGTCTCATTTCTACAGTATTATCCTGAAAATCTCTAAAATTGCATGGGCTCATTAGCTCCTTTTCCAACTGTCAGCATTGTCCAGTGTGATTGATAAGGAATCAGGATACAGGAAGCACATTAAACTGCATTCAGTTGGAGTCAGGACTAGCACATCTGGAAATCATTCAATGCGTGGGCATGAACCAGGAGTGTAACAGTAAAGACTAGATTCAATAATGTCTCCTGTCGCAGATGGCCTGATAGAGAAAACAGCAAGGGAAAGTGTTTATGTGTTTTTATGACCACAGATATGTGTTTTCTGCAACATCACTTTTTATATAAATGCCACATGCATTGGAATTAGGAGGTAGACTTCCTGCACAGTTTGAAGTTGCTTACCTTGAGAATAACATAATTAGTAGTGAAATGGCTTAATGTCACCAGAATTAATTATATTGGTGCTACAATCAAAGTATATGTTACAGCTCATCTACAATCCCCGTAGTTTGTGTTCTAGCCTTGCATGTTCTATTTGCATTCATTGTGGGTATGCTTGAAGAAAAAGAAGTGGACTGTAAGAAAACAATGAAATAACCTGCAGTGATTCAGTTAAAGTTGAAGCTGTTTTGGAATAGATTTCTTATGTTCAATGGTATGTGTTCAAAAACTGAATTGAGGTCTTTTTAATCCCTTATGTTGCTTGCCACACCCCAAGAAGCAACGAGTAGACAATAAAAATAAAAATATGTAATTTTATTGGGTATCTGATATCCTATCCATTATATAATGAAAAGGATGTAGAAAAAAAGAACATGATGCATGAGGTATTTTGTCATTGGGAAATTTCACTAGAAAACTGTATTGCAACATGTTATCAAAGTTAATATTAGTGTGGATGAATTTTATATTGGTTTACATTCCCTCACGCGCCTGGGGTATTCATATGGGAATATTTATTGAACAGATACATATTTACAATCTGTAATAAATGAGTTAGTGCTGGGGGACCATTTTCCCTGCATGATAATTAAAACATGCCTGGTTATTTTATGTTATTTGTTCTAAATCATTTGTGCTATAAATATATGACCTTCCCAGTAGACCATTCTGTCCTTTTAAAATGAAATAAAAGAAAGTTGCAGTCAGTGCATGCACAAGAAAACAAAAGGCTTGCAGCAGAACTCACCATTCCATACAGCAAACAGCCAAATCCTGGAATGTGGCCTGTGGTATACCCTCTTGGAAGGCACTTCCATACATTATGGTTCACCACAAATCACTGAATATGGCCAAGGAAGGTGCATTTTAAAAATATTTCTGTAAATATCATATTACAAAGGTTTACAGGCTGTCCCTGTAATATCTCTCTTGATATTTATAGAAATGTAAGTGCCACATAACAGATATGTAAGAACTACTTACCAGCCTTAGCCTGCTAGTAATACCATTGTTTCCTTAACAGTTTGCGTACAATCTTTTTGTATGCAAATGGTTATTGTGTTTTTTTTTCAATGTAATGCTTTATTTATATAGAATTACTATGGGGCACATTTACTAATCCACGAATCCGAATGGGAAAAATTCGTATTGGAAACGAACATTTCGTGACTTTTTCGTATTTTTTGCGTTTTTTTTCGTCGCCGTTATGACTTTTTCGTAAATTGTCGTGACTTTTTCGTAGCCGTTACGATTTGCTCGTATATTGTCGCGACTTTTTCGTATTGAGCGATCGTAAACGGCGGCCAAAACTTTCAGACTTTGCATGATTTTGGAAGCCTCCCATAGGACTCAATGGCACTCTGCAGCTCCAACCTGGCCCAAGGAAAGTCACGATACTGAAGCTTGAATGAATCAGAAACTTTCGTACTCGGCGCGACGGCTACGAAAAAGTTGTGACAATTCACGCAAGTCGTAATGCTACGAAAAAGTTATAACGCTACGAAAAAGTCGCGACACTTTACGAAAAAGTCGTAACGGCTACGAAAAAGTTGTGACAATTTACGAAAAAAACGCAAAATACCGATCATTACGAAAAAAACGCATTCAGACCCTTTTCGGACGTTCATGGATTAGTAAATGTACCCCTATGTATGCAGTGCTATACAGTAACAGTATACACATTAAATAAATACAAATAAATATGCTCAGAACCAAAACTATACACAGGAGTAAGATTTTAATTCACTACTGACTTATTTGAATAGCCTGGTATAATTAATATAAGTATAATTAGTGCAGTACCTACTTTTCTTTTAGGGTCAGCCACTAATAATGACGCTACAATTATCTAACTAACTTTTGGCTATCTAGGTAGGAAAACATTGATAATTTAACAGAGCAGGTATGGCAGTTACCCCAGAACATTTGCATGCATTGTTTTCTTTTTTCAGATTAAATAAAATATACTAGAGAGATTGCATAATTGTCATGTCTTGAGACATTGGTTCATGAGGTAGGAAATAGTTGCATCGATATAGGGCAGTGCTGCAACTACATACCATCAACACCTTCAACAAATAGATAGAACTTGAATTGTATTCATAGTTAATGTCTTCTGCTATATATTGTTGCCTACAATATAATTATGGAGGGTTCAGTGTGCCTCAGTTTCCATGTTATTAGTAATGTATAAGGAATATATAAGTTATTCAGAAACCAGTTATCCAGAAAGCAACTAAATATGGAAATGCCATGTGTCTTATTTAAACCGAAATGTCTAAGGTTTTACTGATTTACAGTATCTAATAGAATTAAGTCTAAAGCAACTGGACTTTCCACCAGCAAGAACAAGAGTCACCGGTGGAAAGGCCTTTGCATCGCTTCAGTTTTCCAAAGTCGCACGAGGAAAGTTCGCACGACTTTGAAAAACTGCCTTGGCTTTTCACCGGTGACTCCTATTGTTGTCATTGGAAAGGCATTTTAGAGAGGTTAGTCACCCCCATTGGAAGAGATCTATGGCGGGTGATTAACTTGCTCCGTGGGGCATCAGCCTATGGCATGATGCTCCAAATTACAGACCTTTCATTTATTTTTATTATATATATTCATTTGACTCCTGCTGTGCTATAGAACCTTACCTGTAATAGATAAATATCCACATCTTTCTGTGCTGTTTTACAAAGTGCAATTTTAATCGCTTCTCACACAGCAGCATCATGTATACTTAAGCTCAACTATTGCTGGGTTGCGTATGATTCTGTGTATTTTCCTAGCAAAAGTGAATACTGCAATAATTTGTTTTTTTCTGGATCATTTATGACTCCATCAAATTTAAAAATACAGACATTTAAAAAAATAAATAAATAAGAATATCTGCATAGAAGAAAAACATAGCACAATTTATGGCCCCTGCCATTTGCAGACATTAGTACATGCCCAACTATACAAACTTTCCTAGCAATTTTGGTAATTACCTAATAACTGAAATGACTACTTTTCTTCTAACTCATTTAATACAGTCAAACAGTTGTTTTTGGAACTGATATCTTGATTGCATGGGCTTCCTCAGGAAGTCATTTCTGACAAGGGTAGCAATTCTCGTAATTCTGGTTGGTGATTGCAAAAACACTGGCAACTGAATCCCATCTAAACAGTGTTATTAATATTGTGACCATAATAATACATACTCTTGCAATGATCATAAAGTATATTATAGAGAGTATTGTGGACCAGCTGGATACCATTATACTGCAAATGCAATGAATGCATTTTTTATTTTTATACATTTCTAATACAATTTCACATTTTGCTATGTAAAATTGCTCATTAGTGATTATTATACTGCAGATTTTTAATAACCATAGCTTTTAATGACCCTTAACCTCTTAAATGGAGGCTTGGATATTAATCAATAAAATGAAATAATCATTACAAGGGAAATTTAATAGGCCACATTATTGAAAAACTGTGAAAATATAATTGTGGCTATTTTGCAACTATTCTTTAAATTATAAGGGCAATAAATAGTTTTTTTTTTTCACAGATTTTTGCATTACAATGTTTTTTTCCCCCTATAATCATGTTTTTACATTCTCCTTATAGGTCAGTTATAACCTGGCTGTCAAGACTAGTCTGAGTAAAGTGCTGGACTATAGACAGCAGACTGATAACTGAAATTGAAATGGCTCATCTTTTGTGCTGGTAGTATATAACATTTTCTCTCCAGAACACATATTACATGCTAGTAAACTGGGAATGCAAGCGTGTTTTAGATTCCTTAATTTTCCTCTAATAATGATCCATACTCTAATCCCTTTGCATACAGATATATGCACCATATGTCATGTATATGTCTATGTGGATTCAGGATGTTCTTTTTTTAAAGCATATGAACAATAATTCAGAACAGTTTGTTTATGCCAAACCAAAGTTCACATTAACCCCTTCCCTGGTCAACTAGTGTTGCACCTGGAACTTTTATTTAACCTTCTGGTCAACCATTATAGCCCTGTTTATTAATATTTTACTAAACAAGGACACACAACAGCATGACATATTCATGCAATAAATGAAGTAAACAAGCTATTACATCCACCTCTGTGTCGGTGATGTTACAGTGATGCAAAGTCACATTCATGAAACGCTGATGTCTCAGTGATGGACATGTCTACCATTAAATGGGTAGTTTACCTTGAAAAAAACTGCATTGTAATGTATTAAACAATGGAAACTGTAAGATTTCAGAGAGTCAGTGACCTGGCTGAATTAGCAGCTACTGGCAAACATGACAGGGGGAACAATAAATACATTTTAAAGAAAAACAATGAAAATATAGAAAGCTTAAATTAATTAAATGATACATTAATCAATTAAATAATCGAATAATCTAATCAATTAAATCATTTTGGCATGCTGTTTGAAAATGATAAAATATGTCAAGAGAACTACCCCTTTAAAAATCTTGCTCTCTGTGTTATAGTGATATATACCACACACACAGACTTATGGGTGAGCCAGAATGCAAAGGGCTACTGAACATAACACAATATAAATGTTACTCAAGGACCACAGTATGTGTATGATTTATGTATCACATATTAAAGAGCTGACTTTTTACCACACACAGCTGATCATCTGCTTCATGTCAAAATATTAAAATATTTACTTTATATTCCATCATACACTATGAGCAGCGGCCCCTTTTTATTTACAACTGCAATCACAATGTTAATCCTCAGAACAATCCTGGAATGCATGGTCATTGGATGAACATTTATCTAAGACACAGTGCCTTACAATCACTTGCTTCTGCTCCTGTTTTGTGAAAGAGAACATTCCAAACAAACAACATTTCCAGCACATGTAATCATTATAAAATTGAACCAACTTTACTTCCTGCATTGGTCAGTATTTGTATGTATGTAAATGCTTTTTAATAATATTACAAAAACATACATGCTTAGATTTATCAAGTGCAATGAACATGCTCCAGGCATAAAAGTATTCCAATACCTTTACAGAATCAAGCCAACTACATAGCAATCAAAGACAAAAGGGGTAATTTACAAGCCTCAAGTGCAGTTGTGGTCGTGCTGCGCAAAAGAATGTCATTAAAGGTACATGTGTCTAAAGCCACTCCTGACACTTACACATAGTTGCCTGTTCTGAAAAAAGTGTACAAGTTCGCAACTGTGCCTAAAGAATTGGGTGTACACATAATTTTTACACACTGCATATCTGTACATAAATGACCCCTATAACTGACCAAATTAAAAAAAAAAGTCATCAATATCCTAATTCAGTTAGATTTCTATAGACCTTTAAGGAAAGGTTATCTCACTGGGGCGACAAAATGTTAGGCACCCCAAAGTTTTTGCCCCAGAGTACTGTTCTTTTGTATTGTCATTTAGATTGTAAGTTTTACAGGGCACGGACCTCCATCCTCTTGTATCTTTGTCATTTAGCTCTGTGGAATCTTTATTGCAACTTTGCCACGTATGTTTTGCCACTGATGATTTACTTTATCACCCGTGGGAAAGCATTTAGGGGTAGGGTTGCCACCTTTTAAGAATTTCTTTACTTAATTCTACCCAGGATGTGGCATCCTTGCAGCAGGATCTTGACAAACTGGCAATCTGGGCGGCTAAGTGGCAGATGAGATTAAATGTGGATAAATGTAAGGTCATGCACCTGGGATGTAAAAATATGCAAGCCCCATATACCCTTAATGGCAAATCCATAATGGAGAAGGACCTTGGAGTTCTTGTAGATAATAAACTTGGCTGTAGCAAGCAATGTCAGGCAGCAGCTGCAAGGGCAAACAAGGTTTTGAGCTGTATTAAAAGGGGTATAGATTCACGGGAGGAGGGGGTTATTCTTCCCCTTTACAGAGCGCTGGTAAGGCCCCATCTAGAATATACTGTTCAGTTCTGGTCTCCAGTGCTCAAACGGGACATTATTGAATTAGAGAGGGTCCAGAGAAGGGCAACTAAGCTGGTAAAGGGTATGGAAAGTCTCAGTTATGAAGAAAGACTGGCCAAGTTAGGGTTGTTTACACTGGAGAAGAGGCACTTAAGTAATGATATGATAACTATGTTTAAATTTACAAGGAGATCATATAATAATAATTGGTGGACATATGTCTTTTTTCAACCCAACTTACTATGTTATTATGTAGATTCCCAATGCAGTTTTTTGCTACCCAGTTTTCCAATGTTGTCAAATAGGAAAATTTATAATACCAGCACAACCAATGGTTGGTATTTTACTGGCTAGGTCAGCAAAAGACTAGCCAGGTGGCAACCCTTTTCAGGGGAGATTTGTTGCCCTCGGCAACCTAATGGAGTCTTCACAAGTTATGGTTTTCTCCTTATATTCAATCTGGACAAATATTCAGAAACGTTTTCATTTTGACTTTGAAATCTGATGCTTAACAATCTCTTTGGGTTTAGTTTTGTCTTCCAAGATTCCCAAAAAGTAGGTCCAACCCAAATAAAAATCTTAACCATGAAACAATATTGTTGCATTCTACTCTTCTTAGCTATTTCTCTTTCTCTAGAACCAGTGACATAAAACAGTGTTTATTTTTAGGTGTCTTTGGAAAATTAGCTGTCCCTTTTTAAGGCGTCAATGTATTAGTCGCCAAAATAAATGCTAGTATTGCAACAAGACTTTAGTTTTCTGCAGTTAGGACTTTCTGTTTATCCTTAGGCTACTTGCTGCCACTGCTTATCTGACAATCTCCTAACCCTTGTCCTCAGAGCTACAGGCCAGACACAGCTTTCTGAAAACAATCATTGGCTGCAACTTACTGCTAATAGTTTTCACTGTTTAAAGTTTCCAGGTTTCGAAAAAACACCCCTGAATACCATCTCGTTTTCCATTGATTATTTATTGTGTTTATTATGTCTTCTGCTTAGGAAAATACTAACACTAAAATATCTTGCTGTTTATTCAAAACAGTAGATTCTTAAATAAGCAAAAACAAAATGCATGTATTCATAGTATAATTATGATCTTCTATTTATATAGCACCAACACATTTACATTAATTATCCAACATTTACATCTCTGCACTAGTGAAGCTAACAATCTAAGTTCCTTATGACACACTATGATCAGTTCTCATCAGGTTCCAATTATCTTGCCTGTTTGTATGGGAGGAAACCATGGTACGTAGGCAGACAATATGCAGACTGTGTACTGACGTCAGTATTGAACTCAAGACCCCGGTGTTGCAATGCAGTAGTACTAAGCACTGAGCCACCATGCCAGTTGTATAGTTATGTACAGTTATGTACAGTTATGTACATGCTTTATAATTAGTCTGTAAATATTTCTTGGCCCATTGAACAAACATGTAAGCTCTAGTGAAAATAATGGGTATGGATTACTGTATGACATACCAGAAGCACGCAAATTACAAAAAAATCAAATACTAATCCCAGCAATCTGGTCTTTATCACAACATAATTGAATTTATTAAACTAAAAAAATATCAGCATTAATCACCTTATCTTTAATGTGATGGCATACCTTGTCCATTTTGTGGCAGTTGGTACAAGTCAGCGGTTTCTGAGTCATGTAAACTAATCTTATAAAGCTATTCATGCACATTCTCTTATTTCCTCTCCCAAGAGTCGTTCATTTCCCTGTACAATAGTGCAAGGGTTATGCAGGAAGTCAGTGGGGTTGATACAGATCAGTGCATAGTTACCTATCTAGGCTGATATTCCAAATATTCCCCTGCATTTCAAGTACACAGAAGCCCAAACAGCCCCCATAGGCGCAGTAAAGAGTGGCTGTCTATGGCATCTTACAGCCGTCCATCTGGAATTTGTTACAATCTACAGATTGCTAATCAAGGCCTACACAGATATACTATATCTGAAATTGGCCTCAGAAGATTGGGGACATAGACATAAATATCCAGATTTTTTTTTAGATTTTTGACCACTGGATGTTGGCATGTAAGCAAGTGTAACCCTTTCTTGGCAAACTCCCTTATAATAGGATCACACTCCCTTAGACCCAGTGTGTTTACCTGCTGGAAGGCCAGCAAATTGAGGGGGGGGGGATCTGTCTGCCTCAGTTGGAGCTCCAGGCCTTGCCTCTTAGTAGAGTCCTGCATAGGGTCTGGTACCTGCTAAATACCCGGGATTTGGTCAGAAAACCGCTGCAGGGGTAGATGCATGCTGTTTAGTTGTGGGGAGATTATTTTAAAAACTAGAAATTTTGTCCATATTCATTGTCACTTCCAGGTTTTTGTGAGATCACTTCCTGGATCACATGGCTCTTGGCGGGAGGCAGGTCAGAATATTTAGAATTTGTTTCAGGTTGCCCTGTGAAGAAGCAGCTGCATAGGTAAGTGGTTCCAGGTTGGATCTGTGACTGATGGGGTCCAGGTAGGGCATGGGTCTACTGAATGCATAACTAGGGTTGTCACCTTTTCTGAAAACAAAATACTGGCCTTCCTATATTTTTATGTTTTTTCCTATTAATAACATTGCAATCAAGTACCATCTTTTCTGGCCTGGCCTTATTCCACATCCCAGCCAATCGTGTTGCTCTCCTGCCGGTAACTGAGGTTGATGATGTTACAGGCATAGACATAGATTTCATCAGAAATCTTAGTGTTATATATATCTGGCCAGTAGATGTCGCTATGAGCTAGACTTATACTGTGTAATCCTAGTACTTTCTATATCAGAGTGGAAGTGCTAGTGTAGAAGTTCCTGCTAGTTATTGTAATGGCAGAATAAACTGTTGATAATCTTCTGTTATGCCTTTTTGCTTCCTGACCACAAAACATAATAAATGTACTGGTATTTACAACACTGTGAGCTACCAATACATATATATAGTAACATAGTTACACATAGTTTAGGTCACTAATTCTTAACTGTGCTACGATCATTATGGAGATATAACAACGTTCATTAATGAGTTAAAGAACAGCAGAAAAATGTACAACTTTATGCAGTTTAGGTTTCTAAGAAATGTAGGTTCCATAATAATAGAGGATTTCAGACACAGTCTGGGCTAGTGCTGCAATCTGCTGTTGAGATGAAGCTTTTAGTGACCTTTAACCTGAGTTTCCAGTGACCTCAAATGTTTTGATAACCCTTCCTACCTTGTCTCCTGCAGGCTTTAAGCCTGTCAGAACAAGATGCTCAAGCTAATTTTTTTTACCTGTCAGAATCTATTTATTGGAAAAATATGTCTGAGTGAATTTAATTAACATGTCACAAATTTGCCACAAGATCATATTTTACTTTAAACCCTTGAAAATAAGTTTATTTTTAAAGTAATAGCTTGCTTTTTTAACCTTGCTTCTCCTGGGTCACAGTATCAATTCTGTTTTTAAATGCAATCGATATGTTATCTGGAAAGCACTCTTCGCTTTAAACATAACTGAGTACGCATAGATCCATTTTACATTTGTACATCACAATTATTTATTTCCCTTTTTTGTGAACCTGGATACTTCACAAAACATAGAAATACCAAAAGCATAGTGGCTTAGTGGGTTTTGGTATTTGCGTGTAAAAATAATGTGAAGTATCATGTTCACAGATAGCAACATAAATCATTGTCATGGAAAAAAAAAATAATTACCTTTAGCAGAGCTGTCAACCCCCCCCCCCCCTTATATTTGCGGGAGTTACCCTATTTTAGCACCTCTTCCTGCCCTCCAGGCATTCTCACGATTTTACCTGATTTTTCCCGAAGTTCTGCACAATTTCTGGGCTCACATGTGCAGTCAGGTCATCCTAAGGAATTGAACATGTGCATGTAGCAAATTTTCGGCTTCAGCTGGCCATTTGTGCAGGGGGTGAAGGCTTACGTCTGCAGTCACTTCCGGTAAGCAGCAATAAAATTCGGCAGCACGTGCCGCATCTTCCCCCAGGTTCCATACCTTCTGGGTTGACAGCTATAGGTATGTTTTGCAGTTATTGATTCTCTTATACCCTGTTCCACATTGAAATAAAATTATTTTGTATATGGGGTAGAACTATATTATTATTAATGATATAGTAGGTAGGTAGAGTAGATGTGGTAGCTGTCCACACTTGCTGTCCATTAGTGCTATCCCTGCACCTACCTATCTAATGGCCATCCAAGCCTTTCACTTCCAATATGAATGAGGATACTGTTCAAGTTTGGGTCTAAATCTATATCTATGCCTATGTGATTGTGGCTTTTTATTTTATTTATTAAATAAACTACAAACGTTCCTTAAACCTAAAATTTAAACAAAAGACAAAAAACCGAAAAAAAAAAGGTTCCAATAGCTCAGCTGGACTTTACGCTAATGAAACAACTAGGCATTTAGCTTTATTCTTACAGCAGAGAAGTGTTTTATTAAGACTATTATCTGTGAAATAGGACAGTGTAAAATACTGTATTTTTCTTTCATTACAATTTAAATTTATTAGGAGTTGGTACATTTTTGCTGACTACAAGTACCCATGACTCCACAGTTCTGCTGGATGGTGTGGGTTCTGCGACCTGCCCCTGTAATATAGGAACCATGACGAGTCATTTATGACCTGTGGGTGCAAATTTCCACCATGCCACATGCAATGGCCAAAGTTAAAAAAATGGCCTTTATTGTGTTGCCCTATGATGTTGTAAGTGCCTAGTAACCAAACAGCAAGGGTGGTTGCCTATATGAGTAAAGGAGCTTAGGGAGTATCATGAGAAGATGTGAGAGCCCTATTGAGAAATAGTGTTTAACTTCATTTGGATGCACATAGTGCATAAAGAGTCCTACTATATTATTGTGCCAGACTGTTTGATTCCTCTCTTTTCTAGTGTTAACCGTCCTTTGGTTTGTCATTCAAGACCCACAGGTTTGACGGACATGATAAAGCATTTTGTAACAACAACAATAAGGAAAGGGATGCAAGAAATGTGTAGTAGAATCAAGGGTGACAGAACACTGGACATTTTGTCACTCATGCTAAAGCTCCTCTAGCACGGACAGTAAACCATCCAAAAGACTGGTTTTCAGTTCAAATTACCTGTGATAAAACCAGGGCTAGAACCAAGCATGTGTCTAGGATGCAACGGTTGGGGGGTGCTCTTCTGTCTGCCAGTCCCTAGTACAGGGTCTAGTCCCCCAACTGCACGATGACCACTTACTTCTGAGGGGGCTGGTCGCATTGCCTAGGGGTCCAGGATGGCTTTGCCTGGCATTGGATAAAATATTTTGTAGAATTCAGGGACATGCAGGAGAAGTCAATTTTTTGGCACTTTTGCAATATGAAGTTTGCTACTGGAGAGTCAAACTCATCAATGAAAAGGTATCATGGTAGCAACAAAATGTTTCATGTGCCATAACACTAGCACACTGAAACTGTGGGACATTTGCAATAGAGTATCATGACTATAATGAATGAATCCAGCATTCAGGGAAGTGATACTTTGGTGCTCAGGACAAGTTTGTTTCATTACAGCAACAACATTCACATTTAACATAACAATATATACTCATCAGTTCCAAACCTACATGCACCATTTATTTGATGGAATGCAAACTCTTTCTGGGGAAAACCATGAAATCATTTCACCAAATGACCAAGGAACATATATCTAGTCGGTAAGGTCTTCATATACAGTGTATTTTTCACTCTCACCCTGGAGATTTAAGGGGTAAATAGTGACTATGGGGATATTTCAAACTCCCAAGTGGGTGGTTTTGGCTATAAATAAAATATAATATAATTTTTAACAATTAAACATTGTGTAATCAAGTCCAACTACTTACCGGTAGAACAAATACGGAGAGCTTAAATTACTTGCATAAGACTTGAATTAAAATTACCTGCACCTAGTTCTGCCACAGCATGCCCCCTACTCATCAATAAATTACCCAGACAAAAGGTAGCAGGCATGTTTTCCAGGTCAGTGTCAAACGGCACAGCAGAATGGTTTAGGTGCCCAGCAACTGAAGGCAATTATACATCACAGTTTACACAATGAAGACAGCTGAATGCTGTGCTTAATGGCTAAAAGAATCTAGCTCTTGAGATCAAAAGACTTTGAGCAACTGCATGTTCAGCTAAAATGAAAGACATCTTGCAGATTTGTGCAACTACCCTTGACAACAGCTCATTATAAAAACATGGTCAAATGGACAAGATTTCATATGATATCATTTAACAGGAAATAAATCCTCCTGGCAAATACGAAGTACATTTATTGCTGAATAAAGTAAAATGTTGATTTAAAAATATATTTTTAGGAAATATTTAATCTATAGTTATTTCATGCCAAGAGGTGTGTGCTATATTTATAAAAATATGCTTTCAAGTCTCCAATGAATGGTTGTCCTTAGGATCTCTTTACACAGATGTATAAATCAACAAATATATACAGGAATATATAGATGGATTAGGATTAATTGAAGCATCTGGCACACAGAGTTCCCTATTAAAATGACTGGTATTCTCTGTCCTTCATATATAACATATACATTATACAGACTGAAACAAAAATAATTTTCTAGATGAATATAGTGACAAATAAAACAGACATTTAAAATGAACAGGAACACACACTAAGGCCCATTTACAAACAGAAGCACAAGTGCAAGTTACAATATTTTTTGCTTTGATGCAAAGGTACTTGAGATTCACAAGGTACACACTCCTGTTTAGCCCACTCTAATAATTTTTGTGGAAGTGCAAAGTAAGGCCCCATGGATGCAAGGTGGGCCGTGAATTAACACCAGCTTTAAGATGCTTATAATTCTAGTGTTGCTCTGTACAATCAATAGCCATGCATTCCAAACGTTGCCTCATTTGCACACAAATGTAGTAGTAAAAATGCAAGATGCAACTTGCATGTGTGCATCGATTTTGCCTAATCACTGTTTAGCAGGCGTTTGCACAGTGCTGAAAATCTAAAAAAAACACAACAGTGTCTGAATTAGGCAGTGGGAACGTCGCACTTTATTCAGAAAATAAATTACCCTGCAAATCATGTCATTTCCAAATCTCTTTTGTAATCAGTGGTAATTAACAATCAAAAATTTGATGTGGAATTTGGCGTGGAAAATTACTGTCCATTGGTTTTACAAGGCAACCAGGTATTCCATGAGCATGCAGGCATTTTTACAGAGGCAAGCCCAAAATAGCATGCATGAAATTTGCTCTACATGGAAAGTTATATTGGCTCAGCTGTAGATACTTCATCATCTAGATGCCCTCCATGTACATTCTTTTTTACTGCCAAACCTCTTGCCAGCAAATGTTCAGTATGCCTCAGATCTTTATGATAAAGACTATATGGGATGACATCTTAGTGGGTAAAGGTTCTGGTTCATCGTGGGGGGGGGGGGGGGAAACTCAATACTATGAGTTTCCTCTGGGTACTTGTGTTTCCTGCACTCACAAAATATAATAACACCAAAGTTATACTGGGTAGGTAAATCACTGTGTAAAATATCGGTTGGCATGCATCATACCCAGACCTACAGTTTAGGGAATGAATGATGGAATTTACACTCAGGCCAAACAAATAAAAGCAAAGAAAATGTATTAGAAATACATTTCTGGTACAGCCTTATGGTTTTGTCAATTATTGCTTATGTCTTATTGGTTAAATTTCCTTTTTAAATCAGTAATATTTGGTACTACATTCAGTTCTGACATTACACAGAACTAAAGATGTAAGGCTGTATCAGAGAAGTATCTCCAATAAAAGTTTTTATTTTTATTTGAGTATGGATTCCATGAGTACCTACCTTTTTAATCATTAAGTTTCCTTCCATTCTCTAAAAATATGCAAGCAGGTTAATTGGATTCTGATAAACTTTACTCTAGCGCATAGTGTGAATATGAGATCTTAGACTGTAAGCTGTAAGCTCCACTGGGGCAAGGTCTCAAAGATGTGTATCGTTACCATATATCCTGGTATTCCTGGATTGTGGATCTCTCTCTTCTGGATTTAGGGATTCTTCCCATATTTTACTCTACTTGCATCACTAATCATGACTATTATCACACAATAATATTTAATTAGCAATTAGTTTTGAGCAGGTAGAATAATTAAAGATAATAACTAATATGGATATGGAGTCAAATCTGACTTTATTGCCCCAGATTTTATGTTTGTCCTCATTTTATGCTTTTTTTTCATGGTTCCACCTATGAAACATGAGAGGAGGGCGATACAGTTTAGTCAGTGATGGTGTGTGTCTAATTCAAGTGTCATCACCGTCACAAGGGGCAGTTTGCTTTGGTGCAGGATCAGTGCTTACTCTACTGAAGTCTATGTCAGTGCCAGGATTTGGTGCATTGTAATTAGAGCTGCTGGCATGTGTAGCACGCCAAGACACTGGTCAAACAGGCAGTCACATGTTCTATAATGACTAATTGACATTTACAAGTGCTTAATAAATTTCTTGGATTTTACATCATTTTTTCAAGGTCCCCCGAGAAGCGTAAATGGTTCCTAAAGTAAGTAAATTAGACTCTATGAATAATGTATTTTAAATATATTGTGCAATGCATATGGGAAATATTTTAATACATGTTAATGTAGATCCTTTCCATATTTACTTTATGATACACAATGACAACATTGATAATATTAATATATAATTATTCACTGTGAAGGAAATTCTCTTTACATCTCTTGTGCAGCTTGTTAGCTCTGATAGAATGAGTCAGTTTATTTAAGAATATTATAGTTTAAAAATATGTATTGTTTAATAGGGTACCTGAGGACAGAAGATGTAATCCAGCATAGGGGAGGGCTTAGAAGAATCAAAAAATAGAATCATACATCTTTATGAGTAATTCCACATTTCTAAGAATCTATTTTACTTAATTTGAAATATAATTTATTTAACAAATGTTCCCGTGTCTGAGATGATCTCAAGCTGGATTTATTTTAGTTGGCAGGTTTCAATACACTGACATAGCAATCTTTTCACAATGTACTGCAATATGCATTCTTGCCTTAGTATTGGGAAATAAATCAGGTGTGCCATTACTCTTGTAACTTCTTATAAATGCATGTGTGTTGGGGGGTGGCTAGCTCATCAGTGAGGGCCAGAAAGCACTGTTAAATGCCAGCATCAATTAAATGTGTAAAGCAGTTGGTCAACAAAGTAATTTTACTGTTTATTTGGTTATTATTGGTATTATTCATTCCCAATATATTTCCCTGTCATCTTTGCACACTGGGGGTGATTTGCTAAAATTTAGCAGAATTAAAAAAAGATGATTGTAAATATTGTTCCTATTCATGAAAAGTCGAGTTTGGGATGGAAAGTGCAGTTTTTGGAGCAATTCATTAAACCATTTTTGTGGCTCATGGCAAACATCAAAGCAGGAAAAAATAACAACAACTGACCATTAAACATGTGTAGGAACATAGTGTATGGTAAATAGTCTGGCGTTTGCCCACATCTAGTAACCCATAGCAACCAATTAGATTCATGTTTTCAAACAACTGAACATTCAATCAGGGGCGGGCCAAGCCGACCGGGCCCCCTAGGCAATCCGGTCTGCCTACCCCTAGTTCTGGCCCTGCATTCAATGCCACCTGCTGATTAGCAACTATACCCACAGAATGAATACTTAACCAACAGATAGTTTATATCATATTAAGTAGTCTATTAAATAAGCTTACCAAACTGGAATATAAATATATAAAAGTTAATTTTGCCATTTTACATCTTTTATCTTGAGCCACCATTTTGTAATGGCCTGTGTGTTCCCTCAGAGATCACCTGACCGGAAATAATGCAGCTCTAACTGTAACAGGAAAGTGTGGGAGTAAAAGACTTTGCCTATTCATTGTCTGATATGACTTAACATGTATGGGGCAGGTTTAAGAAAATGTGGGTTTAGAGCTTAATACATAAAAATGTCACCCACCCTTTATTGCTATTGGATTTTAAAAAGCATATTTATGTATGTATGTATGTATGTATAACTTTATTTATAAAGCGCCACAAGGGTACGCAGCGCTGTACAGTCATTTATCAAATGGTGAACTCTATTTTTCACCCATTGATTAATACACTTCTAAAAATCCTTTAGGAATATTCATTCATTCATATAGCATAAGAAGAAAAGTGTAATTGTTTTTATCATACCAGTTCTGAATATTTGTCTTTAATATACATGCATCTTGCAAAATTTCCAATATCTTAACCATGTTATTACCAGGGCCCAAAAACCTAAGAATGAAAGTGTTGTAAAAGGGTAGATTTTTGGCAGTACAGCTGCCAGAATTCCAGGTCTGTCTCGGTTTAGAAAGTCAGGTTTTTGCCCACTTTCCCCTATAACAAATGTGAAGCAACCCTCCCAAGCCTCTTTACAAGTCTGGCATGGAAACTTGAGTGACTGTATAGTGTAAAAAAGTGGACTGATAAAGGCTGTTGTCAAGTTTGGATTTTTTTGTCTCTAAATTACAAGGATGTATCTGTGCTATTAAACCTCTGATTCTGGATGAATAACTGGTTCATGAATAACATTAATAAATAAATATATGTATATATTTGAGCAAGCTGTTGAATTATGCCTGACAGGACATACGCAGATTCCAGGGGATCTTCCCATGCTTTACTCTACCATGTATCACCAAACCTGACTGATGCACAATCTTATTTACTAAGCTGTGGCATAGAAAATGGGATAACTGTCAAAAATCCACAGTTTTTAAAGAAAGTGACCCTGGGGTTGACATGGGTATAATTTTTGAAATACTGTTGTTATTCCATTATACCAAGTTTATTGGTATTAGTGTATTGTGCTTCTTGTCTATTTGTACTTTTTCTTCTGTAGTTTTGGCCAAACGAACATTTATTAATTCATTGGTAGAGGATCTTTAGGGGGTTTGTAGTTCTTAATCTTGTAATAAATTAAATTGCTAACATTTACTAATTCACGAATCCGAATCCCGAAAGGGAAAAAATCGTAATGGAAACGCAAATTTTGTGACTTTTTCGTCGCCGCCGCGATTTTTCGTATTTGTTGCGACTTTTTCATCGGCATTGTGACTTTATCGCATTTTGCGTGACTATTTAGTCGCCATTTCGATCTTTTCGTATTGAGCGATAGTAAACGGCGGAAAAACCAATCCGATTTTTTACGCGACGGCGTTGAAAAAGTCGAGGAAAATATACGAAAAAGTCACGACGGCGACGAAAAAATCGCGGGACATACGAAAAAGTCACAACGACGACGAAAATGTTGCCTTCAGGACCGTTCGTGGATTAGTAAATCTCCCCCATAGTCTAACATTCTAACATAAGTATTTTAGTCTTTATATACCTTAGTATGTGCCATCTTTTGATACATTCCTTTAATATAATTTCTTTACAAGCTAGCCAACACTCAACCGAGAGTGACTGGTTACTAGGCAGCTATGTGATTCAAGCATAGGATGTTCTTTCCATTCATTTATCTCCTGAGTAAATTCCAGATTCTCCCATAGACTTCTATTGAGTTTTCATGAGATAAAACAAGGGATACGGTTTTCAAACTGAATGTGGTCATTATCTGAAAATAGTATGAAAACAGAATCCTGTTTCCCTCACCCCTCATTTGCAGGCCCGGATTTGTGGAGAGGCCACAAAGGCCCGGGCCTAGGGCGGCAGAAACCTGGGGGCGGCATGCCACCCCGCCGCACTAAAATCTTTTAAAATTTTTGTTCACATACGGAGCAATGGGGACTTCTCCCCACTGCTCCGTATGCAACTTTGGCCGACCGCGCATGCGTGCGCGCAACCCTACCCCGCGCGCTCTTCGCATATTGCGCATGCGCACAGAACCCTCCTGTTGCGCATGCGCACTCGGGGGGAGGGGGGCGTGCGACTGGGGGCGGCCTAGGGGCGGCCGGTTTAGAAATCCGGCCCTGCTCATTTGTTTTCCCAAACATGCACTGAAAATAAAATGAAAGTATTTGTATAAGTTCTATAGCAGAATGTTTGCAATGCATCCAGCCATTTTAAATAATCTTTAAAAAATACCTGTTTCACTGCGTCAGACATTACCATTAAATTGGCAACACAGTTTTCAGCTGGCTGCCATTACCCTAAAAGATTTCATTACTCGACCAAGATGGAATATTTGTGGTTTTGGTTTGGCTGCATAGGGTAGCATAGCTACAGCGTTCTTTAACTGGCAAAAGCACAATCCCCAAATGAGAGCAAATGAATAATGATCCATATATAATAAATGCAACACTGTTTACAGCAGCTAAAAATGGACACATCCCTACAAAAATACTGAAAAATGTGACTTTGTAATGAGCAAACATTAGATGCAAGCCCTATAATATGTTATATAGCCGTTTTACCAGGGTGAAGTTATAACTGCATCATTATAAAAAGCCTTAACAGTTATAACCTGTCAGATATGACTTATAGGCTAGGAGAATTTTGCCAATTGCTGTGTTAATTCTTTCACAGTGAACAAAATTCCCACCCTATAGTTAAAGAGATCTTAACTCCTCAGTTGGCCAATAGGTAAAGCACCCTGGATTACTATTTACCAGAAAGATATACTGTATAGACTAAAGTGTAGGAACTGCGGTCCATAAAATAGAGCAAGTACTTCTTTGTACCAACAGACACACAGTGGAATCTACAGCCATTAAGGAGAGGGTTACGGAATCTTATCCCCTTTCCAATCTATTTTGCTCAAGTGTTCAATGTGGGTATGTAATTAATTAATTGATTCAGGCCTCTTATACTTTACGATTTAAATTTCTCTCTGATACCCGATTCATAGGGGGAGATTTACTAATCCACGAATCCGAATCGCGAAAGGGAAAAAATCGGATTAGAAACGAAAATTTTTCGTTGCCGCGACTTTATCGTATTTCGCGCAACTATTTAGTCGCGATTTTTTCTTATTGAGCGATTGTAAACGGCGGAAAAACCAATACGATTTTTTCACGACGCCGACAAAAAAGTTGTGGAAAATATCCGAAAAAGTCGGAACATACGAAAAAGTCGCGACGGCGAAGAAAAATTCGCAAAAATACCGATCATTATGAAAAAAACACATTCAGACGCCTTCGGACTGTTCATGGATTAGTAAATCTCCCCCATAGTCTCATATTTATGTACATTTCTTCCTTGATTTTATTTACCCTTGGTTTAGGATCTTATTTATTGGTTTGGGGTAATTTTTTTTTTACCATTTACTTATCATGCACTGTAGATGATATTGTTTACAATACAACACATTTTAAATATCCAATTTATACTGATATATTTTAGTGAATATACATACCAAATATGCGGCGCGGCGGTTTGCCAAAATCGCCGAAGTTGCCTTGAGAGAAAACTTCACGATTTCAGCTCCGCATATGCCATACCACCAGCGATTTACATTCTAGCCGGTGAGATGGCATATTGCTGAGATTAGTCGCCCGCGACAAGGGAGATTTGTCACGCGGCGACTAATCTCCCGGTCTGTCACAGCCCTTATGTGAATAAGCAGGATTTGTAGATGGGCTACAATGGTCTGGATCTAAGGGTGCATCCACTAATCTATTAAAACACACACCCTGTACAACAGAGGAAGTTGCACATTACGAGGCAGAAAGCACACCTTGTATGCTGGAATGCCAAATGTGTATTGACTTTCAAAACCAATTTCTATGGTAATTTACAACACAACCTAGGGGAATTGATGTCAAGAATTCAGTGCTACTAGTGCTTATATCACTTGGGAGAAACACAAATACAATTTTGTTTTTTAAAGAAACAGACTGAAATGCTCCAGACAAGTCTCTCTATGTTTTTTATTTTCACCATTATAATAAATGATCTCTCAAGTCATTGTGGTTTTCACAAGTGTTGGTAGGAGCCAGCCATCTAAAGGATTAGCTTGCATTTAGTAATTTCCCTCTGCCAGGAAATGACATTTTGAAACTGAGACAGCAGATATCAGAATGTGTTCATTATATGTGGGCCAAGTATCAACATCCTCACTCACACAAAAGTAAGCCTTTTCAATGAACATCTTGAATTTCATGACAGTTGCAGGGTGGAGTGATTAAGCCCAATATTACATCTGTTGATTTATGTGTAGTTTTTCTATTGTATTTCACAAAGAACTTATTAACAGTTAAAATACAGCATCTTTTTTTTCTTTATATCAGGAACAAGGAGAACGTAACAGGAAATACAATATAATTTCTTCCCCAAACACCCTGCCACTGGAGCTGGCAATTAAATGCATTTAAGGAAAAACCTAGAGAAGGCTACACATAAGAAAGGGTCGGCAAACCAGCTGTAATATTGATGTCAGCAGTAAGTCGAGATATCTGCCAGCTGTGCTACATCGCAGTTCTGAGTCTTCATGAAAGCAAAACTAAGGCTAATTAGGAAAGAGTGCAGAAAGAAATTAGAATTTAGTTCAGAGGAAGACAAAAGGGAATGAACATATTTACAAGTATTGTATTTTCATCATTCCTAAGAAGTTACTGCATAATCCTACTCACCAGTAGCCATATTCCAATATCTTCCACTGAAGGGATCTAAAAAGAATAATACAGTTTGTTTGTATTTATGTCTCTGAATTATAAGGCAATATCTGTGTTGGATGAATTATTGCTCACAGGTAAATAAAGGAGTCATTTGGGGGTCTTTGTATATATTTCCTTCAAAGAAGCTTTAAAGGCAGTGCTATGTATATTACATGAGACGTGCACCTGGTGTGACGTGCACAATGGCAGTGGATGCAATAAAGGTTGAAAGTTGTATTTTGGGCAAAATCATGGAATCATGTTTTTGTTTTTTTTGAACCACCTACATTTCCCCCCTTTAGGAGCCCTGGCTCCTATAAATAAAATAATAACATTTAGGCACCCGAGGGCCGCCCCCCAAAACGTGCTGCCCTAGGCACTGGCCCTCAGGTGCTTAATTATAAACACCTCCTTGTCTATGTGGATACCCTTGGGTCACCAATGTGTTGCCCTTTATAAAGTGATTGCCAGTTTGCTGTCTTGTCAGACACACACACACATATACAGTACATATATATATAATTTGAAAATCATGGAGCACTTACAGGACTTCAAATAAGTGTGAGAGTTTATTGTTGTAAGACAACATTTTGGTCCTGCCCAGAGGACCTTTCTCAAGGCATCAAGGTCCACTGGGCAGGACCTGAAGCATTGGCACCAATAAGTAACTGTACTTATTTTAAGTCCCATAAGTGCTCCATTATTTTCATATTGATATGTTTTCTGCTTGTAAGCACCTGGGCTATTAATCTCCTCTTTTGGGAGTGTGCTGCTATTATATACCTTATACTGTATGAGTGTGTTTAAAAGCTCTGTGTACAGTATACTAGGGAAAATGACTAGTGCGCTTTGGTTAGACATAACTGTAACCTACTATTTATATTTCTTGTTTGCATTCGTTATAACAACATTACTATTTTGTGAGCTTACATTTTAATTTGAGTAATTTGTTTTTGGTTCATTTGCAGTTAGAACTCTCCCTCCGCACACTAATTCCACTGACTTCACTTTTCATGCTAGCAATCACAGCTGTCATGACCTCATGGCTGGGAAGCAGCGCTATATTTTGGAAACGACTAACTTCTACTGTTAGTGGGGGGGTTGACCAGGACTTGGGAAATGAGTGGGATTTAAATGTAAAATAGCATACATTTTATTTTTGGATTTTATTTTCAAAGGAGGGCAATGAGATTAAGAAAGAGGAATAATTGAGTGTGTGTATGTGGGGAGAGTTTGAAAAAATATGAACAGGGCCGGACTGAAAAAACCCGGTGGGCCCCAGTGGTCCAGACCCGAACCTTGTTACTGCTCCCCTGGCCACTGATGTCCTCCCCTGGAGCGTTTCACTTACGCGCGTTCAAGGGAGGATGTCGGGTAGGTGGCAGGGGCCCCTGCAGGGAGTTAGGGGCTGCGGCAGTTGTAGGGGACACAGCCAGCAAGGCACCTTGGGGGTGAGGGGCCCCTGGGAAGGCAGCACCAGTGGGCCCTGCACCCCCCAGTCCGACCCTGAAGACCAAAGTCCATCAAGTTTAATCCTTCCAAGCAATCCTCAGAACACACCATACGACCATACCAATCTAAACACTCACATACATAAACTACATATACCAACGTCAACAATAATTGTAGATTTTGGTATCATATATTGCAGTCTCTGCACTCTCTCCAGCTCATTAATATCCTTCTTAAGGACTGGAGCCCAAAACTGCCCCCATACCCAAGGTGAGGCCTTACCAGGGACCTATAAAGAGGCAAAATTATGTTTTCATCCCTGAAGTCCATGCCTTTTTTTATACAAGACAGCACTTTATTTGCTTAAGTAGCCACAGAATGACACTGCCTGGAATTAAACAACTTGTTATCTACAAAAATCTACAAAAAACACACTACCATTTAGTGTATAACTCACATTCATATTATTTCTACCAAAGTGAAGAACCTCCAGGTCATTAATAAACAAGTTAAAAAGCAAGGGACAAAGGACTGACTCCTGCGGTTCTCCACTTACACCAATTAATGTTCCTTTATTCAAGATATTGTACACTGTATTTGACAGCAAGGTGTTATAGGTAGCATAATACAGAATACCTGCATTAAAGTCTAAAGCTGCCCATGTACTTTGCGATCTGCTTGATTTGTCCACTTATTCACTGCGCAAACTATACTGCAAGCCTGAAAAGACCATGCTCCATGATCCCGAGGGTTCATATTTTTGAGAGTTGCACTACTTTGCTGAAATTTGCTTCCACTTCCATCAGACACTAGCTGCAATCAGATGCTCCGTGGCACACAATAAGGACAGGGCTAGCCTGTTCCCTTCAACACTGCACTCAGCAATACCCCCAGGCAGAAGTACTTTGTCTGTAAGCAAGTGTGTTCTAGTGCCCATTAGTCCTCTTGAACTTCTGCCCAAGGGTATAGTAAATGCTCCCATTTGTTTCATGAAATTATCCAAGGTAGATGGTTATTTAAGAATGGTTTATGTAAAGTTATTTCACTAAAGAGCAACACAAACAACTTCAATATGCAAAACTTGTTACAAAGCACTATTTAGAATGTAATAGGCAAGATATTTGCTAATCATTTATATGTTCATATTTAATAAGTTTCAAAAAGTATTTTTTCAATTATTTTGCCTGTGCAGAGCATTCTATTGGACGCCACAAGTGATTTAGATGGAACACCCTTGCACTATCCAGAATTTAGAAAAAATCTCATTATGTATACAAACCAAAAAACATCAGATTTATCTGTTCTGCTGTTTGACACTTGGACAGTAGACATTTGGTAAGACCTACATCTTGTAGTAAACAGCAAAAGGAAATGCTTGAATTATTGCCAGATTCTTTGCTAGCAGACTAATTCTGTGATTTTATTTTCCATAACTTACTGGAAGCGTTATTGAAAGAACCTCACAAGAAGTTAAAGTTACAAAGAAAGGCTAAGAAATGCATAAACTTAGGCTCCCCTACACTTCCATTTAAGAGAAATAATGTCTAGCAGGCAATATTTATAATTTGTTATGTGAAATAAAGATAAGCGGGATACAGATGATCCTCAAGATATGCAGACGAACTTTTGGTTTGACCCAGTACTTGCCAAAGAGTATGTGGACACACACAGACAGACACAAACACACAGACAGACACACACACACTCTCTCTTTCTGAGGTTTTCATGGCACTGTAGCCAGTAAGTTAATTACTGTACTTTACAGCCCATCCCAGCCTCTAAGATGAGAGACTCTTTGCATTTACAAATGTACAGTTTGTGATTCTTATAGGTTTTTTGTCCAGTTTAATTAAACTCAAAATGTATTTTAATAATTGAGTACAAAAATTAAACCATGAAAAACATCTTGAAACCAACATTTTCATATTCTACCCATAATTTTTATGGGTCTATAAAATCTCAAAAATGTTTTAAAAACCATCATTTAAACCATCATTGAAACCATCATTTGAACTTGGGAGTTTAGCCCCAAAATAATTTGAATCACAGCAAAAATTTGAATTCAAGCATTGATAAAGCACCCCCAGTGCACAGCAACCATTTGTAGAGTGATGTATTGAGGTAGAGAGGTGCGATGGTGCCAAGATTTTTTTCACAAAGACAAACCAATGTTTAAAAAAATTATCATTTTCACAAATCTTCAAAAAAGTAAAGACAAGCTAAATATTGTAACGAGTTGGAATTCTTGGCTGACTACAATTTGGACAAGTAATTGCACCATTCAAGTGATGGATAGACCTTGCTAGGGTCAAAGGAAATTATGATTGTGCTTTTCTAAATGATACAAACTTGTGCCAGTAGCCATTAAATGACATGAGAAAATCATTGTTTTCGGTGGTTTACCTTTACGTTAACTTTCAGTATGTTACAGAATGGCCAATTCTAAACAGCGTTTCACTTGGTCTTCATTTTTTATAGTTGAAGCTACAATTTTATTGTTATTGTTAGTTTTTATTACGTGGATTTCTAATGATTTTGGCTCCTATTCATATTCCAGTTTCTCCTTCAAACCACTGCCTGGTTACTACGGTAATTTGGACCCTAGCATCCAGGAAATTGCTAAAATTCCAAACTGGAAAGCTGCTAAACAAAAAGCTAAATAACTCAAAAAACCACAAAAAATAGCAAACTGTCTCAATATCACTCTCTACATCATATTAAAAGTTAATTTAAAGGTGAACTACCCCTATAACTAATATTCAGGTGGTTAAAATAACCCAGAGCAGACAAAGACTTGATTACAAAGCTTTGTATTTTACAGACGATTTAGCTAAATTCTTGTATGGCTGTTGCTTGGTAGGATCCAGTTTTCAATTTCTTTAGGAAATAGGAAAGTCATCAAATATCAGTAAGATTAATATTAGTTTTAATTAGAGTAAATGAATTCTTCATTTCATTTTATTAAGTGCTAAGCCAAACTAAATATGACCATTCGGATTCTTTTTTTAATGACATATTTTATTGTCCAACAAACACTACATAACGAATATACTGCACTAAAGTCACATTAGCATTTTTTTTGCATTTGAAAAATGTTGCAGTCTGGCTAGCAAACAAATTGTTACAAATTAGAGATGGATTAACTCACTTTATCCCATCACATTTTGATTGTTATGTTTTTACAGTTTCTAAGCAACAATAATATATTTTCAGTCCTTTAGCTTGGGACTTGGCATACTTTTGCCCTGCTCAAAGGCCAAGAAAATGAATTGATTTTCCTACTCAAAGAAATAAATGTTACCAGTATTATAACAGCTGGGCTTTGACATTTGCCAGCATATGCAGAAAGTAAATTACGAAGTGTGGAGAAAAAGTATCTGTAAGAAAGACTGGGCCAATAACAAAATCACTAAGATCATATTGCTAGCTGTATAGATTCACATAGATAAGCAGAGTAAAATTAATATAGCAGCACTGACATCAATGTTGAAGAGAAGACTTTTGTCTGTCAAGTTTAATATTCTACTGTAATATCTATTTTGCACACAGGCAAGCTATAGTGCATGACACTTTATATCAGTGTGCAGGTTCTATGCTGAATGTGTCTATTCTACATATTTTACCAGTTTTACATGATCATACAGTATGGTGGAGCTTGTTTAATACACCTCTCTAGGTGCATATCTGTATTTACATTTAGATAAATCCTAGGGCCCTATTACTATTATGGGTCAAATCCAGGGTAAAAAATGGGTGCAACTGACATATTTTTCTGACAATTCAGCATTCCCCCCCAGATCAGGGATCCCCTTAACTTCTTTACTTGTGAGCCACACTGAGATGTAAAAAGTGTTGGTGAGCCACACGTGCATCAAGGGCTGTGGCAGACGAGGAGATTATTCACCTGCGTGACTAATCTCCCCGAAATGCCATCCCACCAGAGATTTTTGCTGACGATTCACCGGTGGGTTGGCATACGCGGCACCGCGATTTCCTCGAAATCGCAGAAGTTTCCTCTCAAGGCAACTTCCGCAATTTCAGGGAGATCGTGGCGCTGCATATGCCATCCCACCGGTGATTTAGATACTCGCTGATGGGATGGCATTTCGGGGAGATTAGTTGCCCATGACAATGGAGATTTGTCTAGGGTTCTTTTGGGATGCCAAATAAGGGCTGTGATTGGCTAGTTGGTAGCCCCATGTGGACTTCTAGCCTACAGGAGGCAATGCTTGGGGCACAACTGTGTCTCTGTGCTTTCAAAACTTTTCTCCAAGCCAGAAATGTAAAAATGGGCACCTAATGTGAGGCCACTGGGAGCAACATTAAAAGGGGGTGGTGAGAAACATGTTGCTCACAAGTCATTGGTTGGGGATCACTGTTTTCTAGCCATCACAAATTTTGCACTAGACAAATAAACAGCAACCTTAAAATGTGACAAAATAGGCTTATTGGTGATGGAACATAGGCACATGTTTACATTCCCCTTAACTGTTTCACATGCATAACATTTTAGTGCTGGTGCGTTATGCTGTTTTAATTAATATTATAGGTTTTAGAAGCGCCCAATGGCACTCCTATCCTCTTCTGTGCAATGTCCAAAATGGCAGCACCCACGGGTGACATGTGGGATGTGGCGCTGGTGCAGTGACGTCTTCATGATGTGTTTGTTAGAAGAATTCTAAATAAAAGGAGACCAAAGTTCCAGGTTCAATGCCCAAATATAAGTCTTTTCTCAGAAAGCTTCTGGGTGCGCCTAAATTGTTATCTTGTCTTGATCTACCGGTTTCTGACTCTTTGCTTCATTCCTGACTGTGCTGATTGCCGCCTGCTCTGATCCTTTGCCTGAATACGACTACGAGACTTGCTTAACCCCTTTTGGGCTTTCTGTACTCAGCTTCCTCCTGTCACGGTCGGCACCCTAAACCAGAACAAATGCCAAGTTCCTTGGTCTCGGCTCGGCTTAACCAGTAATGTGACTGCCTTTGGCTTCGGGAGGAGCCCTCAGCTACTCAGATGCCACCTGGACTTAACGAGAGGAACAAGGCAGGAGTTCTGGCAAGCAAAGGGGCATGACTGTAGATAAAGTCAGTTAGGCCGAAGATCACGGTACAAATAGGGTTAAACAAGTTCGTCGTCAGGCAGGCTGGGTCGAGGCAGGCGGAAAACAGGGATCGTCAGACAGGCAATGGTCAACCAGATAATCAAGTAGCGGGTTTAGGCAAAATCGGAGTCAAAAGTACAAGCCGGGGTCAGGTTACGGATTTCAGGAAAGTCAGGAGCAGGCCGGGTCAAAACAGGAGAAATACTATCAGAAAAACAGGAACAAGAATGCACAAGGCTCAGGAAGGCACCAGGAATCGAATCCTATCACGGGCAACAAAATGTAAACAAACGTCCCTTTAAATATCTTTGAAATTGTAACATTTTAAAAGGATTATGCAGGTGTACTGTAGAACACATTGTAAAGTGGGGCATCAGTTCAAGAAAAACTGCAAATTTTTTTTTGAGAGGAAATAAATGCCAGATTTTAAATTCCAATGGCTACTTGCTATGTAATGTACAAAAGAGTGAATATTACCCTTCTACCTCCATTGTTCTACAACTACATAAATGAAATGAATACTTTCATCACCACAGTTAGTGATAAACTTAACTGGATGATCTAAACCATATGTAATAAAATACACTAAATTTGCCCAGTAGCAGTAACCTATAGCAACCAATAAAATTTTAGCTTCTATTCCGCATCTATTTTAACGCAAAAAGGCATGCGATCGCACTTTAGTGAATCAACCCTATAGTATCTAGTTGTGTGTACAAAATAGTATCAACTAACTAATCTTAATCTGAGGCTAGATCATGTTATTTCTCATATTCAGCTCTACAATAAAGTCTTACCCAGAACTCAATTAACTTGTTGCTTATAAAGTTTTTTTGGGGCACTGTACAAACTAGGAGGAACTGAGGACAGTCGACTACTGTTACATTGTTTTTGAGTCTCAAAGTAGCCGGACAGATCAGCAGAACAGGGGGGAAGACTTAGGTAACTGTTCCAAGTCATATTATTAAATAAAAAATTGTGAAAAGCCTCCATGTTTTTTAATTGATGTATATTGCAAAGTTGTATCTTATCCGTTACTTGAGATGGTTAACTCAGGTGAAAAATACACAGGCATGGGCAAGTTGCTATTGATCAGCTGGTCAGTTTTGCAGTAAAATTCTTTAACATAACTGTATCCAAAATTAACCACTGCTGGGATCCACAACTAAAGCACAACTTGTATTAGGTTGTATATTTCAGCTTTCCATAGAACTGCAATAGAAACATCACTTGCCATAAAGTGGCTTTGTTTAGTCAACAGTTAAATGATGGCTGGATGCAGAAGAAATGATAGTAAACATGCTGCAATAAAAATAACCATATCTGTGTGTCACCACTTACTATAACATTTATGTAGGCTATAAATAAATAGCATGTCTCGTCTATTTAAAAAAAATATATTTTGATGTTACTAGTCCTTAAGTAAAACACAGGCTACATCCTACTGGTATTAGTAAACAAAGAATATAGGTCAGGCACTCTTTATACACTGTCTTTTCCATGACTCTGAAAATGGAAGAGAGAATTGATTTAGTCCAGATGTTTTATCCAAGGACTGTAAGTAATATCCTCCCACTTTGATTCTGCAGAAAAAGGAGGGTGGAGCTAAAGTTAAAAAGACTTTATGCCAGGAAGTGTTGTTTATTAAAACAGACAATTTAAATATATATTGCTTGATAAATTTAACACAAGCTCAGCCTATCTGGATTATGTTGAACATACCTCTGAGTTGGCCGTTAAATCATTTCTCGCATGCTGCACTATGAACTTTCAGACAGTGTTTGGTCTGAGAAAATCCTGGTTGTTGATATAATCGAGAACAAAAGAAAAGAAGAGTGTAAAATAAGTAGAATGCTGCACTGTAAAAATCTAAACAAAAGGCTTATAAAAAGATTAAGTAAAACACACAAATACACGTGCAGAAAACCAACAAGCCTTTGAAGGAAAGATTTTATTATGTGAAGCATATATTTGTAATTTGTGGTTTGTTGTAAACTAATTCAATGTAACTTGGTGTTGACTGAAAGGATTAAGTACAGCAGTAAAATATTCAATTAACCTAAAACACGAACCTCCTGAACAATCCATGGATTGGTTTTCCTTTTTTGTACTGCCTAATAACACTCACTGTAGAACATGATTTCAGCAAAAGCAGCCTGTATATATAGAAATGTACTGCTGAAAAGTCAGAATTTCTTGTCTGTATGTTTGTAGCATGAATGAATGCAAGAGAAAATGCAAAGTACCACACAGGCAAAAAGGAATAACAGTTTATTGTGTATAGACATGTTGTGAGGGAGATTTATAAAACAAGATAGCTGCCTAGGCACTAAGAACAAACAAAGGACAAATATTGGATTGTATTCAAAACTCACGGCTCTACATTCTAAAGGCTAAGGAAACAATATAATAACATACACAAGGTTTGCTTCAGCTTGGTAACCTATAGAAGTAACCTGTAAAGGCTGCCTGCTGTATGGTTGCTATGAGCTACTGAAACCTGGCCCCTTTTAATAAAATACATCTAAAATGTTAAAGGCATATATCAGCAGTACTAAAAGAATGTCCCAAGCCACCCTATGACACTATGGGGCACATTTACTAATCCTCAAATCCGAATGGGAAAAAAACGGATTGGAAATGAAAATTTTGCGATTTTTTAGTCGCCGTTGCGATTGTTTCGTATTTTGCGCAATTTTTTGTCGCTGTCGCGATTTTTTCGTATGGAGTAATTGTGAACGGTGGAAAAACCAATCCGAATTTTTCACAAGGGCGACAAAAAAGTTGCGGAAAATATACGATAAAGTCGTAATAGCAACGAAAAAGTCGAAACAATCGCAAAAATACCAATCATTACGAAAAAACCGCATTCGGCCGCTTTCGGACATTCGTGGATTAGTAAATGTGCCCCTATGACATGGATTTAGGGTGGGGAAAGTCAGTTGTATCAGTCATGCTGGGCTAGAGCTGGGGTGATAAAAAGTTAAGGGACAACTGAACGTGCTAAATTGTGCCCAGTAAATAAGCACTTGGATCTAAAAGTATATGAAGCCCCATGACTCCCTAGGCTGGGTATAGTATAAGAATTGGGGAATGATTAGCTTTGAACAGGTAATTGCCATTGTTGCCATTGCATGTTCATATGCAAATCTCCATCTTTAAAAGTTATAATTCTCATATGTGATGTTGAAAGTGAAGAAGAAGCAGAGGGACATCCCATTTTCTGTACATCCATGTAAAGTCATAAAATAAAATAATCTGCTCACTTATTTTATATGCCCTCAACTTTTGTACACAAGGTGACTTCTAGGGAAGTACCATCATTCATTAAATGCCAGGTGAGCATCCATGTAGGACTCCCTATAGAAAAAAGAAGAATGATAGTTAATTAAGGGATTCTTCTTTAGTTTGATGCACCTAGAACTTTTTATGATTTTGTTTTTAAGGTCTCTCTTTGAGTTTCTCTTTTTTTAGTTTCAGGTAAAAGGAGTATGACATTGCCATAAAGGTCAAATGTTATGTTATTTTTCACTATGCAACCCTACTCTAAGGTAATGGCACACACTAGTACTCATTTACAAAGTGCAACCACATCTGCAGTTGTGCAAAGCTGGTGTTGAGCAAATTGACACTATTCATTAAAGGAATTTGTCTCACCAATGCACCCCACCAGCCTGTTCAGATGAATCATGTACAGTGCAGCTATTGATGCTGGGGAACCCTGGAGCTACTGCCACCTTAAAGGTGGTGATAGCTCCAAGGTTAATGCAGTGTACATATGTCTTGAAAGAATCATAAAAAAATATAATTTTGATGCTGAGTACCGAGAAATGAGAGCCTGATACGGACAATTTTTACTGCAATTGTTTTCAGTTTGTATTGAAGAACAATTGCTTGGGAATTAAGGGGGTGAATTGCACCAGACTATGCACTTTTCACTAAGGTATCAACCAGCATTAGGTCTTTTCTCTTTCAGAAGAGAAACCTCAGTTTGTGCCATTAGCTTAATACTCATGGGCAATAGAAAAACCCCAGACACAAATCAAATGAGTTGATTGAAGTGTATATGTAGTACTTTTATCATTCATTCTTATGCAGTGGTTACAATTGCATGCAATGCTATACTTGGACTCTTTCATGCTTGTTAAATCCCTGCACCACAGTGTATGGTCTAGCTTTGGTGTCTGAGGCAAAGGGTGACTTGCACGATTCACTGATTTAACCACTGAGCCATTCCTTCTGCCTTTAACCTTTTCCCTTTATGGCCAAAAAACATCTGGAGAAGCACAGCACACAATGGTCAATGTCATGTGAGCAAAAGACTTTTATGAAATCAGTGCTAGCTCATTTGGGATGTTCCATGCCCTGCCAACCCCACCCCCCCTTCAGCTCTGCACAAATTAGAGTATTTACATTCAGGCAAAAATGCAGCAATTCCAGGACACTAACCATATGCATTAATGAAAACAACTGCACAACTTTTACATTACATTACATTAACATTTATTTATAAAGCGCCAACATATTCCGCAGCGATGTACAATAAGTGGGTTACATACATTGGACATACAGATTCCACACCCTGATTGTTAGCTCTTGACATTCCCAAATTTTTAAACCTCGAAATGGCCATTAAAAATGAATGTCTTCTTGCATGCATATAGCCTATCCCAACAGTAATTAGACTTTCCAACCTAACCATATAGAAATGTTCCTGTATACAATGAAATCTGGTTTATAATACACCCTCACTGCTTCTATCCAAATACATAAGATCTCTACTACCTGATTTTAAGTCATTAGGGCCAGGTCCTCATTTCTTCTGTTTCTCCTTGCCTTGGGTTTGCAATCATGTTTTGCTTTTACTTTAATGTCTGGCAATGGCTATGCCTTACCCTATACTCTGTAGGGGGCTGCTTTAGATAAATAATAATATGTTTATAAGCTGTGACTTTTTTTTTTTTACCATTCCACGACTAAATAGAATATAAAGCAGATTTTTCCAAATAAAAATTGCTAAGAGCTTATGGCATGATAATTAAGAATTTCATGTAATCCAAGTGGCTGATGTTATTTTTTCCAGCAGCAATGTGGTAATGTTTTCCCTATGGCTCCTGATGATGTATTCTGCTTGTTTTGCAGCTATACTTAGTGATGGTAATTACTCTTCATTGGGTTAAGCTGAAAAACCTTGATCCAGGAAACAGCAGCTCTGTTTAATTTAATTAGACAATTTAGTAAAAGTCAGACATTTTCTACACTGCAGACACTGAATATAGTGTGCAACTATGAGAGATGTGTACCTAATGTTCCACAGGGTTATTTACAATAAAAAAATAAAAATAAACTGACATGCACTAACATTATATCATGCCTTCCATGGGTGAGTATTCATGAGAAATTCATGGTTTGAATAACGCTATATGCACAATTACAAATAGAGGAGAAAGAATCAGTACATACATGACAGTATGACATTAACAAGGATATGGAGGAAGACAGGCTTTATTATTACGCTAAAATTAAATTAAGGGCTAGATTCAATTCAGTGAGAAAAAGGTTTATGTTGTGGAAACTCATGGATGAGATTCAATTTGAGACACAATTTTATTCACACACAACTTATCTCACTTTTTATCAAATGAAACATATATTAAAGCCTAGGGGGAAAACGTGGGACTGAATTTGGAGGAACGTTGTTTCCCCTCACTGAATTGAATCTGAACAAATGTGTGTAAAGGTGATCATACACAGGCAGATTTAAGCTGCCGATTTGAGTCCTTTCGACTGATTTGGCAGCTTATCTGCTCGTGTATAGGGCCCCCTGACGGCCCCCTCTAGCAATATCTGGCTGATTTTCCAGTCAAATTGATGGCTGCATTGGCTCATTGATGCACCCCTCAGTCTGACGGCCCCTATATCTGCCAAATGATTGAATTAGCCTAATATCACACACCTTACGTGCGCATATTGGGAGAAGATCCACTCAACTGGCAACCTCACAATGGTGATTAAAGAAAATAGAAATTTGTTCCGGAAATTATTCTGTACATGACAGTTATATGAAAAAACCTTAAATCCTGTGGTGAAAGGTAGGAATACTATTGAAAAAAGGGCATTAAAAGAGAGCTGTGTGCTGAAATTCCTGCGGTGAAGAAAGCCTTAGAGAACTAATCACAAAGCAAACACTTTGAGTAGCTTTCTTTGTTATACATTTGCTACATAAAATCATTTACACATTCTGGTTTAAAAGAGTACAACATACAAGCTGCTGAATCCTGATTTTGAACATAAAAATATTTATTGATAAGGATCAATGCTTCTGTCAGACAGTGGGGCTCATTAATAAGTGCTAGGTGCTAAAATGTTTGGATGATTTCAGAATTCCATACCTGCACCCACTTAAGCTTTTTTGGATGCATAGGAGCCTACTTAATACCTGTCTTGACCAGGTGATAAGTACAAGGCTCTCTTTGCATGTTGCAAAAGTAAGAATCACAATAAAATTGTAGCCTCACAGAGCAATCGATTTTTTGGCAGCTGGGGACAGTGACCCCCATTTGAAAGCTGGAAATGGCTGAAGATGAAGGCATATTATTAAAAAACTATAAAAAAAGGTCCAGTTCTTATGAATAGCCATTTTATAACATACTAAAAGTTAAAGGAGAAGGAAAGGTAAAAACTAAGTAAGCTTTATCAGAAAGGTTTGATGTAAATACAGCAAAAGAATTTATTGTCTCCTTTTCTGGGAACATGTTCTTTGGTATCAGACTTCCTCTCTTTTAGGGCTCCTTCAAGTTTGGGGCACGAGTCTGCTCAGTTCTCTCCTCTCTACCTTTCCCCCTCCCTTCTCCTGCTCCTCTCTTCCATAACAATGCATAAGAACTCATTCCCCCGTCCCTTAGGAATGTGTAATCTGAGCTTCCAACAGCTATAACTGCAGCATGAAGCTACCAAGACCAAGCTAAAATGGCACCTGCTATCAGAGGGAGCTTCTAAGGGCTGTTTACTCAGGCATAGTAAAGCTTTCTGCTTAATAAATATAGCATTCTAGGTGGCACTAATGTGGCAAATCTATTGGCAGTAAAATGCCAAAATGACTTTCCTTCTCCTTTAATCAAAGGTGAACTACCCCTTTAACAATATGCATGGTTGTGCATAAATTTACAGCACCATGTGCTGTGTATTGTTAGCAACTTTTAAAGGGTATGTTCACCTTTATATAAAATCATAGACTGTTATAGCATGTGATGCCATGGTTGCCATGATGATTGCTTGTCTGTTTTATTATTATATACAGTATTTTAAAATATACAGGGCTGCATATATAAGTATTTCTGCATTTGTTCTAACCATAATTGGTGAGTCAATGGATCTGCCTACTTCCAGAGCAATGTTATGCACCTAGGGCTTGGAAAAGGCTTTGGCATATGTGCTTCCAAGGCATCCAACTATTCCTGCCACACTACAAAAAGGCTGGCATTGGTACTGTCATATTTACAGAATCTTAACACACCATACAGATTGGATATTAAGTGTTGGTTAACTTGCAAGTCTAATATCCTGCAAAAGGGTGGTTAACCCACCTTGAAGGGGTTGACTAGGTAAGCATGGTGTACCTGGCGGTATATCAGCCAGTGGATGTCTGGGATCCTAAATTCTTGTGGGAGCCTATCAAAAGAGCCATCCTGTATCAGATGGTGTACCAATTTGACTCCTTTGTTGCTCTGTGACTGCCTAGCCTGTAACTGAGTAAATTCCCTCAATTCTATATTGTCCCATATGGGAGTATCTGGGTTTTTAGCTGGATCTAGATCTTTCTTTTTAGCTTTACCTAGATCTTTCAACCTAGTTGGAGTTCTGCCCTTCGGTGTTTTCAGCACCTCCAGCAGGCGCATCTTAATTGTTCAATGTTGCTAATATTTCTAAGGAAGGGCCAAGGTAATCCAGGGCTTTATATGGGCTAGCTTGGATGCCAGATAGTATAGTTCAAAGTGTGGAAGGGCCGCTCCCCCACTATTTGCAGCTTTTTTGAGGTTATCCAGTTTTACCCTATCTCTAAGTCTGCCTGTTCCCCAGCAAACAGCCTCATTATTTTGTCCAGTTTCTGGAAAAAGGCTTTGGGAATTATGTACCCAGGTATTTGAATTCCGAAGCTACCACCAGTTTCCCCAGGTATCGCTACCTGTCCCAAAGTACCTCTCCCTTTGGATAGGAAGTTTCTCCCATGTAGTAAGCTCTTGATCAACACCTGTCCTCACACATGGGACAAACACTTGAGCCTTCCAATACCTCTCCCTCAGATGGATCACTCAACAGGGACTTACACGGAGATAAAGACATCCAACAGCAGCTAAGCTGATCTCTCCATATGGCTGGCGCTCAGACCAGAGCCCACTTAGCCTTTTACTCTCTCTTTGCTCTCTGGATCTGGCTCTGGCCAGTTGCTGCAGCAGGCCTCCCATCTAACCTCTGCTGGCCCACCCCCTGATTTTTTCTCCGAAGCAAGGTGCCCCCTGAGTCTTCCAGTTTTCCCACTGGGGCTCCCAGCCAATTGGATTGCTTTCCAGTCTGTAATCAGGAGAAAGAGTTCTCTGATCCCCTACTCTACTATACCAGAGCCCCCCACCGCCCCCCTATAATAGCAGCTAAGGGTTCAATTGCAATTGCAAATAAGAACAGAGACAGGGGGCATCCCTGCCTTGTTGCATATGTTAGTACAAAATGTGAGAAGAATATCTCATTCATCACTGTTGATGCAGAGGGAGTTAGGGTGAAGACACACGTGGCTACTAGTAACAGCTACTTGTCGTGGCTACTTAAAAAGACAATGCTGATCTTTAACTGATAATTGTCTCTATGTGTGTTTTAGTAGAGGCAATTCTTAGTATTGACTATAGCAGGGTATTTTATGGTGTTAAGTAGCTGCTACTAAGTAGCTCCATGTGTCTTTGCCCTTAGAGTAGAGCAGCTGGGTAAGGTCCAAGAAGCAGGGGCCAAATCCCATTTTCTCCATTACTTGCCAGAGAAAAGGCCATTCTACCATGTCAAAGGCCTTGGCGATATCTAATGTCGCCAAGGCCCTCCACCCTGTGTTGTCATGCTCTGTGGCAAGGTTAGTGAAGAGTCTCCTGAGATTTATTGCAGTAGTGTTATGAGGCATAGAATCTGTTTAATTAGTTGCAATAAGGATTTCTATGACTTGCAGGAGTCTCCTGGCCAATACTTTCACCAAATCTGTACATCACAGTTTAAGACGGATATGGGTCTGTAAGACCCGCATTCCAATAAATCCTTCCCAGGCTTTGACTTACAGTAACTATAATAGTTGCTTCCCTCACTGAGGGGGGAGTTCCCCTCTTGCTAGGGCAACTGTGTATACTGCTTTTAGCTGGGTAGCTATTGTATCAGTGTAGGTTTTCTTCTACCTTTCCTACAATGTCTATACCAGATTAAATAACGGGCAAATCTATTAAAGCATACATAAGAGAGAGGGGGATTGATCGTTACACATGCCATGGTCCCCTGTTCCATAAGTAATTCAGTATCTATGCTAGCGCATGTATTTAAAAAAAACAGGGGTTTTTAGTTACAAAATTATGATCATAAGATTGGCAAGCCACCATACCACATCATGGTAAATCCCATATGGTGGTCCTAAGTATTTAACTCTGGTCATATTTTTCAAAGGATAGCATTTCCCTGCATGGTAGCATTTCTTGGGATAAGTGTCTACAGATCAGTTACACTTCCAGTGTGTTTGTATATTTTATTTAGCCTTGGAGTGCTCCCACAACCCTCATTTTCTGCAAATTTATTAAAGATTGAGCTAAGGAATTCACAGCAGTTTCATTCTCTTCTCTATTTAATAATATTTTATTGTTAGGAAAATGTTTCTGACAGTCAAAATAGTAAAATAATTGAATCAACACATTTATCAAAGCTATCAAAGTCAAGTTATTAGAATCAGTTTGACTTTCATGATTTGATTCTATGAGCATCAGCCCTCATGGGAGTTGTAAGACATTATGACAATATTTTCCAATGTTGCAACAAAATAAATAGTTAAAAACCTGGAAACACTGGGAATGTCTTACTGATCATTAATAAATCAGGCCCTAAATGTATATTTTGGCAGAGGACTTGAGGATATCTGTTAGCACTTTCTGCATCAGCAATTACTTTGCATTCCTAACAAGCTTTTAAAAGTGCTTGTTTTTGAATCCTATGGACAGGGAATGTTGTGGAGGATTAACCTCAAGTGCTCTGCAAAACATCTGTATGGTGCAGAAATGTATTATATTGCTGCAGAATGTGCATATATTTACTGGTAGGAAGAGCTGACACCTTGCATTTAATATCTGCAACTGCACCTTACAATACCTTAAGACCTGCTAACAATGAGCTCAAAAACAGAGGACTATCTTCAAAACAAATGTTAACTGATGGATTGAAAATCTATCTTCTTTGAATAATATTTCCTGTAAAAAAAAAAACTCTTTAATTGGCTGACATTCCATTACTAATCTCAGGAAACTCCGTGACCATACCAGCCAAACAGCACAACTCTCCAAAAGAAGTTCTAATTGGCAACATAAATGTAGATAAGGATGTTGGTATTGAGACAATTTAGGATTTATGAACCATTAACCATTAAACAGATGGTCCCATGAAATTATAGATTTGGCTCTTATTTACAGGGTCACTTCACCTTGACAGATTTTCCCCCAGACCCATGCATTGTGGAACATCTGGGTTTCTGCTCTTCCAAAGGGTGCCGCAACAGCCTGGTTTTAGGGTTCTTATAGAAGCAATTTCTTACAATTTTAGCATGATGTAGACAGTGTTATTTTTTAGGCAACCCACAATTTTAAACCTATAATGAAAACTGTTATTTGGTTCTAGTGTCTTAGTTACACTAGCAACCAGCCAGGGACTAGAAAAAGATGAAAAAAAAGAGGTTCTAAATAATAAGATCAAAATTGTGAAATGCAAATAATAATATAAAACCTAGCACTAGGCTTTATCTGCTTATTGATCTGAGTCCAGATATTTATGATTTAGGCTCAAAAATGGCAAAACAGAACAACAGATAGTTAAAAAACACAAAAACAAAAAAAATCCAACTGCATATTGTTAGAATTATTACATTCATTTATAAGAACCAAGATATCCTATAGTGCTGTATAAATGTATAAAAGGGTCCATAACAAATAACATATAGACAAATGGATCTAGTAGATTTCTAAACATTTAGGTTTGATTTTTTTTCACAATTTAAGTTTTTTGTACCAAAAAACTAGAATCGAGTTTTGGTTCAAAAACTCAAATGTCTGGTATTTTAAGTGCAAAAAAACTCGAAAATTTGAATGTAAAAATTCCCCATCTAAAAGCTTGTGAGTTTCTATAGGAGTCAATGGGAGTTGTCCTAAGTCAAGCCATATTTTCAAACTCCAAAAATTTGGGGTATTCAAGTTCTTTTATTCGAACAAGTTTTCCTTATTAATAAATAAACGAGCATTCGATTTGCAAGTTAATTTGATTTAGAAAAACAAAATCAAATTCCCAAACTCGAAATATGATAAATAGGACCATACGTGTGTCTACATCTACTAAACATTACTTGTAAAGTGACCCCCCCCCTTTCATTTCTGAATGGAGAATGATTCTAATCAAGCAATGTATAGTTCTTCAATAGGTCCAAAAGCCATTCCTGCTTTCTCACAATCAGAGCAAATCCTAGAACAAATGTATTAATTCTAATCTAAAGTAACATATTGGAGCTCTTTGTGAGCCGAAAGTGTTTTTATTTCAGAAAGCCTAATTAATTAATTGTTAATGAAAATGAAATGCCAGTGTCTCCAGTGTCTCAAGTATGTCTTGATTTTTAGTTTTTTGCCCATGTCTAATTATTTTAAGCTAAATAAAAATACAGCCTAAACAGGGTTGGACTGGGAAAAAACTCAGTGGGACTGAGGCCTGTGCCGACCCAGGCTGCTCCTCCCACTGCCCGCCTGGAACTGTACGTGCCAATGGTTCCCTGGTCCCACTGGCGCTCCCACCCTTAATTTGGAGGGAGTGTGTGGTATGCAGCGTGGGGAGGAGTTGGGGAACAGGAGCTCACAATTGGGGTGGGGGGGCCCCCAGGCATCAGCCTTGGTGGGGCCCTAACACCACAGTCCAACACTCTACCTAAATGGGCTAATTTACCAAAAGCTAGAGGCAGGGACAGCCAATCTGAGGTGCTGAACATTCTATAAACAATGTGCTTGTTTCTAGCCCTGCATTGTGCTCTGTTCATGGTGCCATCACAAGGCACAGCACTGCAAGGTGCCTTTGTACAGTCCTGCAGCAGTCAGTCAGCACTACATACAGAGAGATAGGTACCATTGTGCATTATTCTGGGATCCCAAAGAGTTGCATCTTTGATGCCTAAAATGATGTATATTGGAATAAACTACAGAAAGATGGTCTTTAGCTTTAAAATAAGTTTTTTAAAAAAAAGATTGTACTGTAAATAACACAATGACTTGACTGGATAAATACTATCCTTTTCTTAGTAGGCCAAGTTTATTTTCCACGATTTTGTCTAATATCTAAACTATGTGAATGCTTCCAATTTAATTATACTGGCCACAGGTAATTGCTGGAAGATAATACCTTCTTTTCTTCTCTTGTACACTAGAAGATTCCAAGCTCAGCTTTGTTCCCTAGTAATTTATCTGCTTTCAACTGCCAAACATTTTATACCTGACCTCTAGCTGCTTACTTATGAAAAGGCAACTCCTTTTTCAGTTCATTCTCGCAGTTAAACTACATTTTGATAACAATGGACATCTGTTAGAGATGCATCCTTCCCATTCTGCCTGAAGGAAAGTAAAACTGCAGCTATACTAGGAATTATGGGTCAACATTTGGACTCTTGTCTGTTTTTATAATTCCCTGTCTTCCTTTTTACTTAATTAAAGCCATATTATTTTGCTGCAACTAATCTATATCTGACTTCTTGAGGTCACTAGAGAGGTATATATAACTTCTTAAACACAACATAAATAGGCATGAAAGCGTATGGGGTCGCAACGCCCAGATGTAGATCACATACACAATATTAAAAGTTTTGATTACGAATGTTTGTCTTTTCTGAAATAGATGCATCAGCACGTTAGTTCACTGGAGAAAGAGTCACAGATGTAAGTGCAGACTATGAACATCCCGCAGTGCTGTAAAAAAAAAGCTAAAGGTGCAGACAGAAGCTCCATCCTGGATGTTCCTCTCATCAGTCATGGATAGAGACACCCTAGGGTAGCTGCACACAGATTTGCTTATTTTATTTCAAATTATCAGAGACAGAGAGAGCGAATGTCTTAAAAAAGAAAATCTTTATATAGGGACTATTTAGCTAGTTGGAAGACATTGTATAAAGGATAAAATATAAGTGAATATCATGGTCCAGGTATGGGATCTATTATCCAGAATATTTTTTCCAGATAAGGAAAAATCTAGATTAAATCTACTAAGAAATAATTTAAACATTAATTAAAGCCAATAGGATTGTTTTGCCTCCAGTAAGGATTAATTATATGTTAATTGGGGTCAAGTACTGTTTTATCACTATTACTGAGAAACGGAAATTATTTTTAAAAATCTGAATTATTTCCTTATAATAGAGTCTATGGGAGATGGCCTTCCTGTAGTTCAGAGCTTTCTGGCAGACTGGTTCAGAAGTAATGCTTTCTTTTTTTATTTCATAACCCTAATATACTTAGCCAGTGAAAGAATTTAGGATTAGTGATGGCAAGGCATGGATTTCCGCATTTGCCATTGGCGAATAGTTTCGCAAAACCCGTGAAAATTTGCGCGTAAAACTTTGCTGCGCGTAAAAAATTCTTGTTGCGTGTCATTAAAAAAGCGCGGGCGCCAAAGAAAGACAAGGGCCACAAAAAAATTGCGCGACAAATGTGTTTCACAAATTTTGCACTGTTTCGTGATTTCTCCTGCCGTTTTGCGAATTTTATGGCGAAGCAAAACGGGACAGATTTGCTCATCACTATTTAGTATGACAAGAAGTGGGGTAAAAATCTAGACTCTAGTAGAGTAAGTGAATGAGTTTAGATAATTTTGAGATTTATAGTTTCAAAAATAATTTGTGAGGCAGTCAAGATTGACCAGCTCATTATCAAACCTTCTCATACCTTAGGGCTATACTCAATGACTATTAGGCTTCACAGTTCACTTATACATGAGCAAGGACCCATCACCTTGTATAGTTACATACTTACATTTTGCTGAAAAAAGTCAAGTTCGACCCTTCTGTGTGATCTCCCAGAATTACAGTCTCATATTGAGCAAGGAAAAAAATTGCTGTGTGCTCTCTCTCTCTCTCTATAAAAACACAAACATACACAAACACATTTACAGTATACAGTGGTGTGAAAAACTATTTGCCCCCTTCCTGATTTCTTATTCTTTTGCATGTTTGTCACACTTAAATGTTTCTGCTCATCAAAAACCGTTAACTATTAGTCAAAGATAACATAATTGAACACAAAATGCAGTTTTTAAATGAAGGTTTACGTTATTAAGGGAGAAAAAAAACTCCAAATCTACATGGCCCTGTGTGAAAAAGTGATTGCCCCCCTTGTTAAAAAATAACTTAACTGTGGTTTATCAATTTCAATTTTCAATTTCAATATCAATTTCTGTAGTCACCCCCAGGCCTGATTACTGCCACACCTGTTTCACTCAAGAAATCACTTAAATAGGAGCTACCTGACACAGAGAAGTAGACCAAAAGCACCTCAAAAGCTAGACATCATGCCAAGATCCAAAGAAATTCAGGAACAAATGAGAACAAAAGTAATTGAGATCTATCAGTCTGGTAAAGGTTATAAAGCCATTTCTAAAGCTTTGGGACTCCAGCGAACCACAGTGAGAGCCATTATCCACAAATGGCAAAACCATGGAACAGTGGTGAACCTTCCCAGGAGTGGCCGGCCGACCAAAATTACCCCAAGAGCGCAGAGACATCTCATCCGAGAGGCCACAAAAGACCCCAGGACAACATCTAAAGAACTGCAGGCCTCACTTGCCTCAATTAAGGTCAGTGTTCACGACTCCACCATAAGAAAGAGACTGGGCAAAAACGGCCTGCATGGCAGATTTTCAAGGCGCAAACCACTTTTAAGCAAAAAGAACATTATGGCTCGTCTCAATTCAATTGAATTGCATCTCAAATTGAATATTGTGCATGAATTTTCACATCATAAACCTTTTTCTCACTGAATTGAATCCTGCCCAATGTGTCCACTCGCCATATAAGACGCTCCGGAATATAAGACGCACCCAATTTTAAAGGAGGAAAATCTAGAAAAAAAAGATTCTGAACCAAATACTGCAAAAGGCAGTGTGAAAAGGACTTGCTTGGTGCATAGGTGCTGGTAGGTAGATCAGGGGAAAGGGTTACTTGTACTAAACTAATGGCTTGTCCCGAAGAGCTTACACTCTTATTACACAGTTACAATGGCCACCACACTTCCACTCCTACTCACCAATGACTTGCCCCTTGCTGGTCCCATCCTGCTTCCCCTTGCCCCCCACTGCCTTAAGAACGGCCGGAGACTGCCACTCATGACAAGCCCATCCGTGCCCCAGTCGCCTCCTTAGAACTACATATCCCAAAATGCAGTGCGACTGGGTTTTACTGAGCAACTTGTGATTGGCCGTGCGGTGATCTTGAGCTGAAGATGTAACGCGCTCGCACGCACCCCGCCCCCCTGTGGACGGAGGTGAGTGCGTGCGCGTTACATCTTCAGCTTCAGTACGGGGGAGGTGTGCGCGATTGAACGGACGCGTGTCCATGCGCGCCCGTGCTCACCTCCATCCACGGGGGGTGTGTGCATATTTGTACCGTATATTTGTCGTATAAGACGCACCAACTTTTCCCCCCCCAGTTTTGGGGAAGAAAAAGTGCGTCTTATACGGCGAAAAATACGGTAGATATTAAAATAATAAAGCTGACAAATGTTGCCTTGCTCAATTACATTTTTATTATTTTTATTTTGCTTTTTACAACTGTTCCTTGCAAACTGTATTACCAGAATTTTCCAGGGTTGAGAACACACAATATACACAATAACAAAGCAATATAAATTTAAATGCACACTTAGGGGCTGATTTACTAAGACACGAATTCGAATGCGAATTGGAAAAATTCCGATTGGAAAACGAACATTTTGCGTCTTTTTCGCGATTTTTTCGGCGCATTTACGACTTTTCGGAAATTGTCGCGTCTTTTTCGTTACCAATACGATTTTCGCGAAAAAACGCGAGTTTTTCGTAGCCATTACGATTCGCTCGTATCTTGTTGCGACTTTTTCGTATTGAGCGCTAGTAAGCGGCGGCCGAAACTTTCAGACTTAGCATGATTTTGGAAGCCTCCCATAGGACTCAATGGCACCCTGCAGCTCCAACCTGGCCCAAGAAAAGTCACCATACTGAAGCTTGAATGAATCTGAACGCTACGAAAAAATCGCAACATTTTGCGCAACTTTCGGAATGGCTACGAAAAAGGCGCGACTTTTCACACAAGTTTTAACGCTACGAAAAAATCACCAGATTTTACGCAACATTCGGATGGCAACGGAAAAGTCGCGATAATTTTCCGAAAAAATCGCCAAATACCGATCATTGCAAAAAAAACGCAATCGGACGCATTTGGCCGGTTCGTGAGTAAGTAAATGGGCCCCTAAGGGTACAGTGCGCAGCATCAGGCATTGCTGTTAATGCAGTCAGTGCAGCACAACAAGCCTTAACCTTCATTAAGGTTAACACCAGAGAAAGTCTGGCTCTGTAAAAAACACACTTGTTGGTGTGTGTATATCAGAATGTTACATGAGGTAAGGTTTCTGCACAAATACTTTTTGATTTCCTAATAAAATAATACTGTATATTATTTGGCGTAATTTCTATGTGCCAATATTAAAATGTTAAATCTTGGATTCTTGAGTTTGAATTACAAAGAGCAGGTGCGGAAACCCATTGTAAGTATTTTTGTGTTTAACTACTTGTATGAAATTCCTGATAACAACTGAATTATTAACCCCAGCTGTTAACTCATCACTTAGGGGGAGATTTTTCAACATTCGAGTTTGATTTTTTTTCAGTATTCAAGTTTTTTTTTTTTCACTTCCATCCTACTCCCGCAAACACATACATCTACACACCACTTAGTTATGGTTACATTTAAACTACTGATATTTTTATTTGATACAATCAGACTATTGCTACATCATCCCCTTTTTGTAAAAGAGATGTCTCTGTTATACAGTATATAGGAATAATGTACCCCATATTGTAAAATATAAGGATACCAGAACTCACCAAGGAGCTCCATGACCAAATAAATATATTCAAATAGAAAAGCCTAGGATAAGAGTCAAGTCAATATACCATTAAAGGAGAAGGAAAGGCTAGTAAAGTTAATCTCAAGCTGCAGGCATACCTTCAGTTGTCTCAATAGTGTCCTTAAGTCTCCCCATATTTTACCTGTTCAGAAGATCTGAAGCCAAACAGGAAGAAAAAAAACTGAGCATTGTAAAGAAAGTTCCCATAATGCCTTGCTCCTGCACAGACATGCAGACCAACTGAACATGCTCAGTTAGTAAGACTTTTAGCCAACTTCCTGCTGATTGGCTCAGATTCACATTCCTAAGGGGGGGGAGTGAGTTCTTAGCATTCTTGAGTGAGGGGGGAGCAGCAGAGGGGAGAGAGGAGAGAGCTGCGTGTCTCTGGCAGAGGAAAACAGACACAACTAATCTTTTTACAGAGAAGTCAGTGCAGCATTTCTGTGAATGCTTATGGCTGTATTTACATAGACCTTTCTGATAAAGCTTACTTAGTTTTTACCTTTCCTTCTCCTTTAATGTTGTACAGGTATGGGACCTATTATCCAGAAAGCTCGGAGCTGGTGTTTTTCAGATAAAGGTTTTTTCTGTAATTTGGATATACCTTAAGTCTACTAAAAAATAATCTAAACATTTAATAAACCCAATAGGTTTATTTTGCCTTCAATAAGGATTCATTATATTTTAGCTGGGATTAAGTACCATATTCCATTGTATTATTGCAGAGAAAAATAAAATATATTTTAAAAGTTTGAATTATTTGATTAAAGTGGGAGATGACCTTCCTGTAATTCTGAGCTTTCTGGATAACGAGTTTCTGCATAATGGATCCCATACCTGTACAGTGTTATGTGCACATATGAGGGCTCATGCACTATTCCCTATGCAGTGGACAAAGTGCAAAAAAAGGCTTTAATTGGCATGGGGCATTGTACAAATAGCTGCACATCTCTCTCCCTTCGCTATTACAGCATTGTCTGCATTAGGCAACCTTCTGTGCCGTACCTTGCGTGTCATTCAGACAGGGCTAGCTACACCTCGTGCACTCGTCATTGAGTCCCTGACACTTTACCAATAAACTTCATGCAGCTAAATAACATTCAATGCTACAACATGTGTTGATATTATTTCCCAAAGTCAGAATTTTAACGGCATGATTATGAAATCTACTTTTGAATTTATAAGGTCATCTGCTTTCATGAAATGCATGCTTTTATAGTGGTATTTTACAGATACAGGGCCCAGAGGTAAAATCAAACCAGGTTTGCTTTGGCTATGGTTAAATAAGCTATCTGTTGAGTGGACCCGCTGCACACTCACATAGCTACCCTCAAACTACATGTTGGCACAGTGCTTAAAAGAAATGAATTGAAATGTATGATTCCAAATGTTGCACAGAACTGTGATCCAGGCTTTAAATCCAGAAGCAACAAACCTAGAGAAGCACACACTATGGCATTAGAAGTTCATTAATGGAAATTAAGCCATGGTCAACAGAATAGCAGGTCAAGACCTACTCTAATCCAATTAATCCCCTACCAACAGCAAATAAATACAGTACAGTGGAAACTGAACTGATCTGAAATACTTAAATACATTAATACAGAGGTTGTTTTTTCGTGCACTCCCAAAATGGCCGCAAATGGCGGTGCTTATCACACACGAGAAATAATTTCCTGGAAATGTTATAATGTTATAGTTGTTGGTATGTGGCATAAACCCATCTACTCTGTTTAATAAAAATGGGAAACAATTTGGGACAGTTCCTGCAAGTTTTTTTTATTATGAATGGAGCTCAATAAATGCTTGAAACAAAACCCAATAAATATATTTAAAGCTATAGCCAAATAAAAGTGTTTCCTGAAGTACAACACAGGGCTGCCCTGCAAGATAATGCTGGCTGCTGCTCGTTTTCTACAGTACATTAAAACAAATAGTGGATTGGTTAATTAAGCTGTAAAGGAGACATATAATAAATGATGAAGTTTACTCAGGTATAGTAACGTACAGTAACCAATGAGGCATTTGGTTTAAACGGGTAAATGCTACCTGAATAGTATAAACAACAAGGCCTGTAGCAGACTTGTCAGGGTTGGGTTTACTATATAGGCACTTGAGGGTCTCGGAAGGAAGCTTTAGAGGAGTGCCCCTTGGTTGCCTATATAGAAAAAAGTTTACCAAAAAAAATTCCCCCAGCCTGATGCTGGACACTTGCCTTCAAGTCCATTGGAGGAGCTGACGGGAGGTAACCCACTCTTCCTATTGGTGCATGCACATAAAACTGCACTATGCATACACTGATTTTAATCAGTATTAGGGTGAAGACACACAGAGCTACTAATAGCAACTACTTGTCATGGCTACTAAATGCTAGAAAATACCCTACCATAGACAATACTGAGAATTGCCTCTGCTAAAACACACGTAGGAGACCAGTAAATAATCAGCATTGTCTATTTTAGCAGCCACAACAAGGAGCTGCTGCTAGCAGCTCAGTGTGTCTTCACCCTTAGCGCAAGCAAAAGGCTATTATAGTAAAGTTAAGGTTAGTTATCACCACTTCATTGACTTCATTTTATATATCATTCATAAAGGGGTTAATTTTTCATGAATTCTACCTTGAGCTTTTGTTGAAGTCTGGAAAGCTAAAGTATTTTTAAGAATCCCAGCTTTCCCGTGAACACAATCACTGGTTTCCCAGGCAACGATTTATTTAAAATAATAACTGCCAGCATAACTCCCCAATGCCTGCTAAAATACTTTCTTAAATGTTAAAACTGAATGATTCTGGCAAAAAAATGGGGCAGTGAGAGCCTTTTAGTCTAGCCTTTCCTTTCCAGCTGGCTAGCACTGATTTTCTGTCATGGTAATTACCTTAACTAAAAGCCTAATTCAAATTCTTTTTCATAAAACTTTTTAGAGATTCAGCTATTAAATATTCATTTTTATTACTGCTTAACTAGGGCTATAAGGGCTACACTCCACGGGAGATTTTGTAGGATGGTGTCGGATCAACAAAATGCACCCTACAAGTCGGATGTAGTCGCATTGGTCAAAATATAATGGAATTGATAGAAAAATCTGATGTGTACTCGCATCCGATGTAACTGTGGGAAGGGAACAGAGCATTCCCATGCAATGAGATAAAAGCTGATGGTGTCTGACTGATTTTTTTTCTCATTGACATATACTGACTGTCAGATGTAGACGTAGGAACAAAACACACCATCCAACTTCACTTGAGCTGACTTTGCATTACAGCCTATGGAGATCAGATTCTGCTTGATCCTACATCCTAAATCTCATGCTGTTGCATGGTGTTGCTTGCTGTTGCATGGTCTTGCATGCTGTTACATGGAGTTGTGTGCTGTTGCATGACAAGAACAGATAAAATCTGACTCACATAATCTGATCAAAATCTCCCATGGAGTTCAGCCCTATGTGATAGTGAACCCGTTGTTCTAAATAACGAAGCCATCATCTCTATACAAATAAAGTAATCGGACTCCTCCCTTTACTTAAACATGCTTAGGAAATTCGTATTGGTTTTACTATATAAAAAGCAAACCCAGCAGCTAAAAAGAGCAAATATTACTCTTGCCATATTTAATAATATAATATGTATAATACTTTGTAATAATATGTAATGATCTCAATTTACATTTCATTTTTACTTAAAGAAAAAAAATCTCTCTCTCTCTCTCTCTCTCTATATATATATATATATATAAAACCCCCAATATGTGGTTTGTCTTTTTAGGAAAGCCCTAAGTACTGACTGGCACACAGCCCAGTTCATCACTGGGTTACAAAAATAGTATAAATCCACAAACAAATTCTCTTAATCAAACTAAAGCAAACTGTTTGACTCCAGTGCTCCTCTTTCATACGCAGTGGTTGAACATACATAAATACATATCCGCAAAAAAATAGCCTGAAACCCCAGTGTAGAGGACTGCCCACATGTGAAATGTTTTAGGAGTTCTCATAAAGGTATGGAAGGTTTCAGTGGAACTACTGCCTGCATATATCAGTATACTGTGGATTAATAACACAATATACAGTGTAGACAATATGCTTGTGCTATATAACAATGTCATAATAAATATAATAATAATGTGATAATAATGAGACAGAATGCAAAATTAGATGGATTGTATTGGGATCCCTTTATTTTATTTTTTAACTCTCTGTCTCTTCAGCTGAAAGTCACTCACTCCTTCCTTTTTTATTTGTCAACCCACTCCACCCACAAATCAAGCCCAAGGCTAACTTACTATGGATACCTGGTGCAAATCAGAACACTTGAGATAAACCCAAACAGGAATGAGCATAGAAAGTAAAAGGAAGATGCATACAAACTGATTCTCATATTTAGACAGTCTCTCAATCGAAATTACTGGTAGTAGCCATTAGTAGCCATGTAAAGGGCTATCAACTCCTTTTTCTTGGGCACATGGATTTTCCTGATCCAGTGAGTGAGGACAAAAGTTACTGCTACCCTAGGTGACAATGTCACCACTTTAACTGACAATTATGATGATGCTCATAACCCAAGGTTGGAACCCACACTCCCTTATGCTGAGGACATGAGGACCATGCATGGGGACAAACCCCAATAGCATCAGTTTTAAGAAATAATGTTTGTCCCCCTGTGATATTTGCCATCATATGACAGTAAAATGCTGCCAGAATTCTGGGATAAAATGGTTTTAATAATGAAGTGAGGCTTGGTGATTTTGCAACTGGGTTTATTAAATTAGGATGCCTCTGATGTTTAAAGAAGGTCCATTTTCCAACCTCCCAGACAAATTCCAATCTGGAGGAGGTAAGGTGCCATGCTTAGCGCCAATACAGCCATAGCTTCCGGCAAAAACATTCTGATCAAAATAGAGTTGAAGTGGATAAGCAGCGGGACCCTTTTCTGGATAAGTGATTAACAAGCAGGTTGGCGGCCCAGGGAACAGTGGTTGTGTAGTATTTAGCAACATTTCAGAGTCAGACCTGGGCAGCATGGTGGCTCGGTGGGTAGCTTTTGTGTTTTCCCAGTGTCTACATAGTTTCCCTCCACACTCAACAAAATATAGAGAAAGTTTAATTGGTTCCTGGTGAAATTTTCCCTAGTTTGGTAAAAGTTGCATAAATGTGTCAGCGCTATAAAAATAAAGGATAATTATAACATATACAAAAAATGCATTTAACCTAATTACAAAATACTTGGATTTAATGTGTATGACAACTTATTAATTGTAAAACAAAACATTAATTACATTTGTTTTAATCCTGCACAGATCCCAAGGGATCAATCAGCTGTTGCATTTGCCTGTGACTATGGTAATAATTACTTCTTGATGATTTCTCATGTACTTACAGTTAATGTGATATGCTGAGACTTATCCTGCTGTCATCATGGCCTATCATGATACTGATAGAGGCTGACTCAACAGGTTGTCTTGTCCCAAAAAAGAGGAGCCTCTTTGTCTCTCTCAGTTGGAGCACTGACAGTCCATCTTATTACACATTTTCCTGTGACTTCTCATTAAACAATGAGCCCATTATGCTTGTATTTTATGGAGAATCTATGTCAAGCATTTTACAAATACCTAAGATCTCTAATAATACAGTTTAAAGGCAAAATAAAGCCTTACCACACAACACTGCATTATTTTTCCCATGTTTCATAGGACTTTGTGTACAATTTTGCAATCTAAATGCTTCACGTAAATCTTACTTGTGGCCAGTACTACACAGTTTTTGATGACTGCTGTTTATTTTTGTTTTTTTTTGCATGCAAGTAATTTGCTGTAGCCTTGGATCCACTGATAGAGTAGTAACGTGAATAGCTGAGCCTTTTTGTACAAAACAAATTTTTGATAGGAAAGTGTCAGCATCACTTTAATAGGAGTCAGCTCAGGGTATTTTTGCCTTACCATGAATCAACTGTAAGATTGATAGGAATAATTTGAGCAATATGATGGACTTTTTAAATCTATGTAACTTCCACATTGAACTGGCAAGTTTTTCTTATTAGAAAGGCCTTTAGAATCTTTTGGGCATACCTCAGTGTAGAGAAAACCAAATAACAATAACAATAGTTGGACTCCAGTATAAATATGGCCATACATATGGGCAAATATAAGCTGCCAATTTAAGTCTTTTAGACCATTTCAGCAGCTTATCTGCCTGTGTATGGGTCCCTCCGATAGGCTGAAATTGGCCAGCTATCGATCGGACAGGTTCAGATTTTTGGGGGCCACAATTTGATGTGGTCCTCAATCTGATGGGGCCTATGCACGTTGTTGTAATTCGATCATTTGGCCTGAGGTAGGCAAGAGGATCCTAACGTGTATGGCCACCTTAAGAAAAGAAAGTAATACAGGTATGGTACCTGTTCTTCTGGGACATGGGGTTTTCCAGATAAGGGATCTTTCCATAATTTGGGCTCCATTTGTTGTCTACTAACAAAAAACATTTAAACATTAAAGGGCACCTACCACCCTGAAATTGCTTCCTCCAGCAGAGGTGTTCGCTAATAGAACCTGGACTCTGGCTTGGAGAGAAAAAATTAGTCCCTACAGTGCTAGGCTGCCTGTACCAGGAGGGAGCTCCCGCGGAGGGTAGCCATGTTGCGGCACAGACATGCACAGACATGGAGTGCCGGCTTATTAGTCCGCACCTCTGGAAGCAATTTCATTGTGAAAGGTGCCCTTTAAATAAACCCAGTAGGATTTGTGCATCTTAGTTGGGATCAAGTACAAGGTACTGTTTTATTATTACAAAAGAAAATCATTTTTAAAAACTGGAATTATTTGATTAAAAAGGAGTCTATGAGATGGCCTTTCCATAATGTGGAGCTTGCTGGATAACGGGTTTCTAGATAACTGATCCTATACCCGTACCACGCTAAAGTTAGCCAGACTTAGCTGCAGATTCCACCCCTTCAGACAGAATTGACTCGCTGAATGCCTCCTTAAAAGACATGTTTCTTAGAATTAGCCAGACTATGAGGTAGTTTTGATACAAAGGAAGGCAAAAACCTATCTGACCTATCTCTCCAGTTTTCTTCAGGGGGAAAAATTCCTTCCTGGCTTCAAGATGGCAATCGGACCAGTCACTGTGCTAAAAGCTAATTTCAGTAACCCTTTATTTTTTTACTTGCTAGTTTTCTTACTAGCAGCCATTCAACCTCTTCGTAAAACTATCTAATGTATCTGCCATGGCAACTGATTTAGGGAGAGAATTCCACAACTTCACTACAGCTCACACTGTAAAATATTGAGACCCTTTACCAGCTTAGTTGCCCATCTCTGGATCCTCTCTAACTGAATAAGATCCCGTTTGAGCACTGGAGACCAAAACAGCACAGCATATTCTAGATGGGGCCTTACCAGCGCTCTGAAAAGTGAAAGGATAACCCCCCTCTTCCTGTGAATCTATACCCCTTTAAATTTAGCTCAAAACCTCATTTGCCCTTGCAGCTGCTGCCTGGCATTGCTTGCTACAGCCAAGTATCTATTCCATCATGGATTTGTGAAATAAATTTAAAAAAACAAAATTAGCCAGAGAAGGAGTAGACAACAAATGTCTGGAAAATCCTAAAATATATTGCTAAATCAGTGCCATTTAAACTTATGCATATTTTAGGTGATACCTTGTGACTTATGGGTCAAGGCTCACTCTGCCTAAAAACCAGTGTGAAAAATTCCGTGTACAGTGCTGAGGAAAATCAGTAATGTCAATTATAAAGTCATTTCCATTAAGACTTAATTCCATGCCTTGCTTTCTTGCATTCTGCAGAAAATATATTCATTATCATAGCACCAAACCTATTAAACCTATGTAATATTAAATTAAATAAGTCATGCGCCAGTCATAATGTTGAAGAAAAGCAGATTAGCTAATCACGTGTGATGTTCCAAGTGTCATAAAAATGAGCTTGTAAGTAGATCCCAAAAACATCAGATGAAGTGATATGTAGTTTTCCTGCCAATTTTCCTAATCCTCCCTTAAGGCAGCACTTTTTCTGCAGTATTCCAGTAGGTGATGTCAGTGTGCAAAGCTAAATACACCTCGCCCCAGCCCACAGGCTTCACAGGAGATTATGGGGGATTATTTCAATAACTGTGCAGTCACAAGGTAAAAATCTATGAATCATCAACCTGGAAACTTAAGGCTGATCTGTGCTTCTTTCTAAATGATATTACAGTTTAGTCCCTTGTATAAAAGCCTGAAACTGAAAATATCCATAACATCATTTTTAATATTTAATATATTTAATTACAGTTATTAAAGTGGAACATATAACTGCATTTATTGATAGAAATGTAGCGCACTGTTAGCCGGCGAACTAATTTGCGTGAACATCGGGTGTTCGCAAGTTCGCAAACTTTTTGCGATGTTCGCAATTTGGGTTCACCTTAGGCGTTTTGCCACTGCATTTTTTCTCTGCGTTTTTTCTCGGCCTAAAAACGTCGCACAAGCCACACATGGCGTTTTTCAGCCTAGTACTGGTGTAAGCAAATCCCGTTTCCATGGTGCTAATAGTGCGAAATAGCAAAAAACGCTGCGTATTTCCGCTAGGTCTGCCAGCTGCCTTTTTCGTATACATAGGAATAGCTTGCGTTTTTATGCAACGCTGTGTCAACAACGTATTTTTCAGAGAAATTTTTGCCCTTGATCCCCCTCCTGCATGCCACTGTCCAGGTCGTGGCACCCTTTAAACAACTTTAAAATCAGTTTTCTGGCCAGAAATGGCTTTTCTAGGTTTTAAAGTTCGCCTTCCCATTGAAGTCTATGGGGTTCGCAAAGTTCGCGAACTTTCGCACTTTTTGGCGTAAGTTCGCAAACTTTTTTTTTTGAGGTTCGCTACATCCCTATTTATTGATGTGTGTCCTTAAAGGGCACATCAACCTAAAAATTTATTTTTTAATTCTAAGCAACTTTCCTAAATGCATTTATTACAATTTTTCGGTGCTTTAAAAGTTTAATGTAAATGTAATTGCTACTGAAAACAGCATTTGCTGAACTAAAATTGAGTTTCAGCAATAATTTGCCTCTTGCATAAAGCAAAGTCTATGCAGAATGAGTTTGCTGAGGTGGATGTGTTCTGCACACAGCTTTGGCCCATCTAGAATATGTCGTAGTTTTGGTACCAATACTGAAATGGGACATTGATGAAATGAAAAGAAGAGTGACTAAACTGACAAAGGGTATGGATAGTTTTAGTAATAAAGAATGGCTGACAAAGTTGGGATTGCTTACGCTGTAGAAGAGACACTTAAAGGGGTAGTTCACCTTAAAGGTAACATTTAATATGTTATAGAATATCCCATTCCTACCAACTTTCCTCGTTATTTATTTATTATAATTTGTTTATTATTTGCCTTCCTTTTCTACATTTTTCCAGCTTTCAAAAGGAGGTCACTTACCCCGGCAACTAAACTAAACTATTGCTCTGTGAGCTATTTTATTGTTACATGTTATTGATAATCTTTTTATTTAGGCCCCATCCTATTAATATTCCAGTCTCTCATTTAAACCAATGCCTGGTTGCTAAGGTAAACAAGACCTTAGCAATCAGATAGTTGCTAACATTCCAAATTGGAGCATTGCAGAACAAAAAGCTAAATAACTGCAAAACCACAAATAATAAAAAATTAAAACCAATGGCAAATTGTCTTAGAATATCAATATTTAATTCATACTAAAGGTTAAGTTTAAGGTGAACCACCCCTTTAAATGACAAGGAAACCCAAATAAAGAATGAAGCTCATCTGAAGGCAAGAGTGAATGGAAAGTGAAAGTTATTGCCTGAGGCATAGAGGTGGGGCAGGCAATAAATGACTGACAGCTCAGATTTTTAAATACATTTATATGTAAATTATGATTTTTTTGTATGATTTTCATCATAGGTTCTCTTTAACTTTTTTCATCAACCATCAAGAAGCACGTATCAGCAGCAATGCAAGCTGGTGGTATAGTCCAAATGGCAACTTAAAGTGAGTTCTTGGCTGCTTGAGGGTGAAGGGATCTGAGGGTTGCTTGTCCAAAATAATGTAGCTTTATGTTTCTTACATAAACTAAACTCACACACCTACAGATCATGGAGTTATTTAATTTATAGTATATATTTTGCATTGTTTAAGTTTGGAAGTGGCTATAAATATAAAAACATGAATTAAGTTCAATAATACAGCGTATTTTGTGTGTGTCGCTTTGAGCTTGTGTGTTGCTATTGCTTAAGGCATGCACTCACTCATCTGCAGTAATCAATATCTATTTATGCAATGTGTATTTTCTAGTTGCCCAACATGGAGACATCTGTGTTATCTGTCACTACAGTGTATAAAGCCCACCTTTGAAAGAAGACACCTACGGGTGAAGACACACTGGGCTACTAGCAGCAGCTACTTTTTCAAGGCTACTAAACTCCAGAATTCCCCTGCCTTAGACAATGCTGAGAATTGCCTCTGCTAAAACACATACACTGACAATTATCTGTAAATGATCAGCATTGTCTATTTTAGTAGCCACGACAAGTAGCTGCTACTAGTAGCTCCATGTGTCTTCACCCTAAGGGGCTGATTTACTAACCCACGAATTCGAATCCGAAAAATTCCGATTGGAAAACGAACATTTTGCGACTTTTTCGTATTTTTGGCGATTTTTTTGGCGCCTTTACGACTCTTCGGAAATTATCGTGACTTTTTCGTTACCAATACGATTTGCGCGAAGTAACGCAAGTTTTTCGTAGCCATTCCGAAAGTTGCGATTTTTTCGTAGCGTTAAAACTTGCGCGAAAAGTTGCGCTTTTTTCGTAGCGTTAAAACTTGCGCAAAACGTCATGCCTTTTAAGTTTTAACGCTACGAAAAAAGCGCAACTTTTCGCGCAAGTTTTAACGCTACGAAAAAATCGCAACTTTCGGAATGGCTACGAAAAACTCGCGTTTTTCCGCAAAAATCGTATTGGTAACGAAAAAGTCGCGATAATTTTCCGAAAAAATCGCAAAATACCGATCATTACGAAAAAAACGCAATCGGACGCATTCGGCCCGTTCGTGAGTAAGTAAATGGGCCCCTAAGTCAAATGCATCTTTCCATGTAAAACTGGTTACCCTGCTACTCCACAGTAATCACTTCTCATAGACCTTGACTCCCTTACCTGAGATAGGCTGCCTGTAGTCTTTATGAGAAAGTGTCTCAACCGGAAATAATTTTTGCTACCGAATTGCAGTTTATTTAATGCAGTAGTTACAGCAGGAACATTCTTTGTTTCTCAACAACCTTTCCTACACTAGAGAAATAACACAATTAAAGATGTGGCTTGAATCCTTAACGGTGGCTTGTATCCTTAACAGTTCATAATCCCTGATCTAGACTAGATAGAATATAGGCCACACTGCAATAAAACTAGAAAAAAATCATTGTTTATGTATCTGGAGCACAACTAGCATGCCTCTTATCAGTTTGTCAGTCTTGCTACCTGCAGCAATTTTATAGGATATGATGGTGGAAGGTTACAAGAAAGGGAATGCGCAAGAGGAAGGTGAAACAGGGCAACTAAAAGCCGGTGTCTAATTTCAGCCACTATGCAAGAGTCATAACTTTAGCTGGGTGGATGGATTGGCCAGATGTCTTTAGTCAAGTTAATCACATTCTGCCTGAAGGCTGCTCTCAGGTAATCTATCAAGGAGTAATTGTAAATCAGGAGCTGATTCCAGAGAGAGAGAGAGAGAGAGAGAGAATGTTTTCAACTTCTTTTCATTTAAAATATGGGAAATAACTTTAACTGGGGGGGCTAATGCATTTGCCCACATTATGTATTATTTTTAAAAGATTTGTATTCATTAAAATATTTCATTAAAAAGGAAAATAATTTACATTTGGCTTTTTGTTATGGCTGAAATGAGTAGAGAGTGGGGGGATGTGACACAAGAGGTTTTGTGCGCTTTATTAAATTCCTATCTCTGCACACAGGAAGGGTAGTACTAGCAATGTTAACTCAGTTTTGGGGCCTTATTCCTTTATTTAATGCAGGGTTGTTCAATGAACCTGTGGAACCTGTGGCTAGGACTGATCTTTAACAGTGTTAAGGTACTGAGAGATGGGAACTCTATGAAAAATCTTTTATATAGTATAGTGTAACAAACATTTAAAAAGTCATACCAGCCAGTGCTGCAAGCTACATTCATAGAAACTATACTGTAAGAGGCTGGAGGTTTCAAAGTAACTGCGGGGTTAACTTTCTTTACTTTTTTCAGGGTCAATTTGCATAACCCCACCCATCTTGAAAGTAGCGTGAGTATAAATTACAGAGTTCCACACTAAGGGGGTTATTTACCAAAATTTGTATAATAATCTCAAAATGTAAAAAAAAGCGAATGTTGCCTTATTTATTAAAAATTTAGAATGAAGAATTTGAATAATTTAAATCATTTAATTTTTAATTGGTTGCCAAGCTTAAAAAATCTGAAAAACTCAAATTGACTAAGTAGTTAATATTTTGCCTAGGCCCATAGGGGGTTATTTATTAATATTTGTATATATATGTTATTTTCATATTTTTTATACTTCAAATAACCAAAAATAAAAAAAAACGAATGTTACCTTATTTAGTTGAATTAAAAAAAACCACAATTGAATAAAACAGTGAAACAACTCCATTACCTTCAATTAATAATAATTTTTTTCATGAGTTTTAGTACAAAAAAAAAACAACCCTTGATTTGTGAAAAAAAATACAAACGTTGATTAATAACCCCCTTGTCTCTGGTTTTTAAACCTATCTAGTTACTTTACCCTTTTTAGACTTCATACATATACATAACAGATTTTACGAGGAAGGGAATCTTGGGTCACAAGGAATGTTCTTATTAAAGCTCCAAACACCTTGCACAATGATTGTAGATTGTGTATCAAAATACAGCTCAGCTAGATAACAATCAGAGCAAGTCTGATGCAATCAGAACTACATCTAGCCTTTTTTAGTGTGTCCTCAAATCATCTGCTAATCTGCTAGCCGTAAATGAACCAAAAGCAATTATAAAACAGAACCCTCCATAATATGGTCCTTTCTGTAAAGTAAAAAAAGCTCACAGGCTAAAACAAGCAGTGAAGTATTCTGCGTCCTGTCAAACTCATATTGCTTGGGTAGGAAGACTGAAAAGAGGCAGCTTTATTAGGGTATCTGAAACTTGGATGCAGTCCATTTCATGCTAAGTACACATTTTTGTAATAAATGTTGTTTCCTTTATGTATTTAATATGGGTTGCTCTTTAATAAACCAATGTGGTTATTAAAAAAAACATAGTGTGTAGTTGAGAAGAGTGTGCCAAAATCATTGGCAATGTATTACTGTAGTAACTTTGTTTGGTTGCTGGTGCTCATGGCAACACTAACAGCTGTCAACCATGGCTTCAGGCTGTCTGACTCCCTTGGGAGAATTTATATGTTTTTCTGCTTCCTTTCCTTATTAGGAGGCAGGAATCTGTGACACCTATTAGAACAAGTATGCATAAAGGGTAATGACTCTACAATTTATTAGAGGTCTGTTCTTCTTCAAGCAAGCCATCAAGCCAGCAATGCAGGCTATGAAACATATGGCTAGAAGATTGTATGCAAAGGCTTTTTTTTCGGCCAGGGCAGGTGATAAGTGTTAATTTAGAGACTCATATCAAACTGCAGGACGCTCACTGAAAACCAGCATGGTTAGTGTTGCGTTTAGAAAAGCAAAATAGATTTTTAGGTGTTTAATAGAAAAACAAACTTCTTTAGATCAGGCAGTATATTCCTTGGAACTGTAATATGTTTCACATAGCTGTAAACATAGATCTTTCTTTAGGTTTATTGTGTCCAGAGAAGATTACATTGTTATTTTGCATGATACTCTATGTATTCCACTGATTTACAAAGATTTGTTTTGAGGAAAAACCATGCTTAAGCAAGAGGTACTCATAAGGATTGGTTGTGTATTGATATGCCTTTAAATAGAATGTAAATTGGGAGGGCTAAAGAAATATTCATTATTATAGTTCATATAGTATTTCTCTGCATATTACCTTGTGAGGATGCACAGGCTGTTAGAAAGTGCCAGATAATGCAGCAAAGGAAGCAGTAAATTGATTTTATGTTGATGCTAAATATTAGTAACACATGTAAACAAATGTAAACAATTTAAATCTTGCACTTTTCCTCTGGAATATTGTAAAATACATAAGAAGAACTGAACTTATAATTATATGGCATTTTAATCTTGTAAAAACTGCCGGCACTCATTTGACAGAAAATAAATATATAACAGAGACTAAAGTTTGCTTCATACTTCCCATGTGGAAAGGTAAGCAGTGACATTAATCCCTGCTACATGCAAAAGTGTGTTAGCCTAATGTCACAGGGAATGTATTCTCAGCAAGCTTGCCAAGGATACGCCCCACTACTTTAAAATCTGCCTACCTTGTGCCTGAAAAAACACTAACAAGGGGGCAAGCCAGTTCTGCCCACTTGTTGAGCCTTGCAACCAAAAAATCCTTGGGTTCATCAGTGTCTTGCACATCAATGTACCTCATGTAGTCAGACTGTTCCCTAGTCGCTCTTCTTTGGCTGCAGCTGCTGCTGCCTGTTGAGGCCTACAGAAATTTCTCCACACATCCTTCAGATCACCACCTTCATCTGCACTGCTTCTGCTCGTGATCTGCTGCTTCTGCTCTTGGTGATCTGCTTCTGCCTGTATTGAGAACAGAACCTTCAAATGACCCACCCTTCAATCTCTCTGGCTGGTCTTTTCCTTGTACACTACCTAATAATCATCCCTGTCTTTAATAGTCTTTATCTGGAATCACTCTTTAGCGAGCTCTGCATATGGGCAGCCATGTAGAAGAGGTGCCCCAGACCAACCTCTTCTCCACTGCCTATTGTATCCAGCTCATCATCAAACATCTCCTGCTTTCCCTGGAGTAGATAATAGCTATGATGTATAAAGATTTTACCTGTGTGTCCGTCTTAGCTTTTCCCTGTGAACCTCCATCATCTACAGACATCACATGTTTCGCAATGCAAAACAGCATCCATTGAGAAGCAAATTGTGCTGCATGCCTGGAGGAGGGCCTATTAAAGGTTTCCAAGCATACCATTCCTTGCTTGGTTATCAAGTTGGTTCCCTTGTTTCCTGGTTGTTTATATGGCAATTTTTGGTCCTACCTATTTTTACTAGTTTTGTTCTCTCTGCCATGACCTTCAGCCTGTCTAACTTATCTTCCTCATCAGTGACATGGGGTATGTGGGTGGTATGTGCCATGGCTCTGCTTCCTCTACAGGCTCCCACACCTCATCTCCTTCATCCTCCTTATCTGGCAGTCTCTCCACATCCTGCCTTTCTCCTTTTTCTGCATGCAGAATGGGCCTGCTCTCCATTTCCCTCATCCTCTTCCTCACTGGGTACCTCACTCTCCACCAACAGGGCACCTAATGTCTGCTTAATGCACAGAATTTTTTAATGTGTATATTAATAATGGGTCAGTGCTGAGGACCTCTTATTTCTGTTTATATAAATGTTGTGCTCACAGCCTCATTGTACCCCCGCCTAATGGTTTAAAATTTAGTGGTGAGCTTTTTTGCTATAGTTATACAGGAGTAGTGACCAACTCCATGTTGAAGGTCCCACCCTTTTCAGCTACAGTCAGGTGATCCCAATGGGTGCCAATAGATCATTTGGAGGTTTTTCCCTTGAAAGCAAGCAAGTTTCAGATAATACTTAGTCCCTTTGTAAAGTGTTGTAAAGGAATTAGTAGAATTCTTGGTGAATCAGATTAAAGTGGGTGTAGGACTCGACAGTCCAGGGATGACTTTGACATAGTTGGGCAGTTTGGAGTATATTACAATAAATAAACAAATATTCTCTATTTTGCTTTATTGGGAGGGCATTTCTTTGTAGCTTAATGAACAAAATATCTGAAGTACTTGGCAGAGCTACATCATCTGCTGCCACTGCTCTCTGCTGAGGTAGGCCAGCAGTCCCCCCTTTGTACCCCTGGCATGGTACTCCAGCAGGTGCTCCCATTTCTGCTCTACAAGCTCCACCACATGCAGGGTAGTGTTTCAGTGTGTTGGTATGTCACAGTTGAGCCAGTGAGGTGGCAGGCAATGTCTTATATGTCAATTCTGAGGATAAGATAAATTGCCCACATTTATAAATGTGGGCAATTTATAAATACATGATACTGCTTCTACTAATGTATTTCTGCTACATCTGTGCTGGTAGTGGAGTGGCTGTGGCAGTGGCCACAAACCCCACTTGCCTTCCCTAGCATGTCACCCAAACTCAGTTAGCTCTTCAAGAAGCACTGCACCACAAATCTGAGGCAAAACACGTCGGTCAGATGGCCATGGTAGAGGGCGGCCAGCAGGCTGTTTCTGTTGTCCCAGACTACATTACCTGCTTGAACCTGGGAGAGATTAAACCACCACTGAGCCTGGAACGCAACCAGGATTTCAGGTCCAGTTGATAACAGTTTATTCAATTGTGCACTTTTAAGAAAAGTTGTTATTATTATTAGCTATGATCCTGTGTGCTTTAGTTTTTCCAAGTCCATACATTCCTATATCAATTTATGATCCAAATGCTTTCATAGAGTTACCTGATCAATGTCAAAATATAATAAATACCAGTGTGTGAGCCACATTCTGTGGTCAACTCATAGCTTTGTCTGGAGAGAAACTTCTGCCATCAATGATTTCAGGAGACAATCATTTACTAGTGCCATATAGATTGTAAGCTCTACGGGGCAGGGACCTCCTTCATCTTGTGTTTCTGACTCTTATTGCAACTGCACTTTGTATTTATTGTATTTATTGTTGTACTTTGTATTTATCCATTATCTTTAACCCCCCTGTCTGTATTAATGAATTCTACTGTACAGCGCTGCGTACATAAGTAGCGCTTTATAAATAAAGATATACATACATACATACATACATATCCGCAGTAATTGCCTTTACTATTTAATAGTTCTGGTTAGAGCACAAGTATTCCCTCTGCTTTTTTTATATAGCAAGAAAACAGTCACAGGGCAATACACTCATTGCAATAAACCTCATTTCATATGTTTTGCCATAGTGTGTGTGTGATAGGGTCCTTCAGATTTTCAGCTTCTATGGGGCAGGGACTGATTTAAATGATGTATAATCTCTGTAAAGCGCTACTGAAATGTGTTGGCACTATATAAATACCAGAAAAATAAATAAATAAATTGTCTAATTGCAAATCCCCCATAATAACATCTAAATGTTTTAATGCATTTGGGCAGACGACACCCACCAAGAGTCCACCAACAACTAAATACAGATATTCAAAGATGTTTTAACACACAAACAGTCATGTCTATGAAACACTGCTCATTGATGAATTTTGTTTTGAATATGTGTAGCAGAGCAAAGGCTGAACTGGTGGAACAACATAGTCTATACTGGAAAGTACTTTGCACAGTAATCTGTACCTTCTGGGGTTAGTTAAACACAAACCTGTTCTACTTATAAAGTTCTCTTAAGGTATCAAAATGCTTAATATTTAGGGATGCAATTAGCTTTTTTAAAAATTGTTAAAAAGAAATTTCTGAAAAGATGAATTCACAAGGTTTTCTTTTAAAGGTATGAGCTTAAACAAACATTTGATTCATGGCAGGAATGTGTACCCAAAGTGTCTTATCACTAGAGCACAATGAGCTTTTTATTCATTTTTTCCATGCTGATGACAGCACACATTAGTAAATGACTGATTGCTCGTACTGATTACAGTGCTCAACATTCTAAAATTGCACAATTACAGTACAATCCACCAAGCATGTGAAAACTACCCACTAGGTCTTTAAATGGACGATTTTACTGCTTTTAATTAGAGAAGAGGAATGGCTCTTTTTTATGTCTTTTAGATATATTGACATTCTAAAGAACAATAAAGTTTAGAGACATACATACAGTATATATTTATAAATTGAAATAACATTTAACAAATTATGTTAACCTACCCTGAGAGGTCAATTAAGATAACACAACAGTTTTGAGATAATTGCAGCAGTGTTTATAAAGAGATGCTATAATATATTATGTCCTGTATATTCTTAAAAAATATTTTTCATTAGCATCTAGCTACAAACTCTGTGCAGCCAAAGTCTTGCCATTTCCACTGCATGTGCTTAACTATGCACCAAGAGGATATACTTATTATTTTGTACTCGGGACTGAAATGCAATTATGAGGCCTGCGAATAACGAGACAGATAATATCTCTTTTCCTTTTCCCCTCCCTCCTTCTTAACATAGAGGGCAGTCTGTGCTTGCATAGCAGCTGATCCGATGAAGTTCTTGAAAAGAACATTAACAGCCTGCTTCAGTTTGTTTATTTAGAAAGAAACTATTGTGTCATTCAGTTTTTCTAAGAAGGCCTGGGAAGCCAAAGTTGGCTCAGATATGATGCATTTCAAACATATACAATTTGTGTTCATGATAAGTGGCTTCACATTGTGCCTGCCTCCTTAAGAATGTATCAAATGCCTGCAGCTTGCCAAGAACTTGCCTTCTTTGGACTTAATCTTGACATCTCTGTACAATTTATATCCAGGCAGCCAGTGCACTGGAATGTTTGAGCAATTTTGGTAATTTGCCTGAGTTCTGTATTTATGCTTTCCTTGGCATAATATATTAAGCTGTGCTCTGTTCCCCGGGATGGCTGATGAGGATTAATGTGATGTTACGGAAGATTGATATAGACGTATGAAGGTGCACACTAGTGCATGCACTTTTTTTCCCCTGCATTCTTTAATGGCATCTTTAAGTGCTTGTTCAGGGACGCTTTACTTACTTGAACACTGTTAACATTACTAATGTTATAAATAACATAAAAATGTATGTGCTCAAAACACCCCACATTACTTGGAGATGCAATCATTTAAAATAAGAATGTGAAATGGGTCTGGAGACTTATAGTGATAGATTGTAAAATAAAGAAATTACTGTCTAAACGGAGCAAGATTTGAAGAAAATGAACAGAAACAGAAACAAATACACAAATAAGTTCTTCAAAACCCACAATTTTATTAATTATCTATACAGTGCTATATATGTAGCACTGCCCCTATGGAGCTTACAATCATCTAAGGTATCTAAAGATCCAATTAACCTGGCTGTATGCTTTTTAGAGACTGGGAGGAAATACCACGTGGAAACCCACACAGATGAGTAATGGGGAGAAAATATATTCTCATTTCAGATAATGCTGGGTCCCCAGTAATGCAAGGCAGCAGTTATAACCACAGTGCCACAATACTACAAACAAATGTGTTTTTATTAACAATAACAGGGCTCATTATGTCCCACATACTTCAAACTGATAGTCAGTTCTTTTGTTGTAACCCTTGCAACTAAACATAGCCCAGTAGCGTAATTATAGAAAAAGCAGACCCTGTGGCAGCGGGTTGGCCCAGGTCTCCCTTCCTCTATATAGGGGGTCCATAAGGCTTGTCATGGGTGACCCAAAACATATGAGAAATCTGGGCAAAGACCAGATCTGGGAATGTATTAGCCAATATGGTTGATCATTTGTATAACTAATATGGTCAGTGAACTGTTCTTCCCTACTGCAAGTTTGTGACCATCTACCCCTCAACATTGTTGTCTCACACTAAGGGCCGTGTGTTGCTCGAGGAATCATAAATGTACCCCTAAATGAATGCCCTCATCTACATCTGAGCACTTTCAGTCTCCCTGTGCTATTTCTAAATTTCTTAACTTCTCCCAGTTTTCTACTGCAAGAGTTCTTTTTGTTTTTTGAATAACTCTTGGCTGCAACTCCTGGCCATGGTGTCCTGAGTCTGCTCTGATCTACAGGTGCTTTCTGGTACAACCTGCATAAATATTTACCTTTGATATATCACACAGTTTAATAATTCTATAAAATGGTACAAATAATAAACCTGATTCAGCACCAGAACCAACAGGAAACACGACAGATGTCCCTCAGCCATTCCCCTTTAAGAGACATCATTGCACATGGACCGGCCTTTGGTGCTGGTTCATATATGACCCCTCTTGCCTTGCACATTATTGTGGGATTTCTATGATTGTTGGCAGCTGTGGGAATAGAGCATTTAGGGCTGCAGCTGTTTTCAACAAACTGAGCTGTTAAAAAAAAATGCTGAGAGCAATGAAAGTTTATTGGGGATTTTTCAATATGCACTGTTATTCCTATTGTGGATAGAAATGGCTTCTGAAATCTCCCTCCTATTGTCTTGTATTTCCTTTAAAAAAATTCCATCTGTTTACTGAGCAAGTTTCACACTATACAATGGTTTGGTATTTCATTGCTGCTGAACTTTGATTTTTCTTCACCTTTATTTTTAGAAAGTGTCAATAGATATTAAATAATTTATATTAATGCTACTATGTATGCAGTGCTGTACATTTAAAAGTGGATTTCTGATAGGGTGGCCATCCCAGGTGTTTGAATAACCTGTCAGTGCACAAGTCACTCCTTATTCCCAAACTTTCCAGCAACAAATAAGCCGTTGTTCCCATAGAAGTCTTGTTTCATACTGCTTGTACGATATTTGGAATGAATTCAATTACCGGGATAAAAAGTCAATATTAGGTAAATACAGAAAATACAGATACAGAAAGACTGATAATGAAGGGAGATGTAAAGAATGTTAAGCAGGTGCTTTTTTGATGGAGGGAGTGGTACACTATATGTATTTCATTTCTATGCCAATTCCCTTATCTGTATATATCTACCATACCAAACTTTTCTGCCTTTCTTTTCAGCTTTTCAGTTTTCAGTTTTCAGCACTGCACTAACAAGTAGCAGCCTATGAATAATGTGTTCTCATTATTCAAACTGCCCTAAGCAGATCAAAGCTAATTACAAGCTAGTTGTTATAGTTTCTGCATGCTATTTTGCATATATGCTAGTAAATAATATTATTAGCAGAATAATATAGCAGAATATTGACATTTCTTTCCACATTTCACCTTCCCCTACTTTGGTAATTTTAGTAATGTTGTTTGTGCTTGTCATAAAGGGGTCCACATATATGCCTCATAAATGCCCCACACTTTTGTGCAACGCATCCAGAACCCTGTACCTAATACCTGCTCAAGGATCCTTTACACCTCTGAGAGTTAAGATGGCCATACACGCACTGATAATATCGTATGAAACCTCGTTTCGTACGATATTCGGTGCGTGTATGGCAAGTCGGCGAGTCGACTGATATTGCTGATATCGGTCAACTCGCCGATCGGCCAGGTCAAAAGATCTGCCGTCAGGGCTGAATCGGCAGAAGGAGGTAGAAATCCTATTGTTTCTACCTCCTTATCTGCCGTTTCAGCCCTGAAGGTTAGTGGCGGGTCTGCCGAATGGTCGCACGAAAGATTGCAGATCGCCACGTGTGTGGGCACCTTTACACTCTGTGCCTTGAGTCAGATTTGAGACTCTGTACAAGGTGCTGAGCATGCTATGTACTTACTGTTGATTGGAATGAAAGTGCTTTGTTTATGTCTAGAGAAATTTTTTATCATCCTGCTTGGTAACTAGATTTATTTATCACAGGCCCAGGTAAAGGCAGAGAATTTTTTAAAAACACCACAAGTTTTTTAAGTGAATAAAAACAGGTATGAAATGCGTGTAGGGTATGGGGTATGGGATCTGTTATCCAGATACCCGTTACCCAGAAATTCTGAATTACGGAAGGTAATTTCCCATATCCATTATAAGCAATAAATTCTAATTTTTGTGTAAATATTTTTTATTGATTTTAAACAGGAAAAAAACATATTCTGTTACATGCTTTTTTCCAGACTTTATAAAATTAAAATAATTAAAATAAATTTAAAATATTACAAGATGCATTGCAGGTTTATCTAGATTTATCCAGCTTTAGGCAAAACAATCCTATTGGGTTTATTCAATATTTAAATTATTTTTTAGCAGACATGGTATGGAGATTCAAATACAGATCCCTTATCCAGAAAACCCCAGGTCCCATACCTGTTTAACAGAAAATCTGAACAAAGAAGTGCTTATAAACTTAATAATAGTTGGTAAGTCTGGTTTGGGAAAAAAACACACAGTAAATTTTCAAAACTGGTCAACTGGCAAACAATGTAATTATTCCCATAAAGCTGCAACACTGATACTGTGCCCTTTTTTACTAATTTGTATTCCAGTAGGTGCCATTCTTGCAGTGAGACAGTCCTTGCTTATGTTTTGACTGTGCTTCCTGAGAGGTGAAGGGATGAATTACTTCACAAGTCAGAACATGAAGTCCCATTAATAAAACAGTTAAATCCCAGTGTCTGTGAGAAATGATTAACCCTTGAGAACCATGACCGAAAGGCCCCCAAGAGAAGACTTTGCACAATTTATACTATTTAGAGAAAGGAAAAATATGACCAGTGTTGGCTGAATGCTCCCTGTGACAGTTCTGCATGTCTTTTGTCCGGTTGTTTATAAATTCCTTTAGAATAACAGATGTTTTCTTCTGTACAGTGCTGGGGAAGGGATTTCGACAATGTGTTTCATTTAATATCATTGCATATGCTGGCCAATGAAAACTACTTCGTCTTTTTTTACTTTTTCCCTTTTTTTCTGTTTTATTTTTTTTTTTTTAATTTTCTGTTTGAGATTGAGCAGCTGGAAAATTGAATGACTTTAGCAAACTGAGAGAATAATGACATTTCTTTTCCAGTACAATTTGTTTGCAAGCTTTGTCCTAAATGTGCCATCTGACTATATGTGGAAGGGTCAGATTTCCTTGCATCCATCAAACCACAACATTGTAATGTCAGGAGACCAGCAATACTCTCAAGCTGCCCATCCATGACTGGCCTTCAAAACTCATTCCCCCCTCAGTAGACTGAATGGCTAGCCTAAAGGTAAATTCCAGTCAATCTGTTTAGGACACAAGCCCTTTTGTGTGCTGTCTTTCTAACCCATTTCCAAGGATCACTGTAACCTACATGATGAGAAGCCTTTCAAGTGTTAGCTTGCATAGTATCACATTACTAAAAATACTGGTCTCAAACTGTATGCATTCAGATATATGAAAAAAGATATGGCAGTAAAAAAGCTAAACACAACAATTAACATGTCAAAGGCCCAAAGCAAATTTTGCAATAGCAGATTGTTTTACATGTGATGTCAAAACCAACAGGTTGCTAATCCAATAAGAGAGTGCTGTCACTTATCAAAGGGTTACTAGCTACAGAAGATCAGGATCAGGCTGAGAAAATTCCAGTGGTGCAATTAGAATGCTTCCGAGCAATCAGTTCATCTATCTAGAAAATTGTTATCCGGAACATGTCTTTTTGCCACTGAGTGACTGAGTGCTGTGGATATCCTTAAATAATAGAAAAAGACTTCCATCTACCTTTCTATCTATCTATCTATCTATCTATCTATCTATCTATCTATCTATCTATCATCTATCTATCTATCACCCATCTATCTATCAACTATCTATCTTTATAGAGAGGGACAAAGTAAAATAAAAGGAGTATTTGTAGGCACAACCAATTGCTCATCTGAAAGGCAATGTTGAAATAAGAATTTTTGCTCTATTTCCTCAGTAGAGAGTATGGGTTATTATTAAGGGCTCTGGTACACGGGGAGATTAGTCGCCCGCGAGCAGGGAGTTTTGCCGCGGGCGACTAATCTCCCCGTGTACCAGAGCCCTAAAGGATGTAAATGTTACAAACCAGGGCACACAATCAGTTTATTGGTTTATATGGGTTACAGAGATCTTTGGTACTTTTCCCCCCATACCACCAGCTAATCCTTTTAGCATGCTGCTGAACATGCGTTCTAGTTTGCAGGTATACCTTTACACATTTGTGAGTATTATATGGTTATAAATAAGGGCAGATTTTGCCCAAAGACTATAACAATGGCCCAACCATTAGAGTTTGCTGCCGTTAGAATAATGAAAGCAAAAGCCAGACTACTTGTAGGAGGTAAAGATCTATGGAAAATAGGCACTTGATAAAGCATAATGCACCCAAGACATTCAGAGCACCACAATTGTTTCAATAAACTGCCATGGGAATTCTAAATGGCCTGTATAGGCAGCCAGAGGCTGTATCACACTGACTATACAGTATCCCATCACAATAATAATAATACCTCTAGACAGAAGCCTACCTTTTACCTATCAGGTATAACCACCCTGCTACATAATTTTATTATGGATCTTTTGGATTTCTGATATATACCTGTACAATATATGCAGAAAATTATCATTATATACATATTTTAAAAATACATTTATCATAGAAGCATTGGAGTGCATGTTTGCCAAAAGCCATATCCCACTATGAAAATATTTACACTAATCACATCTCAGTGATGGACATTTTGGTCCAGTACCATTTGAAGGCTTTTCCCAAAAGCCCACACAATTGTAAAGAGGTACAGGGGTAAGGAGAGGGCAACTGAATTCTGTGCAATGGCACAGTTTGGAAATTAATCTAATAACTAAATTGCTGTCATTTCCCACATACAGCTAGGACTATGAGGCGAAAATGACTGCAGATGAGCAATAGTAGGCACACATATAAACAGGATTCCAGGGGTGTGGGGCTTAGCGCAGGCACAAGTTACAGCCAAGCTAAAGGCTGCAGTTATACTATTATTAGATCTCATCAGTGTGGTACAGAATTTATGACCGCCATATGTGAAGCTAATGGTATGTGGTTTCACTGAATCATAACTGACAGTAATCAAAGCTCTGTACTATTTGCATCTGAATATTTTAACAGTTACTTCTGTAAAATCAATTATTTCACCTACTGCATTCCATCCCTCTCCACATTATTTCGCTGTCACCTTCATCATCTTCCTTTACCATTTGGAACTCTATACCACTGTAGCTCTCTATGAAGAAGAGTAGATGGAGCTACAGAAAGTTTCTTTTGCAGATAGGAGTTCATTAAGCAAACATTGAATGTTTTGGGTAAAACGAGAAAATATGGAAAAGGTGATTCCTTTTATTGGCTAAGTAGATTAAAATGTGAGGTTTCATAACTACTTAGGCCCCTGCTTCAGGCATGGGCTACACAGAAACTGAAAAATCATGAAATTTATACAGAGTAAAAACATCAGCTGTGGGAGAACAGATCTCCCAGTAGCAGTGTACTTCTGCAGCGGTGCAGCAATAACCAAAGTACTGATGATCTTCGAGTCACTGTACTAATGGGCAACTTTAAAACTCAAAAGGAGTGAAAGAAATGGGAATATAAATTCATGCAGAAATTTAATAACCTACAATGCGGCCTTAACAAGGACAGAAACTTTATGGCTAGATATGATTATGGCTAATAATGCCCTGATACTGCTAGCAGGTTGTTGGATCTGCACCCAGTGGACATATTTTTAAAGACTTTCCTACACTTGACTCAGTACAACTAGGTGTTTAAATACATTAACCTCTACAGAAGACCCTGGCTGAGGGATGTTGATCAATATCTGTATGTATATGATTTTACACATACTTGTCAGATTTATCATTTTTTTTACTCTGTACTAGTGTCTATAAATGTTATGATTTTTTAGTTTCTGTGTATACCATGCCTAAAGCAGGGAGCTAAGTAGTCCTGAATGCTCCCATTTGTTTACCTACATAGCCAATAAAAAGTATTACCTACATTTTCTGATTTTATGATTGGTAGTATAGGATTCCATGATTTCGTAAAGTAAGAGATAAAGAAAGCCAGGGTCAGACTGGGGGGTGAAGGGCCCACTGGGGCTCTCGCCCCAGAGGCCCTGCAGGTGCCCCCGCTGGCTGCGTCCCCTAACCCCCCCGCAGGGGCCCCCCCTAACCCTCATGGTAGGGCCCCCGCCCGACATCCTCCCCCGAGCGTGTAAATTTAACGCGCCAGGGGAGGAGCGGTCGGGCAGGGGGAGCGCCGGCAAGAGTCGGGTTTGGACCGCCGGGGCCCGCTAGAGCCAGGCCCACCAGGATTTTTCCTAGTGTCCCAGCGGCCCAGTCCGACCCTGAAGAAAGCTATACTTTATAGATAAACTTTATAGATTTAGAATACTCCGAGAATTTGTGAGTGAACACTGGCAGCTATATTTAAGGATTTCCTGCATGACTATATAGCCATATCTACCTTATGTTCCAAGCAGTAGGATTTAGCCATGTACTCACTAATTCTCATATATGGACTTTCTGCACAAGGCTCCTAGGTGAGGCTGAAAAAGATCTTCAGGCCTTTCTTGCCTTATATAGACTCGGGAGGGTGTCAACTTTGAGGTAAATATATTCTTCCTTTTCTATGAAGACCACCCATTTAAGGACACACTCTGGTAGGGATGACCAGTTTACTTTATCTCTAAACATTGATTTAACTATGATTGTAAAAGGCTATGAACTGAAGAGGAATAAAAGATGTTGCTTTTGAAAGACTCAGCATTTCTATTACATCTTTTAGATTGTAGGTTCTTTGAGCAGGGTCTTCTTTACCTCTTGTATTAGTATTACATGCAATGTGTAGGTATAATGTACATACCCATCTATTGTACAGCCCTGAGGAATATCATGGTACTTTAGAAATATGTAATATTAAACTAAACAGACTACATACACAGAGGGAAAATGCACAGTTCTCTTACAATATTATTTTTTTGATTCAGCCCTCTAGTCCAATAATGCTGCCTATATTTAAAGAAGGAAAATTATTACCCCTGTAATGTTCTTAAATCAAAACTATACCCCAGAACAATGTAGAGCTCTATAAAAATATATAACATAAAACAGGTAATTTGTAAAACCATGCTTCATCTGAATAAACTATTTTCATAAACATTTACTTTTATAGCAGTATGTGCCATTGGGTAATCCTAAATAGAAAATTGCCATAGTAAGTACTAAGGTCCTCCCCCTGGAATCATACAATTTACAATGGTGCACACATACATGCTAGGCCATATCCTTAAAACCCTAGCTGGCCAGTCTCTCAATGTTTTGGAGTGAAATAGACTTTGAGAGAGGTCTGGGAACTCAATGCATAGAAGTCTGTGTGCATGACCATACACACCTACCTGGTTTAAGGTCTGTAATACTGCTGATACTGTGTTATGTATGATATCTTATTGCTGCTGGAAGCTATTTTTGTTGTTCCTGGCAAAAAACTGCCTTTGTTTTTTTATATATTGCTGCCGGCTGAAAAAAAGCCATTTTTCTTTAAGAGACTTTTTTTTTTTGATGTCCTGGCATTTACTCTGCCATAATGCAATTTACTGAAATGCTTGGCAATCTCAAACTTGTATAACATGACTTAAATACTAGGTACTAAACTGTCAACAACAGTGAATATAAACATAAAACATAGTTCCTAATGGCTGAAACAGACATGCAGGTGTTACGTACTAAAGTCAGGGCTGCACAAGTGAAAAACAGGCAATCCAGGTCAGGACAGGCAGCAGCAGGAGTATCATAAAATTGTCCAAGTCATTGCAGCACTGCAATACCAGGGGAATCAATCAACTTTACAGTGATGGTTCATATAGATGTTTTAATCTTTATATCTTTGTCTAAAGTATCATCTTTGCACTATGCTTTAATTTTTAACCAGTTTCCAGCTGTAAGAAAGACTTGTTGACTTGCCGTTACTTTTTTGATTTGCCACAGTTCTCCATTTTTGAGCACAGACACCCGTGTGTGCCCCATTAATGCAGCAGAGTTAGGGCCCAACCGTCCATCCCATAACTTGTGCGTTATTGAGACCTGTGAGTTAGGGAGTATTGGTCAGGGGCACAGGCTGCAATAGACCCCTCGACTTGACGCATGATGGTACTGAGCCTGTAGGTAGGTTTCATGTTTTAATTTGACTGTAATATCTGTTTTTAACACAAATGTGACAGTTACTAACACCTTTTGTACTATCATATGTTGAGAATTTTTTCTGTGGTTGCTATGACTTAAAAATTCCAATTTTGTTCCATGGGTATGTGTACAGAAACCCTGAGAATGCATATAAGATTCACTACAGGGAAAGGGAAGTCCAATACAGCAATTGCTGTAAAAGGGCTCATGACTGGGCGGGACAAACTGCCAGACAGGGGTTAATAGTTGGGGCTTAGTATTTAGCATTTGGGGGGTGGAGCATATGGGGATTTGAAGCAGGCGCAGTTAAGGAGGGCATCCATTTTGGAAGAGAAAACGGGGTCCCACCCGCCCTCCCATTTTTACCCTTTGTGTTAGTTGTCACAAATGTGGCCTGGGTAATGGGATACAAGTTAAGTTGATCCAAGAAGGTGAGTATGGTGGCGATATGGCGAAGCAAGTAGTTAAGGGAGCATGGCCTGTTGTCACAGCCGGGCAGCGGGTCCCTGGCAATGGAGATAGATGTTGTTGGCAGTGCCGAGTTTAGCAAGTTCCACTTGTTCAATGAGACATGGTTCTGGATGTTTCCTCTCTAAGAGCGATGGGTCTCTGGGAGGTGTTACGTTATATTGATACCTTGGTTGAAGCGTGCAACCCTGCGTATCCACCATGCTGGAAGGCACGAGAGACTGGTGGCCGGTACGGTTGTCATGCATTTAGTTTGGTCCATTGCCAGGGACTTCAGTGCTCAAAGGATTACTGTTTAGTATTTGTTAATATACTTGTTAATACTGTTATTATTTACTTGTTATTTATAGTTATGATTATGTATATTATTGCTTATGTTATGTAATAAAGCTGTGGCCAATATATTTTCCAATCGAAGGACAAGTTGTAAGTGGTGATTATTTCTAGGCCAGTAGCTTGGGGCAAAAGGAGGGCAGGTATTTGGCCCTGCCCAAGTCATGAAAAAATCAAGTGTGAAAAGCTGGCCAATGGGCCAAGTGGCCTAAAGTCTAAATAATACAGTCCATTTTCACAAGTTAGGTATGATATGCCCATAATATAAACTAATATACTTTTCAAAATAAATTATTTCCCTATTACAATAAAGCTTTGTTCTTAGTTCTTATTATCTAAAATATATTTTTTCTCCAAAAATAAGGTACAAAGAAAACTAAACAGGCACAGCTCTGTTCACTTGTATATGATTTTTAAAGTTCTCTTCTGCTGAATTGTCAGAGAAATATAGCCATCTATGTTACATGTATAGGTGTTTGCAATAGACATATGTGTGTGTGTGTGTGTGTGTGTTTGTGTTTATCCACAGAGCACTAACATGCAAGAGGTGTTTTTGGGTGCAATGCATTTTATTATGGTTCTGAACATCTTTCATGGAGGAAGCTCTTGCAGAAAGCTGCTTGTGGTATGTAGTAAATTATATCTCCTACAAAGTACACTGTACCATTTTTTGACTAACTAGGGAGAAGGTGGAGGGACACTAGAAGGGGTTGGAAATTTTTAACCAGGAGTTTCTCTAAAGTATAAAAGTTTATCTATGCGAGAGCTTTGGGTAACAAGTGATTTTTCTTGATTTGTGTTGTACATAAGATCAATCTCTGAATGAGCCATCTTTTTTTTATGTGGTGGTGATGGTTGGAGCAAAAATAATTATCAATAGAAAGCCTAAAGCATAAAGTGATGCTGGTCCCAAAGGAGAGGACCATTCGACAACTCCACAGAAGTAAAGAAAAAGATGAAAGAAGAAGAAAAGCAAAGATGTAAAGAAACAATGACATCACACTCATGAAAATGAAAAACCTTGTAAACCATCTCATTACCATCTCAACCATCTCTGTTTTGAACCTTGGCAGAGACCCATATGTGGTGAAATGTGTTGGCCTATGTACAGTTATATGATTAGATGTTTTATTTTTACTTTACAGGGATGGTTGGTGCAAGAAACAGACACACAGAGGTATATGGCCAGATTATATGATTGCCACTTGCTAATTGCTGATTGCTTGCCCTGGGCAATTTCACCGGTAATGCTTCACTCCACTTTTTACACAGCATGATAAATGTACCCCTTAGGCACACCTTAGGCTTCTTTGCAACCATCAGTGCTTCTAAATTTCATGTGCCACACCCCACCCTTCCCTCATGAATACAGTGCTGACTGTACGCAGGCAGGATTTATAGACTTTCTCCAACAAAAACTTTGCACATTAATAAATCTGGGGATGTTAGATTGCTAGCTCCAAGGGGCATTAACCTCTTTCTTTCTGTTTCTCTTAACAGGTTGCAAAACATTGCTGTATTTCATGCTTAACAAAGGATTCATTACAGATTGGTCACAAAAGAAACATTATTGTTAAAAAGAGTTTATAAGGAATTTAAAAAAAAAATGTGGTGCTATTTATTTTATGAATCAACTTAATGCTTCACATTACACTAAAGTCATCTGTTTCGTGTTTAGCACAGTTTACCTTTTATCTACATAATATCTTGGGCTATGTTAGGTTCATATAAAGCATAAAGCACAGCTCCACCCAAATACTGTAAAATATGAAAAATGAAAGTGTCATTCTAAATAAATACATTCATGAAAAAGTCATTTTTAAATGCTGTTGCAATAGATAGCAGTAATCTGTCTTCCTTTTCTCTGAACAGTTTGCCCTGACTGTAGAAATGATGTATTAAAATCAGCACTCCCACAACAAATGCTCCAATTCCCACAATGCTTTGCACATTATTTCACAGACCTGTTAATAACAGAAGTGTGCATTGTGTGATGGCTGGAAACGAGCTGGTGGATGAATTGTATCTTTAAGGTAAAGCCGTATTTGAAATACTGGCTACAAAAAGATTATAGGGGATGACTTTGACAAAGATTTTTGTTTTGAGTAGATGTAACCATTTAATAAGGTAGAATTAAGTGTATGCAAAATACCAGGTAACAAAAGATAAGGATAAATGTATTAGAATTGTGGAGATTTGGCATAATCAATAGAAACCATGTATGTGTATTACTATAAGGTCGAAGACACACAGGCTAATATACAAGACACTGCGACTGATCGTCCCATGTGTCTTCGCCCTAAAGTGCCAGTTCTCGGTGGCACTGGTTAATGTAATGCTATAATATTATTATATTTATTATTATTATATTTATTAGCAGGGTCGGACTGGGCCGTTGGGACACCAGGAAAAATCCCGGTGGGCCCCGGCCCTAGTGGGCCCCAGCGGCCCAGTCCGACCTTTGCCGGCGCTCCCCCTACTGACTGTTCCTCCCCTGACGCGTTCAATTTATACGCGCTCAGGGAGGACATCAGGCGGGGGCCCTGCGGGGGGGTTAGGGGGGCCCCTGGGGGGGGGTTAGGGGACGCGGCTGGGGCACCTGCAGGGCCCCTGGAGCCGGAGCCCCGGTGGGCCCTGCACCCCCCAGTCCGACCCTGTTTATTAGTAGTGTTTAATTTACATGGCTATGTGTTCCACTTTATACAGCATCTTGGGAAGAATAGTCAGAAAAGTAATGAGAACTAAAAACAGGAATAAAATATGAAGAAAAAACTACCAGCTTATGCAGTTAACTACAGAAGAGCGTAATCTATGAGCATTTTGTTGACATTTTTGCCAGTATATCAAGAGCAGAATACTCTTAAACTGATGTTGTCTGCTCTAATGAACTGCACTTGTGCCAGACTTTCCTTCACCTGATTTCCCCCTTATGTGCCTCTCCCTTTTTTGTTCTTCAAAATGTAACTACAGAGTAGAAATATCCTTACTGGATCTTATTTGCATAATTGTATGTCATTACAAACAAAAAGATACTACTTTTAAATGCCAAATACATGTCATTAACGAATACATTAAATAAGAAGTAACTCAAGGACATAAGCATGTGGTACTTCCCTTACAGTACTGATCCCTGTAGAAAATACCCCATTAATCACAGTTCTGTGTCAGACAGATTTCTATCCAAGTACAAATAGTTGGCCCCAGGCCTATAACCCTTAGTTTGCTAATTTAACTTCTGCACGGTACACTCTGACCTCTCTTTAGAAAACTACAAAATTTGGTTGACAAGTTCTTTCTTGCATAAATCCATCCTAATAATCACATTTATAATATCTTCTGGCACATTTTTTTCGATTTTAGGTTCTATATAGCTCCAGTATACATTGCACATTTCCTTTTAATATTTTTATTGTGGGTTTAACAATTTCAAGACAGAGTTGGTTGATGCATCTATAAAAGAAAGATTTGCATAACAGTTCTAGCTAGTATAACAAATACAATTTAAATACAGCTCAAGTCTTTCAGTATGGTCTCAGGATTAGATGGTGAATAGGGTGAGAAGGGGGAGAGGAGAAAGGGGTTAATCCTGAAATCTTAGGGAAATGAAGCAAGGGTAAATCATTGTCATTGCACATTTTAAATGGTTTTACATGTATCTGTGAATGTAATTGCCTCTGACAGCATTATGCTATTTTTGACTATTGAAACAATTCATAGGAACCCAACAGACCTGTAAAGTATCATGCAAGTCATTATGGGAAGTGGAGTCCTGGTGGAGGAGAGCTGGCTTCTGCTACATTGCAGAGGGTAATTAGACTATTCTATGAGGCAGATTCATCAAAGTACGAGTTTGAATCCCGAAATGGGTAAAATTCGGATTAGATACGATAATTTCTGATGATCGTAATAGCCACGATAATATCGTATTGGTGATCCGAAAGTCAAAAAATGTTCGTATCCGAATGATCGTAAACGGCAGGAAAACCTTTCTCAGTTTAATCCTTCTGTGCATGTTTTTTGAAGCCTCCCATAGGACTCAATGGCACTCTGCAGCTCCAACCTGGCCCAAGGAAAGTCTCCCATAGGGCTCAATGGCACTCTGCAGCTCCAACCTGGCCCAAGGAAAGTCTCCCATAGGGCTCAATGGCACTCTGCAGCTCCAACCTGGCCCAAGGAAAGTCTCCCATAGGGCTCAATGGCACTCTGCAGCTCCAACCCGGCCCAAGGAAAGTCTCCCATAGGGCTCAATGGCACTCTGCAGCTCCAACCCGGCCCAAGGAAAGTCTCCCATAGGGCTCAATGGCACTCTGCAGCTCCAACCTGGCCCAAGGAAAGTCACGATAATGAAGCTTTAATGAATCCAAAACTTTCCTTCTCGTCGCAGCAAATACGATTTTGTCGCACAAATTGTTGCGGAAATTGTTGCAAAGTATGAAAAAGTTGCGCAAATTAATGAAAATGCGCACAGTGCAAAAACTTAAACAATACAACATTTTTGTGTTCGGAAACAATCGTCCTTTGATAAATGTGCCCCTATGTATACCAAGGATCAAACATATATTGCTTTCAGCAATATGACAATGACAAATAACTTTCAGATTATAGAATATTTTTCATAAACCTACTGTATATTTGAAAGTTGCTCCTAGGCATGCAATAGGGTGCAATGAATGGCTGTTCATTGGCTTTTTTCTGTCTGCTTTTTCTATTGCAGGTGGTGAAAAGCCAATATAATCCCATCCACTCCTCCTTGCAAGTATGCATTCTTGTGCAAAAATCTTGTGTGTGCAAGCTTACTCCATGCTTGTCAGTGCAATTTTAAGCAGCTGCATAGCTTTTCTTCAGCTGTTTACATGTGTGGAAGTTGCTCAACTTATTTGTGATCATATTAATGTATAATTGCACATTTGAACTACTTTCCTTAAAGGAAACTGCTGCGCAGAATGCTTCGAATTTATGCTCATGAATTCCTAATTCCAATGGCAAACATTCTTAAAGAGCAAGGAAAGGCTTCTACTAAAGCCCTTCATATATTGTAGAGCCCCCTTGCCTGTAGCAGATCGCCAACTTTTTTTTTTTTTAAATTATCCTCCCTTCTCCCAAAATGTGCCTTCAAACTTTCCTCTCTTTGCACTCTGTGGTGGCCGCCATGTTGGATTTTCCCCCGGCTCCCCCAGCATCGTCCCTGCACAACCAAAAAACACCCCCCCGCTCGCACCCCCCCTAACACCCCCAACCCGTAGCGCCACACTCGCTCGCTCGCCTGGTCGCTCTGTGCTTCCCTGCTCTTTCTGCTCGCTCCTCATTCTGTGTCCTCTGGGTAGGGGAGGGGATCACGCCTGCTTCTGAAACAGACACTGAAAACAGCAAGGTGCATGCATCGCCTACAGTGTCCCGGTCCCATAGTCTGTGCAGGAGCGATGCATTAAGGGAATTCTCTTTACCCAGCTCAGCGTTTTTTCTACGTGTTTGCCTTCAGATCTTCTGAACAAGTGAAATATAGGGAGACTTAAGGGCACTATTGAGATAACTGAAGGTATGCCTGCAGCTTGAGATTAACTCTTTACTAGCCTTTCCTTCTCCTTTAATAGGTCACTAGATTCTATATGCATTTATAAAGCAACTGCCATAGACAATATTTTTACCTGTACTAACTATGGAAATAATAAAAACCACTCCAAAAGTTTTCTTTACAATATGTCTTAAATAGCAACTGGCCTGTTTTGATTAATGTTAATCTTTGCCATATTTTTCATTTTAAATTAAATGTAATGAAAATCAGATGAAGGAACACATATTTAGATAGTTTTCTCCATATTTGGTTTTTAAAGGTATGTTTTTAAAAGCATATATTGAGCAATTATCTTTACGTGCTTGAAACCTTTACATTTTATGTGAATGCTACCCAGATATGTCCCAAGGCTGTTTTGGATCAGTGCAGGTGAAAGGAAGGGTAAGTCATATTAACATTTTTTCCTTAGGGTACAAAATGTAAATGCCTTGATAATCCTTAAACATTGCCTTTCTGGTTAGAATAAATCATATAAAGTCAAAAAATATTACTACAGAATATATTTAATATTTAAGGTCTGAGAAGATTCCTTTGGAAATGTTAGCATGTAATATTTGAAAGTTTGTTACAACAATGGCTTTCTTCTATGAAATCTAAGACTATGTAGCTGTTCGCAAAGAAACTCAGATTCATGCTTAGTACTTTGTTACTGATCAGAAATGATGATTATTTAATTCAGTCTAACAACATAGATCATGGTAGTCTAGAATGTATAAAAAGTCACTAGTCACAATACATAGCCACAATATAAACGTAGAAAAACAACAGGTTTTATTAAAAAGGTTCCAGACTTTTTTAGATGGCAGTATGATCTAAGCTTTTATGAAGTTATGCTGCATTGTAGAAGAGTTAAATGCAAAGAAGTATAGGGTATATTTGTTGCTTTGCTTAAGCATAATGAAATAAGTACAGAGCTGGGCTAAGTCGGTTGGGCACCCAAGGCAACTTCATCCATCCAGTCGTGTCCTTTACAAGTATATTGTGAAGGTATCACCCTTCTGAACAGAATGGTGTTTGACTGCTCAAAGCAGACAAAAAAAATTCTGACAAATTGACAAAGCAGTCAAAAATATTCTGGCACATTGACAAAGCAGTCCAATCAAGACCAATCATGACTGTCAGGAAAATGCATTACGTATGGGCTTAAAAATCACTAGCCATTGGCATAACTAGAAACTACTGCATCCCACAGCAAAACCATTTCATCGTCCATAAAATTTTTCCATAAATCATTTTTCAAAAGAATATACTGAAGGTGCTTATCAGCTAGTGCCCCACTAGAGCCCCACCAGTTGCAAGATAAGCCTCTCTGACACTGGTAATATTATTTATTATTATCCTTATTATTAAGTATGGTTTTAAGGAAAGAATAGTATTTTTGTAGAATGGCAGTCAGCATTGAAAATATGTTTCTGAGGGAAAATTTAACACCAGGTTTTGTCAAGAACGGAATGAATACACTTTTCAAATGTAAAGGCTGGATGGTAATCCATAGAGAAATTGAACTGCATGTTATGAAATCTGGGGAGAACACGTTTAGCCCTTCAAAGGCAATTGGAAACAGCTGTCTCTAGGTTTTGTTTGTCTTCCTTGAGAGTCTAGACAAACAGACAAGGGATCTGTCAAAGGTTGAACCTAAAAGACATATTACATTTTCAAACACACTACAAACAATTAGGTAGATAAGAACTCTCCTATGCATGTTATTCTGTGCAAAAGAAATTATGAAACTGTATAATTTTATACCATCCAATTTTATATATATTTTAATTTATATTACATGTTAATTTTTGTAGTATGTCATCTCCTGCCGAAATTACATTTTAAAGGTTAGTGGTTATTAGCAGAAAAGAACCTTACTTTATCGAGGGTTAACTTTGGCAGAAGACTGAGGAGGTTTTGTTTGTACAAGTATTGAGGTACAGGCCCCGATTTGTGGGATGGTGACAAAAGTCCATGTCTAGGGCAGAAAAATTTAAGGGGCAGCATGGAACCTATGGGGCACATCTGCAGTTTGGCCTGTTCTAATTGCACACCCACTCAGTCCTTGTCCACATTGCCATGGGGGATAGAAGGGGGTTGGATCTAGCACCACTACAAAATCCTCCCCTTTTGGGGTACATAGCAGTCTCTGTGCTGAATGTACATTAATAAGGGCAACATGGTGGGGCAGTGTTTAGCACGGCTGGCTTGCAGTTCTGCATTCTACTTCAAGACTCTATTCTAGCCAGGACACTGTAAGGCTAATGTCACACCAAGCGTTTTTTCGCTTGCAGAGAATACCTCATGCTACTGTATTTCTACCCGTGTCTGTAACCTTAAGCATTGAATACGCTCCAGTGCAGGCACATGTAGCCGATATCGACCAAAAATGCAAAATATTGCGTTTTTTGCCAGATATCGGTTACGTGTGCCTGCACCGGAGCGTATATAGTACTTTCAGGTGCAGGCACAAGTACGGTTTTTTACCCTAGCTGTGCGTATTCTTGGTGAGCGTTTTTAGGTTTAGTGATAATACGCCATGTCTCACATTACCCTTAGGAGGACAGAGACATGTTTTCCCATGTATGGGTGTGTATACTTCGGTTTCCCACACTTCAAAAACACCCAAGAAAGTTAAATGTCTCCAGATGATCCTAGCATTTATAATTGTGATAGGGGCCACAGATTGTAAGCTTCATTTGGGCAGACAATGACGTAAATGTTATATAATCTCCGTAAAGCACTTGCCGAACATTTTGGTAAAAAAGATAAGAATTCTAAAACACACAATATAGGTTCTAATTACACTGTGTTATAATATGCAAACTTGCACTGGTGAATCTCTGTCTTGAATTTGTGGCATAAATGTGCTTACACAACATTTTAACGTATTAACGTATTTGTTTGACAATCAAAGTTGGCACTAACAGCCTGGAACACATGGTAGCCCTACTAATCAGAATTTACACTCCCTGTAGTATTTTCACAGGAGCAATCCGGGCTAACATACAGTCAGAAATGCTGCCCTGCATACGTAGCTGCTTGTGAAATGCAGCTGGCTGCATACTGCCCCTCTTGGGAGGGTGACCTATTCATTTCCATAGATCTCATAAACGTATGGGCTGCTTACAGAGACACTAGAAGCTGCCAAAATTAAATAGCCCCACCTGCTGTGGGATATAAGACTGGAGAACCATGAAGGACAAAAGTTTAACCCCTTTAAAGCTCATTTCAAAAGAGTATAAAGATATTTTTTCCTTGCAAAAATGCTTTGCCTGATAAAGACAGTATTTTTCAATTAAAATAAACTTTTGCTCTTATACAGTTTAGCTATTAAGTAAATGAGATTTATAATCATCACTGGATGCTAATGAACATGCAACTTTCTAATAGGCTGCAATTCGGTATGCATTGAATGGATATGTGCATTGTTTTTCATCTCACAGTACTGTAAAAATCACATACTGACAGTGTTGGGCTGGGGTGCCAGGGGCCCATCAGAAAACCTTAGACCACAAGCCCACTCTTCAGACTATATTTACTCCTCTCTTCCCACATTGTATTTATTCTCCTAGTCTCTTCTATTTACATATTATCGTCTATGCTTTCCTCAATTTCTTCTCTTTGTTCTAATATAGAGAAGGAGAATCCCCATGGCATAGCCATATGAGGCTAAATGATTGGATTAGCATGAAGATGTACTGCCACCCAGGCCCAACAGGAGTTTTCCTGGTATCTGGGTGCACCAGTTCTATACTGACACAGATTCTGATTGCCCCAAGATAAGGATTTCATTAAATAGAATAATGATGTGAATAATTATATTAATAATGAAGGTACTTAGTTCTTGGAAAATCTGCATAAAATGCAACCTTAGGCTAATGCCGCAGGGGGCTGATTATCGGCCCGTGGATACACCTTTTGCTGTGCCTGCACCTAAAGCCATTGCGTCAACACAGGTAGAGGCACAGGGAAAGCCTCATGCCAGTGTAGGGTGGTGATTCGCTGCCTGTGTTTATTCACAGGTCAAGCATCAGCCCTATGTGGGATTAGCCTAAGAATTGATAATTAGGACTCTTGAATTCTACAAGATGGATACAGCCCAAGTGCCTTGATGTGGCAAAAGTTTCGGGGTTTTACTAGTGGGCTGCATCAATATTGCTTCTGACATGCTAAGGCCATTATCAATGCTGCAAACACCAGTGTGCACCTCAACTCTAAAAATGTTACCAGGAACTTGCTCCTTGTTCATAGACAAGGTAATCAGTGTGTGTATTTTAGCACACTGCATGCAATTGTGCATTTAGTAGCCACAATGATAATTGGGACAAAAATATGCACCCAATAAGAGCACTTTGAACCTGTACTGCATTCATAAATTAGCCTTTATATCTCAGTGAAACATTCTCATCTGAGTGACACTATAAGCTAAAACCAAATGATTATTTTTTAGGTACACAGAGCCTGCACATTTTACATATATTGTTTTTCATTTCCTGCCCTAGTGAAATATAGGTTCAAGGTCCCTATCATCTTCTCACAATCATCTGTTTAATCATAACCTGCTTGAAAATTTTATAATGAAGGAAACCTACGCAGACCTTGGAAGGACACACAAATTTATGCCCTTGCCAGGGCTACACACAGGACCATAGTGCTGCAAGGCAGTAGTGCTATGCAAGAAGCTACCATGCTGCTTTTTAATAAAAGGCATAACTACTTCTAACTACAGCTTCAGAGATTAAATGAATGTGTACTTTCTAAACAGATGTGCATTTAATGTTATGTCCTTTAAAAGTTCAACAGTGAAAGAAGGAAAAGCTTATTTGGCATGCCACTACTCTTCATTACGGTTCTGATTCCTTTAGCATTTGTAAGTAAGAAGTTTCCATGCAATACCGTTTTTGTCACTGCTCTTGACTTGCCTGCAATGCCTGAAAAGGCAGATTCTTGGCAATGTGCAAGCACCACTGCCTCTTGTGGTTAACGCCTGAGTTGCTGTGGAAATTAAGGTGGCAAAGCAAACATCTTCCTGGACGCAGCCACCACAGTAACCACATTAACTGTGCCAATCTTCAGAGAGTTCTGGATTAGATCTGCATTTCGTCTTAAGGAGAAAACTCTTCTGTAATAAACCACAGTGCCACATGTTTGTTACACTGTCATATATGATCCTAGGTTTATCTGTGTATCATAATTATACTAAGAAATATCTGTTAGGATACAGAAAAAAAAATATGATTGCAGATGAACAATTCCTTTTTTATAAGGGCAAAATATACAATATATCATGCATTTACATGTGTGTCCAATGGTTCAGTGATTAGCATTGCTGCCATGCAGTGCTGCGATCCCAGCTTTGTGTGCTTGCAAGGGTTACTCCTGTTTCCTCCCACACTCCAAAATACTGTATGCAGGCAGGTTAACTGATTCCTAATAAAACTATAGTGTGATATGGACCATAGATTGTAAGCTAGAGACTAATGGGAATGATGTATAATCTATTTAAATTGATGCAGAAAATATTGGCACTGTATAAAGATAAATAATAACAGCAAGAATTGCAGGGCTCAGTTTAAAGGGAAACAATGGAAATGGCGTTGTAACAATTGTACATGTGTGTTAGTGCTTTTATACTAAGTAGTATACCACTTTTTATGCTAGGGCATACCAAAATGAACTTTTGATTAATGCCACTTTGGTACAGATACATCAGAGTTGACCATCCAAAACAGATAATGCAGCGGTCAGTGACATGTCTACCAGACAGATACAGGATAAGGCCATGTTTTTGTTGTGATCAAATTGTCTGGCCTCTGTTCCCTCAGTTTTACCCACTCGATAGATAGTCAAAAGTACATAAACAAAGAGTACATTACACAGTGTATTCGCTGCTGCAAATTAATAATTCGCTTAGATGAACGGCATAAATTCCAAATGCAATGATTTAAAGGCACCACAACATAAATGTTTAAGAATGTTACTTAACATTTATATGAAGAGTTTAGTTCTAGTCTTTTTTTTCTTTTTATAGTGATGATGACCCCCTAGGCACAAATCTGTAGCCAAGTGGAAGTTATGTCACAATTTACTTCTGATCCCAAGATTCTCTGGAATGCACACCTGGCCTGCTCACAGACTCTCAGCACTTAGTAGAGCCACCAAATATTGTGCACATTCATTTCAGTGCTTTACTACAGCAATTAGACTCCCTTTAAAGGAACAGTAACTACAAAGAAATAAAAATATAATGTGCTGCTGCCCTTCACTGGTCTGTATTTGCTTACAGATATGTTATATGTGATATGTATAAAATACAATGGTGTTTTACAGAGCTTATCTGTTATCTGATATGTAACCTGTGCCATTTAAACCTATTTATAGTTTGAAATGGCTTCCTCTGTGTCTACACAGCAGCTTATTGTTTATATAAACTATAGTATGGTTTCTGACGCAAACACACAACTTTTACCAGTGCCGTTAATGACTTTGATACGGTTTCATTTCTTGGTGTTAAGCTGGCCATACACGGCCAGATCCGCTCGCTTGGCGATGTCGCCAAGCGAGCGGATCTTCACCCGATATCCCTACCTACGGGTGGCGATATCGGGGAGGCATGTAGGCGAATTCTGCATGCGGCAATGGGGCAGTCGGTTCGGGGACCGCATCAACGAGCCGATGCGGTCCCCAATCCGACTGGATCTTCTAACCTGGCCGATCGATATCTGGCCCATTTCAGGCCAGATATCAGTCGGCCAGGCCCCTCGGTTCTGCCCCTACATGGGCCGATAAGCTATAATCGGCCCGTGTATGGGGGACCTTTACTGTTCCTTTAACTACTCTGTCCTTCTAATGTATGTCCTAGCAGTGGGGAATGCAGCTTAGCCTTGCTCTTTTCATGTGAGTTCATACAGCTGTTAATGAAAGTTTAATATTCTCTGTAAAGAATGCATTAAAGGAGACATATCCTATAAAAATGATGAATGTACCAGGGAATTATACTCCTCTAGATATAGAAGGATTGTGCTTAAAAAGTTGTGTTTCTGACTGATTTATTGAGAAATTCCACAAAACCCCCACTAGCCCCGCCCATCTGTGCCACTTCCTGCTGGCTGAATTCTCTGGATGAGCTGGGGAGCCGGCGGCCCTCCATACCCTGCACTGTAGGATAGGAACCAATCAGCAGCTAGGCTGACCTGATAGGGAACTGAAGCCTCTCTGTGCTTGTGTGAGTGCAGGGCTGTGATTGGCTCTCCCCCTCCTACTGTGCTTCTGGCAGGGACCGTTAGGACACGCCCACTCTCCATTTCACACTGGAGGGAGAAGTGAGAGGATCTATAGGGAGCTCCAATAAAGGGGCCATTTTTACAGAGAGAATTTATTTTTAGCACAAAGTGAAACCAGCACCGGATATTATTCATAATTGCCTACAAAATTAGCGTTGCTCCCCATTTATCCAATATGTCTCCTTTAATGCTAACCTAAATGCATCTACAGTACATATTACCCAGGTAATATATTTATCTAGTTATATTCAGAGAATTTTACAATAACTTTATAAAAGAAGAAAGTTTTTTGTAATGAAAATCCCCCTTCTTTTACCACATTAATAGTTATTAAGTGGGGTATTATATGTTGAGACTAGATGGCTGCGCTCATGCTGCTGGGACCATCTATGCTGTCCTTTCATATCTTAAAAAATGCTGTCCATCTGAGCTGAGAATGTTTGGTGCCTCAGGCATGCAGTCTGGCTCCAGAGGAATCTTCTCTGCATTATTCATCACCAAATATTTGGAAGCTATACTGCATGAAGATGGGAAGATATTGTTGATTGCTTCATACATCACACCGTGGTAATATTAAAGAAAAGTTAACAAAAATGTACATTTCTTCTACATAGAAGCACTATATAATTCCCATACACTATGAAAATAGTTGGGCTAATAAATTGATAACTGAACCATTTTGAGCAAAATTACATAGCGTAGCTGAAAATCAGTGGCAGACATATAGCCTATTCGGACAATACAGATGAATAGAGCCTGCCTGTGGCCCTATGTGGACTATGTACCCCTGGGTCAAACATAGAACTGAAGGTAATGTCACATCAGGTGACTGTTGCGATGTTCAGTTAGTGTCCTTTATTTATTGACGCACTTTACAGTTGTTACTTTACATCATTTACACCGGTCCATACAATCTAAGGCTTCTATCGCTTTACATAACATCAGGGCCAATTAATCAGCCTGTATGTTATTTATGTGTGGGAGGAAAGAAGAAAGTTGTCCAACTTGTGAACTACTATTCCCTATGGAGCCCACCACAAAAGCAAGTACCAGCTGCTACGCTTGCTAGGGAATACCAAACTTCCCTCTTTAATAACAGTTGTCTGCCCCAATTGGCTTTAAACAGGTGCATGTGTAAATATTATCCAGTGCAGTAAAGCTTAATACATAATGGGCCACAATTGGGTGACCCACCGGCAGATTATTTAGATCGATATACAAGAATAAGGGCCAGACTGGTCCAATTAATGCAATGAATCAGGTATTTGGCTTGTCCACCATGACATATGACACAAGGAATGAGGTGATTCCATTAAAGTAGTGGTGTCCCCAAGGGCAGCTGAGGTGCTTATATGTATAGTATGTCGTGTTATAGACACGAAAAGAACAAGACTGGCACACCTATTACAGTTAAAATATAACTTTTACTTTTAATAGTTAAAATTAAATACTTAAAAGAGATAGAAAAGTAAAGAAAAGTTTAAAATGTTCAAAATCACACCTTGAACCTGTTTCAATTCTAGCTCTTACCCTCCTGGGTACTATTGCTTACAAAGTATCTTTACTGTCGTAATTGTTTACATTTGTATCAACAGTATAATTGGTCTACAACATGTATCCTGTATGTTACAAGGGGAATCGTGGTTCTCTCATCCAGGTGAGTACTGAGAACTTTTGCAGGGGGAAGGTTAGAAATGATCACACCATCTGTATAATAAACTTTTATTCACCATACATGTGTCATGTCTTTATTTAATCCATATTTACTTTGTGCAAAGGATCAAATAAGTATTTCATTTTATGAACGGGTAAGTATCATTATGGTGCTCATACACGGAATGAGTTTCCTAACTATTGATTCACTCTGCTAAATTCCAGTACCTCACCGAATATTTCTGGGGTTAATCAACAATTCACTAGTATTCTGTTTCTAGGATTATATATACCTAGTCCTGGTATGACCCAGAGACACATAAAGCCCTTATGGTTGATATCCAGGTAACAAATTGTAGAGAGTTATTTGTAGCACAATGTTTACAAGTCCTTTCTCTTTGCTCCAGTCAGACCAATTATCAATTAATACCTACTGTTTGGCTCAGCGGGATAGCATTCACTAATTAAGCTGTCCTTTATGGCATACGTTTAGCCATGAATTAATAGTAATTTCGGTAATTTATTTTGCCGATCAGGGACTGGACAGGCTTATCCACTCATTACAGCTTTCGCCCATTCCCTCCAAATAGGCAAAGTCGCTAATAATATTAGCACTATTGACAGCTATTAATCACTGATTTTTATATGCTTATATGTAACTGGTCACATGTGATGCCAGCTTAGCCCACAACATAAAATCAGTAGAGGAGAGGATGACTGCAACTCCAATGGGTTAATTAAAATTGAATCTTTATTCCAAAATGTATAACAAAACAAGATTCCAGTTTTTATTTAACCCATAGGAGTTGTGGTAATTTTCTCCCTCTACTGATTTTGTGATGGTAGGGAATGCCATGGAGACACACCCCTAGTATACAAGGAGCATTGTATGTGCTTAATTGGCCAGCAGTGGTGAGTCTGAGTTGTGGTTTTCTTCCTAACCTACAACATACATGACTGCTAGTATTCTAAACCTAGGGCCGCTTGGTACAAATTTCATTGGTGGGCCCCCACTGCCCAAAACATTTGTGAAAAAATAATCCTTAAGCATGTAAAGTTCAAAATAGTAAGGCAGGCAGTAAAGAAATTATCTGTGCTTACTTAAGTAGACATGATGCCCAGGTGCGCTGCTCTGGAGCAGAAAAATGACAAAATTGTGATGCCACAAGAGAAAGGTACACAAATTAAAATAACTATACAGTAGAGCTCTTCCAAATGATTAAAATGAGAGGCCTGCCATCAGAGCAGGATGCCTCTGCCAAAAGTTATCCCACATGAAATGTGTGCTAGTGGGCCCCTGCACTGGTGGGCCCTGGGCATCCCTCTGCCCATTTATTAAAACAGCCCTCTCTAGGTCTTAGTGCTGACTAAATTATATGGTTATGGAGCTGGGGCATACTGTATATGCACAACATAACCTTATAGCAGTGACCCACAACCAGTGGCTTGGGGGCAACAAGTTGCTCAACGATCCCCTGGATGTTGCTCTCAGTGCCCCCAAACCAGGTAGTTATTTTTGAATTCCTGACTTGGTGGCAAGTTTACGTTGAATAAAAACAAGATTTTCTACCAAATAAAGCCCCCTGTAAGCTGATAGTGTGCACAGAGGCTACCTAATAGCCAATCTTAGCCCTTATTTGTTTTATGATGCTTGTGTTGCTCTCCAAGTCTTTTTACATTTGACTGTGGCTCACCAGTAAGAAAAGTTGGGGATCCCTGCCTTACAGTGCAGCAGCCGACATAATTTCTTTAAGTTCTGGTCTGATTTTAAAATCTATGTGGCCAAACTAGAAAAAGAATGTATCTATTGTAGGGGTTTCCATCAGATGTCCTTCCAAATCTCAAAACTACATCTACCAGATCCCCTGACACCCTATCAGCTGTCCTGCCACAGCACTAACTGGAGGACAGCAGGACAGACATACTAGAAACACACACTATAGTTGTCCCATTCCCCTGAAAAGAGACTTGTAGAAAAAAACACAATAATAATAGGAGGGGTTGTAGAAAAGGGTGGGGTATATGTCATGATTTGTAAAGCATTTGCTCCTCAAAGCCCCCACCCTTTGCTCCATCCATCACCATCCCCCTACAGAGGACCCCCACCCCTCACACTCACACAAGAAAGCTTCAACAACAAGCGGCTGGACCAATAGCGTGGGGAGAAGCCGGGAAAGGGGCCGAGCAAAGGGCAAGGGATGAGGAGAAAAGCAGAGCACTAGGCAAGGCTGGAGGAGAAGCCGTACGCACACCTCTGTACTTTCTCTGTTTGTTTGCTTACTCAGTGCTCGCATAATGACATGTAACTAGCTCACACTGGGACAGACTGGAGATTTCGGCACTAAACGTCCCGCTAAGCACCCCCCTCCTCACACTGACTGAGACGCGCTGCTAAGGGGAGCATCAGTACAACTTCGGCTTTCCCTCTCTTTCTCCTCCCCTCAAGAAAGTGAAAATACTCTGGGCTTTCTGCAAGGATCCTGCCATCGAGCTGGGCTGCGGCACCGGGGGAAGGAGCTGCGGAACAGAGTTTGGGGAGAAAAGAAGGAAGCGGAGAGCCGCGGCTTTTATGTTATTGTTCTCCATTGCGGAGAATGCGATGTGCATGAGAATGCAGCCTGGGAGCAGAACGACATGAACTTGTGCAACCCAACGGGACGTCCCTGCTATTGTGAGAGCCGCTGAGCTGCCCGGCTTGTGTGCGTGGATCCCATGCTGTGAGAGCCCCATGCGGAGTGTGAGGAGCCCGGAGAAGCGCTGCTGATCATTGTCTCTCTTCCCTTACACATTGCGGCTGAGGATATGGCGCTGCTGTGCGTGCTGCTGCTGATGGGCTCCCTGTTGGGGGGCTCCTGGGGTCGGCGGCTGATCTGCTGGCAGGCAATGATGCGGTGCCAGGAGGAAGCGGAGTGCAGCTATGCCTACAGACAGTATATAGAGGCGTGCTCTTCTGTTCTGGTCAGGCCGGGAGAGGCCACCTCTGCATCATCCCGGCGCCGGTGCCCCAGCCACTGCATCTCTGCCCTCATCCAGCTCAACCACACCAAGTGGGGACCGGCTCTGGAAGACTGCGACTGCGCCGTGGACGAGACCTGCAGGGCCACCAAGAGGGCGATCGAACCGTGCATGCCGAGGACCAGCACGGATAGCGGAGGGACCGGCGCTTCCAACGGCCGAGCGGTGATGGGCTGCATGGAGGCGCGGAAGCTGTGCGAGGGGGACTGGCGCTGCGGCACTTCTCTCAGTCGCTACCTGACGCAGTGCGGCCGCCTCTTCAACGGGCTGCGTTGTACGGACGAGTGCAAAGAGGTGATAGAGGACATGATGCGGGTGCCCAAGGCGCTGCTGCTCAGTGAGTGTGAGTGCGACGGGCATGAGAGGCCCATCTGTGAGTCTATCAAGGAGAACATGGCCCGCCTGTGCTTCGGCATGGATGTGGGCAACTCGGGGCCGGGGAGCAGCGGGAGGTCCGAATATGACTATGATGAGGAGTATGAGGAGGAGGTGGGGACCAAAGTGGAAGGCTCCTATGAGGATTATCAGCAGCCGTCTGGGAAGCCCGGAGAGCAGGACGGTTCCATTAAGGGGTCGCCCAGTGGGGCACAGACTGCTGCATGGACTGGCTGCTTGCTGCTGGGAGCCATTGTGCTGGCACTGCCTGTGCTATAGCCGGAGAGATATGGACACAAACTCACTTGAAGCACTGGGCCTCCATCAAAAAGCCACTGGCCCCATGGGACCCTTTACAAAAAAGATACCAGGGGTCCTTTGGGGCTAATCGAACAGTACTAAATGTTTCCAGGACTCAGGAATGATGCTGCCCAGTATAATTAGAACCCCTATGGATGCCATGGAGGATATTGCTGCAAATGCCAGCCTTACATTTTGTAGTTTTATGCAGACAGTTGTTCCTAATAACTGGACATATAGGTTAGGGTTCCTGAGTGCTTGGTGATACCTTAAGAATGTACTGCTTGTATTCTACCAGGTGCTGCTGAACTACAACTCCTGATCCTTACCTGCATTTGGAGTTGAAGGGTCAGTAGGAGCTGTTGTTAATCAACAGCTGGGGGGCTGCAGGTTGCACATATTCTGGCCTACTCTTTACTAGCACCTTTTGCTTTACTGTGCAGCAGCTGTGATTTATATTATAGCAAGAGTGGTGTCTGTGAGTGAGTGTGAGTGCTTCTAACTTCCCCCTGCTCATTTAGGAATTATGGCATATCCACTCTATTGGTCATCTGGCTGTATACTTTACCAAAGTGCACACCAGTTCTTGGGAATTAATATGAGCATCTACATGAAATGTGGAGCTGGCTAATACTTTTGAGGACAAATGTAGGTTTTAGTCAGTACTATGCAGTTCTTCTTTGAAACCTTGATCTAGCCGTAAGAAATGCCTTTTCACTACCCTGTTTGCATCAGTCTAACAATATCCAGGGCTACTAGCTGCTTATTTGGCTTTTGTCAAGATGACAAGATGAGCCAACCAAATATGGTGCCAAAACCACTGCCTTACAAGTCCAAATTTCCCATTCTAAGATGGAGTTAATGGATATCCTTGCCTGCCTTATTGATTTTATGTCCTTCAGCCAATCAAAAGTATAGGGCAATTCTGTAATATAAAGTACAATTTTTCTTTTTTTGAGAATGTAGATCAACAATATGTTTGACCCAGAATTCCTTTTTTTTATGTTGTTATCCACAGTCATGGGTCATGGTCAAAGAGGTAACTTTGGGGCAAACATTGTTCAGTGTTTAATTGTGTTTGGCTGCAGACTTACCAGCTCAATCCTGTTGATTTTAGTGATATTTTGTTTCCATTTAAAATGCTGCATTGTCCTTTCACTTTTTGGTGCGTAAAGGAAACTAGTTAATAGTTGGGCTAAAGTGACAAACCCATGATTGGTAGGCACTCCACAGAACTTAGTGGAACACTATTTTGTACTACAACTGCTCCTTTATAGCCAGTTGAAAAATCACATTTGTGGTGTAATAGTTTGCCCCTATATTGTGCCTTTAACCTTGAAACATTTATCTAGATCACATTTGTGTAATTTTGTATGAGAAAAGAGTTGTGGCCTTACTAGTTGAACTGTACTCTTTCTTTGCACCGGGTATATCTGCATTCTTTTAAACCTTAGATAAACCGAAGAGAACCTTGGGTTACACAGTTGTGCACTGCCATTTAAGAAAGTTCATTTTATGAATACCCTGTAAATAAAATATACAGAAAAATAAATATTGTTAATAGGAGTATCAAAGTGATCCTTTCTGGTTACAGCAAGACCTATAAATAGTGTATTTAAATATTGCCTTTGTAACTCATGACTTTACATCTGTACATATTTTTTTATATAAATTGTATTCTCTGATGAATAATTTATTTATAATATAGAGATGAAATTTTATGTGTTTGCAAACAATTTCTTGACAGAAAAGGTACATTATAAAAAAAAAAACAGAAATGTGCTTCAAATGTACAGTGTATTTTATAGATTTGTTGAAGTGAAAGCTATTTTTGCAGAGAATTTATGGACTTTGTAGAAATGTATACATGTTGTCTTGAAGATACCGCCTTACACGTTTGTATTTTTATAAATGAAATAATAACAGTTTATTCTTAAACTTGACTTCAGTCTGCTTTGTTCTTTTTACCAATGGCCTCTATAGGAATGTGGGTGGAAATATGGCCTCAGCATACAAATGTTTATGGGATATTAGGTAGGGCATGCATACATTTGTAATCTAATGATATAGAGAATATCAGTTTGTTTAGGTGTATAGTTGCTAAAAGGCCAAGAGGGTATTATTTAGTGAACACAGTTCTAACTGGAAATATTAAGTGAACACAAGTGAATATCCACTCTGTGTTGTGATTGTACATCATGTGCAGTTGTGACATTCACTTACTGCTCAAGCAAGAAGTACCGGCAGAATATTTGCCATGACTAAATAAAGTACAAAGTAAACAGTTAAAAGGACAATCAAAAGAGCTTGTAATATTGTTATCAAGAGTTTGTTGTGCTGTGGGCTAGAGGCTGGTTTTCTGCCAAAGCTACTGATCTACACTCAGACGCCCTTAGATAAATAATTACACTCTTAAGCTGTGTCGAGTGCTGATACACTTGACCTTGTAAATAGAAATGTTTGCAGTAGGAATAAACTCAGGCATTTGAAAATCTTTCAAACATTTAACACAAAGGAAAGAGGGAGAGCTCTGTCCTCTGGGGGTTTTAAATTCAGCAGTGCCAAGTCAGCCACTTACAGAACAGTTTATTTATCCTCTTTGGCTGGTGTTTATTTAACTTTTTTTTTAAATGTTGTGCTTGGAAATCCAATCAGACGTTCAATATCCATGACAAAGATAAATTCTTATTCTTCTGAACACGATCTGGCAAAAAAATATTCTGAAAATGTGCGGTTGTGCTTTATATATAGAGTATAGCATGCCTGTGTTTGCATATTATATTAATATAAAGCTAATAGCACAGATTGTGTTCATAACACTATAACACACATATATTATGCTATACAGGTATGGGATCTGTTATCAGGTAACCCATTATCCAAAAAGCTCTACGGAAAGGCCATATCCCATAGACTCCATTTTAAACCAGTTCAGATTTTTTTCTATGTTACAATAAAACAGTACCTTGTACTTGATCCCAACTAAGATATAATTCATCCTTATTGGAGGAAAAACAGTCCTATTGCGTTTATTTAATATATAATTTTTTTTAGCAGCCAAGGTATGGAGATCCAAATTATGGAGAGATCCTTTATCCATAGAACTACAGGTGCTGAGAATTCTGCCCGTTGAGCTATGAGCCCAACATTATGTATGACTATATTAACTATTGTGGTTTATAACAGCACATCATTTTTTTGAAGTTACTACATAAAAGAAAACAAGTTTTTAATAATACCACTGTACTGACAATTATTTGTGTACAAGCCCATATGTATATAAAATGTATTGATGCAGTTACCCTACATGGGGTTACTCTTGGGTTATTTTGTGCACCAAATTCCAAATTATGATATTGCTGATTAGAGTGCCCTTCATTGACCAACATTTTTGTATATAACATAGCACTGCCCAACAAAACAAACAAATGTATACAGGCTATATATTAATTAAGGTGTGTGTAAAATATAGATTTTAACATAAGGGTGGGTTTGCAATGCAGAAAAGCCAGACAAAGTGTTAACTTAAGAAGTAACCTTTGCTTCAATTTGACTTTGAAAAGGTGCCCCCTACTTGAGAAGTAAAAAGATATTAGCACCAGAAAAGGGAGCACACTGGCAGCAGGACTGATAATTAACTACAACAATAAACTCAAGACTTGATTTTACAGGCTCCCGTCAAAAGCATCTGCTTAGAATAAATCAACAGGCAGGAGCAGTGGGAAGGCATGTGGGGTGGGGGTGAAGCCTGCACATTTCATAATCACAACACTTTTTCCAAGGAGGTTATGTGATATGTATTGTGGCTCCTGAGCTGCTGTTCTTGTTAGGAAACACTGTTTTGTGTTTTATTAAGAGACTTATATCCCAATCAGCAGTAAGTGCTTTATTTATCTTCTGTATTCATTAAAGTGTGTCCAGCTCAAGACCTCAGTATTTACAAAGCAGTATGCAAACCCTGAGCAAAAAAAGAGGTGTTATCCTAATGACTCTTCGTGGAGTGTTGTAGCACCCTTCCTTGTTTATCTAGGAAATTCCTTTTTGATCTCCATATTTACTTGGCAAAGCCACTTAAGAAAACGAAGTCTGTCTGTTTAACCAAATGTGAAATTATCTAATGTGTCCTCAGCTTTTTTTTTTCTTTTTAATTCCCACTTCTAAACCCTGAGTTCCAGATGACAGTTTATTTGTCTTTAGAGGCACTTCAGTGACAAATGTTTAAGGGAGTGTGGGACAATAGGGAGAACAAGGGGGTAGTTCATTGAGCTGACAGTGACCATACAGTAAATAGAGGGAGATTCAGGCTTCACTGGGCATCCAGGCACACAGAAATGCTTTTGTACACCATTACAATGGGATTAACATTGGGCTCTCTGTTTATTTGGAACAATATGGTTAAAACAGGATCTATAATACAGGCAAAAAGATACACTTGAAAACAAGTCTCACATTTAGAAACCTGTTGGAGTTGGGGAGTACTGAGAACTTGCACCCAGTTAGATTAAGGGAATTATGCAAAGCTTATTGTATCCTATACTTGTTATAGCAGCATCTCTAATACATACCACATTAAATAAATAGCCTACATATGATAGTAGAACAGAATAACACTTTGGAGATACATTGGCTTTCTTAATGAGATATGGGTATATAGATGCAACCCAGCATTGGACTGCATCAGGGACAGGAGTGCTAGGCTGATTCTGTCCCCAGTGTATTAGTATCCCACGCCTGTGTTTGGATACTGCATGTCAGCACAACCCAGCTGCTTGGCGCAGATGAACTCAGAGCACAGGCATAAGCAGGAAAACCCAGGGCTCTTAACTTTCAGCATTCTTATTGTAGGCAAAAACAATAGAAACAGCAAGGGACCTAGGAGCACACCAGAGAAAAGTCTGGCTGAATAAAGGAAATGTACGCTTCACTTGTCCCCACTGACCTCTGGCAAAAGCCCTCCTAGATCTGCATTTGTCCAGCAGCCTTGTTTTATCTCAGCTCTGCCTTGCCTTCCAAACATAAACTGTTTGGACCTTGCATGTCTCTCAGAAACCCAGTGTCATATCTGTGTATGTACTGTGCCTTGTAACATGGCACTTACCATTATATTGAACAAGTTAGTCCTTGAAATTTCCCATTTGCTTTCTCCTTAATTTCTCTCTCCTTAGTCTTTTTCCCCTTACTGGCAATTTTGTATCTCCCTTCCATTCTTATCACTATAAGTCTTATAGGATAGCTAGACAATGTCGCAAACAGTGTATCAGATCAGGAACCTGTATCTAGCAATAATTATTGTTAATGAGATACAATAAGTAGTAGTGATTGTACAAGCAATACATGCAAATACAAACTGCTAGAAGTTGGAAAAAAGCCTCCTGTCAAGAGATTAAAATCCAACATAAGAGATATATACTTTAGATTGAGTGCCAGTATTGTGAATTTTTATGTTGACATACTAACTAGTATGATGGCTGACCAGGCAGTTTTGAGTTTCCTGTCACTGACCACAAAGGAACAAAAACTTTGAAGCAGCCAGCTCACAAAGCAACATGCAGGGGTCCAGGAATACTGGTAAACATAATGGTTTTGAGTATTTCAGGGCTACAAGAAGCAAATTGCAGAGCAATCTCAACACCAGGTCTTTTGGGCCTTTAAGTCATGCTGCAAATAATGTTTCATTACACCTTGACAGAGGTAGGAGTGTGGCAGCTCTCACACAGATTAATACATGTAATGTACATGATTTAATAAATATTTACAGGCAAGAATATACAGTGTGCACATTTAGAACTTATCTTATCACAAGAAAATGGACTAACTAACTGGAGTCTTAACTTATCTTTCTCTTACAGGACTACAACTCCCAAAATCCTTTAGTTGTGGTGGAACTACAGCTCCCAGAATCCTTTCATTGCTATGGGCCTTTGAAAGTTGTTTTTCACCCACAGCTGCAAGGTCGTCGGCTGCATGTCCCCGATTTGTAGAATATCATCTGACCTTTTCTCTGTGCAGGTGCAGAAGACTAAATAGCTGCATTATAATGGGAAATCCTTCACATCCCTTCAGTGTTGATTTTTTTTACTTCTCTGTTCTGTCTGTCTTTTCCTACTCAAAAAAAAAAAAGATATACCACAAAATAGTAGACTGTATATACTATATCCTGGCACAAAGGTGGCCATTCTCCCACTAGTAACCAGGGGCTTGAAATAAATGATTTCAACAATGTTTTATTAAAGGAGGACAAGAGCCCTCAAGCTGCATTAATCGGTGAGAAGTCGAGTGGCACTTTTGTTATGGAAATGTCAAGCATAAAATAGTTCAGGCAAACAATGCCTGGAGACCCTTCATTCTTTCAGCCACGTTGACACCTCTTAAAGAAGAGCTGCAGGGAACGATGTGGGAACGCACTGCTCACTGGTGCAGCTTTTAGCTAATATATATGCCAAGTACTCTCCATTCTCATCCTAAAGCATGATGAAGTAGGTTCACATTGTGCCTTTTTACTGTAAGACACAAAATAACCACATACATTCCTTCAGCTTTTGAATAGTTGTAGGGTTATCAGATGTTTTGCATGCTTTTTTGCACAGATATTTATATGTGAATTACACTTATACATACTTTAAATTATCACCTGCCATCTTAACATTGGACATATATGTCCAGTGGCTTGATCTACTAATGTTATACTACTATAAAACAAAACGCTTTTATGATTTAAATCAAGCTTATAATAAAAGTGCATTCTAGACTTTTATTTAGATTTTTATTTTATATAAATGCATAGTCAGGCCTCTTTTTTTAGCAACTGGAATTTAGCAGCTAATGAAAAACACTAGAAATTCATAATAAATCTAAGAACAAAAACACTAAGGCAAAACCTGCACAAGCTGTTGCATGGGGTTTTCAGAAATAATAATAGAATAGCACCAACAAAATGCTCAGTGCTATTATTGCTAAAGGCAATTGCCTAATGTTTAAAATTGCTATTCCCAAAATTTCTATTGAGAACAAGCCAAAATAATTGTTCTTGACATAGCAGGTTTGACATAGTATGGCTGATTTGTGAAAACACAAGCAAAATTGCACAAGTGCAGTTGTCCATAGCAACCAATCAGTAATTCATTTTTCACAGTCCATTAGGAAATAGAACGCAAACCAAATTGAAAACAAAGACAGGACTAGTTGCTAAGGGCAACTGTACTTTTGCAATTTTTAGCACTTATGTTTGCAAATCAGCCCTACTACATCACCATAGTAACAACCTAGAACAAAAACATGGATTTGCCATAAAAATTGTGACAACATAAACTTAAAAGAAAAAAAATAATATGCTTATTTAGAATCAAAATTTCATGGACTGTGCAACTGTGTTTTTTTGGGTCATCCTAAAGATGCATAGAGATAAGCCATGGCACTAATCGTTTTAGGGTAAAGTCATGACGTGGCGCTGTCAGCTTCTTGTGGAAGCAGCCTCATAGAATCCAATGAAACGTATTCCTTGTGATTAGACTTTTAGGGGCATATTTATTATGCTGTGTAAAAAACGGCGAGAAAATTCGCCACACATCGCCAGGCAAAAAATGGCGTTAAAACGGCGTAAAATCAGCATAATTGTTTTACGCGTTTTTTCTTCCACCGGAACTTATGGAAAATAACGGCGTAATATCCGGCGTTCAGATGGCAATCTTTTCCATTTATTTTACACAGCTTTTTACTCCGTTTTTTTGGCGAATTAGTTTTACACAGCATACTAAATACGCCCCTTAGTCTAAGTTGCTAGGGAAAAGAAGCTCCTAACTACTTAGCATGTAATATATTACTTTAAGCAAATTTGAAATGTTTATAAACCTTTTCGTTTTTTGGTCACTTTAATAACAAATAGAAATAAGGACAGTCCTGCGCCCAAAAATGTTCCACATGCTATTTTTACGCAGCTTTAAAACAACTGAAGGTAATATTTCCAGTCAACGATTCTCTTTGTCTTATTTCCTTTTCTTTTTTCTTGCTTTTAACTGTCTTCTGGCGCCTATAAAATCTGAATCATTTTTCCAGATCCTTTGGATTTGCTATTCTTCCATTCGGGGCAGGATGTGCAGTAACATCTCAGCTGATATTAGTACAAATACCCGCACAGCAGAATCTTAAATGCAAGCATGAAACTGTCAGGCTTCAAAGCCCCTGTAATAAAAACAGAATAATATTTTCTGGGAAATGAAACATTTGTTTTTTGAACATTTGATAGAGTCCATGCTGAAGGCAAAGTCACATGATAATACCACAACAAATAACATTCATCTTAAAAAAGTAATTAAAAATCAAAAGTCTGTGTTAAAAGGATAAATAAAACTAGAGTGATTAATTATAGTGACATTTAGTTCCGCTAAAATGTTCTAAAATGTGGCTGAATATTTGGTGGGAATGAGTCTAAATAACAGCATCATGTTTAAATTATACAGTTTCCCCTGTCTTTATTCTCTAATTGTTTCCTAGTGTGTGCAGTGAATAATAAGGGCCCCCTTTTGCAAATCACACTGTCTCTTTAAGAGGATACAGCCATGTCTATTAATAATTGCAATGCTGCCTTATTATTGTCTAAAGAATAATGAGGGAATTAAAGAGCTGGCCCCCAACCTGAAGTTATCCTGAAATGTTTTCAATTAACTCTTGGCACCGACAGGAAAGCATCAAACCTTTCCCATGCTGAAATATGGAAAATCTGCAGGGAGCAACTCTGCAGGAGGGGAATTTCATTAAAACAAGCACATCATAACTCAACGACTTCTGCTCCCACATCAGGCTGCTCTATTGATAAGGACTCTTAGGAGATTTTATGGATTCTGCAAAGAGAAATGATTTCATAAGATCTTTTCAGGCTGTTTGTTTTGGCACTCGCTTTCTGCTATCTAAGCTAATGCAAAAACAGGGAAAGGATTTGACATTTTGGGTTAAACTTGCCATCTTGGAGATATTAGGACAGAATGAGAAGTATTTAGGAAGGGCAGATTCCATACACTGCTCTTTATTATTATGTACTTGTTTCTTCTGCATTCCACTCTTAATTATTCCATCTTATTTTTTTACTCAGGAGAACTTTCATCTTCCCCCTCCTTAGCTGGCAGTGACTTCAAGGCTGTTAGAGTTTTGCTTTATTTGTGTCTGTAATAAACTTCCCTGTATTTTGCTAAAAAATAGGAAAAAAGTTTAGCAAAGCAATTTCATTGTTGCATGCCACGAAATGACATTTTTAGTGAAGAGTGATTTTTTTTTGCCAGGCATGGATTCGCAGCAAAATTGCCTAATTCACCATTGCCGAATTGTTTTGCGAAGCTGCTGCTGCTGCTGCAAAAAAAAACCACGAAAATATTAGCAGAGTGAGGAAAAATTCGCATTCGCATCAAATTGGTTGTAATTGGTTTAAATAAGTCATGGTTAAGTCAAAAAAGTAATGTGCGACAAAAAAGTTATACAGTAGCTGCATTTCATGAATTTTTCGCCATTTCGAGAATTTTTCAGCAGTTTTGCAAATTTTTTGGCTAAGGGAAAGGGACAGATTTGCTCATCACTAGACATTTTCTTTTAATAAATCACTTACTTTAGCCATTCAAAGAAGTTGTTTTGTGAGATTTGTTATCCTTAGTTTGTACAATTGTCACTATACATATTTATAGTGAAAATTGTACAAACTAAGGATAACAAATCTTACAAAACAAAGCGCCCTAGGGCCTGGCATTGCTCCTACATATAGTCATGAAACCCCTTAGGGTCATTTATAAACACTGGGCAAGTTATCATCGGGCAGTAACCTGTGGCAAGCAATACAATGTTTACTTTCATTATTCTACCTGCAGCTGAATGAAAAATACTAATCACTGATCACTATTGTTTGTTACTATTGAGTTAACGCCCTGGAGCACATTTGCCCCAGTGACTTCTAATATCCTCATATTTTGCAGGTGGTAGTGGTACATTGTTTCTTACAATACACACATTTGAATATATGTGACTATGTGACACAAGTATTATAACTGATGTCATTAAAACTGATGACATCATTAAGCAACGTTTATGTTATTTTTATGCAGGTTATTCATACCTCTTGTGTATAATATATATGTATATATTCATATAGCTATATGATTATATGTTTTTATATAAATATATAAATATATGTATGTATTTTTATATATATATATATATATATATTATATTCTGTCGTGTATGGCGGCTCAACGAGACAACCAATATTGCAAAGGCTGTGGATATCGGTTGTCTTGCCGTTCGGGTAGGTTAAAAGGTTTAGGTCTGAATCGGCAGGTGGAGGTAGAATTTCTATTGTTTCTGCCTCCATATCTGACTATTCAGCCCTGAACGTCAATGGAGGGAGGGAATGATCTTTCCTGCGACCAATTGTTGCCTGAAATATTGTTATTGCTACGTGTACGGCCACCTTCAGAATGGCGCTTAGTAGTGTCATCAGTTATAATCAATGGTTAGTGATGCAATTTGTGTCACATGACTCTTGTGTATTATAATAAATAATGCATTACCCTTTGTAAACTATATGAATATTAGAAGTTACTTTGGAGTTTCATGACCTGTATAAAACCACTCAACCTTCTGTCTTATGGCAGAAAACAGTGGAGACAGATTCTGTTTACTCATAAATATCTACACCTTAGCCCTTCATATCACAGCACCCCCAAAATGGTGTCACTGGTTACCTGAAGGGTTAGTTTTAACCACAAGATAGAGGGAGTGCACAAAACTATTTATTAATAAATGAAAGAGTTTTTGGAGACTTTGCATCAGTTGAGCTGCTTAGAAACAATCCAAAACAATGTAAAACCAGAAAACAAGAGTCAGGTGTTAAATGAATTGGCACCAGTGTTATATTAATCAGAATCACCCCTGCAGACTTATAATAACAAGTGAGAATGTTTGGGTATGTGTACTTGATTAACCTGTAAGTTCAGTTTCAACTTTTGAAATGTATTAATAATAAATTATTCTATTTATAATTAATTAAATGTGTTTTGAAAATTTGGATCAAACTGTTCTACAAATGGACAATCAAAATGTAATATGATATAACCATTTGGAAAATTAGGTAGCTAATGAACCCTACTTGGGTGCTGAAGTTTAGAAGCCACCAAGAAGTGTAAGAACCCCATTTCTCTGTAAATTTATGTAACCAGGTATCATATCATCTAATTGTTCAAGCCCCGGCTGTTAGTATGGTTCAAAGTTTTCGCGAGAATCTTTTTTTTTTAAATGAGCATTTTGAATGAGTTTGCATAAAATATAAAAGTAAAACATTTAGTTCAGGAATTACCATAGTACCAAAAGCTAGGTTTTACAATAAATGTAATATAAAGTGTTTCTCTCTCCCTAGTATATAAGGAAAATCATTTCATTCTGGTAACTGCCACCCTCTCTGCTTTGGTAATTATATAGTGTATCAAAGTCCGAACATCTGGAAGAAATTTTTATACTATCTTCACATTTATTCCTTATTATTTCTGTGGAGCATTTGTTTTGTATTATTAGGATAACAGAGAAAATAGCAGCTGGCTTTGATTCAAGCTATGCACCATTCTTAATACTGGAATATGCACAATACAATGACTCATTGGTGGATTTATTATTTTTCAGATGGAAGTGATACAATGGTATCTCATGGGTCGGTAAGGACTAGTTTAACATACTGGCTGTAATGTTGGAAAAAAATGACATGCACTTATGATTAAATGTAAGAGTCAACATGCAGCATAGGGTTTATTAAAAGCATTAACTCCTATTACATTGCTTTTGGGATCAACTGTTCAAATTTCTGTACATGTCAAAATACAATCACTTTTTTAGTTACAGATATAAATATTCACGTGAGAACTTGGTAGACTGCAGGTATTGGATTCTTAAGGTTGATTCTCAATTTAAAGAGGGAGTAAGTCAATCATTGGACTATAAGGTCATAATAGAATTGTTATGTTATTGTTATGTACACTTGACAAAGGGCACGAAAGGGGCCCGAAACATGTCGTGTATGGCATAAAAATAAAAGCACTTTTTTGCAGAAATTTCGCATTTTGTCTCTTGCTCCCCCCTAAATATATTTTTCGATTGGACATTGGCTGAGAGTGCGGCTCTATTGCTGGGGGTTTGATGCATGAGGTCTGGAAGGCTGGGAGCAGAGGACCTATCTAGTCGGATAATAGAATTAAAACATGGCTAGTTTTCCCTAGCCCAGGGCTGCCTGACTGGAGGCAATTTTAAAGCCCCCAGCATTCCCATATAGGGTTGCCACCGCGATTGCCACATCAGTCTCAAGGATAAGCTCTTTTGGGCAGGGCTCTCTTCGCCTCTTGTATCAGTTATTGCTTTATATGTTACTCCATTGTATGAAACCCACTTATTTTACAGCGCTGCAGAATATGTTGGCGCTTTATAAATAAATGTTAATAATAATAATAATAATAATAATAAAGGAGTCCTGCCTGGTTTTCCAAATTGGGGAAACGGTTCATATCATAGCCCCATCCCTGTAATGTTAAAGTCCCGCCCCTGTGACATCACACTCTGCCCCCCTGTCAGGAGTTAGCCACTGCAAAAGGTGGCAACCCTAGACTGTGTACTATGAGTGCAGTTCTTACTGGTTGCTAAATTCTGTACTGAACTTACTGGAGGAAAAAAACCTGCAAGATTTAAAGTAGATAATGCATTCAACCTAAATAACCGCCAAAATACTCCCAACTTGCCAAAAATAATCCAAAAACTAATTGCTATGTTTGCATAAATATTGCCGCTAGACCAATCTGTCTCATCACACTTTAATAAACATGGGAGCAGTGTTAATTTTGTTTGCACGCAAGAATTTTTTCACGCACATAACCAAAAAGGAATTAGAGGGTTGCCTCAGGGTCACTTAAATGATTATGTGACCAATGGCAGATTAGAATGTTTTATAATCCCATACCTGTGACTCACTTTAATTTTGTATGATTTATAACAGTTTAAATGTTTTCATCTAAGTGCTGCCCAATTTTTTTTAGCATGGTGGCCTTTTGTGTTAGGAAACTAGTATTATATATTATTATATACTTGGAAGATATTATTATTATTCGAAATATGGTTGTAACTACCACCCTCTGTGTGGGTTAAACTTTTGCAACTAGGGCAGCAGGGGTTCTGCAGGTGATTTACAATCCAATAACCGCAATTTACATGATTTATTGTCTTAAACTGGCCGTGCATTACAAGATCTTTCTTCACCTGTCTACCTAAGGTGGGCGATACCCAACTGAATCACAACAGGAATACAGGCCGATTTTCAACCAGATATCGATCCAGTAGGGCTGTCAGAGAGCCCATACAAGGGCAGAATTGGTCTGAATCAGTAGCTTAAATCTGCCTGTGTATGGTCACTTTTATTGTAGCACTGCTTTGTCATAGCACTATTATGGAGTTATATAATATAGGGCCCTAAGTTTGCCAAGGAGCAGTAACCCATAGCAACCAGTTAGCAGGTAGAATTGAATGGTCACCCGTTTAAAGCAAATATCTTATTGGTTGCTATGGGTGACTGCTCCTGGGCAAACTTAGTGCCTTTTATTACATATGGGGGTTTATCTCCCAAGCCTCAGGCACCAAACATTCATTGCTTCATTGTGCCTAAATAGCTCAATATTACCTTATATAATAACAATAATAGCAGTGCAGGTTGATAAAGACATCAACTAGGAGAATGCATATATTGCTTTCCCAAAAACACTGTGAACTGAATGTGTAGTAAAAATAAATGAGAGCACAGAACCAGTACATCATGCTTAAATGTCTGACTAGAGAGGGATTTGGTTATAATTACAGACTTACAGGGAACATCTAATGCTACTCCATAGTAGTGTGCTATTATTACTTCCAGCACTCTGTGAACCATCTTTTTTTTAAATATACAAATAACTATACAGAATTTAAGTGCTTGCAGATGAACCATGATTCCCGTGCGAGTCCTTTACTAATGTGCTTTTAAGGTGCAGGACAAAAACTAGAAAGAATTAGATATGAAGACTGAAACCCTTCCTTGTAAATCTATTGCTAGTGCATTAGCTGCATAGCAGGTTACTTCCATACATAAAAGTATGCTTGTTTAGCTTGATGAAAAGTACATTGGCAAGTCCAAAGCTTTCATTTTCTTGGTAGTGAAGCATATGATGACTATGGCATTTTAGAAATTCATGCTTCCTCTCTAAGGTCATTTAATGGGCTGCAGGTCACAGAAAAGGGAACGCATGAAACTGAAATATTGTACTCCCAAGTGCACTTAAAGAAATGGATATCTATGCAAACACTTAAATGGAGGATTATGTTTTCCCCTTCTTTTGATTGACAGGGCAGAGTTCTGATTTCATATAAAACATTGCAGTGCACATTTTACTCAGTTTTAAAATGTATCAGAAATGTTGTTTTAGTTATGGGATGTTATTATCATGCTCTCGAGGCTGCAGAGCAAACATAATGATGTTTACAGTGCACTACATATTATTTTTATCATTCAGACTACCTGATTTAATCATAAATTTACATACAAGTAGTTCTGGAATGCAAGCTGCCACTTTGATTTCATCACATCCAAAACCTTGTTAGGATTAAATCTTTGAAAAGAAAAAGAAAAAAAAAGATTTCTAGTCCAGTTAGGCCAGCTGGGTTCCAAGTCCCAGTTATTTCACAAAGTGGCAGGATTAGGATTCCTCAAAGAACACCCTCGGCTATTGCCTCAAACATAGCTTTAGAGTAAATTGTTTCAGAATGTTAGTGTGAATGGTTTTACCTTGCTAATGTAGAAAGTGCAACAAGAATATATTATATATGTGTTTTTATCTATTTTGTCATGCTTTTTTTCAATTTGATTTTGTAGTGTTTAAAAAAAGCATTTACATTTTCAGTTCATTTTAAGCAATGTATGTATGTATGTATGTATGTATAACTTTATTTATAAAGCACCACAAGGGTACAATACAATACAACAATCTTACAATATACAAAATTACACACAGGGAGGACAAGTGTTATAATAAATACAATAAATAATTATAAATACAATATAAATACACAGGGAGTTAGTGCCATGTGGTATGAGACACAGTAGGAAGGAGGTCCCTGCCCCGTAGAGCTTACAATCTGAGTGGTTGGGTAACATAGAGGCACAAACTGGAAGGTAAGAGTGCATCAGGTATGGGCATTTGCCCTTAAGCGCAGGACTGGGCAAAATAATGTTTTAGCGCTCCAGATGGTAACAGCTGAGCTTTTTCTTAAAGAGAGTGGGTGAGTTTTCCCTACGGAGGGATTCAGGGATAGAGTTCCAGAGGTAAGGAACAGCGACATAGAAAGGTTTAAGACGAGAGAGCGCAGTCAGTGTGGATGGTGTAAAAAGATGGAAGCTCTGAGAGGAGCGGAGGAGATGACCAGGAACATGCAGGGAGACCAGTGAAGAAATGTAGTGAGGAGCAGAGGAGTGAAGGGCTTTGAATGTTAGCAGAAGGATTTTGTAAGCTATCCTTTGCTTAACAGGCAGCCATGCAAGAGAGCTTAGTGAGGCTGAACAGGTTCCCTCTTAGAAGAGAGCAGGAGGATCCTGGCAGCAGAGTTTAAGATTGATTGCAGGGGAGAGAGGTGGGAGTCTGGGAGGCCGGTTAGTAGGAGATTGCAGTAATCTAAACGGGAAAGGATAAGGGCATGGATTAGTGTTGTGAAAAGTGTCCTTCTCTGTTGGGCTATTTCACTTAGGGGCAGATTTATCAAAATGTGAAATTAGAGCTCACATAAAAATTCAATCATTTTCATTCTTTTTTTAAGGGATTTTTATAAGTGCATTAATCAAATGGTGAACTCTAATCTTCACCCATTGATAAATACGCATGTAAAAAATCCCATAGGAATGAATAGAAAGTGGGTGAATTTTTCTGTTGTGAGCTCTAATTCCACAAATCTACCCCTTAAAATTTGGGCAGAGGATCTAGAAATGTTGAATGATAAAATTGCAATCATAATAAAAGTTGTGAAATAACATGCATACATGAGTATTTAGTCAAGAGCTGTTTATAGAGACAGTGGATACTTGTCTCATAGCAATCCATCAGGTCTTTGGTTTTGTTTTCTAACATGTAGTAGGAGGGTCAAAACTTACTGCTGGTTGTTAAGGATATTGTTAAATACACAATACATGCCCAGATTTTATCCTTATCCGACCAAAATTTTCTAACCTGACCAATCAACTAAACGGGTGATTGCCATGGCTTAAGTGGCTGTACTGGTCAAAGAGACCCTTATTTGGCAACCTCACCAAATAAGCGGATCTGCAGGTGTATGGCCACCTTAAGTGTTTTTTTTTATTGCTTAGGTTTTTATACACAATTTAGTCATAGACCTTTCCCTGTAATTGCAAGTCCTTGCTGTAGACATAGTGCAGGGCTTCGCTGATCACTACACCGTCCTCCATAAAATGCTTTTCTTGTTTGTGGATAGCTGTAGTAATTAATGGACTAGACTAGTCATTTAGTTTTTATATCTGCAAATTTTCCTTACTTTGCTCTCTCTTTTCTGTATTCTGTTTCTGGTGCTCTCTTCACCAGTATTTTCCAGTGTGGGGTTTTCTACACTATTATTGTATTCTTTATTACAGGTGTCCTCTTCAAATGTATTACCCTTCAATTTTGAGTTTGCTACATTTCAGTAAGTTCTGGAGTTGTACTTTACTGAATACTTACTTGTCTTATTGTTTCTTCAACTCATCTATTATCAAGTGTTTTAGAAATAATTGTCACAAAGCACTAGTAAGGGGTTGGGGTGACTTTTTAAAGCATTGGGAGGGTCCTTGAAATGGAAACAGGGGATGGAGTTATCCAAGCAAGTGCTGACATGAAGTCTATCTAGAAAAATAAATTCAAATTAAATACAATGCAATATTCCCTTGTAGAATAGTACAGTTGATTTCATAGGTAACAACGGAAGGCTTTTATCTTTTTAATACTCACCTGAATTCCTGATGGCACACATTCTGTGTAGCTGTTGCATATAAAATGGAAACAAGGAAATTCATTCAACAGCCTTCTACATTTTCATTTCACATTTCATTTTTCAATTACGAAACATAACAAGAGTCCTTTCTCTGAAATGTGCCATTCTCTGGATAAAACCTGGAAAAAAGTTGAAATTTAAGTGACTCTGATTCTTCATGCTGCATTCTACAATTAAGCTTTTCATGTGCCAAGAACAACAAAGCAGAGAGCTAAATTAAGGAGCAAGAATATCTGTGTTACTGCCTTCCCTGACAATGAAATAATTAGAAAGGAGACTGGCGTATTTTATATTACTTGTGTGGTCCACATTTAACATCACTTACATGGGTGTACAGTGGATATAGCTGACAGGATCCAGAGAGTTAAGGAAACAGAGTGAAAGTGAACTTTTAGGCATTTACAAACCAGCCTTCTCAATATGGCCTTCATTTCAAGGAACCTTTACATAGTAACATAGTAACATAGTAACATAGTAAGTTGGGTTGAAAAAAGACATACGTCCATCAAGTTCAACCATAATGCCTATACCTAACCTGCCTAACTACAAGTTGATCCAGAGGAAGGCAAAAAACCCCATCTGAAACCTCTCTAATTTGCCTCAGAGGGGAAAAAATTCCTTCCTGACTCCAAGATGGCAATCGGACCAGTCCCTGGATCAACTTGTACTAAGAGCTATCTCCCATAACCGTGTATTCCCTCACTTGCTAAGAATCCATCCAGCCCCATCTTAAAGCTATATAATGTATCAGCCAGTACGACTGATTCGGGGAGGGAATTCCACAACTTCACAGCTCTCACTGTAAAAAATCCTTTCCGAATATTTAAATGGAACCTCCCTTCTTCTAAACGGAGTGGGTGCCCTCGTGTCCGTTGGAAGGACCTACTGGTAAATAAAACATTAGAAAGGTTATTATATGATCCCCTTATATATTTATACATAGTTATCATGTCACCTCTTAAGCGCCTCTTCTCCAGTGTAAACAGACCCAACTTGGCCAGTCTTTCTTCATAACGGAGACTTTCCATACCCTTTACCAGCTTAGTTGCCCTTCTCTGGACCCTCTCTAACTCAATAATGTCCCGTTTGAGCACTGGAGACTAAAACTGAACAGCATATTCTAGATGGGGCCTTACCAGCGCTCTGTAAAGGGGAAGAATAACCCCCTCCTCCCGTGAATCTATACCCCTTTTAATACAGCTCAAAACCTTGTTTGCCCTTGCAGCTGCTGCCTGGCATTGCTTGCTACAGCCAAGTTTATTATCTACAAGGACTCCAAGGTCCTTCTCCATTATGGATTTGCCTAGTGCAGTCCCATTAAGGGTATACGGGGCTTGCATATTTTTACATCCCAGGTGCATGACCTTACATTTATCCACATTAAATCTCATCTGCCACTTAGCTGCCCAGATTGCCAGTTGGTCAAGATCCTGCTGCAGGGATGTCACATCCTGGATAGAATTGACTGGTCTGCAGAGTTTTGTGTCATCTGCAAACACTGATACATTACTCATAATACCCTCCCCTAAGTCATTTATGAACAAATTAAACAAAAGTGGACCCAGTACAGAACCCTGAGGGACCCCACTGAGAACCTTACTCCAAGTAGAGAATGTGCCATTAACAACCACCCTCTGTACCCGATCCTGTAGCCAGTTTTCTATCCATGTGCAAACGACTTCACTAAGACCAATAGACCTTAGCTTAGAAAGCAGTCGTTTGTGGGGAACGGTATCAAATGCTTTGGCAAAATCCAAATAGATTATATCTACTGCATCCCCACTGTCCAGCTTCTTACTTACCTCATCATAAAAAGCAATTAAATTGGTCTGACATGACCTGTCCTTCATAAAGCCATGCTGATTACTGCTCATAATGCCATTCTCCACTACATAATTTTGAATGTGATCCCTTAACAAGCCTTCAAATAACTTGCCCACCACGGATGTCAAACTTACTGGCCTATAATTGCCAGGCTGAGATCTTACTCCCTTTTTAAATATGGGAGTGACATTCGCCTTCTTCCAATCCCTAGGTACCATACCTGATGAGAGCGAGTCTGAGAATATCAGAAACAAGGGCCACTGCAATTCTGCCCCTAGCTCTCTCAGTACCCGAGGGTGTATTCCATCTGGCCCCGGTGCCTTGTTTACATTTATCGTGTGTAACCCTTTAAGCACCATATCCTGTGCCAACCACTTTATAGTTGGAGCTGAGGCAACAGTGAAGCTATTGGGTGGGACTTGGCCCACTGGCTCCTCTACTGTATACACAGAAGAAAAGAACTGGTTAAGCACATCTGCCTTTTCTGTATCCGCTGTAACCATATTGTTATTATAACTCAATGGGGCCACACCCTCAACCTGCATCTTTTTACTATTAATATACTTAAAAAACTTTTTGGGGTTAGTCTTGGCCTCGGCCGCGATGCGCTCCTCATTTTCTATCTTTGCCTTCCGGATTGCTGTTTTACAACACTTGTTATAGTGTTTATATTCATTAAACGCAGCTACTGTCCCCTCTGACTTATATTTCTTAAAAGCTTTCCTTTTTTTCCCTATTAACTTCTTTACCTCAGAGTTAAGCCACATAGGGTGATTCTTAACACTTCTACTTTTTCTTATTAATGGAATGAATTGAGAACAGTAATGATTTAATATCATTTTAAATGACAACCATTTCTGCTCTGTATTTTTATCAGAAAACATAATGCCCCAATCTATGCCCTGAAGCGCTGCCCTTAAGGAGCTAAAATTTGCCTTCCTAAAATTCAGTGTCTTTGTTGCCCCCGTGTAAATTTGTTTCCTGCACCAAACATCAAATGAAATAACATTATGGTCACTATTACCCAGGGGTTCAACCACTTGCACATTTGCTATACGTTCTGGGTCATTAGAGATCACTAGATCTAGTATAGCATGGTTCCTGGTTGGCTCCTCAACAACCTGTGACATAAAGTTGTCGTGCAGCAAGTTTATAAACTTGTTCCCAGTTACTGTCCTGGCAGTACTATTGCCCCAGTCAATATCAGGGTAATTAAAATCCCCCATTATTATCACTTGCCCCAAACTAGCAGCCTTTTCTATTTGCAACAGGAGCTGGGCCTCCTCCTCTTCGCTTACATTAGGGGGTCTATAGCATACCCCTACAATTAGTTTGGTAGATTCTTTACTATCTGTGAGAAGCTCAACCCATAAGGATTCAGCTCCCTCTGTTTCCCCCATAACTTCCTCCTTAATATTTGCTTTTAAGTCGTGCTTAATGAACAGACACACTCCTCCTCCTTTTCTATTGCCCCTGTCCCTCCGAAACAATGTATACCCCCCAATATTAACTGCCCAGTCATGAGACTCATTCAACCAACCTTTGATTGGATTTACTCTGTGGTAGATTTAAAAGAAAAATCTATTTCACATTGGATACATTTATCTATGAAATTAATATTTTCAAGCACATGAAGGCTAAAATCCATGCAGTTTGAAAACAAAGTTCATTTTCTTGCATGCTGCTAGAAAACTTTGGACCATTTTATAGTCCTTCAAATACAGCTATATAATACTATATTTCTCTAGTAAAGCCTTTTAAATAGTTGCATGGCAGATAATAATGTATCAAATAATATGTCAGATACATACATGTCATTTTAGGATTGTAAACACACTCTAAAGCTGGCTCAGCTCACTTTTCTCTGCCATTGCATCACCGTTTCTGGCTATATTCACAGGTCACATTCCTTGTTGTAGCAGAACAATAAGCATTTGAGTATTCTTACTCCAGCTTTCCCCACCCCCAAGATTCCATCCAGTGAGAAGCCACAAGAATGTGAACGAATTGTTGTTTACTACCAATTTTAATAAGTACAACATGGATTTTTTTTATAGATTTTGATTAAATTGGATATCAGTGGGAACAGCAAAAGGATCAGAACCTGCGGTAAACCCTGCAGACCATCTAGAAATCCCAGCTCTTTATTACTTGTGTCATCACTATTGTATAAACTGCATACTCTTTTCTTCTGTCTCCTTCATGTTCCACAATTACTTTTCCATCAAATATCCCAAAAAAATCTACTTTCCCACTCTTGTTACCCTGTTTAAGCTTAAGCACATCATGCTCAGGCAATATTTAATGTCTGAGTATAGGAACACCCACACCTCCTAGATATCTGCCACCTAGATATATTTTACATTGAAATCATATGTTTCTTTAATTGAATTATCTTTCTTTAATATAATATATCCTATCTAATTTAATTCATTTCAAGTTGTTTTCCTAGTTCCACCTCAGGCCTCTGATGCAGTCATCTGAATTTCAGTGCCATCTTATGAAGATAATACATAGGTTTGTCTGTCTATTCTAGACCCCTTTCTGTCTGTGCTGTCCTAAGTCACAGATTGCCTTTCTGTCCACCTGGATGACACCATGCTTCTTTAAATTGAACCACTATAAAACTTGTCCTTGTCAGTTGCTCTCTATCATCTTTTACAGCCTCACTCTCAGGGCGGAATTAGTGGTAGGCAGAAAAGGCACCTGCCTAGGGCACAACGATGAGGGGGAGCCAGGCAGGTACCTGCCTACCCCTGGTCTATGCTTCCTTGTTGTTGCCCCCAATGCTTGTCATTGCACATCAGGGGCAATGACAACTGAACATTTTTCATTTTTAATATTGGGCACATCAACAATATAGCTATAAAGGACAACATTTACAACACTCCACAATTACACTCAGAGGGAACAGAAGCAATCAAGACATCAAGACATCTTACTTTACAATTTGGAGGTGTGTAGTAACTAGAAGTTCCCAGTAAAATGAATGTATTCTGTTGCCATTCATCATTTTACCAGTGCTATGATAGCTGTGGCAGGTACGTATGCTTTAGGTGGGTATTGCATAGTTCAGTTGACTTCCATGTTCTTTAGTGAAGACCCTCCATCCCACTGTCTGTTCTTCTGTTTATCCAAGCTGCAGTAGTAGCCAGCATAGCATTTTTAGGATTACATTAGTTGCTTTCATTCCTGATTGGCTACTGTCCACCAGACACCCATGAAACTCCATATTGAACAGCACTAAAAGGATTTAAATGAAAATCTCTTTATTCACAATATTGGGCAAATGAAGTTTCAGCCTTCACCTGGCCCTTTATTAAGCTTGACCCATGGGAATGGTGGCAGACCCTAAACACAAGAAATGTTGGTCCATCTAAGCACACAGAAACATGCTGCAGTGCCTGACTGCCACTAAGAAGAGCAAAGTGGAAGGGCGATTAAAGGAATCCAAGAAGATAAAATATTTAGTTTAGTGAATAGAGTTTTGCATAATTTACTAGCCAACCTTTTATTAACATGGTAGTTACGTATTAACTATTAAATATTCGGAAAGGATTTTTTACAGTGAGAGCTGTGAAGTTGTGGAATTCCCTCCCTGAATCAGTCGTACTGGCTGATACATTATATAACTTTAAGAAGGGGCTGGATGGATTCTTAGCAAGTGAGGGAATACAGGGTTATAGGAGATAGCTCTTAGTACTAGTTGATCCAGGGACTGGTCCGATTGCCATCTTGGTGTCAGGAAGGAATTTTTTCCCCTCTGCGGCAAATTAGAGAGGCTTCAGATGGGGTTTTTTGCCTTCCTCTGGATCAACTAGTAGTTAGGCAGGTTATATATAGGCATTATGGTTGAACTTGATGGATGTATGTCTTTTTTCAACCCAACTTACTATGTTACTATGTTACTATGTATTCCTTAGAAACGTACTCTCTGTAACTTCCTTTTCGTATATCAGTGTGGCCATTTTTACTGAACCCCAGTTTTTACAGATGACATAAATGATAGCTGCAGCGGAAGAAAAATTTAGACAACAATTACAACAGTACCCCTAGTGGTAATAAATGAGGCTCTATTGGTGTGGTTGTCTAAGGAGAACTTTTATATTCAGCCTGCAGTAATTTAGGCAAGCAAAATGGCAGAATGCCTATAATAGAGAAGAAGCTTTCCCTTTATTATCTGTTTAAAGGACTATAAATGGATGATAACCCCCACTGATAAAGAGAGTATATTTTCCCCTTAATGACATAACCTTTGTAGTGGTACTTGACATGCTATGCAGGAAGTTGACACATAGCCCTCTTCAAGTTCCCTCTTTCTCCCTCAGCCTCCTATACATACAATGCTAATGTTGGCAGCGCTGCCTACACTTCTCCACCCTTCCCCCCTGCTGCCCCTTTTGGATGTGCACTTCTCAGCAGCTTAGAGGAAAGTCTCCTGAAGACTAAAAGAAAGAGACAGATCCCGAAAGAGGGAGAGAAAAGAAGGAAAAAATCTTGCTGACACGGGGCATAACTTAATTTTCACGGTGCCGGGACAGCTGTATCGTGTAATCTGCCATGGCATGCCATTAAAACTTCAATGCCTCTACTGACCCAGAAGGGAAATTCAGACCGTGGAGAGTCTTTTCAAAAGAAGTGGTGATCTTTCACGATTTATGAGCTTGTCTTAAAGAAACAGACTCCACTCACTTTAAATTAATCGCCTCTTTAAGGGTACATTGAATCTGGGTTTCTTACTACTGGGTACAATAAAAACCATTTTGTGTAGAGCATAATCGACCCTCCAATCATTTTATTTTCATTTATGTAGGTAATCTGCAGAAACAACAGTTACAGAGTCTAGTACAAAAGATGCATTAACTTTATTCACTTTTGCTAATGGTCCTTTTATGTAAACCAAATACTTTTTAGAAAAAAAACATACATTCTTGTGTATACAGAGATACATCAACTATGAGGCATATATATTATTATTATTATTAACATTTATTTATAAAGCGCCAACATATTCCGCAGCGCTATACAATAAGTGGGTTTCATACATTGGACATACAGAGTAACATATAAGGCAATCAATAACCGATACAAGAGGTGAAGGGAGCCCTGCCCAAAAGAGCTTATACACAGTTGTATTCAAACTATACCTAAAATCATTACCTTAATGCCACTGTATGTCAGGTAAAATCACACATTGTTAAATAGCTGTGTAATGTTAGTGATGTAAATATTGGGGTTCATTGGTGTGACTGCACCAGGGTCTACTAAAGATAGGGGCCTGCTGGCAGTTAATTATCTAAAGGAATTTTAGCAGAGCTTATCTTTGACTATCCCATATATCATATTGCCTGTACATACATATATGTTTAAATTGTAAAACAGACCAGCGCACACGGGACAAAAACAGTGTATGTTTAAACTGACATTTATGTCACCATTGTGACCTTTATTTTGGTAAACATAACTCAATAAACAACATAGCTTAATATACCCTATACAGTGATTGCATGATCTGTGGCAGGGTAAGCAGTGTCAGATTGGACCCCACAAAAGAACCTGACGCCCAGAGGCTACTCAATAATTAGATAATGAAAGTACCAAATGTTATATAGGTCTAGGGTGCAAATGAGAAAATGCCCTTGGCTAGGGCCCATTAATGCCATGACCAACTGTGAGATCCTCTGGTACTCTAGTCTGACCTAGGGTAAGGTCTCTTTTTCATTTTTCTTTTAACAAGACAAACAACTTTTTCTTAAAAACAAAAAGAACAGAGGTTAGGGGCCTGTTGGGAGGAAGAAAGGCAATGATCCTGGGAATTGTTCAGCCACTCTTCCCTCCCATCAACAGTAGGGAACCACAAATCGTCTTTCAGCTGGCATTTTCTCAAGTATTGTGTAGCTGATTACTTAAATATTGAGGTGCAAGCTACAGGAAATTACAGCCTATATATATACTTTTTGCTCACCATAGAGCACTGGTAGCACATCTAGTAATTCTAGCAGAAAAATTGCAATATTACTAGGACACCAGTAATGATACCAAAACAAAGTCAATACTATTGAAGAGTAGCCAAACTCCAATGCTACACTGACAATATTACTAGAAAAATAGCAATACTAGAAGGTTAGCAATACTACTAGGGTTCTGGCAATACTTATAGAACAATAGAAATACATTGAGGAAGGTAGCAATACTACTAAAAAAGCAATACTCCTACAGGTGTGGCAATAGAACAATTCAGTGCAAGTAGAAAACTACATGGGAAAATTGTAAGCCATCTCATTACGTAACTTATTGCAGTGATTTCTATAACTACTTCAAGGAAGTGAATACCTATCTACATAAAAGAGCATCAAGGAATATTAATACTTGATACTTAATATGGGACTTTGTACAATGATTTTTTATAAGAATTCCAGAGCATTAGTAGGAGCTATGACATCTGTATGTTTCAGAAATGTCATATACAGGCATGCATACACAAACACTGTTTAAAACATCATTAACACATTATCATTATCAAAATTCGAATTGGAGATTTTTTTTTTAAATAAAAAAATCAAACACAAATCTGTGCTTATTAATAAAAAAAATTAATATAAAAAAATTAAGTGCAGCAAATTCACATTCAATTCATCATTTTTAATTTTGTTTTTTTTTTTTGTTTTTATTTTCCTAGGACAATTCCCATTGAACTCACAAGCTTTCAGATGCTGTAGTTTTACATTCAGGTTTTTCAAGTTTTTTGCTCTTAATAAATATTAAACATTAGAGTTTTTGAAACTGTAATACAAATGTATGACTTTTAGCACAAGAATACATCTGAATTGCTGTAAAAATGCGGATGTTGATAGATCAGCCCCGAAGTCTGGGCACATATGTTGGTGGAATTTTGCAACTGATAGATCAGAATTCAGAAATCAGAATTCAGTCTTATTTTTAGGGTTGTTTCTGTGGTGAAAACACTTAAGAGTTAGGTGTGGAATATCTATTAAATAAATTCCATGCCAAGTTTTAGGTGGATTTATATATCTGAATCCCTAGAGCAAAGCTTAAAATGTAAGCTGAGTTAGACTGATGTGAAACACTATAAGCACATCTGGTCTGCCTGTTTTCACTGCACTTGTCACTGAATTAGTCCATTCTATTGTGTTCCTCTTTGTAGGGGTTGAAAGGAGAAAAAAGAATGGGTAAATGATCTTCACAGCAGGAGAGAGGAGGAGAGGTGGATATGGGGGAGCCAAGGGAGAGGAGTCATGAAACCATGCAGTATAGTACTAATAATAGTAGGTAAGAGTGGCAACATAAGTGATTTTATGTGAGGCCTTCCTTCTCTGGTGAAAGCATGTCAGTTTTTATAGACATTATACCATGAAAAAGTGGACATGAAGCCGATTTCTCTTAGGTCACTCAATTTAAATGTATATATGACAACTAAGCTGATGTTTTTAAATCCCCTGTACCATAATAGTTTATTACATATTTGCATAGGTGAACAGTAGTAGTGCATTTTGCTGTGCTTGAATACAGTGGGTGGAGTAAATATACATGCAGATGCAAAACAATGGCAGTACCAGCACCAGAACAGTATATATTTTGCTGGTTTATGTTGTGCTATTTGAAACTGGTTCTGGCATTGATATTAATATTAGTATTATTACAGGTGTGGGACCCATTATCCAGAATGCTAAGGACCTGGGATTTTCCGGATAGGGGGTCTATCCATAATTTGGATCTCCAAACCTTAAATCTACTAAAAGATTATTTAAATATTAAATAAACCCAATAGGATTGTTTTTCTTCCAATAAGGATTCATTATATCTTAGTTGGGATCAAATACAAGGTACTGTTTTATTATTACAGAGAAAAAAGAAATAATTTTTTAAAATTAGAATTATTTGCTTATAATGGAGTCTATGGGAGATGGCCTTCCTGTAATTTGGAACTTTCTGGATAACGGATCCCATACCTATATAATCCTTTATTCCTTGTTGAACTCTGTCTTTATGTAATTACCTTCCTGTTATAATTGTGAGTACTCATTTCCCCCATATTTAATAAAAGACTCTAAGTTAGTTGTAATTGCCTATTTAATACCCCCTATGTGGACTGGCAGCCTACAGAAGGCTCAGTTTGGCATTATACTTGGTTTTTATGCTACCATAACTTGCCTCCTTACCAGAACTTCAAAAATAAGCACCTGCTTTGAGGCCATGGGGAGCAACATCCAAGGGGTTGGAGAGCAGCATGTTGCTCACGAGCCACTGGTTGGGGAGCAACCCCTTTAATTGGAATACATATGCCATTGTGTCCATACCCTCTACTCACTTTTGCACACAGACATAGCCCTGCAGTGAAACATACTCTCAACCCCCCACCAGCACTGCTTATCTCTTGTCACTCTAAAACATAACCTCATTTTGTATAGTTTGTCTGTTATTCTCCTTTCCAGCTGTGACATAAACGCGTTCCTCCTGTGTCATTAGTCCCCTTTTTATTCTACATTTTTATTATTCATTTTTTATACTATATATATCTATAAAGGCATATATTTAAATAGTTGTGGAGAAGTTTCTGTTGCCTTACTAAACTTTACAATGTTCACTTTTATTTAACCCTAGGCAGAGAAAAGCTGACTGTCCACCAGGTTTGACTTTGCCCTTTAGGCTAATGTCCAACGGAGAGATTTAGTTGCTGTGCTTTTTAAAAAGCGAGTTCCAACAATTTCAACAAGGGAGCCATTCTATTTCCCACAAATCCAGGTGTCATATTTCCCGCCCACAATTAGAAATTACATTTAGTGCAATGGGGAAATTGTAGCGACTTTCCACTCAGTAGGCCTTACTTTCAGAGATCCCAATAGTTTTGAATGACAATGTTTTCTTTGTAAAATCGCTCAAAAAAGGGTCTCATAGCGATCCGGAGTTATAAGTGATTTGAAGTAGTATCGTGGGTTTAGGTACTGGCGATTTATATTCTTCTCTATGTAGAGACAAAGTCAGTGACTTGTCGCTGGAACTCGCTTTTTTTTCATGGCACATTAGCCTAAAGGTGGCCATACACGGGCCGATTGTAGCTGCAATATCGGCCCCTTAGACCAATTCGGCAGCTTAGGGGCACAAGCGAAAGGCCTGCCCGACCGACATCTGGCCTGAAATCGGGCAGATATCGATCGGGCAGGTTACAAAATTTAGTCGACTGCGCCTATTACCGGCCTTCTAATTCGATCGTTTGGTCCAGGGACAAACGACCGAATTAGCCTAAATTCACCCGATATAGTCCACCCGTAGGTGGGGATATCGGGAGAAGATCCGTTCGCTTGGTGACCTCACCAAGCGAGCGGATCTTAACGTGTATGGCCACCTTTAGGGAATGGGTGGTGATTTTTTTCTAATCTCTTGTAGCAGCAAACAAAACTCCTTTTTTGACATTGGCGACTGGAATATGATGGTTATGCTTTGTTCTCTAACTTTTCAGAGATGAAATCTGTAAGGGGGATGCTGGAATTTTCAGGTTGCCCATACCTGATGTACACATTGAAACCATCACAATTCCATTTTACACAAGGGGCTATGTTAAAGGCTGTGCATTCTTATAAAGTAATGAAAAATTCCATGCCAGAGAGGTAGGCCGACTGGGTATTGGCAGTGCAGCCATCTCTCAGCATCGTGTTTAAAATGAAAACAGTTACAGTGGGCAGATTTACCTTAAAGGGGCTCATATGTCAGCTAAAGTGACCAAAATGAGAACCATGTGTGTAAGAGAGCCAGGGGAGGAAATTGATTAAGGCAGTGTGTGAGAGTGCTGGGAGTTAGGGTTACAAACATAGCCAAAAGAATATGGCTTTATAATCAGTGTATATGATTATTATTTTTTCTAATAGCGACAATTGCCATTTTTACCCTGCTAATATTATATGGCAAACTCTGGATCATTTTATGGGGTACAAATATGAGGCCGCAGTCTGCTCCTTTCATGTCACTGCTGGACTGAACTGCTACGACCTGTCGCTTGCAAGAAGGTTTCAATATAATGATTCCGTAATGTTTTTTTATTGGATGACATATATTACCTCAATGCTAAATACTTTAGCCTGAAAGTTTTATATTTCTTTAATTCCTATTTGCCCGTAAAAGTCTTGCACAGTCCATTTACTATAATTTATTATAGATAATTGGGTATAAACATTGGATAAGTAAAAGTCTTGCCCACTTGCTTGATAACGACTGCACAAGGGAAGAAAATAAGTTAACCAACTTTTCAGTCACCTTAAATTTGTACTTTCTTTATGGTGAGCTGGAGAGCTTTGAGAGTTACAGAAATAACTGGGAGAGGAAAGAAGAAACAACATTTATTTGTAAACTGATATAGGCCTTAATTTTGCTTTTCTGAAATGTATCATTTGCCCCATGAACTGGAAACACTATGCTGTCTTAGACATATAATAAATCACCAGGGGATCTAGGATAAACGCTGCAAATTATCATTGAATATCCAGTTTTTATTTTGAAAAATACTTATGGAAATGCTCTGTGGTCAGTACTGTAAGATGTGATTTATCTATCATATAGAATCAGCGGTGGATTATAATAAGAGCAGCCACCAATAGAGAACCATGCTGTGGTGTGAATCCTCCCCCCTACTTGCACCACATAGCTCTCTGCTGCCTGTTACACTGGGATTACACTCAGGCCTCTCCTCCAGAACTTGCAGGATAGGTAAAAAAATCTTTGTGAGGCTGGTGTCTCTACTGCCTCTTTATTATATAAAATTTATTTTAGGTGCTAGAAACTACTTCCTTCACTGTACATAATGTATTTAAGGTTACAAGACTGACTGCCTCTCACAGCACATAATTTAGTTTCCAGTGTAAGTGCCAACATACATATATATTGTATTTTCAGGTGCCGGCATCCACTACATATATAATGTATTTTCAGGTGCCTGCATTCACTACTCTCAGTGCACATCTATGTCTATGGGGTGCCGAAACCTGTTGCCTCTCACTCTATACAATGTGCTTAGGATGCTGGCAGCCACTGCCTCTTACTGTATATTACATGCTTGGTGTGCTAGTTGCAGGTACTCACTGTTCCTAACTGTATAATGTGCTTAGTGTGTCAGTACTCACTGCTTTTCTTGTAAAATGGGTGCTGATACTCAATTTCTCTCACTATATATTTATATATCATCATCTGCTAATAGACGTAAATTCCAATGTAAATATAGTTTATGATGCCCCATGTGGCATCAGCCTAAGCACTTTTGGATCCTGGAGGAGAACCAACATGGTATGGGGAAATGCTGTAGGCAAACATTATGCATTCATACAATTGATACAGTGCCCCATGCTGTGTTGCACTGTATCTGGAGACTTGGGCAGATTTACTAGCAGTAACATTCCACTAATCACTATTCATTTCTATGGGATTTTTAGAGGCTCTAACTTTCACCCATTGGTAAATATGAATACTTGGATTTTTTTTCTGATTCGGATTTTTAGCTCTAAAAGTTGCAAAAAAAAAGTCTTGAATCTGACAATTTGCCAGCTAAAACTTGCTGAGATCATGTAGAAGTCAATGACAGAGCTCCCTTTCCTTAAAGATCCTTCTTTTTCTCAAAACTTTAGAGGTTTTGGATCTTTGAAGCTGTTTTTTGTGCGACAATTCAAAAAAGTTGCGGGTTTCATGCGACAATTCAGCAGCTAAAACTTGCTGAGATCATGTATAAGTCAATGGCAGAGGTTCCATGCCTTTTCTTTTGCCATTCGTTGAAACACGTTTATTCGAATTTTTAAAAATAAAAAAATAAGAACTGTTAGTGTTTTAGTAATTCTGCCCTTAAATGTTACCCATAAAGTAGATCTATCCTGCTAAAATCCAGGAATAAAAAAAGGCTGTTTTTTCCCTTTCATTTTCTTATGTTCCATGTTCTTCTACTTCTTCCATGTTCGCTGTACTTGACATAATGCATCTCTCTTTACCAAAAGCCAAAAACCCTTTACTTCTAAACTTATTTTAGTTTGGGGGGGGTAATTAAATAATAAAGAATGTGGCTTCTATAACTTTGTTAGGAGGAAAAGCTGCATGAACAGCCACTGGGCAAATATGCACGTGCAGACATTATGTGCTCTCTTTATGAATGTCATGGAGGACAGATGCAAGTAATCAGCAGGGCCTTCACTGAACATGGGCAAAGGAAGTCCTTTTAATAGCTTTAGTGTACCAGCAAAAGCTGTATTGCAAAACATTTGTTTTATATATCCTTTGCAGAACAATTTTGCAAAACAATAATAAAATAAGCAGTTAAGCCTCGGTGTTTAGCTATAAAAACGAGTTTCCTTTATGGCCACTTTAATCAGTCATCACACTGGCATGTGAGAAAAGACTACAAATCTCTTTAGGCCCAGTTTGGTCTTAACATAAAGGATAGTATAATGGTTGCTGGCTTGTGCTGTTTTGTCATTTGAGGTGACATATTGCTTCAAAATTCAAATGGCAAAAACTGCTGACACCATGCAGTTGTTAACCTGCAAACACCTTTATTGTGTGGATCACAACATGTTTCGGGATCACCAGAATTTCAGGGATATGTAATTTCAAGCTGTGAGGCATTTATTTACTTGAGGACAGTATTGGAACATACAAGACAAATTAAAAGGGAACTACACAATTATAAAAATATACAATTCTGCATAATGAAACACACTTTAAGGGGACCTGTCACCCACACATAAAAACCTGTATAAAAAAATCCTTTCCAAATTGTTTTTTTAACATACTTATAAATGTATTTAAAAATCTGAGCTGTCAATCATATATTGCCTGCCCCGCTTCTATGCCTCAGGCAATTACTTTTACTTTCCATTCAGCACTTCCTAGATGTCATTGCATTTATGTGTCCTATACATGGGCATGGACATCAGGCGCCAGATTGTGAAGATTTTTGGGATGATGCAGAGCTTGCCTTAATAATAGTGTTTACAAAATGGCAGTGGCCTGCTTGCTTCAATTGTGTACTTGCAAGACAGAAGGAAACAAGATTTATATAATTTATGTAGTGTAAGTAAAGTTTATTTTGCTCAACTAACATGATGAAAAGGATTTGGAATTATTTCTTAATGTGACAGGTCCCTTTTAATTCTAAGCAACCTTCTATCATACATTTGAATCATTTAAAAGTTACTTTCCAAATGGAATGGCTATAGAAAACTATATTTATCTGTCCTGCACAACTGGCTCTGACTACGTGTGACACTGCAATAATGTAGCAGTAGTCAGTTCTCATCCATCCTAGACTGTAGCCCAAACAATGACTTGCACACTTTTGTGTTTATCCATACCTGCAGGGAATGTTCTCCTTGCATCTGCAATCAGATTGACATGCAGTAAAATACAATATATGACTCCAAATTACAACTTTACAATGCTTCAGGGTCCAATGGTGGTGACCAATTATATATATAAATAGTAAAAAAATGAAGCAAGAAGTGCTGGGACCCATATTATTATAGGGTGGTCAGATCATTGATGCGAACAGGTAAAAAGCAGGTAAAAAGTTGTCTAAAAAAGTTGTGCTTATTGTAATACTTTGTATTTATCTATTTTAATACCCCTGTTTATATTAATGTATTCTACTGTACAGTGCTGCGTACATAAGTAGCGCTTTATAAATAAAGTTATACATACATACATTACTTATAAAACCACACATTCCTTATACTTCTTGTGCATTGAGAGAGATTGGAACATGTCATTTTAGACCATATGTCTGAATAGTTAGGTCTAAATACATGTATTTTGTCCATTGTGACATGCCGTCTGCCTGTATATAGAATTTTTGGGGGAAATTAGCGATAACAGGCAGGCAAGCATAGCATCTGGAACATAGAGGACACCACATCTTTCTTCAAATTTTGGGAAAACTCTATGCAACATAAAGATAACAGGAACACAGTTCATCAGCAGTTTCAACAAACTTATTTAAAACTTGTCCCCAATCTGGGCTCTCACCTTCTAGGGTAACTTCCACACTCTGGAACCTTTTCAGGGTTTCTCACCATCCCCAGTTTCACACACCAAAAGTAACTCTCACACCCATGAACACTTGGGCTACTCACTCAGCCCTGCTGACTCTCCCCTCCTGGGATAATAGCTCACCAGCCTCTGGCACACTCTGGCTTCTCACTAAGCCTTGATGGTGCTTATCAAGTCTTCAGGTCGGAATATTCCCCTTGTAAGCAAGGAAAGACGTGCTTTTAAAGCATTCAAGTTAGCTTGGGTAGCAGAAACTTTCATCAGGTACAAGGAAGCAAATAAAGCATGCATAAAAGCTATCAGGCAAGCTAAAGTATAGATGGAAAGGGGTATTGCAGCAAGGAGTAAAGGGAATCCAAAATTATTTTTTAAATGTGTAAATAGTAAATAAATGAAGCAAGAAGGGGTGGGACCCTTATTATCACAGGGGGTCACTTTGTTGATAAGAACAATGAAAACGCAGAAATACTGAACTCCTTTTTTTCATCAATCTACACAACTGAGGAGCCAGCTAATCAAGGCTTCCATTTCTAGACCAATTCTGGTAATATAACTACTGATGCATGGGTCACTCATGAGGAAATACAAAAGAGACTTGAACATATAAAGGTAAACAAAAGTCCAGGGCCAGATGGTAATCATCCCAGGGTATTAAATGAGCTTAGCTATGTGATTGCCAAACCTCTTCACTTAATTTTTCAGGATTCATTGAGGTCTGGCATGGTGCCGAGAGACTGGCGAATTGCTAATGCGGTTTCATTATTCAAAAAGGGATCTCGTTCTCAGCCTGAAAACTATAAGCCTGTTAGTGTGACATCAGTGGTAGGAAAGATTTTAGAAAGGGGTAATCAAGGATGGGATACTTAAATACATTGCAAATCACAATACTATCAGTTTTTGCAAGTATGGTTTTATGCATAACAGATCTTGCCAGACTTTGATTGCTTTTTATGAGGAGGTGAGCAGGAACCTCAACGCTGGATGTCATCTACTTGGACTTTGCTAAAGCATTTGATACAGTACCCCACAGAAAGTTAACTATAAATAAAAGTCTAATTCCAGGCATTAGTCATTCAGTAGCTACTAAACTGCTCCTCTCCTTTAATGACCCTTATATGGCAAAAAGGCAATTGTTTCCTCCATCTGATGGAAGAGCATCCCCAGGCATGGAATGGCAATCTGTGGATTCTGGCAAATGCCACAAAATAGACAGTCACTATTTAGTTACATAGTTACATAGTTACATAGGGTTGAAAAAAGACCAGTGTCCATCAAGTTCAACCCATCCAAGTAAACCCAGCACACCCAACCCACACCTACCAATCTATACACTCACATACATAAACTATAAATACAACCACTAGTACTAACTGTAGATATTAGTATCACAATAGCCTTGGATATTCTGATTGATCAAGAACTCATCCAGGCCCCTCTTAAAGGCATTAACAGAATCTGCCATTACCACATCACTAGGAAGGGCATTCCATAACCTCACTGCCCTCACCGTGAAAAACCACCTACGCTGCTTCAAATGGAAGCTCCTTTCCTCTAATCTAAAGGGGTGACCTCTGGTGCGTTGATTGTTTTTATGGGAAAAAAGAACATCCCCCAACTGCCTATAATCCCCTCTAATGTACTTGTACAGAGTAATCATGTCCCCTCGCAAGCGCCTCTTTTCCAGAGAAAACAACCCCAACCTCGATAGTCTCACCTCATAGCTTAAATCTTCCATCCCCTTAACCAGTTTAGTTGCACGTCTCTGCACTTTCTCCAGCTCATTAATATCCTTCTTAAGGACTGGAGCCCAAAACTGCACTGCATACTCAAGGTGAGGCCTTACCAGGGACCTATATAGGGGCAAATATATAGTGGGCCAGTGGGAAGCTGTTTGGGCCTTTGTGTACTTGACAGGGATATTCTGAATCCCAGTCCAAGGCTTTATATCTCCTACTTTTTAAATATTTTAAATTCTATAAAGGTTTCAATATGTTTACATATTGATTTAGCAATGCTTTGGTATTCTTTTTCCAACAGGACCAACGTCTCTTTTAATAATCCTTCTACAACCTCTTAATGCCCTCAACAGAATCATTTTAGAAAAAGAGAGGTTTATATATAGTATAAAATATATATGTGTCATTTAACAAAGGGGAACAAAGCCAGAAACTTGCATAAATGCTAATAAAAAGAGTAACAGCTTTCTGCCCAAATAGAAAAGCTTTCCTGCTGTGCACTGACCAGATTGATGGATTCCCTGTTCATTGGCATCCTGACATTTGTGTAAACTCTTGAACTGGGTGTCCCAGAATAATTCATTATGTCATTTTCATTGAAAGTTCTGATGCCGTAATCCACCTCCAAGAGCATTACTCTGAACAGTTGCAAAGGCAACCAGGTTTTTAAAACAGCAATTCATTAATATGGAGGACTACCGGATGAGAAGTGTATTGGGTCATATAAACCAGTGTGGGAATCTCAAAGTTTTTAGCCAGTCATATTAATTTGTGGATATTGTCACCTGTAGGTTAATTGGCTCTGGGTATACTAAAGAGTAAGCTTTCAGAAATATACAAAATGGGCATCACAATATATAATGTCATCAATTTAAATTCAATTATATGATCAATTGATGACTAATCAACAGGATAAATTAGAAATTGTTATTTACTGTTAATGAAAAAAATGCAAAAGTGGCATACTGCAAGTGCAAATGAACTACAGATATATTATATATTATTATATATATTATATAATTTAACATACAGATCTACATAAGGAATTGCAGAAAAACTGAATTGGCTTTACAAGTAACGTTGCCCATTTGACCATATCTTTTGCTGATCTAGGTTCATTCATAGTGCTCCAAATTGGTCTGACTGGGACATTAGCCCTTGGGCCCCTAATTAAATCATACAGCAAGCCTTTGAACTGAAGTCTAGTTAGAATTTATGCATTTTTTAGCCTTGTATTTTCTGTCTTATAAAATCAATAACTAAATGAGCTGAACAGATATCAGTTAGGAAATTTTGGTCCGTCACATGGAACAAAGGCTGGCTGAATTAACAGCCATGATTTCACAGTAAATTGCACCTTTAATGCAAGTTTTAATAGCGTGCTGAACATAGGTTCAAACCAATGAGAAAAAAGTAATCACTAAATGAATAAATTCTGCCTGGTACAGATCTCTCTCACGCGCTTGTTCACTTGGTCTCCACATTGGAGTAGTGCACTATTAGAGACTGGACAATATTAATCCATCATAATCAAACTTCTTTGCAATTTCTATTGGATGAATGGGTCAATTTAGCAGAATAAGTATCTGAAACAGAGATTCTGTCCAGAAAAAAAGGTTTAATGCATTAACAGCAATATAAATCATATAGATGTTCAATTCATATCGTGAATTTCTAGAAAATTATATCCAGGTGGTACTAGTTTTCTGATAAATTGCCTACTGCTTAACCTCAAACTTCCACGTGAGGACACATTGGGTACCCATTAATATTTTGTTGAACTGTTCGATTTTAATTGGATTTTGGAAAAAAATTGTAATTTGATCTGAATATAATTGTCTTCTAGCCTTGTCTAAAATATACATAGAAGGTAACACAATGCGAAAATCTGTTTAAGAGAATGAGTAAAGAGTATTTGTGGTGCATTATAATAATATGAAAAACAGAATATGGAAATTCTAGTTGATGAAAAAGGTTTTAAGACATTTTATGCAAAGTAAGTCTTCAGGTACTATACACATAAGCTCTAAAGAAAATCACTTAAGGTGAATTCTGCAATGAACTGGCTGACTTATTAACATATTAATTAATCATTTCAACTATTTATATGAACTGTGTATTATAGGGTAATGTTAGCTGTTTATATTGGGATCTATTTACTGAATTATATGAGTGTCTTATACATGAACTTTCCAGCAGGGAATAAATGGTTATTGGGCCCCACAGCAACCTCATCGGACCCCGATGCTTATGCAATTTACGTAACTTATGAAAAAACTTACATTACTCCCAAAGAACTTACGTATAAACTCCACTGACCTCCTAATTTAATACTCACTTATTAGCACATTAACATTTTTACTGCTTTTATGAACTACTACTGACTAGTTATTGGGCCTTACAGCAAAATCATTAGGCCCCTAAACTTGTGCAGTTTATGTAACTTGTGCAAAAACCTACGTAACTGCAAGATCAAGTAATGGCAGCACAGAGCAGTGGAAGGAGTGCAGGGTTTAAAGTTAGGGCAAACTCCTCTGACCCCCAATGAACTGACTTAATTAGTGCATTCATTAATGGAACTGCTTATGAATAGTATAGAGTAACATCAACAGTTTATGTTGCACAGTAAAGGGGCATAGCCAAAATTTTGATAATGCACGCTTGTGTTTGTGGGGGCCCCATATAAACAACTTATATGGGCCCCAAAGTTTCTGATGCTGGCCCTGGTTGTTGGCACACTTACTATGTAAAACTGGAGTCTGCAAGCAAAGGGCCTTATAGCAAAATAAATTACTGAATATACTACTTAGACTGTTAGTTCTATGGGGCAGGGACCTTTTTCCTATTGTGTCTCATACTGCATGGCACTTAATCTGTGTATTTATACTTATTCATCATATTTATAATAATATATGTCCTCCCAGTGTGTACTTTTGTACATTTCAAGAGTGTACAGCACTGCGTATCCTAGTAATGCTTTTAAATAAAGTTATACATACATACTAAGGACACTGTACATAAAATGTCAATGGGCCCTTAATGACAAAGTAATTGCACTTTGATATGATATAGATTATAGATCATGGATCTCCAACCTTTTTTTTATTCATAAACCACACGCAGATGTAAAAGGTGTTGGTGAGCCACGCAAGCATGAAAAACGTTTTTTGGGGATGCCAAATAACGGCTGTGATTGGCTATTTGGTAGTCCCATATGGACTGCTGGCCTACAGGAGGCTCTGCTTAAAGTAAAACTGTCTCTGTGCTTCCAAAACTTGCCTCCAAATCAAACATTTAAAAACAAGCACCTACTTTGAGGCCACTGGGAGCAACATCAAAGGGGGTGGTGAGCCACATGTTGCTTGCAAACCACTGGTTGTTGATCACTGATATAGATAGGCCCTCCTAGCAATTCTATTGTTGCCTTTTAGTTTACACAATCTGGATTTAGTGACAGGTCTTTTTGATTGGAGAAATTATTAAAAGTAAAGCTGGAAAGCGTCTGAAGAAGCTTTGCCATGGGGATAATGTGATCTCCAGTGTGATCCAGATGTGATCTCTAGTTCCAGTACTCTATAGCAGCCAGCCACTAAATGCACTACAAAATATAAACAGTAATCAATATCTTTGCATTTAGTGGTGTACCTATGCAATTACAATAATGTCCAGTAACGTAACTATTCTCTTTCAGCCCTGGTGCAGGATGTGGACCTGCTCCCCCCCCCCTCCCCTCCTGACACGCATTTTCTTTTTTAGCAGTCTACTTGGACTTTGCTAAAGCGTTTGATACAGTACTTCACAGAAAGTTAAAATTGAGGAATATTGGTCTAGAACATAATATTTGGGTAGAAAACTGGCTGAAGGATATATTACAAACAGTGGTGGTAAACATTTTCTAATTGGGCCAGTGTTATTAGTGGAGTACCACTGGGGTCAGTCCTTGGTCCTTTGCTTTTTAACTTGTTATTTAATGACCTGGAGGTGGGCATAGAAAGTACTGTTTCTATTTTTGCTGACGACACTAAATTGTGCAAAACTATAAGTTCCATGCAGGATGCTGCCACTTTGCAGAGTGATTTGACCAAATTGGAAAACTGATCAGCAAAATGGAAAATGAGGTTCAATGTTGACAAGTGTAAAGTTATGCACTTTGGTAGAAATAATATAAATACGAGTTATATACTAAATGGTAGTGTGTTGGGGGATCCTTAAGGTGGCCATACACGCACCGATATTATCGTACGAAACCTCGTTTCGTACGATAATCGGTGCGTGTATGGCATGTCGGCGAGTCGACCGATATCGCAGGAAGCTGCCGATATCGGACGACTCGCCGATCGGACAAGTTTGAAAATTTTGATCGGGCGCCATAGAAGGCGCCTGACCAAAATTCTCCCTTCAGAGCTGAATCGGCAGAAGGAGGTAGAAATCCTATTGTTTCTACCTCCTTACCTGCCGATTCAGCCCTGAATGGTGTGTGGCGGATCTTACGATGTTTCGTGCGACCGATGGTCGTACGAAACATCGTCGGATCGCCACGTGTATGGCCACCTTTAATTGAGAAGGATCTGGGGATTTTTTGTAGATAACAAGTTGTCTAATTCCAGGCAGTGTCATTCAGTGGCTACTAAAGCAAATAAAGTGCTGTCTTGTATAAAAAAGGGCATTGACCCAGGGCTCTGGTAAGGCCTCACCTTGAGTATGCAGTGCAGTTTTGGGCTCCAGTCCTTAAGAAGGATTATTAATCTGCTCGGGAGAGTGCAGAGAGGTTAGACTGTCAGGGTTGGGGTTGTTTTCTCTGGAAAAAAAGGTGCTTGCGAGAGGACATGGTTACTCTGTACAAGTACATTAGAGGGGATTATAGGCAGATAGGGAATGTTCTTCGTTTCAATGCGCCAGAGGCCACCCCTTTAGATTAAAGGAACAGAAGCAGCGTAGATGGTTTTTCACGGTGAGGGCAGTGAGGTTGGGGATTGCCCTTCCTAGTGATGTTGTAATGGCAGATTCTGTTAATGCCTATAAGAGGGGTTGGATGAGTTCTTGAACAAGCATTGTATCCAAGGCTATTGTGAAACTAAAATCTACAGTTAGTATTAGTGGTCGTATATATAGTTTATGTATGTGAGTGTATAGATAGGTCAGTATCGGTTTGTGTGTGCTGGGTTCACTTGAAAGAATTGAACTTGATGTACTCTGGTCTTTTTTCAACCCTATGTAACTATATAACTATATAATTAGAAGGTAAAACCTGAAAAAGAAAATAGCATTCCCTGCCTTGCTAAACATGTATATTTTTGGAATTGTCCCTGTACAGAAGGAATAACTATGCCAATCTTTATTTTATGGTATTTCTCTCTGAAGACATTGAAAACACACTGACAAGCTGGCCATATTGGTGACTGAGCAGGTGCCACCTGTTACCAACAATGTTTATTATAGTTAATACATTTTACTATTCTTTTGAATGACAGAAAGAATAAGGGATTTTGACCACCTTTTTTCCCCCCAAATGCTGCATTCTTCCAGGTCATGCCCCTGCTGACTTCCTATATCATATGTGGGAAGATTTAAAAAAAGTTGTAGCATATTCATCAGAAGCTAAAAGTATATTCTGTACACTTTTAGGCTAGTGCCACATGGGGTGGATTCTCACCCTGCGTTTATCCACAGGCCAAGAATCCATTTGAAAATTGAAAAATCTGATTGTTGTTGCTGCACCTTGACCCATTGTATTAGCCTGGGTGCAGCCACATTAAAAGTTCCACAAACAGTAGTTTTGCAATGGTGTTTATTCGCAGGCCGAGAATCAGCCCCTGTGGCACTAGCCTAAAGGCAATGGCACACAGGGTAAATTCGTAATTTCTACTGCAATGAGCACTCCATTTTTACAAAACAGTGCCAAATAGTGGTAGCCAGATGTTCTGGGCATCTATTGACAGAAAAGGACTTACAGACAATCACATGCAAGTCTATGGGACTGTTTCTGAGTGCTTTGGCACCATATACTTGAGCTAGTTAAAAATTTGGCGGTCAAGGTGACAAAAATTGTCCCATGTGTCATTGCCATTATACAAGTCTGGAAGAACAGAACAACAGGAAAATATTTATTTGATTTGTAACATTTCCATTACAAGAATCTATGCACATCTAAGAACAAGTTTTCCATTAAACAGCAACTAGTATTTTAGCATGAACACGCCTGATACTTGGTGTTGGTAATTAGAACAGGAAATGAATCCAGCATTTTGTGTAGGAAATCTAATAAACTAATTTCTACACCTCATTTCTCAGCTGAGCAGAAGTTCGGTTTTCCAACCCATATCAAAATCAACTTCAGACTGCAAGTTCTCACTAATGAAAATGCACATTTTTCAATTGTGTCCTTAGGAGCTGAATAAAAGGAACATAAACATTGCATAACCTCCCCACATCTCACCACAGATTTACAGATCTCCTGCAGTAGTTTAGAGCTAATGGTAAGTTATTTGTTCGGATAGATTTTATAGTGCTCATAAAACCTCAATTACAGTTTTAACATAACTCGTAGTTTTTGTGTAATATAATGCTGCCATCATCGCTGCTCCCACAGGGTATGTTAAAAAGAGGCAGCAATAACAAATCTTTGAAGCTATAAATAAATAACCCAAAGGCAGAATGTTGTGAAGAGTGATTAGTCTACCATAGACTGAATAGTTGTAAGGGCTCCACTCTATTAAAGTGACACCAGAGGCCATGGGCCAAATTTCACCCAGTAGTTTTGTGGATGGTATTCACCTCTTCACACATTCATTTCCCTCTTTATGTTGTCTCTTTTCATCAATGAAGGCACTCAGTGCTCTATGGGGCTGGTGAACAATTACATTACAGTCTTAGGGGAAAGAAAGCAAGCTTTGGTCATAAATATGTTAAATGGGTGCGTGGGTTTAAGTGGCTTTGTAAACTCAAGAACCAAAGACTAATTAATGAATATGAATTGGTGTGAGAAAAGATTCTGTACTGAAGTAAAATACAAAAAGGGTGGGGAGGGAACTGAAAAATGAAGGTATAAATGTGTGATGTATACCTTTTTTAAAAATATCATTGGCGATATAGTTCCATTAATATCTGAATTAAATAAATATTAATAGACATGTAAACCACCCATAAAAGTATTAATCAGTGACTGGCCTCTTTGAAATCTTTAAATACTTGCCCACGATAGATCTCTGCTAACGCGTGCAACAAACTGCTCTGAAAAGGCTTCAATAATCCGAAGTTGCACGCACAACTTAATGCAACTTCGGAAAACTATGTGAAGGGCAGTCCACCAGCGACTACTATTGTTGCCAGTGGAAAGCCTTTTTGGAGCAATTTGTCGCACATGATAGAAGAGATCTGTGACCCCCGCTTAGGGGGTTCATACCCACGGGTACGGGTAAGGTGCCCATTGCCACGCCAATATTATCATATGGCCACCTTTAGGACCTTCTCCTCCTCTAACTCACTTGGCCCCCTCCCTTAGGAATTTAGCTACTGAGCATGCTCAGGTCTTCTTAGCTCCCAAACTCTTCTTAACTTACCAAACACACCCTCCAATCTAGCAGCCAATAAATAGGTGGCAATGCTGGTTTCCATAGAAGCTCTGCTCTAGCTGTGCACTCTGCTGGAGAAACATGTTTTTTCTCCTAACCTCTTCTCCTGAGTTTAGTTTATCATTACAGTGCTCAATCCAAGCAGGACACATGGTAAAAATGCTCTAAACTTCTGGTAGAAGCTTCTAATTGTAGAATGAGCATGGTGCTGTCTATGCATGCAGGAAAAACAGAGCAAGCCAAACTGCCAAGTTTGTATGCCATAGACAGAGTAAAGCTCATTTTCTATGGATGGGCCCCCTTATAGACCATACACCTAGCTCACACATACTGGTCTATGGTTGATACTGCTAAACTCTGTGCCCTGTGTGGAGGTATCTTGCCTTCCTCTGAACTGCATCTCAAACAATGCACAAGGTAGGGTGAATGCCAGAGCATGCCCACATAATGCCAATCTGCTTCAGCATTCTCAGTGGGTGCATCATGCACATAAGGAGGTAAAAGGGACCTCAGATGCTCCTTACTGCCTCTCAGATCTGCTCAGAACCATAGTATTTAGCTATTTGTATGTATGGGCAAATATCAATATCAATTCAGAAGTCAGCCTTATGCAATAATGTGCACATAAAATAGCATTTTCATTACATTGTGATGATGTAAAGCCAAGTTTAAGTTTACATAAGTTTACTCTAGGTTTCCCTGCAGTATGTTATGATTTTTTATTAACATAACATGCTATCATCTTTCTTTTTATATAGCCATACTTCTTTAATGTGTGTATGTGTGTGTGCGTAATTCAACTGCACTTGAAATGGTTTATGTGTCAAGTTGCTGAAATTCCTTGTTTGGCTTATATTCTAGAAAACCAGGCTAAAGCTCCTGCCACCACAGCTGACTCCCCAATTAGGAAACCCTATAAACATCACTACTTTTTCACGGTGTTGTGTGAGTACAGTCAAAGCGTGGTTTTGTTTCTAATAAATAAACTTGCATGTCAATACCTCAAGTCATAAAAAATTAGGAGGTGAAACCCCACTTAGGCAAAACGCAAAATCAGGAAACATTAATCAAATCCATCTTTATGTGGAAGCCTACATGTTTATATTTTATCCAAGTGGATATTGGACTCTTATGAGTGGCACATTTCTCCATACCTAACATCTTTTAAAACAAATATGGAAACCACATTTGTGGTTTTACTATTAAAAACATCTTAAGCCATAGATGATATATCAGGTAAAAGGTCTTTGGTTGGTAGAAAAATATCTAATGTGGTATGGGCTAGGCAACAGCATCACAGATTACATTGCATTCTAGTAATTTCATTTTGTTTGGCTAAAACTCTAGCTTTTTCAGTACTGGAAACTTGGTTATGCACTCTTAGAATGTCGGTTTTGATTTGTTTAATAAAATGTATATCGGAAATAGCATGGCAAACAGCAGCAGTTTTGTCTTGCTTTATGGCAGGTTTTCTGAGCCCATAACAAGATTAATTAGTAGACTGATTGAGATAAGAATGTTTAGGCATGTTGCCCCACATGCTTGATCTCTGCTGAGCAATTTTTTGGGCCTGATACAGTATTACAGAAGTATTATGAGTGGCAAACATCACCATGTGTTTCGCCAGCAGGCAAAAACTGGCCATTGACTCCAATGCATTTGGTGGGAGAAAAAAGGCCTATTAACTTCAATGCATTTGCTGCAAGAAAAAATGCCCATTGACTGTAATGTATTTGCCACAAGAAAAAGCCCATTGCTTTAATGCATTTGGTAAAATTTAGTCATTTTAAAGATTCTTTCACTAATTTTCTGGTGAAGTAAAACTGGGCAGTTTCACTCCTACTCCTCCTACCCCTACTGATATATTTTGCACAGCAAAGGCACCCAAACCACTGTTGTCAAATCCTTTTACTTAAATAGGAAATACCTGACTGAGATACTGCTGCAAGTTTTAAGTCACTGCTGCCAGTTTTAATTTTATAGTTTTCAAGTGTTTTTGGGACTAAGAATAACATTTTTGGTATTTACCATTTAAGTCAGAGGGAGGTGGCAGGAGTGGTTTTGAGCCATTGCCCCCCAGCTAAAATATACCAACAGAGATAATGCAAGAAAATTGACAGGAAAACAACAGTTTGAAATTATATCGTTTTATAGAAGCTGGTGCATTCAACTGGTAAACACCTCTATAAAGCTTTTAACCTGCAAGCTTGGAGCCCATAGCCAAAGTGTTCAAAGAGCCAATAAATTAAGCAAATGATAATCTCAACCATCTATTTACCTCTTAGATAGTGGAGATAGGACCCTTCCTCATATCACCTTAATTACCAGAGCTTATGTCACCCCCCCATTATTGAGGGTGAAGGTAGAATAAAATGAAGAACAGAAATTCTCTGCATCTTTCCATTACAATTAGTGGTACCTTTGGACCTGTAAGGGAGGGAGAGGGATCAAGTGTGAAGGGTTGAAAGGGGGGGGGGCCACAATATCGCCCACATACATTCACTTTTTATCGTTTTATTCTTCCAAACAAAACAATTGGTAAGATCACTCACCAATAAACATTTTAAAATCACCATTGCATTGTGACAGTAAAAGGGTATAAAAAGCAAGTCAATTATACACAGTATAAGACTGGGGTGCCCAGAGTCCACTGGGGCCACCTTAAGGGCCCACCACCGTCACTCCTGTAGCACCCCCCCATGCACACACTTCCCTCCCAATTCTTTCCCTACAGCATGACTGCTTTCTCCTCCTGAAAACCTATTGCTGCTCAAATAAGGTGGGGAGGGGGGTGGACCCAGAGATCCTGGCCAGCAGGAAGGGTGGGCCCCCAGATCCGAGCCAGGCAGTGATGCTGGGTTCCACCTGCCCAGTCTAACCCTTATTTTACCCCAGTAAACCAGTGAGGTTTACCGCAGAAAATTAGGGTGTTTGGACTCATAGTAAAGGGTTGATAACAAGCAGAGAATGTTTATACCTGGAGCAATTCCAACTGTCCTAATATTGTATGTGGTGAACTATAGGAATCTATATAAATATACAGTAGATATAAAAATTTGTAGATAATTTGGTGCACCACCTGGTAGGCCAAAGTGATCGAAGTGCTTCCCATTATGGTAAGCTTAAGGAAAGCAAATATGTTATTGTCTGCACGGGTTATTGTGCTGAAGTTTCTTCTGTATCTGTGAATATCAGTTAAAAGGCCTTTAGGGCTCTGGCGCTCCTTGTCACAGGCGACTAATCTCCCCGAACTACCATCCCACTGGCGAAAATGTAAGTCGCCGGTGGGATGGCACACGCTGCGCAGACGATTTCGGCAAATCGCCGAAGTTGCCTCGCAAGGCATTTTCGTTGATTTGCCAAAATCAAGCATGTGCCATCCCACCGGCGACTTACATTTTCGCCAGTGGGATGGTAGTTCGGGGAGATTAGTCGCCCGTGACAAGGGAGATTTGTCGCGGGCGACTAATCTCCCCGTGTGCTAGAGCCCTTATGATTCTAAATCGGCTAGGAATGACCAGCCACAGAATTAAATGTATGATTTACAATAAGGGGCTAATTTATCAAAATGTGAGATTAGAGTTTACCACAGAAAAACTCACTCAATTTCTACTCATTTCTATGGGATTTTTAGAAGCATATTTGTCAAATGCTGAGCTCTAATTTTCACCCACTTATACTTCTAAAAATCCCATAGAAATGAATAGAAAGTGAGGGAGTTTTTTCTGTGGTGAACTCTAATCTTACATTTTGATAAATCTGTCCCTAAATGTAGATAGGCTTTACTCAGTGATACACAGGGGCACATTTATCAAAGTGTAAGATTAAAGCTTACCACAAAAAAACTCAAAAAATACCACTTTCTATTCATTCCTATAGTAGTTTTAAAACTGTACAGTATTGATCAATATATGATGAACCCATAGGAATGAATAGAAAGTAGGTGAGTTTTTGTGGTGAATTTTAATCTCACACTTTTATAAATCTGCCCCACAGTTAATGATTTAGCATACTGTTTCTGTTTTATATTTATTTTACTATAGCTTATCTAGAATCTCAATTGGGACTATGGTGTATAGTCACAGGCTGCAGTGAAAGCAAATGGCATAAACTGAAACATCTGCATGCAAAATGAGGAGGAAATTTGGCCAAATGGAACAACTAGACCCTGGATGAACAGATTGTTAAATGAATTGTCACCTAAATGAGATAACATGATTGTGATCTTCCCTCCTCTTCATGTGGTGTATAAACCTAAACTGTCAACAGCAGGAGGCCATTCAACTAGAACAAAGAAAAAAGAGCAAATTAAAGACTACACATTATTGTATTTCCTGCAACCCTTTGCTTTTGACTGTAGCTGTCTTTGCATACAGGGTACATACGTTCCTCTTTATTGGCTAAATCATAAAAACTCCAGTAGCAAAGATAACCTGGTCAGAAAGAGAGAGTAAATCTCATTTCTCTGTTTATTTGCTTAGCACTTATTAAGCACCACTTTTCCATTCCTCCAGGTTTAAAAAAGAAAGCAAACCATAAAAGAAGACTTGACCTTTTTCATTGGAGCATCATAAATCAAGCGTTAAAGCAAAGGCTGCAAACTCAGAAGAAGGTTAAAGGTGAGTGGAGGTCACAGAGAGGTGGCAATGTGGCAAACATCAAAGGGAGGAGCCAGGAGCATTTACCCTTCTGTTGCCTAATCAGATGGAAACTTCCAGGCTCTCCAATTAGTGAAATAACATTGAAATGGATAACAACTAGCCTTAATGAGTTTCAGATTCAAATTGCACCAGTTTATCTAGACATGAAATGCATTCCAGGGCAGCAGAGGGCCAGAAACAGATTATTATAATGTACACTTTAGGTATAGCTAAAAAATGTAGAATATTCTCAGAAAGGTATCAACAGAATTGATAGTACATCCTCAGTACATTGAATCCCCATAGATAATTAGCAACTAATTGCAAATTGCTGGTTGCACTGGTTTCAAAGGCTAATTGACCATGCTGTGCGTGAACTTTTGGAGAAAAGGTGACCCGACATGTAATGTTACAATTACATTCTTTATCGATCTACAGATATCTATCTACCCTATGTTTATTTGTAGCCGTTATCCAGAATATTGCACAAACCACTAAAAATGCATTCTTCCTCCTTGATTGATTTGCTGTGTCTGTAGCCTGCCTCACTATCAACTCTCTGGTTCTACAGCTATGGGATCCGTTATCCAGAAACCTGTTACCCAAAAAGTATTGAACTATGGGATGGCCATCTCTCATAGAATTCAGTATAAGCAAATAACTGTAATTTTTTAAAACAATTTTCTTTTTCTCTGTAATAGTAAGACAGTACCTTGTATTTGATCCTAACTTAGATATAATTACTCCTTATTGGAAGCAAAACAATCCTATATGTTTACGGTATGGAGATACAAATTACAGAAAGATCCCGTATCCAGAAAACCCTAGCTGCCCAGCATTCTGGATAACAGAAAACATGGCAGATTTCACTTGTTGCTTGCAATTTTGCACCCTGTCCTGCAAGTAATAAATGAGCCCTAATAACCAGGCCTGGATTTGTGGAGAGGCCACAAAGGCCCGGGCCTAGGTTGGCATGCAATTGGGATATCTCCCCACTGCTCCATATGCAATCTTAAACTTTTGCACATGTGCGCACATGCTTGCATGGGGGGGGGGGGAATTTAGAAATCCGGTGCTGCTAACTTAACTAAAGGTGGCCATACACGATTCTAGCTGCAGATATCAGTCCCTTAGATTCGGCAGCTTATTGGCCGCGTATGGGCACTAACGACGGGCCTGCATGACCGACATCTAGCCTGAAATCGGCCAGATCTCAATCGGGCATGTTTGAAACACTCGTTAATGCTGTCCCTGAACCGAAGGACGCCTATACCCGTTGTTCTAATTCGATCGTTTGGCCCCAGGGCCAAACAACTGAATTAGCTCGATATCGCCCACCCGTAGGTGGGGATATTAGGAGAAGATCCGCTTGCTTGGTGACCTTGGGTCCCCTGTATGGGGAAAGCAGACTCGCCCCCCCTCCCACAACCGCAGGGTCTGATTCCTCTATAGTTATACCACTACTAGTATGTGCTTTAGTAGACTCTTAAGGCATGGTGTTACGAATTGCTAATTTTATAACGTCCCAAGGATAATATATCCTATTAATTGTTTAATTGTGTTACAGATTTGTCAGTTTTTAATGAAACCTGCCTCTGCTTTTATACCATTCCCTGGATGACATCTATCTGTTTAAAATTTTAGCAGACAGGGAAACAATTTACCTTTGCACAGCTCATTAATAATTAGTGGTTTTGTTAATCTAAGTTTGGTACTGGGTGATAATATCAAAGGCAGATCATTACTAAGCCCAATCATTCATGTGATAACTGAGAAAGTAAGTACTTTTTCTTATCTCTATTGCTAAAGAAAAAAACATATTTGATGTGCAAAAGATGAAGGTGGCCACACACTAATGATTTTCTGGATTTCTGAATCATTGGCTCACAATATTACACATTTTGACCCTGAATTCCTCTTTACACTAAATGATAACATAAAATAAGGTCTCAAAAAGGCCTGGAGTGAATCATTATCTCCCTCATAACATGCAGTCGGTTGACAGCTCTGTGACCACTGACATACATAGACAGATCTCAACACTGAAGGACAGACCCATGTTTCCATGTGATTTTTTATTTTTTAATTTATTTTTTCCAGGTTAATGTACAGCATCAAATTTTGGCTCTATGCACATGAACTTTAGTAATCATGTTTTGTGAATGTCTGAACCAGTCATTTGTTTTGTGTTGATAGGAAAAAAAATGTGTGCCCTAATGAGCTCATCATTAAATGATGCACAAGCTAACAAATCTGAGCAAATGATCATATATTATTATATCTCAGTTGGGATCAACTGCAAGGTGCTATTTTATTATTACAGAGAAAATATTATTTAATTAAAATTAAGTCTATGGGAGATGCCTTTCCCTTACTTCTGAGCATTCTGGATAAAAGGTTTCCGAATACTGGATCCCATACCTGTAACACATATATAACACCAAGTTGTTGACTTAATATCAGTTTATTAAGATAAAGGTCCATCAACCTTTTAATAGTCTTTGTTGTTTTTTGTAAGGCCTTGGATAGTTTAAACTGTATTTCCTGGTTCTTGGAGAAATCACTGTTCTGGTATCCTGTTCTGCAATGCACGTAGCTGCTCATTGAAAGTATATTGCAAAACATATTAAATAACTAAGCCAAAAGAAAGCTTTTTTTCAGCATGACCAATTTAAATAGCACATGGATTTTGAATACCTTACACATTTACATGAATGTTAATGAATGAAGACATAAAACTCTTGAGTCTTTGGCTCCCAAGCCCTTACCTACTCTAGCATTGCATCTACCATATAACTGGCCTCTTGAGCTTGAGCTCTTGTTTTACAAACTCATTTTCACATCAAAAGAATCATTGCCCAAAGCCATCACTCAAAAAGCCTTCCTGCTTGAAAAAGCCCTGGAGGCAGGGAGGTCTTCTTGCCCTTACAAGAAATTTGCTTACTTATGGCCCTCTGATCTTCTCCCAACACAAAAGGTTCTTGTCACTGCTTCAGTGTTAAATAATTGTCACATCTTTTTTTTTTTTAAAAGACAGAGAGAGCATCAGAGAATAAAAGAAAAAAAACAGTCATCGTATTTACAAAAGGTGTGTATGAACACTTATTCATTGCCTTTTAATCGCACATTAATGTGGCAGTGCTTTTATGCACACCCAGTAGCATGTAACTAATAAAAGATTTGTTTTTTTTTCAGCTTCCTAAATACTAATGGGGCAATAGGACTACTTTAGTACAGTCACAATGAAAAATTTAAGTCAAAGATGGCTTTTTAGCAAGTGAGGAAATACAGGTTTATGGAAGTTAGTTCAAAGTACAAGTTGATCCAAGGACTGGTCCGATTGCCATCTTGGAGTCAGGAAGGAATTTTTTCCCCTCTGCGGCAAATTAGAGAGGCTTCAGATGGGTTTTTTTTTTTTTGCCTTCCTCTGAATCAACTAACAGTTAGGCAGGTTACATATAGGCATAAAAGGTTGAACTTATTAGATGTGCATCTTTTTTCAACCTAACTTACTATGTTACTATGTTCTAAAAACAAAATGCATTCACATGACTTCTGATACACACATATAGCATTGCAGAAAAAAACCAGGAAAAAGAATATGTTCACATAGTGACATAGGTAATTTTAATCACTTTTGGCCCTGCAGCCCAACTATCTTAACATGTTTAGACAGGCTGTCCAAGTTTCTTGTCAGTTAACAGTCTGTCTGTACAGAAAATCTGGTAGGCTGCTGATGTGAAGAGGCATTTGACTTCCCACTCCGTTTCCATTTATTTGCCCTTGTATTTGGCTATGTTTGTTTATGTTCCTATCATACAATACCTGTAAAATAAAATGAGAATAGGCCAATGTGTGCCTTCTGTTAACTGCAATGATTTTGCCTCAACTGTATTGCAGTTTTAGAGCTGTAACTTATTAAAGGGGTATTTCTCCTTTAATTTTTAATATGATGTAGACCTTGATATTCTGCTTTAATTTGCAATTGGTTTTCTTTTTTTGTTGGTTTTTCAGTTATTGAGCTCTTTGTTTAGCTGTTCCCGAGCTTGGTATTTCAGCAGCTATCTGGTTGCTAGGGTCTTATTTACCCTAGCAACCAGACAATGGTTTGAATGAGACACTGTTGAATAAAAGAGGGCCTAAATAGGATTGGAAATAATAAAAAGTATTAAAAACAATAAAATTGTAGCTGCACAGAGCAATAATGTTTAGTTGTGGGTTTAGTGGCTCTCATTAAAAAGCTGGAAATGGGCAAAAGAGGAAGGCAAATTATTCTAAAACTGTAAAAAATCCTTACACAGATGAACATTTAGAGTTCTGGACAATATTGGCTTGTGTGTGCTATAAAATAAAGTGCTTACCCTTGCATGAAATTATATGAAATAGTTTAATTTTGGAAGAAAAGGTATTGGTACTTTTTATTTCTGCATGGAGAACCCAATTTCCTGGTACTTATGACTTATTTTTGTTCCTTTCTGACAATCAACACAAGCAATATCTTGCTTTATATCAGTGATTCAAGATATAAGAGGTCATTTATCAGGAGGCAGGGTGAAAAAAGTACAAAACTGCCATGACTGCCATGTTTTTAATACTTTGTCCACTGCCCAGTGTGTGAGTGCCCACGGCTACATGGTCTAGAATGAAGCACAAGGACCTGTGCTTACTGTATGAATACAGTGCTATTAAATAACTGATTTAAATTAAAGAATGGGTTAATTATGTGATAAAACTATCCCTAATTAATATTGGAAGGTATTTTAATTGCATACTTCCTAACATTCCAGATTGGAAAACTGGGTCAAACTCATGTATGCCAAGACATGATCAAAGCTTTCCTGGCACCATTTGGAACTTGCAAATTGTAGCTGCCTGCCCTAAACACAGTTTCAGGGGTATTACTATCCATTATTTATTAAGCATTGGCACATTAATCAGCACTTTACAGAGATTATTCATCATTCATATCTGTCCCTGCCCCAATGTATCTTACAAACTAAGGTGGAGTATAGGTATTGGATCAGTTATCCAGGAAGCTATCCAGGAACATACCTGTACCTGGATTTCCTCCAGGTACAGGTATGGGACCTGTTATCCAAAATGAACATACAAGCACGAGAAGAAAATACAAACTCCTTGCAGAGAGTGCCCTAGCTCGAATCCAAGTTTGAACCCCAGCGTTTCAAGCTATAAATTCCTGGGGTTTTGTTGCTGCATTTTAACTGTTTATAAGAAATAATAAACGCTTTACAAAACCTGTAATGAACTGTTATGTTGCTAACAACATGATTTGGTTTACATCTCTTTAAATGGTATGTATTAGAATAACAAATTCCAAACCCCCCTTTTTTTAGGAGGACCTAGGAATTATGTAATTGACCACCAAACAAACCTAAATTTAACATATTGATGCTGTAATGTGGCATTTAGGTTTGTTGGTGAAGTGTTGTGAGTGTTTGTTTCTGCAAAAAAACAGTGGGGTGGTGCTCTTGGTTTGGGTTGTCTCTATTTGAAATGGTACTTGAGAGAAAAATAACATACAAAATATTTAATATGCTGATTTTCCCCAGGATTAGTTGAAATGAAATAAAAACATAATTTAATCCATTCTTTATTGTTCTCATTTAACTTGTTTTTGTATCAGAATATTTTTTTAATAAAAAGAACTCATACATCGCCCCAAGCCTTAGAGATTGGTGCCCGTCTCAGCTCTAAATATCTGCGTCAATGGCTTTACAAGGCTTTACAAATATTGTTCCCATCAGTTTAAAAAGGGACCTAGATATGCAAGCACAATTAGTGGAGGCTATTTTCAAGAATATACTGTTGCATTATGTACACATAATATATTGGATGTGCTATATAGTTCTATGTTACAGAATTTTCAAAACATGCCTTCTAAAATTTTTGGGACCTTAAAATGATATGCTATCAGGCCCATTAATAGTTATGTCAGTGGTTGATCATGTGCTGAAGGCCATTCATAGAGCATAAACCTCTGCTTTTACAGACCTCAAAATATGGCTATGAATGTTACCTTAAGCTTTAAAATACATTTCTTTTTGTTTTAGGCTTTGGCTTTTGTTTTGTTTTAGGCTTTGAAATACTACAGTTGAAATATTTTACAAAGCCCCAGGAGATTATAACTTTGGCTTTTTACCCACAATAGTGTTTGTTTATTTTCATGCTTATATTAACAAACTTGGTTCTTTTTAGAATTGTTTTTTTTTCAGTACTGTTGTTGTTTTTAGTTTGGCTGTGTTGCTTGTCCTGATGCTGCTGTCTGTACTGAGTGCTGGATTCACCTGGAGCTCAGCGCAGACTGTAGTGCTTTGGGGGGGGGCAAAAGTGCTCTTAGAATAAGTACTAGGGGGGCGCCCTTGTGCCACTTAGTGCTCTAGCACCCCTGGAGTCAACAATGAACTGGCTACCAGACTATGGAGATTAGCACAAAACCCATAATAATATATAAGACTGGCATGTTGGTTGCTATTTTGGTGGTTACGTTGTAAATCTTAGAAGCAAATGGTGTTCTAACCCACCTTTAATTGAAACGGTACAACTGTGCTTTACATATAAACTATTTTATTTGCTTTCAGAGTTTAGTCACTTAACTAAATGTTTTCTTTATATCAGTGCATGCAATTCCTAATGCCAGTACTTAACACAAACTTCATTCTGCTCTGCGGTGTTTCATTATGTCGACAACCACATATCTGGAATTGTGGTTTTGCCTATAACATGCTATCCTTCTGTTATGAATGAACCACATAAATCATGCATACTCCTAGAAAAGGTTTTAAAGATATAATCATAGCAAATAAATCATCATGAAATGCTAAACAACATAACTCCTGAAATCATTAATGCATACGTTGTGATTTCCCATTTAAGCTAACCTATAAGTATAAGCCGTGTTGCTTATACTTTGGCTCCTGTGTTTAGTTGCACCAGAGGTTAAATGGGTTCCCATGGATACTGGTTTTGCCAATCTCTGTGTTCTCTGTTGTGTTAGTGTCAGCTTTCAGCCTTAACTCTTATGCTGTTCAGCAGTCCTATTAGGATCCGCCCCACTGAGCTCCAACTTCACTGCTATCCTGATGAAGGACAGAGAAGGGATTTAAGCAATTATCATGACGATCTCTTTACTAACTTAATTTATTTCACCAGATGAGGGATTTGCAAAATGAATCCCAAAGGGAAGGTGAAATGTGACCTAGGATTCTTAGTCTACACTTTTTTTTTAAACAAGGAGACTGAATGCAAGAACATTCCAACTAACTATTGTTTATAAGCAATGCAGTGTTATATTACTACTAGGTATTGCATGCTCCCACCAAACGCTATAAGGAAGTTGAAAATACCTTTCCAATTTTCATTTTTCAGTTAAACCTGATTTATTTTCTACAATAAAATGATTTAATAGGCACCAGATTTAATTTAAGCAGAAATCAAAACACCCCAATACAATTTCCTCACATCTGCTAGGAGGATATTATGGGTAGAGTATGCCTATAAGATACCAAATACTGCAGTGCCTATTAAAGAGGTGCAACAGCTTATAATAATATATATTCCAGTCCTAAGCGGTGAAATACCTGTGGGGCAGCTACTGGGTAAGAACCATTCATTTGCAGTTGTTCTTCAGCTAAGTTGTATAACTTGCACCTTTCTAAAATTGGCTATCTTAAGTGAGGAGTTACTTGGCATAGAAAACTCAGCTCAGCCTTTGACTTTTTTGGATAAGCTGTTGGGTGTACCAGTAAACGTGCCTTCAAAACATAACACTGTCACATTCAAAACGAATTAAGAGAGAAGCCCATCTTGATGACTTCTGCATGTAGTTTAGTTTTATTTACCTTTACTTTTTTCAACATCAGTTTCGGGCAGTGTTATTTAGAAATGTGGCAACATTATTGCCATTAGTTGTGTTTAATATTTTCATTACCTGCATACAGAATTGTCTTATAAGGTGTTTACACCGACTGCCCATGTTTTTATTGTTTTCCCTTAACAAACCAGCAAGAACCATCGTCAGATGTCATTATGGATAATATGGAAAGCATTTAAATCAGCAGCAATCAGGGCAAGAGATCCGTTTATTTCCTTTCACACGGCTCATGTTACTGCCTTCCTTAAGGAATGTTATTTAGGAGTGATGCAGGATTTGCCAACGTAATCATGGTCTGAATTCATTATAACTGATCTACATTATTCAATATACATTTTATTAAAGTAAATGACTATTAGTAAGCATTATTCACTTTGTTTACAGATGTATAGAAACTAAAATGTTGTGCATGTTTAATGCATTCTCCAATTCTCCAGCAGTCCAGACACAGTGGCTCCAGGTGCAGACACAGAAGACAACAGATATCCATGCAAACAGGCAGCATTAGCCATGTGTAAAAAAAATTATTTCATATTTATTTTTGGAAGTTCAGATAGTGTCTATGCACCTTTTTTAATGTAATCCTAACTGAATGAGCTCATTTTTAAAAGGGGGGTATACAAGCATTTGGAACACCTAGATGCCAGGTAAAGGACATAGACTATAGCTGACACCTCATACATCTTACATAATCTATTTTTTAATTTATTCAACTGATCATATTGGAGATGACAGTTCTGACTTCATCCTTTCCCCTTTTCTGATTGACTTCTTCCTTTCTTCCTGCACCATAATCCACCATTTTTGCACTCCATTCTTTTATGCTTTACTTTCTCCATTTCTTCACACACTATTCCGTTTTCACCTTCTTGCACTATACCTCCCACTACTTCCTATTCCATACCATTCACCTTTTTCTGCATTTCTACTTCCTGCACAATTTCCTTGCTCAGACTTTTTTTTATCTCCCTACCTCCTGCTCCACTTCCTTTTTTCCTGTCCCATATCTCATCTTTTTTCTATCATTCCTTCTTTTCTTTCAAACTTCATTCTATCTCCTACATCCTGCACCACCACTTGCTCTTTTCCCTGCAAAACTCCCTACATTTCTCCTGTAATTGCCTGCACCCCTTTTCATGCCATTCTCTCATCCTTTTCTTGTTTCACTCCCTTTCATCCTCCCTGTCTTTTGCCCTACTCTACTTCATTTATCCTTCTTCCAGCACCTCACTCTTCCTCTCTTTCTGCACCAATCACACACCCCCTTCCTGCACCATTCACTTTCCTTCCTGTGCCATCTATTACTTGCTTTATTTTGCTCCTTTACTATTTCACTTTCCCCTATTCCTCCTTCATTTACATTCTTTTGCTAAAAAACACCAGTACGGCCTTTGCCTGACATATTTTGAATAATCATAACTGAAAATTCTAAAAATTGTTAAATATAATGTTACATTAATGTGATGACAAGTAGCTGGAGATGTATGGACTGTTAGGCTTGCTAAAATAAACAGAGAAAGGTGAGAGATAAGATTTCCAGTGAAACAATCTAAACACTTTTGCTCTACACACATGTGCTGCTGACATTTACCATGCTAACTTATTCTGAGCTCTAAAACATGTTAAGAAAAATACACAAATGTATTGTAAAGCAAACAGGAAGTGATCTATTTTATATTAATGAATACACACACACACGAACAAATCCAAACTCAGAAAGTGGAAAGAATTAGGGCAGTGCAAAAAACCGGGGCCTCCAACATAAAAGAAACTTCTATTTAACTGCATTTCCAAGCACATAGTGATTGCTATTGGCAGTCAATTTTCTTAGGCACTAGGGTTGAGGGCCATTGCACCCAAACAACAATATTCATATACTAAAAAAATATAATCTACAAATACAAAAAATCTAAGTTAACAGTGTAACTAAGGAAATACTTCAAGTGGCTATTCCTTTTTAAGTTTTTTTTTTAGTTAAAATAATTATTTTTATTGAATAACAACTGTACTTTTTTCAACCCACTCATTTGACAATCACTTCTCACATGTCCGGGAAATGCTGACAGACTGCAGCCATGTTTACTCAAGCACAGTCTTCCTAGCATCTAATTAACTCAGTTATTTCTCCGGAGAACTTAATGTTGTTCTTTTCCTCTAGCACAAAAATTTTAGCAGGGTACTCTGCCACCACCCTTTTCTAAATAAGCCAATCAGGCTGGAGATTCTAAAGTCACTCACGCATGTTTGTCTGCCCAAGTGGCTGGCATGAGTAAGAGTTTAACCATTAAAGTGACAAGCAAGAATTCGATAATGTTAGAAGGCTATTATTGGACATCTGTTACATAGTGCAGCTGCATGCTAGGATTACATTCCGTGGTATAATAGCTGCCTTTGAGTACACTGCGTCAATAAAACACCTTTCTACTTTTTAATGGATTCTTGACTGCACAATTTACAGAGCTATTTTACTAGGAAACGTGAACTGAAACTAACATTTCCATTAGAAAAGAGGATTTCTGTGTTGTGTAAATGAGTTAACATTTTAGAGCATTCTATAGATTTTACATTCAAATTTCAAATCATGCAGCTCAGATAAACTATATTGTAAGGGAGTGTAAAACTAAAAATACTAAAACTCCAACAATTGTTCATTCATTGTAAAGCTGGAGATAAACAGGAACGTCTGCCTTAAATGTACATATATTGTTTGGGAATATGTCTAAGAACTGACTGTAACAGACATACTTCCCAGATCAAATGAGGCCTGTCAGGAGAGGCCCATAACCAACCTTATCCAAGGGGAATATTTCTTTTGATGGCATGCATAGGCCAATAAGTTGTTCTCCATCCAAAGTAGTGCTTTGCAGTCATGAAGGAACCATTCCTTTCTTCTTTAGTTGTTTCCTAGTTGTTATAATGGCATGTTACAAGAAAACTAATATATGATAGTAGGTAGGCTAACAGGATTTATGTAATAAAAGGTGCATTCAGTGGCTTAACTTGGAAGCTTCCACAGAATTAGATGTAAAAGAGGGAGAGAGGGGGTCCACAATGGAGATCATATGCATCTTCAGGGACTGCCGGTGTTTAAGAATGGTGTTTGCAAGCTAATCGTGCCTTTGGGTGCAATGTTTGGTAGAAGCCTATTCACATATAGTAACCAATCAGCAGGTAGCATTTACTGGTTACTTGTTTAAACCTCTTATTCATTTCACCCATTTTTTTGCAACTAGTTACTGCTCCTGTGCAGTGTGTATTATTTTTGGGAATGTACCCATAAGTGGTTTGCATGAATTTGCTGTATGATGCAGTTCTGGGCCTGAGACTGTGACACAAAATATTTTCTCCACTGGTGTTTAGATAAATCGGATAAATCAGAAGAAAAATGCCTGTGACTGCCACCCACATCTTCCATTGACATCATTAGCACTAAACACTTTTTTGCCTAAATACACTAGCAAATTTGAGGCAAAGAAGCCAGACATTCCATTCATTAGCCAAATATGTTATTCTTGTCCAGTTTGACAACTCACAGGTTGGGCCAAATCAGGCTCATCTGATCATATGGTCCCAGCCAATAAGACCAACATTTACCACAGAAAAAAATAGTTTCTCACATTGATCAGCATCCCTTTAAGATCAGCTAACACATAGGGGCTGATTTACTAATCCACGAATCCGAATTCCAAATGGGAAAAAATCGGATTGGAAACAAACATTTTGCGACTTTTTCGTATTTTTTCGATTTTTTTGTCGCCATCGCGACTTTTTCGTGAATTGTCGCGAATTTTACGTAGCCGTTACGACTTGCGCGAATTGTTGCAACTTTTTCGTAGCCGTTACGACTTGCGCGAATTATTGCGACTTTTTTGTATTGAGCGCTAGAAAACGGCGGGCAAACCTTTCTGATTTTTTCGCAACGGCTACGGAAAAGTCGCGTCAATTTACGAAAAAATCGCTACGCCGATGAAAAAATTGCAAATTACAGATCATTATGAAAAAAATGCATTCGGACGCTTTTCGGACATTCGTGGATTAGTAAATCAGCCCCATACTGTACAGTGGAGCACACTAAACCACATAGTAACCGCCTGTACAAATGCTCGCATATAAATACCCTTATTGGATAAAAAATGTTTCCTTGTTTTAAGGGCTTGTGCATTTTTTTTTTAAAATAGCAGGCCACCTGATATGTAATCTAATTAAACTGTTTAAAAGCAAACTTTTGCTTTATCCTGTAATTATTTGAAGGGACAGGGCAGTTAATAAGAAGATTTGGTAACTAACAGTAGCAGCCATGTCGGTTAGTTTTCTATTTATGGTAATAATGTTTCAACAGAGTAAACAAAAAATTGTGTTTCCCATTGTCCTGTCTGTAACCAGAACAATGATAAATAAATGCAGAGCATGGATGACATTGTTGATAAACATTACAAAGTCTAAACTAAAATCCATGTAAGGTCAATTTGTACAGCAAGAAGCATTCTGTTTAGAGGCGTGTAATTAAACAAGCAGTAGCTCACTTAAAAGTGATCAATGGCAGTCGGCAGTAAAAAGAACGCTCTTGTTAGTTTTTCTTTAGTAAAGAGAACCAGCATAAGGATGTCAAACATTCCAATTTATTTTTAAGCGACACACACTATTAATGCATCATGTATAAATGCTTTATGTATATAAATATATACTCCACAGCCAGACAAGGGAAAGCAATTCAGGGTCTGGGACCTGTTTTATATATATATACACGAAGTGTGTTAAACACCCTTCAGTTTACTGTGTTTGCAGTTCCATATTCATTATGCTTTCCAATTATGTCTTTAGAAAACAGCAACAGGTTTGTATGGCCTTATCTTCCTGATAAAAACAGGGGTACTGCCATAAAGCTGTTGGCAGGGACTGCTAAGAAAGCAATCAAGCTAATAAGTTACTAATAAGTAATAATTTATACTTATAATTAATAAGTAACTAAAGACACTGGTTCAATGTAACTTATTTGGATCGTCATACCTTAAGTCTACTAAAAAAATCAATAAAACATTAATTAAACCCAATAGGATTGTTTTGCATCCAATAAGGATTAATTATATCTTAGTTGGGATCAAATACAAGGTACTGTTTTATTTTTACAGAGAAAAAGGAAATCAATTTTAATAATCTGAATTATTTGTTTAAAATGGAGTCTATGGGAGACAAGCTTTCCGTAATTCTGAGCTTTCTGGATAACAGGTTTCCGGGTTAACGTATCCTATAACTGTATTAGATTAGCCAGGGATCCCCAACCTTTTATACCCGTGAGCCACATTCAAATGGAAAAAGTGTTAGAGAGCAACACAAGCATGGAAAAAGTAGCTGGAGGTGCCAATGAGAGCTATTATTGCCTATTAGATAGTCTCTATGTTGACTGGAAGCCTACAGAATGCTCTGTTTGACAATTGCAATGGGTTTTTATGCAATCAAAGCTTGTCTCCTATCCAGAAATTCAAAAATAAGCCACTGCTTTGAGGCCACTGGAAGCAACATCCAAAGGGTTGGCGAGCAACGTGTTGCTCACGAGCCACTGGTTGGGGATCACTGGATTAGCCATTCGGCTGTTCCCACTCCTGAGATTAAAAAAGATATGCAGATAAATATGGCTCTCTATTGCAGAAAAATGTGTACTGTATGGGCAAATCAACATTATATCGACTTGTGTACCTCAACTCACTTTAGCAAAAATTGCTAATGCAAGTTTCCAAAACTCACGTTTTTGAGGTTTAAGCACAAAAAAAAACTCAGAAACTCTAATATAAAAATTCTACATCTTCAAAATTGTAAAATTCAGTTTTTGATAAATTGGCCTCAAAATGTTTTCCTGAACCTGCATGAAAGCAATATCTAAATGCAAACTCTGTTTATTTATAGTTTCTATCTAGATTGAACACAAAATTCAAGAACTAGACTTTTTTTATGTGCATTCCCCAAGTATAAAAGCAAAATACTATATTTATGGCTGCATCCCAGTATCAGTTTTATTTGCCACCTTTGCCAATATATAAACTAAGGGAAACAACACATTTATTATTGTTGTTATTATTAAAGCTGAAAGTTCTGCTATGATGCACAAATCTTTCAAGATGCAGTAACCAAACTCTAATAATCCTCTTCCTGCAAATGCCCCTTCTCTGCAATCTGATAGCCAAGAAAGCACAATGATTTCTATTGTTGTTGAAAAAGTAGGCAAAAATGCCCCCTTTTTAGAAGTACAGGTTATAATTATTTGAAGGGCTCAGGGAGTTCCTCTGAATGTGTTACCTGTAAAAATAAAATAAGTACATCTTTACTTCTGAATTTGAATTTTGTTACATAAGGCTGCTGTACATAACTGTGGGACTATGTGCTATGGCACAAGGTACAGTTTTGGACTTCTATCCTTTATAACATATATTTATATCTTGTTTTTTTAAATGTGTCAGGATGCTTAAAAGGCCCTCCAAATGTCACACAGGTGGTAAGAAATAGAATCAGTTAACATGTGCTTACACAGTGAAAATAGCTTCTTGCAGCCCCAGGTGCACGCTGTACCCACTGCCCGGGCAGATAAATTCAAAAATGAAGAAAACAGCAGCACTCCGGTTGTTTTGAAAAATGTGAATCTTTACTAAGTGCCAAAGGCAACGTTTCGGGCTTCACTCCAGCCCTTTATCAAGCCTATTAGTACAAATACAAACAAGTGTTTAAATACCCACAGGAAGAGGAGGATCAGTCCATATTCAGGTGGTAAGAAACATCTCTTTGCTTTTAGCGTACTGGCACACTGGGCACCCCTATGATTTATTGCTCTGGGGGTTGGGGACAAAACACAATAAATCAACTGCCCAATCAAAGTGAAGGAGACACTCCGCAACTGCACCTTGTCTTATCTATTGGTAGATGCATTTTGCTTGAAAATGCATTCTTAGGAAACATAAGTCAGAACACTAACAAATATAATTCTGCTATACCTGCACACACAACATACCATACTATTAGTGCAGTGTTCTCCATCTAGAGCAGGGATCCCCAACCTTTATTTTATCTGTGAGCAACATTCACATGTAAAAAGACTTGGGGAGCAACACAACCATAAAACATGTTTCTGGGGGTGCCAAATAAGAACTGTTGTTGGCTATTTGGTAGCCCCTATATGGACTGGCAGCCTAAAGGAGGCTCTGTTTGGCAGTACACCTGGTTTTTATGCAACCAAAACTTGCCCAAAAGCCAGAAATTAAAAAATAAGCACCTGCTTGGAGGCCACTGGGAGCAACATCCAAGGGGTTGGGGAGCAATATGTTGCTCACGAGCCACTGGTTGGGGATCACTGATCTAGAGTGTCAATGTTACCCATAATAGGGGTTATGTGATACCAGGTATAAAGCTACAGGTCTAGCATTTAGTTGGTTGCATTTTTGGTCATGTTTAAAAATAACAAAACATCTTATTGGCCTTTGGCTTATTTGCCATTTATTAAATATGGGGAATATATTTCTGTCCTGCCGAAAATCCACATTCCTGTTCATTTACCTGCCAGTTGGCCACCTCAAGGGCTATTACATGCCAGAAGAGCCCTTTCCTGCCTGTCACTAGCCACATCAGTGTACATTTTACTGCAAATGCAATTTTAATTGCAGTTTTTTCATAACTATGCAACTAATTATTTAGTTAAAAACGTATCATGTAGCAAATTTGGTATGGGAAACAAAAATGCCAAAAGCAAGCCTGTGATGGTGTTAAATATGGTTACTGACTTTTAGCTGATTATACACAGAGCACAGGACAAAGCTAGTAAATGGATGAGATGAGTGTGAAAAAAATCAGGAAATCTGAGAAGGAATGAATACATGGAATTAGCTCAAAGTGTGAACGTGTACATACACAGGTGTAGAGAGGGAAAAGCTTTTGTGTTATATGAGATTATCTATTAACATGCCCTTGCCTTTCTTCTGTGCCTTCAGATTATGTTTAAAGCTGCACTTTAAAGCTTCTCTTTATGCTAAATGCTTGTGTATCCCTAGCAAAGTGTAATTTTATATCCTAGCAGGGGTATAAATAACCATCTAATTAAAAATGTGTCTACACAATGAGCAGCACCAAAACTTTTAGATTAGTAAGATCATTTTACTTTCCCATTTATACATGCAATTTATTCTGGGAATTCTATTCTGGTCAAATAATAATAAGCAAAATAATGGGATTATAAAACCATTTCATTGGTACAATGCCTGACACCTCAAGCAGACTAAACACTTTACTTAGGATTAGTACACTTTACATGTAATCACTACTTAAACTCTAATTAATTCCATGCCAATAATCACAGTGTATATGTATATACATGTAAAGTGTATACGTATAGAGTATATATACTCTATGTATATACAGTAAAGGGGGTCTTCTCTCTAATATCCGTATTTCTTTAAGTGCTTTATTCCATAAATTTCACGAATTTCCTGCTTGAAACCTTTTTTAACTTTGGCGGTGAAACTGTATTTTTGGTTCTTGGCATCGGATTCTTTTCATTTTTTTGTTTAGTTGCAGAGCACTTGCATCCAGGGCATTGCCACACATTCCAGTGCATGGCAACTTGGCCATATGCAACTTGTATGAACTTTTCTATTTTTTTTTTTACTTGAAGATGCTAAAGACCTAAAACGTATAATTCTCTGTAAAGCAGAGGTCTTGTTTAGGATCAGAATTTCCTACAACATGGGCTATACATATGTTTTGCTTTATTTATATAGTGCTAAATAATAATAGTAATATACAAAAGTATTTTGTTGTGATACTCTCTTCAATAATGAGGCTTTAGCCCTTGCTTAGTTATAGCCAAGAGGCTACTTTTATTAAAGTGTAGGCTACTTTTCTGTGTTAGTTTTTCTTTTTTTTTACATGTTTTCATTGTTTACACCTACTATGTCCTGAGCAATTGAACACGATGAGCCAGTATTTCCAGTGGGAAATCATCAGTGCTACCTAGTCGTACAGTAGGGGAAGGCTGAATGTAATCCACAACTATAACTGACAAACCAAAACAAAGTAGCATGGGGTGTAACATGCATTTATGTAAGTATAAATGCCTAATTTATTTTCTGAAGCTACGTGAGAATAAATATCACTGTACAGACTTTCTGGATAATGGGTTTACAATTAATGTATACCATATGTATATAATATATACGGGAAGAAGAAAGGTTTTGAGGTCTAGCTGTGGTGCAGCCTGCTGTTATATTCTGTGCTTACTCCTGTCTACAGTTTGAGTTGTTTTACGTGTCTCCTGTGTATAATGCTGAACTGAGTAACCAGAGTGCGTCATTTCCTGTATAACAAGCAAAGGGGAAAAAAAGTATTTTTTTTAATTCTGTCACTTTTCACATCTGTCTCGGAGCTCTTAAAAGCACCCTTAAACATTATGGCCACTTTCCACAGTAACAGCTGGCTAGTCACAGGTGCTGGCAAGGGAAACATTCAGCCCCTTGGTTCTGGGATGGGGAGGGTTTTGTTATTGTAACAACACATTTTGTGCTTCTTTTACATTTTCTCACATTTTAAGTATTTTGAATGGCACATGGTCCACATCAAGAAGATCCAAAGAAGGCTCCAGACACATTATTTGCAAACAGGGTGGGGGAAACAAATTGCTTTTCTTCCCCCCCCCATGTTTTTTTTTTCTGAAGACTGATGCTAACACATACATGATTTAGAGAGGCTGCAGCCTGGTGCAAGTTCAAAAGTGACTGCACTGCCTGGCTTCACACTTGCAAACTGAATTTCAGGGTGTAACCTGATGGGAACCAGGATGATACAGTTATACTCCGACAGGATGAAAGAAGCCTTTCACAGCAAGTGGCACTTTTAATTTCAGAGCCACAACATCATGGAATGCACTTAACTCACACCACAAATTCACATAAACATGATTTGGGTAGGATGCTTAGACAAATATCTACCTCTGGCCTTTAGGTGGTTGCTTTCCCATAGACAAATGGCACTAAAGCAATAAGTTGCAGTGCCTTTTTAAATGAAACTTGTTCTGATATTTAAGTTAAAGTAGAAAGAAGTTGAAAGTAGAGATAATCTTCCACTATGAAGAAGATATGTAATACTATCATCTTGAAAGCTTGCAGTTTTTACTTACTCAGTTAGCCAAAAAAAGGTATCACCTCACCCTACAATTTTTGCATTTATTCAATGGCTGACACATAGTGATGAGCAAATCTGCCCGTTTAGTTTTGCCGCAAAATTCGCGAGCAACATGAAAATTCCTGAAACTGCAAAAAATCTTTTTTGTCACCCCTCTTTTTTTTGTCATTCCGCATCTTTTTTTGTCACCCATGTTTTTTTTTTACATGACCGCGCCTATTTTGATGCGTCCACGATTTCTTTTGCTGTGTGACTAATTTTTCCACTGTGAATTTTCGCTGTGAGTGAGTTTTGCAAAACAATGTGCCAATGCCGAAATGTGGAAATTCACTGCAAATCCATGCCTGGCGAAAAAATTTGCTCATCACTACTGACACAGTACAACACTGTATCCCCAGTTAGGGCATTGGCACATGGTATGTAGTGACCTTAGCTTTCATGGGAAGTGTTGCGGATCACACAACTACCTGCCTAATAAACAATCAGACAGGCAGTAGATCTCTGGAAAAAGCCCCGTGTTCCCAGATGCTGACATGCTTTTCATTCCCAGAAAGAAATGCATAACTGTTTTAGAGAATATTATAGCATACCAGTCATTATTGTCTTGGGTGAGTTAGAGAATTTCATTCTCTACCAGCAACTTAACCCTCAAATAAGATTTCTATAATGACATAAAGCTACAGTACATTCATTTTTATACTGCAGACCAAGGAAGCATGCCAAATTCCTTTCTGGGTTTAATAATTTTTTAAATGTACAAGAACCATTTGCAGGTATAGCTTATTTAGAGACTTAATAACCATATAGGGTAATATATCAGTAGCTGCAATGAGTAAAGCCCTTCAGCGGAATTACAGTTATACTTACATTGCTCATTATGCTTTTGATGCTTTAATACACAATCCTAATCATAAATCCATGCTGCTATTCTAAGGCTCTCTCTGCAATGTTGTAGGGGACACAATTAGCAAGGGGGCCCCCAATCATATGTTTAGATGCAACTACTGTGCACAGTACAAATGTAAACACTACCTTAAAAAAATCCATATCTTTCTTTAAAATACAGGAATGATTTAAATTTACTGGCTGTTTAACCAGATAACATAAAAGTCATTTAATAAGTCATAGATTTTGAAACACTGCCTAAAAATGACATGCCTCCAAAAATACCCATATTATTCATCAAGCAAGTTTTGGCCTTCTGTGGGTTTACGTCTAATATTTATCTAGGCAGAAACCTGTGTAAGATCAGCAGACATGTTATACAGCAATGTCAATATCGTTGTGGCAGGTCTGGCTAATATAAAGCTCATGCAAGCACGCCGATTTGTGCCAGGAACAGTCACGGGGCAATCAAGAGGTGCCTCAGACCATTCCTGACTACAGGTTTCTGGAAAAATCTACACTGATGTACTGGGATCCAAAAATGTTGTGTAAACTAAAATAATATTTAGCACAAACAAGTAATCACAGGATAAACAGAAAATCTGAGTCTTTATTGTGCAAAATAATGCATTATTGTGGAAAAGCCAGGTTACAAAGGGTTAACATAAAGAAAGCTGGTCTCATAAGGGTTAATGTAACGTTAATGCAGTAAAATACATAGAAATACTGATTGTGTTTCTATTGTTTTAATACCCCTTAGGGGTCATTTACAATAAAATGGGGCTGTGTGGTGGAACAATGGCTAGAATTACTGCTTTGCTGTGCAGAGGGCCTAGTTCAGTCAGGGTAGGGTGTTTGCATGTAAAAAAAAAGGCACTTGGAAAACAGAATATCATGACAGTGTAAAGTAAGGTTATTCCATTTTTTAAATAAAAATCTATTGCTGCCATGGTAAACTATAGACCTACGCCAGGTTTGACACGAGAAAACAGGCCAAGAAAAGTCCACCCACATTGTTAGTTAATTAGCATTTGCTGGAGAAGGACTTAAAGCAAACACTACACTATTTAGCTTGTAAGAAAATGAAGGAGGTGTTAGAGTTTATGTAAACAAATGGGCAAACAGTAATTCACACAGATCAAATACAAGTGCCCTGATTTACAAGTTAACTCGACATGGCATTAGGTTTAAAGTGGCTGGCCTCCACTCCTACTGAAAGGGGTTTAATTGGCTTTTGTAACTCTTGCGTGTAAGCTTTACTCGGTTTCACTTATTTACTCGGATACCTGCCGTTAATCTTTAGCAGCCTAAAAGCAAATATATGTCAAGTGCAAAGCATATATTTAAGAGAAGCTACATGGCGGTGGCGCTAAAATTTGCACACCATACAGACTGGTCAAAGCTATAATTTTAAAAAGCCAATTGAGAACTCTTTCTTTCTTTCTTTTTGTCTTTATTTTTCTTTCAAAACAATGTGCAGTATTAAGTTACTGTGGGGGCCTGTGGAGAATAACTTCAGGCACATTTTGATGCCATTTCTTGGGCGAGCAAAAATGGCAGCAAAGTGGTTGGAAATCTGAACAAGTTCCATAGTCAAATTTATCTACTGATGTGCAACAAGGAGTCCTGTGTTGGGCTGGTTATTATTCGCATGCACTATATGATACCAACTGTAATGTGAAATTAGAGCTCACCACAGAAAAATTCACCTACACTCTGTTCATTTCTATGGTGTTTTTAGAAGCAAATGTACACTGTAACTTTCATCCATTGATAACTACTCTTCTAAAAAACCCATAGTATTAAATAGAATGTGGGTGAGTTTTGCTGAAGTGAGCTCTAATCTCACACTTTGATAAATCTGCCTCTATAATTAAAGACTTATTTTACCGCTAGCTACTAAGTAAATAATTACAGGTTTGGGATCTGTTATCCAGAAACCCATTATCCAGAAAGGCCATCTACCATAGACACCATTTTAATCAAATAATTGTACTTGATGCCAAATAAGACATTAATTAATCCTTATTGGAGCCAAAACAAACAAAATCTTATTATGTTTAATTATAATTCAAATAATTTGTTAGTAGACTTACCTCCATATTTAATAAAAGGCACAAAGTTTGCCCAGGAGCAGTAACCCAAAGCAGGGTTAGATGCTAACTTTTAAACAAGTTATCAGAAAATGCTACCTGAAGGTTAGTTGCTATAAGTGATAAGAAGTGTAGGAAACTTTGCTCCTGATATTACATTACCCCATTAAAGTATGGAGATCCAAATTACGAATGATCCTTTATCCAGAGAACCCCAGGTCATGAGCATTCTGGACCTTTTTGTTTATAGACGTTTAGTGCTGCTGCAAATGTTTTACTGAAGTAGCTTAGTACATTAAAAAGTAGCAAGGAAGACATATGTTTCCCACCATGTTATCTAAGAAACAACAGGAAAGCATGGGAAGAAAAAAATCAAAACATTTCAGGTGACAGAACTGACTGCAGAACAGATGCAAAAACAAGCACAGAAAGTAGCAACTATGTGTAAATACCTATTATTTTTGTAAGCAGAAACAAAAAAAAAGGTTTTACAAAAAAGCAACAAAGAAAAGCTGCCAAACTATGTCTCTCTTGCCACCCATTGTGCTACAACTGTTCCTGACGTAAACACCAAGATTATGATGTATCATTTTGTAACAGTCTTAGCAAGCTTTATTCAGGAACTCTGTATTCTTCCTTATTGAAGGTTTACAGATAGGACACCAACATACTTTTAGGGGCTGATTTACTTACCCACGAACGGGTCGAAATGAGTCCGATTGCGTTTTTTTCGTAATGATCGGTATTTTGCGATTTTTTCGTATGTTTTGCGATTTTTTCGGATTCTTGACGAATTTTTCGTTACCAATACGATTTTTGCGTAAAAACGCGAGTTTTTCGTAGCCAATACGAAAGTTGCGTAAAATCTGGCGATTTTTCGTAGCGTTAAAACTTGCGCAAAAAGTTGCGCTTTTTTCGTAGCGTTAAAACTTACGCAAAACTTTGCACCTTTTAAGTTTTAACGCTACGAAAAATGCGCAACTTTTCGCGTAAGTTTTAACGCTACGAAAAAAGCGCAACTTTTTACGCAACTTTCGTAATGGATACGAAAAACTCGCGTTTTTACGCAAAAATCGTATTGGTATCCGAAAAAATCGCAAAACATACGAAAAAGTCGCAAAATGTTCATTTTCAAGTCGGAACTTTTCCAATTCGGGTCGGATTCGTGGGTTAGTAAATCAGCCCCTTAGTATGTTATAGAATGGCAAATTCTAAGCAACTTTTCAATTGGTCTGAACTTTTTATTTTGTAAAGTTTTTTTAATTACTTCATCAGACTCTTTCTAGCAACATTACGCACCTCCACCCAATTGCAGTGGCCAGCTCCATGTTGTAGCAGATGAAAAAACGACAAGGAAGGGTAGAAGTCTTAAAGAATTACTGATAGACAGACCTGGCCAAGAAGTTTGGAGCATGCTGTTTCTTTTAAAGTCTTTTTTCCTAAAGTTGAACATGCAGTATTTTATCTACTGAACTTACTGTACCAGCAGGAGCATCAATGACCCTGCACATATTGTTACATAGTTAATTTGGGTTGAAAAAAAGTCCATAAAGTTCAACCCCTCCTAATTCACCCAGTGCTGAGATTTTGTTAATAATCTAAGCTTGGGGTCATCACATACCATCAAGCAGAAAACAAAGTTCATCTGTCATATAAGCTGCTACAAGGCTGATTACTAAATTGCTATGCAAACTGCACTGCCTTCTGAGCTGTCATGTAGGGAAAATAGAAATTAATAGCCTTTTATCATGACTTTATCAGCCCAGTATGATGACTTTTATATTTTATATCAGTGCTGTCCAACTTCTGCGGTGCCGAGGGCCGGAATTTCTCGCACATACATGGTGGAGGGCCGCTAATGGAAGCCAGTTTTGACCACTCCCCCCTTTTAAACCACACCCACTTCAAACCACACCCATTTTATCACAATGGTGTTAGTGCAGCAAAAACCCAAAGGCTTGGTCCTCACTGCAGGGATATCAACCATCATTCATATGTGAAAAAATTATATTATGTCATATTAAGACACACCCTAAAATCCATATGACTCCTCCTCCCCTGTGGATAGCACAGCAACCCCCAGCATATAATTACACACCTTAGGGACCATTTAATGGCTATTTCCAACTGCTAACAAACTCCCAGAACAAACCCCTGCCAGGTTTACCTCCCACAGGCAGCATAGGGTAGAAAGAGTATATGGCACACACAGGCAGCACTCTGCCTGCCCTACGCTACCTGTGTGTGCCATACTCTGCCTGCCCTATGATGCCTGTGTCTGCCATATGCTGCCTGTGTGTGCCATACTCTGCCTGCCCTATGATGCCTGTGTCTGCCATATGCTGCCTGTGTGTGCCATACTCTCCCTGCCATATTCTGCCTGTGTGTGCCATACTCTGCCTGCCCTGCCTGTGTGTGCCATACTCTGCCCTACCCTGCCTGTGTGTGCCATACTCTCCCTGCCATATGCTGCCTGTGTGTGCCATACTCTGCCCTACCCTGCCTGTGTGTGCCATACTCTCCCTGCCATATTCTGCCTGTGTGTGCCATACTCTGCCCTACCCTGCCTGTGTGTGCACCATACTCTGCCCTACCCTGCCTGTGTGTGCCATACTCTGCCTGCCATATGCTGCCTGTGTGTGCTATACTCTGCCTGCCCTGCCTGTGTGTGCCATACTCTGCCCTACCCTGCCTGTGTGTGCCATACTCTGCCTGCCATATGCTGCCTGTGTGTGCCATACTCTGCCTTACCCTGCCTGTGTGTGCCATACTCTCCCTGCCATATGCTGCCTGTGTGCCATACTCTGCCCTACCCTGCCTGTGTGTGCCATACTCTCCCTGCCATATTCTGCCCGTGTGTGCCATACTCTGCCTGCCCTGCCTGTGTGTGCCATACTCTGCCTGCCATATGCTGCCTGTGTGTGCCATACTCTGCCTGCCCTGCCTGTGTGTGCCATACTCTCCCTGCCATATGCTGCCTGTGTGTGCTATACTCTGTCCTACCCTGCCTGTGTGTGCCATACTCTCCCTGCCATATGCTGCCTGTGTGTGCCATACTCTGCCTGCCCTGCCTGTGTGTGCCATACTCTGCCTGCCATATGCTGCCTGTGTGTGCCATACTCTGCCTGCCATATGCTGCCTGTGTGTGCCATACTCTGCCCTACCCTGCCTGTGTGTGCCATACTCTCCCTGCCATATGCTGCCTGTGTGCCATACTCTGCCCTACCCTGCCTGTGTGTGCCATACTCTCCCTGCCATAGGGTAGAAAGAGTATATGGCACACACAGGCAGCACTCTGCCTGCCCTACGCTACCTGTGTATGCCATACTCTGCCTGCCCTATGATGCCTGTGTCTGCCATATGCTGCCTGTGTGTGCCATAATCTGCCTGCCCTATGATGCCTGTGTCTGCCATATGCTGCCTGTGTGTGCCATACTCTGCCTGCCCTATGATGCCTGTGTCTGCCATATGCTGCCTGTGTGTGCCATACTCTCCCTGCCATATTCTGCCTGTGTGTGCCATACTCTGCCTGCCCTGCCTGTGTGTGCCATACTCTGCCCTACCCTGCCTGTGTGTGCCATACTCTCCCTGCCATATGCTGCCTGTGTGCCATACTCTGCCCTACCCTGCCTGTGTGTGCCATACTCTCCCTGCCATATTCTGCCTGTGTGTGCCATACTCTGCCTGCCCTGCCTGTGTGGGCCATACTCTGCCTGCCATATGCTGCCTGTGTGTGCCATACTCTGCCCTACCCTGCCTGTGTGTGCCATACTCTGCCCTACCCTGCCTGTGTGTGCACCATACTCTGCCCTACCCTGCCTGTGTGTGCCATACTCTGCCTGCCATATGCTGCCTGTGTGTGCCATACTCTGCCTGCCCTGCCTGTGTGTGCCATACTCTGCCCTACCCTGCCTGTGTGTGCCATACTCTGCCTGCCATATGCTGCCTGTGTGTGCCATACTCTGCCTTACCCTGCCTGTGTGTGCCATACTCTCCCTGCCATATTCTGCCTGTGTGTGCCATACTCTGCCTGCCCTGCCTGTGTGTGCCATACTCTGCCCTACCCTGCCTGTGTGTGCCATACTCTCCCTGCCATATGCTGCCTGTGTGCCATACTCTGCCCTACCCTGCCTGTGTGTGCCATACTCTCCCTGCCATATTCTGCCTGTGTGTGCCATACTCTGCCTGCCATATGCTGCCTGTGTGTGCCATACTCTGCCCTACCCTGCCTGTATGTGCCATACTCTGCCCTACCCTGCCTGTGTGTGCACCATACTCTGCCCTACCCTGCCTGTGTGTGCCATACTCTGCCTGCCATATGCTGCCTGTGTGTGCCATACTCTGCCTGCCCTGCCTGTGTGTGCCATACTCTGCCCTACCCTGCCTGTGTGTGCCATACTCTGCCTGCCATATGCTGCCTGTGTGTGCCATACTCTGCCTGCCATATGCTGCCTGTGTGTGCCATACTCTGCCTTACCCTGCCTGTGTGTGCCATACTCTCCCTGCCATATGCTGCCTGTGTGTGCCATACTCTGCCCTACCCTGCCTGTGTGTGCCATACTCTCCCTGCCATATGCTGTCTGTGTGTGCCATACTCTGCCTGCCCTGCCTGTGTGTGCCATACTCTGCCTGCCATATGCTGCCTGTGTGTGCCATACTCTGCCTGCCCTGCCTGTGTGTGCCATACTCTCCCTGCCATATGCTGCCTGTGTGTGCCATACTCTGTCCTACCCTGCCTGTGTGTGCCATACTCTCCCTGCCATATGCTGTCTGTGTGTGCCATACTCTGCCTGCCCTGCCTGTGTGTGCCATACTCTGCCTGCCATATGCTGCCTGTGTGTGCCATACTTGCCTGCCCTGTCTGTGTGTGCCATACTCTGCCTGCCATATGCTGCATGTGTGTGCCATATACTCTCCCTGCCCTATGCTGCCTGTGTGTTTAATACCATCCCTGTCCTATGCTGCCTGTTTGTGCCATACCCTCCCTGCCCTATGCTGCCTATGTGCCATACTCTGCCTAACCTATGCTGCCTACACACAGGCAGCATAGGCCAGGCAGTACATACAATAAGCTCAGTAACCGACAGCAGCACAGAGCATGAGCAGTGAATCAGCAGAAAAAAAGATGGGGAGCTACTGGGGGCATCTTTGGAGGCACAGATTTTTCCTGCTAAAGGGCTGTGGTTGCCTCAGGGTGGTACGAAAGCCCAAAACATAATGTACAGCATTTATAGCCTACTTCTTTCTTAAGCTTTAGCTCTCCTTTAAAGATATGCTTCATAGAAGTACTACAGAGTGAAGCCAGTTCAACAGAATGATTGCAGAATCAAGAGGCTCTGAAATCCCTGGAACCTGAAATTTTCCAGAGCTTTTTGTAATTTGGGTCCCATACCTGTACTAGTTGTCAGATGTTTCCAGCATTACTAATCCTTTGTATTTCTGATAAAAGAGCGGAAATGTTGATAATATTGACAGCTTACAGACGTATAAATGCTCATTACTGTGCCAAGTAAAAAGACACGTGATTATTTGTCACAAAAATGCAAAGACCAATTCACATACTGTATATGTGTATAACTCTTTTATCAATTTCCATGGCAAAAAGAAGAAAATATTTTCCACTAATCTCTTTTTTCTCTGAAGCCTCTTCATCATCTCCCCAAAAGCCTCCTCCTGTTACTTACCCCTTTTTTAAGAAAGTAGTAGTTCATGTGACTTGGCGAAAACTAAGCAAAGCAGCAAAAGGAGCAACCACCTAGGCATAAGCCTTTTACTCTACAAATGTAGCAAGATACATTTCAGGGTTTCGGTTTCCCCTTAAATCCTGCTGGTATCCCTATGTTTGCCTTACATTTATCCTTTCATCAGCTTTTTTATTTCTCAGACTCACACCATGCTGCCTTATTTTTATCCATTTAAATCTCATTAATAATGGAAAATGTATTTCTCATGCAGGCAGAAAATATGAGGGTATTTTTTTTAAAAATGATTTTCAATGATTTCACAATATTTTCAGTCTCAAATATTTTTTTTTGTAAATGAAGATAGAACACCATATTTTCTAAGCTTTTTTGATTTCCATGGCTCACAGCCAGTCTTGACCTAGAAAAGTTATAGATCATTTAAGTAGAGTTGGGACTTTTGGTTCCTTAAATAAATATTGTGGTCTCACATAAGCATTTTGTAGACTGTGACCAATGCTTCTAAACCACCAACCACTTGGCACAAAGTGACAGAGCTGATTATTTTGTGTTCCCCTCTATAGAAACCCAATCTATTTTTTATTTGCCACTCGTGGTTGAGGTGCTATGATTGAGTAATATAAGAAGCATTTCATGTTGCGTTCACTGAAAACCTCCACCTTTCAGCACATTTGAATTTGACTAATTGATTTCCCTTCTATTTTGAATTTGTTATAAATGATTTCGGATGTCAGCTATAAAGTAGTGAAACCTCATGATGTTACACTGTTTTGTGAAATTATTGGACACAAATGTCTTATGTAAACTGTTTATCTTTCTGTTCACAAAAAAAAACTTTTGCTAAAAAAAAAAAATTAAATAAATACAGAGGTGAGAGATTTTTCAAAACAGACGTTCTTCTGCCTGCTTCAGTCACGGGAGAGTCTTACACTGGAGGGTAAACATTTGTTTTATTTTTAAGTGATACTGGTAACCTAAATCAGAGAAAAAAGAGAGAATCTGTGGAAATCTACAAATAAATATGGTATGACCATCTGGAATACATAATGCGAAGAGTTCTGCAACGCATTACATGGTCTGGTCAAATTCCAGGGAGCTAAGATAGACTTCAAAGTCTGGCTGAACATCAGTGGAGCGGCTGTTCAGTTCAGATATGTAAAGTGGGCGTAGATGAATAGACTGGATTTATTACAAATATAATCTTTTGCATTAGAATGGGAACTTCGGGTCTACACTTTTAGAAATGTGTTTCTCTCTCTCTCTCTCTCTATATATATACTGTATACATATATATGTATTTGAGATAGATATATTTCAAAAAAAGGAAATCATTTTTAAAAATCGGAATTATTTGATAAAAAAGTGTCTATGGGACGTGGACTTGTATGGGACATGGACTCTGTAATTCAGTGTTTTCTAGATAACGGATCCCATACCTGTATTCACCTTTATCATATATGTTACCTTGCACAGGTTGGAATTTGTATCATATTTTGGAGAACCTGGATTTACATGGACTTTTAATTACTGACTGTTTCACTCTATGGACATTGGGGTTTTTAATGGAGACACTGGGTCAGAGTATATGATAACATGTTAAGCTTACATTTGTATATACAGTATTATGCACTTTTCAAAATGGACTATTTGACGAAGCATACTTAATGTGCAGGGGTTACCCCTTCTTTTACTTGTTGTTAGTGGGCTTTTTGGGAGGGTTGTCCATTCCCTGGCCACTGTGCACTTAGTCTAGTTGCATTTGGAAGGCTGGGTGTGCTGGCTGTGTTGTTGTAGCTGATGACAATTGTATGTTGTTTGGTATCCTTTGCCTTGGATGAATTAAACAAGAAAGAAATATGTATTTTTTGCTACAGTATAAACATTTTATTTGGCTTCCTTTCAGCTTTGTTATTTCCTGCAATATTTCATACTCTGTTTTGTGCCACTCCCTATCCCTTACTAATAATGCTGATCCTGATTAATATATCTGGACTTAATGTAGAAACACAGATGTCTTTTGAAAATTCTCTCTATTCTATCATCTCAAGTTACCATTTTGTTGGAAAATCCTTCCTACAAACAAGTCTGCCTTTACATCTGCCTTTATTCATTTATCATGGTAACTCATGATGGCACCACTGTTTCCTGTTGGTTCACATCAATAAGCTGTTGTTAATGAGCTGTTTAGCTTGTAAAAAATAGAAGAGACATTATATGTAGAGTAAAGTAAAACGCAGGTGATTAAACTTTTTTTTTGTGCCCAATGCAAATCGTAGTCTTATACACTACTGAAGAAAAATCATAAAATATGTTGTTGCAGAGATGTTGCAAAGATCAAGACTGTATGCTGCAACAGCCTGATGTATAATTTTCTTTTAAAGCTTGGTGGATGTATGGCAAACCGCTGCAATTGCCCCCATCATGGCTCTGATCCTGCTGGTACAATTCTTGGTCAGGCAATTATCAAAAGAAAGTGTTAAAGTAAATTAAAATTTTCCAGTAATAACCATTTGACCCATTGTGTGTAAGCTATTCATTTTTTTTCTGGTAACCCTTGTATGTTAAATGATTGTAAGCATTGTGTAATTTGCTGGTGCTATATAAATAAATGATTACCATGAAAGTCTATGGAGTGACAATTTGTAATTTCCACCCCTATACTAATTATTCACTCTCTAAAAAAACCTGCATAACTTTAGTCTACCTTTAATTCACTTCCCTGACCCCTATTTGTGCATCGGTCAAAATCAGTGAGTTCAAAAGCAAAACTGACACCATCAAAAATGACACTGCGCAACAAAACCCTCCTAGCGATCTACCTCCCTCCACATTACCCAGTCTTTTCTGTGTTCCTTCTCCACTGTGTCTGTAGAGAGCCGTAAAACCTCTGGTATGTTCTCACCAAACTACCTGCCCACTTGACTCTATTTCTTCCCAACTTCTCTGTAACACAGATTTCTCTTTAATCAAAGCCTTAACTCATTAATTAAATCTTTCTCTATCAAATGGAATCTTTTCCTTACAATTAAAACATGCACTTGTCACCCCTATTCTGAAAAATACTTTTTAAAATGTTTCCAAACATGGGAATGTCCATCCTATATACAGTATCTGTTTATCTCTAAACTTAAGTGCTTAGTTTACAACTGACTAACTCTATTCATCTCTGACCATAACCTGTTGGACCCACTACAATCTGGCTTTAGGCCACAACATTACACATAAACTGTCTAACCTGGCTAACTAACAATCTGTTTTCAGATAAAGCCAAAAATACTTCTTACTAATAATACTCAGAGATTTCTCAGCAGATTTTAACACTGTTGATCAGCTTCTCTCCCCCCAGTCCCATTAGAGGTGGTGTACAATTTTCATGCAGATTCTGTAATCTGATCTGATCTGTGATATTAATCTCTTTATTCATCACCAACTGCCTTGCACCTTATACAGCTGGAGGAAGAGGGGCTACCAGACATATCTTTCTGCATCTTACACTATACAGAATTGCATACACATTACAGCATTATGCATAGAAAATAAATGAGATATTTTTTAACATCATCATTTCGTTTAGTAATAGTCCATACAGTAGGTGTCCATAATGTCCTCTCACTCACCCATTATCAATATGCTAAGGAAATCAAGACATTTTGTGCAATAAGCTACTAAGAGATACCCTCCCCTTTAAGCAAAACAGGGATTATTTGTACATATATTGCAATATATTCAAGCTGACTAGAGTCATCCCTGGTCTGGCCAGTCCTACACTCACTTTCATCTGATTTATTAAGAATTAAGGGATCTTAGATTAAAAGTTCCACTGAGACAGGCACTGATGTGAACTCTCTGTAAAAGCAATGTGTAAATGTGTTGGTGTAACAGTTCAGCAGATCAGTTGTTCGGGATATCTTTTCCAGGGATGGTAATTTCACAGTTACTGTGTGACCACACATTCAGGATAATATTTTATTGGAACTTTTAAACGAAACTTCCGTGGTGTATTTACATTTCATTCTCTATGTTTAATTGTACTAACGCTGGTAGTTCATTTTCCATTTTAAGGAAAGTCAAATGTGCACTTTAGCTGGAGAGGGTGATGAGACAACCCACTGTGTGATTTATTTTAACAACTGATGCATGGACAAATCTTAAAATAATCAACTCCCCCTTTGTGCCTGACCACATACTTCTTTACTCCATCACATCCTCACTTCAGATATATTTTGTTTTACATGTCAAAGAGAGTCAGTTTAAAGTAACTCGTCAATGAAAACAGTGACTTTTTTCAAAGCACCTAGATAAACAGTTTACCATTTGGTCAATCTCTTGCACTGATAGCTGTTGTAAAAGTGTTATGTTTTGTTTGGATGCATTGCATTTGTTTGCAGGACCTCCAGCTGACTGGTCGAATGAGAAATTATCCAGATGTCATCAGTGATAGTTTATTTTACATGTGCTGGCTTCCAGGAGAATGGTGGGGGTTCATTTGTTGCCATTGTATGGAATAGTTCTCTAGAATCAAAAAAGATCAGCATGAAATATTGTCTTCCATAATTCAGAAAAACAGCACATAGAGTATCATATATCTTATCTTCTGCCAAGGGTTGCACTCGCTCTCTATATATACTGTATACTATAATGTGTGTGTATATATACACATACATAAATATATTATTTTATATGACAATATATAATTGAGGATTGGGGTGGGGGTACCGTATATACTCGAGTATAAGCCGAGTTTTTTAGCACTAAAAATGTGCTGAAAAAGTAAACCTCGGCTTATACTCGCGCTTATACTAGAGTATATACGGTATATGGATTCGATCTAGAAATGCGGCCGTTGCGCGCATAAGGTGCATGTTGGACCCCTGCGCGTGCATCGTTGGACAATTCAGGTGACGCGCATCTGCAGCTTTGGCAGCATCGCCTTCTCAACAAAGGTACGAGTATAGGCAGGGCGCGCATCGGCGGCATTATAAGCGGCGCTTCTACATTACCGGTGCTATCGCTTGGGGCAGGGGATAAATGCCAATTATCCCACCAAATCTCAGCATGCACATCCTCATTAACTCCTTCCATCCCTACACAGGGCGCTGAGGAAAGAGGGTTAAGGATACAAGGTTGGGTTTTAGCTGAGGGAGGGGGAAGGAGTTAATAAGTGGCTGCAGGCATGAGCTGTGTGTAAAGGCGCGATCTTGTGTGTGTCCCGTCCCCCCCTTCTCTATACACACAGCATGAGCCTCCAAATCATGTGCCATTGCAGGTGAGAAGCTATCATTATGGTCGTCTGGGGGGAAAAAAAAAAAAGGACAGAGGTGAGACTATCTTAATTAAATTTAAATGTTGAAGGAAAAGATTAGTGAGGTTTTTATACACAACATAAGTAAATTTTAAAGGGATACTGACATGATTTTTATGGTATACTTTTAGTTCTAAATTACACTGTTTACACAGCAAATAAAATTGTGTTCCTGAACCAACAAATGTATTTGTAGCTGTAATATTGGTGTGTAGGTGCCATCTCAGTGCAGTGCATTGTGCCTGAGTCTGAACTTTCAGAAGGAGCCAGCGCTACACATTAGAACTGCTTTCAGCTAACCTATTGTTTCTCCTACTCCCTTGTAACTGGAGGAGTCCCAAGCCGGACTTGGATTTCTTACTATTGCGTGCTATTATGATACCTACTGGGAGCTGCTATCTTGATGCTTTCACATTGTTCTGCTAATTGGCTGCTGGGAGGTGGGGATATCACTTCAACTTAGCAGTAGCTGCTGCATTTCCCTCGGCTTATACTCGAGTCAATAAGTTTTTCCAGTTTTCTCAGGTAAAATTAGGTACCTCGACTTATATTCGGATCGGCTTATACTCGAGTATATACGGTAGTTTAAAAAAGGTAGGTGTCACAGAGTCAAGTGTTACAATAGAAGAGTCCAATATGGGAAATGTTCCAAGTTAAAGACAGCAGGACCAATATATGGATATGTAGAGTGAATCAGAGGATAAAACAAAAATAACTTCTAAGCAGCAAACTTGGGGAACTGAGGATTTATAGTTCTTACCAAGACTTATATTTATGTTAGGTAGGAATATAGATGTATTGATGAGATACACAATGGTGCTCTATCTTGGAAACCAGGGAAGAGTGGAAGAAGGAACCTGGAATATAAACAGTGTCAAAAGGCTGTAGACAGGTCCTTCAAAATGAAAGAACAAGCACTTTTTGGATAAAACTGCACCATCCAGTGAAAAGGGGCAGCTGTGTGATAACTGAAAAGGGATGTTGGACCCAAAGAAGGTTTATTTGATGTTATCATATTTCAATGGTCTATAACATTTTCTGGTAGAGATATTTGAAAGTGAAGCAATTGTTAGAGCAAATATGGATGAAAAGGAGGAATTAAATGGATGGAAATAAGACCAAGAGAGAAGGTGGTAAAATGGGAGTTAGATAGGAAGTGAAGGGCTCTGAGGAATCCTTGGAGTTACCAAGTGGTCCTTAGGTGGCGTAGCTCCAGGGTTCCCCTGTGTAGCAACACTCAATTCAGAACAAAAGACAGGGAGTTAGTGAAAGGAGCACATTTTGAGACAAGTACCTTTAAAGGGATTCTGTCATGATTCCTATGGTGTACTTTTTACTTCTAAATTACACTGTTTACATGGCAATTAAATTACTCTACCATTTAAACGTTTATTCCTGAAGCAACAAATGTATTTTTTTAGCTGTAATATTGGTGTGTAGGTGCCATGACAGTGCATTGTGCCTGAGTCTGAGCTTTCAGAAAGAGCCATCGCTACACATTAAATGAAAGTGGTTTTACGTGCAATTAAATGTGGGGAAAGTGCGGGGACCACAACTGCACTTGGGGACATACATGAGCCCTATTGTTCCTCTGTAAACTCCTTCCCATTTCTTAATTTTTCAAATGTTTTTTAAACTAACATGCAAAGTTACAGTAAAAGCAGCACAGACTATTCCCGTGGATCTTACTCTGGTTACCGTGACTGACTGTCAGCCACTGGATGGCAGCGAGTCTGATACTTCACCTCTGCATGACAATGTGGCACAATAGAGGTGCCCTCATATTCCACATAAAGGTTATTTAAGGATTCTAAATTAAAAAGCCATGTGACACAGTCTTCTGTTGCCAATGGTTTTGTGACAGATGTGTGCCTGCTTGATTAATACAGCTCTTACAATATTTCATGCTGAGCCAACTTTTAAAATGCACATGCAGATGCAGCTAATAATGTTGGTCACATAATGAAAACAGCACAATATGAATTTCCCCCGGCTGTGCTATGCCTGCAGAAGTTATAAAACTTCAAAGGGAGCCATATTAATAGCAAAAATCTTGCAGGCTGTAGGAAATATTACTATATATATATATATATATATAGTATATATATGTATGTGTGTTAACAAAAATCTGAAATGTAGAAATCTGAGTAGTAACCCTTTCAGATCTGGAGCACAGTAATTAAACACTTTATGAGGAAAATAAGGACTATATATTTTATCAAAGAGTGCAGTCACAGTCTGCTAAAGTGAATTTCCACCACCTTCCATTCATTTCTATGAGATTTATGAGTATTTATCAATGAGGGAAATTGAAAGTTCACTTTTTGATAAATAAGCCTTTAAAAATACCATGAAAATGAATACGGGTATGGGCCCTGTTATCCAGAATGCTTGGGACCTGGGGGATTCCAGATAAGGGATCTTTCCATAATTTGGATCTCCATACCTTAGGTCTACTAAAAAAGCATTTAAATATTGAATAAACCCAATAGGATTGTTTTGCCTCCAATAAGGATTCATTATATCTTAGTTGGGATCAGGTACAAGGTACTGTTTTATTATTACAGAGAAAAAGGAAATTATTTAAGGAAATAATTTTCAAAAATTAGAATTATTTGCTTATAATGGAGTCTATGGGAGACGGTCTTTTCGTAATTCAGAACTTTCTGCATAACGGGTTTCCGGATAACGGATCCCATACCTGTAGTTAGTGAAGGAATTTCACTTGCTCTAACTTCACTCTTTGATAAATATACCCCAAAGTGTGATACCAAAAAAAAAATTAAAAAATCACAAAATGTTATAAAACCCTCTGCAGGTCACAGAATATTAAAGAGCATCTACTTTGGTGCAAAAATTAAACTGCTGCCCCATTCATATTAAGAACGTTGGTATCTGCACTCCTAGCACCTTGGTATTTGAACTCTGAACTCTGAGACCTAAGAAGCATCCTTTTGGCACAGTTTATGCGAAAGTCTGACTGACCAATGAAAGTGGGGCACTTGCTTTTCTTTTTATGCTTGGGAGAAAGGAAGGGAGTAGGGGCTCTGACATCACAGGGGGTATAGCTAATGCCAGTTGACTTAATATAACAGCAACATTAAAGTTTACAAGTGCAAGTGCAAATACTACCCATGACATAACTAGTTTGGGATGGAGAGGTATTGTGGCTACTAAAATAACAATAGTTAGGTCTCAATGCTTTCCAAGATTAGTTCTGTATATCAAGACAAATTTAAATGGATGTTTACCAATGAAAAATTATGACGTTTCTTACAGTTTAGACAAGAAAAGTTGCAAACCACCTATGATCTTGCATGTTTACTAGCTAAGATCTTGCATGTTTACAAACCAATAATTAACTAAACAGAAGTAAATGGAATTTATTCAGGTAGCATCAGCTTGGCTAAGAAGGTAATAAATAAAATGGAATTGCTAGAGGGTTATAACTCAACCTCTAGCCACTGTAAAGCAATCAAATGGTTCAATGTTTCATTTTTTTAAATTCTATGCCTGCAGGCTTAACATTTGTCCCCCCATACTTACTTGACCAACTAAGCCTTCATTTCAATTAAACAAATAACATGCTGTACCACCAGGGTTGGCATTCACTTGGTGTGTTGTGTAGTGCTGCCAGAATAAAGTACCTCATGTTCCCCTACTTCCTTTAGGTCATAAACATTTACATGTAGGGCACATTGCCCATTTTTCATCTCCTTATATTTTTAAAGCACTAAGGATTTTTATAAAAATTGTAATAATACCGGAGAGGCAAACTATTTCTAGTACTAATTTGGCACCATTCTGCTCTGGCACCTGTTAGGCAATACTAGAGTTCCCCAAACCTATAACTTGTTCCATCTGCGTGCCTACTTCCTTTAGTCTAGATTGTAAACTCTCACAAGGAGGATGTTCTGACTATTTATTCTGCTGTTTCTGTACTTTGATTGTTCTGCTTTTAAACACTTTAGAACCAAAACAGAAAGAGATCTTCTGAACTAACACATATTAATAATAACATTAAGATAATTCATGCAAAATGCTACTAAGGAAATAGATTCTGATTTAAGTTTAAGGTGCAGAGTGCAGCACTTCTCTGCCGCAAGTTGAAAGTGAATGAGCACCAAGGGCTTTGTGTGATATTAGGGTTTTTTTTTTCAATTCTTTATTTATTTTAATATTTTGAGGAAGGGGAGACGGGGGGTATAGAAAATAAGGGGATGAGGGGGAGGGTTATTCTTTGAATTACAGCCTTTGAGATCAAGCTACAACAGCAAAATCTGACAACAAGTCGTTGCTATACATCGCAACAAGAGGTATAAGTACATATGTTTGGTATTCTATGCACAGAAATAAATGTACAGTATTGTTTTATTTTATTTCATAGACCTATATTGCCAATACTTTAATATGGTATCACAACGATTTAACTAAGTTTACTCAAGGGGACCATATTTTCCAGTATAATATGCTCTTATTTTGTATCATGAATGAGATTTCCTCCATTTTCCTAATCTCTTCCCCATTAGCACATTATAATTATATAAATAATATATATATTATTTATATAGCACTACATGCACAGAACATTAAAGTCATGCATTGTAAAAGCAGACTGGGCTCAGTACAGTATTAGTATTTACAATGAGAATTATAACTGCACATTGTGCATTTTTAAGACCTGGTTAAAGCTGCCATATATTTCTGATGTACAGTAAAAATCAGTGTCAGAACTAAGGGAAGGTAGAAATGGCACGTGCCTAGGGTGCAAAAGTGGGGGTCGTAGGCATGTATCTCTTCTGCCAGTGCTCCTCTAGATCAGGATTGCAAAAGCTTGCAGCGATTCTCTGGGGGGGGGGGCAGAGGTGCGGGGGGGCAGAGGCGGACGCAGTCAAGGATGGATTGCCTGGGGCTCTAGTCTAAGTTGTCCCAGCCCTGCCAAAAATAAAGACTATTTGAGTATTATGGGGGTTTTTTTACATATACTGGCACTAAACAAAATTTGCCATTTTTCCTTTACTGGCTAATACACCCTATATTAAATTTGCATTAAGGAAAAAAAGTTGGTACAGAGTAATAATTTCTTCACATTGCATATATTTATTCCATTAACAACTTTAATTACACCCTATGTATTTTAATGCCTATTTATTATATTGATATTGGCATAAACAGAGGTTATCTTTTTATACTATATGAATTATGTGATCACGCCCTTATTGCACCCCAGCTTTATCATTTAAAATGTTTACTGGTTAGTAAATTTTGCCTTTTGTGACACCTGAACAGGTTACACTTTGATTATGGTGTCCATATATATGGTCAAACTGCTATTCAAATAGTTCACATACACACATGTACACACATATTGCTACTAATATATTTAATTATATATATGTTTGGGTTTTTTTGTGCCTGTTTTTTTTAACTTGTATGGTGTCTGTTTAGATTTTCAGTCATAGTCTGTGAAGTTCTATCTCCCTATCTCCCTTGGACTCTCTTCAAATAAAGATAAGAGAATGCAGTGATCCAAGAATGCCTTTCAACTGCCCACTATGCTTGGATGTGCAAATGTCAGGGTCTTCTTAACCAGCTGGTGCTTTGGTATTTTTTCACTTCATTAAAGAGGCCATCATCAACACATAGTTTTGTAATGTAATGCTTAGGAAATGTAGAGTAGTACTGGAAAATTCTCTTTACTTACTTTTAACCCAGAGCTGGGTAAAGCTTGAGATATTGTAAATATGCAGCTATGTGCCACAAGGTGCAGAAAGCAATGACATTTCAGAATCATTGTGCATTATGGAAATAAGCACAGATTCTCACAGGAGCCATTTACTGTTGCACTAATTATGAAAATAAATAATTTGTTGGCAAAACAAAGGCAAAGCTGAGAACTTTTTTATTTTTACCCGACTGAGATTTGCATTGAATCGTAAAGCATAAAGGTTGCGATCAGCTTGTGAAGGCTCATTTACGGATGGAAGTTGTAAAATGTTTCAGCAATAATAACAAAAGTACTTGTACATACACTCTGCCGTACTTCTTGCAGTAATCACAAATGTACAAGTTCAGTCGGTATTGATGAATTTAATGCAAATGCACCCCAAGTGTAAAGTACTGGACCTAAGGTCCAAACCTTGGAGCCTAACAAAAACTGAACTAATCATCTTTCCACCTTCCAATGGCTCTGGAATTCTGGGGAAAACATTATATTGTGGGGAAAACATGGTGATTTGCATTCAATTTTGTGTTAGCCACATAACACTTGCATTCATAAAGGAAGCCCTGAAGCTATGAATGCAGGGGCGGCATGACAAGGGATCCGAATGAACAGCAGCCAGATTACACTGGTTTATGTTTAAAGATTGGAAAAATCAGATGCAGCTGTGATTGGGTGAGAAGCAGTAAGTTAAGGAGGAGGAAAGCTGGGCCGGGGGGTGGAGAAGGATAGGGATGTGATGTCACAAAAGAAGGAGTTCACTTCCTATCTTCTGAACAGGTAGAAACATCCCACCCACCCTCCCCTCTTTTTTGCATATTTTGTAATGCCAGGATATTTTCTTCTTTATGCTCTCATATTATCTATTAATAACAGAATGTGAATGTTTTCCTATATGCACTGTTATATTGTGGTTTTGGTAACACTATACAGTATGAATGTGAGAGTCTGCATGGTATTAATTTTGTTAAATAAAAGTCAAATCCTTGATCCAGGGAATTTTCAGATCGCCAGAATTTTTTCCCTTTTGAGGCATAATTGGCACAGGCTTCAGGCTGGGTTTTTTGCCTTCCTCTGGATCAAAACAGTGGATATATGTTAATGTATTTTAAGTTGTTTCTGTCACAGCAGCGGTAGGACCTTGCCAGAGTACTGCACAGGAAATTTTAGAAGAGGGAGAAAGGAGCTTCTCTCCTTTGACTGCACGGTGGGTTGATTGATACAGACGCTACTACTGCTTGTGCTAGGTGACAGCCTGCTTGGATTTCCTATCATCGAGGCACTGCAGTTTCAGGACCGGCAGCAGGGCTGCTGAACTTCTCTCATGGTGGGAGATGCAGCTCCTGCTGGTAGCATAGTTTGGGGCCATCCTCTCTGTAGGTAGAGGCAGCCTAATACTCAGTGGTGGATATAATGACATAGTGCTGATCTCAAGTCTTCAGTAAGGAACAGCAGAGCATAGTAGCAATCTCTTATGGAATTCTGGCTTTGAATATTGCCTTGGGGTGAGGCTGGCAAGGTCCTATTTATTTGATAAAATGTAAATAAATGCTGTGGCCTCTTTTTACCCATTTCCGGCTCCTGGTGTTTTATTAATGTATGTAACAATGGGGTTCAGAGGGGTGGCCGAAGGCGAAGGGAAATTGAGGAGTCCCCTTGTCAATGAGCCTTATAGTGGCATCAACCCACTTTATGCTAAGCAGCTGCAAATGACTATTTCCATTAGCAGTTGCTGTACTGTGAGCTTTGCCAAAATTACTGCTTTAGGAGGATATGGGGGGGGGGGGGGCTCTTGAGTCCCAGGTATTACTATTATTAGAAACTAGTCTAGTTAAAGGGATCCTGACATGATTTTATGGTGTAGTTTTTATTACTAAATTACACTGTGTACATTGCAAAAAAATCACTGTGTACATTGCAAATAATCTATGCTGCCATTTAAAATAGTTTTCTTTAACCAACAAATGTATTTTAGTTGTAATATTGCTGCATAGGCAGCCCGGTCATTATGCCTTATTGCCTTATTGCTGTGTAGGCAGCCATATTATTGTTCTTGCGAGAGAGAGAGACAGTACTTCATAATGCAAAAGCTATTGTTTCTTGTACTTAATGTAAATGGAGGAGTCATGGTTGGACTTGGGTGTTTTACTATCAAGTGCTATTCTGATATCTACCACCAGGAGAGCAGTTTTAGCAATACAGGTGTCAGGGAGCTGCTATCTTGTTACCTTCCTACTGTTCTGCTGATTGCCTGGTGGGGGGAAAGGGATGGGGGTTATATGACTCCAACTTGCAGCACAGCAGTAAAGTGTGACTGAAGTTTATCAGAGCAAAAAAGTTTATTAGAGCACAAGTTACATGGCCGGGGCAACTGGGAAACTGAGGGACTAACTACTTAGTCCCATGTCAAATTTTAAAATTTAATATATACAAAAAATATGTTTGCTCTTTTGAAAGACAGAATTCAATGCGGTATTCTGCTGCAGGAAGTGCTATTAACTCATGTGTTTTGTCAAAAACATGTTTTCCCATGACTAAATCCCTTTAGTGCCTGCCCAGACAACATCCCTGTATGCTCCTAATTTAGCATTTAGCACTGCACCAAATGATCACTATGATCACAGTGTATACATAAATATGGGAGCAATACCAAATTCATAAATTCCTAATTCACAAATAGATCTTTTCCCACTAAACAAGGGTATTCTTAGAGATCAGAAGAAAGTTTCACCTAAAGGTTTTTTTTTTACATTGACAACTGTTAAGCTGTGAAATTCTCTCTGCGAAGTAGTAACGCTGGCAAATAAAATAGTTTCATAAACTGCCTTCTAGCAAGTGAGAAAATACAAGGCTGTTGGTGTAAACAGTCATTGTACAGTGTTGATCCAGGCGCTGCTTTGTTTGCCATTTTGGAAACAGGATGTAATTTCTTTCCCTTATGAGGCAGATTGGACAAAGCTGGGTTTTTTTTTTCCTGGATCCAGTTAAGTAGGAATTAATTGAGGAAAAGAATGAGTGCGTTGGGCTTTTGCCTTTTTCCTATCAAGGATGTAAAAATAACAGTACATTATATAAGTAATTACTTAGACAGATATATTCATTTTACAGCAATAGCTAAATCAATCCTTAGAACTAGTGTAGCCTTATAGCAAGGATATTTTGTGGAATACTTTTCTTGTAAAATGTTTTTGTGGGCATTTTGGTAAGCTAAAAAGTCACTATATAGTATTTTTGATGGGGGGAATGTTGTGCAAATTAAATTTTTGAAGAATATGTTGAATATATTTGTTCCACTTCTTGTGGCCCTTTATATGCAGATGCGTTTAGCTGGTCCAAGCCAGTGTTGTATGATTATTTGCAATAAAAGACTGGATTCTCCATTTAGTAATTGCAATTGTCTCAACACCAGGGCGACAGTGCATGTCCAGTTTGTCAAAACTGAGGGTCGCAACAAATCTACCTTTCTCCTTGAAATGCGATCCCACCGGCGAAAAAGAGAAATCGCCGGTGGGATGGCATGTCCCAAAATCGCGGAAGTTGCCTTGAGAGGAAACTTCCGCGATTACCGGAAATCGTGGCGGTTGCGTATGCCATCCCACCGGTGATTTACATTTTCGCTGGTGGGATGGCATTTGGAGATTAGTCGCCTACAACCAGCCCTTACATGTACAAATATAGTATCTATTGTGTGGAATACGTGGGGCCTGGGGTTGTACAGATAAGGGATCTTTCTATCACTTGGATAACATACCTTAAGGGCTCTGGCACACGGGGAGATTAGTCGCCCGCGATAAATCTCCCTGTTCGCGGGCGACTAATCGGCAAATCGCCGAAAATGCCTCGCGAGGCAACTTCGGCGTTGTGCCGAAATCGCCTGTGCAGCGTGTGCCATCCCACCGGCGACTTACTAGTTTGCCGGTGGGATGGTAGTTCGGGGAAATTAGTCGCCCGTGACAAGGGAGATTTGTCACGGGCGACTAATCTCTCCATGTGCCAGAGCCCTAAGTGGGCTAAGAACCATTCAAACATTAAAAAAAACCAGAGGCATTGTTTTGCCTCCATTAAAGATTAATTATATCTTAGTTAGGATCACATACAAGCTACTGTTTTATTATTACAGAGAAAAAGGAAATCTTTTTTTTTTTAAATTACTGTTTTGTTTAAAATGGACTCTTTGAGAGATGTTCTTCCTGTGATTCAGAACTTTTGGATAACGGGTTTACAAATAATGGATCCAATACCTAAATACCAATGTATGTCCCAGTATATGGGAGTCATTAAGGTAGGTCCAGAATCCTACCAGCATTATACACACTCACTATTTATTGCATAAAAAGGCATTATGTGCTATCTATAATGAAGATAAGCTTGAATATAAAACCTGATTTATATACTAATGTTTTTTATAGAAGTGTGATGTTTTGTAAACAATCTCAGCAGCAGGTGCAGATCTAGTAAGCGCAGAGAAGTTATCCTGTATAAGGGTTAAATGAAAACAACTGTGAGAAAAACATTTCAAGCTGAAACAAACTTGGGCTTTTTTTTTTTAATGAGTGCATATTTTATACAAACAAGCACAATGTGTGTACCTAACCCTAATTAACAGAGCCGAGCAGCATTTGCCCTAATTGGAGCCGTATATGTGAAGAATTAATTGTGCAATTGTTGGAAACCATGGCCTGCATTCTTCATGCATGAAATCCTTCCAGAGAACACTAGCTGTAAATGCGCCCTCTTTTTGCACACATCTGCCTCCATGTTGTATGCCAATTCAGAGAAGAAAACAGACAGAAGCGGTCAGACAAAGTGTGCATTTCAACACAATATTCAAATGTGAGCATGAGAAAATGTCCCTCAATTAAGCCCATGCACCAGTTCTCCAGGGAACATTGTATAACCCCTTATTTGCAAATATCAAAAGAGTCACTATATTTTTTAACAGTCTAAAGAGGCTGATAAAAGCTCAGCATGTGAACTTACATACTGACCCCCCCAGTAATTGGCATCATTAAGTGCCAAGCATGAGTGCAGTCTTTGATGCCACATCTGGTACAGTGGATTATTCAAAAGTCCAGTGTTAAGAACACAAACAGCAAAAATTCAAAGGGCACCGCAGAAAAGGTGAAAGCACAATTAACATTACAATAGGCAGCACACGACAATATAGCTGGGCCTTTATTTCCTGAGGGTTTCCTTGGCTGGTTGTTAGGCTATCAGATAGAAAGAAGTGGGTGGGACAAATGCATTTTACCAAGGGAGTTCCTACATGGATTTGCTATAGTCTTCCTCAAGAAATGATTTTCTGCTGATAGATTTAATATTACATATAGTGAAACCTCAATTTTACATCCCCTGATTTAAGTTTTCTTTCATTTTACATTGTTTTTCTGTGGTCCCTCCAATATTTTATACATAATGCATTTCCCTGACATAATTTTTTTTTTTTGGTCCCATGAAAAACGTAAAATGGGGGTTCTACTGTATATAGAATCCATTCATTTAAAAAATGTTATTCTAAATTGGAAGGGTTTATTAGTGAGCATTTTTCTTAAACTGTTAAGCTGAAATAAACATAGAGCTGATTCTGTTGAGCATAAAATATGTATGAGCATCTATAACTGACAGAGCATTGGCAAAGAATTTTTAAAATGATTCATGTGGATCCAGAGCTAAAAGATCCCATTGTATTCTGTGCAGAGTCATTCAACTTGTCGCTAGAATTTGTCCTTTACTACACCCGTTATTTTCTGAAGCTGCATTACTTTACTAATACCTGGGGGAAAAAAGATCTTCAGGGAATACAATCGATTATGTTGGAATAGAACATTGCTTGAATTCACCTTGGAATACAGTCCCATTCTCTTTCCTTTATAAAGTACACACAGTATTGCCAAAACCATGTTTGGCAGGTCTCTGCTGTCTGTTCCATAGAACCCATGAGTCAGAGGTGGGAGACTCACAGAGCTGGCACAGAAGACTTAATCCCCCCAGGGATGGGCATAGACCGAAACTGCTGAAATGGGTGTTAGTCTGCACAAATACTTTTAGGCATACTGATTTGGAAATGCTCCCCAGAATATAAAACATAAACAGGTTCCTTTTTAAATATTCCTTTTGTACTTGTCTAAAAGATATATTAAGAAGTAGGTGTATTGCTCCTTATGGTACAATGATTTTTTCATTACTTTGACTTCTCTAATGTTTGTTTAATGTATTAATTTACTTACTGTAGTCCAATGATAGATGACTGTTTCACACAACATTCATTATCTCCTCCCATAGTCATATTATGATAAAATGGGATATTTTACACCTAATATAAATATAAGCATCAAGCCAAGTGCTTTTGTACGGGTCATGCTTTCATTTTTAACACCTCATATTTTAAAGTAGCAGTATAACCCCTTATCAACATGAGTCCAATAAATAGGGCTTGTGCTCAACATAGTTTCTGCTTATTGCTTTAATTAGAAAATATGTATGTTTTTTTTGTTATATGTTCACCAAACAGGAAAACATCTGGAATTAAAAGTAAAGTCACATGCTACTTTTTGGTATACACGCTGAATCTGGTAGAAGGGTGGGGTTTGTTTACACAGAAAGCTTCTTACAAGCATTAAAAAAATCACCAGACTATTAAGAACACACAAACCCTTTGCAAATAATGCCCTAGTCAGAATCAAGCACAGGAACCAAGTGCTATAATGAAAACCACTGCATCACTGTGCTTTACACAACTGACTGCATGAACATTTAGGGGACCACAACCACACATAAATGAGCCCTATTGTCTCTAGTAAGAGGACATATCAATTAAAAAAATAAAATGATTTTGTTTGAATAATAATATTAACTTTTAATAATTCAAGTTTTTTTAATCAAATTTACAACTTGCTTTTTTCTGTTCATACTCCATAGCTGAGATTTTGTAGCATTTTCTCACTCTCTCTCTCAAAGCAAGAAAACACTTGGGTGACAAAATGCTAGAAATCCCCCAATCTACCATTATACTTGGGCTGCAAATGATGAGCCCTAGGGATGAGGCTTACATTTCCTGCCCCAATATGCATTAAGATCTGCTATGTTTGAGAATTTGCTGGTCAGCTGTTTGAAATCAAACAGTATGCAGGGCCATTATACCAGGTAACAGTGGGCCCAAAGATCTCAATGGTGGGCCCCCCAGAGTTATTACAATATATTTGTAAAAGGACTGCCCAGAAGAAGGAGAACTAAAATATGTATAGGTAAGAAATAATGAAATGAATAATGAAGTATGTGCATACAGACATATGCATGAGGTGCAGATGCGCCACCACGGACCATCATATGAGCAGATAAACCATAATCACTAATGCCAGACTTGCACCTACTATAATATTAACACACATTCCAATAGACTTAAAGGAGAAGGAAAGTCAAAATCTATTAAGCACACTATTAAATAGTTTTACTATTGCTGTGTAAAAACGCTATATTTCTGGCTTGCCTAATGAAAGATTTACAGAGATACACATACTACAAACTACATACTTGTTTCAGTGAATGGCGCCGCCATCTTTAACAAGGGATGCCCAGTCCCTCTCCCTCACTGTCTCTACTGCGCATGCGTTCCCCTGCTGCCTGCCGGCTCACAAACTAACTCAGCACAGAATGTAATAAGCCATCAGCTGATACCACAGTCCCTCCCCCCCCCGCTCCAATGCACACTCAGCACTCAATGTAATAAGCCATCAGCCGCCGCTGCCACCCCCCGTCCCCCCCCTGCAGGTCACTGCTGACACACTGCACAGCACAGACTGTAATTGAACTGTCACCCGCCCCTGCAACACCGCCCCCTGCTCCTCGCTCACCGCTCCTGCCTACTGCGTCCTCTACAGCTGGGGGGAGCACCCCTGATGTGTGCGCATGCGCCGCCTACAGTCCATGTCCCCAAGTTTGTGCAGGAGCGATGCATTATGGGAATCTTCTCTACCCAGCTCAGCGTTTTTTCTTCCTGTTTGGCTTTTGATCATCTGAACAGGTGAAATATGGGGAGACTTAAGAGCACTATTGAGACAACTGAAGGTATGCCTGCAGCTTGAGAATAACTCTTTACTAGCCTTTCCATCTCCTTTAAGAGAGGCACGTGTTCTCAATATCAGATTATCCCTTTGCATGCAGACAGCCACAGCAGCCCAGAGCAACAAGTTCATCATTTCTAGCCTAATCACTCGTGGGGCTTTCACTGCTGTGTAAAGCCATTTGTTCTGCTTAAATGTATATGTATATAATGTGCACATTTGTGTTTATTTACTGTATACTATTTATATACGCTGTCGCCTATTTGTGTCCTAATCATTAGCTCCATGAAGAGCTATAAATCTCTACAAATAAACCTCTAAATATAGACTGTTTATACAACATACACATACGGAAACATTAACTAGATAAATTAAGCATAGCAAAAACTGTAAGATGAGTATATGTTTATCTAAGCTGAATAGCATTACATCACATATACATCTGACACAAAACCAATCCAGATATAGCTCTTACACTTCTCTTCTCATCCTAATCCTCTCCTTTTTTTCTTTTACTTTGTCTTTTATCCTTTAGCTCCTTACCAATCTACCATTATCCCTATGCCTACCACTCCCTGTCTTTACAGCAGGGATTCGTAACCTATAGCTAGGGACTCAAAAATGGGACTCAGGATTATGTAATAAATGGCACTAAATTTACCTAGGTGCAGTTACCCATAGCAGCCAATCAGCAGGTAGAATTTTATGGTCACTTGTTTAAAAGCAAACATCTTATTGGTTGCTATGGGTTACTGCTACTGTGGCAGATTTACTAAAAGTTGAAATGTTTTCATTTTTAAGAAACCACAAAAAACATTTTCCACATTTATCAAAAGATCTGAATTGAAAAAGTCCAAATGAAAAAAGTTGTGCAATAACTATGACTTTTTTGTATTGTCTCACAAAACTACAAAGCAAAGAAAGATTGCCAATTGTAAAAGTGTCATCTGCCATTTACTTCTACATGATCTTGACAGATTTTAGGTGAGTATAGATGATAGTATTTTTGGATTCAGAATTGTTGCAGTTTTGTCTCATAATAAATCTAGGAAAAGTCACAACTTTTTGGGGTTTTTGACAACAAAAAGCCTGACCCAATAGAGTTGCAGCTTAGTAAGTGCCCCCTTTAGTGCCTTTTATTACATATGGGGCTACATTGTTTATTGTGGGTCTTCATGATCTCCTTGAATGAAAACTATTCCTTTAGAATGAATACTTAACCAAAAAATAGTTTATATTTAAGTGGCCTATTAAGGAATCTTACAAAACTCGAATATATATATATATATGTCAGGATCTTTTTCCTTGAGCCACCATTTTGTGATGGTCTGTGTGCTTCCTTAGAGATCACGTGACAGGAAATAATGCAGCTCTAACTGTAATTGGAAGTAGTGTGAGAGACACAACTTTGTGCATTAATTGGCTGATGTGACCTATCATGTATGTGTGTCCTTGGTTTGTTTGAGTGCCCTTGGTTTGTTTGTGTGCACCATGAATCATATGATCCCAGGGGTGTGCCTCTTATGACTTAAAATGGCAATTTGCTGTTTAAGATTACCCAGTGGCACATACTACTAAAGAAGTACATTTTAAAGAAAATGTTTTATTTAGATGAAGCAGGGTTTTACATAAAGGCTGTTTTATGAGATATATTTTTACAGCGACCTACACTAGTTTTCCTTTAAATGCTGGAAAAAGTCTTCCTCCATGCCTCAAATGCAGCCATTTGATTCTAAAACGAATCCAGTAATAGAAACAAATTTTGCAGTTGTCAGTCAGCCATGTCATAAAACTTATCAAAAGTTAGCTCTCATTAGTCTATTGTAGTGTTAATATGCAGAAAAGATGTTGCCCACCTTTAGTGTTTAGATTCATTAGTTCCCCATATTTTAACTTTATTGCAACCAGAAATCCCTTGTTTTCCTGATCTTACCAACATCTTTAGGAATGAAAGAGAAAATGACATGTATTATGAATGGACAATGTTATGTGAGTCATGTAATGTAGCTGGAGATATTGCACAATGTAATGCTGGGACGAGTGGGAGCCTGGTGAATTAAGCAGAGAAATGATATGACTGCAAAGCTTACGTAAAACTTGAATAATGAAAAAAGTAAAACGCATGGCTATGTGATGAGTAATGAGTTCTTGGCCACAGAAATACAACTGTTTTTCAAAGCTCTTTGGAGAATCTATTTACCAGCATAGGCTGCTCTGGCACAATTTTATAAGGAGCAATACAATTAAGTGGAAAGTATGATAAGATCATGATTAGAACATTTCTATTAATGTTTCTTTTTATTTTGTAAATTCTATGTTTTACTGTCAGTAAAAACAATGTTTGTAGAAAACAATTGTGTCATCAATACTAAATTCTGCAAGCAGTGTTATACTATGGTGGGGGTGGCCACAAGGCCAATGTAAAGCCAGGCAGTTGGTCCGTTACCTCTCTGTTTACTACAGTAGTTTTGACACAAGCTGAAAGGTCTAAAGCAACATATTTAAAGGGGAACAAAGGTAAAAAAAGAAGGAAACAGAGAGGAAGCAATATAGCAGGGGAATGGAGAGAATGAAAAGCTGCGCCAAAGTTCAGTCTGGTGAGAGGGGTGGAGGGATGTGGGAGAGAATCAGAGAGGAAAGCACCAAACTACTGAATGGCTGTTAAGACTCAGAAAAAATATTATATTAAAAGTTCACTTTTAATAAATTAACTAAAACCAAAACTCCCGGCTGTATAATGTGGATATTGGAGATTGCCAAATGGCATTCATTTCAAACCATAAACAGCAAGTGTCCAGTGTGGGTCCAGAAATCAAATCCCTAGCCACTCCTTATATACAGGTTGCTCAATGTGATGCCAGAAAAGCACCATATAACCGCATGAAGAAGTACGAGATGGGGGAATAGGGGAGAGGCTAGATATCTAGACTAACCCAATTTGCATCCTAGTGTTCTTATCATCCACCCAAAACTATCAGTGACAGTGGCATCAAAAGGTACCCAAGCTGTCACTCAAATTTGAGCAGTGGATACAATTTCAAAAAACCTCAGCATTCTCACATACTTAAACATTGTGCAGAGCGATCAAGATGCCTGGCGTGCCTGATATAGGGGGCCTGTGGGTCATGGGGCAATGAAGTCCTCTCTATTAATGTTTCTCATCAGGAAATTTAAAGCTACCATTTAGGGATAACCCCTTATGAAAACAATTTAGTTGGACTATTTATATTTAGGATTTCTTATGGGGAGGGGGAATTCTGGCAAGGTTGAACTTAAAATCTGAGAAAAACATACTAACCTGTTAAAAACTAGAGCCAAGCAAAAGTATTTGTCAAATTTCACATATTCAGAACAGGGGGCATAATGAGAATTCTCCTTATGTTACTTCAGCTCAGCAATCACCTTACTTCACATCACCTTACTTGGTGGGCACTTAACCTTACTGCAGGCACAATTCAGGGCCTCTGTATAACACAAAGCATACATATCACTATACAAGTGACAAAAATAGGAGTCTGACATATGCCTAATGATTCATGTTACGATCTCCATGAGTTGATTTAAGGTAAGTCACCTAAGGGTTATGCCAATGAATAAAAAAAAAATACAGTTTTGCAAATGCAGAAGAGTATCTTCTGCATTCTGTAGTCCATAAACCCCAACATATGGGGCACCATTCAATGCCTTTTTATTTCTGGTATGTTATTTATGTCAAAATCACTAAACATCAATGTATGGGTTCCTTTTCTTCATTCTGGTAAAAATGTCAGCGAAAACTGGCAACATCACAAGTCTTTATTTAAACAAGATCTCCTAATACAGCATGGAGTCACAACAATCAAGCCATTAGACAAATCCAGTAAACCTGATAATGAAGTCCATATGTAGAGGTGCTAAGGAATTTATAGCAATAGATTATTATTAACTCTATCCATCCAGCAGGGATATGCACACTCTATTTCACAAAGACATTCAATTTCCATTAAAGCAAGATATCTGTACTCAAACTGCCATTAATATTTTATCCAAAATTGCTGGAGAAAGTGAAAACTAAAAGATTTCCTTGCATTTTTTGAATTTTTCCAGTAACTAGCACTAGAGATAAATGTCTTAAGCAGGAAGCAAAGTGTTCTGATTTAGTACCATTTATAAACCATTTATATTTTTTTAGACTTACTCATCCACTCCTAGCATTATTGCACAGTTTTTTTCTGAATCTGATTTGCTAAATGCTGGAGAGCAGCAAAATATAACTGTTTCCAACCAAAAATAAAGCTTATTTGTAAAGTTTATTGTGTTTTTTAATATGACATTGTTCTATATAAGTATTTGATCCCTTTACATCATTTGGTAGAACCAGGTGCTGCAGCAAAAATGTGTTTGAGGCTTTTTGGGTAAAGCTTTGCGCATTCGTTTGCGTGTGATTTTGGCTCATTCTTTCAGGCAGGTTTGCTCCATCATCATGCACCTCATCTTTTAAAAAAGTGCCACAAAATTTCATTTGGATTGAGACCAGGGCTTAGGGTTGATCATTGAACGATATTAGCCTTTTTTTGTTTTGAAGAATTTCTTTTGTTACTTTGGCACTGTGTTTGAGATTGAGATGATGATTAACTTTTGCTCATGATTCTACCACCATTGTACTTCACTGTAGCTATGGCTGTTTGTTAACTGTAGCTATATCATTTGTTTTACGTTTGAGCAGTGTTAGATTTTGCCATAAGTGTTTATTTGAATTTTGCCAAAATGCCTTGGTTTAATCTAACCACAAACCTTTACCCATAGTGCTAATGGGTCATTGTTTTGGCAAATTCCAGATGTGCCCTCACATGGTTCTTTTTAAGTAATGGGTTCTTTTCTGCCTCCTCCTTTAGCTAATTGTACCATGCCATCTGTGAACACTTAGACTGAGGAATGTTCATAGATTATACTTTGTTAATCCTTTGGATAAGATGACGCTCACAACATATGATATATATATGAGATGTACCATCCATACGCTCATATATTTATATATGTATAAACTCTAATGAGCAGGGCCCTATGATTCCATTTTGATTCTGTAACCCTTGTTTGTTACCTATACTGCACCAGGCACCCTGCAAAAAAATCCAGGGCCCAGTGCACACTTCAACCATTACCAGACACTGGTCCTTCCTCTCTGCTGTCCACCATCTCTCGTGCATACCCAGCTCCCCAGCTAGCCGTGCAGCTAAGGAGAGGGGTTTTAATTATAGCTATAAAGGAAGCAGACCCTGTGGGCCCCCCTTACCCCCAGGCCCCTGTGGTCTGCATCCTCTATAGTACACCACTGGTTACATTATTGTAAAGCCCCTTTTTATTGTAATATTAATGTATAGAACTGTTTTACTTACTGACGCTATGTAAATAACTGATCCTGATTATTGCTATTATTCTTTATTTATTTAGCAGTAATATATTCTGCAGTGCTTTACAGAGATTATACTTCATTCCCATCAGTCCCTGTCCCAGTGGAGTATATAGTATCATTCACATTCACACTATGTTCAACATGATCTGGCTGTGCTCTGCATCTCATGCCAGAGGGGTGTAAGGTGCAGAGCACAGCATCACTTGGTGCACACAAGACCTGTCCCTACCATCTGTAAGTACAAGTATCCATTGCAACCTGCATCCATTCTCTAGCATGCACATCTGAATGATGCACAAGTCAGGGGATAGTTAGGGGGTGGAAGGGAGGAAGCCAAAGTGCCACCCCACCCCAATTTTTGTGAATACAGTAATGTTGAAAACAGGCAGCAAAGTAGTCACTGGGAAGCCACAAATAACAATAAGGGCAATTACAGCAACAAGCAAGGCTATGTGGGAAGTGCAAAAAAAATGGGCACTGTTGGACCAAAAGCCTGGTATTATCATTCTAAAACTCTCTAAAACCACTAAAAAAAGGAAATTTATGTAGATTTCAAAAATTCTTAGAGGACCACTCTAAGGTGCCATGTTTTTTTTGGGTGTAGATCTCTTTTAACAATTGCTAATGTGCAAATAGGTGTTAATGGCAGATTTGCGTCAGTCAGAATTGTACAGTCTCTAAGGACTTGCTGACTGGCCCAGAATCAGAGGTGCGTTGGGTAGAAAAGCTTTGTGTAGCCAATACGTTACACACATCTTTGTGACTGGTATGGAATCAAGAATCATAACAAACAGTTTGCGCATCTGTGATAACAAGTAACAAATCAGGAGAAAGGTGGCCTCTCTACTCCCTTCCAAAAGGGTAATTAAGAGTCACAGAAACAAACAAGATGACACCACAAAATGAAAACCTACTTTGACATACACATGCATTTCTAATGGCCGAGTACTAGTCATATAGCATGGTAAACAACTCAGGATATCTAAAACAACTCCCTCAAAGTGCCCAGGCTTGTGAAGAAATTCACTTAACTGTTTCCAAATGTGATGTTCCTAATGTCCTGATAATAACTCAGATGAAATATTCTGGCAAATATTTACGGTGCATTTTATAGTGGAAAATGTGGTTGGTTTTAACACATGGCCTTAACATTTTAGAGAATTTCTAATTATTATGCTGACATTGCAGCAACACTGTTACTCATTTATATATTTCTGTCTCACTGAGAAGATGCCAAGATCCTAACGGTTTACATATGTTTGCAATGAAATGTGTTTCCTTCAGCAGGTTTTCATTTGACTTCGCTAACAAAGGCTATTTTTTGAGATCATGTGGGGAACAGTAAGGGTGCAGAAAATAATACTTGGATGAACGAGTTTAAATAATTAACTTGGTTTAAAATAGGGATGCACTGAACCCACTTTTTAGGGTTCTACTGAACCCCCGAACCCACCCTGATGGATTCTGCCGAATCCCGAACCAAATCCGTATCCTAATTAGCAAGGGAAGGGAAAAAAATGCCCCCCCCCTAAATTTTAACCCTTTCCAAATGCTAATTAGCATATGCTAATTTATGGTATTTAGGATGCGGATTCGGTTTGGCCAGGACCGTGGATTCGGCCGAAACCGAATCCATCAAAAAAAATCCTGAATCCCGAACCGAATCCAGGATTCGGTGCATCCCTATTTTAAAATCAGTAGTTGGTCATGACAAACAGCATATAGTAACAACTACACAACGGACTTATGATTTAAGATACCAATTTCTTTTTACCTCAATACACTATGCTTTGATATCCTTAATTACACACATATCTGCCATAGATTTTATTGGTGCAAGTCCATGAAGTGATTATATCAACTATAATCAAGGGGTGAAGAATGTTGTTAGTTTAGAAAACACAGGTTTATTCCTTAGTTACTGATAACATATTTACTAGTGTATGGCCACACTTATTGGACTCATGGGAACACTATCCCTTACCCACTGTAAGTGGTGAAGTTTTATGTGTGGCATTGTGCCAAACCAGACATTGATAGCTATCCAGAGTTTATCTTCATTCTTTTAATTGTGCCCTTGAGTGCTTTGGCCTTGCTCACATTATTACCCAATATATCAAATCTACTGCACTCACTCTGAATGTGGCACTGAGAAAGAGAGTCCTGCATTTATTGCCTATCTCTGTAAAAAGTGGTGCAGTTTTGCAGCTCTTGTGTCTGAGGCAATAGTAAATGAACCCTTATGTCTTGTTAGGGAAAGTATTAAAACCTGGTGCTCACAACCCATCCTTAAACAAAACTAAAAACTATAAATTGGTCAGTTCTATGCTGTAATAGTTTAAACTTAAACAAGAGATATACCCCGGGCACAAAAAGCAGTCAGTTCTATGTTGTATTCGGTTAAACTTAAAAGACAACCATACCCCGGGCTCAAACAAACTATCATTGCCTAGACCCCCCCTCACCTCTTCCTTATTGCAAATCACCGCCGACACGGACCCTGCTTGCACGTGCACAGTTTAAGCAGATTTCCTGCTACCTCCAACTGTGCATGCGCAAGCAGGTTCGTTTCGGCGGAGAAACCCAAAGAGTTTTCAGTTGGTAAGATGTCGGCGAGGTACGCTGCTGCGCTACTCTGCATTTTTAGCTAGCTGTTAGCGATAGGGACAGAGGTTAAACTTAAAAACCATGCGATAAGTGAGAGGTGAGGGGGGGGTCAACGCAATGATAGTTAAGGGTGCTTTTTGCACCTGGGGGTATAGTTCTCCTTTAAGAAAACAAACCAACTGGCTTTGGAGAGCACATTATATGCATTACAATTTAATTTATGCTAGTCAGGCCAGCAATAACTTAAATTTCAGTTGCTTTTTTACCCAGCAATGGACTGTTTGACTCCAGGCCCCAAGGCTTTATTGCATATGTAGCAATTATGATTGTTTTCACTGATCTACCTTTGCTTAAACCTGTTAAACCTCATACCTGGCATGTTATATTTCTTGAGTCATATGGGGGCATATAACTCTGTATGTATAATATTGCTTCGTGTCTGTCCATTAATTGAATTTATATATAGCGGTATCCTTCTGGGACAATTTTATGAGAAAATTCTAGCTTCACACTATACATAAACTGAAAGAGACATTCTTGGAGGGTTAACAATGTAGCACTGAAAGAGTAGGGGGGTACTAACACCCTAATTCATACAACAGCTCATCTCAGATCCATGACAATGCCTTGTATTATTTTTCTTTTTAATCAGATGATTACAAGTTAGCTGATCAAAAAGAACGCTGCTAGGAAAGCTGGCTTTTTTTAAGTAAAGCATCACATATGTTTTGAATATAAGTTCACTTTAAAACATAATGTGGTTCAGTGCTCATTAAGGTCTTAATCCTGAAAGGAGGAAATCACACACAGTCATTTTCCCCTGTTGAATCAGAAGTTATAAATATGCCCAGTTTATTTCTATACAAGGATCTAATGCATTAGCATCAATAACATGTATGAAAACCAGAGAAATGATCCATAAAGGCTACATCTTTGGAAAATGTGATAAAGACAGATAAAAGAAAAAAAGCAATGTTCTTTATCAAAATATTTTGGATACATGTCCTTATCAGAAAAAATGCTAATTCTATTTACTATATTTAAATTAATTGAAAAATGACTTTATTATTGTATTTCTATATGCAACTAGAGGTCAACCAATGCCTCCTAACTGGTGGACAGAAAGTGGTGTAAACCAGTTTAACCATTTGACTAGGTGATTTTGTTCAGCACAAAACCCAGTGTGAGTTAATCATAAATAGGGCAATCATAAATCAGGATGTAGGTGCTGTGTAGTATATATCTGATCTGTGACAACTAAATATATCCATAATTCCCCTGCAGTGAGAATAACTAGCTTCTTCCACACACATATCTGCTGACATATTTTGTTGTCATCAAGCTGTACCTCTGAAGCAAGACTAGACATGGCCCAAGTAACTTATGACAGACGTACACAGAAGATGTGTTTTATGGGTAATTCCATAATTGGAAAGGATCTTCTTCTTTCAATATTGCATGCAAGGATGCTGCTTTTAAAACAAATCATACTAAATTTCCTTCCATAAACAATGGTAATTTAACTTGCGAATATTTTGTTTATTGTTCAAAGCGAGTTTATGATGTGATGGGTGGGTTTGATTGAATTTGTTTCAGCTGATTGAAAAAAAAAAAAACTGTTTCCATTCCCATTACAAAAGAGTTTCCATTTTATTTGTAGCAGAGCTCAGACAGATCAACTTCAGCATCATGTAGAAGGTTTTTGTTTAGCTCAAACTCCTTTCCGTTTAAAAGGACCACATACTAATAAATGCGGATTTGCTCAAGCAGGCTCCCTTACTCCAGTTCTTTACACATTCCTAGCAATGATTACAAAACACAAGTTTTGATTATCTAAATATTTTCAATATGTGTGATTTGTCATTAAACTGCCAGCCAAACAAACATTTTGTAATGTAATCCCCATATAAAGTAGAACAAGACTACTTATATTGTAATGACACCCACTGTGACCTACAGCACTTATATTTGCTGTAAGTTACCCTCCCATATAGATTGTAAGCTCTACGGGGCAGGGACCTCCATCCTCTTGTGTCTTTGACTCTTAACTTATTGCAACTGTTACTGTATCTTGTATTTATTTGTATTTATTGTTATACTTTGTATTTATCTATTATCTTATTAACCCCCTGTTTGTATTAATGTATTCTACTGTACAGCGCTGCGTACATAAGTAGCGCTTTATAAATAAAAATATACATACATACTTATAATATATACATTATTCTCCTCAACTCCGCAAGACAGATGGCCCAGTTGCAATTACTTAACTGTTAACTGCATTAAGATAAGAGTGTCTATGTTCTATGATGTTTTTGTATATGTGATGCCTTGAGAGGAACACATTTAGCCTGTCTATATTACCTTTATGACATTTTTATTTCGCTAAATACTACTAACCATGCAATGATTGGGTTACTCTGGGTAAACACTGGCACCTTTTCTTTTAGGTGAAACCGTGCAAATACATTTTTATTCATATAATCTTAGGTTATTATTCTAAAGATTCAATGTCAGAAGCAGCTCGCGTCTGTTCCAACTACAATAGTAATTCGCCTAGAAGGACATATAGGTAGGACACAGTTTTCCATCAGTATTCATCTAAATTAAAAAAAAAATGCTGAAATATAAGCTACATTCTGAGTAGGACATGGCATAGAAAACTATTAGTCTATAATGTCTGCTACATGGAAAAGTTACAGGACAGATGCTGCTTTGAGGAGTTTGTTATTTAATGTAATTTTTTCTAAAAATGTAATTAAGCAGTGCTAGAATTTCTTGCAGACTGCCCATAAATCATGGAGAAAAACATTTCTTGCCCCCAGAATCTTAGGGTCTCCAATTCTGCATTGAGTCTCTCTCTTGGATGATCAATCCCTGGGAGACTCCAGATGCTTCAAGCCAAGCATCACTTACTATAAAGACAGCTTTGATATTCGGTGTATTTGTATTGAGGTTTTATCTCTGTTTAATACAATTAACAATTTGCCATTTTGCCACCAGATTTGCAGTCATCAGATTTAGTTTAAGCAGTTCTTTATCAAATTAATGCAATTGCTTATTGACATTGTTTGTGTATTTTCTAAGAATGGACTTATATTACATACATTTATATTTTATCTATGGCATATATTATTGCCTCTTATGGATCTATCCGTTTGCTTAATTGCTGCTCCTGGGTGTAGGATTTATATTGTACTGCATTTCTGGTTTATATACTAATTGATAAAGGACCCTACCATGTATAGATTCAAACACATGTTGTGTTATGTGATGTCACATATCACATCTGCTTTTCTGTTTAACCATTTATTTATGAGTTATTATAATTGTGTGCTGGAAATATGCATATCTACAATGTAGTATGTAGTATTCAGCACCAGTGCCCGGTAAAACTTGGCATATAATGGTAGAAAGGATCAAAGAGTATGTATATATATATATATATATATATATAATATATATAAATAAAAAATACCTTACACACCCAACTACCACATTACGCAATGTAATCTGTAAGCAGGTGTTCTTACTTATTACCATCCCAATCCTCAGGGCAAGGATAATGACAGTTTAACTACTGTTCCATTTATTGGCTGCATTTCTGTTTAAACTAAACTAGGAATATGAGCAAATCTTCTTTCAAACACTGCATAATATAGCTTAATTTTGACATGTACTTAACATTTCTAACATGGCTATTTGGGGGGTTTAACTCACCCACCTTGAAAAGAAAGTATTGAAGTGATAATGTTGTCATGTAATATTTCTAATCTTTGTGATTTATCATGTTGATGAGCATGTTTAAGTTGAATCTTTTCATACTTTTGCCTATCCTGTTCTGTTTAACCTGTTCATAAATTAAGATAATAAAATAATACAATTGAAAATATTCTGGTGCTCCCTTCAAAGAACAAACTGAGTGGAACAGATCGAAATTCCTTTCTAGTAAACTAAGTCATGCTCAGTAATACTACTGTACATATATAATGAAGAAAATGAAAGAACACACTAAGCATGTGCAGTGTCAATGACTCAAAAGATAACCTAACAAAATCAGAAGATAGCGAGCTCCTGTGCACTCCTGGACTATTACTGTTTTAGGGTTGCTGAACCTCCCGGCTGGTATAAGTTCTGCATTTGAAATACAGTACAGCATTTCTATGCATATTTTTAGGTGTTAGTTCTGCTTAATGTTCTCTTTCATTTGAATATACCGTTGAATATAACCTTTACATTCTAATTTAATTTATTTCTTTTAACCATAGATTCTCTGTGCTTCAAATCGACACACCCAAGCCAATTTACAGATCAGCTTTGCATGGGAAGGAAAGTTCTTTGCTAGTTATTATCTGTGCTCTGACTATGACATACAGCTGAGGCACATGCTGCAGCCCTGTAGGAATTAAGCAAGGCAACGTTTTACTGAAAAAGACCAGACATTGTTTGATCTTGATCCAATGTATTATCATCCTGCTTGGGAAAAGAAGAATCGGCTCCAGAGGATGTCTGTTTCTTTGGACCTTTCCATTAGCAAGACCACATTATAATGTATTAAATGTTTTTTCCTTTACTACTTTGTTATAAAAATGACTACATTTCTGAAATCTGTTGTGCTTGGGGATGTTTTATTCCAACTGAGCTTTACTAATTCCATGTGAACAGAATTCAATGATTCCATGCATCGCATTCAGTAATCACTGAGATACCCTTCTATGTGGTGATTTTTTTCTCCATTTAACCCACTGATGTAGGTTAAGGCTCTCGATCCAGTGTGCACAATATGGCCCTGTGATCAAAACACCCCTAGTTAGCATCATTTCCTTTATTTCAGCCCCACTTCACATAGCCCTCATTTAGCATTGTAAGCTGGGCCTTTTGCACTTCAGTTTTCTCCTTTAATTTAAGATATATCCCTTTGTGCCCATAGGAGGCCTCAGGAACTAGAGCCTGCTAATGATTATGGCCTCTGTACACCCTGTACTTAAGTGTGTGTCAAAAGCTTTATAATAAAAAGTCATTTTTTAAAATTAAACATGAAACCCAAATTGTTTATTTTTTAAAACATCTTTACCAGTTATAAACCAGTTCAAAATCTCTGCTGTCCATTATACAGTCCCTTCGCTGCCTCTATCCCACTGCCATTGCAATCACTTTCAGTGTCCCCCCTCCCTTCTAACTGTCTATAATCCCACATATTATGGCAATTGCATCAGGTTCAACACATTATTATTATTATTAATAACATTTATTTATAAAGTGCCAACATATTCCACAGCGCTGTACAATAAGTGGGTTTCATACATTGGACATACAGAGTAACATATAAAGCAATCAATAACCGATACAAGAGGTGAAGAGGGCCCTGCCCAAAAGAGCTTACAATCTACAAGACATTTATTAGGGATGAAGCAAAGCTTGCCTAGACGGCTTCTACAAATGGCATCTTGCTTTCTGTGTTGTGTAAAGGTAAAAAAAGAATAAAGGAAACAAGGTTTGACTCATTTATATAGTATTAGTAATTTTTGTTTTTCTTGATTAAAATGGTAGAAGAGGATTTAGAATTATTTCCTACAGTGATATTGTTCAGACTTTATTTGTTCATGGCTAGGTTATGTAATCTGGTTGATACATTCCATTTTTTGCATTTGCGTACAAAATTAAATCTCTTCATACTTTGTGTGATATTGTCATTGTTTATAAATACGTAAAAAGCATTTTTTTAAATAAACAATCCATTTATTATATGAGCACATTTTGAGTACAGGGAAACTGATTGAAAAATCAATAAAACAACATTTTTTTCTGCTCTGTTTCACTGTTATTATGTATGTTTTAGTAGTTTTCGGTAGTTTTGTAAAAGTGTAATCTGCTTCCATTAATTAAAATGTGCTTCTTTCTTTCTTTCGACCATCACAGCTTTCTGTTTCCAATTACTGGCTTACATAAGTGGCTGCTAGTATCTATCTAGACTTGTTTTATATGATAACTAAAAGAGGCAGGTTAATGGTATCTGCACTAGTGTATGTGATTAAAAGTGATTCTGAGAAGAAAACTCTGTGGGACTTTAATCTCTGGAATGTTGACTCCTTTTGAGGTCAGTAATCGGGTACTTTGTAGTTCTCAATAGCAGCAAGTGTAAGCCTTCCCAGCAGACCCCTGGGTTTGATAAATAATTGGTACTTTTGAACTAGAAAAAGAGGATGTGAACTTTCTTAATTAAACACATGCACCCCCCCCATGCCCAAAATAATCTCATACGCTAAACATATAAAATAAAAAGATTGAACAAAGATGGGATCTATTATCCAATATGTATGGGGCCTGTAATCACCATACCTTAAGGCTACTAATAGCATGTAAACAAACCCAATAGGATTCAAGATGGATTCATGCAAGTTAGTTACCATCAAGTATAAAGCTGGCCATACATGTGGCGATCTGACGATGTTTCGTGCGACCATCGGTCGCACGAAACATCATCAGATCCGCCAAACACCATTCAGGGCTGAATCGGCAGGTAAGGAGGTAGAAACAATAGGATTTCTACCTCCTTCTGCCGATTCAGCGCTGAAGGGAGATTTTGGTCAAACTGGTCAAACTGGTCCGATCGGCGAGTCGGCCGATATCAGCTGCTTCCTGCGATATCGGTCGACTCACCGACATACCATACACGCACCAAATATCGTACGAAACGAGGTTTCGTACGATATTATCGGTGCCTGTATGGCCACCTTAAGATATAGGATCTATTATCCTGGGGTTTTCTAGATAAGGGATCTTTCTGTAATTTTTTTTCTAATTAATTTGTATTAGATTTTTTTAAACATTTTACAGAAAAGAGAGTAATAATAAAGGCAATGAATTGAAGTTAAATAAATATAATTATGACCAATGTATTTACTCATAAACCCCAAGACACAGAATGGGAAAAAAGCAGTGAGTAAAAGAAAGAAAAAAAGAAAATATCTTCCCATAATATGGATCACCATACCATAAATTGGCTTAAATTCATTTAAACATTAAATAAATCTAATAGGCTTGTTTTGCCTCCAGTAAAGATTTATGTAGCTTAGTTGGGATCAAGTACAAGGTACTACAAGGTACTGTTTTATTATTACAGAGAGAAAGGAAATCATTTTTAAAAATAAGAATTATTTGATTAAAATGAAGTCTATGGGAGATGGTCTTCCCGTAATTGGGAGCTTTCTGGATAATGGGTTTCTGGAAAAGGATTCCCATACCTGTACTGTTTTATTATTACAGAGGATAAGAAAATAATTAAAAAAAAAATACAGTTATTTGATTGAAATGGACTCTATGGCAGATGGCCTTCCCATAATATTCAAGCCTATATTAAATAATTCTGAGACTTTGGAAATGCTCCAGACTCATATTTAAATAAATAATTCTTAATTTTTGACTACTCTGCTTCTATGCTGTGGTTATATAGCAATACCTTTCAGTTGATTTTGATGCTGATACCTACAGTATATACATATATACAGTACTACATTTGTTAATTTAAGTGGCAGAAAACAAAAATGAATTGCAGTGGTCTGTGCCTGAATATATTGGTTTAACAAAATAGGCCACTATTAATCTTTCCTTAGGAAGACTAACTAAAATGGTTTCATTTTTTTGCAGGACCAAGCAGGCAATTAACAGCTCACACACCTCTAGTTAATCTATTGTTTTAAGGGAGTTTTCATGCTACCAAGCAATAAAGATGCTATTATTGCAAGAACAATATCCCTGGCTAATCCCAATTTAGTTTTCTAGCTGTGTAGGCAACAAAAGCTTTTGCAGAGGAAAAGATAAAAGAATGCTCTCTGGGCTTCTAATCTCATCAGTAAAGTAGGAGTTTTTAAAGTTCAGCTATTTTTGTTATTATTCAGCTACTGAGTAAAAACAAAACATGTTTTTTCTGCTTCAAATACTTTATTTTGTGGGGCCAGTTTTTCCATTTTGGCTTGAAGGTTGTTTTAAATACCAATGCACAAGACCTATGTTCTAATTAACACTCAACAGGATGCCCAGGGGTGAGTTTTGTGCTATTTGAGATTTGTTTTTTTTGTTTTTTTTTTTAAATGAAGGGGCAATTTGTACCATAGAATCTAGCAATACCTTGAACTATGGTTTAGAAAAACATTAATACCATACAATTAACTAAATTTTAAAAAAGAGCAAAGGGTCCTGTAAATTAGTGCATCAAATATATTTGGCTTAACTTGCCTAGTATACAGAATGCATATGCTAGACATTCTTTTATGTTTCCTCTCTGGGCAGGCTACATGATAACCTAATACAGTGGTTCTCAACCTTGCTAAGGCCGTGACCCTTAATACAGTTCCTCATCTTGTGGTGACCCCCAACCATAAAATTATTTTCGTTGCTACTTCATAACTGTAATTTTGCTACTGTTATGAATCGTAATGTAAAGATCTGATATGAATAAGTATATTACACTGTTATAAATTGAACATAAGCATAGTGATTAATCACAAAAACTATTTATTTCTAATTTCAAATAAATAACATTTTGTCTTAAAGGAGAAGGAAACCCTAAAAGTAAAAATGCCAGGTTTTATAATATAAATAAACTGAACTTATTGCATCAGCCTATTGCACCAGTTTCAGCTTGTCAATAGCAGCAATTATCCAGTCAACTTTGACTGTGAATGGGCTTCTGGCAAGTGCAAATGGGGTGTCAGGTAGATTTGGAAAGTAAGATGAAATTTTGTCTGCAAGCATGTGCAAGTGTTCCCCCCATAGACAGTAGCCTGCACACAAAGTGCCCCCAATTGCCTCATACACAGTACCCCCATAGACAGTAGACCCCACACACAGTGCCCTCATAGAAAGTACCCCCAATTGCCCCCATAAACAGTGCCCCCAATTGCCCCCATAAACAGTACCCTCCATAGACAGTAGCCCCCACACAAATTGCCCCCAATTGCCTCATACACAGTACCCCCCATAGACAGTAGACCCCACACACAGTGCCCCCATAGAAAGTACCCCCAATTGCCCCCATAAACAATACCCTCCATAGACAGTAGCCCCCACACACAGTGCCCCCAATTGCCTCATACACAGTACCCCCCATAGACAGTAGCCCCCATACACAGTGCCCCCAATTGCCCCCATAGAAAGTACCCCCAATTGCCCCCATAAACAGTGCCCCCAATTGCCCCATAAACAGTACCCCCCATAGACAGTAGCCCCCACACAAAGTGCCCCAATTGCCTCATACACAGTACCCCCCATAGACAGTAGCCCCCACACACAGTGCCCCCATACAAAGTACCCCCAATTGCCCCCATAAACAGTGCCCCCAAAAACAGTACCCCCAATCGCCTCATACACAGTACCCCCCCCATAGACAGTAGCCAGCCCGCACAGTGCCCCCAATTGCCCCACAGAAAGTACCCCCAACAGACCAGTGATAGTCGGCGCCTCCTTCTCTCCTATGCCGTGGCAACAGGCACTACTATAAGGTTGCGCCTCGTCGCTGACGTGTGACGTCATACGCACGGGCGCAACCTTATAAAAGGGCCTGTTGCTGCGGCATAGGAGAGAAGGAGCCACTGGCGCTGGCGAAGGTATGTTGTTGTGCAGAGTGCACACTCTGCGTAGGGAGCGGCGGTACTGTCTGGGTGCCCCCCTGGGAGTTGGTGCCCTACGCAGAGTGCGTACTCTGCGTATAGGGCGACCCCTGGAAGAAGCTCATTCGACCCCCACGTTGAGAACCACTGACCTAATAGTATGAAAGCTTTCTGCTATTTTCTGTCCTTTTGACCCAAAATGGTTGGTGCTCACTGCAGGCTTCATTCAAATGTGAAAGAATTATATTATGTCATACTAAGACATACCCTTAAATCTATATGCCTCTTCCTCCCCTGTGGGTAGCACAGCAAACCCCAGTACATAATTACACACCTAAGGGACCATTTAATGGCTATATCCAACTGCTTGAAATTACAATTCCTTGAAATCATGTCTTACTTCTAAAGCTAGGCCATTACACCAAGCTGACTTTGCAGGAGAGCTCAAGGAGTTATAAGAAGCATTAGCAAAAATGATCATTACATTTACACACAAGAAATACTAGAGTCAATTTCATGGGGAGCCAATAAACCTGCCCATATGTCTTTGGAGTGCAGGAGGAAAGAGAAGCGATTGAAAATAACCCATGAAGGTATGGGGAGAATATGCAAGCTCCTTGCAAATAAAGCATTGGTCATGATTGAACCTGGGACCCTGGCACTAAAAGGCAGCAGCACTAACCAATCTGCCACAAAAATAAAGTAAGGAAAAGGTCAATAAAATTTTCACATAGTAATATGGCCGCAGTTATAATTCTAGGCTGCTTCTGACTGACCTAACCACTTCCTTTGATTTTATAGCTTTTGAGAGAAAGGATTACTAACCAAAACCAAGTGTTTTGTATGATCCATGGCATGTTGGCCTGTGACTAGCTGGATTCCCTGCAACCTCTGGGTGGGGATCAGGGGCATAGCCCTTTTGGTTATTAAAAGGTACAGGCACATCTTCTCCCAAGGGTCTATGTTTTGGAAAAGAGATTACATTTATGACCTTCTGGTTACAAATAATACTTGCAAACCTCAAAAAAAGACCCTCTTTACCGAAACAGTCGCATAACTAAATCGCCTGCGCAAAATTCAAATGAAAATCCCAGAAAATAATTTAATTGATTGAATTTAATGATTCTATTTGTCAGCTTACATATAGTATGCTCAGCATATTCTATACAATATGAATTTCTTCCATTTCTTCTATTTAATCCAATAAATAAATTAGAAAGGCAGTATTAAACGTATGATGTCCTCTAAAATGAAACCTCTTTTGCATTACTACTGACGCAAAGGAAGGAGGCTTCATTTTCCAGGTGTGATGATGGAACAACCCTTCACTTTAACAGGGGAAGAAAAACAGAGTATTTAGTAGGGATGCACTGAACCTAGGATTTAGTTTGGGATTTGGCAAAGATTCTGCCTTTTTCAGCAGGATTCAGATTTGACCAAATCCAAGTGTCTGGTCAAAGCGAATCTGAATCCTTAAAATCACATGACTTTTGGTTACATAAACATGGAAGTAAAAAATATTTAACCCTTGTGTAGCCTAATTTCTATATGCAAATCAGTATTCGGATTTGGTTCGGTATTCGTCCTAATCTAATTTTTTCAATTAGTCTTAATTTTTTTTAAAAGACTTTATATTTCTGCCTTTGCATTTACCCCAAATCTGTCCCTAACTGACTTTCCTATCTGAACCACCAACCAGGGTCGGACTGGGACCAAACCCAACCCTCGCCAGCACTCCCACGACTGATGGTTTCCTCCCGATACGTTAAATTTACGTGCGCTCACCCCCCAGCACCCCAGTCCGACCCTGCCCCCAACTAAAACTCTGAGCTCCCCTACGGGGACAGCCCCTTAGTTTTGGAGCCACTGCCTTAGTAAAAAGAAATATGATATGCAATAAATAAGGTTTAATCCATTTAAAGAAAATCTTTTGCACTGGTTAATAAATAACTTCACAAAAATATTATTATTTACCCCCCCCCCCCGAAAGATACTCGGGTTTCCAGCGAAATGTGTTGCCACTGTATAAACAACATATAATAAATAAATATATACATCTTGCTTCAGGATGGGCTTAATATTCCACACTTACAAAACTATGGGGCTGATTTACTAACCCACGAATCCGACCCGAATTGGAAAAGTTCCGACTTGAAAACGAACATTTTGCGACTTTTTCGTATGTTTTGCGATTTTTTCGGATTCTGTACGAATTTTTCGTTACCAATACGATTTTTGCGTAAAAACGCGAGTTTTTCGTATCCATTACGAAAGTTGCGTAAAAAGTTGCGCATTTTTCGTAGCGTTAAAACTTACGCGAAAAGTTGCGCATTTTTCGTAGCGTTAAAACTTAACGCTACGAAAAATGCGCAACTTTTCGCGTAAGTTTTAACGCTACGCAAAATGCGCAACTTTTTACGCAACTTTCGTAATGGATAGGAAAACTCGCGTTTTTACGCAAAAATCGTATTGGATCCGAAAAATTCGTAAAGAATCCGAAAAAATCGCAAAACATACGAAAAAATCGCAAAGTACCGATCATTACGAAAAAAACGCAATCGGACTCCATTCGACCTGTTCGTGGGTAAGTAAATCAGCCCCTATGTCTGGCATTTCACTTCCCTTCAGCTAGGTGCATTTGAGGTACATTCACTCCTTATTATCAGCTGGTCCCTTATGTTATATATGTATATATACTGTATGTATATATATATATATATATACACATACTAAAAAAGAAAAAAACTTTAAATTTCAGTGTATTTTTAATGTGTCCAAGGGAAAAGTCGTGGAATGAAAATATTATACTTGGCAAAATGCATAAATTCCCATTAAAGACCACCCACCTACTTATTTTTTTCTTCAAGAAGAAAAATCTGTACATTTCCAATGCCACAAGAAAATACCACTCTTTATGCACTTATAGTGCAAAAATGGTATTTGCATGTATTTCCGGCAGCTTACATGATCTATACAAACACTCAAAGGAAAATTCTAGAGCCCAGAAAAGTTTTACAGGACTTGCTAAATATGTTTCAAACCCTCAACCTCATAAAATAAGAAATATTTAAATACACTAAAAAGTACTGAAAAAAAATGACATTTATACTTAAGGCAAAATTTTATTTTCATAATAAATATATGTTGGAGGCCAGGTGAGTAACTGGAGGGGAGAGGCAACAATAATGATATTTTTGGAAAGTGTGGGATATGCATAAGGGAATTAGTGAAGCTCTGAGATCCAAGAAAGCAACATTTCAACAGGTGCAGTCACTGTTGGTCACTGAGTTTTTCCTGTTGGAACATCCCAATGGGCAGAGTGTTTTGCAGGAGGTTGGCCCAGGCAACTGCAGGTCCCACATCATTATGGCTTTGGCTTTGAGGTCCTGCTGACCCAGAAAGTTTTTGTACTGGCCATATATTTTTGGTGGGATTAGTATGGGGGAGTTTGTTAACAAAACCAAGAGAGAACTGGGCAGAATTGCAATGTCCAATTCCCGAGAGGAGGTAGGTACGGTGGTGGTCAGGCTTTGAAGGTCGAATTTTACACATTCACAAAAAAATAAAATATATATGAATTTATACAGATCAAGAGTGTTGCATGTTACAGTACAGTCATGCTGTTGATGTTATTTTCAACAGGTTGCAAGAAGGTCTAGTGGAACTGCACTAGTTTGCTCTTTGTGGTATACCATGGCACTGGTATGGAATATCAGGTTGGGAAGGTGTGCAGAAATTTTTGTAACATAAGCTGGGGGTAACGATATGAGTTTGCTCCCTCAAAAGGAGTTGGTGGCAAGAATAAAACAGGACCTAGAGAGGATCAGGTTCATGTTTCCTGATGTTATCTTGGTGTTTTTTAAGATGGTTCCCCGGCTGGCATGGAGATATACAAGAGAAGAGGCGAAGATGGAAAAAAGCAGGGAAAAGGTGATTAAATTGGTGACCATATTTGTTAGGAGGGGGGGGGGGGTAGTAGATAAGCACAGTGTACTGTAGTAAGTTAAAAGAAGGGGGTTCACCTTATAGATGTGGGGTTGGACTTCTTTAAATTGGAAATTGAGGAGGGGATTGAGAAGACCACCACTAACCGCTTTTGTTGTTGCTTGATTCATAATGCTTATTTATTTATTTTTACCGTTAATTTGATCATTATCAAGTTGCAGTGCTGATGTTCATTTATGTACTAGCTGTCGAGTCAGAATTAGCTCAGTTCAGACTGATTCATTTTCAATTGAAATAATTCAGATCAGATTTGTTAACAAACCCCAAAACTGTTTTTGAACAGAAAAAAATGCTTTTTACAGCAATGATAATGTTGTCAAATCACTGACAATGAACAGAGTTTGTGATTGTGAAGAGAGATTTAAGCTTGTATAACGTGTGTCCAAATCATTTTTTTTCTTAACGTTATAAATCATTTTCACTTTTTCACTTTTTAAGTCCTGGCAACCTAATAAAGTATGTATGAGTGCAGCTCTGGAATGACATTTTGGTGCTATATTCTGTACAATAATATAAAATATGATCTTGATATTTTGATCTTTCTTCACGTAGTAAAAATTTGAATTCTTGACAAAAAAACTTTCATTTGTTTAATGTGTCAGGTATAAAACTGTTTATATATGTTATATATGTTTAATGGGGCACCTGGGCAGATGTAAAGTACACATGGGCCTTTTTTAATGTCAGCATAAAAGTTTCCAAACGTAAATTAATCAAAAAATTATTAGATTGCATTGGCTCTGTTAAGAAGTCTAAATTAAGGTCTTTATTATTTTCCTTATTCACATCCTGCTGCACAGTGCAAAATAATATTATGGCTGTGATGTAGTGGATACAGTGGAGAACATCTCCCCTCCAGTTTGCTTAAACACTAAGGGGCTGATTTACCAAGACACGATTTCGAATCCGAATTGGAAAAATTCCGATTGGAAACGAACATTTTGCGTCTTTTTCGTATTTTTTTCGATTTTTTTCGGCATCTTTACGATTTTTGCGTAAAAACGCGAGTTTTTCGTACCCATTACGAAAGTTGCGCAAAGTTGCGATTTTTTCGTAGCGTTAACACTTGCGCGCAAAGTCGCGCCTTTTTCGTAGCGTTAAAACTTAAAAGGCGCGACATTTCGCGCAAGTTTTAACGCTACGAAAAAATCGCGACTTTGCGCAACTTTCGTAATGGCTACGAAAAACTTGCGTTTTTACGCAAAAATCGTAAAGACGCCGAAAAAATCGCAAAAAATACGAAAAAATCGCAAAATTACCGATCATTACGAAAAAAACACAATCGGACGCATTCGGCCCGTTCGTGGGTTAGTAAATGTGCCCCTAAATATTCACTATAAAATATACATTAAATATAATAAAGTACTGTATATAAAGTATACATATAAGTTCATAGAGGCAAGAGAACCATGGCAAGTATAGTTTCACTATGTATTTTCATAGAGTAGCAGCATATACAGTAAATTACTGTAACTGTACCTTTAAGTGTTGAAAGAAAAAAAACGGGCCATGAAACAGATGTTGCACATCACAAAGTTTTTTTTCTTAGAATAAGAAAAAATTTAATTAATGTACCTAAATATTTACATAGAATAAATGTTTAGAGTATATATTATGTAGGCATCAAAAACTTTGTAAAGTTCCCTAAACCCCCATATAGCAAATCAGAGATAATAAAAATGCAATATCTTATTTCTTGAGAAAACAGGCTGGGAACCATATATTCCTATCATACTTCATGGCCTTAAATGTGAAGGGTTATTGCATATTAGCTAAAATGTCTTTTGAATGTTGAGGGGAACAAGAATGAAAAAATATTCACTATATAAGTGAAACTCAGTTTAAACAAAATATCTTAAAAGGCATAGTTACTTGAGAAGATGTCCCTTGAATTCAGTCCCTGGATTATAGGTTCCTTTGGAGCCACATTTAAACATTAAATAAACCCAATAGGAATGTGTTGCTTCCAATAAGAATTAATTGTATCTTAGCTGGGATCAGGTACAAGGTAATGGTTTTATTCTTACAGAGAAAATGGAAATCATTTTTAGAAATTAGAATTCCGTAATTCGGAACTTTCTGGATAATGGGTTTCCAGGTAATGAGTCCCATACCTGTACATTGTACTGATCTCTTTCTCTGATGTGTATGAAAATTTCTTTTCATACAGTCAGGGGGGATTATGAAACATTCGGAATTTTGTGGTTTTATATTTTTAAAACCAGAACTAAACTCATTTTCATAAACGTCAGTCATTTATAAAAATCTGAATTGGAAAAAGCACAAACAAAAAAAAGTCACAAAAAAACTTGAAAACTGCAACTATTTGAAAACCTCTAAAACCACAAAGCAAAGAAAGATCTCCCATTGACTTCTACATGATCTCAACAGGTTTAAGCTGCTGAAATTGCATTCGGAATTGTCATGGTTTTGTCGAATAATCAATCATGAAAAAAACATGTTTTTTTTCCATAACAAAATCGGGTTTTCTGCAACAACAAAAAAAAATCTTGCACTTCTAGTTAGACATGAAGTCAACTTGCTACTGGTAGCAACAATCCTGTATCAGAGAACTCTGAAAAAGCAGACACAGATGCTAATTATATGCCTTATTTCAGCATTGGACTGGGTTACCATGGCACCAGGAAAAAACCTGGTGGGCCCCAGCAGCCCAGACCCGAACCCCCCAGGGTGCTCCCACGATCCGCCGGAGAGGGGGTCGGAGGTGTCGGGGGGTGTCAAGGCGGTGGGGCCATTGGGGGGTGCAGGGGCCCCTGAGGCAGAAGTCCCGGTGGGCCCTGAACCCCCTAGTCCAACCCTGCCTTATTCTATTATTTGTAACAGCACTTTAGAACTTTGCATGCCATGAAGAAAGCCATGTATCAACCTTATGGACTACAGACAAAATAATTTGATAATTTACAAATCTGATATATATCTTCATAGCTTCGTAATGTGCCATTTGCAGAGATTAAAGGAACAGTAACACCAAAAAATGAAAGTGTATAAAAATAATTAATTTATTATGTACTATTGCCCTGCACTGGTAAAAGTTGTGTATTTGCTTCATAAACACTACTACAGTTATATAAATACCCTGCCGTGTAGCCATGGGGGCAGCCATTTAAATTGAAAAAAGGAGAAAAGGCACAGGTTACTAAGCAGATAACAGATAAGTAGCATAGATTCCCATTGTATTCTACACAGTTTATCTGTTATCTTCTTATGTAACCTGTGCCTTTTCTCCTTTTTTCAATTGAAATGGCTGCCCCCATGGCTACACAGCAGCTATTTCTATTAACTATAGTAGTCTTTCTGAAGCAAACACACAACATTTACCAGTGCAGGGCAACAGTATATTATATTTTAATTATTTTAAAACATTTTTATTTTTTAGTGTTACTGTTCCTTTAATGTTTCAAGTCATTATCCTCTGCTGATTTTTTTACCCAAGTCCTGGTGTTTTAAGGAGTTTATAAACTGACACCTAGCTATAATTATGTAATTATGATCCTTAGAACAGGAAAAGGATTGGATATTATATATATATATATATATATATATATATATATATATATATATATATATATATTCTGAAAAGTTATTTTGGTTTATATCCTGGAAGAGTATATTCAGAATGATTGCACTACAACTATACTTTATTCATCACTCTTGTTCTCAGTCCATAATAGTTTTGTTTTTTTAAACAAAAGGACTGACCTTTGCCCTTCTGGGTTTTGAATAATGGTTAAAAAAGTGTAAGTTTTCAATATTTAACGAAAAAAAGGTAAAAAACATAAATGTAAAACTTGGCCATCTAGAAGCTTGCAAGATTATGTGGAAGTCAATGGGAGCTATACTAATAGTTGAAATTTTAACTATTAAACTATAAATTTAATTTTTTTTTTTAAGCTTCGTGACCCGTTAAAAATTATGTGAAACTTATGAATTCAATATATTATATATATATTTTTTTTACATTTATAGACAGATTTTGATTTTTAATGCTAAAAAATGGCATGCCCTGCACCCGGGCCTCGGGAAGTTTAGTTCTGTTATTGTGTCTTTGACTTCTAGTCTGTAAGTCAAAAATGATAGCATTAGCATAGTAGCATATATACAAGAAAATAGTCTTGGAGCAGTATATGGAAATAGTATGCTGTGTGACAAATGATGTAATAATAAACTTGAATGTATTATTGCTGCTGGCAAGAATTTCCAACTAATCTACCACAATTCCACCCCTCTACAAAAGCATGCTCTAGTCATGCCATGCAATATCTGGGCATAGATATCATGCTGAACTGCCTATAATATAAACGGTTAGCCACTCTCTTTTTTGAAAAGCTTATATGATAATTCAGGGTGATACCTTGTAGGTTGCTGTAATTTATTTAATTTATTTCCTGGTGTTTATATAGTGTTAAGATCTTTTCAAAGCACTTTACAAAGATTATACCTCATTCATATCACCCAGTGGAGCTTACATTCTAAGGTCTCTATCCCAAAATAGAGACAGTACTTTCTATGCCCACCTCCAGGTCATTAATAAAAAAGTTGAAAAGCAAAGGTCCAAGGACTGACCCCTGTCGACCTCCACTGACAACACTGGGTTATACACATATTTTGCTAATAATTCAACACTTTTATAAATATGCCCTTAAGGAAACTCATGGAACAAAATATGGGCTCACCATGATTTTGTTCATCATAATTCTACCTTGTTCATGTTCTTTTCATACAAAGCTGCCCAATACAGCATCTACATTTAAGGTGAATTTGTAACCAGTGGTTTTAAAGTGGAAAAAATATATATTTCATCTGTTGCATCTATGCACATCTTTGTTCTCTTTTTAATGCAATTTTACTTTCTGACATATAATTATGTGCTATACAAGGTATTGGGATATTATTCAAAGCAACTTAACCAGACAGTTCACACACCAATTTTCCCTGGCTTCCACTTAATGGTCCACAACATCCAAAGTATGCTTTCAAACAATATATATTGTCCAGGAAAACAATAATAGTTATTATTTTTCTACTGAAAACATAGATTCACATCACAATACATACAGTCACATGTTGTGTCACTGGCAAACAAAACAACATGGCTCCCTACAAACTCCCTCAAGTTAATAAAGAACAGATTAAAAAAAGTGGACCCAGTAGAGACCTGTGATACACACTTAGGTAAAGATTTATCAAAATGTAAGGTTAGAGCATAATACGTAAAAACTTTCCCGCTTTCTATTAATTCCTATGGGAGTTTTAGATCAAACGGTGAAAGTTAGAACTCACCATTTGATAAATATGGTGAGTTTTTATGTATTAAATTCTAAACTCAAATTTTGAGAAATTTTGTACACACTCTTTTTACCTAGGTTTCGATCCATGTCCATATAGCACCACCAAGAACAGTAGACTTTAGAATGCAAGCATTCAGAATGTGGTAAAGTTACCAGAACAAGTGAAAAATTGGAAACATCTGGAACACAAAGCTAGAAAGGCTGCAATATTGCATTTAATTTGAATACAGTGTTGCCTAGCAACTTGCATATATTAGAAGTGTCCCTGATTTGTCAAGTGATCTAGTAACCTTAGCCTGTGAACTCACTCACATGTAAAACAGATCTGCAGATAGATGCATGAATCACTAAAGAAGAATTACCGTAAAGGTGGCCACACACGTGGCGATTTGCGATCTTTCATGCGACCATCGGTCGCACGAAAGATCTTCAATCAGCCACTAACCGTTCAGGGCTGAAATGGCAGATAAGGAGGTAGAAACAATAGGATTTCTACCTCCTTCTGCCGATTCAGCCCTGAAGGCAGATTTTGCTCAGGCGCCTTCTATGGCACCCGATCAAAATCTTTTCACCTGGCCTATTGGTGAGTCGACCGATATCAGCAGCCTGCTGCGATATTGGTCGTCTCGCCGACTTGCCATACACGCACCGAATATCATACGAAACGAGGTTTTGTACGATATTATCGGTGCGTGTATGGCCAGCTTAAGTAAGTGGTCAAGAAGGTGATGCATTGTTAAAAGTGATTCTAAAGTGACAGTGCACTAGGCAGTGTTGATAGTGATTTTAAAGTGACAATGCTTTCTAATGTAAACATTCTTGAGAAGCATGTAGGCAATTGGCACAGGAGAGAGGAGTAACAATGCAGATTGGTCTGGATCCATCAAGTATGGATGAGCTTGGAAGTGATTCCCTGCCCGTTCCATCCAGGCTATAACCTATGTGACTAAAAGAGTGAAGTGTATACATATTTGCCTGTGTATTCTGAGGCATATTTTTAAGTAATGGACTAGGCATGGAAACATGAAGAGGGTGTGTCGGCAGGCAAGGGACACAAACAAAATGCCACAAGATATTGTCTTGGGAAGCCCCCCAAAAGACTGCCAGAAGAGTTCATCATAAACTAGATTTCCAGAAGAGATGTACTAGAAAGTAGGATGTAGGTATAGGCTACACTAACAAAGGGTTAAACCATATTAATCATAAGTGGAATGTAAAAAGCTACACAAATGAATTTATTACTACATTCCACCTTTAAATCAGTTATTTGTGTGACAATAAGAGATTTGGTAACATTTTTTATATATAAACCAGCCACAGATCTATATTCTGACATACTTAATACTTTCCAGGCTTCTTTAAATGTGGGAAATGTTGTAAGCAATATTATTCACCCAAGTTTTGGCTCCTGTCCCAGGGTGTAAAGACCTGATGTCTTTTCTGTTGTCGGGAATATGATTAATGTTATTTTCCCAAACTATTTGCAACTGTAGAACTGTTTCTGTCTCTGCTAGTTCTGACCAATCAAGTTGAAAAGGGCAAGGATCTGGTTGTTATCAAGGAATTTTCTTAAAAAACTTTTAATTAATTTCCTAACTATAAGATCTTAAACAGACTTAAAAAGACTGTGTGTCTTTTGGTAAATACACTGTATATATAATTAGACATGATAGAGTGATGAAACTGCCCTCTGCCCCGTGCCTTATCATTTCATATTATTATACTGACTTTCTTCCAAGCATACTGCACTTTTTGCAACTTAATGACAAATTAATTGCAAAATATTCACATTACTCAAACGTCTTTGACTTTACAAGAATAACACTTTTTATGCATGTAGTAACAAATCCCATTCATAGCAAAAGTTTCAGAAGATGTGAAAAACAAGAAGAATACTATATTATAAATAATTATAAATAAAACCCAGCATAAAAAATATATAAAAAGCAAATTTATTAATCACGACCATCAGGAAACCAAAAGTGCATTTACCAAGCATTAGAAGATAGATTAATTGGAATGTGTATAAAAACATAGATGGTTTACATTGGTGACTTGTAGCACCGATCCAGTCAGGGCACTGTCTGCTCAGATAGAGCTCATCTAAAACTGCCCCTGCTGTAAGAAGGGGGGTAGAGGAAGGGAGGACAACTATCTGCCTTAACCCACCCACCCCTCATAAATACAATACTGCAGAATGCAGGCAGCTGCTGAAACTGAGGGCAGAGGCCTGCTGTAATTCTGGAACAGGGAAAGACACGGTGAAAAGTGAAAAAAAATAGGGGCATTACACACTTTTGCACTTTGCACAGTCCCTTGGGGGTCATAAATGTCCCCTACTATATTCTCCCCCTGATTGAGTGGGATTCCTCTCCTCTGTGTACTCTGGTGTTCTCCTATATTCCAAAAAATACAGGTTAATTAGCTACTTGACCATGATGTGTTTGAATGCAACATGGACCTTAAGCACCACTAGGACAGGAGCTGATGTGAAAAATATATAACCTGTCTAAAGCTTTTTAGAATATATGTCAGCGCTGCATAAATAATAATAAGTCTATCTATGTCTGTTCTATGTCTAGGTTGTGCTACTGTGTTAATATTCTAAGTCTTGAAAAAGCTACATTGACTGTAGTTAATATTTAGGTAATTTTCTCACTCAGATGAATAACAGTAACTTAAGTAACAAATAACTGGTCATTTGTCTTTGTCATCTTAAAAGCTACTTTAGCACTGACTCCGTTTGCTGTGTGCTATTACCCAGTTCATCAAAAATGTGTAAAATATCTAGCAAACCTTCTGTGTATTCATCCCTTCCCAGTTTTCTGCTACACAATCTAGGAGAAGGATTAGCCTGCCAGAATACACATACTTTTGCAAACTATTTTATGAATAAATAAGAAATGTAGTTTCAATGTATATATTTACCATCTATGCTACATTAATACGTCCTACACATTTTAAACAGTAAAGTGTGTAGTAAGATGGTAATGGAAGAAGGGTGAGAGAAAGACCCAGATGTTATATTTCATAAAAAGTGACTCTTATCAGCAATACTGAACTATCAGAAATAAGTGCATACTGCTACTAAGCACCTAAAACAAATATTTAATCAATAAGCTAGAATACTAGAGATGCATGTTTTTGCAGAAATACATGACAAAAAACTCTATACACCATATTTTTGCGAGTTTGGAATATGCATCCCAACTATAGGACAAATATTTCATATATGAATTTACAGCGAGAAACATAATGCTGGATTCTGGATGCATTACAATAGACATAACAACCTCCAAAAGAATGCATAAAAGCATTCCTATGTGATGAGATGAAATTACACTCTACTGTCATACCCACAGCTGCAAATAATATTTTTTCCATAAAAGTGTAAATGTTCTGATAGAAAGATGGTTAAAAACATTTTTAGAAAAAAATGTAGTTAAAGGTTAAAGCTGCCTATTATTCAGCTGCTAAGTGGTTTTCCATCCACTGTTCCAAGGCATATTCAGACTGGAGAAAATACAAGTTGCCATACATGGGCTTACCTTAAGGTTATCTAACTGATCAGCTGAGGCTGCTCTTGCTTTCTTTAATGCCACTGCCCCATCCGCTCACAGATAAGGGTTTTCAGCAGGTGAGATTTCATATTTGGACAAGCCGACTACAATGTGATAGAATTGCCACATAATTTTCTGTAACTATTCCATACACAGCGAGATGATCAGTTGCAATGGTCAGTCTAAACATCTATGTTTTTATGATACTGTATTTTATCTCATTTACTACCCTGTTTAAGTTGCTACCTAGGCAGTGGCCCATGGCACCAGTGGTAACTGTATAAGCACTTAGGGTATATTTCAATCTGAAAACAGTACAAAAATCTGACAAACCCTACAAAGATATTATTATGATTATTATTTCAACTCCTACTGGCCAAATGGATAGTGTTTGGGTTTTCAAACTTTTCACTGTCATGTTTTCTGATTACTGCAATTGAATTGAAATAAAATCAGAAATTACCATGTGCTTCTATTTTCTGGTACCTTTTTGTAAGAACATTAGTAGGATTTATTTTCTTACTGGGTACCTTAGAATTCTGCAATAAGGTTCTTACACTATGCTGGTGCATCTGTAAAAATGCTTGACTCAAAGAAGAAGCTTATTGTAGAATTAACTTTTAGGGGCCGATTCATTCAAAACACGACTTTGGATACGATAATTGCTGAAGATCGCAAATATCACGAAAATGCTTACGAGAAAATCGTATTAGTCACGATAATATCGTATTGGCGATCTGAAAGTCACAAAACTTTTGTACCAAACGATTGTAAACAGCGGCAGAACCTTTCCAAATTTTTTGCGCAAGCGTACAAAAAAGTTGCGTGGGCATACAAAAAAGTCTTGCAAGCGCGAAAAAATCAGCGAAAATACTCTCGGACCATTCAAATGAACACTCCGAGCGTTCGTGTCTTAATATATCTCCCCCTAAGTGTGATATAAGCATTGATATTTTGTGACAATTTACAGTATTTCATTTTCTGTTTTTCAAATCATTTACCTATTTTGTCCTTTTCTCTAATTTGAAAGTTAAATGCAAGCTGGGTTTAAGGGTAAATTACTTTGCATATTCATTCTAGAATTACATGGGAGAATGCAATAAACGACAGCAATCAGATATTTGCTAATAAGTAAATGCAAATCAGTAAATGCTACTTGGTGAGTGGTTGATATGGATAATTAGAACTAGAAAAAATGCAGTAGTAGCTCTTTTTCTATTTTTATCTGTTTTCTGTACATGTCCTGACCAAATAGTTCCAAACTGGACAGCTGAAAGACAAAAAGAGCAATGAAATAAATAAAAAAAAGAATACAAAATCCTGTTGTTTATATCATACTAAAAGTGCACAAAGTTGTGGCAGTAATGTAAATAAAAAATCTAGAATTTAAAGCTGCAACAAGTTACTAGAGCTGGTTCAATTTCTTGACCATTATTACATAGATTATGTGTTTTGTTTGCTGCTACTTGGTATTAGTGAATTAAACATCTGGGCTGTGGGCCACATCCAACTGAATGAAAAAGGAAGCATGGTGAGTAGTCCTCTATCCACAATTGCTACCTGAAAACTTCCATTGTTCACTAGAAACCATGTTGCTCAATGTGCCATTATTAGTATTTTTATAAAAAAATGTAATCCAAGTGCATTTGACAATCATTAGTTTTAAGATACATGCACTATTTTTTAGCACAAATTTATGACACCGTGGAGATGAAATAGTTTGTGATTGCTAATTCATCTTTAAAATCAACTCCAGCCCAGAGATATTTCAGACGTGCCTGTGCATAAGGGTCCATTTCAGCACAATTTCTAGAATTGTCTGGAAAATACAACTCTTTTGGGGCCAGGCTGCAGCATGAATGGAAAGTTATATGGCCTTCTGTAATGTGAGAGCTCCTGAGTTATGTCTGTTGGGCCTCATTTCATCTATAACACGTTAAAAAAAACACTTGATTTGCATCTCTTAGTCTCTGTTAAAAAAAGGTCATGCTTAATGGTTCAGCTAGATCTCTGAAAACAGCTTGTCACTTTTTCTTTTCCAGGCTAGAAATGAATACATGTAGTTATAGGCTGCCCCACAAAAGATGGGGCATTGGCTGGCGAGTCAATATTAAATCCCAGAATTGTTCTAGACTTTTGTGTGGTGCACAGTAGTGGGGGGTCTTCAGGAATCCTATTTGTGCCTTTTCCATAGGATGGTTAACGAGGTCCAGTCCCTTTATTTCCTTTTTTTTTTTTAAATGGATATGAATATGCATATATATTTTCTACACCATCAGCATTTAATTAAAGAAAATGTTTGCATAAATAAGTGCACATTCTGGGTAACACCTATAGCTACATGTATCTTTCCAAAGTTGTTTTGTTAAAAGCAAGCTGCAATTAGACAAAGGCCTTCAGGAACTTAAATAATGCTATATATCTACATGCACAACACCTGCCTTATTGTAAAATACCTTACCAGGCCCCCATGTGTAATCAAAATTAATAAAGTATATAAAACACAAATGTAGAATGGATAATTTATGTTTATTAAAGTACATTTAAGTAAACATAAACAAGCACAATGTAGTACTGTAATGAAGGATATAAAATTATGACCAAAAATAGTGTGTATTGGCTTGTTGTTGGTATGAAAATGGCCCATATGAAATAGAGATGGCTTGAGGATAATGTAAAAAAAATCATGAAGTCAATATTTGTGAAATGAACATAAGGAACCTTTGATATGCTGATGACACTACACTAAAGGTGGCCATACACGGACCGATTTTTTACTTACAAACGACCGATTCCCGAACGATCCGATGCTATCGTTAAGTTATCGTATAGTTGGTGGTGTACGAACGATCGTCGTCCCACTAAACGAGCCGACATTATCGTCCCCAAAATCGATCGGCCAGGTTTAAAAATTTTGGTCGTTTAACGATAAAATCTGCCAGTTGGTGTGAGTGTCAGACATTTGTCTTTCAACGATTGTTCTCTGCGCATGTCACGATTGCCAGCAGCGGAAGTCAACGACATTCGATCGTACGTAGATGTACGATCGTACGTATTTTACGATAATGATGCGACGAAATCTTTCCCAAATTATCGTTGCTCGTGGATGGCATATCGTATGGGAACTCGATCGCCATACGATCGTTTGTCGATATAATCGTTCATCGCACAACGAGCGAAATCGCCTCGTGTATGGCCACCTTTACACTTGACAAAGTACACTTTGTAGATTTAAAAAAACTTTACAAGGAAAATGAAAAAAAGAGTGAAAAGATAGAACCACAGATACACATAAAAACAAAGGTTATAATAACAGTAAAGACAACCATGTAAAGAGCTAATTGCAAAGACCTAGGCACAGAAAACAGCTTTGCCCCCCTTGGGTCACTTACTAACAACAAATGATCCAGCATACATGTAACACCACACAGGCTGGCACGACAAGGATGAAAGACGTAGAAAAGATCAAAACTGATGTGTCTGTAAAAACAAAGATAACATTTGTAGAAAAAGTATTAGTGCCTTTGAACTTATGTGCTGGCAAAGACTTTAAAGAATAGTGTGGATAGCAAGGAAACAAAAGGATCCTTGACCAAATCAAGCCTGACCTTCAAATAGAAGCACAAATGGCCATGATTAAACTTATTTTTGACCAAATTTAAATATAAGACCTAACTCACAAGAACAAAAAAGGTTAAAGGGAAAAGAGGAAAAAAGATGACCATTAACAAAATGAATATATTCAGTTGCAATAATCAGAAAACAAGGCAGTGCAAAGTCGGAGAACCCAAACACTATCCATATAGCCAGTAGAAGTTGGATTTCAAATTGACAACACTTGATAACAATTATAATATCTGTCTATGGTTGGACAGATGGAGATATACCTGTTTGTTAAGAATGAGCAGGGGTACAAGTGCTGGTGCTCTAAAAGCCAACGCATTTACCATTGGTGCCATGGGCCACTACCGAGATACCAGTTTGAATAGCATAGTATATGAGACCCATTTAATGAACGTTATATACCTGTTGGCCCAGAAAATATAAAAAATCAACACTATTATAAGAGATGTATTTATAAACCCCTCCATCCTACACAGCCTTATGTAGAGTGTTATTTTGTTCCACACTGAGGTTTATTTCTATTTGCACTGCTTCAGCTAAGCTGTGTGATCCCTTTTACTGTGCACTTCCTCTAGGGTAGTTGATGATGGTGTGTTTTGTGCAACACTTGATCTAGTCCTGATTGTATTTTCATGTTTGTAGGTATGCCACATAGCATCATTTATTAAAGTAGTAGTGATTACTGGCTCTCATCTATAGTTGACCACTTCCTCCTGCATTGCAGAAAAGGGTGACCTGTATCAGCAGAAGCTCCTACTTGCACCAACTTAACCGAGCACAAGAAGGCTGGGTTAAAACTGCATAATGAGTAAAAAAAATTGCAAACTGCACTGGAGATTGTGCTATGCATGCAACACTGCTTGGGTATATTAGCCCTTTTATATTTATATACATATATATTTTGGTGTGAGGCAGTCACTACCTCTTACCTGAAAAGGCAAATATTAAAGTACCAAAAAAATAGATGAAAACTACCAAGGACACCAAGAAAGAAACCAACATATTAGAGTAAATATCAGGACTGTGGTGTTTTCCTAAGGAAGAGATCCACAGACTACTTTATTAACAAACTACAGGTATAGGTTTCGTTATCCGAAAACCCATTATCAAGAAAGTTCCAAATAATAATAATAATTTACATTTTTTAAAAGTATTTCCTTTTTCTCTGTAATAATAAAACAGTTCCTTGTATTTGATCCCAGCTAAGGTATAATTTATCCTTAGGGCTTTGGCACACGGGGAGATAAGTCGCCCGCGACAAATCTCCCTGTTTGTGGGCGACTAATCTCCCTTAAATGCCATCCCACCGGCAAAAATGTAAATCGCCGGTGGGATGGCATACGCGGCGCCGCGATTTCCCTGAAATCGCGGAAGTTGCCTTGAGAGGCGGGGAGATTTGGGGAGATTAGTCGCCAGCGAACAGGGAGATTTGTCGTGGGCGACTAATCTCCCCGTGTGCCAGAGCCCTTATTGGAGGCAAAACAGTCCTATTGGGTTTATTTAAAGTTTACATGATTATTTTGTAGACTTCAGGAAAGTCTTAAGTCTCCTTATCTTATCTGGAAACCCCCAGTTCCTGAGCATTCTGGATAACTGGTCCCATAGTTTGTGTCATTTTAGAATGTGAACTCTCAGGGGCATAAGATGTAGATAAGCGCTTCTCACTTTTCAATCTGTATTCTATAACTCGAATGCGATTGCCAATGTTATTGTTTTTTTACTCTATGGAAAACTCAATAAAACTTCAAGTTAAAAAAAAATGAATTTAGAAGCACTAATGGCTCTTGCTAAAAGGTGTGATTTGCTCCCAATCAAATAGAAATTTAGAGACAGCCATAAAACCAAAACTAGCTTCTGTGCGTTTTGTTATATTTCAGTTTACACAAGCTTCTTAGTAAATACTAACTTGGTGGTTTGCCTTGGTGGGACTAAATTATTACATTTTATTTTCAAGTGGCAAAAGCTTGTCTGAATGCTAACCTTAAGTTCAGGAGATACTGTATATAGCCAATGATGTAACAAGAGGCAGTGTTTGCTCCAGTTCTAGTTACCTATAGAAACCAGTCACTTGTTTTCAAACAGCAATGGCAAATTCCTAAATGCTAAATGTTTGTGGTGACTTATTAGCACTGGGACAAAATGTCCTATTATATTAACCATTTAATGTTTTTAACTATTGCACAACGCAACAATGATTATGAGCTATGTGGGATGTCAGTAAACTCTAAAACAGTATTTGATAGGCCTTGGCTCGTTTTTGGCTCAATGGTTATTGCTATGTTAATCAGAAGATGTGTCATATTGACATAATTAACCTCCCAACTAGGCTTTAAGGCATATCCAGAAAAGCATAAAAGCATTCTCCCTAAATCTCAACCTAAGCAGTCTCTAGGCTGGGCCCCCTGTTTTGGAACCACTGCTTTAATGGTTTGTAAGGTTTGCAGTCAATCTACCCTTGATTAAAAATAAATGTATTCATTAAATAGATTAAACCACTCAGTGTTCTGGCAATGCTGTAGAAATATGTTTAGAATTTCTCCACTTTGCGGCCACCCTGATCCTTAAAAAACACATGTGTTTTATGGATACACTGTGCAAACAACACAAAAATGTATAATCAATGATTAATGACTAATAGAAAACAGAATTTATAGGATAGTTTCTGAAAAATATCTGTTCCTAATAAAACGGGTGTATTCTGCAGTGAAAACAAAATCTATATTCACTATGCCTCATGTTCCTTTGGTTCCAGGTCTAATGCTCTGTTATTGTTTCAAATTACCAAAAAAGCTAGCATAAAAGAAGTATATGTTAATTGTGGTTTCTCATTCTTTCATAGGATAACATAAATCAGAACAGTCTGTAAGACAACCTCAAATTATTTCTTTTATTCTTTCATTTTTGCTAAAATCTCTTGATGGCTCTGACATGAGAACCACAGGGAAACCGCAGTGAGCCATTGAAGCAAACAGTCAGTTATGTCATTCCGATCAAGGCTTTCTTTCAGCAGATACATTGTATTAACCACCCACATTGACTACTCTTCCAATAACTTCCCATAAGGCATAACTACAAGTAATGTATATTTAAAAAGAGTTTAAATCCACCCATAGATTTTTTTCTGAATTGAAGTTTAGGATTTATGCTTTTAAAATGCGTGACTGAATATACATACACAATACATGGGTTCATGAGTAGCCCAGGGTTTAGATAAGATTCAGTTAGATAAGAAAAGCTTATCTCCTTATTCAAATTCCAGATTTTCCCAAAGAGCCAGAAGACCTTATTTCACTGTTTATCACATTGAATTAGCAGAAAAGTTTTTGCTCCTCAAATTTAATCTCACCTATAAGGGCTAAGACACATGTGGCATTTAGTTGCAGTGAGTTTTTAAAAAGTCAGTTGAGGTGACTAATCGCGGCGACTTTCCCGTAATAGGTCACTGTATAAGACGCTGCAACTAAATGTGCACGTGGATTAGTCTTCCTGCAGTGGGTTCACACAAGCTCTATTATAGGGTTCACAATACAAACAATGACAAAATCATTTGCCCTTCATGATAAAAAGCATGAATTCTAGGAAGTCTGGTAAAATTGACCACAATGTGCAATAGGAACTTTAGACTGTAAGCTTCACTGAAGCAGGGACTGATGCCAGTGATGCATTGGCTCTGTAAAGCTCTGAGGACTATGCCGGCACTTTATAAAGCAAAAGTAATATACCATACAATTTGCATGTTTATGTATATTACGGTAGCTGTTTACTAAGAAGAGCATGCTTACTAGAAGCCTATCAGTTATTGGCTTGCAGTGCACATGCTCCTGGTCAATGATTGTTGCAAAGACCATGTGACAGGAAATGACACATGCAGACATGGTGGCACCAACCCCACTATGTGTTGGTCAGATATGGGGGCCACCGAATTGGTGCAATTGGGGAGATGGGGGTGGGGGCTATTTTCCTGCTGTAATCCGTAAATGCTGTTGTGTGTTTAAGAGCTACCGTTGAGAGAAAAGCTAAATTTCTGGTGCTTGCAGCTGTTTTCAATAATTGCGGGTGGCAGGGTTGCATTTTGATGCTATCGGTTAATGCCACGTGCAGCATATGGCACATTTTTGGGCAAGCCAAAGAACATTTGCTAAAAATATGCTCCATAAGCTCCCACCTGTGCCTGCACCCGAATGAACTGAATATGTTCAGGTGCAGGCACATGTAGCCGATATCCGCATAAAAACGCAAGGCGTTGCATTTTCTTGCATTTTTATGCAGATATCGGCTACATGTGCCTGCACCCGAGCGTATTCAATTCATTTGGGTGCAGGCACAGGTAGGTGGAGTTTCAAGCATATGGTGCATATTCTTTGCAATTATTTTTTGGCTTGCCAAAAATATGTGCCATATGCTACAAGTGGCATTAGCCATAGCATAGGCCTAAGTAATCTATAGAGGGACTCTGAGCCAAGTTATTGTTACTTATCTATAAGCAGCTGGTTACACTGTTCTCTGGATCTTTCACAGCAATGCCAATTTCAAAGGATACCATCTGGGTTACCACTAACCCAAGGCAAATATCCTCAGATTCCTGCTCAAATTTAAAGACCAAGCCATGTGAGGCCATGCATAGCTGTTTTTACATGGTTCTTCCCTCTGGGCCTAAGATCCCTAATGGCTATGCAGATTCTAATAATCACGCTACTTTCTGATATTTCTGCATTACTACCAACAATGTTGAAACCTGTGGTGCTCGATGATGCCCAATTCAGATGGCATTCCTATAATGTTGGACATAAATTGTCCTCAAATCCTGCCCTAACCATCAGATACTTTTTATTCTTCTGGATCCCAGTACTGTGCCTTTCCTGTCTGATTCTGGTTACTCATTTACACTGCTAAAATACAGTGTCCAGTACAGGCATAGGATCTATTATCCAGAAACTTTAGAACCTGGGATTTTTCAGATAACCAGGGATGTTTTCATAATTTGTATCACCATGCCTAAAGTCTGCAAAAAAACATATAAATATTAAATACACCCATAAAGATTGCGTTGCCACCAATATAGATTCATGCAGCTTAGTAACCATCAAGTACAAGGTCTTGTTTTATTATTATGGAGAAAAAAAGAAATCATTTTTTAAAAATTTGAATTATTTGCTTAAAGGACAATGAAAGGTTAATATAAATTAAAAGCCAGTCTAAAGGCATTCTTTTTAAGTACTTACTGCATATCTAAATTCCCAGATCCCTGCTTGCTTCTCTGAGATATGGTGCTGGCAGCCTACAGCAGTGTGAAGACTACAGTGACATCACTGAAATCTCTCTCCCCTTCCTGTAGGTGCCAGCGGCAGCCTTCCTATTCTCTGAGCATGTGTGTAACTTGATCCTGTCTCCTGTTCTGAGCTACACATGCCCACCAGCCAATCAGAAGCGGATCTGGCAGAGGGGAGGGGGGGAGGGAATGAAACACATGTGCAGTATGAAGCAAGGAGGGAAAGGAAGGGAGAATACCTTTTTAGAGATGGCTGCCTGTTCTAGAAAATGTGAAGTAAGTGTGACTGAGTAAATATTTGATTAGGGGAGCCAAAAGTGTGGCGTTCTTACTAAACAATAGGAGGACTATTGGGCAGTATGCTTTTTAAATTTTGACTTGCATTCTCCTTTAAAATGGCCTTCCTGTCATTTGAAGCTTTCTGGATAAAGGGTTTCCAGATAAGAGATCCCATACCTGTATTTGATGCCTGATTCCTGTAGTTTCCCTGATCCCTCAGATCCTGGTAGCCTATTTTTTCTTCTTGATTTTAATATGACCAGGGCCTCAACCTAAGTCTGTCCTTGTACAAAATGTATTGCCCTCATTACAAGGGTGATGTTAGAAAATCTGTATTTAAATCTAGACATTATTATATATGTGTGTATTTATTATTTAGCACTATTAGTATATGCATTTGTATACACATTTTTGTTTAAATATGACAATATAGTGAACTTCATTATCATATTTGGACAATTTTATACCTTATCACTAAACCCAATAAGAGAATTGCTGATGCTTCCAAATATTTAGGTACCATCCATTGCCTGGCTCTGTGCTCCTGAATGAGCTGTTTCTCAAGAAGCAGAGATTCTGCAGCTATAGAATGACCGTGAACTCTGAAGGGGAGGGGGGTGTTGTCTCCATTCACGGGTAACTAAGGGTTGGTACAGAAAATTACAGTTAATTTTGAAAAAAAAATCTTCAAAGCTAAAGATTTCTTATGTTTATAGTGTAAAAAAAACTGCCTATATACCTAAATATATTTACATTAACCCTGACAATAAATACATTCCATTAGTTTGGGGTTGGCAGTGGTCAATGAGGGGTTAAGAAAACGCCTTTACTTCTCATTGCTTCAACAAAAATAAATATATAATGTAATGTAATGAATTTAAAAAAGGGGGTTTTAACTTGTGTTTAATTCAGTATATTTTCTTCCAGGACTTCAAATTCAGTCACAAGGAACAGCCAGCAAAAAAAAGAAAAAAAGAGAACACCCCCCCCCCCCCAAAGGAAAACTCAGGAGGTGTACGTACTATATATTATGTTAATACAATCCCCCATCACTCACAGAGGGGACTGAAGCTGTGTTTTTTTAACGTGCAGGGAAAAAAAAGAGAGTTTTGTTTTAATTATCACATACTGCAGAAAGTCAAGAGATTTGCATTACTGTACTGGTATGCATGTCTGGAGCGACTTGGACCAACTTAAGGGCTGTGCCTGGGTGGTCTGTTACAAAATCTTATGAAGCAATCTATTAGAGGTATCTAGCAGTGATTTATGCAGCTGTCAGGCAGCCTTCACAAGTGCAAGTGAATTGTGAACACCCTCAGCTAACGACACAGCTCTTCAAAATAACTGAAGTAAAAAGAGGACCCGATGTAAAAGAAAAACAGCTAAAGGTACCACCCACTCATCTTCTCGCTTCTTATAATGACAAGCTTCCTTTATACAAAAAGCATGCAGCTGCTCATTGGAGACCACACTTACAGAGGCCCTTCTGTGTGATCATGGATAGCCAATGAAAGCCAGCTTTCAGGGGCTGAGTCTGAGTTAGTGGAGAAGGAAAGGTTGGCAGCGGTCCATGACAAGCCAAGGGAGTACCGATGACAATTACACATTTGCACAGCACCAAATGATTGCAGTGTAATTTTCTTCAGCACAAACCTTGTTAAAGCTATACGTTTTATTTTATAGTGATGAAAAGTTAAACCTCAGAAAATCAACCCACAAATAGAAGAAAATCCCCTGTAAGATATCTAATTAGCACACTTCTGCAAAACACTTATTATGTTTTTATTTTAATCACGTTACTCATTGCGGCGGAATACTAAAAACTTTGGAGCAAGTTAAAATAACACACACGCACATAATAAAACAGGAATGGGGACGAGTGCTTATCACTATAGCATGCAAAAAGGGTTTGCACAGTAAAATGTGTACAACATAAGTTATAAATAATATTATAACATGGCTTTGTTTATTTGGATCAATCGAACGTGGAAGGAAATAACGTTTTTTTATGGGATCAACCCCAAACAGAAAAATCACAGACAAAAATTAATATCAACCTATTTAGCAAAAAATTTCATTTTTTTTTATATCTGTTTGATGCTGCTCAGGTCCAGCCTCTGTCCAGTTAAATTCAGACAAACCTCAAATGTTCCAGAGCCCTGTCTAGACCTTTGTACATTTGTATTTGGAGTTGTTTTTTTGCACAACCCTTCTTGTCCGATGTAGTCATGCTAAGCACAAATTGCCCCAGAAAACTTGTGTATACCTGGGGGTTACCTTACAGCACTCCATAGGCACAGGATTAAGTATAGATGATTTGCTATTAGGTAGCTTCTATGCATACTATCAGCTTACAAGAGGCTTTATTTGGTAGCAAATCTTGATTTTATTCAACCAAAACTTGCCACCAAGCCAGGAATTCAAAAATAACTACCTGGTTTGGGGACACTGAGAGCAACATCCAACATGTATAAATAGCAGCCTTAAGTGTTTTGCGCCATGTGGCACTTAATAATAGGCTCTATTAATAAAGGCATAAGGTTGCTCTACAATAAGCCAAGTACCACATGGGCACAAAATGCATAATGCTGCTCTGCATTGAGCCAGTGATTCAGTGCCACCTGCTATTTGTACATGTTAAAGTACAGTATGATGTTCCACTCAGGGTTTAGTTAAAAATCAAATTTATCTGGTAGGTCAATTCTATTTTATGTTCAGCACATAACGTTTTCTACTTCTTCTGAGATATTCTCTTTAGACTAGCATATAGTAGAGTCATCCACTGCTTATCTACCTCACCCAGAGATTGTAAGCTCTAAGGGGCAGGGACCTCATACATACATAGACCTTTCTGATAAAGCTTACTTAGTTTTTACCTTTCCTTCTCCTTTAAGGTGCAAGCAGTATTTCAGCTTGGAAAAAAATAGAATTGTTTCTAAATATCTCTTCATGTCTTGTTTGTTTTTTCAATCATTTTGAGGGTTATTTTGTAATCTGCCAACTCTACTAACCCATAGAGACCAATCAGACATTTATTGCCATTTAGCAATAATGTTGGAATGACATATAGCCTTCCTTTGGTTCTGGTTACACGTGACATTGTTGCATGTTCACACATTTCAAACAAGTATTTTTTAAGATATTTGGCATCTAATATTGAGAAATAATACTTGACTATATTTTCTGGCACATTACTCAAATTCTTGCAGCTTGTCTACTCCCAAACACAACTTTTAACCTTTTAAGCAAAGCCAAAGTAAAGTATCGAACACTATAGTAAAAAGCTGTCCCATTTTTGTGGGTAACTAACTTATCTTTGTCCAGAAAAACATAATATTATAGTATTAGTATAGTATTTTGCCCTGAAATTCTCATATCATTAAGGTTTTATGAGAGGTGGTAAATATATGAGAATTCACTGTGATGCCCTTAGCTTGCAAGTCATTCAAAATGTGCAAGCTAGGGAGAGGCAGGGGAAAAGGCACTTGTGAGCCCTGTACAGCTTCTGGCAGGTATTACATAAAGGCCTTTGCATCCATGTAAGCTCCTGCAAATGGTACACAAGTGCTCCATGCACGGGCATTTTGTTCCCCTTAGAGCTCCTGCATGTGTCCATACCACTGGTAAATTGTGTTAATAGGGCTAATTTAAGACAGCGAACACATGGTGCAAAGTGCTAAATATGGGCACAGTCAGTCATTTTTTTGTACTATTCCAGCCTAAACGAATTGCTGCAGGTCTCTGCACTGCATTTCTGAGAACAGGCACCTGCAGCTGCCCCATATATATACAACCCTGCTTGTGTTTAACAGTGCTGTATTTATGAAGGTCAGGAACCTCCCCCCTACCACCCACTAACTTGTCATTCTTACACGGAATTTAGGAAGCTGTGGCAGGCACAGGCCACAACGAGGCCCTATATTTGGCAGCCAGACCTGGGCATAAGCACTAAGGGGCTCACTCTTGTGCCACTTTGTGCTCTTCCTCTTCTGCCCAGGGTCATGGTGATTTTTCATATTTTTAAAAATATTTTTTTCAGTAATTCAAGATTTTTTTGTGCTTAAAATATCAATAAAATTGAATATTGATTAAAAAAAATGCACATTTTTTATATTTATTTTAGGAATATTGTCATGGAAAAACATGTTTTTTTCAAAAACACATCAATTAATAAAGCTTCTCCAGCAAAATCCTGCATTAAAGTCCATTTTTCAAAAACAATAGAAACGATAGGTTACCTGAAAATAGTTATTGGTTGTTAAGCACCGTCATCTCTAGCAGTGCTATAGATAAGAACAGAAATATAAGGCTCCCTCCATCTGGGGGAATGTACTTAGGTCTGGTGTCTAGGGTGGCACCGTACTTAAATACTTCCCTGGGTTAACCTGTCATATAAGCTCATACTACAGGACTGATTATTACATTTGAAGCGTATTTTACTGATTTCAGAGCTGTAATGAGTATCTGAATTATTAATCAGCCTCATATTGTGACATTTATATTCTATAAATACTGTATTTTGTGAGTTAGTCCCTAAGAAGAAAAGAAGATGGGGAGCTACTGGGGGTCATCTTCAAAGACACAGATCAGCTCTGCTAAAGAGCTGTGGTTGCCTTGGCCTGCTTTAGAACCCTAAAACATAATGAGGCAGATTTATCAAAATTCAAGATTCTAAAACTTACTTAAAAAAAAAAGACAGAATATTTCGGCACATGTTTTGCCTCAGAAAAAAAATAGCGCATTGGTGAGAGTCACATTGTTCAATTCATTGTCAGTGAGGTTTTACTACTGCGAAAATAAATAAATAAAGTTGGACAATTTCCATTGACTCCTATTGAACCTTGCCAGCTTTTTTCTGGCGACTTTTCCTTCAATAAATACCGACTATTTATGGCTCTTAAGAATATTCTCGAGTACATTCGCATTTTTCAACACCTTTTTTTATCAAATTATAAAAAAAACACAAACTTGAATTTTGATAAATCGACCCCAATTTGTAGCATTTCCACCGTACTTCTTTGTTGAGCTTGAGCTTTAATTCTCCTTTAATGCATTTAAAATACCTTCGTGGAGTAGCAAAATATCCAGTATTATGTACATACATAAATAATATTTACTATTATGTATGTATGTATGTATGCAGCGTCAGACTTGGCTGCCGGGGCACCGGGAAAAAACCCTAGTGGGCCCTGGTGGCCCAGACCCAAACTCCCAGAGGTACTCCTGTGATCCAGTGGTCTTTATTTAGGAGCACTTGGGGGGAGGAGGGTGTTGGGGGCTCCTGTGGGGGGTGTGAAGGTGGTGGGGGCCATTGGGGGGGTGCAGGGGCCCATGAGGCAGAAGCCCCAGTGGGCCCAACACCCCCAGTCCGACCTTGTATGTATGTGTGTGTTTGTAAATCTGCACTTTTGAGTGCATATAGTAAAATTGAGCACAGCAAAGTTTTTTAGCCCAGTGTGGTCCAGTAATGCTGAAGGTCTGTTCTTGATGAACTATATTCTTTTTTTCATTATTTCATAAATATTATACATTATTTAATAGCAGCCTTAAGTAATAGTAATAGTAAATAAAATCAAGTCTTGGTTAGACTTTCGTTGCTCTTACACCTATAAGAATAAAAGTAGTATGTATCAATACAGTAATCTGTATCAGTGGGTTTAAGGGGTACATCAAAAAAGCATCTCATAGGGCTATAAGTCAGGGATGTAAACCCTAACATCCATTAGGTAAAGAAAGTTTTAAAATGTTTCCCATCAGAAATAAGGAAACCATTTCGAAGTTTTACAATGGCTTATTTTATATCCACAAAATGGTCCCTGTCATAAGCTATAGTAGAAATGACATCATGACATTTTCTTCACCAAAATGCTTGAAACAACATCTGGACTTCTGCTGTTTCATTTCATTGGGGGGTCAATACTAGTTAGCATGCCAGTATGACAGATGGATGACTCTCTTTTTTGTAAAATAACATACTTATTTTAGAGTCTTACTACTCTCTGCCTCTCTGCATTACAGTTGGTGTTTACCTGATGAGTTTAAAGGTTGCAGGGTGTGTAAAAGGCATTTAATTCCCATCACAACATGTAAGTCTAGTAAGTCTGGGGGAATGCCAGAGAGCCTGCTAGACTTGCATGAAACATGACCACATCAGGCTCAGATTAGTCATATAAAATGGTATGGCCATATTTTATTTCTAATGTGTTGCAGATGGCCCTATTTTAGGTGGGGGAATAGCTGTCTTTTTAATTTTCTCAAAAATCTGGAAGTTTGACAGAACATTTTTTTTGTGTGATTCAAACAGTGTGCATATTAGGTACTGAATACCCCCTGAGACACAATAAACTTTCATTAGTTCTTTCAGCTATGTTTTGAATTAGTAAATTAACTCTGTTGTAGCAGAAGATACATCCTATGGAAAACTGAACAAACTGATAAAAAAACTAAACATCAGTTTTGTAAAATGTTACATTTCTTGTAGGATTTTTTTTTCTCTTCTACAAATGAACAGGGCCTTTAGCATCTTTATTCAATTTAATTAAACTGCCTTATATATTGGTTTGGGAATCAGAAAAGCACTTTATGGAGGAGATGATGATGTTATGTTTCCAATGTTATAGGCCCATCTTTAGTGGATAAGGCGCTGTATACAAGCTTTTTATTTACATACTGAAATCTTAAAAGAAATAACAAAAAAAAGCTAGAAAAAAGTATGGGACATAATGATAAAAGTAGACTTTTGCAAATCACCTTTTGATTAGTATTAGATTGGCCAGATCATAATGCTTATTAAGACATTTGTTCATTTTAAAGAAGATCAGTCAACATATAGTTTTTCAGTTTCTGCACTATTTATGTTGCCTTAAAGGGACAGTATAAACCTAAATACACCTTTGATAAAATTGAGGACAATAAATAGGACTTGTGTTAGTCAATGGGGCCGATTCATTAAAACACGAGTTCAAATCCCAAATGGGAAAAATTCGGATTGGATGTGATAATTTCTGAAGATCGCAACTTTTTCGCATTGAACGATCGTAAACGGCGGGAAAACCTTTCCGGCTTTGATCCTTCTGTGCATGATTTTGGAAGCCTCCCATAGGACTCAATGGCACTCTGCAGCTCCAACTATAGCACAAAGCTTGAATGAATCCGAAACTTTCATACTCGGCGCGACAATACAAATTTGTTGCGCAAGATCCGAAAAAGTCGTGACAGCGACGAAATTGTTGCAAAAATAATGATCATTATGGAAAAAACTTAAAGGTGTTAAAGGAGAAGGAAAGTCATTTTGGCATTTTACTGCCAATAGATTCGCCATATTAGTGCCACCTAGAACACTATAGGGTTGATTCACTAAAGGTCGATAAGCGGTAAGCGGTATTGCATGCTTTTTTGCTTAAAATTGACACAGAAAAAAAACCGCGCGATTCGCTAAAGTATTATCGCATGCATTAAGTCACATATTGCGTGCTTTAAATAGCGCGCAACCGAATGTGTTAATTTAAACGCATTGCGTTAATTAGTGTGCAGAAATAATACTAACGCATGATTCACAAACACTTAGATGCGCTAAATATCGCATTAGTCTGTGCGAAAATTAACACCTACTTGGGGCAGGCGGTAATTATAGAAAAGTACAGGTCATGAGCTTTTGGCAACACAATATGGACTTTGCAGTGTGATTTATTCAAGTATGTGTTGGCCCTAGAGTGATGTAGCCTCCAGTTTGCAGGGAAATGGTAATTTTCAGAATAGTAGTTTTCCGAAAGTAATGGCGAGTATGGCTAATATTGCGTGCGTTTTTTCGCATGCAGTGACAATTTGAGTGCACTACGTTATTAGCGTACTTAAATAACGCAAACAGCATCGTGTCTAAATTAACAAAAGTATCCTTTTAGTGAATCGTGCGTTGACGCGAAAAATAAGACACAATAAAGTTTTTAACGCATGCTATAAGTGGCGCTCGTTTTATTGCACTCTAGTGAATCAACCCTTATATTTATTCTGCAGAAAGCTTTACCATACCTGAGTAAAGGACCCTAGAAACACCCTCTGTTTGTTGAAGATTGCAGCAGCCATTTTAGCTTTGTCTTTGTAGCTTTCTGCTGCAGCCATTGGTAGCTTAGATTACACATTCCAAAGTGAGGCGGGAGTGAGCTTTATAAATTATAATGTGAGGGGGGAGCAGGAGAAGGGAGAGAGGAGAGAGCTGTGCCCCAGGAATAAAGGATTTTTCTGAGAGAGGAAATCAGATACAGAAGAACATGTTTACAAAAAGGGAGACAAGAAATCCTGTGTTTCTTTTGATAGAGGACTCAGCATTACTGTGAATGCTTATGGCTGTAGTTACATAGACCTTTCTGATAAAGCTTACTTAGTTTTTCCCTACCTTCTCCTTTAAGGACCACACGCATGTAGCTTAATTTAGATATACAGATAATAGGAAGAAAGAAGAAAGCATTTAAAAATCAGTGGGGTCAGATGTTTCTTTTGGGACCTATAAACACTGCAGCAATCAGGAAGGCATACAAAAATAAAACAAGGAACTTACTGCATCCCAAGCAAAGACTAATCCCAAAAAGTTTTTTATGAGTCAATTTCATCAGGTATGGTGCCTATATATTGCAGGAAAGCTGTTGTTATTCCATTTTTTTAAATTAAAAAGATTATGTTCTGCGTAATAGAATTATAAGTAATAATAAATGTGGCTTTATAAAATATAGATCATGACAGATTAAATAGCTTATTATTATGTGGTAAGTAGGAGTTTCAAGTAGATATTTCCCACTTAGATTTTGCCAAAGCCAGGGCCACACAGACATTTGCTAATATAAATGAAATAGAGAAAATTCAAAGAAGAGCTATTAAAGGAAAACTATACCCCTATAATTAATACTTAACCAACAGATAGTTTATATCATATTAAGTGACCTATTGAATCTCGCCAAACTGGAATATACTGTATATCAGTAAACATTGCCCTTTTACATCCTTTCCTTAAGCCACCATTTAGTAAAGGGGTGAGTGCCCCCTCAGAGATCACATGACCAGAAATAATGCAGCTTTAACTGTAACAGGAAGTAGTGTGGTGGAAGCAAAAGGCTTCTCTGTCCATTTATTGGCTGATGTGGCCTAGCCAATATGTGTGCCTTGGCTTGTTTGTGTGCACTGTGAATTGTATGATCCCAGGAGGCGGCCCTAAATTCTTGCATTTTCTATTTAGAATTACCAAATACCACATACTACTAAAAAAGTATATTTTTATAAAAATGATTTATTTATATGAAGCAGGGTTTTACATATGAACTTGTTTATGCAATATATTTTTTTATAGATACCTACATTGTTTGGGTGTATAGGTTTCCTTTAAGCTGATAAAGGGAATGGAAGGTCTCAGTTATGAAAGGTTGGCTAAGTTGTAGTTCTTTACACTGGAGAAGAGGTACTTAAGGAGGGATATGATTACTGTATAAATACACAAGGGGAGAATACAAAAAAACTCTCTGATGCTTTATTGCCCAGCAGGTCTTTCCTGCAAACACAAGGTCATTCATTCAGATAAGAGGAAAGAAAAGTTACTTATAATTCAATTTTCCCTCATTATGCAAAAAACAGGTTTTGGGTGCAGAATCCCCTTAAGTTTGTGGCTACTGTATTGGCAGATACATTAGGTAGTTGCAAGAAAGGGTTAGATGCCTTTGCAGAAAATGAGTAAATACCAAGTTAATGAAATTAACTCTAGTACCAGTTAATCTAGGGACTGGTCCAATTGCTTTCTTGGAGACAGGAAGGAAACTGGAGAGTTTTCAAAAGGTTTTTTTCACCTTCCTCTGAATTATTAACATTTATTATTATTAACATTTATTTATAAAGCGCCAACATATTCCGCAGCGCTGTACAATAAGTGGGTTTCATACATTGGACATACAGAGTAACATATAAAGCAATCAATAACCGATACAAGAGGTGAAGAGGGCCCTGCCCAAAAGAGCTTACAATCTACAAGGAGAAAGGGTTGAGACACAAGGTGTGGGAATCAACTAGTATTTAATACTGATATGAAGGTAATGGCCCAGTAGAACGGCCCCTGCTCAAATTTGTAATTTTTGAACATATAACTGAGTGTATAAAGCTGAAAGCAGATCAACTAAATAAATAAAATATTGACACAATTTGGTTGATATACAACTTTATTAACCCATCAGGTTTGTGCACATGATACTTACCTCATTAGGCGACGCTGTGGTAAAGTTGCCTGTCGCTGAAAACCGGCGTAGATATACTGTTTGAAGTACTCACCTGCATCCCTCGACAAAACGGCTTCCAACTGAATAAGGAGCTGAAACACTCTATCAGTTTTGCAACATATATCTAAACCACCTCCGATGTTATTTATAATTGTAGCGAGCCGATGATCTGCAACAATGTTATGAAATTGCAGATATAAAGAGTTGAAATCATTGAAACAACTCTTACTATCAGCCCAATAAACAGAGATTGTTCTTTACATTTGAATCTTTCCTACTTTTTCTTTTGTTTTAACCAAAAAATTTTTTTTAATAGAATCAATAAAAACTTCGTTTTAATTTTTAAAAATACAGGTGTGCCTAGAAATTTGTGTGCCTTTTTTTCAACGTTTGTCCATTCAACAACACAATGTGCACCCTGAGACTATAGTGCAGGGTTTTTCTCTTTTTTCCCCCCTTCCTTGTACAAGTCAACTAGTATTTAGGCATAAAAAGCATTAATTAAAATGTATGTTAAAGCATTCATTAAAATGTATTTTTTTTCCACTATACGTCCCAGCCACCACTCTTTATAAATAGGGCAATTTGTTGAGTTATCCTTTATCTACCTTTGAACTAACAAATCAGACAGCACTTCTGCTAAGGGCTGTGATACACAGGGAGATTAGTCGATGCGCAACAAATCTCCCTTGTCGTGGGCGACTAATCTCCCCAAAATGCCATCCCACCTGCTAGAATGTAAATCGCCGGTGGGATGGCATATGCGGCGCCGCGATTTGCCGAAATCGCCAAAGTTTCCTCTCACGGCAATCTCCCCATGTGTCACAGCCCTAAGGGTCTGGCTGTGCTCTGCATCTAGCAAAAGATAAAAACATCAAGCACAAGGTTTGTAGAGCAGTGACCCAGGTCAAAACTACCTGTCTGGTTTAAAAATGGCAGAACTGCAAGATTGATGCAAGGACTGGCCAATTGACATATCATAGCCCCATCCCCTTGATGTCACCACCCACCCACATTACATTACTTCCCTGCACAGTAATGTCACGCCACTTTACTATTGTTTTTTGAATGATGTGCAAATTAGAGGGTGGGTAGGGGGCACCTACGTGCCTTCCCCAGTCATCCCCTCATTAATAAAGCACTGCAGAACGAAGACAGCACAGTATTTCTCAGAAGGCTTTGGGAGCAGTGTTGAACTGACCCACCATTATATCAGTAACACTCCCAGTGGGCCAAGGTATCAAGGCTCTCCTACTCACCTATCCATTTTGCCTTGTGTGCCAATTTCTTGGTCATTCCTGTATGAGAACAAAGAGGAGTACTTAAGTGAAGGTTACATAATAAGGATGATGAGTGAGGACAAGAGGACCTCTTGTCTAAGGTTTTCTTAGGAAATTGTAAACTATTACCACTGGTATTTTTTGTATTGTATGTTCTCCAGTCAAACCATAACTTGAATAGATTATACTGAATGGGGTGGACTTTGCAGGCAGGTTTATAGGTTAAAGCTGAGGAGGGCCTACCCTAATTGCATGTAGGATAGAAAAAACTGCAGGTGTTCCCTGTTTTGACTGGAGTAAAGAAAAGGAAAGTAAGGTTAGAGCTGTTTCCCTTTATGCTGTATGCTAGATATGTTTTTCATTTGCCTAAGACAGATTTATTTAGGCCCTTAAGCAACATGCACCAATTATTATTCCGTGTCTCCACATGCAGCGCAAATTTTTAAATCACCAACAAAGAGACATATCCATCCACCTTCCATAATCTAGTAGTCATGTTCTGTATAATTTCAGCCTCATAAATTTTAAAAATGCTTTACAAAGTTTTATTAATCTGACAGTATATGTAATTACTAACTGAAACGAATGCTAGCATTCCATCTTAGTTTGTTACCTCCCCCAAAATTAAAGGTTTCATTGTTGGTTTTTCTTAAGATTTGTTGTCCTTTTATTTTCTCAAGATAATTTATATGCTACACATCAAGCAGAACTGTATCCTGATGTACATTTTCCCTCAGTTACTGATGATTTTTAGAAAAAATGTGCCAACCTTTTAACACAACATAGAAATGTAGGAAAGGGCTGTGATTTGTCACGTGTGTACTAGCCTGGCCCTCGGCCTTGTTCCTTTAGTCACCTATTTGCACTCATTATACTTTACTGTAGTGGTTTTATAATATTCATTGAATCCTAATTTAGCATCTCACTTCTTAATATTTCCTAATGCCATACATACATGATAACCAGAGATCATTGAGCGGAAGTAACATATCTATCCATTAACTCATAATTTATATTATGAACCTTAGTATCCAAGGTGGTGTAAGAGAGTCTCTGCTTGTAGCTTGGTGCTAACTAATATTTTTAAAGATATGTAAAATATCTAATGCAAAATCAAGGGTATATTATTATAAGAATCTGCTGTTGTCCTTATACATGAATCATATCCATGCATCACAATAACAGAAATAATCCAATAAAAGTACTAATTTGTGGATTTATAAACGTGCATATTTTTTACAATATTATTAAAGCCATCTTAGACTAGGTAAAATCTAGGGCAGCTGCACACTTAAGTAACTTTTGTGTGCTGGGTTTCCACCTCCCCTGTATTTTACCAGCCTAGTCAATGCCTATTTCCTGTGTGCCCAAAACCCTACCTAATCACTGCATTTCGACCCACTTTGTCCAATTATGGTTAGCCCCATCCGTGCAGCACCACAGCTCCACCCCTGCAATGTCACGTCTGTCTCCCTTCTCACCCCCTTATGCCATTGGTCGGTACAAGCCAGAAGAAGAGCATTCAACCCTATTGTCCATACCCCCCAGGGGTGATTTTTACTCTTACGACAACCTATTGGGGCTTCCCGATGCCCCTAACCTCACCCCCTGTGTTTATTCAGTTTAAAAAACAGAATTTTAATTTTTAAAGTTTAAAGCCTTTTGCTGCCTTTGATAATCTGTGGGGCACAGCCGCCTGCGGGAAGGAACTCACTGGGCTAATATGTTAATATGTTTTTCCTATTTAGAAAAAATGCTCTGGCCTGAGGGGCTTCCTGTAACAGTTTCTGCCCATCTTACCTTGATTTTCCAATGATCCCTAGTATTTCCACTTATTGATTTTTGAATATGAGTTTTTTTAAACTTGAAAAAAATATGTTTAAATCAGATTTCATATCTAAATAGTTAGATGTTAGCTGCTGATCATTACTTTTGTAAAGAAAAGAAATCAGAGCAGAAAAATCTGCCTTTCCTTTTTTATTCCTTGTACCTGGTACCCACACTCTGTATTTTAGACTATTTTTGAAACCTATTCAGTGCCAAACACCACCCTCTCTTGTTACTTACAAGGATATACTCTATTGTATACAGGTATAGGACCTGTTATCCAGAATGCTCGGGACCAAGAGTATTCCGGATAAGGGGTCTTTCTGTAAGTTGGATCTCCCTACCTTAAGTCTACAAAAAAATCAATAAAAATTAATTAAAAACACTGGGATTGTTTTGCATCTAATTAGGATTTATTATATCATAGTTGGGATCAAATACAAGGTACTGTTTTATTATTACAGAGAAAAAGGAAATCAATTTTAAAAATCTGAATTATTTGATTAAAATGGGATCTATGGAAGACAGGCTTTCTGTAATAAGGAGCTGTCTGGATAACGAGTTTCCGGATAACTGATCCCATACCTGTACTGTACTGTATTGACTGAAGTCTAAGATATATCCCATCTGTTTTCAGAATTGTGTTCCCATATTCTTTCTCCAGCAACGAAAACCTGACCGTATCTTTTCACCTACCTGCAGTTAAAATAACAAAAAGTAAATAATGCTGGTGGATGGACAGACCTAAAAGATAGGATCAAGAGAGGGAATGATGATGATGAATTATGCTGACACTAAAGAAAACAGCATGGGCTTGTAAATGAACCTAATCAATTGTGCTTTTCTAGTTTAAACTTGAATAAAGGAAGAGATGCAGGTTGGGACCGCACATAATTAAAACTGCTAGGGATAAGTGTGGGCTGCCAACAAGAGTAGCAGGCCAAGTGTTTGACATGCCAGGGCTAAACCATTGGACTATATGGAACTTATATGGCCTACGGCTGCTTCTTTTACAGAAAACACTTCTCTTCAAGTCATAACTATGTTTGACAGATACTTAACAGCATAATAACACATTTTCTGAGGAAAGAGAAATATACAACAGCACTAAGTAAGAAAGCTCTACTCTTTAAGAGTTTTCTTACATGAATAGTTATATTTAGTAGCATCTTGTAGTAGTCATTAATAATTACTTTTAAGTTTTCAGGTTAAAAGGAAAACTATCTTACTTATAGCCAATATATGATCTTTTAGACAAAGAAATATCATAGAACAAAGTGCTTTTTTTCTGTCTACCTTATCTATACAAGTGTGGACTCCACATTGCTTCACTGAGCTGAGGTGATCACTGTAGGCCCTCATAACACACTGATCAGTATTATATCTTACATAAGTTATGTGCTGCACAGCAGCTGCCTATTTTCATGCTCTGCTCCAAAGCTAGCACAGTAGACACAAGTCCATATCTGCTACTGTCTGCAAATACATTAACACAGGCAGGATGTGACATTCTTGTGACAATAAAGTACACCTTTCACCCCCATATTGTTTACCCCAACAGGGTGAAGGCTAATAGAGTCCACTCTGCAGTTGGGGGAAAGAGCCCCTGGAAGCACTAAGTTACCTGCACGGATAGGAAACTCCCAGTGCGGACAGCCATGTTGTTTGGCGCACGTGCGTATAATGAGCAAATCTCCCCTGCTTACACATTATGTGCATGCCCCTATTGTAGGAGCGGTGGAAGAGACTCACCTTCCTATGAGTTGTTGTAGCACTTGCTCATTAAGCGCATGCATGTGTCACAGCATGGCTGCCCGTACCCTCATGGTGTGTGTAGCTTAGCTCTGGCAGGGAATATTCTTTTCAAGAACAACTATTGTTTCCCCCAACCAGAGTGTGGGCTTTATTAGCTTAAGCTATAGTACATACCTATGCAACTGTCCCAACTCTTGCAGGACAAAGATTTTAATACAGTAACAGTTGCTAAATTTGCACTATTATATTATCTAATCATACAAACCAACTGATTGTTGCTAGACCTAGTGCATGACTGTTAAGTAAAATAGTTGCCCTATAATACTGAAGTGTCAGGGTTGAACAATATAAGATTCTGGTTGCCACAGGTCTCTGTTAAGAGATTTAATAATCCACTATGAAATAAGTGGAACTATAATAGTGGTAAATTGTATTCTGGTTTCTGGCACAATAGTAAAAAAATAAATTATTATATTAATTTTAATTGAATTCAGTCATAAATTTCTTCTGAATGGTACATTCTGTGTTAGCAAGGAATTAAAATAGTACATGGTTGGTAAATAATGGTAATGCAAGTACTGCCATCTAGTGGTACATATATATACACAAAGGATGGCACACCGCTACATCTCAAAAAGGACATGAATCCCAACATTTCGGTCACTGCATGTAACCTATCTCAATGGAAACCAAGCAGTGAAATATGTTACAAGTGTAACCCTCCCCCCTATTTTCATTGGAAAAGGCGCCAAAAACAATAGCAATGCTATGGGAACATATGTAAACAGAGAGTGAAAAATAAAAAAAATAATATATTTTAATTGGCTTGGCGTGGGGCCTCGGTGTAATGCCAGGGCCTGTTCTGAATCCCACTCTGGGCCTGATAGAACTGCAGACATGAGGGTTGATTCACTAAAGGTCGATAAGCGTTATCGCATGCTTTTTTTGTGTTAAAATTGGCGTGAAAAAAAAACGCGCTATTTGCTAAAGTATTATCGCATGCGCTAAGTCACATATCATGTGCGTTAAATAGCGCACAACCAAATGCATTAATTTTAACACATTGAGTTAATTCTCACGCAGAAATAATACTAACGCATGATTCACAAACACTTAGGGGCACATTTACAAAAGCACGAACGCTCGAGCGTTCATGCAAATGCTCCAAGTGTATTTTCGCCGTTTTTTTCGGGCGTCCGCACGACTTTTTCGTACGGCGCACGACTTTTTCGTACACCACACGACTTTTTCAGACGTTTGCACTGAAAAATTGGAAAGGTTTTACCGCTGTTTACAATTGTTCGGTACGAAAATTTTGTGACTTTCGGAACGCCAATACGATATTATCATGACTAATACGATTTTTTCGTAAGCATTTTCGTGATATTTGCGATCTTCCGAAATTTTTGTTTCCAATACGATTTTTTCCCATTCGTGATTCGGATTCGTGGATTAGTAAATGTGCCCCTTAGACGCACTAAATATCGCATTAGTCTATGCGAAAATTAACACCTAATTGGGGCAGGCAGTAATTATAGAAATTTTGCCGGTGCCACGTGTAAGTTTAGGGAGACAGCGGGAGCTTAGGGAGCTAAATGCGTGGCTAAAGTCTTGGTGTAGGAAGGAAGGGTTTGGGTTCCTAGAGCACTGGGCTGACTTTTCCTTGGGGTACAATCTATACAGCCCTGACAGATTGCACCTCAATGGAAGGGGGTCTGCTGTGCTAGGGGAGAGAATGGTTAAGAGGTTGGAGGAGTGTTTAAACTAGACAAGGGGGGGGTGGGTGAGCTAGAGTTCTATGGGAAAATTAGTGTAGACGGCAGGGGCGGGCCAAGCCGACCGGGCGCCCTAGGCAACTTGGTCGGCCACCTCGCCCCTGCAACTTCCTCATTCGCCGCCCACCCCCCTTTGGCGCACATGCACAGTTGAGCACGAGGGCGGGGTTCACGTTGCGATTCATCATTGCCCCCACCACGTAAGGACAAGCAGCGGGGGCAATGACTAAAGAACGCTGACTAGGGGCAGGCAGGAGAGGCTGCCTGGTGCCCCCCAATTGTTGCGCCCTAGGCAGCTGCCTCTTCTGCCTACCCCTAGTTCCGGCCCTGGTAGACGGGGCAGGGGGACTAGCAAAGGGTTGTGGGGGAGGAGTGAGGGGGGCATATAGTTTATCAGATAAGGAGCTTCCGTTACAAGGAAAACAGTCTCATATTTGCCTTAGCTCTAACTCTCCGTTAGATAATGTAAACATCAGAGGGAGAAGTAGTAATCTCTGCTGCATGCTGGCTAATGCGCGTAGCTTGTCGGGTAAATTAGGGGAGCTGCAGGCTATTGCATGTATTGAAAATTATGATTTAATAGGTATCACTGAGACCTGGTGGGATGATAAATGCGACTGGGCTGTGAATTTAAATGGTTATACACTTTTTAGGAGGGACAGAGAGATTAAAAAGGGTGGAGGGGTTTGTCTTTACGTAAAGTCAGATTTAAAGCCATGTAATAAAGACATTACCAATGAAAACGTCGAATCTCTTTGGGTAGAAATTTCAGTAGGTCACAAAGAAAATGGTCATTGGTGTATGCTATAAACCACCCCGTATAGATGAGGGGGATGAGGCCCAGCTATTGTTACAAATGGAGGAGGCTTCAAAACTGGGTCAAGTTGTTATTATGGGGGACTTTAATTATCCGGACATTGACTGGAGTAATGGGGTGGCTAAGTCAGAAAAATCTAGTAGGTTTGTAAATATGCTAAATGACAACTTTTTATTTCAGGCGGTTCAAGAACCTACTAGGAATGATTCTATTTTGGACCTGGTGATTTCTAATAATAATGAACTCATCTCTAACATTTGTGTGGGTGAGCATCTGGGGAACAGTGATCACAACATGGTCTCATTTGAGATAATGCTGCAGAGACAGCGCTATAAGGGAGTAACTAAAACGCTCAATTTTAGACGTGCAGACTTTGCCAGTATAAGGGCATCTCTGCAATGTGTCAACTGGGAAAGGCTTTTCATAGGTTTAGACAGAAGGAAAATGGAACATCTTTAAAACATTGCTTTGCAGGTATACACAACAGTATATTCCCCTTGTAAGCAAGGAGAGGCATCGCAAAGCAAAACCTTTATGGCTGAATAAAAGAGTTAAGGTCGAGGTTGGTAAGAAAAAACGTGCTTTTAAAGCATTCAAGTTAGCTGGGACCGCGGAAACTTTCATCAGGTACAAGGAAGCAAATAAAGCATGCAAAAAATCTATCAAGCAAGCTAAATATAGAAATGGAAAGGGATATTGCAGCTAGGAGTAAAAAGAATCCAAAATTATTTTTTAATTATGTGAATAGTAAAAAAATGAAGCAAGAAGGGGTGGGAACCTTATTATCACGGGGGGGGGGGGGGTAAGTTGGTTGATGAGAATGGGGAAAAAGCTGAAATTTTGAACTCTTATTTTTCATCTGTCTATACATCTGAGGAGCCAGATAATGAAGGCTTCCCTTGTAATATGCCCAGTTCTAGTAATTTAGCTACTGATGCATGGGTCACTCGGGAGGAAATTCAAAAGAGACTTGAACATATAAAGGTAAACAAAGGTCCAGGGCCGGATGGGATTCATCCCAGGGTATTAAATGAGCTGAGTGCTGTGATTGCCAAACCTCTTCACTTAATTTTTCAGGATTCATTGAGGTCTGGCATGGTGCCGAGAGACTGGCGGATTGCTAATGTGGTTTTATTTAAAAAGGGATCCCTTTCTCAGCCTGAAAACTATAGGCCTGTTAGCCTGACATCAGTAGTAGGAAAAATTTTGGAAGGGGTAATAAGGGATAGGGTACTTGAATACATTGCAGTTCACAATACTATTAGTTTGTGCCAGCATGGTTTTATGCGTAACAGATCTTGCCAGACTAATTTAGTCGCCTTTTATGAGGAGGTGAGTAGGAACCTCGATGCTGGAATGGCAGTTGATGTCATCTACTTGGACTTTGCTAAAGCGTTTGATACAGTACCTCACAGAAGGTTAATGATCAAATTGAGGAATATTGGCCTAGAACATAATATTTGTAATTGGATAGAGAACTGGCTGAAGGATAGAGTACAAAGAGTGGTGGTAAATGGAACATTTTCTAATTGGACCAGTGTGGTTAGTGGAGTACCGCAGGGGTCAGTCCTTGGTCCTTTGCTTTTTAACTTGTTTATTAATGACCTGGAGGAGGGCATAGAGAGTACTGTTTCTATTTTTGCTGATGACACAAAATTGTGCAAAACTATAAGTTCCATGCAGGATGCTGCCGCTTTGCAGAGCGATTTGACAAAATTAGAAAACTGGGCAGCAAACTGGAAAATGAGGTTCAATGTTGATAAGTGCAAAGTTATGCATTTTGGTAGGAATAATATAAACGCGAACTATCTACTGAATGGTAGTGTGTTGGGGGTATCCTTAATGGAGAAGGATCTAGGGGTTTTTGTTGATAACAAGTTGTCTAATTCCAGGCAGTGTCATTCTGTGGCTACTAAAGCAAATAAAGTGCTGTCTTGTATAAAAAAGGGCATTGACTCAAGGGATGAGAACATAATTTTGCCCCTTTATAGGTCCCTGGTAAGGCCTCACCTTGAGTATGCAGTGCAGTTTTGGGCTCCAGTCCTTAAGAAGGATATTAGTGAGCTGGAGAGAGTGCAGAGACGGCAACTAAACTGGTTAAGGGGATGGAAGATTTAAACTATGAGGTGAGACTGTCGAGGTTGAGGTTGTTTTCTCTGGAAAAGAGGCGCTTGCGAGGTGACATGATTACTCTGTACAAGTACATTAGAGGGGATTATAGGTAGATAGGGGATGTTCTTTTTTCCCATAAAAACGATCAACGCACCAGAGGTCACCCCGTTAGATTAGAGGAACGGAGCTTCCATTTGAAGCAGCGTAGGTGGTTTTTCACGGTGAGGGCAGTGAGGTTATGGAATGCCCTTCCTAGAGATGTGGTAATGGCAGATTCTGTTAATGCCTTTAAGAGGGGCCTGGATGAGTTCTTGATCAATCAGAATATCCAAGGCTATTGTGATACTAATATCTACAGTTAGTACTAGTGGTTGTATTTATAGTTTATGTATGTGAGTGTATAGATTGGTAGGTGTGGGTTGTGTGTGCTGGGTTTACTTGGATGGGTTGAACTTGATGGACACTGGTCTTTTTTTCAACCCTATGTAACTATGTAACTATGTAACTATGTAACTATGTAACAGTTCATGAGCTTTTGGCAACACAATATGGACTTTGCAGTGTGATTTATTCAAGTATGTGTTGGCCCTAGAGTGATGTAGCCTCCGGTTTGCAGGGAAATGGTCATTTTCAGAACAGCAGTTTTCCGAAAGTAATGGCATGTATGGCTAATATGGCGTGCGGTTTTTCTCATGCAGTGACAGTTTGTGTGCGCTGCGTCAATTAGCGCGCATTGTGTCAAATACCTCACGAAAATAGTCTTCTCAACTTAATGCAAACAGCATTGCATCTAAATTAACGCAAGTATCCTTTTAGTGAATCGTGCGTTGACGCGGAAAATAAGAAGCGATAAAATTTTTAACGCATGCTATAAATAGCGCTCGTTTTAGCGCACCTTAGTGAATCAACCCTATGTTCTTTTATACAGGTCATGGAATTCCTTAGTGACTTTAATATTGTTTATTTTTTTTGTTTAAAGGAGAAGGAAAGCTAGAACCCTATATTTATTCCGCAGAATGCCTTACCATAACTGAATAAACAGCCCTAGAAGCACCCTCTGTTTGTTTAAAACAGAAGCAGCCATTTTAGCTGGTTGAACAGCTCTAAACTGAGATTGCAGCAGAGAAGGGAGGAGGAGAGAGGAGAAACGAGCACACTGAGCAGACTTGTGCCATGCCCTGAAGGATTTTTCTAAGATTTCTAACACAGGAGAACATGTATACAGAATAAAAGGAAAAATATTTGTTTTTTCTTTTTACTGAGAAGACTTAGCAAGGAGTGATCAGCTATACATCTGGTGAGGATATCAGGGCTATGAGTGCACCAGAGATCCACCAGGCCAAGGTAAATTTTTTGCTATGTATTGAGCCCTGTATTATTACATATCTGGAGTACTTGTTATTATAGGTACTTTTTCAAGAGCAAGGATTTTACTCCCTTCAAGGTGGGTCTCCTACAATATCATAATATGGTGTTTCTCCTCTGTGCAAAGATTTCTTTTAAATAGCAGTTCCCATGTTCCATAACAGTAATTTGAGTTCAGCCATTATCTAGTAATGGAAAATTCTGGGCATGGCCAGTCTGCAAGAGGTGCAGTGAGTGTGCATGTGTAGATACTGATAGATCCTTTGTGGTAGGCCCTCTTGGGTTGAGGTTGGAGTTAGAAATATTGACACCACCGTACCAAAATTAAATTGGTTACAAACAGTAAATATCCCCATCAACCCCACTCCATACCCACCCTTTACCCCAATGAGACCTAGAGTGAGCTTTGTCCTAAAATGAAAAACTTAGACTGAAAGTGTGAGAGGGTGTGCAACTACCAAACCAGTCCTACTTCCAGTCAGATTGGAGCTCCTTTTTGGGGCCCAGTCCCTTGACCGGGCATAGTGCAATGTGGGCAATCCTCATCAAGTTGCATAGTTCAGGCCAGATACGGCCCCCCAAGGTCATTTACCCGTCCCCGCTGTGTCTTCACCCCTTGCTACTACTTGTCTGCCTCAGCGTGGTCCTCGGCCCAACGTGTCACGTCAACACATCACACCGACCAACGCTAAAGGGGCCCCGGAAATAAACGAGGCAGGAGTTGGGGCACGGGGCCATGAAAAGGGTAGGAAAAGGCCCGGTGGGGAGTTGTGGCTTTAAGGGAGCAAGGCATTGTGGGAGTTGTAGTTCCCGAGCGGAGTGAAAGAGAGGCGGAAGAAAGAGGCAAAAAGAGGTGGGCGCAAGCCGAAGCAACCATTTTGGAGAGAGCAGCTCCCACCCTCCCTCCCTTAGTTAACAGGGGGGGGGGATGAGGGTATTTAGGGTAGGGACTCTTAGAGGGGTCTTAGTCGCAGCCGGGACGGAAATAGCTAGAGGTTAGGGCGGAAGGTTAGACGGAGGCTAGTGAGTACAGCCATAGGTTGGTGGAAAATGGGGGCTGTGGTGGCTAGAAAAAGGGGGTTCCAAACCTCAGGAAAATGGTGACGGTGGGGGGGGCAGAGACAGCTTCCACAAAGCAGCCTTCAGCGGCTTATTGTTATGAGGTTACCAATGAGACTGTTATGTTATGTTATTTATTTACAGGAATATGTTATTGTTTAACAAACTTACAATGTTGTAAATAAAATGGCTGCGGCCTTTTCTATCCACAAGAGGTTGTCGCGTATGTGTATTGACAGGGGTGGTGAGGTAAGTGAGAGGGTGAAGGGTAATTGGGGAGGGCCACAAAAATTGACACTGCACTTATCATGCCGCTGGATGCGACACACTGGGCCGAGGACCACGGTGAGGCAGACAAGTTGTAGCAAGGGGTGAGGACACAGCGGGGACGGGTAAATGACCTCGGGGGGCCATATCTGGCCCGTGGGTCGTAGTTTGAGGACCCCTGATCTATAATATAATACTAGTTAGGAGGTAAATATCTGTAAAAAAAAATGTAACTAGGACAGTATTCTGTAAGTACTTACGCAGCAACCAGCTTTTGTGCACCAGAAACAAAGAAAAAGAGATTTATAACATGAACGTCTAGGACCTTAATCCTATGGGATTACTTATGTCTACAATGGTTTAGGAATATAAAGAAATCCTTTTCTGCAGAATGCACAACCCTATTTCATCCCATGGTAAATCTGATACCATCTTTTACTAAGCTGAAGTCAACTGATGAATGATATGTTTTGATGACTGAAAAATCTCTTTGATTTTTATTTCCTGTCCTATAAGATGAGAAAAGAGAACTATTTGTAACACAAAAGTCACACTTATTTAGAGATTTGCCAGCTGGTTCCCACAAATGTTGACAGTTAAGGGTATAATTGCTATTTTAATAATCAATTTCTGCTCTAGATTTAAGGGATGCATATTTTTAAATTAAAGTGGAACTCCTAAACCACAATTTGTAAAAGAACCCCCTGCACAACACAGAAACCCCTAATATACCTAGCACTGTAATCTGTTCCTTCAAAAAGTATGAATAAATACCATTTTTAAATGCTGAAAGCCAATTGCAAGTTTTTGGCAGGGGAGGAGGGACTAAAACACTGATATTACAAATTGTAACAACTTCTTCACAACTTACAGACAGCATGCTGGAACTACATAACCCAGAATTTACTGCACTGTGATGTTCCATTTCTTGTTGACATCACATGTACAGGGAATTGTGGGATTTGGAGGATGTAGGCTGAAGGCAGGCTGAGGACAGTCGATTACTGTTACATTTTATTTGAGCAGCAAAGTCGTCAGCCAGATTAGCAGGAGAACAGCTAGGCTTAGTTAACTATTCCAAACCATATTACGTGATGTGATTCTCTTTTTGTTACACTTTTTTGCATTGAAGACTATCTGTGTGCCGCTTCTATTTTTTTAAAATAAACTCCCATAATTTGTGATTTATTAACATTTGATTAATTTTTTTTTGGCAAAAAAAAATTTGGCAGGTTTGATTTGTCAGGTACCACTGATTCCTATAGAGGCTTAGAATAATAGAGGAGTAGAATAGTTATTTACAGCCTGTCCTTGACACATTTTCAAGGGGAAGTTAATCACCTCATTGGTTTCAATTTCACCCAGTTTCAAGGGGAAGTAAACTCGAAATCCTCATACGAGCGATAACAGCATTATTGCGACATTTTATAAATACAACAATGATTGAGTTTAACTTGAACCATTTAAAGTTTATACGACTTTGAAGGGCAGAAATTTTTTTTTAGTAAATCAGTCCCTTATAGTCTTTCCTCATAGTCTGGTGGAAAACAGCTTAGCTTTAATATGAACCATCGCTGCATTAGGTCTTGAAAATAAATAAAATAATTGTTTTGAATTGGTAACATTGATGCTAACCTCAGCAGCAACGCATAATAGAGGCTAGAAACTGAGTCCGAAGGTAATGGCACATATGATGCAATGTGCCCCTCTAGACTGTGAATTTACAAGGCTGTGTAAAAAGTTTATTAGATTTTCTTTAGATTTATGGAAAAGCCTTGATCCGCGGGTTGTTGCCAGCTTGTTTTGTTGCTTTCATATTACAATAAATTAGACACACCTCATGGAAAAGTTGTTTTACTTAGGTAAGATTCCCAAGTGCAACATTACACAAAAAAAAAAAGTTTTTTTCCACTAGACGCTGAACACCTGCATTTTCTAAATAGTCACATGCTGGCAATTTCATTTTGTTTATTTTTTAATGTAAGATGTGTTTTTTAAGTTGAAGTTTGCATGGGGCAATCTTAATCATACTACCCGCAGAAACCAATAGAGAAACTATTACTGCATTTTATTACACTATTTTTCTATCATACCAGCATTATTAAAGATATATATATATATATTAAAGATATAAAGATCATTGTGTAATGCTCAGTTGCAAAAAAAAACCTAAAATAAAACAAAGGATTAGGGGTTCAGCTAAATTCAAAATAGTGGATTCAATGCATCCCTTATTAATAACAAAATATACTTTCTTCAAGCATTGCTTACTAAGCTGAATGGCTGTGACTGGACTTAAAGTAAAATCATTTTTAGAATTTTCTTACTACAAACAAATAAAGTTGTTTGGATGCAAACAATGCTGCAGAGACTTGTGAACAATTTAATTCAGTCTTAAGGTCTTTCTGACACATTTGGGGGCACATTTACTAACCCACGAACGGGCCGAATGCGTCCAATTGCGTTTTTTTGTAATGATCGGTATTTTGCGATTTTTTCGGAAATTATCGCGACTTTTTCGTTACCAATACGACTTGCGCGAAAAAACGCGAGTTTTTTGTAGCCATTCCGAAAGTTGCGCAAAATCTGCCGATTTTTTCGTAGTGTTAAAACTTGCGCGAAAAGTCGCGATTTTTTCGTAGAGTTAAAACTTGCGCGAAACGTTGCGCCTTTTAAGTTTTAACGCTACGAAAAAGGCGCGACTTTTCGTGCAAGTTTTAACGCTACGAAAAAATCGGCAGATTTTGCGCAACTTTCGGAATGGCTACGAAAAACTCGCGTTTTTTCGCGCAAGTCGTAATGGCTACGAAAAACTCGCGTTTTTTTTCACAAATCGTATTGGTAACGAAAAAGTCGCGATAATTTCCGTAAAGGCGCCGAAAAAATCGCAAAAAATACGAAAAAGTCGCAAAATGTTCGTTTTCCAATCGGAATTTTTCCAATTCGGATTCGAATTCGTGTCTTAGTAAATCAGCCCCTTGGTGTAGCCCATTCCTATAAAAATATGCACTGCTTGACTTTCTGATAATAAATACTTATGGAGAGTCCATTTTTAGCAAAATATCCCAGCTGTGATCCACCAAGTAATTTGCTGGTTGAATTACTACTATTTGAGTCATAATGCTTTATTTGAAAACATTCTATTTATTGGATGAAGACTAAATTTCTTTAACTTCTTTATGGAAATTTGGGAAAAAATTATTTTGTGTCAGTGTGATATTGCCTGTCAATGGTTCAATGCAATGTTATTTCAATGGCTTGGCAGGATACCAATATATTGGTACCTAGGTTGGTTTTCAATATGCACCATCATGCTAATACATTTGTACTATTTCTAGGTGATTTGTATAGATTGTTAATGGGGATTTATAGACTCGTCTTTCTATAGATAAAGAACAGAAAGGAACATAATTTTTTATAATTGTTGCGGTATATGAAAACTTTATTTGCTCTTGCATGGAGGAATACAAAACTCAAATAGCTGAGATGACTTACAGATTTGTTTACCTAAACCAATAAATGTTTGCACTTTGGGTATCACTAAGCAAAATGAGTTGAAGTCTATGCCAGCCCCAAACTAGCAATCTGTGGATTCTGACAAATGCCAGAAGGGCTGCGGTAAGATGCCATAGATAGTCACAATTTAGTGGGCTGGTGGGGGCTGTTTGGGCTTCTTGAATTACCAGGGCCTAGGTGGAATCCCTAGTCATTGAACAAAGCAATGTTCAATATATTCAAGCCTACACTGATGTCAAGATCTACAGTTAGTTTAGTATATATGTGTATAGATATTTTTATATATGTGAGCCTAGCAATAGGTTTGTATGTATATATATTTAGATATTTATTAGGGATGCACCAAATCCATGACTAATTTTTGGATTTGGCTAAAATTTGGCTTTTTTTTTATCAGGATTCGGCTGAATCGTCTGGCTGAATCGACATGCCTGGCTGACCCGAAACGGAATCCTTAAAATCACCTGACTTTATCACAACACGGAATGTTGAAAATGTTTCACCACATGCTTTGCGCACAGGTGTCTTTAGGCCCTCCATGACCTCATTTGCATGTGCAAATTAGGTTTCAGATTCGGTTCAGTATACAGCTGAATTTTTCATAAAGGATTCAGGGTTTGGCTGGATCCCAAAACAGTGGATTCGGTAAATCATCCCTAATATATATAGGGGGTTGAATTAATGGACTGTTAACTTTTTTTTCACTCCAAGTTACCTAACTGTTTACATCCTTCTATTTTACAATGCTGCACAATATAGTAGTGCTTTAAAATAGCTGCTTTATGCATATACATTGTTTCTACAATCCCTAGCCAGTAGGAAACACAAAGCCACTAAGCCTCTGGAAGGTCACCAATTACATGGTAAGGCCTAAAGCAAATTGCACATTTAGCAGTTATAGTAAAGTGTCAATATTGAGTTAATACTGTTTTCCTGGTATAGACTAATAAGCATAAGCACAAAATACAATTTATAATGACATTAGAAATATTTTACTTTTAAAGGCTAAGACACACTAGCACACTAACCAGCAATAATGGCAACCCCAGTTTAGGGATACACATATGCATTGCCGGGTCTTTCAGATCAAGCATATTCACTTCTGCACTATATATAAAGCAAGCAACACTGCTGAAAGTTCCAATATGAAATAATATGAAGGGGTGAAATATTTGAAGCATTTTTAACTTATTTTTGTTTCCAAATAATAATTATCTGACGACCATGAAAAAGCTGAGACTATAAAACTGTCTAATAAACTGAACTAATAAAACACTTCGACCAACTTGAACATCTGTGCTAGTCAGCTGGAAGGGAGGAGCTAGAATTACACAATAAAATAAAGGGGGGATATTTCTCCTCCAGCTAATGAAATATCTTTTACTGGCACGAAAAAGCAAGGAATAAATGTGCACCTTCTTAACGGATGTATAAAACTCATAGGCAAGTTGGCTGGTGGGATATGCATTCTGTGCCACTCACAGATGGTTCCAGTGTGCTGCAATATTACAGCAGCCAGGGTGCTATAAATGAGTCACCTAATGAACATGTGAAAGTTTTAACTCTTTCCTTTCCCAAAAACCCTCTGGACCTATGCACTCATACTGATAATGCTGACATGAAAATAGATTTATTATTGGTTCAGATACTTTGGTGTGTTTTACCTTGCACCAAAAGGCAGAAAAGCTGCTTTTCTGTGTTGTCAGACTACTTTTTTCCACCAACATACTCATACTTTGTGTACAGTTAAAAACTGTCTGTTGTAAGAAGTAACTTTAGGTAGGATCAAAGCATGACACCAGTCAGTGAGAGCTTATTCCTTAAGTATTTATTAACAGTATGGGCAAAGGTTTTTAGTACAGGCATTGGAGGGAAGCCCAAGAAGCAAATGGCATCCAGTGAATCAAAACATATCTCTAGCCAGTGCACAAATCAGTGCTGGAACAGGCCCCAGTTCACTGATAACCTTTACTTTAGAAAATCCAAATTATTATTTTCTTTTTTTTGTTACCATTTTCTACTATAGGAAACAACATTATTAAGGGTAATCATGGGAACCCACTCCAAACAGCATGGGAACAGAACCATAGGTAAAGAATCCATGCCTTGCCACAAAGCAAACATCTGGACACCCATTGTTCCTCCAATCCAATAAAACACAATGTCAGTGCCACTTTTGTGGCTGCACTGTGAATAGTTCTGGCAAAATCTTTTTTTTCTGTACCAAACTAAAAAACTGTTGTAAAATGTACTGCTAAGAAAATGCTTTACACTTTAAAGGAAAACAATGTAGTCTCTATAAAAGTATATGTCACATAAAACAGCTCATATGTAAAACCCTGCTTAACCTAAATAAACAATTTTCATACAAATATATTACCAGTTTGGTAAGATTCTTTATTAGGCCACCTAATATGACATAAACTATCTGTTGGTTAAGTATTCATACTGGGGGTATAGTTTTCCTTTAACTACAGTAATTATATACTTTCCACTGGCAACTCCTTGACCCATTAATTTCTTTCTATGATATTCTGTGCAGAAGAAGAAAAAACTGAATCTGAATCACAGTCTCCTAAATGAAGCAATAAGTAAAAAGAGTTTCAGGGCTGATGCATAGGTTATTTGTCGGGACATTTTCACACAAGTACATTTTGTACTGCAAGTGGAGGTTTCAATATGCATGTAACCATTGCCATCTAGTGGTATAACTCTTACATTAAAATAGATTATTTGTATATTCCACATAAATAACCACTTTTATTAAAACATATTTTTACACGTGGAACTGATTTAATTTTTCAGTATGATTAGAAGTTCATATTTCATATAATGCATATAATATATGTTCTAAATTCAATTCATCTTTTTTCTTTGCCTCTGTACAGCTTTCTTGTTTCTTTTAGCCATTGTTAAATCAGCCACAGGCATGTTTAAAGAAATACTGTCATGGGAAAACATGTTTTTTTCGCATCAGTTAATAGAGCTTCTCCAGCAGAATCCTGCATTGATATCCAATTTTTAAAAGTGCAAACAGAAGTTTTATATTTAAATTTGAAATTTCACATGGGGCTACCCATATTCTTCATTTTACAGGGTGCCACAGCCGCGTGACCCCCCCAAGCAGCCGATCAGCAGAACAATAGGAAGGTAGCAAGATAGCAGCTCCCAGCAGATATCAGAATAGCACTCAACAGTAAGAAATCCAAGTCCGGCTTGGGTCTCCCCCAGTTACATGGGAGTAGGAGAAACAATAAGTTACCTGAAAGCAGTTCTAATGTGTAGCGCTGGCTCTTCTGAAAGCTTAGACTCAGACAATGCACTGAGATGGCTGCCTACACACCAATATTACAGCTAATAATAAATACATTTTTTGGTTCAAAAATAAAATTTTAAATGGCAGAGTGAATTATTTGCTATGTAAACAGTGTAAGGTACACCATAAAAATCATGACAGTATCCGTTTAAGCAGTGTTTCAGATAAATAGTAACAGATCCTAATTTGTGGGGCAAAGCTATTAAAATTAATAACCTTTTGCCCTCCAGTTTTTACTCTTACCTGTCAGTGTAGGAAGCTCCTGCTTAAATTGAAATTCCAACCAAATATCTTTCTGCCTGTTAGCTACTGATTGTTGCATAGAGCTGCCACTTGGCTGTCATTGGCACTAGGGAAGGCTTTAGCCAATAAGCAGGTTGCTATTTGCTAAAGTCTCTTGCACATGCAAGTACCAGTAATATTGCTATTTGCTCTTTCTTGACTAAGAAACAAGGAACATACTCACAATATATCTCTTTATAATCATTGTGCTTTTTTTTCCAATGATATTTGTATAAACAAATAACTGCTAAGAAGTGACTGTGCTGAGACCTGTCTCTTGTCACTCCTACCTACATGCTTATTCCCACAATTAAGGAAAGAGCTGTATCTTCTTCCTGACTGAGACAAACACATATAAGCACCAAATGCAGGTAGAACGCATCATGATATGTTCCACCTGCATTCGGCGATTACATGCACTTGTGTCAGTACAGCTGAAACACCCATATTAGCCTTTAGACATCCACAGTACAGCTGAGCTCTAATACCTACCTCATTGATAAGAATGACTGTCAAACACATCTAAGCAAATTGCCACATTCATTGTGTTCAGGGTTGGACTGTCCCAATGAGATACTGGGAAAAACCCCATTATCCCTGCCTTCTGCTGTGCAAGGCCCGTTGCCACAACAGTTTGATTTCTTTGGAAGATGTAGAAACAAAACCACGTTGATCATGCATTCCACTGTGTAATGCATGGCCATCTTTACTTTTTTTTGCAGGAGTTTCACCTAAGCAGAAAGCAAAGGAAGATAAGTAGCATTGGAGAACTGGGAAAGAAGAAAAGTTTGTTGTATTCTGTGTGGGTGAGACACCCATCCTGTAGTGATCGTACTGGCATGTCTGGGGTTAATATGCTCATTATCAATTTACTGCATTGATGTTACTGGCATATCTGGTGTTAATATGCTCATTACTTTCTGCAGTAACCCTCTACAAAGGGCCTAAAAATTTTACCCCATATGTTGTTGAGACACCCCTGCTCATCCATTTACTTAATGAGGATTGAGGGGATGTGATGCCGGGTGTGCTTATGTCGTAGGCCTCCAGGTACCCTAGGCCGTCACTGCTGGCCAAGCCAGTAAAACACCAGCCAGGTGGCAACCTTAGTTGGTAATCAACATCATTCTTTTTGGTCCCTAGCACAAGTTGGAGCTTTGAGAAGTAGTGATGTGCGGGCCGGCCCGATACCCACCCCAGGTCAGGCAGGTTTCGGCCGGCCTCAGCACATCACCTGCAGGTTGCGGGCGGGTTCAGGCTGAGCTCTTCCGCTCCCAACCTTACACTGCTGGCAGCTCTCTTCCAGCTTCTCTATTTATAGGTGGGTGCCTGGAAACCCCCCCCTTTTGTGAGGTCTTGCCCGGGTCAAAACCTTCTGCCCAGTTTTCAACATTCTGAAAACTGGGCAGAAACCCTTAGAATTGTGCCTCACGGATACAATAACCCCACCCCTGATATCATTACGGGGCAAGAAACATCATCACGTGATGACAGTGTGATGGCATCAGTGGTTTGTGTGATCACGTCATCACGCACGCCCCTTTGTCCAGGTTTTACTCTAATGCAGACGCTTTGAAAATGGCAGTATGACTAACAACATACCTCCCAACTGTCCCAATTTTCGCGGGACAGTCCCAATTTTGACTCTCGTTTTCATGCGTATATCGGCTACATGTGCCTGCACCCAAGCGTATCTCATTCATTCGGGTGCAGGCACATGTAGGAGGCGTAGGGCGGAATTTTCAGCAAGCGCTTTTCTGCTTGCCGAAAATATCCGTCCTACGCCTCCTCTGACATTAGCCGAAAAGTCCCTCATTTCCCTTTGATCTCCTGCACTGAAGCTATAAAAGATACAATTTAATTATAAGTAACTTTTGGCAGAGAGCCCAGAAATCTTAATGAGCATCACTTGCACTTAGAAACATTGTTTCTCACATGTAATTAAACAAGTGGGCTTTTGGCCGAGAGCCCAGAAAGGTAAAAAGCCCCCCCTGCACTGAGATACAATTGTAACTAATAAGCTAAACAGGTCTCTTGGGGGAACTGAGATTTGCAGCTTAAAGGAACAGTAACACAAAAAATGTATATATTTCAAAGAAATTAAACTATAATGTACTCCTGCCCTGCACTGGTAAAAGTTTTGTATTTGCTTTAGAAACATTACTAGAGTTAATATAAACCCTGGTGTGTATCCATGGGGACAGCCATTCAAAAGAAGAAAAGGCACAGGTTATATAGCAGCAAACAGATAAACCCTGTAGAATACAATGGTGTCTTATCTGTTATCTGCTATGTAACCTGTGCCTTTTCTCCTTTTTTCCAGCTTGAATGGCTGCCCCCGTGGCTACACAGCAGCTTATTTATATAAACTATAGTAGTGTTCCTGAAGCAAACACCCCAGTTTTACCAGTGCAGGGCAACAGTACATTATATTTCAATTACTTTAAAACACTTTCATTTTTTTGTGTTACTGTTCCTTTAAAGGGCAATTTCACCTTTTTCAGCAAAACTGTAATAACACATGACCCCAAAGCCCCCAGAAATGTGTTCAAACTTTAAATAACCTGCCAAATTTAGTCTAAGGGGAGTGCTACTTAAGGGGTGTGGTCGGGAAAATGGGCGTGGTCAAAAGATTAGCCAAGCTGCCCACTGCATTTATTTTTGTCCCTCTTTCCGTTTTTAAAATGTTGTGAGGTATGGCAAAAGACCCCAGGGACAGCCATTATACACCGTGTACCCTTGCATGTGAACAGTTCTAGCGAAGGGCTAATAATGCATTACTTCCCAGTGGCCAAATATTGAGTGTGCTGGTTGCAGCGGCTATGAATGATAACCACAAAACATGAAATAAAAACTGTCTTTATTAGTCTTTTTAGTTCCCTGACAAAAGTAAATGCAAGTAAAAAAGAAATTGCGAGAGACCATCGGCTTCCCGCTGCCCTAACCATAGCTTGTGAGTGTGTAACGCAGAAGCACTCTTTCCTCATTCGTCACTTCCGCCAGGCGGCTACGTACTGCGCTCATGCACGTGAAGACGTAACGCCACAGTCTCGCAAGATGAGATTTGTGCTATCGGGATTAGCTGTCGGGTAGGAGCCAAGGAGCTAGGTATTATTTGTTTGTGGGAGCTGAAGCAGCTAACCGCGTCTGTCCCAAAGCGGAACTATTGGACGGTATGGATAAGGTGCGGTGTCTAATTGTAGCCCATAACTGAATCTCTCATAAAGGTCAGTGGCACATAGTTATGTACATTCATGTGTTTTTGAACTGATACTGTTGAAAACTACCGCACTGGCCTTTAGCTTAAAAACTGACTTCCTTGATAAACACTCGTCTGCCCTGATTGCTCTAAGGGGCCTGGAGCTCTGTTTTTAGAGTGAAGAGGGACCTACTTCCTAAAAACAGTGTATCCGATTGTGCTTGTTGTTAAGCTACACTTAGGATTTACTGCAGTGCTGGGTGACTGAGCTCAGGAAACATGCATGTAAAGAAAGTATCTATGTATAGATAAAGAGGTTACACCCATCATAACAGCTTATGCTGTAAGACTGATTGTTAATGCTGATGCAAAATGCACTGGTTTCTGTGTGGCCAAGAAATTTGAATCTCTATAAAGTACTAATGAGCCTTGTATAATGGCATAGGGCTGGTATAGAAGCCCAGAACATCCAATGGTTTAGCCTGTTGAAAGCTTCTATTTAAAAGAACAGCAACACCAAATGAAAGTGTTTCAAAGTAATTAAAATATAATGTGCTGTTGCCCTGCACTGGTGCCTATGCTTCAGAAACACTGCTATAGTTTATATACACAAGCTGATGTGTAGCCATGGGGGCAGCCATTCAAAGCTGAAAAAGGAGAATAGGCACAGATTACATAGCAAATAACAGATAAACTCTGTAGTATACAATGGGATTCTGCACAGCTTATCTGTTATCTATTGTGTATCCAGTGCTTGAATGGCTGCCCCAGTGGCTTCAAAGCAGCTGGTTTATATAAACAATAGTAGAGTTTCTGAAGCAAACACGCCAGTTTTACCACTGCAGGGCAACAGTACATTATATTGCCATTCTTTTAGGGCAGTGGTACACGGGGTGATTAGGTGGGATAGTATATGTGTCGCTGCAATGTCATCCGAAATTTCCTCCAAAGACAACTTCGGGCGACTGCGGGACATCGCAGCGGTGCATATGCCATCCCATAGGCGATTTATATTTTAGCCGGTAGGGTGGCATTGCGGGTAGATTAGTCACCTACGACAATGAAGATTTGTCGTGGGGCGACTAATCTCCCCGTGTACCACTGCCCTTAAGGGTGAAGACACACAGTGCTACTAGTAGAAGCTACTTGTCATGGCTGCTGAAGTAAACAATGCTGATCATTGACTGGTAACTGCCTCTACATGTGTTTTAGCAGAGGCAATACAGTATTGTCTATGGCAGGGTGTTTTCTTGCTAGCTGTGACAAGTAGCTGCTAATAAGTAGCTCCGTGTGTCTTTTCCCTAAAACACTTTCATTATTAGATGTAACTGTTCCTTAAAGTAATTGTCTGTTTTTTTAGCATGTTTACAGATCACTGAACTAGTTTTGTGCTGTCAATGTTCTCTTTATTTCTTATATGCCTTTATTTTAAGACTGTATTTTGCCTGTTTTGTTGTTCTAGTTAGTAAATATTATGAACTAAGCCATTCATTAACTTACTGAACCATTATGTTTTATTAGCATTAATGATTTTGTCTGCAATTTGAAAAATGGGGGATGCTGCCAAACAAGTCAAACACCATGCAATAATGGATGAAGAAGAATACAAAAGGCCTGTTGTCAAACAGTCAATTGGAAACCACGAAATACATGGAGTTAAGAAAATACAAGTGGACTCTCAAAGAAAGCCAATTCCGGTCATCTGCAGCAACAGTCCCAGAAATGGGCTACATCAGAGCACTTTTAAGAATTACAGTCGCAGTCCTAATAGCCGACCAAGCAATATTCATAAAGATGGACATAAGAGATGGCTTACCGACGTTCCTCGTAGTCACTCTGATAACTGGAGAGATCGGAAGCACCAGCCATTTAATCGAACAAGGAACGATTCCACCAATGAGCAAGAAGAGGCTCAGAACTGGAGGCGTGATGGAGGTGAGCGAAGCAATGAAAGTGGGAGGAGACATAATCAGAAGGGGATTACAAGTAAAGATTATGTTGATGGACACACTGGAGTAGCTGGTAATTTATGATTTATTTTAGCATGCTTTCATAGTGTTTGTTTTCTCTCTAACAACAGATTTGTTTCTTCTAAGTCCTTATATTTTAGTGTTTTTCATGTATGTGTAGACTGCTTCCAAGTAAAAAGTAGTTGCACCTTTGCTCCGAGATTAATTCCGCTTAATTCCACTCTGAGATTAAACCACTCCAGATTGTTTTGAATATAGAAGCGACATGTGACAGGATCTTACACAACTCTTTCTGTTTGAACTCTGGTTTAGTCAGTTTTTGTTTTAAGCTTGTTCAAATGTTTTTCTACACAGTGTAGCCACTTAATAGATTATTGCCAAGGACACAAGCAGACTCCCCAAGTTTTGTTAAAATATGGGTGGGGTTCAGCTTCTGATAGGAATGTTTAATTATACTCTGAGGTACCTGCATGTAATGAAGGAGGAGGAGTCACAATGGGCACGGGGTGGCACAATATTTCCATAGGCTAGATTAGAGTTATCCAGCCTACTGAAGGATTGCTCCTCCTCCAGCCTAACATGTCTGAGGCAACCCGCTTTCCAAATACAGTTTCCTTAAAGGAGAACTAACAACTAAAATTTTTGTCATCGGCAATTAAATTTGCCCATTGTCCAATGTTTTCAGGGCCAAGCAGGTAGTTTTCCTAGCTTCAACTAGACAATATTGCTTGAAATGGTCATTTTTGTTCATGGAATCGTACTTTTTAAACTATTGTTTTAAGTTTGGTTGTACGATAATGAAAAGATCTTTTAAAAATCTTAACGTGTATAGCCATCTTTAGCCCATAGAGGGCAGTGTGTGTGGGTTTTTGTCTCTAAAAAAAGTACAGTTGCTATAACGATTCCACAGTGCTAAGTGACAGTGACGAGGTTCTTGCCCGGTAGAGCGTAAAATCTAAATGGAGGAGAATCCTGGCAGCAATATTTAATACAGACTGTAGGGGGAGAGATGGGAGTTGGGGATGCCAGTTAGTAGCATCTTACAGTTATCTAGTCGGGATAGAATCAGAACGTGCATTAGAGGCATAGAAGAGGACTGATTTTGCCAATATTGTATAAGAAAATGTGACCAGTTTTGATAGTGGTGTAAATATGATCGAAGAAGGACAGAGTAGTCAAAGATTACCCCCAGACAATGTGCTGAGTTGACAGGGTTAATGAGCATGCCAGCAATAGACATAGTAAAGGGGGGAGTAGGACCAGGCACAGGTGGTAAGGGGATCAGTTTGAGGTGGCATTGGTTCATCCAGTTGGAGATTGCTAGGAGGCCAAGATTTTAGTCTGTTTTAACTGTTAATGAAAGGATCAAAAAGTATATTTGGATATCATTAGCATACAGATGATATTTAAAGCCAAATGAGCAGATAATATCTCCCAAAGACCGTTTAGAGGGAAAACAACAACAACAACAACAGTACAGAGCCTTGCGGTACCCCACATTAAGTGAAATTGGAGATGAGCTTTTTGACCCCCTGTAGGTAAAAAATGTTGTATAAAGTGTCCCATGTATCATTGCCTTAAGTGAAAATATAGACTTGTAATTCATTTTATTAACATTGACCCAAAAATAGGCTTAAATATTGTGACACAAGGGGTGGTTTCCCTCACTCCCTGAACTGGGTAGACACCTAATATAATGAAGCAGACAGGAATTTGAACAGCAGATGACTGCCTATATTTGTAGACTTATTTGGGTTGGTTGCTAGCAAAAACTTGGCCTGAAACAAGTCTGATCTGGTTTACTAATTGAGTAGAATTCTAATTCTAAATGTTTTTAAGCTGAATGTACTGGCAGGATCCTGCGAAAGTGTTAGTTGCTTACTTTGTCACTTAGGGCCATTGATATTTTGTCCAACATTGCCTAGGTTTTAGTTAGTTTTAAGTTGTTATTAAAAGTATGTGCAAAATACCTAAATTATCAAAACCTTGTCTTTATTGTATTTTGTGTCCCAAAGCTTTGTATTTAACATTTGTATTTCCTATAGACACTTTTAAACAGGAGAAGAAAAGATTTGACAGAAGAAGATGTAAATCTGAGCGAGATGAAGAAGATTATATTGAGAGCCCTGTTATAGATGAATCAGCTCTATCTCAGAAGGACTTGTTGGGCTTGCAACAAGCAGAGGAGCGTCTAAAAAGAGACTGCATTTACAGGCTCAAAAGGGTATGTGGGCACCCAGTGGTTTTCTAATTTTTTAGATGAGGCCAGTATTCTTCTCTGTTTATTTTGGGAATTTATGGTGTTTGAAAAGAAAGATTATTTGCACAAGGTGTGCAGATCCCTGGATAAAAACATTTCTGGTTCTGGAACTGCAACTTTATAATAGATATTTTCTGTAAGAAAATAAACCTTCTTTTACATAACACTAACTTTTAACCTTAATTTTCTAGCGTCCACGGAAATACCCCACTGCTGTTTATTGCTGTAAGCTTTGCGATGCTTTGGTTGAGTCTGTGTCATCTGCTCATAAGCATATTAAAGAAAAAAGGCATAAGAGAAATCTGAGGGTGAGTGCTTATATTCAGTCTTTTGTATAAATTAATGATGCACCGATCTCATTCAGACCATTCTGTATTAAACATGTTTTGTTTATTTTGAATGTCATGTTCTACATTAGGTCCATGGTACATATGGCTGATCATCCCTCACAAATTAGTCACAAAACACTTAAAGGAGAAGGAAAGGCTAAGTCACTTGGGGGTGCCAAAATGTTAGGCACCCCCAAGTGACTTAGAACGCCTACCTTGTACCCCGGGCTGGTGCCCCTGTACGGAGGGAACAGCACCAGCCGGGGGTAGCAGCCGGCGCTTCCTACTTCCTATTCGCATGCGCCGGCCAGCGGATTTCGCCGGCAGCGCGCAAAGGAAGGAGGAAGCGGTGTCTACAGGTGCCCCGGGCTGGTGCTGTTCCCTCCGTACAGGGGCACCAGCCCGGGGTACAAGGTAGGCGCTCTAAGTCACTTGGGGGTGCCTAACATTTTGGCACCCCCAAGTGACTTAGCCTTTCCTTCTCCTTTAAAGCCTTGCTCTCTCCCTGCCCAGTTATGTGTTCAGTGTGTGCTGAGTTGTTATAGTTTCAGCTATATTCTTGATCACAGGTTTTCCGCTGTTAAGTTTTTTGGGGTTTTTTTTAAAGCAAAACATTTTCAAATATACAATGGTGTTGAGCTTGTTATGCATGGAACTGATTCAAATGTATTATTCTTCAAGGAAAAAAAAGAGGAGGAACTATTGACCAATCTGCCACCACCAGATGATCTTCAGGCTGAAGCAGTTACTGCAGCTATATGTAAAATTGTTCATGAGCATGGTCTGGATGAACATGATGTGGCAAGAAGATGTACGATTGTAGAAGCTATGGAAAATCTAATTCAGAAAAAGCTCCCAGGTAAAGTAAATGGCAAATTAAGTATGGTTTGTAGTATATTTTAAGACCAAGTACAACTAAATCTGTGTTTCCCCAGGTGACGTAAATTTGGCTTGTCAGTACTACAGGCAGACCCTTGATGAGTTTACCGAAAATTGCTGGCTAGTTTATCCTTGTAAAACTGTTTTCTCACTGTCCATGAACTTGATGAGAAGGGTATTCAAAATTCACAGCCCTTTCAAGTAAATCTGTTCTTTTACAAGCATGGGATTATTCATTCAGACTTGTGTTGTCTTAGTGAATATAGTAATCAGTAGAGATTTGTACAAAATAGTGAAAACATCAGCACACCGGTTGCTTTGAAAAAGTGATAAAAAGTGCCAAAGGTAGAGATTTGTAGATGCCCAAATAAAGTAGAATGGGTGGAATCTTGTTTGCATTTTTGTGTTTTTATTTATTTATTTATTTTGCAATATTGTCATGCTTTTAGTCAGGACGTCATTACAGAGGGCTTGCATGGCACAGGGGAAATGCAGGACAAACTTTAGCAGCTATTTCTTACAAAGTGCAAGATTTTTAGTACAGGTAAATTAGTATGGTTGCTTGCGTCCTGCAGCAGGTTGGGTAACCCACGGGCTACTTACAAGAAAAGCAGGTACCCTGTTGCGAGTAGTATTTTCAGATGTGGGTTGCGGATTTTTAATGGTGGCCAGCAGGTTGTGAATAAGTCAGTTGTTGGTCAGGTAGCTGTCAAAGCAAGTAAAATTGCAATTCCGGGTCTCAAAAATTGGTTCCACGCAGGACACTAGTTTGCATCTGAGGAACCCAAAAATAGTTTTTTGACTATAAATCCCCTTTAAGTTGGAACACTTTTATTGACAATATCTTTTCCCTTTTCAAAGACTACACAATATAGTTTTAAGTAGTTCCTTAGGACCAGAAGTATTAATAAAGCAATATTTTCACACATTCCTTGTTCAAGGAGCCTAAACATTTGTTGTATATGGGTTTTCTCTAATGCATTATTGGTTTTTTTCCATTTGTTATCCACAGGTTGCTCACTCAGGCTGTATGGCTCATCCTGGACTCGATTTGGTTTCAAGAATTCTGATCTGAACATAGACATTCAGTTTCCTATAAATGTACGTAGATTGCAACATATATAAGGTTTTGTATTGCCTTCTTTTGTTGTATACATTGTATATTTATATGCATTTTAGAAAATGTCTCTGTCTAGTAAACATCAACATCTCCATCCTATTTTGCTTTTTATTTGACCCAAGCAGAGGCATGCATTTATTCATTTTGGGTGTAATTTGAGTGAGGCTACTTCATTAAGATACTCCATTAAGGCACCTTTTTAGCTTTGAATAGTGAAAATAAATTAAAAAAAAAAAAAATAGAAAACAAAGAGCAAATTTGTCTTCAAATCATGGTGTGTGGGGTTTCTTTCTGTTCACTTTGTTTTAAATTCAACATTTCTTTTTTGTTACAGATGAATCAACCTGATGTTCTTTTACTGGTTCAAGAAAGTCTGAAGCAGAGTGGTAAGATAATGACTTCAAGAGGCCAATAAAAAGGCTAGAATAAATACAGGTCCTTCTCAAAAAATTAGCATATTGTGATAAAGTTCATTATTTTCTGTAATGTACTGATAAACATTAGACTTTCATATATTTTAGATTCATTACACACAACTGAAGTAGTTCAAGCCTTGTATTGTTTTAATATTGATGATTGTGGCATACAGCTCATGAAAACCCAAAATTCCTATCTCAAAAAATTAGCATATTTCATCCGACCAATAAAAGAAAAGTGTTTTTAATACAAAAAAAAAAATCAACCTTCAAATTATTATGTTCAGTTATGCACTCAATACTTGGTCGGGAATTCTTTTGCAGAAATGACTGCTTCAGTGCGGCGTGGCATGGAGGCAATCAGCCTGTGGCACTGCTGAGGTGTTATGGGGGCCCAGGATGCTTCAATAGCGGCCTTAAGCTCATCCAGAGTGTTGGGTCTTGTGTCTCTCAACTTTCTCTTCACAATATCCCACAGATTCTCTATGGGGTTCAGGTCAGGAGAGTTGGCAGGCCAATTGAGCACAGTAATACCATGGTCAGTAAACCATTTACCAGTGGTTTTGGCACTGTGAGCAGGTGCCAGGTCGTGCTGAAAAATGAAATCTTCATCTCCATAAAGCTTTTCAGCAGATGGAAGCATGAAGTGCTCCAAAATCTCCTGATAGCTAGCTGCATTGACCCTGCCCTTGATAAAACACAGTGGACCAACACCAGCAGCTGACATGGCACCCCAGACCATCACTGACTGTGGGTACTTGACACTGGACTTCAGGTGTTTTGGCATTTCCCTCTCCCCAGTCTTCCTCCAGACTTTGGCACCTTGATTTCCGAATGACATGCAAAATTTGCTTTCATCCGAAAAAAGTAATTTGGACCACTGAGCAACAGTCCAGTGCTGCTTCTCTGTAGCTCAGGTCAGCGCTTCTGACGCTGTTTCTGGTTCAAAAGTTGCTTGACCTGGGGAATGCGGCACCTGTAGCCCATTTCCTGCACACGCCTGTACACGGTGGCTCTGGATGTTTCTACTCCAGACTCAGTCCACTGCTTCCGCAGGTCCCCCAAGGTCTGGAATCGGTCCTTCTACACAATCTTCCTTAGGGCCCGGTCACCTCTTCTCGTTGTGCAGCGTTTTTCCTTCCCACAGACTTCCCACTGAGGTGCCTTGATACAGCACTCTGGGAACAGCCTATTCGTTCAGAAATTTTTTTCTGTGTCTTACCCTCTTGCTTGAGGGTGTCAATGATGGCCTTCTGGACAGCAGTCAGGTCGGCAGTCTTACCCATGATTGCGGTTTTGAGTAATGAACCAGGCTGGGAGTTTTTAAAAGCCTCAGGAATCTTTTGCAGGTGTTTAGAGTTAATTAGTTGATTCAGATGATTAGGTTAATAGCTTGTTTAGAGAACCTTTTCATGATATGCTAATTTTTTGAGATAGGAATTTTAGGTTTTCATGAGCTGTATGCCACAATCATCAATATTAAAACAATAAAAGGCTACTTCAGTTGTGTGTAATGTATCTAAAATATATGAAAGTCTAATGTTTATCAGTACATTACAGAAAATAATGAACTTTATCACAATATGCTAATTTTTTGAGAAGGACCTGTATATAAGCTTTTTGCTGCCCCTGGTAACTGGCCACTCACTGTCACCTGAGGCAAGGTTTTTACCTTACCTCATAGCAGGAGCGGCCTTGGACACAGTGTGACCTCTGTGCTCCTTTTCTGGTCTTTAAGAATAGAAAACAGCAGACCTAAAGGCACAAAAACTTCCTAGATGAGCACAATGGAGTGCACTCGTGTATGTGCTGTAGCAATTGGGCCCCCAGGTTCAGTAAATGATCCCTACAGTCTTTCATAAATTACATTAAATAAAAAATCAAATCTGACTCATGCCTATTCCTTTATTATGTCTATCCATTGGTTGTTTCTAAACCACAGTAGAATTGATCAGAACACACTTTTCCTGAGCATGGAACCATTATTTCAGAAGGGCCAGCCAAGGTTGGCACACAGAAATGCTGCTTTGGTGATGTGGGTATTTTTTTGTATAGGGTAGCAGTATATCTGATTATGTACAGTAATCTTGTGACATGTGTTAGACTTATGGCCATACTATATAATGATCCACTGGCGCCCTTTTTTTCCAAATTTGCGGGCAATACTATTTTCCATTTGTCTATAAAGATTTACTTTGTTTTGCTTAATATTGATAATAATGACTCCACATTTGCTCTTTCCTAAGAATGAAGTGTATAGCTCAGGGCTGTCAAACTAGAGACCCCAGGGCTGAAAGCCAGGTTATTTATGGCTCCCAGCCTGCATATGGACCTAAATGTGTAACATTTTTAGTTAAAATATTCGTATCTGTGGACTTATACTATGTTAGAATATTTGTTGTGGTATATGCATGTTGGGCGCACTGATATGAATACAAATAAACTTCAGATTACAGAAAGTCGGTGAAGCAAACAGTGTCTTACATGATCATTCAATTCAACACAACCCTGGTATTTACTTAAAAAGGAAAAAGCTGCTATTATTTTTGGCTTTTAATATAACAATTTATACCAGTGATTTATCTTTTCTGACATAATTTGCTTTGTAATTTTAAATCTGTTACAGATTGTGGCAATAAAAAAATTAAGTAGCACAGAGTGTTTAGTTTGCCATGGTGCTTTTAAAAAAAGCAGTGTTCAAAGTTTCCACTTTATTGTCTTTACAATCTGATTTGTTTTTCAATCTTCCCTTTCAGATTTGTTCACAGACTTTGAAGCCGATTTTCATGCAAGAGTGCCTGTAGTGGTTTGTCGAGAAAAGCAAAGGTCTGTCCTGTTTAAATCAAGGATACTTTTAATAAACTTGGCTGTCATACTGTTGTTGCAGATTTTCTTTTTTGAGCTTTATTGGTCTTTTGTAAACCTACAACTCCTTAAAGCTAACGGGACAAGGAAAGCGAAATTCAATTTTTTCACAGTTTAAGAAAAAAATAACACAGACTATGGTGTAGCACTTTCTACTGAAGTGTTACTCAGCAAACTTTGCTTATAATACAATCTAGAAAAGTTATTCTACTGGGCAGGGAAATCCAACATAAAAAGCCAAGCTGTTCTGAACTAGAAAATTCCCTGAGAATGCATTTTTTCCAAAAAAGCACAGCAACCTGGGGAACAAAAGTAATTGAATTTGCTGAGTGGTGTCCTTGTCCATTAAAGTTGCCATTGGCAGTGCAACAAAAGGCCTACAACAGGAACTAATCAATTTGATTTCTCCATTGCTGTATATTTTCATTTAATAAGTTTTTATTTTTGTAAAAAATACAAGTACAGTTTTCAGTCTAATAAGTGTTTTATAGTCACCAAACCATAAGCATGCAGTATTGTAATTCATATTTGTTTTAGTTCCCTTTTATGTAAAGTGAGTGCTGGCAATGAAAATGCTTGCTTGACATCCAACCTTATGGCTGCTCTGGGGAAACTGGAACCAAGACTTCTGTCTTTAGTAGTTGCTTTTCGATACTGGGCGAAGGTAAATCCACGGCAGTTGTCTGATTTTGGTGCTGAGAATCACTGTCTCTATTCTGTTACACTGTTCTCTTTATGGCAACTAAATGCATATATTTGGTAAAAAAAAAAAAAAAAAAAAAAAAACTGATAACATGGTAAATATATGAGGGTCACTGAGTATGTGGTTACTAGGACTATTCAGCTGTGTTTTAGAGTGAGATCATTGCCCTGCTGTGCAACAAGTAGGGCTCTGTTGTGTGCATGCTGTATTAAGTCAAAGTTTGTTTGATTGAATCAAGTTTAGGACCTTTAATTTTACCAAATGAGCAATTCATTTTATATACATCTTTTGACACCAAAACTGTTCTCAGTACTCTGTTTGCCATATAAAAATATTATCTTTCAGCTTTGCTGCATTGACAAACCTGAAGAAGGGGGGTTGCCTCCATATGTACTTGCTTTAATGGCAATATTCTTCTTGCAACAACGAAAACAACCAGTTCTACCTGTGTATTTGGGAGCTTGGGTGCGTATTTAAACGTCTTAACTTTTCTTTTAAAAGTAATTTCTGCTTAATTGTCCACTCCAACTAACATTTAGAATGTTATTTTGACTTATTTCAATATGGTCACGTCAGGAGTTGTTATCGGGTAGGAAGGGACTTGAAAAAAAAAAAAAATCCGATCGTTTGGCCCTGATCTTATGGGGCAGTCGGTTCGGGGACCGCATCAATGAGCCGATGCGGTCCCCCATCCGACCGGATTTTCTAACCTGGCCGATCGAGATCTGGCCAATTTCAGGCCAGATATCGGTCGGCCAGGCAGCTCTGTTCTGCCCATACACGGGCCGATTAGCTGCCGAAACGGTCCAAGGGACCGATATCGGCAGCTATAGTCGGCCCGTGTATGGGCACCTTAAGTAGTCATCACCATAAAAAAACAAACTAAATGTATTCCTTTAGATTTCTGTAACATAGTGGTCATTCCTTCTAGACCAGGGGTCCACAAACGTTTTTACCTTTGAACCACATTCAAATGTAAAAATGTTTTAGAGCAACACAAGCATTCAATAAGAACATGGGGATCCGAAATATGGACTGTGATTGGCTATTCAAATTTGAAAGCCTACAGGAGGCTCTGTTTGGCAGTATTTATGGTTTTTATGCAACTAAAACCTTCCTCCAGGATTCCAAAAATAAGCACCTACATTAAAGGAACAGTAACACCAAAAAATGAAAGTGTATAAAAGTAATTGCAATAAAATGTACTGCTGCCCTGTGCTGGTACAACTGGTGTGTTTGTCTCAGAAAGACTACTATAGTTTACAAACAAAGCTGCTGTGTAGCCATGGGGGCAGCCATTATAAGGAGAAAAGGCACAGGTTACATAGCAGATAACAGATAAAACACCATTGTATTCTACAGCGCTTATCTGTTATCTGCTATGTAACCTGTGCCTTTTCTCCTTTTTTACAGCTTGAATGACTATAGAGTAGCTTATTTATTTAAACTATAGTAGTGTTCCTGAAGCAAACACACAACTTTTTACCAATTCAAAGCAGCTGTAAATTATATTATAATTACTTAAATACACTTTCATTTTTTGGTGTTACTGTTCCTTTAAGAACACTGGAAGCAACAAACAACAGGTTGATGAGCAACATGTTGTTCATAAGCCACTGGTTGGGGATCACTGTTCTAGACAGTTAACATCTGTACAACAATCAGGTAGTGATTATTTAAAATTCATATTCAGCATCTATCAGGGCTGTGGCGTTGGTATATAAATCAAACACAATATGGAAGGCATTTCATCACTGCCAAAGCTTACCAGTTTTAAAACTATATGAAGATGGCATCTGCTCTTGGGAACAAACCAAAGAACTACTGGCTAGGAAGTTGATGCACTACCCTATTGCCCATCTAAGCCTGTCACTGCCAATATGAAGGCGGATACTGTTCAAGTTTGGGTCTAAATCTGTAACTAAGCCTATGTCAGTATGGCTTTTTTTATTTATTAAAGAAGCTACAAATATTCCTTAAACCTAAAGTTTAAACAAAAGACAAAAAAAAACTCCAATACATTTATAATAGCTCAGCTGGTCATCACACTAGTGAAACTGCTACGCGCTGGGCTTTATTTTTACAGCAGAGAAATACTTTATTATGACTATTATCTGTGAAAAAGGACATTGTAACATTGTTTAAAAATACATTTTTAAAAAGTCTGAGTCGGTACATTTTTGTTGGTATCTACAATTATTTTATTCTTGCACATGTGTTTGCAAAAGTACAATTTTTATGCTTAATATCCTTAGATTGAAGATTTTTCTGTTTCCCAACTGGCAAAATACACTCTCCTTGACACTGAAAAGGATTATGTGGTGTGGGAGTGCAATACTGCAGCTGACAGGGAGATTCATCCCAATGAAGAATCTGTTAGGGGCAAGGTGAGAATGTCCTAGAGGATATATGTATTTTATGTTTTAATGGTTTAAGTTTAAGGCAGACATGTAGCATACATTTATACCCCTAAAATATTGTATTCACCCTGTGGCTGTAGCAAAACTGATGTCAATGATAAGCTAAAGCACCCTTTCTGCCACCTGTTCTTACTAAGCCCTTCACTTGTTGCATGTAGGCTTCATCAGATTACAGCCATGCTGGGTACCTTTGTTCAGTGGTATGTGCAAACATTTGTTCTGTAATATTCCTTAAATAGAACACTTGCCACAACAGTGTCTAGTTAAAGTTAGTGTCACTGTGTAGAATTATGTGTGAGATTCCCAAAAAGTCTAAATAATAAAATTTAATATATTAGTACATTAGTAATTTATTAGTATGCTTGGGAAACATCTGGAGGACATATGAAGCCACCTTCTAATATGTACAGTGTAGTGGACAATAGTAAAAAGTGTGCATGCATTCGTTCTTACCATTCAGGGCAATTACACCATTTTCCAATTTTGTCCTTAATATCTCTGCAACTAATGATAGGCAAACTAAGAACATGTAAAGGAGCACTTTGGGAGCGATGGGGTTCAGTATAATAATTTTCTGTTAACTAAAATTGGATGTTTTTCCTTGTGATAGATAATAAGTTTAAATAAACAGCAAAACAAATATTAAACATATAATATTATGCAGTCATTATAACAAGCCTTCCTGAACATCCTTGATTAAGCAGATTTTTTTTGTTTTCAACTTTGACGTAAAGAATGAAACATCATTCTATATGTTTAAATATTTCTGTCTGATTTAAAGTGTCCATGTGTTGCTTTTTTAAAGTGTTAGCATTTGTGGTCTAATTTATGTACCATTTTACCTCTTTACAGTCTCCCTTAGTTTTTTCTGCACCTCACCAATGTATAGCATCCACTGGCCATCTGTGGATTGACATGCTCAGGTTCTATTCACTGGAATTTAACATGGCAGATCTAGTTATAAGCATTCGTGTCAAAGAGAAGATTTCTAGGGAATCTAAGGACTGGCCCAAAAAGCGTATTGCTGTAGAAGGTAATTTATTTTGTAAGGTAGATTTTGTAACAAAATAATTTTGTTTTAAAATAGAAAACTAACATATCTGCTCTTTAATCCTAGATCCTTACTCTGTAAAAAGAAATGTGGCAAGGTCCTTGAATAGTCAGTTAATGTATGACTACATCTTTCATTGTTTGAGGGCAACTTACAAATATTTTGCCATGCACCAGAAGAGGTCTACAAAAGCCAGTCAAAAGCATACCACACAATCTGGTGCAATTGCAGATAACCCCAGCGAGTCTTCTTTAAATGCCCTAAATGAAGCTAAAGGTGTAGATAGGATGGCAGGCCTAAATAAGCAACTAGAAGAGTTAGTAATTGGAACAGACTCTCCTAGAGCGTCAGTGCAGAATAACCAGAAGTTCCATCAGAGTCCAAGCTGCAAGGAGGTTGATAAAGCTTATGGCCAAACCAAGAGAAAACTTGTGTATGACACAATGAGCACTAACAGTGTCCCTGAGGACCCTGACTGCATTATCGAAGAAATTATTTCATGCGACCCTGAGGATTCTGTTGAAAGTTGCGAGGAGGTAGAAAGCTGCAATGATGAATCTGAAGAGGAGGATTTTCCTATGCATGTTCCCACAAAAGATAGTAAAGTGGATTATATCATTGATCCAGGTTTGGATGAAGATAGTGAGACTGGGGAGGTACTTAGAGCAGCTAATGAAGAGACTGATAGTTTGTCTGACGTGGAAGAATTTACTAATGCTGCTTTACCAGAGCCTGAAGACTTTGTTTTTGATAGTGGAGGCACCCAAAATGTAGTGGATGAGGAGAGCACAGAAGGCACAGATGAACTTGAAGAAATTCCAAGTGAGTTTATTACACAAACAATGAAGCAGGCAACATCAAATAAGTTTGATGATGAGGAGGAAGATGATGGTGACGATGATATTCATTATCCTAGAGACCATCTGGATAGCCTAACTGCTGATGAGGATATGGAGCATACATACACTGGCTCAATGGATGAATGCTTGTCTGATAATGATGCAGAGGAAGATGATAAAGAACCGCCTGATTATGTTGTTCCTTCAGTAAAGCCTCTGCCTGTAACAGAGAACTTTGACAAACAAGAACCTGTACAAACTGAGATTGTAGACACAGTGGCAGAAGATAATGTTTTGCTTTATGAATTCAACAAACTGGCTTTCACTAGAGGCAAGGTAGGAGAGTCTGTGATATTTCTCTCCCTTGGGAATGTAACTTCTCTACAGCAGTTCATTTTGTGTGCTTTGCTGGTATGAATAATTCCTAGTACCCCTTTGGTGGGATGAAAAATTCCTAGTAGCCCTGTGAACCTTTTCTCTTAAAGCAATATTGTCATGATTTTAATGGCGTAGTTTATTATATTATATTACACTGCGTGCCTAAATAGTTCATTCTGCCATTAAAACTTTTATCTGTAAACTACTAATGATTTTTTTAAGTGTTTATAATAAAAGGGTGTGGGCAGCCATCTCAGTTAATTTTTCCTGGATCCTATGCATGTAGAAAGCCAGCACAGCATCTAACGTGTATTTACTGGCAGTTATGGCCTTGGCTATGCCATGCTTATCTCCTTGTTGTCCGTGACGCATCCTTTCCTCTATTCTAGTGCTTGGTGCTGTTTTGAAATGTTCTGTTTTTTTTTTTTTTTTTAATTAAAAAATACATTTATACTGCTAATATAATGAACAATGGTTGTACCAGCACTTACTTTTGGCTAGTTTTCTAGGAGAAAAAAATACGTCCAACCAATGAGAACAGTTCTCAATATTCTGTCTCTCCAGTGCTGCTGTTACAAAAATCATTATATTAGCAGTATGCTCTATCTTGGAGCAAGGGCTACGCAGCAGATATGTATATGTAAAGTCAAGCTGTGTGTCCGCACTCTAAACCAGTTTAACAGATGGGTGCTGAAGTCAAAATATGTAAATACTTTTTACATGGAAGGCAAAATATATATGTTTTATGCACTAATTGTAAATCCTTATTCAATATTAGCATTAGCTGTATGAGTGACAATTATTTTTATAACCGTTCATTTCATTTTCAATTCAGCTGCCGACAATTGTGTGCAATTTATGTAAGAGAGAAGGCCACCTAAAAAGAGAATGCCCAGAAGATTTTAAAAAAATTGAGCTTGATCCTTTACCTCCTCTTACATCCAAATTCCGAAAGATACTGGATGCAGTTTGTATTCAGTGCTATGGTAAGGTTTAAGGGGTAGTTTACCTTGATTTTTTTTTTTTTTTTTTAATAATTTGAACAGTATTTTAAGACAGGTTTTTTTTATTCTTTATTTTAATTTTTTTTGGGAGGTTGTATGATTTATATTTTTCTGTAGATCTCATGCTAGGAATTTTAACTTCTATCTGGTTGCTAAGGCATAATTACCCTAGAACCCAACCATTTAGAAAGTCAGGATGCAGCATTTATAGGACAGGTCTAAACATTCAGGGTTGTGTTAACATTTGGTATTGTGGGTTATTGATCCTGTGACAGTTGTGGGTTACTGATTCCAACCTTCAGGTGCAGGTTGGAAAGTGATTAGTATCATACTAATGGGGTTATGTAGTGAAAGGTTCTAAGTTTGCCCAGGAACAGTAATACACAGCAACCAATCAGCAGGTAGATTTTACTGGTCACTTGTTTAAAAGTAAGCATCTTATTGGTTGCTATAGATTTATGCTATTGGGCAAACCTAGTGCCTTTTATTACACGGGGTGGTGGTGGTAAAATGTCCCTTTTACAACTTAAGTACATTTACCAAAATATTTTAAATGATACAATTGGTGCTGCTTTAAGTACTGCAATCCAGTGCATCATCATCCTTCATATAGAGCAGTGCTCTACATTAATATATAACAAACAAGGGTTACAGAATACATATAGGATCTGAGAGCTCACAAGAGCTTACAATCTGGTCTCTTGTGGACTCATTGCTTGCATGATTGCAGGAGGCCCCTTATGTTTCTTTTAATTGACTTCTTCAACACGTGATATGGGTATGTGCCCACAGTTAAACTTTAGCCACTCGCCATTTAGTTTTTATCTGTTTTGTTCTTATTAAACTTTTTTGCTATGCTTGCCCTGAATATTCCTTTTAGTCACTACACATTTCTTATGCTCTTATATTAAAAGTAGGCATAGTAGCCACAGTAGGAATGGAAAGTATCCATTTTGAGCCTTTTTTTTTCTGTGATGTTGTACATTTTTCTTCCCAAAAGTCACCTGTACAGGGAAAATTAATAATGGTCTACTTATTAGATCTATTTTCATTTCTGCATTTCATGGCTTTTTTTCATGCCAAACATAAGGTCTGTCTTTTTGATTACAGAGGATTTTTCTCCTACTGCCCTTGAGGACAAAGCACGTGAACACATTCGCCAGGATTTAGAAGATTTTATCAAGAGGGATTTTTCAGGTAATTTTCAAGACATTTTCAAGAGATCTTAAGTTTTCTATCTCCCAAAAGAGCCAAATATATCTATTGAGCCTGTAATGTGTATGTTTGTACATGTTTAGAGTCAGGAATTCAGGAATTAGATGGTTGAGTATATTTTTATGGTGCACTGCACTGACTTAAGGAATTTTCTTACCAAGTTAAACAAGGCTATTCAACCTAGTTATGGCTTTTAGCTAACTTTGAGATAGGCAGAATGATAGATTCTATATATGCCAGTAACTGTAAAATATTTTAACACCAAAAAAGTGGTGGAAAGTAAAGGTGCCATTTATTAAAAGTGTTATTTTCCAAATTCATGGTTTAACACTATCCATCGCAATTTCTGACATCAGCAGGCAGAATCAATGAACAAGCTAAGGAAAAAGAGGTGTCATTTTTGCACCAGTTTTCAACAATACAACGTTAAAAAGAAAAAAAATTGCAGGCAGTAAATGAAATCCTCATCTGAATCAATATCGTCTTTACCCCAAATAATGCATAATAACAGCTAATGGTTATGATCATCCTTACAGACTAAAACTGTACCCCCCTTAGAAACACTCTCAAGATCCAATGTTATGTATTATAGAAAGGTTGCAGGTTCTATAATTTTGTTTTTTGTTTTTTTAAACTTATTTGGTGTAATTTCTTACTCAGGAGCCAGTCTTACTTTATTTGGCTCTTCAAAGAATGGCTTTGGCTTCAAACAGAGTGACCTTGATATCTGCATGACTATTGATGGTCTTGAAACTGCTGAGGTAATTACTTTTCCTGCTCATTTGAGTCTTTGTATTGTGAGTACATGTCCCCTTCTAGCAATCACCTGGTTCTTGGACGCCTATTCCATTTTTTAGAGCAGCAATTGTGACTTTTCTGTTTTAAGCCCCAATTAGTAGTCCTGCATTTGGTCGCTGCCCCTTATATTGTAACAGTTATTCATAAATTTAATGAGCAGCAACATGAATAGACTAACATTTTATTATATTGAGAAAATTGTTACTCTAATAACTGTTCCCTGTTAAAAATGACCCCCCAAGGTAATAGTAGTTGTCGATATTTAATTTGATGAAAAAATGTTCCCTTCGCAATTCTGTCGCAATAGTTCCAAGGCAATTTAGGCAAGCAAATAATAATTCACTCCCAATACTTTCCCAAGTGGCCTACAAGAATATTTAGGACAGTAAATGTGCATTCGTTCCCAAATTTTTTCCTAACAGGACTCAGCTGAGAGTCCCTCTTTGCTTCTTTAGAACCACATTGGATGAACCCTGTATGGGGCAAGTTGTGTTAAAGCATTTCAAATATCTGGAGGGGTTCCCTATTCTAGTAATGTGTATAAAGGTTTAATTTCAACATCTTGCTGGCCAAAACTCAGCCCTGCTAAGAAGAACTAAACTACCAGTTAGCCAGCTTTATCAAGAGCGTGAAATTGGTGGTATTACCCTGTATGCATTTACAGGAGGTGTCCTGTAGGAACTGGCACTTCCTAGTTAGATGCTTGTTTTAATTATTTTTCTGTTGTAGGAGCTGGATAGCATCAGAACTATTGAAGATCTGGCTAGACTCCTCAGAAAGCATCAAGGTATAAACATGACCTTAACTACCCCTTTCTGCTGAAAGGCTTTTACTTTGAACATGCTTTAGCCATAAAAGGAAGCTAAAGCTCCACAATTATTGTTTATTTTTTGTGTCTGTATAAGGGCTGATAAAAATTTGTACAGTGTACTAGATTTGTTAGATTTTAAAAAAAACGTGTTCCCGAGTTATTGTATGAAATAAAACAAAAGTTAGTGTTACACAGATATTTGATGTTATAGCCTAGGAGTATAGTAAACAAAATGACTAAGAAGTACCAATGGCAAAAAAGTGATCAAAGAGTCAGATTGAGCTGCTTATAGAAAAACAGCATACAAAGAAAAATACAGTAAAGTAGTGCACAAGGGAGAAGTAACTCCTAAGTTTTCTTGTTGCTATACAGATTATGCTTCTTTAGCTAAGACATATGTTACACCTACACCAAACTTTTTCAAATTGTGAAAAGTTCCCTGTATCTTTGCATGAATATCATAGCCTGAATTTGGTTAATTAAAGCTAGTACTGATGGAAGTTCTAGTTTGTCTTCTGAAGGTGGCCATACACGGGCAGATTTAAAGGAGAAGGCAAGGCAAATTTTATAAATGGTACCATAACATAGTGCTAGTATAGATAAAGAAAAACGCTACACTTTGGGCTCAATTATAGTAAGAGAAACGTATAAAATCTTACTGTAAAGTTTCAGCGCTATCTAAAGAATGGCGCGGCCATCTTTGAAGTTGTATGCCCACTTCCTCTCCTTCGGCGTCTGTACTGCGCATGCGCAAGCTTCCTTCCTCCCCCAGCCTAGGCGCGCGTCCTTCTCTGCGCGCCTCATAACAGATCCCAGCAGCGCAGGCACGCCTGAACCTCTCACCGGCTCAGGAGATGTGATTGATGGGGAGCGCGCCTGCTTGTGCGCGCCCACAGAACAGACAACTGCGCATGTGCCGCTTCGGTTCCAAGTCCTCAAGTCTGGCAATGAGCGAGGGATCATGGGAACTTTTTTCACACAGCTCCTAGGTTTTATTTCCGTTTTGGCTTCTGTTCTTCTAAAACATGGAGATATGGGGAGACTTAAGGGCACCTTTGAGACAACGGATGGTAAGCCTCCAGCCTGAGATTAACTCTTATGTAGCCTTTCCTTCTCCTTTAAGCTGCCAGTCCTTTAGACTGATTCAGCAGCTTATCTGCACCGGCAGATATTGGGACCCCAATGGGTCTCCCTAATCAATATCTGGCTAAGGGATCGAATTAGCCCAATATCCCCCACCTTAGGACCCAGGCAGGGTAACCATGGACAGCTTGCCTGGTTGGTGAATTGGGAATTTCCTACCAGATACCCAACTGCTTACCAGGTATTTCAAGGATAGCTGACCAGCTGCAGGTTTCTAGTCTGGTGTGCTTGCAATGTCTACTTGCAAGTAAGGTTATTTCTTATCATGTTTTCTATATTGTGTTACAAATGTATAATTTTTCCTTGCATGCTCACAGGTGTCTTCCCATTCTCCCATAGTAATTTTGATGCTGTATTCCATTTTACAATATATATACAGTGGAGGAAATAATTATTTGACCCCTCACTGATTTTGTAAGTTTGTCCAATGACAAAGAAATGAAAAGTCTCAGAACAGTATCATTTCAATGGTAGGTTTATTTTAACAGTGGCAGATAGCACATCAAAAGGAAAATCGAAAAAATAACTTTAAATAAAAGATAGCAACTGATTTGCATTTCATTGAGTGAAATAAGTTTTTGAACCCCTACCAACCATTAAGAGTTCTGGCTCCCACAGAGTGGTTAGACACTTCTACTCAATTAGTCAACCTCATTAAGGACACCTGTCTTAACTAGTCACCTGTATAAAAGACACCTGTCCACAGAATCAATCAATCAAGCAGACTCCAAACTCTCCAACATGGGAAAGACCAAAGAGCTGTCCAAGGATGTCAGAGACAAAATTGTAGACCTGCACAAGGCTGGAATGGGCTACAAAACCATTAGCAAGAAGCTGGGAGAGAAGGTGACAGCTGTTGGTGCGATTGTTCGAAAATGGAAGGAGCACAAAATGACCATCAATCGACCTCGCTCTGGGGCTCCACGCAAGATCTCACCTCGTGGGGTGTCAATGATTCTGAGAAAGGTGAAAAAGCATCCTAGAACTACACGGGAGGAGTTAGTTAATGACCTCAAATTAGCAGGGACCACAGTCACCAAGAAAACCATTGGAAACACATTACACCGCAATGGATTAAAATCCTGCAGGGCTCGCAAGGTCCCCCTGCTCAAGAAGGCACATGTGCAGGCCCGTCTGAAGTTTGCCAATGAACACCTGAATGATTCTGTGAGTGACTGGGAGAAGGTGCTGTGGTCTGATGAGACCAAAATAGAGCTCTTTGGCATTAACTCAACTCGCTGAGTTTGGAGGAAGAAAAATGCTGCCTATGACCCCCAAAACACCGTCCCCACCGTCAAGCATGGGGGTGGAAACATTTTGCTTTGGGGGTGTTTTTCTGCTAAGGGCACAGGACAACTTATTCGCATTAACGGGAAAATGGACGGAGCCATGTATCGTGAAATCCTGAACGACTACCTCCTTCCCTCTGCCAGGAAACTGAAAATGGGTCGTGGATGGGTGTTCCAGCACGACAATGACCCAAAACATACAGCAAAGGCAACAAAAGAGTGGCTCAAGAAGAAGCACATTAAGGTCATGGAGTGGCCTAGTCAGTCTCCGGACCTTAATCCAATAGAAAACCTATGGAGGGAGCTCAAGCTCAGAGTTGCACAGAGACAGCCTCAAAACCTTAGGGATTTAGAGATGATCTGCAAAGAGGAGTGGACCAACATTCCTCCTAAAATGTGCGCAAACTTGGTCATCAATTACAAGAAACGTTTGACCTCTGTGCTTGCAAACAAGGGTTTTTCCACTAAGTATTAAGTCTTTTTTTGTTAGAGGGTTCAAAAACTTATTTCACTCAATGAAATGCAAATCAGTTGCTATCTTTTATTTAAAGTTATTTTTTCGATTTTCCTTTTGATGTGCTATCTGCCACTGTTAAAATAAACCTACCATTGAAATGATACTGTTCTGAGACTTTTCATTTCTTTGTCATTGGACAAACTTACAAAATCAGTGAGGGGTCAAATAATTATTTCCTCCACTGTATATAGATGATCTGCATATGTTTAAATGTCCAGGTGGAGGAAATGTTATATTTTCGTTCTATGAACCTTTGTTTTAGAGTGGGTCCAAAAAAAAGATATGTTAGTCTCTTAGGTTCCCAATAGGCTTTGAACGTGTCTGCAAGGCAAGGGGTGAACTGGGAAGCAGTAACTTCCCATAATAAAAGTATGTAGTGCTTAACCTTGAAGATCATGCATTTAGGCAATATCTAGTAATAACATGACTGTTGGACCTGTCTTGTATGTCTGTCTCATATCCTGCACCTGGCAGTGGAATATTTTTACACCGAGAACCATACCTTACAGCAGCCACTTACCAGTCTTTTTTCCCCACTAGGATTAAGAAATATCCTGCCAATTACCACAGCAAAAGTACCAATAGTAAAATTTTATCATGTAAGGAGTGGCCTTGAAGGAGATATCAGTTTGTACAACACATTGGTGAGTCCAGTCTCTAACCATTTTATAATATGTTGTTTTCTCTGAAATGGCATGTTGTTCAAATCTTCAACTCATGGATGTTATGTTACATGATACTTTATAAAGGTTAGGCTATCAAAATGTGCCATTACTGTGATTCCCAACATCTTTTAACTAGCATCTGTAAAATCCATCTTAGATTTACAATTTACATTTTGTTTTGCACAAGAGAAAAGGAATGCAATAAATTGCATGTTACCGAGGAGTCTTCCCTTTTAACCTGAAATTTGTGTTTTTCACTAATTTACTCGATTTCTGGTGTTCAATAGCTTTTTTAGTGTAACTACCCAGATACTGGAGCTGTACATCTTGTGGAAAAACAATTACATAATAACATAGTTAATTTGGGTCGAAAAAAGATAAGTCCACCAAGTAAATCCCTCCAAACGAACTCCAGTACATATATACACACTCATACAGATCTATACTCTAAGACAGTGCTGTCCCCCCTCTGTGTGGCCCCCCACCTGTCTGGCTGTTTTGATGGTTTACCTTTGAGTAAGCATTAAATGGTATCAGTACTGAGATTAACTGGCCCCCTGCATGGTTCTCACCTCAGATTCAGGCTGTAATCCCTCTGTATTGTTTAAACATGTAATCCCCTGTGTTTTTCACACCTTTTAATACCTACATTGTTCACCCCCTGCAGTGTTCACACCTCAGGCTCAGACTGTAATCACTCCCATTGTTCACTTCTTCACACCTCAGACATAGGTACTGTAGGCAGAGTATGGCACATACAGCCAGCATAGGGCAGGTAGAGTATGGCACACACAGGCAGCATAGGTCAGGGAGGGTATGGCACACACAGGAAGGGTAGGGCAGGCAGAGTATGGCACACACAGGCAGGGTAGGGCAGGCAGAGTATGGCACACACAGGCAGGGTAGGGCAGGCAGAGTATGGCACACACAGGCAGGGTAGGGCAGGCAGAGTATGGCACACACAGGCAGCATAGGACAGGCAGAGTGCTGCCTGTGTGTGCCATACTCTGCTTGCCCTATGCTGCTTGTGGGAGGTGAACCTGGCAGGGGTTTGTTGTGGGAGTTTGTTAGCAGTTGTAAATAGCCATTAAATGGTTCCTAAGGTGTGTAATTATGTACTGGGGGTTGCTCTGCTATCCACAGGGGAGGAGGAGGCATATGGAATTTAAGGGTATATCTTAATATGACATAATTCTTTCACATATGAATGATGGTTGATATCCCCACAGTAAGGACCAAGCATTTGGGATTTTGCTGTGCTACCACCATTGTGATAAAATAGGTGTGGTTTGAAGTGGGTGTGGTTTCAAAAAGGGGAGTGGTCAAAACTGGCTTCCATTAGCGGCCCTCCACCATGTACGCTAGAGAAATTCCGGCCCTCGGCACCGTAGAAGTTGGACAGCACTGCTCTAAGATATAGAAAAAATATATATATACATTGGATATTATGTTTGCCCAAGAAATCATCCAAGCCACTCTTAAAGGCACAATAGAATTTGCCATCATATCACTCAGCAGGGCATTCCACAATTTCACCTCTCTCACAATGAACCATTTTTTCTGCTTTAAATGAAAGTTCAGTCCCTGTGTGCCTTTAGCCTAACATTGCAAGCACTTTTTCTTTAACAGTTTTTCTGCTAATCAAGCCCTAGATCAGTGACCCCCAACCAGTGGCTCGGGGACAACATGTTGCTCCCCAACCCCTTGGATGTTGCTCTCAGTGCCCCCATTATTTTTCAATTTCTGACTTGGTGGCAAGTTTTGGTTGAATAAAAACAAGATCTACTACCAAATAAAGCCTCATGTAAGCTGATAGTGTGCATAGAGACTGCCTATTAGCCAATCTTAGCCCTTATTTGGCACCTCCATGACCATTTATGGTGCTTGTGTTGCTCTCCAAGTCTTTTTACATTTGACTGTGGCTCACGAGTAAGAAAGGTTGGGGACCCCTGCCCTAGATTTACGGTTACAAAAGAGTGCCAAGTGCAGTTACAACCCATGCTCCCTAATTAGTTATGCCACTGGCATAAGTAATAGAGTGGCTGCTGCCCAAATTTTAATTTTCAGTTTTTCTGCTAGTTTTTCTGCTAATTTTAGATAGGGCAGCAGTCACCCTTCAGGGGAGCCAGGGCCCACTCCCCCATTAGGAAGATCTGCATTGCTGTGGCCAGCATTCACTGTAGTACAAAGAACCCCACAGCACTCTGGTTTCACAGCTGCAAGCTGGTGGTATGGGCTGGAGGGGAATTCCAGTGCAAAGGTAGGACCCTGGTGCATATTTTGTCCCAGGGCCTTTAAGACTTTAGTTACGCTACTGAAGGATGTACATAAGAATAATGTACACAAGGGTGTTCAACCATGTACACAGGAGAATTTATTATATGCTTCACATGTTGGTCATGGTTTTTATAATTTTTTTTTTTTTTAATATAATGCAGGCCCTTCATAACACCCGACTTTTAGCATCTTTTGCAGCCATTGACCCAAGGGTGACGTACCTTTGCTACATCATGAAAGTTTTTACTAAAGTAAGTACCAAGAAACAGCTGCATAGGCCACAGTAAGAACTCAAACCACCTTCAAACCAACAGAAGAATTAGTTTGTTTTACTGATGTATCTATAAATCTTATATTAGTAAAAAGACACTCTTATACCCCCTCCGTCCCACCCCCCGTCATTTACTTGTGCTTTCTTTCACAGATGTGTGACATTGGTGATGCTTCCAGAGGCAGTCTGTCCTCTTATGCATACACCCTTATGGTGCTATACTTCCTTCAGCAGAGAAACCCTCCTGTTATACCTGTCCTACAAGAGGTGAGTCTAGGAAAATATTTTTAAGCTTTAATTTTATTTTTGTCCAGGCTTCTAGCTCTAGAGCTTTAAAGGTCCACTATACCTGCATTTATTTTCAATTTACCTTTTAATCTGTCTGATGTGCATGTTAAGGTCCCCATACACCTTAAGGTCTGCTCGCTTGGCGATGTCGCCTACGTATGGACTATATCGGGGGAATCCAGGCTAATTTGATTGTTTGACCCCAGGCAAAGTCGGTTAGGGGGCCGCATCCATTGATGCGGTCCCCAATCCGACTAGATTTTTAAACCTGCCTGATCGATATCTGGCCGATTTCAGGCCAGATATCGGTCGGGCAGTCCCATCAGTAGTGCCCATACACGGGCCGATTAGCTGCCGATATCGGTCTAATGGCATTGTGTAAAACTCCTTTTAGTTTTTATCTTTCAGACTCTATGAAAGGGTTACTGCCTCAGGTTAGTTTTAAGATGGTTACTTATAGGCAGATATTAGCTGTTTAATATGTCCCTCGGACGAGTAGATTATTGGTACATGTATAGGATCAAATGCATAGCCTACCTTACCAACATTATTCTTGGATCAGAGAAGTACAGGTATGGGATCCATTATCCGGAAACCTGTTATCCAGAAAGTTCTGAATTCAGAAAGGTCATCTCCAATAGACTCCATTATATTATAAGGTAATTCAAATTACCTTGTACTTTATCCCAACTAAGATATAATTAATCCTTATTGAAGACAAAACAAGTCTATTGGGTTTATTCAATATTTAAATGATTTTTAGCAGACTTGAGGTATGACGATCCAAATTACGGAAAGATCCCTTATCCGGAAAACCCCAGGTCCCAAGCATTCTGGATAACAGGTCCCATACCCATTGGGCAAGGGCTGCATCAGCCTGTTGATTTTGTCCTCTCCTGTATTTCTACATAGGCTTCTGTTATGATCCACATTGTTGCCACGACCGGATCAGCCCGATTTGGCCAACCGCATAGGTGTTTTACAGTGTACGCCTATTTAATGAGTACCAAATGCCTACATGGTATCAGATATATTTAGCCTTTTCTTACTTGTCATAAAGCTGCTCTGTCTACATCATGTTACATGCAAAAGCCAGCATTTTAATACTTTGTATTTGTAATGTTGTCAGGTGAGGAATTAATGTGAGTATATAATATTTCATGCCACAGCACCATTAACATTTTTGTTTGCTGTAGATCTGCAAAGGACAGAAGAAGCCTGAAATAATTGTTGATGGCTGGAATGTGTACTTTTTTGACAAACTGGATGAGCTGGTAGGTGGTTTTATTGTTGGATAGCTGATCACTCTGTATGCATTATTTAGATGTAAATAACAGACTTGTTTGCATGCACTGATCCTTTGAACATTTATCAGATTCTGTTTAACCTTTTATGCACTATGCACATTACATCAGGTGAATTAAGTATATCATATTTAACTAGAGTATCTACGGATTGGAAAAAGGGTATTGGCATGCAGGCTTTAATAAACATCCTTCAATGGAACATGTTCTCCAGGTTAAAATTTAACCCTGTCTGCCACAGGACATAAAATTTAGAGTGCTGGCTGTCAATAAACCGTCGGCCATGCATTGTCGATTTGTTTTTTATTCCATTTTTTTGCTGAGGGGGAAACTGGTTGCCAAGCAATCCATGTTGCATCAAAAGGGTTAAACCTTTTTGGTTATCTACCCCAGCCTTCTGTATCCTGTAAAATGTATTATATATATGATTAATTTACACCTTGTTGAACTTATGCCTTACGAGTTAATAGGTTCTTTCTGTCACCTTGTTTCATAGAGAAGTGATAGATTCTTGGACTTGCGTTATAAAGAATCTGTGCACCACCCATTATGGGAAGCAGAGGCACTTCAGGTCCAAAAAGTACATTACTTCACAATGAAACAAGTTTAGGTATGGGTTACATGACACTGGAGCCTAAGGGGGGTTGGAAAATAGTCTGTTTAAGTATCCTGATTTCCTTTAATTATATGCCTGTGTAATATATGTGATGTGTTTATGTACCTTTTCTACATAAGCCCCATTGAATGAGCTCATTCAGTTTACTGATTATATCCTAATAATCCGCCATCTAAAAAACTCATTTCAATCAGTTAATCAGAATGTGTACTGTGAGCAAATAAAGTGCCCTGTAATCTGGTCAATAAACATGAGTTTTGACAGCTGCAGGGTATGTTGTATAGGATCTGTTTGAGGCCTACCACATGTATTATGCCAAATTGCATTAGGCAAGTATTGCTAATTGGTCACAGTGCCTCACATTGCAGCAGACATTTTTTTTTTAGATTGCTGTATTCCTTAAATTGTTTAATAAAAAGAAACAACAAAAATATACATAGTGGATTTTGATGTGAGTATTATGTCAGAGTTTGAGTATCGACTCAATACTGGAAGCAGCTCCCCCTTATAAACAATTAGTGCTGTCCATCTTTTTAGAGAGTGAGGGTCAAGGGCAATGAACAGGCATATGGGGGCCAGGGAGAGAAAACCTGGACATTCTAAAGAGAGACAGTTTGGATAGGGAAGAATAGAAAAATAGACTAGAGAGACTAGAGAAAAGTCCCACAGTAGGCCACTATTTGGTCAGATGTAAATAAACTTCTGAAGGTTTGGAGGAAAGCTTACCATATATTTCACTCAACCTATTTGAGTTTTGCATTGCATTTAGATAAGGTTTGTGATGTGTAAAAGCATTTATGCAAAAGTGTTAATTTATGTGATATTTTTGAGCATTTAGTATCCATTTAAGGTCATTATAGAATTTGGGTAAATTTACTTTTTAAATTTCTTTGACTGAAGGCAAGTCATTGGCCAGAATTTGGGCAAAACAAGGAATCTGTTGGTGAATTGTGGTTGGGCCTTCTCCGCTTCTACACAGAAGATTTTGATTTCAAAGAACATGTCATCTCTATCAGAAGAAAAAACCTGCTGACAACCTTCAAAAAACAGTGGACCTCCAAGTATATAGTTATTGAAGGTATGTGCCAATATCTATGTGACCAAAGTGTCTAATAAATCTTCTGTGAGCTGTTATACATAAAATATATATTATATATGAATAAAATGTGTGGTACAGAGCTTAGCAGTAAGGTTTTGTGGTCAGTTACACCCATTATACTCTCCACCTTGTGTGTGTGTGTTTTCTCACTATGATTGCATAGTTTGACTCTGTGCTTTGGTTTACTCCTACATTCCAAAACATTATTTATAGGTTTAAGCATCATCTTATCAAACTGACCGTTTGCATCCCTGTGGTTGGGAAAATAAATTGTAAGCACCACCGTACTATAGAAATAAAAGATAATCTTTTTACTCATCTCCCTAAAAGGATACAGGGCCCAATGGGATGCAGTCTATCACTAGTACAGCAAAGCAGTTGCAAAACCCTACCCCTAGCAAGGCCAGCTAGGCCCATAGTTTATCAGCTGTACACTAGTGGATAGGAAGCCATATGCAGATTAGTTCTTTAGTATGAGTCCTCATTATGAGCTCCTATTTTCCATACTCATCTACTCAAATCATTTTAGCCTGCAGATATATGTCCAGCTTCTGTGTCTTGTGCTGTGTATTATAAGTAACACAATAATACAGGCCTTGCTATAATATACAAGTAATGCCACACGTAATATAAAATGTGAAACCATTCTTGGGTTTAGCATCATATTGTTATGTTAGTTAGCTTTAATTTGTGTAAGGTACATGGGGCGGCCAAAATTTGAGGTCAAGAAAAAAAAAAATGCAAGCACAAAAAAAACTACAAAACGCGAGTGACTTTTTACTTTATTTTCTTCAAATGCTAGCTTATTGTAGAGAAAGCTTGAACCAGATATAACTGCATGAACATATTCTAGACGAACAGTGTTTCTTGTCAGGAATGAAATGTGCTGAAATGTAGCATAATTCTGCCCCAGTAACCTGTTCCTTATCTGTGTTTGCTTGTGACACCAGCTCTCCCGTGGCTGCTGAGGCAGCAGTAGTGTTGGGCTTGAGCATGGGGCAGAGACCTGATAAGGGGTATCTCTAAGTGCAGTATCTAGGATAGCAGCCTTTAAGATTACTTGGTTATGTGATCGTCTTTACAGTTAGTGTGATTTTGTAATAACATTGCTGGCAGCACTGCATTATTTCCAGAAAGACAACTAGTATTTGTTCTTAGCACCTTAACCCCATAGACCTCCCTTCTTTCTGGCAGTTTGGGCCAACCCCTATAGCTGCTGCTTATTAGTGAGAAATGATTGACTTCAGAGTTGTATTGGTGCTGGGAAAATGTAATGTTGCAGAAATGATAACGGTAACAATAACTCTTCCCCCTTAAATTTCAGACCCTTTTGACTTAAATCACAACCTTGGAGCTGGCTTGTCAAGAAAGAGTAAGTTGAAATCATAGTCACATAGGGTTGAAAAAAGACCAGAGTCCATCAAGTTCAACCCATCCAAGTAAACATAGCACACACAACCCACACCCACCAACCCATACACTCACATACATAAACTATATATACAACCACTAATACTAACTGTAGATATTAGTATCACAATAGCCTTGGATATTCTGATTGTTCAAGAACTCATCCAGGCCCCTCTTAAAGGCATTAACAGAATCTGCCATTACAACATCACTAGGAAGAGTATTCCACAACCCCACTGCCCTCACCATAAAAAACCACCTAAGCTGCTTCAAATGGAAGCTCCGTTCCTCTAATCTAAAGGGGTGACCTCTGGTGCATAGATCGTTTTTATGGGAAAAAAGAACATCCCTTATCTGCCTATAATCCCCTCTAATGTACTTGTACAGAGTAATCATGTCCCCTCGCAAGCACCTCTTTTCCAGAGAAAACAACCCCAACCTCGACAGTCTAACCTCATAGTTTAAATCTTCCATGCCCTTAACCAGTTAATTGCTTAGTTTGTAATTTGTTTTGCAAACAATATTTTTATTAATATTTTCATTGGTTTTTTTTAGTGACAAACTTTATAATGAAGGCATTTATCAATGGAAGGCGTGTGTTTGGCACCCCAGTGAAAAATTTCCCCAAGGAATATCCAACCAAAATGGTAATGGGTTTTTATTGACTTTACTGCGTTTAATTAACACAGTTGTAGCGCAGCACTGATTTCATTTAATTTAAACTAAACTTCAATCGGTGTAGCCCTTGCTAGCTGGAATTTTTAGACATATATCTGAATTTTCAAGTGATCTGGTCACCCTAGTTTAATCCACTTTTCCAAGTTCACACTTGTTCAATGCTATAGATACACTATATAGCCAGAAGTATTCTGTCACCCTTTCTAAATTTGTATGTCCTCAGCTGGTTTCAAACTGTCTTTGGAAGCAAAACAAGAAACATACATATAGAGGAAGAACTCGACTGACCCTTAGGGCTGTTGCACAGTTCTTTTTAATGCATTTACAAATGCATGCTGAGCAGGTAAAAAGCATATATTTATATGCATTTTTTAATTGCACTTAACTCTGAATGCTCGTTAGTACAACCAGGCAGAATATCATGGATTCAATTAGCTTGATGTATTTAGGTGCTCAAACAAGCAGCAAAAAGATGCCAGTGTGTAAGAGCCATAACAAAGCCTTGATCTAAACGCAAATGCACACCTATGGGATGCCCAGTTTAACTATTGGTCTTGTGGAAAGCCTTCCTACAAGAGTAGAGGCTGCTATAGCAGCTAAAGGAAGACCAATTTTGTATTAGTATCATTTGGATTTGGAATGTGACTTTAGACAGGCAGGTGTCCTGGACACTTGTGGCTGGGTAGTTTATAATATTGTTACATATATTTATCATAATCATCTATTAAAGGAAGAACACAATGGTGTAGAATATCATTCTACGTCAGTTTCCATTTGTGATGCGTGAATAAAACTACATTTCTTCATAAGTCCTGTGTGAAGCGGTCCTTCTGTTCGAATATATATATATATATATATATATATATATATATATATATATATCTCTCTCTCTCAAGTGTGTGGGGTTCCCCTGATTCAAGATGCTATCCATATCTGCCCTATTGCTAAAAATACATATATGCAAAATAACCCTTGGACAACTCTGAGCGTTCACAATAAGAGCTGTACATGCATAAGTGACCTGCGCCTAATAAGCAAAGTGAACACGCAAAATAAGTGAATGTGCTTTGTACTTTTAATGTTTTTATATAGGAATATTTTTTTGATCCTGAAGTATTGACTGAAGGTGAACTTGCTCCCAATGACCGATGCTGCAGAATTTGTGGTAAAATTGGCCACTTTATGAAAGACTGTCCCATGAGAAGAAAGTAAGCAAAGTTTTTGTTTGTGATCATCAATAGCTCTTGATGTTTAGTTATTATCTGAAAGTGAAATTCTAGTCAAACTACTGGCACAAGGATCAGTTGTTGTTTTATAGCAGGGGTGGATTAAGTATTCACATTCATTTTAACCATAAATTCCACTGCTGTGTGATGTCAGTTGCCAGAATTGTGAGCTTCTTTATTTGAGTGTATTAAAGCCACTGATTTTAAAACAGAAGGAGCAATACAAATAGAAACATTCAGCTTTGGGGCGATTGTGAAATTTTAGGTAATTTTCTCTTTTGGGGACACGTTCCTATAAGGTGAAACATACTTTGCTAGGAAAAAAAGTTAATGTATTGCTTGTTAGGTTCTCTGCTGCAAAGAGCCAGTATTTAAGAATATCTGCCTGGTTTTCATGATTTTGTTTTCTATCTAAGTCTATAATATAAAAATAAATAAAATAGACTGACCAAATGATCTTTATATTTGAAAAGACATGGGGGGGTTACACAATTCACAATGGTTGGTGGCCATATGTGCTACAATTACATTAGTTGCCAGATATGCAGGTAAAAACAAAGGAATTCTTTACCCCTATCTGACGATTCAGCATTAATGTTACAATGTTCAGGGCACCTTCCAAGGGGCCCAATGAAAATTTTCAGTCCTGCCCAATCGACAAGACAACCCATATCCAAGGCTTCTACCGATATTGGTCGTCTCATCTCCCACCATACACACCGATGATCATACTTCATTTCATACAATATCAGTGCATGTAGGGCCACTGTTACTCATTGCAGCAGTGATAAAGGATCATCTGCCTGCTTGTTTTATGTGTACACTGATTTGAGCAGTTGGTTCCTCACATTATCTCTTTAGAAGAGGAAATCCATAAATTAAATTGACCTGGATCATTTTTCTATAATCCAAGGATGCATTTCAATTAGTGCACAATTAAATAACTGTCAACTTTGCAAAAATCCTGGAATGCTAGTTACAAATTAGTTTAGATGCATGCTGTAAACTGGACTGACTTAGTTAGAATTGCACTACATGGCTTCATAGGAACAAGTGCAGTCTGCAGAATGCACCAGCCCAGCTGTGTAGCACATTCTAAGAGTATTATTTTGCTAAGCTGAAAGCAGCCTCTGCTTGAGCCATATAGAGAGCTACTGGGGATATATCCTGAGGTATTGGATCCTATTAATATATGTTTGTACAGTAAACCAAAACCATAAGGTGCAGTATATCCAGCCTAAGGGTGACCAGACACAGACCAAACTTTGGGCTAGTCAGTTGAAAACTGTGTGATTTGGTTATCCTTGGTGATGGCCAGATAACATTGTGAAATGGAGGAAGTGAAGGTGACTCCTTCACTTCATTCTGGTACTGTCCTGTCTACCCCTAAGAAGGGGCATTGGCAGACTGGTGGCAAAATCCACAGGTTTGGTTGCATAAATTAGTTGGTATACCTTATGGATAGTGCAGAATGGTTTGTGCTAACATTGTGTTGACTCTTCACTTGTACAGAGTGAGAAGGCGGAAGAACGAGAACGCTGGAAACCAAAGATACCCCGAGACAAGAAATCAACGAATGACAGAGGAAGCTGCTAGTAAAGGTGCTGAAAATGAGACCTCACGATTGGATGGAAAGCAAACTTCCAATACCCCAAAAAAACCTAAGCAGGGAGCAAGAGGAGCTAATGAGGCTAATAGAGAGAAACCTCAGAGGCTACCCACAGAAAAATGGAGGAGATCAGAAGACAGAGAACCGAGGGAGAAACGCTGCTTCCTATGTGGGAAGGAAGATCACATAAAGAAAGAATGTCCACAGTACAAAGGTGCAGTAGGTAAATACAACTGTTTGAGTAGCTCAGCAAAGGCATTTTCTTACCAATGGGCTGTTATTTTCTGGAAATATTAGACATGTTACAGACTTGGTTTCTTTGATTATAGGTAGCCCTAAGGCCGATGTTTTGTGTGGCTCTCCATCTACACCAAGCCCACTGAAATATCCGGTTAGAGTAATTCAGGTAAAACTCAATGAACTTTTCAGTTTGTGGGTTCCTTTTATAGAGGAGGGGATTAAATTAAGCTAAACATTAAGTAAACTGCTGAAAGTGTGCAGGGGTGGTGTATAAAGTAGCCATAGTTTAATGTTCTCTTCTGTACTGGATTAGTTCATTTATGCAGTCTGTCATTATTATTGTCTGCTGTTTTCAAATACCTGTTTCTGTAGTTAAAGCCACTTCTGTATAATCTCTGAAAAAAAGCCTAACTTTAGTATCTAGGAATACTGAGTCCAAAGCAACCAGACTTTACTGATTAGCAAATGTGTATAATTTGGAGACACATGTATTTGCATGTACTTTTTTTTTTTATTTAGGTGAATGCTGTAATGCATAGGATAGTAGCATATAGGATATTGGAGGGATGGTAGATCATACATTTAAAACCAGGTTAATATAAAATCAACATGTCCAATGGTATCAACTAATTATGATGTGAGTTGAAGGCTGCACAGGTAGCTATGTAGCTACATAGTATGTATCCACTTAATACACTGGCCACTCTTCCCTTGTAATGAAAAATAATCATGAAATATACATGTTTTAGATCTTGCAGTTAGTCTCAGGTAGCCCCAAAAAACCATTGTCGTAACCCATGTAGCTGTACCTTGACTAATACATTTTCTGACACTGTGACAGTGAGAGGTTTTTATTCCTGTGGCCTACTAAGTAGAAAGTTTTCCAAGCCTTTGGAAGTAGTCACTTTTGGAGAGAAAAAAAGTTAAATTACATTTTGATTTTGCAGGCAGCACAAGTGCAAGATGAGCAAAAGAAGCAGAAAATGTTTTTGAGTCCTCAACAAGGTAAATTAAGTAATATACATATATTTGTATTCATACTTTGGGAGGTCTGGCTATCCATTTGCAGAAGGTAAAGAATTATGAGAAAGACAAATAATATAACTTTTGGGATCTCACTAGCTCTTTGACTGCTTTTTACTAATCCTTTGTGTGGCTCTCGGTTACTGAGCTTAGGAACCAACACTATACTGTATATTTAGGATATAAATATCACAATGCAAATCTGATTAGTAATTAATTCTGATTCTTATTACATGGTAGCTCTGAAACCAGTGCACTTTACATCAGAATTTAATAATCAGCCCTGTAGCATCAGCTTCTATAACAGGTAAACATAATTTAATTCTAGATTTGCAACAACCCCTAAGCTCAGCTTCACAGAGCACACTGAGCATGTGCAGTGTCACTGACACTCACAAAATTCAAGATGGCAAGCTTCTATACACAACTTTGAAGGCCTGGATTATTAATAGAGATGCTGGTTATCTAGGCTTGTACAGTAATACAACATTTTAGCTGTATTGATCTCAGCAATAAATTTACTGTTGCAGTACCAGTTCCCAAGTAGAGCATACTTATAAGAATATGCCCCACTTTACCTTTCAGAAGTGTTTATTGATCAGACTCATTCTGTTAGCTCAGGGTTCAGCATTTATGTAATATTTTTCCCTGTGCTGCAGGTCTCCCGCCTCTGTGTGCAAGTGCTGATATGGACACGCACAGGGACATCACAAGGTTAAGGAAGGAGAGCCTATTGGGCTTTGCTTATATAGTGGATATAAAAAGTCTACACACCCCTGATAAAATGTCAGGTTCTTGTGCTGTACAAAAATGAGACAAAGATAAAATCATTTCAGAACTTTTTCCACCTTTAATACGACCTATAAACTGTACCACTCAATTGAAAAACAAACTGAAATCTTTTAGGTGGAGGGAAGAAAACCAAAAAAAAACTAAAATAATGTGGTTGCATAAGTGTGCACACCCTTAAACTAATACTTTGTTGAAGCACCTTTTGATTTTATTACAGCACTCAGTCTTTTTGGGTATGAGTCTATCAGCATGGCACATTTTGACTTTGCAAGATTTGCCCACTCTTCTTTGCAGAAACACTCCAAATCTGTCAGATTGCGAGGGCATCTCCTATGCACAGCCCTCTTCAGATCACCCCACAGATTTTCAATCGGATTCAGGTCTGGGCTCTGGCTGGGCCATTTCAAAACTTTATCTTCTTCCGTTGAAGCCATTCCTTTGTTGATTTGGATGTATGCTTTGGGTCGTTGTCATGTTGAAAGATGAAGTTTCTCCTCATGTTCAGCTTTCTAGCAGAAGCCTGAAGGTTTTGTGCCAATATTGACTGGTATTTGGAACTGTTCATGATTCCCTCTATCTTAACTAAGTCCCCAGTTCCAGCTGAAGAAAAACAGCCCCAAAGCATGATGCTGCCAGCACCATGCTTCACTGTGGGTATGGTGTTCTTTTGGTGATGTGCAGTATTGTTTTTGCACCAAACATATTTTTTGGAATTATGGCCAAAAAGTTCAACCTTAGTTTCATCAGACCATAACACCTTTTCCCACATGCTTTTGGGAGACTTCAGATGTGTTTTTGCAAAATGTAGCCTGGCTTGGATGTTTTTCTTCGTAAGAAAAGGCTTTGTCTTGCCACTCTACCCCATAGCCCAGACATATGAAGAATACGGGAGATTGTTGTCACATGTACCACACAGCCAGTACTTGCCAGATATTCCTGCAGCTCCTTTAATGTTGCTGTAGGCCTCTTGGTAGCTCCCCGACCAGTTTTCTTCTCATCTTTTCATCAATTTTGGAGGGACGTCCAGTTCTTGGTAATGTCACTCTAGTGCCATATTTTCTCCACGTGATGATGACTGTCTTCACTGTGTTCCATGGTATATCTAATGCCTTGGAAATTCTTTTGTACCCTTCTCCTGACTGATATCTTGTAACAATGAGATCCCTCTGATGCTTTGGAAGCTCTCTGGGGACCATGGCTTTGGCTGTGGGATGCGACTAATAAAATGTCAGGAAAGACCAACTAGAGCAGCTGAACTTTATTTGGGGTTAATCAGAGGCACTTTAAATGATGGAAGGTGTATGCTGACTCCTATTTAACATGATTTTGAATGTGATTGCTTAATTCTAAACACAGCTACATCCCCAGTTAGAAGAGGGTGTGCACACTTATGCAAACACATTATTTTAGTTTTTTTGGTTTTCTTCCCTCCACCTAAAAGATTTCAGTTTGTTTTTCAATTGAGGGGTACAGTTTATAGGTCACATTAAAGGAACAGTAACACCAAAAAATGAAAGAGCTTTCAAGTAATAAAAATATAATGCACTGTTGCCCTGCACTGGTAAAACTGGTGTGTTTGCTACAGTAACACTACTATAATTTATATAATAAGCTGCTGTGTAGCCATGGGGGCAGCCATTCAAGCTGGAAAAAAGGAGAAAAGGCACAGGTTACATAGCAGATAACAGATAAGTTCTGTAGAATACAATAGTGTTTTATCTGTTATCTGCTATGTGCCTGTGCCTTTTCTCCTTTGAATGGCTGCCTCCATGGCTACATAGCAGCTTATTTATATAAATTATAGTAGACTTTCTGAAGTAAACACACAACTTTTACCAGTGCAGGGCAGCAGCACATTATATTTTAGTTACTTTTATACACTTTCATTTTTTGGTGTTACTGTTCCTTTAAAGGTGGAAAAATTTCTGAAATGATTTATCTTTGTCTCATTTTTGTACAGAACAGGAACCTGATATTTTACCAGGGGTGTGTAGACTTTTTATATCCACTGTGCATCATACAGGACTTGGCACAACAACATAATGCTATACAGCTTTGATTTTTGGCTATTCTGCATGTGTGAGGGTGCCATTAAACAATCCTTTCTCCCTGGGGTTGCCTTCTTGTTTAAGCTCTATAGATACCATGTGGTTTTACATTTCTCAAGCAGGGAATAAAAGAGTGACTATTTGTGGTTTCAGGTAGTCTTTCCAGTAAATACATGACTCAGGGAAAAGCCAATCAGAAGTGATCTCGGCAAGATTCTTGAGGGCAGAACATCCAAGATGGAGCATTAGGCCGTCCGCGTGTAAGCCAACATACAGATCTGAAATGAAGTTTACTCATCCAGGCTCACGGGACAGCAGCAATGAACAGACAATGGACTTGCTTAATAAAATGTTTTATTTTGTTATGATGTGATTTTGAAATTGAAAAGAATTGTGTTTTAATGCAGTCCTCTTACCATGGATACCTGTTCTTAATTTATTTTTATTTGAGCATTTTAACAGAGCCATGATGTGTTGTATTTGTGTAGTAAAGTGGGTTAATTACCAAAAAACTTTTAGGCAAATGACACACAGGGCATTTTGTTACCCACGTTTTCGCATAGCATATAGTGTAAATCGCCTGAGGTAAAATACTTTTAATCGCACAAAAATGCTATCTCACCTATTTTTCGTGAGTAGGCAATTTAGTCTTTTACCTCAGCCGATTTATATTGTCTACTATGGAAAGGAATTTTTGGGCATTTTGTCACCATAACAGAGAACAGGAAACAGCACACCCTGTCTGTCATAGCCCTTAGAATAGAATTCCCCCCCCCCCCCCTGGTTTTAATTGATAAAAACAAATGACCCACAAGCCCTTTTGGGTGATGGCACATGTATAGATTAGTCGGCAGTGATAAATCTCCTCTACCACAGGCAACTAATCTCCAGCAAATGATTTCCCACCGGCAATATAAATCGATGGTGGGAAAACATACATGGTGGCTTCTGGAGCTGCTTTGCAAGGTGGGAAAGCATTTCAGGAGATTAGTTGCCCGCAGTAGAGCAGAATTATAGCAGACGACTTATCCCCATGTGTACCATCGCCCTTATACTTGGTATACCTCTTAAAGGGTAAATACTATTTATTGTTGTTTGTTTACAGAATCATTGTGTAGAATTGTTTGTGGACTGCTGCTGTATTTACAGACATGATTTTATTGTCAAATCTTATCTGGCAGAAGCCTCAGTTATAAGTCACCTTTTTATGTAAATAACGGAATGGATAAAACAACCACTTTTCTTTTAATTTTATTTTTAGCCTATGATCCTTTGTCTGGACGTAATTTTGTTTTAACACTTAAATCACCAAATACTGCCCTTGGTTTATTTGCTACGGAAGCGGGTTTGTTTTTGTTTAGTTTTTTTTTTTAATGCTGCTAAAAACGATTTTCCCTTAGTCAGTGTAAATGTGACCGCGGGAAGTGGTGTTTGCGTGTACGCGTGCGTTAGACGAAAAAAAAAAAGTTGAAATCTGGATTTGAATGAAAAATTACCAACATTTTGCATTTACCAACTTGTATATCCATTGTGAATACTTTTGGTTTTTTCAAATGAACCCATATTTTCTTTTTCAATAGAAATTGCAAAATTTTGGAATGGATAAATGGGGCAATGAAAGATTAGCGTTAGGTGCTGCTGCAAGGGTCTGTGCCGAGCGGTTTGCTTTGCAGCGTAAGGAAGGTACCTTCACCAGAGGCCTTAACACCTAATAATTATTAATTTTTATTTTTTTTTGGTTACACACAGTCATCATGGACACAAGATGCAATTCTTCATTTGTTTTTATGTATTTTCTCCTCCTACATTTTTAATGCAACTGCGTTGTTTTAAACATTGTAAATCCATAATTGCAGTATTCTTGTACCATATCTGATTTTGTGTGTGCTGATACCCTTTTGGGAAACAAGCAAATTAAAATCTTTGTGCTTCCATGGCCATTATGAATACATTCCTGTGTGATAAATTTAGTGGGTTTAACCCACATCAAAAACTGCATGATTTCTTTAGAAATGACCTGCTTGGCAACACATTTCTATTTTGTGCTACAAATTTAAAGGTGTTGTTCACCTTCAACTTAACTTTTAGTATGATGTAGAGAGTGCTATTCTGCAACGACCTGCAATTAGTCTTCATTTTTTATTTGTGGTTTTTTAATTCTTTAGCAGCTCTCCAGTTTGGAATTTAGCAGCTACTGGTTGCTAAGGTCCAAATTACTCTGGCAACCAGGCTTTGATTTGAATGAAAATGTGGAATATTAATAAGAGAGGGCATGAATAGAAAATTATGTAATAAAAAGTAACAATAATGATAAAATTGTAGCCTCACAGAGCTGACGGTTTGGGCTGTCACAGACTGGGAGATTAGTCGCTGCGCGACAAATCTCCCCGAAAGGCCTCCCACCAGCTAGAATGTAAATCGCGGTGAGATGGCATTTGCGGCGCCGATGTCAGCAAATCACTGCGCCGCGTATGCAATCCCACCAGCGATTTAAGTTCTAGCCGGGATGGATTCTAATCTCCCCATCGGTCACAGCCCTTAACCCAATTTGAAAGCAGGAAAGAGGCAGAAGAAGTCAAATAATTCAAAAACTATATGTAGAGAGTGCTATTCTGAGAAGTTGATTCACAGTTGGCCTTTTTTTTTTTAGCTTCTTGTTCAACTCTCTAGTTAATAATTTCAGCACCTATCTGGTTGTTAGGCTCTGAATTACCCTAGCAACCAGGCAGTGGTTTGCATGAGAGTGGAATATTAATAGGAGAGAAACTCCTGATCAGTTGTATTGCTCAGTGTGACAGGAACATTAAATTATATAAGCATTATAAGACACTTCCTGCTGCAGGGGAAATTCGCTTTGGCTGTCAACCAGGGTGAACAACAAAGGCACTCGGGATATATTTTATAAAATCACATTATCAATATAAAATTGCTCTCATGGAGTAATTACACTAAGTTATATTTTACCCTATATGTCTCATTTAATACAGTCTTTGCTTACACCACTGGATTTAGTAGCAAGTATCCATTGGGCTTGGGGTTGCAGTCTGCTTGAATTTTCACATTTTAAAGTTATTGACCCTTTAAAAATACAACTGCAGACATGTTTACATCCATATTTTTGTATTACAGGCATCCAAACCAACTCTGTAGCCATTAAAGAAAAGTTATACCCCCAGAATGAATTCTTAACCAACGGTTTCTATCATATTTAGTGGCTTATTTAGGAATCTTGCCAAATTTAAAATATATATAAATATTGGCCTTTTACATCTTTTCCCTTGAGCCACCATTTAGTGATGGGCTGTGTGCCCCCTCAGAGATCACATGACCAGAAATAATGCAGCTCTAACTAACTGGAAGAAGTGTGAGAGTAAGAAGTGTGAACTTTGTTCATTAATTGGCTGATGTGACCCAACATGTATGTGTGCCTTGGTTTGTTTGTGTGCACTGTGAATCCTATGATCCCAGGGGACAGCCCTTCGTTCTTAAAATGGCAACTTTGTAGTCACGGTTATTAGAGATGCACCAAATCCAGGATTTGGTTCAGTATTCAGCCTTTTTCGGCAGGGTTCATATGTGGCCGAACCAAATCCGCATATGCTAATTAGGATTTGGAAATGTTATTCGGCCAAATCCCTTACGATGGATTCAGTGGTTCGGCCAAAACCGAAAAACTGGGTTCGGTGCATCCCTAACGGTTATCCAGTGGCACATACTACTAAAACAGTATATTTATATGGAAATGGTTTATTTATATGAATCAGTGTGTTGGATTATAAGCTTTTGTGCAATATTTCATAGAGACCTACATATTTCAGTGGTATAATTTCCTTTTTAGTTTAGCAAGCAAAATAAAACCGGATCTTCACAACATAAATGGACTAAGGGTAATGGCAGATAAGAACATTTGTTCATAAATTGCACAACCCATGGGCAACAAATCTGAAAATACCATAGCATTGGTGTGAATCTTTGGTACAACAGGAACCTGTTCAGATTTCCCAGGGGGCAACAAATATCCCCCCGTGTGCCAACACTGACACGGGCAGATATACCATGCATATCAATATAACACACTACAAGTCTATAACAAGGGGAGGATGTTTCACTTCAATTCCCAATAGAGCAACTGGTGTAGGACTTTTGCAGTATAGAAAAACATTGGGGATACCGTGGTCAGGACTATGTACTTAGACGTACTTAGCCCTTTATACATTACAAATTGTGGTGCGCACAGGATGATAAGGGGGTTTCTTTGACAAACTTTAAAGCATAGATTACCCTGAGAGCGTGAATATAATTAGACAACAGTTCCTGTTTGCTCTGAGATTCATTAAAAGAAGGACTGTAGAAGTGCATTGTGCTTCTGTATCTTCCAGCTAAAGCAATTACTTATAAAACATCCAGTCAGTGAAATTGATATAGGCAGAAATAAAGGCGCCCTCATTTAGCAGAATCAGTGGTATTCCCTCATTAATGTGCAGTTGCCATGGCCTGCCAGTCAATATAATTGACTACTGAAAGTGTAGTTCACTTTCAAATTAACTTTTAGTATGACATTGATAGAGACGGACTCCTAAAACAATTTTGAGGGTTTTCACATTTTTTGTGTTTCAGCTCTCAAGTCTGAAAAGTTAGCTGGTTACTAGGGCTTAATAATCCCTACCAACCAGTCATTAGCATTTTCAGATGAAGGTTGGAAACAGGCAGAGCAAGAAGGCTGATAAATTCAAAAAAACATAAAATAAACTAGAAAGGGAAGTTTGAGAACAAACTTTGTCAGTTGAAGTCTTTGAATGAAATCTGATTGGCTGTTGTTGGCTCCACCCAGTTTTTCTAACCGTGGATCATAGTTACATAGTAAAAACCACTGTGCAAAGTTTGGGCACCCTGGCATAAATGACAGCATTTTAAATTTAAACCCATGAAATTCAAAGGATGAAATCTGATTGGCTGTTAGTGGCCCAGCCCACTTTTGAGATTTTTGAACTGCAGTTCCTCAATGACCAACTCTGCAAAGTCTGGTTACTCAGGCATAAAAATTGTGGTACGGACAGCATTTTACATTTCACCATTGAAAGTAAATAGGTGAAATGTGATTTGCTGTTGGTGGCTACGCAACTACCCAGTGACTAACTTTGCAAACAACCCTGGAATTAATACTTAAATAATGGCATCAGTTTAAATATAAACCAATGAAATTTAATGGGTGGAAAAGGATTGGCTGTTGGTGGTTCCACCCACTTTTCCTAACCTTCTGTAGCCTGCCGGCACAGCACCTGTTAGCATAGAGAATGCGGCATGACAGATAAAGCTAGGCTCACTTAGGCTGCATTAGCAGGGCAATGTTGCACTATTTGTCATTTCTAGCAACCAATTCATAATTCTGCTTGGAGAAGCCTCCTGAAAGCGATTTCTTCAGTGATGGCTATGAGCTAATGAATTAGGGAAAATATTCTCATCTGGAAGTAAATGAGCCAGGCAGAGTTGGCTATTAGAGAAAACGGCACAAAAGCAGAAAAAAGGCAACTACATCAAACTGCCACAATATAACAATTTTATTTTTTAAACCAAAAATAATTCTGACAAAAACAACAACAAATGATTCTTACAAGATGTACATAATATATTCAAGTCACAGAAATCAACTTGTGCGTTTGAGTTTTAGGACTTAAACAAAACCAGTGCCAGACTAATATAATCAAAGGTTTTAATATCACGCTATACTGATAAATAACTGAAGTCAAAAATGCTAATAAAGCAGGTAGTTTTGTAATACTTGGCTTGTCTAACACCAAAAATAAAAAACATAGCACAGCACTTGCATGGCCACAATGGCTGTTAAGGAAAAGCAAAATGTCACGTTTATAAGCAACTATGGATCAGATAAAAATGTAGAAATAAATGCAGATTCAAGCTACAGCAAGGGCACAAGGTAGATTTAAGGCTCATACATATTTAACAACGAGTAAGAATGGGTTAGTGGCCCCGATGCTGTGAAACAGATGTTATAAGGTTTCCAATAACTGAATCCAATGAAGTAGCTACCATTTCTGGGACAGCCATAAATACAAAACTTATTTCATAAGTCGCTTCCTACACATACAATAAGCAGCCCTGGTTGCGGCCCATGACCTGTAATTATGGGCCAAAATATGCTCAACTCTACAAAAGATATGTTAGAGAGGCCCACTTAAACACCAGGTCGCTGCAGTGGTGTTCAGTTGCAGTACCACCACAGGCAGCAGGTTTCAATATCCCATAGGATGAAGAGTTCTTCAGCATGTTGGCGCGACCCTTATTAGATGGATCACATCAATTTGGTTTGGTGACCTTGACAAAGGAGGACATCTGCCCGTGTATGGCCGATATATTTTTTTTTTTATCTAAAAGGTTAGAATCCCATAAAAGGGACAATATTAACCTATTTTCAATAAACAGGGCGTGTTTTGGAAAGATATTGAACTTAGTTTTCAAGAGACATTTTTATCAGAAAAAAAGGTTTACTTGCCTTAAAACAGTGTATAGTATTTTGTAAAGTAGGGAAAAATGTTTTACTCTTGAAAACAAACTTTTATATGCATGGAGGTTTCTGCATTCAGCTCTCCTTCGGCATTGTCTTGCTTTACACAACCAGGATCCGAGCCACTGTCCGATGTGATGGTGAAGGTTCATTAACATTTACTGCACTGCTGCTTGGTGATGCTTGTGGCTGATTTTACTATCAGATTCAATAATATAGATCCATGGCACATGGTGCAAAATGCTGCAGTTTGCCCCATATGGCACCTTATTCAGCTTAATAGGAAGCACAAGGAGTCGCCTTTGAACCGCTATTAGGGAGACACCATATGGGGCGATTCAAATTCATGCTGGCAGGAAACCTAATGCTGATTATGTTCACTGCTAATCAGACACGACATCCCATGACCCTCCAAATGCTTAGCTGACAGAGTAAAGAGAATGCACAAATATGTGTCAATCTGTGGTGTCAAAAGAACACTGTTAACGCTTGCTTAGAACATTATAACAAAACAGATTATGTGATGATAGTTTTCCTTTAATTGGAATATCTATGGCTTTAGTTATTACTTGCAGCACAGTGGTACCAAGACACTACGGGCCGTGGCATACAGGGAGATTAGTAGCGCCGCAACAAATCTCCGTTGTTGTGGGCGTCTAATCTCTCCGCAATGCCATCCTACTGGCTAGAATGTAAATTACCGGTGGGATGGCATACGCGGCACCGTGATTTGCCAAAGTCACCTTGAGAGGAAACTTTGGCGACTTTGGCAAATTGGATAAATATACCCCTAAGTTTGCATCTGATGCCATGTCCTTGGTTTATTTAAGAGCAACTTTACAAAGAGCAGACGGTACCACAGTTATACTTCCTGTATAATCAACTCCTTACTCATAAACCTGAAACAGAGACAAATTGGGGAATCAATAGTTAAATGATGCAAATAAAAATACAGCAGCTTTTACCTGGCAGCTATTTTCCCTATGACACAAACATGTTTCCCCAGCAGAGTGCACAGCTAGAGCAGAGTAGTAAGGCTGCAACCCACTTGCCCCCCTCCCTCAGGAATTTGCTTTGGCTGTTGGCTTGTGGGCATGCTCAGTTGTTCTAAGCTCAGATTACTAAACACGCCCCCCAGTCTAGCAGCCAGAGAAAAGATGGCACTGCTGGTTCCCATAGAAACTCAACTCTAGCTGCCTGCTTCAATTTTTTTCCCCCCAACCAACTCTCCTGTATTCTTGATGAAATGTATGCTGAATAAGGGTCTGTGTGTGTGTGTGTGTGTGTGTGTGTGTGTGTATGCTGTTTGCAGATTTAAATGCAACTGATTATGTATCAGAGGAAAAATGGCCACCGGGTGAAAGCTGCTATTTGCTTTAGGAAAATGTGATGGTGCTGGCAAGCGGGGGGGGATATATGCAGTACAAATAATGCCATTTGGGTGGGGGAGACATGGCCAACTGATATACATTGTAGGCAGATGTAGGCTTTACATGTCCTTTAAGGGGATGCTGCAGCCTTATTATTAACCTTTTAACACTCAGAGTGGCAGGTATTAAAATATTTCAAAGAGGCTGTTTACTGATCACATTTTCTGAGGGAGGTTTACATGTCCTTTAATGTTGACCACTGGCATATACTGTCACTTTAACCTTACTTTTCCAATACAAGAACTTGCCCATGGGTAGGGTTCACATCTAATTAATACATCTAATTAAAACATGCTGTAGGTTTTTACCAATTGCATTTAAATTCAATTGCTAACAGTGCAGCCCTTCCAGCTGAATTTTGTAGATGTTTCCCTGAATTTTAAAGTGATCTGGTAAACCTAGCATCACCTAGTAAAGTTGCTCAGAATACAAACTGCACAAAAAAAAAAAAAAGTAATGAACCAACATGAATAAAATACATCTCGGTCCAGCAATCCACAGTTAATCATCAAGTTAGGACTTCACACAATACTAAAACTCAACATCTGCTTGGTTTCTGCAAACTTTGTCTGTTTACCAACCTCTAGTAACATGAACAAAGCTACAACCTCCATCCTTCCCACAGCTGCAGACTGTCTCAGGTTTATAGATGAGGACTTCATTATACAGGGGGATTATCTTCTGACTTGTAAAATAACCACATTTTCCTTCAGCAAGCTGCAAACTAAATTACTTTTAATTTTACTATGTTTACAACAGGTAAACAGAAAAAAATTTTGAGCTACTTTTTATTTGCTGCGTTACATTAAATTAAAGGTGTATACACTGCAAATAAACAGAATAATGGGAGATTCCACTGACCATTTCATTCAGCTTGTCTGAAATGAAAGCCTTTGAAACAGAACAATGTGTTTTTTTCCATTCCCTGCTGGAAGAAAAAAAAAAAAGTTTCTTCTGCAAAGTAGAGCAGTATAATACATATTTTAAAGCATGACTTTTTTTTGTATAAAAGCTCTTTGATAAATTATTAAAGAATAGATAGGGAAGAAATGCCACTTCTGAAACTTCCACCCAATCATATTGCAGCCAAATGCTCCCTAAGAGATGGGGGTACTGCTGTTAATGCAGTGCCTGAGGTGGTTTAGTGAGAACAAAGACTACTCCAGCAAATGTCGCACATAACTTGCCCACCGCTGAAAGAGAAAATATGTTTTTTAATACAGGCCAGTTTTTTTTATAACTGTGCTCCATAACTCAAAAAGGCAGAATTAGTAGGTAACAAACACAACATGACCTTTCCCTGCTAAGAGCCCACGTTATGAATGCACAGTCTAGTGTGTAGCTATTGTTCTAACAATGCATGGGGACCTTTATTTAGTGGGAACAGACCATGTTTCAAAGACAGCAGTCTGGCAAGAGTGCTAGACAATAGCAGGAAAGACGAAAGAGATTTCACAATGCTAAAAGCAAGCAAAAAAGTCTTGCTATGTTAAATATTGAAGCTCTCGCCACATCCGCACGTTCCTTTGATGTTGGGATTATTAAAAACAAATTCACTTGAAAGTTTATCTTCTACATAGTCCATTTCAGTTCCTAAAAGCGTCAGCTGTGCCTTCTTCTCTATGAACACTCTAACCCCTATTAAAAACAGCAATAAAAAGAAGTACATCTGTGAGTGGAAAAGATATGGGTTTATACACAAAATGCAAAACAGATATCATTTTAGATTTTAAAAGGATTATAATAACAATACATTTTTATGCATGACTTTTTCAGGGTACGCCTACACCTGGTTTTACATAGTAAATGCAAGCAATCTTCCTGGAGTTTTTCATTAGAATCACATCAGCACAGGTACAATTACAATACTGGGTTTTTGCTATAATTTCTGCACTGAAAAAACCCCTTCAGACAAGTGTTGTGACGAAAATATTTTTATACTGCATTAGGGATAGTTTGCCTAAACAATACACTGAGTCCTGGCTGAAAACATGCATAAGATACTAGATGCAGCACCATACTGAGAGAATGGCATATTTTTCTATAATGTTATAGTAGAAACAATATGGTGGCTTAGTAGTTAGTACTGATGCCTTCCAATGAGTTGTATGCTTTCTGCATGCATGGCTTTCCTCTGGGTTTGTCCCACACTCCAATAATATACAATGGTTACTTGGCCTGAAGGTGTGTGACAGATATTGGATTGTAAGCTCCACTGGGGCATGAACTGCTATATTATCTCTGTAAAATGTTGCTATAAAAGAAAATAATAATATAAAACTCCATATGACTCAATATATCCCAAAATAGTGAGCCAAACAGTCTTGTGTGACAATACTACTTGTCCCGGCTCTGTTTTCAGCTATTATTATTATCATCATTATTTATATAGCACCATCAATTTACGCGGCACTTTATTAAAAATAATTACACGGGGGTCAACGGGGTCCGAAACTGGCCAACGGGGTCCGAAAAGGAGCAAGGCATGCGAGAAATTAAAGGACCTGTCCTTAGGTAAATCATTGCAATTTCTATGTTAAACACAGGAAAACAGACTAAAATGTTACCATTTGTATGTCAACTAAAGAAACCATATGTGGGTTCCCCAACTCCCTCCAATGAAGCAATCTTGGGTGCTTTGGGATTTTCACTTGGAGCAGATCATACACAAAATGGAAAAAAAAATGTTTTTTTCTACCCCTTATGTTTTTTGTTAGCATATCCGGTATAGAAAATCAAGAATATTCCTGAGCCTGAGAGTTACTGTGTTTGCATGTCTTTACTTGCTAACACGCAGGGTTAACTAGTCTACTGAGTAAACTGGGTTGCCTTTATTATTGTAGGCAATAAGGTTGTATTATCTGTAATTTTTAAGACAAAGACCTGGAGGAAAATAAACCATAGAGCAATACATTATAATAAGCAGTAAATAAGCTTTGTGTTTTTAGTTTAGAAATTTGTTTTATGATAGCACAATAAATGCATCATCTGCATGAATTGTAGTGCACTGTAATATTTAGAGCAAAGAGCTTTTAGAAACCTGAGCCCAATTGTTAAAATACATTTGAAATGGAGAGTAATTGAGTGGAGTACATGGAAGAAATGATATCACAATACTAAAGAAGACACTAACCCACACAAAAAATCTCAACTACGTGTTCCTCCAGAATGAAACGGAAAAAAACAAACAAACTTTAGCAGTATTTGTTCAGGATAATGTAGGCCATGCATTAAGGGGGCAGATTTATCAAACTGTGAGATAAGAGTTTACCACAGAAAAACTCACCCACTTTCTTTTCATTGCTATGGGATTTTTAGAAGCATATTTATTAAATGGTGAACACTTTCACCCACTGATAAATACGCTTATAAAAATTCACTACGAATGTAAAGAAAGTGGGCGAGTTTTTTGTGGTAAACTATAATCTCTCTTTGATAATTATGCAGCTTTATAATACATAAGAAACTCACCATCCTGAACTACTTCTTCATCTGATGGCCCTTTGGACTTTGCATATTCTAAGTAATAGGACAACCCATTGCATCCTCTTGTCCGAACTGCTACTTTTAAACCAATCTGTTAAAAGGAATATACACATACATCAAACATGTGCATAACTAAATAAATAGAACAACAACCACAAAAGAAAAGAAATCAAAGACATTATTGCGTACAACATGACTAGCAGATGACAAAACCCAGAGATTTTCTTAGACTAATGCTACACACACAGCATATTCTTATCATTTTCCAGTAAAAATAAAGCATATATTGACCCTTTAACTGAGTTTTTAGTCCAGAATGCCTAAGAGCCTCATGGTTTTAAGAATATAATTTCAGTTATATTTAATTTTCAAACACTTTTTGTATTCCCTACAAGTTCTGAGGCCCTTAAAGAACAAGGAAAGTTCAATCTCCTTTCAAAGGCATCCCTTCAGTGGTGTCATTTGTGCACTTAAGTCCCCTCCATTTCAAGACCTATTTCTAATCATTCATCTCATTGTAGACAAAAATGTGGACTTAATTGATAAAAATACCCATCATCACCTCTCCTTTACAGAGACCAAGACCCTGGAGCATGTGCATATGACAGAACCAGTAGGCAGCACATGTGCATCAAAAAATACTTGTGAGTGAGCTTTCTAAGCCATGACAGGGAGCACTCACCAAGGGGCACATTTATTTACCCACGAACGGGCCGAATGCGTCCGATTGCGTTTTTTTCGTAATGATTGGTATTTTGCGATTTTTCAGAAAATTGACGCGCCTTTTTCGTAGCCATTCCGAAAGTTGCGCAAAATGTTGCGATTTTTTTCGTAGCGTTAAAACTTGCGCGAAAAGTCGCGACTTTTTCGCAGCTTTCGCGCCGAGTACGAAACATTCGGATTCATTCAAGCTTCAGTATGGTGACTTTCCTTGGGCCAGGTTGGAGCTGCAGGGTGCCATTGAGTCCTATGGGAGGCTTCCAAAATCATGCTAAGTCTGAAAGTTTCGCCCGCCGCTTACGAGCGCTCAATGCGAAAAAGTCGCAACAAGATACGAGCAAATCGTAATGGCTACGAAAAACTCGCGTTTTTTCACGCAAGTTGTAATGGCTACGAAAAACTCGCGTTTTTTCAAGCAAATCGTATTGGTAACGAAAAAGTCAAGACAATTTCCGAAAAGTCGTAAAGGCGCCAAAATGTTCGTTTTCCAATCTGAATTTTTCCAATTCGGATTCGAATTCATGTCTTAGTAAATCAGCCCCTAAGACTCGCCCTGTAAAGCCCTCCCCCTAGAAAGGGCTTACCAACAGCACAGTTACTATGGGGAGACACAAACAGAGCAGGATATATACACACGATCACCTAGTGCTTATAAATTAGTACTTCTCTGAGGCGATCGGTGTGTGTTTTGCTCGGCCTCCTTCAACCCGTGGCCACGACTGAGTTTGAATTAGCGATCTTATCTGAGCTAACAGCAGGAGTAATAAGTTCAATTTGCAAAAAATAATTCAGCAATCAGGTACAGCAATGGGCTTGCTATAAACATACTGCAGACTTGGGGTACATGCTTTCCTTGTTCTTTAAAGCCCATTAAGCAAGATGACAGAAACAAATGAAATATAAACATCTTATTTTCACACCAGAGAAACATTTGTAACCTTTAGGCATAAGCAATAATTTCTCCATTCAGTAAGCAAGACTGCTCTGCCACAAATACACAAGGCTAAGACACTTATAAAAGGTTCACCCAAACCGAAACATGAAGTATGCATAAACGCGATCGCGTCTGCTGCTTCCTGGAGGGTCCTGCGAGCGATCGGCTCGCAGGACCCTCATGACAGCCCCCCTGGCACATTGCCCAGGGGGGCTGTCATGGATAGAAGCTCTCTGCAGCGGCGGCACATGCCGCCGCTGCAGAGAGCAGTGCTTAAATGCCAACGACGTATGGGACACGTCGTTGGCAGTTAAGCCCTTTTACTGCCATGACGTATCCCATACGTCGTTGGCAGTAAAAGAGTTAATACAACAAATAACAAAAACACACATATTTCTTAGTAAAAACAATAGGCAAAAAGTATGTCCAGCACAAGCTCAATTCATGGAACTAAGGTTGAAAAAGAGGGTATGCTGCCCTTTTAACCAAACAGTATGGACCAGTTCATATAGATTCTTAATTGGAAAAGACTATTTCAAAATATCAAATCAAAGTGCACCTGCAAAACATTCAGTTGCTTACAAGTATGAAATACATTTATAAAAATACCAAATAATCAGCAATTAGAATCTATAAAATGGTTCAATTTGTAAATACAGGAGACAAATCTTCAATAATGCTACATATACAGGGATAAAATCTTCAAAGTGCACAATAGTGGCTATGTTTATAATAAACATCTATGTTCCTTTCAACTGCATACAAAAACAGCTGGAAGGCATGCAATGATCCAATATTTCTATGCAATGATCCAATATTTCTACCAAAGACCTTTACCACTTCTTACAGCTGCCCAGGTTACTTACAAGCCATGCTTTACATTTTGCACATAAACCTATACAAGTGGCACATTTCTCAATTTCCCCTCTCTGCACTTTAATACTTTTTTTTTTAATTGATAGTTTGATTTAATACACTGCACTATATTCTTTTTATTTATTTTTTTCTGTTACCTGTGCAGCTCTAAGCCCTAATCTGCTCATATATTTAATTACATTAAGTAAAATATGCATTTTCAGCACTGCAACAGAAGGAGCAAGTAAATATCAAATTATGCTTAAAAGAATATAATTCATTGTCTAAGTGTGTCAGACACATTATAGATTATATATAATGGGGATGAAGACAGCTATCTGCTTGGGTGTACTAAAAAAAAAAACTGATATTATATATTACCTTATTTTTATATACAGGTATCAGACCCATTATCCAGAATGCTCGGGACCAAGGGTATTCCGGATAAGGGGTCTTTCTGTAATTTGGATCTCCATACCTTAAGTCTACTAAAGAATCAAGAAAACCTTAATTCAACCACATGGGATTGTTTTGCATCCAATAAGGATTATTTATATCTTAGTTGGGATCAATTACAAGGTACTGTTTTATTGCAACAGAGGAAAAGGAAATCCAAAATTCTGAATTATTTGATTAAAATGGAGTCTATGGGACACGGGCATTCCGTAATTCGGAGCTTTCTGGATAATGGGTTTCCGGATAAGGGATCCCATACCTGTACTGCAATAAAGAATTCCAATCATATGAAACTTTTTATCTTTTTTTGTTTACATTTGAGAACACGTTCACAGGGTACTTAAGGATATAACAATAAACAATAAAACAATCCCTGAAAAGGGACTGCAAAAAAAGTAAAATATTTCAAGACAGAAAAGAGATAGAAAATAAATACAGTAGAAAGATCAGCATGCCTAATTTCAGTTTACTAGGTAAAGGTATTTACAAATCATTAAGGAAGTGGTAAAAAGCAGAACTGGCCATTTACAGTAGTTTCATATTTGCTGCCATGTAATGAAATCTCTTAACATAATTTAGGGTATGAGAAGAACTGAGGAACAGATTTATCCATTACCTTTTAAGAAATCACTAGTGGAGGGCTATTTTTTTTTTACATTAATTGAAATGGTTATTTTTGCGATATGGCATTCTCCTCGTACTTATAAACAAAGCTAGCCTTTGCATTTTGGTTTAATTGCTCCTGTACAATATATTTAGTTACTAAGCCAATACTCCACTACAATAATGTTTCAGTTCCTTACAGAGCCAAGATCATGTGCAGCAGTGTACCATTCATCTTGCACACCTATGGATATAATGTTTGTGGAGCATATTATTTAAAGGGTGACAATCACAAAAATGAAAATTTAATATAAGCTTCATCTTACTGAAATAAGAAACTTTCTAAATATAATCAGTTAAAAATTCTGTACGGTGTCTGAATTAAGTTTATTTTAACTAGGCCTCTCTCAATCTGTTTCTCATCATTGCCTCTCCATGCACAAGTTGGGTGTTAGATTTTGATTGACAGATCCAATGTATCTTTTAGGAGGGCTAGGCCTAGCAGATGTATTAGAGCTCACACAAATAACTGATTCCAACAAAAACAAAATAACCAACTTTGGCACAGATCCTGCCTGTAGACAGGATTTCTGGTTATTTTAAATGAGTGAGCCAACACATCTTCTAGGCCAGTGCTGTCCAACTTCTGTGGTAACGAGGGCCAGAACTTTTCTGGTCTACACGGTGCAGGACCGATAATGGAAGCCAGTTTTTAGGCGTGAACAAAGCAGGGGGTGAAAAATGCAGGGATTAAAAGGTGTAAAAGGACAGGGGATTACGTGTTTAAACAATACATGGGTTTACAGCCTGAATCTGAGGTGTGAACAGGGGGCCAGTTAATCTCAGTACTGATACAATTTAAAGCTTACACAAAGGTAAGTAGTCACAGCAGCCAGACAGGTGGGGGGGGGGGGGGGGGGGGGGCACCAGTTGGACAGCCCTGTTCTAGGCAAAAGGAATACCCCCAAAGGCTATATTAGACCTAACTGTTATTCAAAATCAGACTCCTAGCTCCTGCTTGAGTAGAGAATTTAGAAAGAGAGATGCTGATAAGGAAAGAGTAAACAGCAATGTTATTATTTCAGAAACAGGTAAGAATTTGTAACTGATTATATTTAGAAAATGTCTTATTTTAGTATGATGAAGCCTATATTATATAAAATTTTCTTTTTCGCAATGTATACTTTGTATACACAATGTATACTGGCCAATGCCATGCCTATACGTGCTTTGTGAGGCAGAAGTCAGCAGATCAGGGTTTTTCCCCGTGCATACAGCCCACATGGCCTTTAATAAGACACAATGGCTTGGAAAAGGGATATAGTGGGATGACAAGATTAAAAATTAAAATGTGATAAGCTGTTCTAAAAACCTTTGTAACAATTTGTTTATCTTCTAACATGCATCTTTCTTTTGTTGTTTTTTTCTGCCAGCTAAAGGCATTAAAGATCTAGAAAATCCAATTTCACTAAAGGGATAAGGCTAAAGTTACTGAGAAAGCCTGGTGAGATGACAGAGTGGCACTGGCCACTGCAGGTTTTACTTGAAAAGAAGCGCTACCCTGACTTGTGGATTTCCTTGTCCTTTAATGTCACTGCTAAGCCACAAGCAAAGATGCAAAACACTTTCAAACATCTGCCTTTTCCAATATTTTGTGTAGCCGAGCAGAGGCAAAAGCTGTACTGGTCAACAAGAAAATGGATCTGCTTCTCTCAGCCTGCAAAAAAACCCAGGCTCAGAGCAGCGGAGAAAACACTGTGTGCCCTCAGCCTCCAGCATTTCTTTTGTAAAAGACTGTGATCTAAAATGTGACAAAAGGGCACAAACACTCCAACAACAGATATGACAGACATTGGTAAAGTAAGCCACTATACTTACATTGTCAGGTTTATCTTGAAGTAACTTTTTAACCTTATTGACAGCAGCTGGGGTCTAAAAATAAACGGAAAAAATGCATTTAAACAAAAGCTTGTTGCAAGCAAGTTGTCTTCAAAACACGTCAGTTAATAGAGCTTCTCCAGAAAAACCCTGCATTGAAATCTGTTTGTTAAAAATGCAAACAGATCTTTTTATATTATATTTAATTTTGAAATTTCACATGGAGCTAGTTATACTCTACATTTCTTAGGGTGAAGAAAGGTAAGAAATCCAAGTCCAGCTTAGGACTCCTCCAGTTACATGGGAGTAGGAAAAAAAACAATAGGTTACCTGAAAGCAGTTCTAATGTGTAGTACTGGCTCTTTCTGAAAGCTCAGACTGAGGAACAATGCACTGAGATGACGCCTACACACCAATATCACAACTAAAAATGCATTTGTTGGTTCAAGAATAAAATTTTAAATGGCAGTGAAATTATTTGCTATGTAAACAGTATAATATAGAAATAAAAAAGTATACCATAAAAATCATGACAGAATCCCTTTAAAGGAGACATAAAATATAAAAATTATGAATGTACCAGTGAATTATACTACTCTAGATATAGAAGGATTGTGCTTAAAAATCGTTGTGTTTCAGACTTATTTATTGAGAAATTCCACTAAACCCCAGTAGTCCCCCCACCTGTGCCACGTCCTGCTGGCTAAATTCTCTGGATGTGCAGGGGAGCCAGCAGCTCTGAGTAGACTGCACTGTAGGATAGGATCCAATCAGCAGCTAGGCTGACCTGATAGGGAACTGAAGCCTGTCTTTGCTTGTGTGACTGCAGGGCTGTGATTGATTCCTATTATGCTTCTGGCTGGGACCATTAGGACATGCCCACCTTTCATTTCAAACACGGACATAGAACTGATAGGATCTATAGGGAGCTCTAATAGAAAGGCCATTTTTACAGTTAAGATTAATTTTTAGCACAAAGTGAAACTAGCACCATATATTATTCATAATTGCCAACAAAATGAGTGTTTTTCCCATGTGTCCAATATGTCTCCTTTAAAGTAACAATAACACATTTTACATTAAACATGGAATTTCTCAACACATTTAGGAGCATATATAGCATACAACAATGTTAATATTATAGGTGGATTTTGGATAAATATCATTATCATAGATTTATAGGGCTCAGGCTGCAGATCTCTCCCAACTCTCTTGACATCCTTCCAGGCAGCTCCTGGACAAGGTGAAAAAGTTTGTATCAGTCTATGAAATTATTGGGGGAGGGGAGTTCTGGCCTGGACTATCATGGTTTCCATTCAGTCTGTGGTATAAGGTAGTCTATATAAGTCAAACTGAGCTGTACAATCAACTTAGAAGCCATTTTGATCAAGTTTTCCTATAAATATGTTAGTAACCGAGAAAGCATGATTAGTTTAATCATCTTTTTTTGTGAACTATTTATTTTTTTAAGTTGAAAAATAAGGTTTTTTTGTCTGTTAACAACATAGACTGTCACCTACTAAAATCTGTATAAATTGAGCATATTTCTTCACTTTTAAGATCGCAGGAGAAAAATGCATTTGTGCAACTTTGTTTTTACCACATTTCTGTTGTATTTATTCTGTATTAAATACCAATATGCATACACAAAGTGTCTTTGTCACTATTAAAGAAGCATGTCATGTTCAAACTCCCCCTCTATGCTCAACATAAACAAAAACTGCAGTTTTGCAAGCATTGTGCCATGTCACCACTAGCCAGCAAACAGCTAAAACAAATAAATATATGCATACAATAAAAAATGAGGAGTTGGCTATCTGGTACCAAAGGCTACACAATCTTTTTATTTTTTAAACTCTCACAGAGCTTATAGGCTCTCAAAAAAATACTTATTGCACGTTTTACATCACTTCCGCCTCCAAGAGTGACGCAGCGCGCAAAGTCTATCGGGTATTGTAGTTTAAAGCGACAATCAACAAACTTGTTTTCAATGCCCTTGCTTTTGTCCCCGTACAGTTGTCGTCCTTGCACATAAGCAATTGCCTTACTGTTTGTATCAGCGCTGCCTCATCGCACATAAACCATGTTTCTCTTTCAAACAGCATACACGCATTCCCACACGCATTAGTACTGTTCTGTGCGTCCTTCCTTTATCAGCCCAATACCCTCCGCCACAGTCTCTTAAGTTATACGCAGTAGCGGCCTTTACTGGAACCGTACAACGGTCACTCACCAGAGTGAGGGCAGCTCTTGTGGGCTGCAGCTTCCTCTTGCTTACAGCCCTGATAGTCGCTCTCACTACTGAGGCGGACATGCTTGTGTTCTCCTCACGCTCCTGCCCATAAGAGCAGGGCCCAACGCACAGCTAGGTACTCACACACCGGAGCTGCAGAAGCTTTCAGTAGCAGCCAGACTCCTCCCACTCTGCTGGGTTTCTATTGGTGCTGAGTCGTGCAGACCTAGAGCATGGAAGTAATTAGGGAAGCTGCGGAGAAAGTATCAGTAATTAAAAGGCAGTATATACACAAGATAATGTAAAAGTCTATTAGAAGTCTACAAGGATAAACGTGCTCTGTACCCATAGGCGCAATATAACTATCCGTCTTGTAGCTAAGAGGCTACTGTAGTAGTTTTGTATATGTTTAGAAAAGGTCAGTCCAGTTGGAGGTTGAAATCCCAAGGACTTTTTTTTACAGTGCCCAAGAGCCTTAAATAACGTGTACAGCAGTCTGGTGTGACTTCTAATGGTCTTTTACCTTTTAGTGGAGATACACATAGGTGGGGGGTATTTGCACCCCCTGGGGTTTCCTCCTCAAGCAGAAAGTTCCCTAATGTATGTATGTTTCAGAGGTGCAGCAGCTGGCAAAGAGAGGCAGAGAATCAGCAGTTGCTGAACTGTTACGTTAATGAAGTTTAGGGCTGTGGCACACGGGGAGATTAGTCGCTGCGCCACAAATCTCCCTTGTCGCGGGCGACTAATCTCCCAAAATACCATCCCACCGGCTAAAACGTAAATCGCTGTTGGGATGGCATAGGTGGTGCGGCGATTTGGCGACCGCGGCGCCGCATATGCCATCCCACCAGCGATTTACATTTTAGCCAGTGGGATGGCATTTTGGGGAGATTAGTCGCCCACGACAAGGGAGATTTGTTGCGCAGTGCAGGGTCGGACTGGGACACCGGGAAAAATACCGGCAGCTCAGACCCGGCCCTTGCCGGCGCTCCCCCTGCCCGACTGTTGCTCCCCTGACGCGTTAAATTTACATGCACGTGGGAGGACGTTGGTTGGGGGGCCCTGCGAGGGGGTTTAGCGGGGGGACCCTGGCGCTGTGACTAATCTCCCCGTGTGCCACAGCCCTAAGATCCATTAACGTAACAATTCAGCAACTGCTTATTCTCTGCCTCTCTTTAGCAGCTGCTGCACCTCTGAAACATACATTACATACGTAGCATTACTTACATTATTAAATTGGGCTGAAAAAATAATACAAAAGTCAATCAAGTTCAACCACTCCAAATGAGTGCACATATATACATATGTTAGAGAAAACAAAACAAGAGAAAAAGAAGTGTGCTGAATCTTTATCGTATATACACAAATTACGGCATGCACAAGGTGTTTTCCACCTGAAAGATACTAGAATAACAAAAGAATCGTATATACACAAATTACGGCATGCACAAGGTGTTTTCCACCTGAAAGATCACAAATTACGGCATGCACGATTGGGCACAACCAATCAGGGCCCGTCATTCTTTTAAGGGGGCCGGAGACGGCGGGCCGGATTGAAAGGGCTAACGGGCCGGATGTGGCCCGCGGGCCGTAGTTTGCCCACCCCTGATCTAGAGTATCTTTACATACTGTATATCATGATCTGTAGGAATGAAAATCTTCATAAAGGGTAAGTTATGCTCAACTACTACATTTAAAACTATTAGGTGGGGGTACAATAAGGCTGTGACCACAAAATACATCTAGACCACAACAAGAGGTCCTCTGCATTCACCCATTATACATATATATAGGGCATTAAGACATTGCAAAAATCCAAAAAGTAGGAAAAAAGCTTCAGCAGATTTACTGCAAACCATTTATTGTACACTTGATAAAGGGTATTGACCCGAAACGTGTCGTGTTACCACTACCCACAATAAATGGTTTGCAGTAAATCTGCTGAAGTTTTTTTCCTACTTTTTGGATTTTTGCAGTTGTATTTGGTTGCAGCACAGAGCAACAACTAGGAGCTAAAGCTTTTTTCGTAAGTATTTTATACAAAGTTCACCAATCATTTTTTATTTTTGGACATTAAGACATTCTGTGCCTTAAGCTACCAAGAGATACCCTCCCCTTTAAGCAAAACAGAGATTATTTGTCCATATATTGCAATATACTTCAAGCCAACTACACTTATTTTTATTTAATTATGTTGGGTTGAAAACCCCAACATACTGTTCTTCGACTTTAGCTTATTCTCCCGCTTCTTCTTCTTATTCTTAGCGCCCCCCATTTTCTAAACGCTACTCCTCCTACAGTTTTAGGGGTACAACACCCAAACTCCCCACACTTCTTCGCCCTATAGCGGAGCAGGTTGCTTGTGCTTTTCTAAGCGGTTGTGCCCCCCGTCTTTTTGTGGCGCCGCTCCGAACCCCCCAATTTTCCCATTGACTTTGACAGGGAAGATTTTCAAACTGCTGCCACACTTACAGCTTTGAAGCTACACCCCCAAAACTTGAATAACATAATTATGGGATCACCCCGAATGAAGCAGCAACATTTGTTGGATGACCCCAAAGTGGGAGGGGCCAACAACAGCCAATCAAATTTTAATCATTGACTTTAATAGGGAAATTGAAACTGCTGCCACACTTACAGCTTTGAGGCTTCACTCCCCAAACTTGAATCACATAGTCAGGGGGTCAGCCTGAATGAAAATAGGATGATTATTGGATGCCCAAAAGCGGGCGGAGCTGTGAACCACCAATCAGATTTTACCTATTGATTTGGTGTAAATTCAACCTGCTGCCATTCTCACAGTAATAACGTTGGGATCCCCAAACTTTTTACACTTGGTCACTAGGGGACTGCAGTTTAAATTTTGAAAAGTGGGCGGAGCCACCAACAGCCAATCAAATTTCACCTATTGATTTTTATTGGTTTGATGCCAGATTTTCCAAACTTTGCACAGTCAGGCACTGGGTGACTACGCATTCAGGTTTCTAAAAAAACAGAACAGCAAAGTGGGAGGGGCCAACAGCAGCCAATCATATTGTACCCATTGACTTTTATGGGGAAATTGAAACTGCTGCCAAACTTACAGCTTTGAGGCTACACTCCCCAAACTTGAATCACACCGTCATGGGCTCAGCCTGAATGAAAATATGATGATTGTTGGATGCCCAAAAGTGGGTGGAGATGTGAACAGCCAATCAGATTTTACCTATTGACTTGGCAGAAATCAAACCTGCTGCCATTCTCACAGTAATAACACCGGGGTCCCCAAACTTTGCAGAGTTAGGCACCAGGTAACTGTGGTTCAAGGTAAGAAAAAGTGGGCGGAGCCACCAACAGCCAATCAGAGTTTACCTATTGACTTTTAATGGGGAAATTCAATCTGCTGCCATTCTGACAGTATTAACACCAGGGTCCCCAAACTTTTCACAGTTGGTCACTAGGGGACTGCAATTCTAGTTTTGAAAAGTGGGCGGAGCCACCAACAGCCAATCAGAGTTTACCTATTGACTTTCAATGGGGAAATTCAACCTGCTGCCATTCTCACAGTACTAACACCAGGGTCCCCAAACTTTTCAACTTTTCACAGTTGGTCACTAGGGGACTACAGTTTTAGTTTTGAAAAAGTGGGCAGGGCCACCAACAGCCAGTCAGATTTCACCTATTGAATTTTATTGGTTTGATGCCAGATTTCGCAAACTTTGCACAGTCAGTCACTGCGTGACTTTGTACTCAAGGTTAGAAAAAGTGGGGCCGCCATAAGCCAATCACATTTCTTTCATTGTTTTCAGTGGGAAAATTTTAACTGCTGCCCTTCTCACATGTTTAATGTCAGGGTCCCCAAACTTTGCACAGTTTGTCACTAGGTGACTATGTTCCAAGTTTAGAAAAGTGGGTGGGGCCAACAACAACCAATTAGATTTCACCTATAGACTTAATATGTTTAAATTTAAACTGTGGCCATTCTTTAAATATTAATACTAAGGTCTCCAAACTTTGCCGAGCTAGTCACCCGGTAACTGCAGTTCAGAGTTAGAAAAAGTGGGTGGAGCCAACAACAGCCAATCAGATTTTACCTATTGATTTTCAATGGGAAATTCAACCTGCTGCCATTCTCACAGTATTAACACCAGGGTCACTAGGGAACTCCATTTTTAGGTTTTAAAAAGTGGGTGGGGCCACCAACAGCCAATCAGACTTCACCTATTGAATTTTTTTGGTTTATATTTAAAATGTTGCTTTGCTCACACTATTTATGTCAGGGTTCCCAAGCAAGTGGGAGGAGCCACCAACAGCCAATCCATTTCCACCCATTAGATTTCATTGGTTTATATTTAAACTGATGCCATTATTTAAATATTAATTCCAGGGTTGTTAAAGTTTCCAGCGTTAATCACTGGGTATTTGCCATTCAAAGTTAGAAAAAAGTGGGCAAAGCCACCAACAGCCAATAACATTTCACCTATTTACTTCAATGGTGAAGTGTAAAATGCTCTTAGCCTCACAATGAATGCCTGAGTCCCCAAAATTTGCAAAGTTGGTCACTGGGGGACTGCAGTTCAAAAATAGGAAAAGTAGGTTGGGCCACTAACAGCCAATCAGATTTCATCAATTGAATTTTATTGGTTTAAATTTAAAATGCTGTCATTCTCAAACTATTTATGCCAGGGTGCCCACTGTTTGTCACTGGGTGACTTCGACTCAAGGTTAGAAAAAGTGGGCGGAGCCACCAATCACAATTCACCTATTGACTTTTATTGGTTTAAATTTTAATTGCTGCCGTTCTTTAACTATTAATCCTAGGGTCCCTAAACGTCGCAGAGTTAGTCACTGGGTAACTGCAGTTCCAGATGTTGTTGACTTTCAGTGGGTAAATTTAAGTTGCTGCCATTTAGACACTATTACAACCAGGGTCCCCAAACTTTGCACAGTGGTTTTTACTGTATAACTGTGGTCCAAGGTTAGAGAAAGTGGGCAGAGCCCATTTAGTGACTTTATGTTTTTCAACCCAACATGAAGTTTGTTCTCAAACTTCCCTTTCTAGTTCATTTCTACTGCTTCAATATACAATTCACAAAGGGACTGCATTTTACCTGCAACTTACTTGCTTTCAAGGTTACCATTGCCCGTTGATTGTCCCTTTTATTGCACCTGACCGTAGCTGGTTAAGAGGATCTGGATTTTATTTAAAGGCTAGACAACCCATGGGAAAGAACTTTAAGTATAATGTTCCCTGCTTTGTATAAACTATTGGCTAAAGTGTATTTTTTGAAAATAGTATTTTTGCTACATATTCTAAATAAAAAACATACAATAAACAACATAGTTCCATTAGAGATATACTATTTTCTCTGATTTGCTATTTAAAAGTTATCTGTGATTGGTGTTTTTAGATTTGTTTTGTACCATTCCAGCCTAGGATGTTGTCTATATAAATACTGTATTTCTACTGTAATGATCCAGTTTTGTGCCAGTCTGCTGTCTCTGAAGGATAGATCAACTTTGTATGTAGCTTTCATCTATTATCAAAAATGGAATTTAACACATTTGCTTTTATGTTCTGGTTCTATCAAACCAGAAATTAAAAAGGTTTCCAGTGGCATTACTACTCTATGCTGTGCAAAAAAATCTTGAGGGGCCCAGCGCAGGCCCCCCTCTCCCCAGGCCCCCCGGGGGTTTGGGAAGGGGAAAGGGGGAAAACTTTACTGCTGCAGTGCAGCAGTAAAGTGTGACTGAAGTTTACCAGAGCACAGGTCACATGGTTGTGGCACCCTGGGAAATTAAGAATATGGCTAGCCCCATGTGAAATTTCAAAATTAAAAAATATGTTTTCCTATGACAGTATTCCTTTAAACATAAACATGTGCTTTGAAAGAATGGATTTCATTCCGGACAAGCTCTATTAACTAATGTGTTTTGAAAAAAAACATGTTTTCCCATAACAGTATTCTTTAGTTAATTTAAACCCCATGATTTTAATTTTTTCCCAGTAATCCTGATATTAACTACTTTATCGCGATAAAGCCAATAATATTTTCATTACAGTCAATAATGGTCTCAGTGTTTTTTCGTCTACTGACTGAAGTAAAATAATTTAACCTGTATTGGTAGACAAACCGTTATGTGTCTTAAATGGTAATTATTACATCATCCTTAATTTGCTAACCTGTTGGGTAGTTCGTGACTATGGTAACTTCCATCTCATTCACTGCCTTCATTTTTAATACTGCTGTGATAATTGCTTATTGTTTACTAAATGTATTTGTTTTTAATTGTTTTGTAAATGTTACCTCTCTGTGGTTTGTCTTTAACCCTTTCACTGCCAGCCAATTTGTCCTACTGCTTAGCTGTTTTTTGACATTTTGCACATTACATTTGCTTAGGTTTTTTGACAAGAAAACCTACATTAAGTTTTATATATTTTTTTTTTCAAAATGAATTGGGCTTGAACATTGAAACAAAATTTTTTTGAGTGAAATATGTAAAAAAGTATATCCCTCATTTCTCGCCCAGAAGACACCCCAACAATTTGTACAATTTTACATTGAAACAACATTTAAAGACATATCTTACAATAGAAGTAGAATGCCCCTACAAGTTAGGTATTTTTAGAAACTGTATACTCTATACTCTAAATATAGTTGCCGTTATACAGATCACCATAAATTTCAAAATTTTCAGGAAATTTTTTTTCCCTGGCCACTCCATGTCAACACTTACCGGGATAGCCCCTCCCCTCTGCTCCCATCAGAAGGACCCTCCCCAAAGCTTTAAAAGACCAACCCTACCTCCACTCCGGTGTCTTTTTTGTCCTTCTGCCTCACTTTTTGTTTTGCTCCCATTGGAAGCAAATTTTTCTTTTTAGCCTTGGGGAAGCATTAGGGCTGCCTGAAAGCGTCCTAGGGACTGGGGGGTTTTGGTCATGGAGATCTTTTATCCCCCCCAAGCACATTACCTCATTTTTTGTTTGAGTCCTTGATGTCTGGGCTCTGGAGGGCACGGTGGTGCTACGGCAGGTATCACTTGTTTGTCCTTGATCCATGAGCTCTCCCAGCTGCGGTTGGCAGGTCTGGTGGCAGGTGCTTATCCCCCCATCTGTGTGCCCTACTGGGCCTGCCTGTGAAGCGTCCAGCGGCAGTGGAGTGTGTGGCCCCCTACACTCCTCCTCATTTTTACAGATGGGAGAGGGAGGTGGCAGTTAGCTAAGCATCAAGAAACAGGGACTTAGATAGCGGCCTGAGCCTTATGGCCTCCTTTCCTTATTTCCCCAATACTGGGGCATTATTTTTTTCTTTAAATGGAGGATTCCAGGTTTCAGAGCCAGCTGCCTTCCTCACTAGTCTTTTCCAAGGTTGAGGTAATTTAGAAAAAAAAAGGATGCCTTTCAAGCCAGCACACGGAGGTAATGCTCAAGATGCAAGCTTGATTTCCAAAATCTCAACACTTGGAGCAAATTGGTAAGTTTGTCTATTATGTGAGCTGTGCAAATGCAATGCTTGTTGGTGCAGACACCAGTTGCAGGTAATTAGGTAATTTTTTGGCAGGGCAGTATTCAGCTGCAGGTAATGGGGTAGTTAGGTCCCCTCCCTCTTTCCTTCCTTCCCTTTCTCCTTTCTGGCTGTGAGATTGAAGGCCCTGGAGTACGAGGTAAGATCTCTGTGTTACACATACGTTCTGGTGCCTCATGTAGCTGTTACTTCCCTTCTGCTTCTCATACAGAGTTAGGCTAGTCTTTTTAGGCTAGGGAACTGGTGTCTGCAATATGTATATGTAACCTGGTTCAGCCAGTGTGTACATGGGGATATGTGCTAGCCTGGAATGGGTAGCTTAGCACTTGGCTCTTTAGCAGAATCTTTATGGGCCAGATTATTGGAACAGCCTACTGAATGTATATGTTAAATCATTTCAGTGGTTCCCATGCGTAAGATACCATCTATGCTGAATGGATATGTTAAATCATTTCTGTGGTTGCTATGGGCAATTTACCATCTATACTGAATGTATATGTTAAGTCATTCCAGTAAAATACCATCTATGCTGAATGTATATGTAAAATAATTTCAGTGGGATCTCATGAGAAATTACCATCTATGCTGTATGTATAGGTTAAACATATTAGTGGGTAATATTCCATGTAATTCTGAATGTATAGGTTCAAACACTTGAGCGGTCCTCATGCTGGGTAATATGCCATTTAAACTGATATGTATGTTAAAACACATCAGTGGTTGCCTGGCGGGCTTAGATAACTAACAATTTGAATGTACCGTATATACTCGAATATAAGCTGATCCGAGTATAAGCCGAGGTACCTAATTTTACCTAAGGAAACTGGAAAAACGTATTGACTCGAGTATAAGCCTAGGTTGGGAAATGCAGCCGCTACTAAGTTTCAATAATCAAATTATTTAATAAAATTTCCATGTCAGCATCCAGATAGGGGTCGTGGTTAGGTATAAGTTGCAGCATGGGCCCCACCTCGTTCAATTTTTCTTCCCCCCCACACTATACACAGCAGTATCTATTCTGACCAAATAGTAACCATGAATTTTACTTTTGCCCTATAGGGCAGTACCCATTCTGCCCCACACAGTGCTCTCTCTAAGCCCATATTGCACCAAACATTACATACAGCCACCTGAATACATTGTCCAATAGTTAAAGTTTCTAAGTTACCCCATTTATTCTGACCAGCAGGACACACACTGCCCCAATAAAGTGCTCAGCAGTAGCCACTCTTTAGGACGACCAGACATGCAAACTCGTGCCCATGGTGTGTACAGCTGGTAACTTTGAGAGGTTGCAGAGGGTACTGCTTGGTGGGTTGTTTGGGTTGAGAATGGCTACTGCTAGCCATTACTCCCACTCCCTTACTAGCAGTAGCCATTCTCAACCCAAACAACCCACCAAGCAGTACCCTCTGCAACCTCTCAAAGTTACCAGCTGTACACACCATGGGCACATTTCGGCCAAAGGGAACACGCTGTGACCCTGACATTGCCCACACGCTGGCCCCAGTAATAATCCTTATATCGCGCCTAACAAGCGAACTCTGACCCAATGCAATGGCCACAAGCAGGCACCGTACCTGCCCTATACATCGAGCAGCGAGCACGGTACCTGGCCCTATACACCAAGCAGCGGGGCACCGACCTGTTGGATTTCCGCAGGAAACTAAACAGAACAAGCGGCTCTCTACCGCGTCTCACAGTCCAGCCAAGGATCCAAAGTGAAAGCTCCGGGAAAGTCAGGCGAGGGGTGGCGCGCTATGACGGCGCATGGGGGGGCGGGGCGGGGCGGTGCGCACGTCGGGCCATGGGATGCGCCGGTGGGATAGGGATGCCGGTTGGACACGGATGCACCGGTAGGACACAAGTAGGACTCGAGTATAAGCCGAGGATTCCTTTTTTAGCACATTTTGAGTGCTGGAAAACTCGGCTTATACTCGAGTATATACGGTATATGTTGCAGCATTTTAGCGGTTCTGTGGCTTGGAGGCTAAGGCAATGTCCATACTAATAGGTATTCAACCGCACAGCCTCTTATTCAGGCTTGATGCATCGATCCTCACAAGGCACACCGATGAGCCCTTCACTTGATAAAGGGTGTCACATTGCCCGAAACATGTTGTGTATTATGGTCTGAAATAAATAGCGTTTTAGCAGAATTCTGCTTTATGGTGCTCTCCTCTATATCTGGATTGCAATGTCCATACTGTATTGATTCAGTTTTGGGTCATATTGGCTTATGCAGCTTCCAGGTAAGTAGGGGTAACATTATCACTGATAGTGACCCTGTATCATGCTTGTTTAATCAACATTCATTTTGGTTTAAAGCGTAGTTTCTATTGAAACGGGCTGTTTGGGTATTGCTCACCCAGTGACTATGGCTTATGTAGAAGCAACAGCCAAGCTGGATAATGTAGTTTGCATGTTAATGCAGTCCCTACGCTGTATTTTATGTGTTTTTAAGGTAGTGGTCAACTGACTTAAGGGTACAATCAAGCAGAATTGTGGTTGTAAATGCATTATATCTAACAGAGGAGTTTCATGCAGGTATTATACTGTATATTTGTATAAAGCTAAATTCTGAAGGGGCAGCAACACAGTGTATATGTATTTTTCTCTTCTTTCAATACAGGACCAATACAAACAGCCTAGACTGTGTTTAGGTAGGATACACTGGTCTGAAACCAGCAGCCATCTTGGCTTCATATGCACTGTTATACTGTGTAGATGCGAAGGGCAACACTTAAGGTGCAGACAGGTATTACACACTACGTATGCACTGGCATGCTACGGCTGTTCAAATTATATGTGTATGTGTTTAATGTGACTTAACTCGGAGTTACAGCCTTACTGTAGACACAGTAGTCATGTGTTATCTTCCAATTACGTTATGGTTTCAGACCTGTTAGGTGCTGGTTTTTCTCAAGACTAGCGGTTGGAGGATTCCCACTACGGCTGTGCTGCTGGGGTAAGTGTTATAAATGTTTATCACTCTTTAAATTGCCAGGGCTTCTGATCTGGCAGATACTTCTAGGAACAAGGAGCGGCTCAGAGGAACGTGGCTCACAATGCCTTGTAGGTTTCCATGGTTATCCATATAGCAGGGCATTATGCTAGAAGCTTGATCAATAAGGCTCTGTATGGTCAATAATTAACATTCCCTGGCTCTGGACACTATGATTGGTTCACCATTTAAGTCCAGTATTCAGTCGTTGCATTGGTTTAAAGAACTTCTTGTATATGTGACTACAGAGATAGTAATCTGTATAGGCAACTAAGGCCATGACTAGTGCATAATTTTCAGGCCTTGCTGTTGGGGTAGATAGTAGGATAGGCCTGTCCAGTATCCTTGGTCAGGTACATAGAGGAGCCAGTTAGCAGACTAAGTTTAGGCTCAGAGGCCACATATTACAACTGTCACATTTAGAATCTTAGAAGGGTGCTTGGACCATCAGCAGGCTAAGGCTATGGGACAGACCCATGGGTTAAGTGGCCTATGGGTTTGAGCACTGTGATACTGTTGGTATGGGTCGGTTTCCTTTTATATCTATAGTTGGATAACTTTATGTCCCATACCTAGATTTAATCCTTTCTTTACCTAGGTCTTCACTTCCTGTTGGTGCCCTTATTTTAGAGCATGCAAATGAGTCATAGGTTCTAGATCCAATCTACATGATGATATCTATTATCCTTTTTAGGGTATATATCCTCATAGGTAAGAGTGCATTTCTGCAAATGCTAGTCTTGTGGGCATGTATTACAGCTGGACCCCCATTCTATTTTGCGCAGATCCTGTATTGCCATCAAAATTATGCTTGGGCAGGATACCAGGAGTGTAGGGTTAGGATCAGCCTTGTCTGAAGCTTTCCCTATGCGGTTTCCTCACAGAGGCAGGCACTGTTCACTTCCTGTGGTGGCATGTAGTCTCTGGGGGTTAGTATTGGCAAACCATTTGTTAATAACATTTGGTAGGTATCAAACTGGCTACTTGGTAGGGTACCATTTTAGAGCCTATGGGACTTACAAGGCTCTTGACTGGTTGGATTTGCCGGGTTAGTTTCATGGGTCTCATGCTTAGCTAGATTTTTCCCAACTGGACTCCTGGAACGATTCATGGGTTTTGGGGTCTAGGACATGGGCAGGCCCTTATGCACTCTGTAGACATCAGGGGGAGTGACATATTATCTACAAGATGCGTATGTTTTGCAGGGGAAAACAAGAAGGCTATTTGTATTAGCTTGTCCTGGTCTGATACAAGTAGAATGTCATTGACTAACTGGTTTTCTTTTTTTGTTTCCCCTGCTAAGTCTTTTCCTCAGATGTTTACTACTTTAGCGGTTTCCAGCAGTGATCGCTGAGAGAGCACGCTGTTTCAGGCGTGCTGGTAAGTAGTGGAAGTAAGAAGACCTTCTGGCCTGTTACTATCCTCCTTCCTTATCGGTAAGTGTTTGGTCCTCTTTACCCAGATGTGGGTTGCACACTCGGTATCATTATTTTGGTGTGGGCTTTACCTTTATAGGTAAAGTCGTTACTCTGGCGATTCACACAGCTCAATCCTCTTTTATTTCAGCCCCGATTCCTGGGCAGATATAGAGTTCACAGGTTTTTACCAGGTATTGGTTCTACACCACACAGTGGGGTTTTCACTTGGTTTGGGATGTTTCTGGAATAGATTTATACTCTGGGATCCAGACTTCCTTCCTTTGTGGAACTTTTACCCTCCCGATTAGGGATATTGGCTTGCTATGTCCCGGTAAGTGTTGACATGGAGTGGCCAGGGAATAAGGAAAATTGTGTCATACTTACCATGATTTTCCTTTCCTGGTCACTCCATGTCAAGATTCCCATCCTTTTTCGGTAAGTTTCTAGAAGCTCATTACTAGACACCGGAGTGGAGGAAGGGTTGGTCTTTTAAAGCTTTGGGGAGGGTCCTTCTGATGGGAGCAGAGGGGAGGGGCTATCCCGGTAAGTGTTGACATGGAGTGACCAGGAAAGTTGCCTTATTCTAAAACAATATCACAGTCACAAAGTCAAAAGTGAATTTGAGAAAAAAAAACTGCAAAAAAAACCTGATTTCTTGTCTCTTTTTTGTAAACATGATGTTCCAGTGTCTGACTTCCTCTCTCAGAAACAGCCTTAATTCCCGGGGCCAGTGTCTGCTCAGTTCTCTCCTCTCTCCCCTTTCCTGCTCCCCCCTCCTACCAGAATGCTAAGAACTCCCCCCTCCTTTAGGAATGTGTGATCTCAGCTATAATGGCTAGAGAAAGCAGGAAGGAAGCTACCTAAAATGGCAGCTGCTATCTTAAGCAAAGGAGAAAGCTTCTAAAGCTGTTTACTCAGGTATGGTAATGGTTTCTGCAGAATAAATATAGTTTTCTAGGTGGCACTAATGTGGCAAATCTATTGGCAGTAAAATACCAAAATTACTTTCCTTCTCCTTTTAAAGATGCAGCCTGCAAACACCCCAAAACTGGAGCAATATTTAAGGGAAATTTTAGCTGGAAAGTGCACACCTTGCATTTTTTCAGTCTAAACACCTATTTGCCTGTGAAATACCCCCCCACAAACTATATATTGCTTGAACGTGAACACCTGCAGCTATTCAGCAGCACCATCCTTGCTTTTCTACATGCAGAAAAGTAGACACCTCACAGTTTTTTGAGTTGCTTGGGATTTATTGACAGTAGTGATGAGTGAATCTGTCCTGTTTTGCTTTGCCGAAAAATTAGCAGAACACCAGGAAAATTAGCAAAACATCCAAAAATCTGCAAAACGCATTTGTTGTGACTTTTTTGTCGCCCCTGTCTTTTTTTTGTCACCTGTGATTTTTCCGCTGCTAATTTTATCAGACGAGTCGCTGCGAATCCATGCCTGGCAAAAAAATTCGCTCATCAGAATTGTATGTGCTTTTTGGAGAGGAGAAGGGACAATGCCAATGTTTTGGGAGGAGGTGTACATTACTGTGAAGCATTCAAACAGGGGCCTTATTTTATGTAGCCTGTCATGGCCATACTTATCAGGTGGTAGTAGTATTGATGAAATGCAGAAACCAGTGCAATAGGTGATATCTGTTTCTAGGCATCATGGCTGACCCTGTAGTGGTGTCCCAGTAGGACTCTATAGAATTTTATGAGACCCGTAGATAGGGTGGGTCCTATGAACCCCTTTATTTTGTTAATATCAATGAGATAAACTAAACACAATTCTAAACTCAAATACCACTCTAAGTTAGTAAAAAATTTCAATCCATTAAAAAAACAGTAACCTCTTACATATATTGCATAACGCGTTTCATGCTTACCCAGCACTTAATCATAGGCTCCTAACGAACAGCAACACACCTAAATGACCAACTCAATAAAATCACTGTAAATGCAATGAAACAGAAGTGATTATGCCTTGTAATTCAGAATACCTGACCACTAGGGAAAAAAACTAGCTAATGCAATAAAAAAAAGCAATGCAGAACTGAAAATGTAATAAATACAATCAAGAACAATTAAGATCAAGAACAATGCCAAACAAGCAAGAATAAGCAAAAGCCAGTAAATAAACTACACAAGCTAAAAATGCAATAAAATCACTGAAAATGCAATAAATAAGAGCAACGCAAGCAATAAAAAAAGTAACAGAGCAACACAGAAATTAAAATTCAGTAAATACAATCAAGAACAATAAAGAATAAGTAAGAACAAGCAAAAGCCAGTAAATGAACAGCAATATAAAATGCAATAAAATCACTGAAAATACAATAAAAAGCAATAAAACAAAAAAAAAAAACAAGTTATTATGCTGTGTATGTGTGTGTTTATCACACAGAGAGAACCCACCCTAATTTTTTGGTAGGTATCTGATTTTGCTTTCTCTGCCACCACCCAGAAGTATTTCATGAACCACCTAACTTAAGCATCATCGAGATGGAACCATTTGGGAACCTCAGGAGGCATAGCCTGCAATGGAGCCTCCTGACCCTACGTCCTACGCTCTGCTCCTTTTGCCAGATATTTAATCTCCCACAAGGAGCACAAAGCAGCTTAACCTGGGGCACAGACACTTGCTGAATGAGCTCTAAGGGCTGCAACTGCATCATTTTTAATTATAAACCAGTTGCTTTTTGTTCCATACTCAGAGTAAATTATTCTATTGATATATATAATGTTATCATTATAGCAGCAGGAACCCAGCTTGGAAGCAACAGTCATCATGTTATTAAGTCTCAAGAATTAGAATTGTGATTGGAGAACTAAATCCGCAGCACCACTGGCTTTTAATTTATTAGTAATAATGTATTTTGGTACTTTCTCAGTTATCCTTTGATGAAGGCATACACATAATAATATCATGGGGAGACTGCTGATTTGCATAGCAGCTAAAATGTTTATCCTGAGCACCATAAAACAGGAAGCAAAAGGTAATTCAGCTAAATGTGTTGCAGCTATGGGTGCACATCATTTACAACTGCATAAAATTGCTTAGGATAACTCAGCTGTCAACCAATTAATGGTTAGGGATCAGAAGCCTCATAGGAAAAAAATGCTGAGCTCTGTAAAGAAAGTTCCCATAATGCCTCGCTCCTGCACCAAGACAAAGACCAGAGTACATGTGCAGTTTGTAAGACTATGAGGAAGCTTCCTGCTGATTGGCTCAGATCACACATTCCTAAGGGCGGGGGGAGGGAGTTCTTAGCATTCTTGAGGGAGGGGGGAGCAGGAGAGAGGAGAGAGCTGCGTGTCTCTGGCAGAGGAAGACCAAGAGACAACAAACCCTGTTTTTTTTGACAGAGAACTCAGTGCAGCATTTCTGTGAGTGCTTATGGCTGTATTTACATAGACCTTTCTGATAAATCTTACTTAGTTTTTACCTTTCCTTCTCCTTTAAATGTGTTTTAAATGTCTCTGTCCCTGGGGCAGTGTGTAGAAAATCACATAAATTGGCAAATAACAATGTTTGTATAATACAGACATTGGTGGCCTCTAAATCAGTAGCATAATTGGAGACTTTAATGTGATCCTTTCAATGCCAGATGAATTTCACTATAACTTTTAGCTGGTCTTTAGAAATGCTATGCTCTTTAAATTTGTGGGGATTTTTTTGTTTAAAATTTTAAATATGACTTTAGTTTTCTTTAGTCTTAGTAGGAAAAACTACTGGCAAGGATCACTGTATTAAAAAACATATTGCTAACATTAATGCACTATTATATTTTATTTCATCAACTTAAAAACACAGAAAAAAAGTTGGACACCCTTTGAGTTGTCACCTGTTGAGTTTTATAAAATCTCTAGTACCCAAAACTTTGGGCTGTTACTGAACAAACGAGCTCCCCTAAACAACTGAGTGAGATCTGAAAATAAAGTTAATTGATGTCTTTAAAGCAGGGAGAAACTATAGAAATATTGCAAAATGCTCACAGTTGTGTCATCAAGAAACAATAAATTATTTTTTATTACAGAATCCACCTTTAAACTGCTTTTATAATAGCTGCATCTTACCCCCCCTCACATTTTTCAATAGTTTCACCAATAATTGACTCAAGGGATGAAAACATAATTTTGCCTTTTTATAGGTCCCTGGTAAGGCCTCACCTTGAGTATGCAGTGCAGTTTTGGGCTCCAGTCCTTAAGAAGGATATTAATGAGCTGGAGAGAGTGCAGAGACTGGTAAAAGGGATGGAAGATTTAAACTATGCGGTTAGACTGTCAAGGGGACATGATTACTCTGTACAAGTACATTAGGGGGGATTATAGGCAGATAGGGGGTGTTCTTTTTTCCCATAGAAATGATCAGGGCACCCGAGGCCACCCCTTTAGATTTGAGGAACTGAGCTTTCATATGAAGCAGCGTAGGTGGTTTTTCACAGTGAGGGCAGTGAGGTTGGGGAATGCCCTTCCTAGTGATTTTTAATGGCAGATTCTGTTGATGCCTTTAAGAGGGGCCTGTATGAGTCCTTTAACAAGCATAATTTCCAAGGCTATTGTGGAACTAAAATCTACAGTTACAATTGATGTTGGTATACATAGTTTATGTATGTGAGTGTACAGATAGGTCAGTATAGGTTTGTGTGTGCTGGGTTTACTTGGAAGGGTTGAACTTGATGGAATCCTATGTATGTAACTATTTAACTATGATTTTTGAGATTGATGCAAATAGGGTTAATTTTTTACATATAATGATTTACAGAGGAGCAAATGATGAAACGGAGACCTCTTTGTATAGAAAGAAAACATCAACAGTGTTTTGAATGCAGAGAGTCAGCATCGAGAAACACAATAATAGGGGTACCTGTGGGACAATATCTTAGGTTGAGGAGATTATGTAGGACTGTTAATGAGTTTAAAATAGAGGCTAGATAACTTTATTATAGATTCAAACAAAAGGATTATAGTCAAAACTGCCTCAAAAAAGGCGTATAGGAGAGCTTTGGAAGCAAATAGGGCCGAATTGTTACATCCTAGACAGAAGGGAAGAAGTGAAGGTCATCAAACTTATTGGAGACTTTAGCAAAGAACATAACAGTTTTAGTGTAGAATATGTTCACATAGAATTATAATTGACCACTAGAAAGATAATAGAGAATCACTGGTATATTCTAAAACAAGATGAAGAGTTAAATGAGGTATTGACTGAACGCCCACTCATTACATTCTGACATAGTAGAAATTTACCAACTGATGATAAGCCACATTTCACATTTTCTCCTTCCATTTGATTTAAACTGATTTAGTTTCAGTCCAAACATCTCCAGGGTGAGTATTTCAATGTGTATTACAAATAAAAGTCCAATTATATGTTTAGTTGATTCACCTTGATATGGGTTGACAGAATTGTGCATTTGAACAAAAACATAATTCATAGTTACACAGGGTTGAAAAAATACCAGAGTCCATCAAGTTCAACCCTTCCAAGTAAACCCAGCACACACAACCTATACTTACCAATCTTTACTATCACATACATAAATAGAGATGTAGCGAACTGGTCGCCGGAGAACTAATTCGCACGAAAATCGAGTGTTCGCAAGTTCGCGAACTTTTAGCGAAGTTCGCAATTTTGGGTTCTCCTTAGCTGGAGCCAAATTTTGACCTCTCACCCCAGAGCCAGCAGATACATGGCAGCCAATCAGGCAGCTCTCCCTCCTGGACCACTCCCTTCTATATATAAACCGAAGCCCAGCAGCCATTTTACATTCTGCCTGTGTGTGCTTGATGAGTTAGCATAGGGAGAGAGCTGTGCAGGGGTTTGAGGGACAGTTTAGGTAGCTTTGCTGACTAGTAATCTACTTACTACTGCTCTGTATGTAGCTGCTGTGGGCAGCTGTCCTGCTGATCTCATCTGCTGTAACCCAATAGTCCTTGTAAGGACTGCTTTTATTTTCTGATTACTGTTACTCTAGTCTTCTTTTCATTGTGTACTGCAGCTCCATCTGTGTGTGTTGGAGACAGGTGTGCTGCTCATAGTAGTGCACTAAGCACCAACCACACATTCACAATTTTTTTTTGTGTTTTTTTACTTTGCTACTGTAATTTATAGAGCCGAGTGCTATTAGTCTAGCTGTGGGGGACTGGTGTGCTGCTCCTAGTAGTTCACCCCCAGCACCAACCAGAGATCACTTTTTTTTTATTATTAATTTTTATTTTTTTTTAATTTAAGTTACTGTTCTTTAACGTGTCCAGTGCTGTTTGCTGTTATTCATAGTAGTGCACCCAACACGTTACACATAGTAGTGACATTGCATTGCAATAAAATCACCTGAGCGATGTTTTTCCACCAGCAATAATATATTCCGTATCCACTACTGCAGCGTTTTGTCTTTGCGTGTGAATTGGCTGTAACCTTTACACGACTTGTTTGGCAGGTAGACGCCGCACGTTTTAAAGCAGTTTATTACACAAGTTTAGGAATGTAGTGTGATTTCTGCCCTTTACAGCACAAAACGCAACGCTGTGTCAACAATGTATTTTTCAGAGAAATTTTTGCCCTTGATCCCCCTCCTTTAAAATCAGTTTTCTGGCCAGAAATGGCTTTTCTTGGTTTTAAAGTTCGCCTTCCCATTGAAGTCTATAGGGTTCGCAAAGTTCGCAAAAGTTCGCACTTTTTGGCGGAAGTTCGCGAACGGGTTCGCAAACTTTTTTTGTGAGGTTCGCTACATCTCTATACATAAACTATATATACAACCATTAATACTAACTGTAGATATTAGTATCACAATAGCCTTGGATACTATGCTTGTTCAAGAACCCATCCAGGCCCCTCTTAAGGGCATTAACAGAATCTGCCATTACAACATCACTAGGAAGGGTATTCCACAACCTCACTGCCCTCACCGTGAAAAGCCACCTACTCTGCTTCAAATGGAAACTCAGTTCCTCTAATCTAAAGGGGTGGCCTCTAGTGCGTTGATCGCTTTTATGGGAAAAAAGAACACCCCCTATCTGCATATAATCCCCTCTAATGTACTTGTACAGAGTAATCATGTCCCCTCGCAAGCACCTCTTTTCCAGGGAAAACAACCCCAACCCTGACAGTCTAACCTCATAGCTAAAATCTTCCCTTTACCAGTTGCACGTCTCTGCACTCTCTCCAGCTCATTAATATCCTTCTTAAGGACTGGAGCCCAAAACTGCACCACATACTCAAGGTGAGGCCTTACCAGGGACCTATAAAGTGACAAAATTATGTTTTCATCCCTTGAGTCAATGCCCTTTTTTTATACAAGACAGCGCTTTATTTGCTTTAGTAGCCAAAGAATGACACCTGGAATTAGACAACTTGTTATCTACAAAAACCCTAGATCCTTCTCCATTAATGATCCCCCCAAGAAACTACCATTTAGTAGACAGTTTGTGTTTATATTATTTCTACCAAAGTGCATAACTGTGCACCTCATTTCCCAGTTTGCTGCCCAGTTTTCCAATTTTGTCAAATCGCTCTGCACAGTGGCAGCATCTTGCATGGGAGTTATAGTTTTGCAAAATTTAGTGTCGTCAGCAAAAAGAGAAACAGTACTGTACTCTCTATGCCCACCTCCAGGTCGTTAATAAACAAGTTAAAAAGCAAAGGACCAAGGACTGACCCCTGTGGTACTCCACTAACCACACTGGTCCAATTAGAAAATGTTCCATTTATCACCACTTTTTGTAATCTATCATTCAGTTCTCTATCCAATTACAAATATTATGTTCTAGGCCAATATTCCTTAATTTGATCATTAACCTTCTGTGAGGTACTGTATCAAACGCTTTAGCAAAGTCCAAGTAGATGACATCAACTGCCATTCCATCATCAAGGTTCCTGCTCACCTCTTCATAAACTTATAGTATTGTGAACTGCAATGTATTCAAGTACCCTATCCCTTATTACCCCTTCCAAAAGCTTTCCTACTACTGATGTCAGACTAACAGGCCTATAGTTTTCAGGCTGAGAACAGGATCCCTTTTTAAATAACGGCACCACATTAGCGATTCGCCAGTCTCTCGGCACCATGCCAGACCTCAAAAAATCCTGAAAAATTAAGTGAAGAGGCTTGGCAATCACAGCGCTAAGCTCGTTTAATACCCTGGGATAAATCCCACCCGGTCCTGGACCTTTGTTTACCTTTACATGTTCATGTCTCTTTTGAATTTCCTCCCGAGTGACCCATGGGTCAGCAGCTAAATTACTAGAACTGGGCATATTAAAAGGGAAGCCTTCATTAGCTGGCTCCTCAGATGTATAGACAGATGAAAAATAAGAGTTCAAAATTTCTGCTTTTTCCCTGTTCTAATCGACCAACTGACCCCCTCGTGATAATAAGGTTCCCAGCCCTTCTTGCTTCATTTTTTACTATTCACGTAATTAAAAAATAATTTTGGATTATTTATACTCCTAGCTGCAATAACCCTTTCCTTCTCTATTTCAGCTTGCCTGATAGCTTTTTTGCATGCTTTATTTGCTTCCTTGTACCTGATGAGAGTTTCTGCTGTCCCAGCTAACTTGAATGCTTTAAAAGCATGTTTTCTGCAAGACTTTTTTGTACATGCACTGTTGAAACAGAAAGACACCAAAGAGGAGCCTTTAAAGCAGGGGAAACAACACGCACCCATAACTTATGCCCCTGAGAAAGATGGGCAGTGGTGATTGCATATAGGAGTACCTTCTATATAAACTGGTCTGTTTTATCCAGTGGGGGAGTCTGGGGAGGATTGACTGTTTGGGATCTCTCCTATCCACATTGCAGTGCTGGGAGCAGTATCCTACTGTACCCTGGAGGGAGAGTGGCAAGGCCCCAGCAGCCAGTGTGATCCTGGGTTGCAGCCTGTCAGCCATTTTGAAAAGTAGAAATCTACAGTAAAAGAGTGAAAGGAGAAGCTTTTAAAGGACAAGGAAAGGTAGTTTCCTTGTTTTCACAAAACCACTTAGTACAGAAAAAAAAATCCTGCAATACAACGGTCTATCAGCAAGACCAAATGCATGCATAATGAACAGTCTTCTGAGTAGGTGCATGCACAGATATTCCTCCAGGCAACTTAAGGGAGAAAATAGTGATCCGGCCTGAACTCTGCTGCTACTTGTGCTACTGTTGTTATCTAATCTGTAACAGCGCATAAGCAGTTCCTTAATCTCATGGCTCTTCATGATGTAGGCTCAGTAAAGATGGCGGCCATGACTGATGCATGCATAGAAGATCTACAGATTGAAGCAGCAAATGTTACAAGCGGTATTTAAGGATTTTAACTTAGCGAATGGGTAGAGGAAGGGGTTTGCCTGCTTAAGGGACATTGGAAGTTCTGTAACCAGCAATTACCTGCTAGCCCATTGAGGGAGAGAAACATAGTGTGCCCTATCAACTAATATTCAAGGAAATAAAAAAAATTCAATTGATTTGTGAACTGCCAAATCTGAAAGAAAAAAAGGTGCACTTTGCAGAAACATAACTATATGCCTAGTCTTCAAAACCAGTAAATGGAAATCATATGTACGAATCAAACTGTTTTCTTTTCTTAGGCAGGTAACAATAGTTAGTGAGTATTTAGGATAAAAGTTGCCTCTTGATGCCAAATACATACCAAACCAATACTTTCAATTTTATGACAGAGTAAAAAAGTTCAGGGATTAAATACTTCAATTTTATGTATTTAGGTTTATTTTTCATAAATGAATACAGTTACCGATGGAGCAACCACTCATATATAAAGAACAGCGGATAAAATGGTACTATAATGCATCAAGAAATTTCCTGAGGACATGCTAATTTGCTTTCCTCTTTCCATTGTCAGTTGAAGGTCAAGGACCTGAGGTTTTTGTACCAGCTAATGATTTTATTGTGTAGAATTTGCTCTAGCAAAAGCAAATGGGAATTATGTTCTTTGTAATAATGACTTATGATGGGAGAGTAACCAAAAGCCTATTGCAAAGATACAAGTTCCTTTTCCAAATTGGAAAGATGCATATAGTAATAATAATCAGCCAGATATTACTGCTAACTGGTCATGCATGTGAATTGTCATGTAGATAAATATGTTTAAACAGACCATTAAAATCAATCACTCCATTTCAGACCACTGATTCCTTCAACATTCAAGCAAAGCAAATCAAAGATATTTTCTTACTAAATAAAAATAGTTTCATTTCAGAGGATGAAAATAAGTGAGAGAAAAAAAATAGTGGCTACCTGAGTAGCTTCAGAGTACTCCAACTTCCAGAGTAGCTCCACTGAACAGCTAGCTTTAATGGGCAAAGTAGGCAGTGAGTGTGAGTAGGCTGACATGTTGCTAGGAAGCCCTAATGATCTTACCAGAGAGGTTCACTGAGGTTATATTTGCAAGTGTTGTGGCGTAGTCTATATCTCATCTTTCACATGGCCTTAATCCAGATTGTAAATTATTTACCTTGCAGCCATGGTGGGGCATGGGCCTACCAAAATTTACACCACTGCCCAAAATTTACACCACTGCATATATCCACAACCTTAGGGTCAGTTTGCTAAGAAAGTATCTAGTTCAGTTAGAAACTACCCACAGACACAGGGTGATTTACCCAGTATTCTTTCTCATTCTGTCCTCATCTAACAGTACATCTTCTGTGTAAGGAATTATTTTACAGGGTGACAGGTCTCCTTTAAGGGAGTTTGTCTGCTCTACCTCTTAAAGAACAACCTTACAACTTAGAAGGTTACGCTAGTCTACTCCCCAATTTGAACATACAACTTCTTTTAAATGACAGAGACTGTCACAGAGATACCTCCAGGCCTGTCTCAGCATCAGATTCCTATATAAATATTCAATCTTTCTTCATTAGAGCAACTTCTGGCTCAATTATAGCTAATTATCCTGTAGATCAAGACCCCCCACCAGGAATAGCAAATCAAATCAATTTATGATTAACAACAGGAAAGGAGTTTGTGCCATTAAGCATGAAGTAACACTTCAACAAATAGGTAATATATTTTCATTATATAACGAAGCTTCATACATTATTCTTCCTTTATACAATATATATATATATATATATATATATATAAATATAATGTGTGTATATGTATTTGTTTTTGAAAATGCCACAACATATTTAAAATTCCCTCTTTATTGTCAACTTTATTGTGTATTTTGAGAGAGAGAGAGGAGAGAGAGAGAGAGAGAGAGAGAGAGTTCAAATTACTTGCTAAATCTTTTAAGAAACGTATTGTGTTAAACCATATTAAAGTAGAATAATTACCTTCAGCTACTTCAGCAATCTTCTGAAACCTCCTGCGCTTCAGGTCTGACCAAATCCGCTGGAGCAGGCGGAGGTCCATTATGAGGCGAAGGTCCCTGCGCAACCCAGCTATTAGGTTGCGCAGGATAGCCCTCTTCCTCTCATGGACCCCTACTGGCCCCAGCGGCAGCCTGTCATAACCTGAGCGCAGGAGAAACTCAATAATATAACGCCTCTCCTCCATTAGCAGCTCTGAAACCCCTGGCATGATGCTCTCAGTGTGGTGACAGCAGGCTCAATGACACAAAATGGCCGCAAGTCGCACATGTCACGAGATTACAAAGTCGCGACAAATCGCCAATATATACCTAGTAATGTATTTTGCGCGACTAAATATTTACCGCTATATAGTACTGTATAATATCGCGACTAAATATTTACGATATATGCGATATTTAGCGCGCCTAAGTTATAGTGAATCATGCGATCGTATTCTTTTCAGCGCGGAAGTTAATGCAAGCGTTAAACTAGCGCATGCGGTCGTGTGAAAATTTACGCATGCGATATGGCGACTTATCACATGCGGTAATGCTGTAGTGAATCGCGCGCTAATTGTCGCGACTTATTTAACACAAAAAAGCGTGCAATAATTTTTATCGCACTTTAGTGAATCGGGCCCATAGTATCCAAGGCTATGTGATACTAATATTTACAGTTAGTATTGATGTTTGTATATATTGTAACCCCTTTTTTGTTCAAATAGACAAATTCCAGCTATAGGTAGAGCATAGGGTACATTGGACTCCTCTTCAGCAGGATGGGCCTTCGCTAAGGGGAAGTTACTAAACGGAGGGTGTTGTGAAACTACACCTCCCACTGCAATATATAAGTGTAAAATGCAGTAAATAAGCAAATGGATACAAGAAGCTCCTGCTGAACTAATTAACAACTGGTTTATTTATGCAGACAAAGATGGTATAGCGGAGTTCAGCAATCATACTCACAGCACATGAGGGGTTAGAGCAAGGCAGATTCAATAGATGGTACTATGAAACAGTTCTGCACCACTGTGCATAGTATTGCATTTTATCCTTACGATGTCTACTTTATTGGACCAGATCCCAAACAGCTGATGGTGGTTCAGGGATAAGCACTAACTTGGTCAAGGCATAGTTAACAATTTTACTGGAATAGCCCTATTGCAGAGACTTATAGCAATTTCCTTCAGTTGCTGTTGTCTCAGCTCTGGATTAGTCATTCCAAACCACTCAACACATTTGTGCAAAAGGTAGCAAATGAATTTGCTTTGGAGGATGATGGCTAGAAGAGTGCAACAATGTAGTGTAGGCACATGATTTATGATACAATGTATTGTCCTTATTCCAAACTTTCACATGAAGTAATTCCACTTCACCTGAATAACATTTTGCAGTAAACCGAATGGTATGCAGGATAGTACGGAAGAGCAGTAGGGCCACCAAAAAAAAAAAAATTCCGGTGAATTATGACTTTTTAAAGTCATAATTGTGACTTTTAATCTCATAATTATGACTTTTAATCTCATAATTATGACTTTAAAAAATCGAAATTATGACTTTTAATCTCATAATTATGACTTTTTAAAGTCATAATTATGAGATTAAAAGTCAGAATTTCGACTTTTTAAAGTCATAATTATGACTTTTAAAAGTCATAATTCACCGGATTTTTTTTTTTTTTTTTTTGGTGGCCCTACTCCTCTTCCGTAGGATAGAGTTCAATTCTGTAAGAAAATTATAATTGTGATTGTGCAGTGCCCAAATTTTAAAGGCATCATCGATAAACTGCAAATACAATTTGATATTACAAGAAATGTTTGTTAGAATATGTTGGAAGCATATATATAGAGATTTGCAAATGCAGGTGCCATTGCAGCACCCATTGCCACCCCTAATTTCTGCAAAATATACCCTTTTTCAAACCTTGCAATAAATAGACTAAATAAATACTGATAGGGTATAGCAAGCTCCCACATGATGACACTATTTGTCAGCCAGGGAGGTTAATAAGGTCTTTATTCACCTTAGGAAGTGAGTATAAAATTGGTCTCACCTGAAATCAGCATCTGATGTAGAAATATATGATTGTGCAATACTATAACGTTCAAGTTAGGTAGGAACCACTGAGTGACCGCTGAATACAAAGTCTGACTCTTACGGTATAGCAGGAACTCCCAGCCCTTCCCGGTCTTCACCGACGCCCTTTTGGGGCGGTCAAAGCTGGGGTCCTGCAAACTTTCAGAGTTCAGACGAAAATATGAGGTACCGGCAAGGCAAAGGCAGAATCGTAGTCGGGGTACAGGCAAAGGTCGAGGCAGGAAGCAAGAATCGTAGTCGAGGTACAGGCAAAGGTCGAGGCAGGTAGCAGAAATCGTAGTCAGGGTACAGGCAAAGGTCAAAACCGGAACAACAATCAAAATGCTTGAGCAGGTACTGATAAATAAACAGAAGCCAGCTTGGGCAAGGAGAGAATGAGAAATCCGTTTAAATAGCCGGGTTTTGGCGCCAAAAACAGCAAGGAAATGAGGTAATACAAACAAACAGAAAACCTTTACCAAGATGGCGTCAACCGGCTTCATGTGCGCAACCGCGCATGAGCAGTTGCATGTCGGTGCGAACACGGAAGGACAGACAGCCGAAAGCGATGGGGGTGAGTAGCGTATGTCTGCCGGCCGGCGCGGTCCAGGTCAGGGGACCGGCCCGGACCGGCAGAGCGCCTCACAAATAACCAAACCAATAACTGAATTGATCCTTTGTTTGTATAAACCAGTCAGATCCTTAGGGAGTTTACAATAAGCCTTTTCATATAATTGTCTTATGATTTCAGCACAATAATTCTGGAAATTAATTAGCACAATCTCCCTCCCTTATCTGAAGGTCCTATAACCTATTCTAAGAAGATTTCCAACTATTGGTTCCAAAACATTTATTTGTCTGTTTAAAAAAAATGCTATTGGGTTTAATTCATGTTTAAATTATTTTTAAGTAGACCTAAAGTATGGAGATCCAAATTATGGAAAGACCCCTTATCTGGAAAACCCCAAGGGGAAAAGCATGAGAAAAACCTTCATCTCATAGAAATAAGAAACCTTCTATTATACTTTCAGTAGCCCTCAGAAATCTGCTTCTTTTCATGCAATAGTCCAAGTCAGATTTTCATTAACAGTTAGGTTAAATACATCAGTGTGTAATCCCGTTACCTAGACAATTTATTATAATTGTGTTTTAAAATAACCAGTCCAACACAAAGCCTGTGTGAGATGATGATCTCATATATTATTATATTGAAAATTTTTGAAAATCAGTGATGCTATTAGATATATACAGGTATATGACCTTTTATCCAGAATGCTTAGGACTTGGGGTTTTACAAATAAGGGGTCTTTCCATAATTTGGATCTCCATACTTTAGGTATACTTAAAAATAATTTAAATATTAATTAAACCTAATAGCATTTTTTTGCCTTCAATAATGATTAATTACATCTTAGTTGGAATCAAGTACAATGTACTGTTTTATTACTGCAAAACAAAATTTTAATTACTTGATTAAAACGGAAGGACCTTCTTTATTCTGCCCATGCCATAACATTAATTTGCCAAAGGTAGGCAGATTAATGAATTCTACCTACAGCATGCACATCATATCTTTAGTGGAGTTGTTCCAGTTAAATTATATAAAAACATACAGTAGATGTTTGGTATTAATTTGACAAAGAAATCCATTACATGATTCAGATTTTGCTGCAAGTCTTGCTAAGTGTGTTATTATGCCCACACACGGAATGTTTAATAATTTGCATTATCCATACTAAATTTGTACATGTCCAGGGGATTCCATTTCTGTATAGGAGATGGCATTTAAAGAAGATTCTATCTATCTATCTCTATCTATCTATCTATCTATCTATCTATCTATATCTATCGATCTCTATAAGTCTGAGAAATACTCATGCATTCACATGAATTTGCAATAATCTTTTATGGAGATTTCTGAGTATATGAGAAAGCGTCCTGTTTTCTTTACAATATCTCCACCTAACCAAAATGCTTAGCGTGGCCCCCACTTAATGATATTCCTAAAAGCATGACTAATCAGAGAAGTTAGAGTGAGTAGGTGGCTTATAAGGGCCCCATATCTGGCACTGGGGTCCCTGGTGTGAGAGGGAGACATGTTAGTCTATTATTACTGCAGATTATTTCATGCGTCTCCAGCTGATAACTAAAGCTGGGCATACACAAGCAGGTTTTTTTGCCATCTTGTTGGCTAGCTAATGATTCATCCATCAGTGGTTAACATGTGAGAAGGCTTTTGTTGTATCTTTGTCATGTTTGCTGCAAAATCATACATATATTAACCGATGGCTGTCTGTTCCTTTGTTTACTTTTACATTTAACCCTACCTTTCAAAAAAAGCCATGCACAGTAAATATTCGTTCAACATTGATTATCTGACTGTCCCTTTTATCTGTTTGATTGACTGTTGGGACAATGTGGTAGGAACGATAGTAAATTTTACAGTTGTTTGCACCCCATCAAGAAATCTGCTTTGGTATGACCACCTTTAATTAATTAATGCACGTTTAATTCCTGTTGAGCATAAATGCTTATCATGGAGCAAACTAGGTTTCTGTGCTTTGTTTTTTAAATCTGCAGCAATATTCCTTTGTGCAGGGCAGGGGCCAAAATGCAAAAAACATTGCAGACTGTGGGGTTTTTGAACTTTGCCCCCTGCCCTGCATGTATTAAATGACTATAATTCTTTCCTAAATCTTTCTGTATTGCAAAAAACAAGGCAAGATCAGATTTCTAATAATCAATTAATAATGCCTTGCATCCCTGCATCCTGGAAAAAAAGTAAAATTATACTATAAATATATATTTATTAAATTTCCATTTTTTATTAATATCATTTAATATTGTGTTAACGTTAAATAGTACTGAATTATTTTTTCTTAGTCAAACAATAATTTTTTTTGTAATAATTTTTAAACCTTTTATAATCGAAACCATGAAGAATATAGGATAAACTGGAATATCAAACTATTATGTTTTCATACAAATATTAATTTGAACACTTAGGGGTTATTTATAAACATTTTTAGCACTTTTTTGTGCTAATAATCATGAACTGAAATTAAGGTTTGAACAACTCAAATTTTTAATATTTATTAAGGGAAAAAAATGCAAACAAATTGAATGTAGAACTTCAGCATCTGAAAGCATTCGAGGTATTCAATTTTCTTTTTTTATTCCCTTGCGTTTTTTTAATATATAAAAGGTAACATTGACATTTTTAAAAATTTTGAGGTAATTCAAAGTAGAAAAAATACAAAAATCATGCAAATACGAATTTTGATAAATAGTGTTTTTTTTCTACCTCTCATCATTTTCTTGTGTAAAGAAGTCATCTAAATGCAGTGTGATAATATTATGCAGCAGAAGGATTATCGAATGAGCTAGTCACTTGACTTAAAGAAATTAAAGAGATGTGAAAGTAAATCTGATGCTTCCAGTGCAGGTACCATTCACTTAGTCATGACTTTCTATTTTGATGATAGTGTCCAAGTAATACACATTAGAATGTATTTATGCTGATGATCATAGCTTGAAAGCTTGGCCCCTGTGACTTGTAGGTCCATTAGTTATAGCTATCATATTGCGGAATACTATGTGCCGTGACTGTAAAACAAGTTTATTTTCCCATTAAAGGAACAGTAACACCAAAAAATGAAAGTGTATAAATGTAACTAAAATATAATGTGCTGCTGCCCTGCACTGATAAAAGTTGTGTGTTTACTTCAGAAAGTCTACTATAATTTATATAAATAAGATGCTGTGTAGTATGGAGGCAGCCATTCAAAGGAGAAAAGGCACAGGCACATAGCAGATAACAGATAAAACACTATTGTATTCTACAGAACTTATCTGTTATCTGCTATGTAACCTGTGCCTTTTCTCCTTTTTTCCAGCTTGAATGGCTGCCCCCGGGGCTACACAGCAGCTTATTATATAAATTATAGTAGTGTTACTGTAGCAAACACATCAGTTTTACCAGTGCAGGGAAACAGTGCATTATATTTTTATTACTTTAAAGCTCTTTCATTTTTTGGTGTTACTGTTCCTTTAATGTAAGCTCTATGGGGCAGGGATCTCTATCCTCTTGTCCCTTTGATTCTTAAGTTATTGCAACTGTACCTTGTATTTATTATCATTTGTTTTTATCTATAATTATTTTAATAACCCCCTGTTGTATTAATCTAGTCGACTGTACAGTGCTGCCTACATAAGTAGCGCTTTATAAAGAAAGATATACAGTGAGGAACATAAGTATTTGAAGTCCTCCCACTTAGAAATCATGGAGGGGTCTGAAATTCACATTGTGGGTGCATTCCCACTGTGAGAGACAGCATTTAAAAAAAAAATTTCAGGAAATCACATTGTATGATTTTTAAAGAATGTAGTTGTATTGCACTGCTGCACATAAGTATTTCAACACCTGGCAACCAGCAACAATTCTGGCTGTCAAAGACCTGTTACTCTGCCTTTAAATAGTCCACCTCTACTCCACTCATTAATCTAAATTAGTAGCACCTGTCTGAGCTCTTTAAAGACACCCACAGTCTGTCAGACTCCAACTACTACCATGGTCAAGACCAAAGAGCTGTCAAAAGACACCAGAGAAATTGTGGACCTCCATAAGGCTGGAAAGGGCTACGGGGCAATTGCCAAGCAGCTTGGTGAAAATAGATCAACTGTTGGAAGAGGCTAAAGACAACTGTCAGTCTCCCTAGGACTGGGCTCCATGCAAGATCTCACCTTGTGGGGTATCACTGATGATGAGAAAGGTGGGGAATCAGCCCAGAACTACAAGGGAGGAGCTAGGACCAGAGTTTCAAAGGTCGGTAGAACACTACGCCGTCATGGCTTCAAATCATGCATTGCACGGAAGGTTCCCCTGCTCAAGTCATCACATGTCCAGGCCCATCTGAACTTTGCCAATGACCATCTGGACGATCCAGAGGAGGCATGGGAGAAAGTCATGTGGTCAGATGAGACCAAAGTAGAACTTTTTGTTTTAAACTTCACTCGCCGTGTTTGTAGAAAAAACAAGGATGAGTTGCATCCCAAGAACACCATCCCTACTGTGGGGGGGGGGGGGGGGGGTGGTGGTAACATCATGCTTTGGGGGTGCTTTTCTGTGAAGGGGACAGGACGACTGCACTGTATTAAGGAGAGGATGAATGGGGCCATGTATTGTGAGATTTTGAGCAAAAACCTCCTTCCCTCAGTCAGAGCATTGAAGATGGGTCATGGCTGGGTCTCCCAACATGACAATGACCCGAAGCACACAGCCAGGATAACCAAGGAGTGGCTCCGTAAGAGGCATATCAAGGTTCTGGAGTGGCCTAGCCAGTCTCCAGACCTAAATCCAATAGAAAATCTTTGGAGGGAGCTGAAACTCCGTGTTGCTCAGCGACAGCCCCGAAACCTGACAGATCTAGAGGAGATCTGTGTGGAGGAGTAGGCCAAAATCCCTGTTGCAGTGTGTGCAAACCTGGTCAAGAACTACAGGAAACGTTTGACTCTGTAATTGCAAACAAAGGCTTCTGTACCAAATATTAACACTGATTTTCTCAAGTGTTCAAATACTTATGTGCAGCAGTGCAATACAAATACATTCTTTAAAAATCATACAATGTGATTTCCTGAATTTTTTTTTAAATGCTGTCTCTCACAGTGGGAATGCACCTAAAATGTGAATTTCAGACCCCTCCATGATTTCTAAGTGGGAGAACTTGCAAAATCACAGGGTGTTCAAATACTTATGTTCCTCACTGTACATACATACATTAATAGTAATCTAATGGAACCCATACTTCATTTTGTACAAGCTTAACCAAGGTCTCATGAGCAAAGGCTGCAGTAGATTTTTGCAGAAGTTTTAAACTATGTGAACTTGCATCTATCTGACAAATTAGGAACACTTTTGCCATTACAAGATGTATGTACAGACATAGCCTACTAAGCAAACATTTTGTTTTTAAATACTTAAAACAAACCACTTTTAAAAAATATTTTTATTGTAGTTTTTCAAACATCATAAATAAAAATTTCTACATGACCTCAACAGCTTTTAGTTGGCAAAGTTTTGTATTTGTGTTTTTTGTGGTTTTTAAGCTTAATAAATGTCAAAAAAATGAGGGTATTTTTTTTACATAAAAAAATTAAAAAACATGAATCAGGAAAAAAAAAAGAAATATGAACATTAGTAAATGCCACCCTACATTTATGCTATTTAAGGTGTAAAGCTTTAAAATCTTCTTCCTCTTCTCTAAGCATCTTTCTTTAGTTAGTTAGTTAGTTAACTTAGTACAGAACTGAACTTTTCCCAAGATTTCTGTACTGCCCATGTGCTCCACAGAATCATTGAAGAGGACACCTGGAAGAAGAAAGAAGATAGTGGGTAAACACTTTGCGAGTAGTACCTCAGGCTGATGTGCTTTTTTAAAGAAGAAGAACACCAGCCCAGAGTAACAAGTAAATTTCTATAATCCCTGGGGGGTGCAAGGGATCAACTTGGGACTCCCCAGTGATTTAACGTTTCCTTTAAAGTGATACTGACACAAAAAAAACTACTTTTTAAAATATGAATGTACATAAAAAGTTACCTATAGAATATATTGATATATAGGGCTAAGTAATTTTGTAAGTAATTGTTACTTGAAGTTCCTAAACCTGACGGTTTTGTTAACCTGACTGTCCCTTCTCCGTTATACTGTCTAATGCTAACAGAATCCTGCTGCACAAATATGGCAGCTCCCTCATAAAGGAACATGGGGGATCAGGCAATGTAAAAGCATCAGACAAATACTTCTATGGCAACATTATAAATAGCATGCAAAGACAATGTTATGATACAGTTAAACTTTCATTTCAGGTGTCAGTATCTACATCTATATAAAAACATATATAGATATATGCATACTATTCATAGATGCATACTGTGAACAAGAGATCAAATCTTACTTTGCTGTAGAAGGGTCAGACCCATAAATTGGGAATGTCTGCTCTAGCGGGAGATTTAAGCTCCAGAGTTGCTGGGAATATGGTCCTGGTTTATATATTTGTTTGGTTTATATTTTGTTGCTGGGTTGGCCAGACATTCTATTCCATTGGTCTGGTTCTCAAAGGGAAGTATGTAATTTAACTTTAATTAGAATCTCTGTCTTGTTGTCAGGACACAGTAATCGATATCCTCATTATATAAACCCATTTACTGTACAGTGCTGTGAAATTGTGAAATATGGTGCTACTTTATAAATACATGTGTAATAATAATAATATTGCATTTGCCCACCCCCCCAAAGTTCATAAATAACCCAAAATAACCCAAAATAAATCCACCAAAGGTGCAATTTAATTATGTAACAAAACCTATAGGTTAAAATCCATGATAATTAAAGAAATATATACACTAAGTAAGTAAATGCTACAAAATACACTGACTACTCAGCTAAGGAAAGAACCCGCACTGACAATACATTAGAGAAACCAAAAAAGGTAACAGTTGTGGTATCAGAATTAGTAATGAGTGAAATTCACAACAAATTTCCGCGATTCGTCGTAGGCGGATTTTTTCACCACTTCACAATTTTTTTCGCAGTTTCGTGAATTTTACAGCAAAGCGTATCAGAATTGACTGTTTATAATTAACAGAATATATGTACACTACTAAATTACTATACATTGTATAGCATATACTTTTGTGTATAAATGTTTAATATAACACAAATTACTGTGTAGATATGTTATGTAGCATTCAGTTTGCTTTCGAAGTAATGTCTAATATGAATAATAAATGAACATGATGATAGAATGCATTGTGAGATACACACTGAGGGAATATTTCTAGTTTTTTTTCCAGTCTTTAACAGCTTGTCAGATTTCCATAAATAAAATATATCCTACTTTCAAAACATATGTAGGGAAGATGAGCATTGTGTTCCCTGGGAAGTAGAACAATGTATAGTATTCAGCATACTGGACTTTCAGTACCAGACTTACCTCTTTCCTTTACTAAGAAAGATCTTCATTACTTAAAGTGGTATGCCCGGGATTATTTCATGTTATTTACTGCTATTAAGATATAATGATTAGTATTGTACCTGTATATTGGTACCTATTTAAAAATGCATGGATGTAACAGAGAAGACTTAATGCATGTAAGAGTGGCTGAAGAGCTTCTTGAGTGGTTACAAACTGTGCTGGAATATATTGGCTCTCGAATGGGAGTCATGGTTACCAAAATAAAAGGTAGGAAATAGCAAGTCAGAGAACTTGTTAATTCACTTTTTTTAGCAATGTGCTACAAAGTGCTATTAATTCATCCTGCTTTTATCGAACAGCATTATGAACAATTTAATGTTATCTCAAGTAATATGCCCAAAGAGACAGTGAAGTGTTTGCTAACCATGACCTTATTTCATTGGCTATTTTAACCCTTTAAGTGACAGCAAAATTTCACATTTCGGTTCCCTTCAGTGCCAGAGGTTTTGTAAACATTCTGTGCTCCCTCATTTTAGGGTCATTTACTGGGGGAGGGTTAAGTTTAGGTAAGAAAACTATATATCGGTTTTTTTTTCAGGAGAGCCTAAGCTTTCCAAATCTGGCTGAGTTTTTGTGTATTTCCACATCTGGAACAAGAATTAGAGCTCTAAATAAAAAAAAAAGAAAAAAATTATATTTTTCATGATATAAGGATATACCTGATATGTATAGTTTTATTGAGATTTGTATAGATCAAAAAAATTTTTCAAAGCAATACCACAGAATACGGCATAGTTTAGATTCCAAAACCAAAAATCTAGGAATCCAGGAAACAATATGGTTTTGAAAAGTACACATTCTGCCGAATCCAAAATGGGTAACCATGTCTTTCAGCTCCTAAGTACCAAACAGCAATGTTTTTCTGAATTTGGCAGTTTCGATAAAACAATATGAAAATTCTAAAAAAATCGCTGTAAAGCTTCCCCTTTCAAGCATCATACCTTCCACATAACATTAGGTACCAAGAAAAAACATCCTAAATATGAAAGCCAAGGGTCCACTGAACAGTTTGATGCCCACTGTGCATAGGATCACCAAAGTATCTGGCATTTAGAGGTAAAAACACAAAACATACGTTGACCCCCCCAAACCATATATTTTTGGAAAGTACACATTCTGGTGATTTGAAAATGGGCACCCATGTCTTTCTACTCCAAACTACAGAGTCGCAATGCTTTCCTGAAATTAGCAGTTTTGATGAAATACCTGAATATCTCATCCAGTAATTCAGGAAACCATATGTTTTTGAAAAGTACACATTCTGCTGAATCCAAAATGGGCCATGTCTTTCAACTCCTAAGTACCAAACAGCAATGCTTTCCTGAATTGGGCAGTTTCCATAAAAAATTAAGAAAATTCTAAAACATTGCCTCAAACCTTCCATTTTCAAGTACCTTATCTCCCGCATAGCTTTAGCTACCAAGAAAAAACATCCTAAATATGAAAGCCAAGGGTCCACTGAAAAGTTTGATGCCCGTTGTTCATAGGATCACTGATGTATCTGGCATTTAGAGACCCCAAAAGGAAGTTTGTGCATACATATTTCATGGCATATAAATCAGGCGGTGTATTTTTTGGTAGTAGAAATAAATGTGGTAAAAGTGGGAAATAAATAAGTTGACCCCAGAAAACAGGTAAATATGGGTAAATATGTCTTTGTATGGCAAAGCACCAAACAGCAAAGCTGTATTATGTAATTTCTGAAAATTGTCTCAAAGCTTGCATTTTACCCTATTCTATATCCTACATTTCGTAACGTACCAACATAAAACATTATAAATATGACTGCCAGTGGCCTATGGAAGAGTTTGATGTCCAATATGGATAGATTTACCAAATTATGTGGTGTACAGGGGCACCCAAATGAAAATAGTGCATATGAATTTTCACATCTGACGCCCTGACCGTTGCAATATAAGCTCCCGGTATGTGTATTACGTGCCATAAGACCCCCTAACAGTACAAAGACCCTAGAAAACCATATATTTTTTGAAAGTACACATTCTGAAAAAACAAAAATAGGTAAATACATTTTTCTACTGCAAACTACCAAACTACAAAGCAATGCTAAACATAATAGTTTTTATTAAATTTCTGAAAATCGTCACAAAGCCATTATGTATCCCACATTTTGTAACGTATCAACATAAAACATTCTAAATATGAACGTCAGGGGTCTACTGAACAGTTTGATGCCCAATATGCATAGATTTACCAAACTATGTGGTGTACAGAGGCACCCAAATCGATATATAGCAGACAATATTTCCATGGGTAAAGACAAGTAACAAAGAACAATGCGAAATGCAATAAAATCGCTAAAATCCCCCAGTTGCCAGTTCTTATTCAGCAACAACTGATGGGTCAGAAGTGGATTGACAGGCTTCACGCATGACTATGGGGCCCTAATCTAAAGCTGGCCATACACGCACCGATAATATCATACGAAACCTCGTTTCGTACAATATTCAGTGCGTGTATGGCAAGTCGGCGGGTCTACCGGTATCGCAGCAGGCTGCTGATAACTGTCGACTCACCGATCGGCCAGGTCAAAAGATTTTGATCGGGCGCCATAGAAAGCGCCTGAGCAAAATCTGCCGCCAGGGCTGAATCGGCAGAAGGAGGTAGAAATCCTATTGTTTCTACCTCCTTATCTGCCGTTTCAGCCCTGAAGGTTAGTGGCGGGTCTGACAATCTTTCGTGTGAACGATGGTTGCACGAAAGATCGCAGATCGCCACGTGTGTGGCCACCTTAACTCTAGCCCTGGAGTAAATATACTTGTCCCCTCAGCTACAGTTTCCAGGATGTGGATAATCTGGTCTAACGGAAACACTGGCTGTAGATGCTCTTGCTATGCTGAATAATACTTATCAGTCATGTGAAACATTTGCAATTATCTTCCTGGATTCTCTCATTCCAGATCACTTAATCTCTTAAGCACAGTAAACCATCAAAGTATCTCCTATCAAGTGGAACTTATCTGGGCTTATTTATGTCTTAAGTATTCTTTTGAGTCGCAGTGCAGGCAAACAAACACGATAACTGATCACCAGTAAAAACATGTATTTTTCTTAGTGAAAATATCTTAACAGCAGTTTATTTCTGCACCTCAGTTTAAGTTGAGGGTCTCAAAAGTCAGGGAGTGCATACATGGCTATTAAATCGGATGCAGAAGAGTGCATTAGTAACCTCTGTAAAACACTCTTTACTGGGAGTTATGTGAAGACCTTCCATTCCCCAGCTATATCAACTGATAAATTTCAGTAAAAGCCTTGATTTCTCAGTCATTGTCCAAATAGCCAAACTGTTAGAGATGCCACAACATTAGCCAGATATAATTCTGTGCTGTGTTTCTGCTACTTGCAGTTTGCTAATGATCAAATTGTTCATTATATATTTCAAAGAGACAAACAGCACTGTTTTTAACTCGCATGGCATAAGGTCACATTTTCAAATTAGAACTTTTCCTCATAATTGTAAACACAATTCTGGGCATTTTTTGGACAACTGCTTTAGATGCACTTGCCCTTGCGGCTGTAATTATACTGGAATATGGGGGAAACACTGCATGATGGGTAATAAATATGGCAACTTGCTTCTGAATTCATTTGTTGCATGCTGCACTTGTAAATGTTTCTTTATATAATAAGCCAGATTTTTAAATCTGCCGCTTCATGCAGAGAGAAACAACTCTGAGGGAGGGGGGGCACTAAGCTTTTTTGCACCTTAGTGTCCCCCGGGGTTGTAAATGACCCCTTATATTGTTAATATTGATTGAGACTCCTTGGTACTACAAAGGTCATTTAACAGCCGGATACCCCTGGTCCTGTATGGCTGAATGTATGCGAATATTGGTAACAAATTTCCAGCACGCGGAACTGAACAGCTGTAAATTACTCTTTAAAAGAGGCGCATGCAACATGGTATGTTACCCTTCAAATAACCAGTATTACAGAAGTTGTAGCACTACCATTCCATGATAATAAAACTATTAGCATTTTACATATGATAGGGTCTGAAAGATTTAAACTATAAAGTCTGTTTTCCTGCTGGAAGATATCATATATACACACAGGTTTTATAATATACATATCCCGTGGTTACCATCAGTAGTCACAGCACATGCGCTTAATTGCACGTTGACATGAATAATTTATAACAGAAACAGCCTATGTGGTTAATATCTTCACAAGCGCTTGTGAATTCTTTTGGCAAACACTATCGAATAAAGAAAAAAAAATACAAATTAAAACACAGACAGGGTGACGGTATTTTCTTACCTGAACGGGTTTGGACATTCTACAGAGTTTCAAGTTTTACTAGTTAATTTCTAAGCCAGCTTAAAAAAATCAGGTACATAATTCCAACATTCAGTTAAAATAAATAATCTTTCTTTATTAAAGTTTACATGTCTGTAAAAAAAGACTTTTTACACTGGTGAGTTTTTTAGACTATCTACTTCTACAGGGTTGTCTCTTCCTCTCTTTTAATACTGCACATTTGTCAACTTATGTGGTACTGTATATGTCATCCAATGTCCCTGACATTGTAGGCTAGGCGGCCAAGCAACCTTAAATAAATGAATTGGCTTTAATTTACTCAGAGTACTTCTCTTTTGTGCAATTCACATTCTTTTTCTACTCTATAAATTTGTATCTAAATAACTGCAAAGACCTGTATTCAAATCTAAAACTGACTTCTCTGATATGAGGCACAATAGGGAACATTTGATCAGAGAAAATAAAGAAAATACCACATTCAATTTGATAGAGGAAGGATAAAATCTTATATATTTAGTTCATACAGATGTAATTTACATACTTTTTTCAAGACAGAAAAAATTGTACACATCAGCAAAAGTAATAAATCATTTGTTTGAGTGAATACTCTAACAATGAACGATGAGCACATCACTGAACACACAGAAGTATGATGGGAAATTAGAATTTAGATAAACTAAATAAACAATGAGTCATGGTGTATTAGAAAAATCTTCTTTAATAGACCAGTAGATTTAGTGGAAAAACATTTGCTGTGAACAAGTATGATTGTATCTATTCAGGCCTATATTAATATAACTGAATTTGTTTTATGAGTAAATGCTGGCATTTGCTATGGTTTATTGCATGACTGAAAATAACATGATTGAACAATGCAAGGGAACACATACACAATAACAGAGAAACAAGTACATACATTAGGTACATTAGGTTTTGTCTGTCATGAAAGTTGATGCTACCGGGCTGATTATTAAATTCTAATGTAAATTGCTCTGGTTTCTGAGCTGCCATGTAATGAAAATCTGAATGAATTACCAATCAGCTTTGTATTATAGCTTTTTTATTCTACATATACAGTATGGCAGGGGATCAGTTATCCCATAGATTCCATTTTAATAAATAATTGAACTTTTATAAATTATTTTCTTTTTCTCTGTAATAATAAAACACGGTACTTGATCCCAATTAAGGCATAATTAATTCTTATTGGTGGCAAAAATGTTTCTGGGTTTATTTAATGTTTAAATGACTCTTTAGCAAACTACCTGTATTGTAAGTTGGCCCCCAAGCTTGGATAACTGACAGCAGCACAGAACATGTGTAGTGAATCAGCAGAAAAGAAGATGGGAATTACTGGGGCATCTTTAAAGGAAAAAAATATTATGGTTAAAGGGCTGTGGTTGCCTTGGGCTGGTACAGAACTCCAAAACTTGCAACATACATAATTTATACTTTACAGTATAAATAAGTTATATACAGTATAAATAAACAGCATACACCCAACAACACATTGACTAATAATTAACACAATAAAAAAGGGCTTTCTGCCTTTTGTTTTAATTTAAAAAACCATTTCAAACTGTCTACATCTCTGAGATCCAATATATGATTTAGATAGGTGACAGGCCTGCTTTTCAGGGGTTTTTGCTTGAGCTAAACAGGGCCACTCCATGTTTTATGATTTATCCCTGCAATGTAGTTAATTAGATTTCCAGAGTAGAGATAATCCCCCTCCATAATTAGGGGGGGTGTATAATGGTTGTATAATGGAGATGTAATTATCTCCCACGCAAGGTAAAAACTTTCTTTCCAATGGCTATATTGGACAATGAGGGACTTTTTAGTACAAAAGTATTACATCCTTCCTTTGAAATAATATAATTTAATCATGATAGTCTATGCCACAGTACATACACCATCTTTCATTACTCATGTGCCCAAGACATAAGGCAATACTAGGTGTAAAATACTTTAGTATAAAAACAAACAGCCCTATATCCTACATCCCATTCTGTGCAGTGCTATCTATGTTCTTCAGTCCCAACACCTTCTGTGCAACTGCATTACACTTTTTAATATTTAATACTGAGAAAGGGCATTGTGTTCTAAACCAGACTGGTTTTTCTGAACACTTTAGAAATAATGAGCATTTATAGAAATATACGTTATTGATGTGTCTTCTCAACACATCACTGTAAATCCACAAAAGTCTGTCTAATGTACTGTCAATTAAATATGGCTATGTATAGAAAATACCAAATATAAAACATTTTTAGGGATGAAAGGTATCGTTTTGTCAGCTTCCACATTTATATTGTGCCTTTAGTTTTGAAAAGAAGGCTATTCTTATTAAGACTACAATTTACTTTTAAGCAAAAACCAGATGGCGATCACTTGAAGCGATGTAAAGGATAAGGTATTGAATCCTAATGTTTAGGTTATACTAAAAGATTATTTTAAAGTGAACTTTACCACTAATCCAAAAATGTACCAGTTAGACACAGGAAATGCAAAACTAGAAACTGCTACATGACTCCCAGACATTATGTTACAAGCTCCTTGTTTAGAACATGTAGCTTAAAGAGCCAAACTTCCAGTTCTAAAAAAGCATATTTTGCTCCAAGAGGGTATTGGGAAACACAGCAGTGCACCCCATCAAGAAACTAAACCCTGGAAATTACACCCTGAGCAACATTAAGCAGTAAAGCTTTGTAGCAACTTGGGAAAATAGGTTCTCTTGACTGAGCCCAGATTGCCCCTGGTCCCAGAGTTCCACAGGTCTCAAATTGCTCCACTAAAAACTATTTTGTTTGACAGCATTAAATAAGAAAAAAGGGGGAGTTGTGCTCACCAATAAATTTGAAACCATTAGGTTTCAGCAACAAGCATCGGTCATGATTTTGATGTAGTTAGTCAGCTTGAAGTATATTGCAATTTATGGACAAACAATCCCTGTTTTGCTTAAAGGGGAGGGTATCTTTTGGTAGCTTAATGCACAGAATATCTTAATGTCCTATATATCAGGGGTCCCCAACCGCCGGTCCACGGGCTTCTTTCTAGTGGGCCACCTCTGTTACCGGCCGCAGTAAAAATGCAAAGTAAACGAAGCGCCACCTGAATAATACTTGTATAAAAGTGCCGCGCCGATAACACGCATGTAGAGGCGCGTAGGAAAACGGCAAATGTAGGAATACGCAGATAAACATGTGAATGAATGTGTCGGGCGTATAAAGCCCCCCCGGTCCGTGGAGCGAAAAAGGTTGGGGACCACTGCTATATATAGTGATAATGGGTGAGTGCAGACGATCTCTTGTTGCGGTCTATATTAGCATTAAATTAGGGCCAATGTTATAGGTGGCTTTTTCACTGCCATACAAAATCCGCTGTGTGAGCATTGACAGCCATACCTGCGGAACTGAGCATATGTTCTAAAGCAAGATTCCTTAAAGGGAAAACTAAGGCTTAACTAATAAATAGGCTAGAAATGTTGTAAATTATGTTAGCAGTAAAAATCTGTGCCTCCAACAATGCCTTGTCTGCTAATTCACTGCTCATGCTCTGTGCTGCTGTCAGTTACCTGAGCTTATGGACCAACTCAAAATAAAGAGTATACATAGAAAATAAATGTAAATATATAAGGCTTAATAGTAAATTAATCATATTCACATTACATGGCAGCTCTGAAACCAGTGCAAGTAGCATCAGAATTGACTAGTCAGTTGTTGCGCACATAAAGAAAATTTTAAAAAGTCACGTGTCATTGTTTTTGATACACACAACAATTTTTTGTTGACGTGCAACATTTTCACTATTTTGCAAATTTTTCTGCAAGATGGGACCCTCTATCTCTGGGCTTTGATGGATTTACTTACATATTAAGGAGAATTATCGGAAAAAAATAATTTTCATTTTTGCATTTCCAGTTCATTTTCCAGCAAATTGTAAAGGGACAGCATATCCCCTTGTTCTACAAGAGTTCATTAAATATTAAATAAATATATTCGTAATCAACTCATGTTGAACAAAGTGGTATATTATTGTTTTGTAGCTGTCATTACCATAAGCAACAGTTATGGTAATGGTACAAGTCAAAATTTAAGGTTAATAGTACAGATAGAAATATAAACAAAAAAGGACAAATAAATATTATCCTAGTATTTATAATGCACCAATGTATTTTGCAGTGCTGTTTAAAATATGGGTGTTATATTGTTACATAGTTAATCTGGGTTTAAGAAATGACAATAGCCAATCAAGTTCATCCACTCCTAATATATAGATGTATACCTATACCGGCTGACTAACTGTAGATCTTGAAATTACAATAGCCCAATAGCCTTTGATATTGTGCTTGTTAAGTCATACAAGATATTCATAAAGGCATTAACAGCATATGCCATCACAACATTACCCAGCAGGGCATTCCCCAACCTCACTATCCTCACTGTGAATAACCACCTACGCTGCTTCAAATGAATGTTCAGTTCAAAAAGGGGTGGCTTCTCTTGCTTGGTTCTTTTCTATGGGGAAAAGAATCGCCTGCTATCTGTCTATAATGTCCTCTAATGTACTTGTAAAGAGTTATCATGTCTGCATGACTGCACAAATAGTTGGCAATAAGTAATAGGCCCTGTACTAATAAGTGACCAGAATTTTACCAAATTGCACATCAAATAAGTAAATATTGCCTTTTTACATCTTTTACTTTAACCTTCATTTAATGATGTTCTGTGTGTCATTGACTGATCACCTGACGGGAAATAATGCAGCTCTAAGTGCAACCGGAAGAAGTGTGAAAGTAAAAGACAGAACTTTGTCCATTTATTGGCTGATATAACCTAATATCTATATGCGCCCCTGGTTGATGTGAGCAACTAACATATAACACAATTAAAAACAGTTAAGAACAATTAAAAACAGTTCAGACCTATAAGGCATATCATGATTTAAAACTCTATGTAAGACGTTACAGTCTTGTACGGAACTATTTCCAAACCATGAAGTAATATTCTGTACCACTGTACCAAAATAAAATGACCTTAAACTCCAAATTTCCATAATTGCCTTAAATGATAGAGACGCTGCCTGGCCTACTTTGACTCAATACCAATATGTTCAGACCATGACAAATATTCAGAAATTTGATTTTTATTACATCACAATGCTAGGCTATCCATCTCCTTCATATAAACTAACTCATTATTACTGGAGTCGTCAGCAGCTAAAATCAGATATAGTATTAACCACACAGTCATGGGTGCAGAGAGTATGAAGCAGAGGGCTAATTACACATCCTTGCAGAGCTTCACTGTATAATATAATAGTATTAGTAACACCATTACCAACCTTTACCACTTGTGGTCTATCCGTTAAAAAAATTAAAATCCTTGGCACTAAAACGGCTGTTTAATCCCATGTCTATTAATTTAGTAAACAACCTAAATGGAACTATCATGTTAAAAGCTGAACTATAGCAAATAAATAAAAGCCTCACATCATTTCCAAATGTCTTGTCAACATGATTAAGCATGGAATGCAAAACATAAGAAATAGCATCCTCTGTTGATCTATTTAGGTAAATTTTAATGGATCACCATCACCAGGAATAGCAGATAAAATAATGTCCTTAATAAGGTCCTAAAACACTTTCATTACTACCAACGTCAGTGCAACAGGCTGGTAATCACTTAGACCCAAGGGCTTATCAGGACAATAATAGATTTTTTATAACAGAAAACAAAGATTATTTAAAAATAGATGCAAGAACTCCAGTTGATCAGCACAACAACGCAACAGGCACCCTGAGATGCCATCCGGATATGTTTGTTTAGCATCATATGGGTGGAGAAACATTGCTATGGAAGCTTTATATCCTCATAGTAAATTCTGTATAGATCACAGCAACATAGCTAGCGATAATTAATAGACTGAATTTCACTGTTGTTACTATTATTTAAGAATCTGGCAGCGCTGACTCACAAGTCCAAGTGCAAATAGGCTGAAAATGAATTTTCTGTTTACATCATAATCTGGGGCTGTACTGTCACCCTAAAAATGCAACTACAAAACTGCAATAAAAAAAAATCTTTTAAAATGGCCTTTTAAAAAGCATATTGTTAGGGAAGCAGTATAGTGGAGCCACTATAAAAATGGTCTGTGACATCACACTCTATAAATAACTTCAATAATCAAAGATATTAGTGAGTAGTAATTATTGAGCGCTTATTCTCTTGATTTGTACTTTGCACGGCTGAAGAGGAGAATGGCTGATAAGCACCACAGAGCAGGTCATCAAGGTCCACTCTTTGCATTTGCAGAAAGCCTCTTTTATTTAATCAGTCTATATATTCTGATACATAAATGACTGTAGAACTGTGTGCTTTACATTTTATGTCCACAAAAATGGAGTTTCTCGTGCAGAACTAAATCTCTTGATAAAATCTTTTTTCTACTTAAAGGCAATGTTCACCTTTATAGTAACTTTAAGTATGTTATGGATACAGCTTTTCTCTTGTTCTTCATTATTTTCGGGGCCATTTACCAATGGTCAGATTTTTTTTTCTGATTCAGATTATTATTTAGCGCTAAAAGTTGCAGAAAAAAAGTTACGACTTTTTCCAGATTTACTGTGCGACAAAATAGCAAAAAAAAACAATATTTCAGCTAAAACTTGTCCAGATTATGTAGAAGTCAATGTCAGATGTTCCTTCCCTTCCATGGAAAATCCTTATTTGCTTCAAAACTTTATAGGTTTCCAGATTTTTGTGCAACAGTTTGAAAAAGTAGAGTTTTTTTGTGTGACAATTCGAAAAAGTCAGTCTTTTTGTCTTTTCTGGGACTTTTTCCTGCATGTACTTTTTCAGTTCAGACTTTTCAGTAAATGTCAGACATTTATGGAAATGGGTTTATTCAATTTTTTTTAAAAAAAGAATGTGTATTAAGTGCAAGAAACCTGAAAACTTGAAGGTATACTCTGGCATCTAAAAGATTGCAAGTTCATGTAGAAGTCAATCGGAGGTGCCCTAGGCAAACTCAAGCCATATTTTCAATTTGAGATTTTAAAGTATTTAGAGTTTTATTCAAGTTTGTAAACTCGCAAATTTGAGGTATTTGAGTTTTTTTATCCAAATGAGTTTTCCATATTAATAAATAAGCAAGCATTCAATTTTTTTAAAATGCAAGTTTATTCTAATTAGAAAAAAACTCTTGAAATCACAAACTAAGAAAATGGATAAACAAGCACATTTGCCTTTTATCAGCCTATAGATGAATCCATCTGGTTTTCAGCAATACTGACCTCACAACCAAAGTTTTATTGTGATGATTCAGTTTCATTGTTTAATTGCTATTCTTTCTTTTCCAGGCCTTTCTTTTCCATTCTGACTTTGAAACTGCTACTTCGCAGCTAGGGTAATTATTAGGCCCTAGCAACCAGAAAATGAAATTCCAAGCATCAGGGCAGCAGAACAAAATTGTAACAAAAAAGAGAAAAAATGAACTTAAAGAATAGTAAGTGCTGTAGATTTAAGATCAATCTCTGTTGAATCATAAGTAAAAAAATAATATAGATCATTATTATTGCTAATATCTTGAAATGCCATACATACATTATGTTTCTTTTATGAGAAATGTATTTAATATTCTATCATTTCTCTTATCTTTGAGTTTCATATTTAACTTAACGCCAATTACTGATATAGTTCTTCCGTAAAATCTCTGTATGTAATTGATGCCGCAAAAGAGACTACTGCTATTCAGTCTTGCAAAACAGTTTAATGTATCAAGGGGAGCTCTTGTATAAGGCAAATACGAGAAATATGCGGAGAGATGTAGTGGTAACAAGCTGCAGCTTACCGACAAGGATATATGAGCTCTAAACAGGTTAAAGGCTAAAACTCACAAAGAAGCAACTTATGACAATTAACCAAGACTCAAATAAAACATCCCTTAGCAACTACCTGTTGCTGATATGTCTTTTTAAGACTGTTGCATTTTGATACCAGATTGTTATCAAAATCAAGGCTTAAAAAAACCTGGACTTCTTGGAAATGCAAGCAAAAAGTATGTCATGGTAATCCTGCCTAGGTTTGTGTTTCACCAACACCAAAGAAAGCCTTTAATCCACAAAGACTGGTTTCATAATCCCAATGTACACTGTTGGGACAACAGCCCACTGGGCAATTGTAATTTGAATAGTTTAGCAAGATGAATTGTCTGAATTCCCCCTATTGCCTGCAATGGCAGTCATTTGAGCAGTCCCATGATTGTCACTTGGAAACACAGCGGTTCTGGCTTTACAATTGCTATCAGGCAATGTCTATAAATGGCTTCTTCATTCACCAGAAACAGGTATAGGATCTATTATCCAGAATGCTCAGGATCTGGGGTTTCCCAGATAAGGGATAAGTTTCCATAATTTAGATCACCAAATTAAAATTAAATAACCCAATAGGATTGTTTAGCCAACAATATGAATAAGTTAGGAAATCAATTTTAAAAATTAGAATTATTTGCTTATAATGGAATCTATGGGAGATGACCTTCTAGTAATGGAACTTTTTAGATTACAGGTTTCCAGAAAAATAATCCTATACCTGTAAAAACAGCAATGGAAAGTTCTTATGTACAAAAGTTTTCTCATTAACATTCCACCAATGGTACAATCTACCATAAAAAAAACAGCATGTATTTTTTTTTTCTGACTCCCAGTACATTAGATTTATAATCCGGTGATGGAAATCTATCCAGTGTTCCCAGAGATTACAGTGTCCAGTATTTAGTCCTGGTTCTCCTCTTGGGTAAAACTGGGCCACTAACTAAGCAGGGGTGACTGACTCTAACGGGCACCGGAACCTGGGGCTCTAACCTACTCTGACCAGAGAAGGGACCTGACTACTGAACCTTCTGGTTCTTATAAAACAATTCCCTAAATCTCTAACTGGGCCCTAAATCTGCACTAGTTACAGTGAGGGCCTATTGGAACTAGAACCTAATGGTCCTAAGGTGCAAGGAGAGTAAAATCCTTCCCTGACTGACACTTACTGGCACACTAAGGGGAACCTGCAGTTGATGCAGCCTTTTCTGCACTTTTTCCAACCATGCATCCCAGGGGGTCTCTCTCTCTCCCTGCTGCCAGATCAGTGCATGCTCTCCTTGCCTTATTGCCTTGACTTCCTCTTTCCCATCTCCCCTTGCAAAGTCACATGGTATCAGCCTTACTGTTTCCAGATTGTCTAAGGCTGACATCTGCAGGGGGTATAGTTTTCCTTTAAGAAAATGTTTTCTGAGGAAACCACTGTATTGTGGGAGTTAGAATTATAGCCCCAATATCACTGAGCACCATAAAATAATGAATTTATGGTCGTCAGTGAAGTGTCATGGCTGTATATTCAGGCTGCTCTAGCTCCAAAACTACAGTCCCATAACATCGAGGCCTGGGGATGGCACTACTGCATCATTTTGAAACAAAGGTACCTGTATCATTTTAACACAACAAAGGAAATTGTATAGGGATTTCCAGTGCTTTATAAACATAGACAAATTACCATAACTATATTCTAGGCATGTAGTTGAAGTTACTTGTTAGCTAAAGTTCAGCTTTGTCTTTAAATGTATTGATGGAGACGCTTCAAATATTTTTATAAATTCACAAGATTGTCAATAAATTGAGTAGGCATTACTGCATTTATCTGAAAGCAACCCATCTCCAAGCACTAATTGCTAATAACGATTGCTGGAGCCGAAGAGGCATTTACGTTCAGAAATAAGTTAATGGAATCATATCACAGTAACATTTCAATAGGGAACTGATTTCTAATGATATACTATCCTAAGCAAAGAAGGACAAAATACTGAATGTTCTTTTGAAATACTCTCTAATAAAGTCCTATTAAGTCTAGGACATCAAAAAAATGTCACTTTTTGTTACACAGTTTCTTATATTCATACGTTTCATTCATAGAAGCACAATTCAGCAATTTATGATGAAATACCTGTAATACTAGACTGAATCAAAATAGAATTATATTGTGCTTTGTCAGATCAGGATGGTTTTTGTTTTCTGCCTTGGCCTTGGCAGGTTGAGCCGCCCTAGCAGAGGGCACAACTGGTGCTGAAGGTGGAGGTGGTTGAGCAGGAATCCCCCTGAGAGACTTCAAGAGCATCCAGATTGGATAAGAAATGTGGCAAACCCTCTGAACCTCCAAGTGCTTAAGGAGAGCTACAGGACAACTTCCAGGGAAGTGACTGGGCCAGCAGCTCTAGATGTTTTGTGTTACAGGAGCCCTGGAACTGCTAATGGAATCCCCCTCTTTAGTGAGCAGGCAACCTCTACCAGGACTGGTCTTAACCAACAACCTTTGGGGCCCCAGAACTTTTTGCTGGAAGAAGTCAGGAACAGGCATAAAGTCAAAAAACAGAAAAGCAGCAAAGTACAAGGCTTAAGCAGCGCTGTAGGAAGCAGAACCATAATGGACAATGATAAGCATAGGAAAGCTGCTTTTATTTTCACATTTGTCGGCAAGATGGCAGCATTGTCAAAACACAGAGCATACATCTGGATGTGCAGCATGCGTTAGAACATTCACATGCACAGCTGTATCAGGACACGCATCACAGTACTCATATGCGGGCACAGAACTGAGGACTGCTGTGCTTAGAGGTAGGGAGGTGAGCCAGTCTCCCAGGGGCACTTTGCAGAGGGCTTCTTCTTAGCTAGCCTCCAGATAGCAGGGACATAGCTCATAGAGCCACATTATTTGGGGGGATGCTGAAAAGAGCAATTCAGCAGTAGACCAAGTCATACTACAGACATACACACATCAGGGCACAACTACTTAGACAAGCATAACTCACTGTAATACCTATTTGAACTCAGTCAGATACACACAGTCAAAATTGGATCTCTCTCTCTATCTCTCTTAGGAAAAGGGCAGCCCTCAGATCTCTCATCACCTTATTGATTCATCTGCACAGCCCCAGCCCATAACAAGTCTCTTTTCAATATGTTCTTCATCGCATATAATGACATTTAGTTTGGGGAGGCTTAGCCTTTCAAAGCCTTTATGATAAGTTGACTATTTATCTAAGATCCAGTGGGATTAATTATGAAGAGCATCATATTCATGAATTCAAGCTAATAAATATCCATCTGTTCGTGCACTAGACCTACATCTGATAGGAACACAAACCAAATAATATTAGGCCTCTTTTAAATACTAGCATTTGTTTTATTAATTTCCCCTAAAACCTTCTAAGCTGTACATTTTTGTTAGCAAAATTATATATGTGGCCAGGACAGTGGGAAGTGAAACAGTAGCAAATGCAGACAGTATTTAAGATGCAGGCTACAATGTTTAGAGAGATCATGAAAACATTATAGTGCTTAACCCCATGAGATGCAATCTGTTCACAACTAAATTGCTTTAAGCAGGAGACACCTTTAGACAAAGCAGAACTGAATTTGTCAGACTGAATAATTCATAAAATGCTCTTCACATTCACCTCACGTAAAACACATAATAACCCATGGGAATAACCAGAATACTATAAAGATTCAATTAAATAGCGTAATCACTCAGTTTGAGACCCCTGACCACTGCAAAAACATCAGTTTACATAGAGTTTCCTCCTTTCTTTCTATTTTTCTTTCCTATAAATAGCATTAGCATTGAGAACTAAATTTATTGGTCAGGCTGGTAAAATACTGGCTATGTCAATGTTCTGGCACATCAAGCCATTCTGATTTCTGATGCCATATGGGCCCATAAACTTATATGAGAAATACAAAAAATCTGTTTTTTCAGAAGGACATGTATCCTATTTCACTTCTTTTACATAACTACAGCTCTCATCATTCCTTCCAGCAAGAAAATGATAGGAGTTCTCAAGGGTTAAACTGCTACATGTGCAGCTAAACAGAGGCCCAGAGAATATTTTATGTTCCACCCAATTATTAACATGGAAAACAAGTTATCCAGTATGAGTAACTAAAGAGAAAACAGATTATGTGATGAATTATACTAACTAATATTGGTGGGGGTCAGGGTGCTTAAGCCCCAAACTTTCAGCTTAGGAAAGGTAACAGAAACAAAAACATAAAAAAAAAAGCCTTGCAGTTATGCTAGGGCATTCACTACATTTTTTAAAAAAAAAAAGATCTGTTGAGATGGAGCAAATGTGAGCTCACAAATAAAGCCCATAGTCCCATAGTCCCAGAGCCCTTTAATTGTTGTACTGGGCAGTAAGACAAACTGAGACATCAAAAAAGATTTTAAAAAAAATGTCATAAGTGTTTTGAGAGATTAGAGGGCATTATCTGCCTGGGACTTAAATGCAAGCAGCAGTACTACCAAGCTAGTATAGGCAGCTGTTAAGAGAACAGTAAGGAACAAATTCATGTGTTGAGGTAATAGAGTTAAAGTGTAGTTTTGACATGCCTCCCAACTGTCCCAATTTTCGTGGGACAGACCCTTTTTTAACAGCTCAACCCGCAGTCCCTGATTCTTACTGAAAAGTCCCGTATTCCCATTTAATCTCCTGCACTGAACACTAAAAAAGATACAAATTTAATTAAAAATAAGATTTTGGCAGACAGCCCAGAAATCTAAACAAGCTTCACTTGCACTTAGATACATTGTTTCTCATACTTAATTAAATAAGTGGGCTTTTGGCAGAGAGCCCAGAAAGTTAACAAGCTACACCTGCACTCAGATACAATTGTAACTGCATTAGCAAAACTGTAATAACACATAAAACAACCCCAAAACCCCCAGAAATGTGTTTAAATTTTAAATAACATACCACATTTTACAAAATGGGAGTGGTATTTAGGGGGTGTGGTCAGGTATGTGGGAGGTATGGTGTTGAGGTTGCCAGGGGTTGTTTCTGTAGTCCACCAATCCTGTGCCACAGTTTCCTCTAGTTGGTTTCATTATTTGTTTGAACTTTTTTTTTTCTATAACAGTACTATGAAATGAAGGATAATTTCAAAGCCATTATCAGAGTGAATATTTTAGGCATCAACATGATTCAATGCAAAGTTAACATCTATAACTTCCAGAATCTCTCTCAACATGGGTATACTTCTGACAAATGTTTAGCTCAGGGCTTTGCAGAAATCTCTTTAGCCCAATGTGCAGTATTCCTTACATTCTCTGTGTTCTGGTTCATTTTTTACTGTGGAAAAAACGGTTAATGGAGTTTGCCTATGAATTAACTGTAATGAAATCTGCAACATTCCAAGCTTTAGATTTCTACTGGCACCAAAACCCTGAAGCATATGAATTTCACCAGTTTTTGAACTTCAAAGATTTTAGCGCAGCCTGTAGGAGAAAGCTCTAATATAATACATTATAGAAAAAAAAATAGATTTAGCTATGAAAAATGTCATGCGTGCTTGTGTACATTTAAATTATCACTTTGCATAACACATTTAACCCATTCAAAAACAAGGTAACGCACAGTAACTACTTAGAGATCTGAAAACTTAAAATGTGGCTGGTTGGATTAAAATACCTGCATTCTCCTAAACTCATGTTTGTTGCCAGCAGCATTACAATAGTCAGTTGTTGTTATTTGCTGCCTTCCCATCTGAAAGAGAAATTAGTATTATACAATAAGAATTACTGCCCAGGGTCGGACTGGGCTGCTGGGGGAAAAAACCTGGTGGGGCTCCGGCCCTTGCGTGCCCCAGCGTCCCAGACCCAATCCCCGTCAAACCCCCTCTCACCTCTACTAAAGTCCACCCAATTCAACTATGGAGGAATGTGTGAAGATCTAGCAAGTCATTAATAACTGCCCCTGCTACATTAATAACTGCCCTGGTTCTGTTTATATTTTTATCAACAGTGAGAACGAGAAGAATTAAGGTGGCCATACTCGGTAAAATTCCCTTGTTTGCCTCAAATCAGGTTAGGCCCATCACCTGGAGAAAAAAACTAAGCAATTAAATTCAATGGAGGGTACCTAACATATTAGCACCCACAGTAAAGTTTGGGTGTCCCTGTCCTTTGATTTTTTAATTTAAGTGATATTTACCTTGACTTGAAAGTCTTTAGCAATATATCATAATTACAGTTTACATGTAACTCAACAGCTTATCTTAAAGGTCAAGGAAATGGTGGGGGAGTGACAATATTTTAGCTACCCCCAGTGAATTCAATCACTGGGGGTAAAAGTTTTTTAATAACAAAAGCAAGTGGCACTCAGAGCTGCAAACAAGGGAACAAGCCCTTTACATTTTTATTGTGGAAATGCAACGTTTCGGGTCAAAATGACCCCTTTCTCTTGCTTGTTGTGTACTGGTAAAAGTTTTTTCCCAGACCAGTTCTTTTTTATAAAAAGAGAGAAAATGATATTTGTCCTTTAGCAGTCTTCTTCCTTCCTTCACCTCTGAAGGCATGACCTGGTGCTCTCACTGCTGGGTCCTGTTTAGACTAAATTAGGAAAAAAAAGGTAGTCTATAAGAAAATAATTTAAAAAAATGTGGAAAGATCTAGTAACAACTTTTTTTGTCCCTTTCCCATCTTCTTCCTTTCTTTAGTTTATTAATGCAATTTTTATTTATTTTAAAATAAAATAAAGGGATACAGAATAAAGAAAAGGGGAGGGGCTAAAGTATACATAAAAAAATTAGAATAGTTTCATATAGTGTTTGTTAGTAAAGTTTTCCACTAGTTACATAACTGTTAACGACTAAACTACTTATGCTATAATATCACCTTGGCATATTATGATTTATGGTAGTATCATAATCGATAGTTACAGTATATAGCAGATACAACATTTTATTTGTATTAACATTGTATCAGCATTGGCATGCGGTTGCTGGAGGTGCAATTAATTATATAGAGATTAATTAGTATGTTTATTTTGCTCCATTTATTCTGCCCAAGTTCTTCAATTTGCTAAATATTTATACTCATTACCTAGTGTTCATTGCCTAGTCCCCCCTGGAATTTTGCATACTTCACAGAATAGAGTAGGGGGGGGGGGGGGGGGGGAGGGTTGCAGTGCCTGCGTCTTCTTTTCCCTTACACAGCTTTTTAGTCACTCCTTTTCTCATGAAGTTTTAGTCCTAGTACAGCCGTGTGGGGATTGCATAGGATGTTTAACTTTCACCCTCAAGCCTGTCCAGTCCCCATGCGGCTCCACCAGAACATAAATTTTAAGAGAAAACAAATGGGGTAGCAAGCTGTGTAAGGGGAAAGAAGATGCAGGCACTGGAGCTCTGCCCTCCCTACTTGATTTTGCAGCTCACTGACTGCAGGGCCCCAGAGTCTATACAGCACAGACAGGCAGTGTCGGACTGGGACCCACCAGAAAACATTACACCCTAGGCCCACTTTTTTTCTCCTTTCCTCACACAACCTCTGTCTTTTTGAAACCCCTCCTGTATGACGTATCAGGTAATTAAGGGCAGATTTGAACAGTTTCTTTTCTGAGATTGCTATTTTTTAACCCCATGATTTTCCTGTTTAATAAATATTGAGACTAGATTAATCTTGATGACAACCCCCCCAATTATAGAGAAAAAAAAGACAATTAGCATTTTGGTCAAAAGCATTGACTTTTATAGGATTTATTTTTTTTTATGGAATTTTTATTCACGTGACTTGGCAGACTTGCAGTATTTTCCATAGCGGTGGTATAGCAGAGTTGTTGCGGTAGTATAGCAGAGTTGTTGTTTCTGCATGGCAGATAGGGGGCAGCAGGCTGTGTATAACAAAAAGGACATGTAAAAATTTGTTCTGGGGGTGAGAAGTGTTAAGAATAGGGATGCACCAAATCCAGAATTTGGTTCAGGAACTGGCCAAGATTTGGCTTTTTTCAGCAGGATTTGGCCGAATCCACGTGGCTCGCCAAATTGAATCTGAATCTTTAAAATCATGTGACTTTTGTCATATAAACACGGACATTGAAAATACTTTGTATGTAAAGCCAGTATGCAGCGTTGGTCTATGGCAGACAATATAGCATGGAGAAGCCATGAGTAAACGTGCTAAATATTCACATTCGTTTGAAATGCATTGGGGTCAATGTGAAGGTAAAATTACATAGCAGTTAGGGCATTTTTAGCTGTGCAATAGCATATACATTGCCCTACATTGTTTAAAAAGCTCCTTTTAACTATGCTTTATAGAAAAATGACATTGACAATTTTTTACAAACATTGTACAGGTATAGGATCCCTTATCCAGAAACCCATTATCCAGAAAGTTCCGAATTACGGAAAGGCCATCTCTCATAGACTACATTATAAGCAAATAATTCTAATTTTTGAAAATGATTTCCTTTTTCTCTGTAATAATAAAACAGTACCTTGTACTTGATCCCAAATAAGATATAATTAATCCTTATTGGAGGCAAAACAATCCTATTGGGTTTTTTAAATGTTTATATGATTTTTAGTAGAGTTAAGATATAGAGCTCCAAATTACAGAAAGATCCCTTATCCAGAAAACCCCAGGTCCTGAGCATTCTGGATAACAGGTTCCATGCCTGTGCCATCTAGATTTCTAACAAAATGTTTCTTAGTATTTTATTACATTATCATGGAATTTTGCTATTACACCATATATCTCAGATAAGGCAAGGTAAAAAAATAGGATCTGCTAATCTGTGCATCCATTTATCTTAGTGGGGATATGAACTAAAAGCCTTATTTTTGGCCAACTGTTTTAATGTGTGCTTGGGAGAAACTGTTCACATAACATGAAAAATAAACAAAATTCCACTGGAGAGCAGAGCAGGTGCAACTTCTGTGTAGTTTATTTAGAGATGCATAGCGCTACATGTTTGGACCTCATGGGTCCGTCCTCTGGTGCAGCATAGAGAACACTATAAGCAGCTTTTTGAGGCCATCTATGCCCTACACCACATCATGTGACCAAATTACGTGCTCCATCTTGTGGATGTTGTTGTCTGTCAGGGATTCAAGAAAGATAAATTGGAAAAGATTATGATGTGTTGTTAAAAACTCAAGAGACCTCGTTAAAAGAATCTAGGAAGAATAAGGTTACTGGTTACTAAAATCATTTTATTCTGTTACAAAAGAGTTAGGAATATTACTAATTTCATCAACAGATCAATAAATCCAGATTCTTTGCCATTCCAAAAACATGGGACCTATGTTTGAATTGCAGTAGCTGCAACTCAATTATAAAGGGTGACTACATCACACATCCGCATAAAGCTTATAAAATCCCCATTAAGCAGTAATACACTTGCAATTCTGATCATGTAGCATTTGCACTAATGTGTCCTTGTGGTAAGCTGTATCTAGGCCAAACATCGACCCACATAAGAAAAATATATATACCAGTAGGTAGACAGGTTTTTAATGAAAAACACAATGCAACAAGCTTAAGATGGATGGTCCTACAACAGATTTCAATGCCCAGTCGAGGGGAAAACAATACTAATGAGGCAGATAGCGAAATGGATTGAACTTCTCAATACCATAAAACTGAAAAGAATGAATAAAGCATGGCACCCAAAGTGTTTTTTATTTTTTAAGTTGTTAATTCTGTGATTTACTAATGTCAATGCTTTCCTTCGGACTGGTGTCTCCATTTGGTCACATCCGTGAATTTATATGGATACTATTACAATGGACCGAATACAACCAGATGGTAAACAATACATAATTGAAATATTTTGTACTTCATACTGCTTTAAATTGCTTACAAATGTCACATATACTATTCACTATGGGGCATATTTATTATAGTGTGTAAGCCAATGTTACTGGTGATGTTGCCCATAGCAACCAATAAGCAATTTTATTTTAACAGTCACCTAACAGTTAGAAAACAAAAGCAAAGATCTGATTGGTTGCCTTTTAAGACCATCTACCCCCCACACCACATCATGTGGCCAAATTACCAGCCCTATCTTGTGAAAAATCCATGAGGTCTGAAATATGTAGCGCTATGCATCTTTATTTAGCAAACTACACAGAAGTTGCACCTGCTTTCCTCTCCAGTGGAATTTTATTTTTCATGTTATGAGTTATATGGACCAGTGTCAGACTGAGCACCTTATAAAAATCTACACTTCAGTGGCATCAAATAACCTGTTTTTGTTTTGAAACTGTACACATATATATTGTGATAAATATTGCTCTTTCTTCCCTTCAGGCAACCTTTGATCTTTTTCGATTAATCTCTATGATCTTGACCATGGTTTGTGAGATTAGTATTCTAGAACTACACTGTGTGATCATATTGGTATTGCTCTCCAAGTGCAATATGTGTCTGTGTGAGTTCGCATCACCATTCCATTAGTACATATTACAGTTTGTGATGCCCTTTTGGATTTATTGTAAATCTATTTAAAAGGCTTAACGATATTGCTCTTTTAATAAAAAGTATATAGTGTTCTTTTATGGTATGGTGGCTAACAGTTCAGGAAAGAGAAATAAGAGTTAATTTACCTGCACAGTGGAAAGAAGAGTGAAAAGAAAAGTTCCTTACATAAACATGTTCTAGGGCTTTAAATGTACTGATTTTACCTGAACTGTGGCTCTATGTACTGTACTAAAAAGGAATATGAAAAGATGGTATCATCTTAATCAGAGTGTCTTGTTCACAGTGGGGGCCAAATGATGCATGTACCCCCTGCAAGGTAAGACTACCCTGCAGTGCCATTACCAGAGCTTCTAAGAGATCCTGTATTCAGCATTTCAGGTTTTGTAGTTAAAGGGGCCACTGGTGGAACCTGAGTAAATCTTCCTTTCCTTATTTATAAACTAATTTACTAAGCCGGCATAGCAGCAAACTGGGTGGGCCAGGGGAAGCAAACTTCATAGCTGCAAGGATGCATGGAGACACAGAAAGCTTTGCAAGAAAATATTTTTACTGGATGGCCTGAAAAGGTGACATTATGCCACTAAGCTAGGCACTTTTCTCAGGTCAAGTGAGGCTTTTCTTATTATCATTAACATGTATTTATAAAGCTCCAACATATTCTGCAGCACTGTACAATTAATGGGCTTATGCACTGAACATAGAGAACTTAGAGAATTACATATAAATAACCAATACAAGAGGTGAAGAGGGACCTGTCCAAAAGAGCTTGCAATCTAAAAAGAGAAAAATATATATTGTGCAACATAGGATTTGCCTAAAATCGCATCATGGAAACAATCTGCTCAGTTGCATGCGCAGTCTTGCCGCAAATTTCCTAGCAGCTTTTTTTTCAGTAAAGCATGTGATCAGATTGCAGTTTGCCTGTAAGGACAGAAAATACATTGTGCAAGTGATATACCAATCAGAATTTCCCTTTCAGGGGCCCTTTGAAATCTTCTCTTTGGTTTACAGCCAAGATGCAAGATTAATGCAGTTTAGCCATCCATTGGATTGCAATGGAACCACCCAGCAAAACTTTTCTTAATGAAAAGCTGTCTTTAGCTTTACATGCTGCATTTTGCGAGCATCTCTAATATTCTTGCATAAAATATTTTAAAGGGGAACTTTACCCAAACACAACTTAAGCTTTTTGAAAAGTAAACAGAATTTTAAGCAACTCTTTAATATACATCAGTTAAAAAGATGAAGCTTTTTTATGATTTTTAATGTAATAATATGATTTGGAACAGTTACCTAAGCCTGGCCCCCTGTTGTCCTGCTGATCTGGCTGACTACTTTGAGACTCCAATAAAATGTAAAAGTCATTGACTGTCCTCAGCCTGCCCTCAGCCTGCATCATCCGAATCCCATAATTTCCTGCACACATGATGTCTATAAGGAAAGGAATATCACAGTGCAATGCATTGTGGGTTATGTAGTTCCTGCATGCTGTCTGTAAGCTGTGGAGAAGGTGTTACAATTTGTAACATTAGTGTTTTAGTCCCTCCTCCCCTGCCAGGATTTAAAATGATGCAGAAAAAGAAGAACTGTTTTGCAGCTGGATTTCAGCATATAAAAATTGTATTTATATGTTAAATGGTAACAATGGTATTTATACCTATTGAAAAAACAGATTAAAGTGATAGGTATATGAGGGGTTTCTGTGTTGTTGTGTGGGGTTCTTTAGCAAATTTGAATTCAGAAGCCGGAGTTCTTCTTTAAGCTGAAGCAAGCTGAAATGAAATGAACTGGAGATGCTAGAGCATGGCAATTCTAGGCACAAGGTGCTAAAGCGCAGGGTTATTTAAACTGATTTTAAATAAGATTAGTCACTTCAAGAGAAATTATCTGTATGGGCAAGATCCAACTGCGACTTCTCCTATTTAGGCACCTATTGTCTATTGGTTATCATGTTTATTAATGCAATCTGTATGTTACATGTATACACCCATTTACAGTATTGTGGAATATTTTGGAATATATTTTGTTATTAATAATAATAATAAAAAGGATTCCTGTTATCTCAGTTGTGCAGAGATTACAACATGGTAGCCTTTAGGACCCTGAGAAAAATCTGTTCATGAGCCACTCTACCCCAACCGCTAGTATCCCTGTACTGATTACATGCAGGAAAATGCCACAATTGACTTGAAACTTGTCTGACGGATAAGCAAGGAGCATCTTCTGCAGCACATCAGCAAAGGGAGACTGCTAAATTCAGACTGACTGGAGATTATTGCAAAGAAAAAACATCTGTACAATTAATTTAAACTTTTTCTTTTCTTCAGAACTGAAGCATCAGCAGTACATGAAATCTTTTATTTTATTCCATCTCTCTGTTCCAAATGTTCTGCTGAATTTGGAGTTCCCCTCTGAAGACTGCAGGCTAGGCAGCATTATATTTTACCTGCTGAAGCTTCCATATCAGCAATGATGAAGGATGCAAGTGCTACCCCGTACCCTTATGAGCTGGTGCCAACTGAAATGGATAACTTGTCCCTGTTTTCCTGTAGCAATGACTCTACTGGGATTACCAGACTTTACCAGCCTTCTCCTGCAGCTGGGTGCAATAGTTCAGTATATGGCTCTGATCAAACACCACCATTGCTGGTGGACGCATGGCTAGTACCCCTGTTCTTTGCCCTTATCATGCTTGTGGGACTAGTAGGTAATTCCCTTGTCATATATGTCATAAGTAAACACAGACAGATGAGGACAGTAACTAACTTTTATATAGGTAAGCATAAAAACCTTAAATTATTGCTTTATTCACTAAGTAGAAGCAGCATGCATAACTGGCACACCAGTGACCCACTACCTCAGATGAGTATAAGCTCACACTGGCAGTGCACCATTCATAAATTGCTGTGTCTGTGTTTTTTTTTTTTAATAATGATTTCTTACCTTTTATTAGCATCTGTTTAGTAATAAGTATTATTTCTGAAGCCTGCATATACTTTCTGTTACTGTGCTGAGGTGCAGAATATACACATGCTGGGACTTTGTGCACTATATATGTTACTTAGTACAGGTATGGGACCTGTTATTCAGTGTTCAGGGATCTTTCTGTAATTTGGATAACTTTTCTTAAGTATACTCAATAATAATTTAAACATTAAATAAACTCAACAGAATTGTTTTGCATTCAATAAGGATTAATTATATCTTTTTTGGGATTTGGGTTCAAGTACAAGGTACTGTTTTATTATTACAAAGAAAAAGAAAATCATTTGTAAAAATCTAAATTATTTGACTAAAATGGAGCCTTTGGGAGATGGCCTTTCCATAACTTGGAGCTTTCTGGATAACAGGTTTCTGGATAATGGATCCTATTCTTGTAGAAGTAACATCTAGCAGCCAATTAACAAAGCAACAATGAAGGCATCATTTCAGTACTATAGACTAGTTTATTATGCCTGATCATACCTTTCATAATTAGTAGTGATGAGCGAATCTGTCCCATTTTGCTTTGGCGGAAAATTTGCGAATCTTTCAAAAGATTCGCAAATGGCGAAAATGTCACGCGCCAAAAAAATTGTCGCCCGCGATTATTCTTTTGTTGCTAAATTTTTAGACACGTGACTATTCTTTTGACGCCCGTGACTTTTCTTGTGACATTTTTGGGACGCGCAACTATTCTTGCGACAATTTTTGGATGCGCAGCGAATTGTTCTGTGGCAATTTTTTTCATCCTCTTCGCGAAACAATCCGCCAATGGCGAAATGCGCAAAATTACACGCGAATCCATGCCTGGCGAAACATTTCGCCCATCACTAGCAACAAGCCACAGAGCACTTATTAATGTTATTGTGGGGGTATTGTGGTCAGTTGGTAACAATCAATGGTAATAGCTACCTAAATTCTTAGTTTCATACCTTAATTCACCAGAAAATTGCCTTCTCCCATGTGGCTGGAAGATGCACCTACAGTTTAGGAATTAATCTGTACTTGGTACTGGTGGGCTCTGAGGCTGGATTTGATTCAAATCCAGGTTGCCTGCAAAATAACAATTAATATATTTTTTCTCTTAATCATCAAGTGGTACATTTAATATGTGATATAAATTGCTGATCATCTATCTGTATTATTTTTATATAGCACTTACTTTTGCCAAATTCATTCTACTTCATTTCACTGTAATCTATATGGGATTGCACTACATAATTTGCTGTCTTATTTCAGTTTCTGCTTGTCAGACAGCTTCTCTGCCTGTTACATATGTATAGCTTGCACATGACATTCAGAAAAGAGAGTGGCTTTAAATCAAATGAAATGCATTTCTATCACTAGTCAGTTACATTATTTTAGACATAAGATAATTAATTCTATGCACTCCAACGGGAGTTAACAACTAAATTTAAATTGCAATAATAAATCAAGTGAAGACATTATTTGGCATTCATTTTTACTATAATCCAAAAAGTACTGATATTTATTCCTATGGTGAGAGCTTGCACACAGCATATTCATATTTTTTTTTTATTATGCATTCAGCATGTTTTAGTAGAGCATGATAGGTCAACAGGTGTTGATTGGATTTTCCCTCTGTTAATACAGCAGTATAGATAAAAGGAAGTGGGTAGCAAATATGGCACTCTCTATAAGTGAAATTTCGAGCTAGGTGCTTTACAGTATGTGTCACGATGTATATGCACAGTTTCTCTGCTACCCACCTTCATTCACTAGCAAAAGCCTGATGCCTGGTGATTCTTCAGATGTAAGTTGCTGGTAACCTTATAAAAATATAGGCACAGCCAGAACTGTTTTCCCCATTAACCCAGCTAATCAACTGCAGTAGCAGTTAATAGCTCTGGGAAATGTACTTTTTGAAAACTTTCAGAAGTTAAGTGCTATTTTCAGCCATAACCAGACTTGAGTTAGGTAGATGTACAGCACTAAGGGGTTTGTGTAATAGCATGGACAAGGTTTCCTCAAATCCAGTAACTAATCAGATGTTTTCTATTAATACTGCAACGGACCAATAAATAGTGATGAGTGAATCTGTACTGCTTCGCCAAGAAATTCACGAAACTGTGGAAACATTTATGGTCTTCAATACAAAGATATCTGATGCCCACCCCAAAGGTTATTTTGTGAAAGTAACTTTGCCCTTGAGGCTCATACTGATGAGCGTTTCTTCTTGCACTCCCCTGCGGTGGAGTATGAGCCCCAAGGGCAAAGTACTCGTGAGTACAAGGCCTGAGGTTATTGGCTTTATAGATGCACAGACTTTTTTACATGGCTATTTTTTTAGTATTGGACTACCAATTTCACAAAGAACTGTGTTTCAAGGTGTTATCAGACAAAAGTTAGACATATGTTCATACACATCTAAATGGTAAATCATTGTATATTTTTATTTTTTTTGTTTTTTTTCTGGTTAACTTTTCCTACTGGTAGTGAATGTACAGTAGTCACAATGACTATAGTAGTTTTTCACGAAAGACCATGACTGATGCAGTTGATATATTGCCATGATTAGGATTCAAGGGTTATTTTGTCCATTGTCTTATTTTTACATCCACACTATTTACTTTCCTGTAATCAATTTAATGATCATTTTTCAGTCCCTCTGGTACAAGTGCTAGAGCTCGAACGGGCACAAGAGAACGTACCTTAGTGCTCACATACTAAGCATTTGCACCTCTGGTATGGGTAGGGGGTTGGAGAGGGATTAGATTTTGTAGGATCCCTCAAAACCTGATCAAAATATCCAGTGTAATTTAGGGGTGCTCTCTATCACCCTTTAGCCCTAGCACTTCCACCCATCAAGTGTAAATAAATGGGAAATTCAGCTTTGAAGGAAGTGTGTCTTTGCACAGAAGCATAGAACTGTAAGTAGGGCTGAAGCTTTTCTAAAACCTTATAATTCATTGTTAAGCGTCTCTTTTATTCTCCCTCCTCCGATATGTATGTTATTTTTTCTTTCTGGATATGAACAATTATCTTTTATTATCACTAAAAAACCAGATTACGGTACAGCATGTCCTGAAATGGATAGTAGAATTGAAAAATTATGCTATAAATAAGCAAATGTCCTTTTGGATTATCTTTGTTGGGTTTGAGTACAGACTGCAAACTAGCTAAACAGATATAATTAATAACACCACATAGACCCGGATGTCAGGATTGCAAAAATAATACCACTTGAGAGATAATAAGGCAGTTTCCTTATCTACTAATTAAGAATTGGAAATAGGAACACAAAATAATTAAATCAGGTCATTGTGAAAAGACACTGTTTAAAAAAAGGGCCAACCAACACAGTTCTAGACACTGGGCAAATTTGCACCTGGGCAGTATCCAATGGAAACCAATTAGATAATTGTGTTCAATGTTTAACTTGCATCTGGCTGAAAAAGCTAATCGCTGATTGGTTGCTATGGGTTATTCTATGGGTTTCAAGAAATCTGACAGTGTTTATAAATAAGCCCTAGTTACTATTATTAATTATAATAAAAATAATGGTTATATTCTGGTACCTTGCTGAATCAGTCCTAAGAAATTTTAGCTGTTCTTTGGTTCTTGCATAACTACCCATAGCTCAATGGATAATGTAGCTGTTAAATATTACAGGTATAGCAAGGCATTAAAAAAACAAAATAACCATATCAAAGATACAATCAAAAAATCCATAAAAAGGCCATGTCCCATTTAGAAAGTAATAACTGAAACGAGTCAAACAGTGTTATAGAGCAGACACTGTATACAAGATTAATTGCATTAATAACCATATTATTGTGCAATTGTGAGCACATACGTGCAGTAGAATTTGCCAGCATTATAATGTATCTTAAAGGGTGGAAATATTTGCGTGTTACTTCTCACTATAAATAAAAGAAGAATTATTAACAGTATGGCCTGGTTCATAGCAACTAATATGACATTTTTGTGATTCTGACTGCCTTGTACCAAAAAAAATGTTTCTGTTTTATTTTTTTCTTAAATGTAAAATACTGCACACTAGAACATAAGTGCATCTCAGTTTTTCTGTGGGAAAAAATGGGATAATGAAAGGAAACACATCTATTAACAATGGTGACTATTTGATGTATGACTCTGGAAACAGGTAAAGGTTTTCCAGGCTGTCACAATTAACACATATATATTTTCTCTCCTTAGGTTCTACTATGTTATTCCCAGGTTGGCCGTTTCACTCTTGTTCTAACCTGGCTTGTTTAGCTGTTATGCAAAGGTTGCTTTTAAATTCCTCTCTCCCTTCTTAGCTGGTGTTGTCTTACACATGATTTTTTACATGGGGCTTAGCATGTAGGATAATGTTTAGTTATCTCTGTGGGCTTCAATATTAATGAGAGACATATTTAGCTACTCTATGCAGCTGCATGTGTTTTAATATGGGAATAAGTTTTCTATATGCAATGTTTTATTTAGGTCCTCCACATATGGTGTATCAGTGACTGTATATTTCTTTCCCTTGCTATCTCTTTTCTTGCAGATGCCTCACTACTGTAGCTATTGATTATAGGTCTTTTTCAGCAGGAGAAAAGGTGGATATACCAGCACCGATATCTTACAAAACAAATGATAATTGGAGACGGTATGCAGGGAGACTAGGCGACCAATATTGGTACAGGTATGGGATCCCTTATCCGGAAACCCGTTATCCAGAAAGTTCCGAATTACTGAAAGGCCATCCCCCATGGACTCCATTATAAGAAAATAATTCTTATTTTTAAAAATAAATTTTTTATTAATATTTTTAATAATAAAACAGTTGATCCCAACTAAGATATAATCAATCCTTATTGGAGGCAAAACAATCCTGTTGGGTTTAAATGGTGTGTAAAATATTTTTTAGTAGACATAAGGCATGGAGATCCAAATTATGGAAAAATCCAGGTCCTGAGCATTCTGGATAACAGGTCCTATACCTGTAAAAGCCTTGGATATTGGTCGTCCCGTTGGTCAGGCAGGACTGAAAATTTTGATCGTGAAGGTGCCCCAACATCTTAAACTTAGGGGCACATTTACTATGGGTCGAATCCGAGTCCGAATTGGAAAAATCCGATTTGAAAACGAACATTTTGCGACTTTTTCGTATTTTTTGCGATTTTTTCGGCACCGTTACGACTTTTCGGAAATTATCGCGACTTTTTCGTTACCAATACGATTTTTGCGAAAAAACGCGAGTTTTTCGTAGCCATTTCGAAAGTTGCGATTTTTTCGTAGCGTTAAAACTTGCGCGAAAAGTTGCGCTTTTTTCGTACGAAAAAAACGCAACTTTTCGCGCAAGTTTTAACGCTACGAAAAAATCGCAACTTTCGGAATGGCTACGAAAAACTCGCGTTTTTTCGCAAAAATCGTATTGGTAACGAAAAAGTCACGTCAATTTTCCGAAAAAATCGCAAAATACCGATCATTACGAAAAAAACGCAATCGGACGCATTAGTAAATGTGCCCCTTAATGTTGAATCGTCAGATAGGGGTAAAGAATTCCTTTGCTTTTACCTGAATATCTGATTCAGCTCTTAAAGTTAGTAGAGTGGACAAATGATCTTTCATGGGAAAGATCATAATTGAAGTGAGTATGGCCACCTTAAGCATTTTATAATCTGATTTACTACCCATGTCTCTTTCAATAGAGTTTTGAGTTAACTCTTCCTCCAAGCGAGCGTGACTATGTTCATATGCCTGTGTTATTACTTTGGTGTGAGCTTTGCCTCTAATATGGAACACTGTATCATACATACTGTAATTTCCCATTCAAGGACAACTCCATGTCCAGATTTTATGTGTCTTCTCAGGTAGTTTAGCTTGTCACTTAAAGGAGAATGCAAGTCAAAATTTATAAAGCATACTGCCCAATAGTCCTCCTATTGTTTAGTAAAAACGCCACACTTTTGGCTCACCTAATCAAATATTTACTCAGTCACACTTACTTCACATTTTCTAGAACAGGCAGCCATCTCTAAAAAGGTATTCTCCCTTCCTTTCCCTCCTTGCTTCATACTGCTCATGTGTTTCATTCCCTCCCCCCCTCCCCTCTGCCAGATCCGCTTCTGATTGGCTGGTGGGCATGTGTAGCTCAGAACAGGAGACAGGATCAAGTTACACACATGCTCAGAGAATAGGAAGGCTGCAGCTGGCACCTACAGGAAGGGGAGAGAGATTTCAGTGATGTCACTGTAGTCTTCACACTGCTGTAGGCTGCCAGCACCATATCTCAGAGAAGCAAGCAGGGATCTGGGAATTTAGATATGCAGTAAGTACTTAAAAAGAATGCCTTTAGACTTACTTTTAATTCATATTAACCTTTCATTGTCCTTTAAAGGTTCTTCAGATGGAAGCATTGGAGCAGGGCTATACCCATGGTTTTCATGCCTATGCATTTAAATGTTTCCATGCAAGCTGCCAATTATTCACTATACCATGCTTTTGGGCTAGATTATAAGCAAATAATGATGTCACAAAAAATTCTAATCAAAGGATGATGTCACACAAATAAGTTTTGAAAATGGGAGACAAGACAAAGATAAATTGACATCCACATTTTCTTTTTTTTTGCCACCTACAACACCTGAATTATAATCTTAGGCAACCATAGTACTTTCAGCATATCAGAGCAGGGATCCCCAACCTTTTTTTTTTTTACCAGTGGGCCACATTTAAATTTAAAAAGGTTGTGGTGTGCAACATGTTCCCACTGGTTGGTGATCAGTGCACTAGAGAATATGAGAAAATGTTGATGTATGGGTAGTTCCTAAAAATGGTGAAAGCATGTGCCAAGCTTTTTCTACCAAACTTTGCTGCAGAATAAAACAAGATTATAGTGATAACAAACAATAATGTTATAATACCAAGGAACTGGGTATTATACTGTATTGATGTTGGCTGTTTCTATGCCTAGACAAGGATGGATATTTTTCGTATTATTATTATACTTGTGTATTACAGAAATGATACATCATTTAATGATGAGCACCTTAGCATTTCCTGCTACAGAAAATGGCATTCCTTGCATTAAAGAAGACATAAAAAAGCATTCTTTACTTGATCGGATTAGGTGTTTATTTATAAAGAATCCTGCCAGTTGCTATTTTCTGTTGCTGACTCATCCCATGAAATTCTTCAATTATATTGTACATTTTAAAGAAGCTTTTCCCAAGTCTTTTATCTCTAGCTGAAAAATTGTCACACATACCAAAAAGATTAGCTTTTGATATCATTTTTGTTTTCCTGCATCTCCTAGCTTTGTTTTCCTATCTTCAGAATGGCTATGAATAATAAAAATCTAAATAATAAAAATAAGCAGAATATCCAAAGCAATATGTTCTCGTGAATAATTCACACCCCTATAATTCCTGTGGCCAAGAATTAGTTTATTCCACGCTCAAACCAACAGCTCCAGTGGAAAAGGGGTTCAAACTAGTCACTGAAAAAATTGATGATTTTATGAAAAGTCAAATAGTAAGAAGCTGACTTGAAATAAGATGCTCCTAAGTAAAGAAGTTAACTCCTGCATTCTTGACTCACCTACTTATTACACTAAGGGGCAGGTTTATTAATGTTCATTTTGTTTTTTTATTTCTAACGCTAAAAACTTAATTTTTTGTTATTTATCATGTAGAGGTCATATAGAAGTTAATGGAAGCTGTCCTTATCAGGTTGTAAAATATTTATTTAATTCAAAGTTTTCATGATTTTTATTTGTTCGTTTGTAATTGCACAAAAGGTTTCAAGTTTTTTGTATTCTTATCTTCTTCGCGTTTTTATTCATTCATGTTTTTTATATTCCAATTTTTTAATAAATTAGGAGACAGTTATGCTTTTTTGAAAAGTGAGCTTAGTCATGGTAGAAAAAAAAACAAAATTTACACAAATACAAATTTTAATACATATGCTCCTAAGTTTTTTACTGAAATACATTACAACTGAGAGAAATCCATGCCGAATGTTGACATTTTTTGAACCTCTCCACTAATAAGATGTGTATGTTTGTGCAATTTATTGTATTTAAATTTATTTAATTTATATATTTAAAGCTTCACAGTGAGACAATATATATTTGTATAAGGGTCTAGGGAATAGTTATCTTATTAGTAGTCTGCTGATATACACTGGGTACATAAGATAGAAAAAGTTGTATTAAGTCCTTAGAGATAAGGAAAGAAATATGAGCAACCACTGTTTATTATTATTTTATTTTTCCCCAAAGCAAAGAGTAAAAGTTAAGGATGTCAATAAGGTCCCAGTAGAGCAAAAACTATGGATCCCCTCCATAATTGTATCCAATCACTTATACACTCCCAAGACTCTGAGTTCCCAGCATTATATGAGAACTGCATAAGGACATTCCAAACCTAATGGCAGAAGGCTGGGAAGAAACTACTGATGACCCATTTGCCTACCTTGTGTCAGGAAGGAACAAACACAACCAGTGTAAATTCCTTTACAGGTTGTACATTACACCACAAAAACTACACTCCGTACATGTCCCAAATGCAACCACTCTCCAGCCCATTGGATGTATATGTAGTTAGTGGGACTGCCCCAGCATTAATAAATACTGGGAAACATGCCACCAATATCAGACATTAAGCTAATTACAGGTATCGGACCCCTTATCCGGAAACCCGTTATCCAGAAAGCTCCGAATTACAGAATGCCCGTCTCCCATAGACTCCATTTTAATCAAATAATTCAGAATTTTAATACCGATTTCCTTTTTCTATGTAGAAATAAAACAGAACCTTGTAATTGATTCCAACTAATATATAATTAATCCTTATTGGATGCAAAACAGTCCTATTGGGTTTAATTAATGTTTTATTGAATTTGTAGTTGACTTAAGGTATTGAGATCCAAATTACGGAAAGACCCCTTATCCGGAATACCCTTGGTCCCGAGCATTCTGGATAATGGGTCCTATACCTGTACAAGATGTCCTAGAGCAGTGATCCCCAACCAGTGGCTTGGGGGCAACATGTTGCTCACCAACCCCTTGGCCCCCAAACCAGGTGCTTTGGGGGTTGCACCAACCCCCAAACCAGGTGCTTATTTTTGAATTCCTGGCTTTTGGGCAAGTTTTGGTTGGATAAAAACCAGGGGTACTGCCAAACAGAGCCTCCTGTAGGCTGCCAGTCCCCATAGGGGCTACCATATTGCCAATCAAAGCCCCTATTTGTAATCCCAGGAACATTTTTTTATGCTTGTGTTGCTCTCCAACACTTTTTACATTTCAATTTGGCTCACAGGTAATAAAGGTTGGGGATCCCTGTCCTAGAGGAACTGGCAAATGTAAACAAAGCAGCTTGCACCCTAATCAAAATATTGTTATCATAGTAAGGGCTGTCCAGATAAAAATTACAAAATCGAGGATGTTAGTTAGGTAAGAAATCAAATTTGTGGTAGAATTTACCTTTCCCCATTGCAAGCTCTGCAAGGCAGGGACATCTTCCTTCTATGTCTCATGCCACATGGCACTTATTCTCTGTGAATTAATACTTGTTTATTGTATTTATTATAACACTTGTCCACCCTATGTGTATTTGTGTATATTGTAAGATTCTACAGTGCTGTGTTTCCTTGTAGTTCTTTATAAATAAAGTTATACATACATACATACATACATACATACACAAAATAATGCTAACATCATTATGTGCTGCATGGGACATACCATAAACAGGAAGCTGTGGGACTAGCAGGTCAGTTTGCATCAATACATTTTTAGCCATATGAAATAAATAGAAGATTATTGACTCTTCTTTATACCACAAGCATGTGGTAGTTGGCTGTCTTGCAAGGATACAGAACCAATTAATAAAATAAAAAAGCTTTTATTACACTACTAATTATGAAAGGAAATTAGTCTATCCCAAGTAATCGGTTATTCATTATCACACCTGGGTTTTCTAGCACACAGTCCTAAATTGTTCAAATTTGAGTGTATATTAAGAAGTTTGAGTGGCTGTGAGTTCTGAAGTGCTCTAAAGTGGCTCTGATGCAAAGAATTATGTTTCATTATCCTCTGTTGTTTGAGTGCATCACAATACATTTGAAGTGTATATCATAAAGCAAAGGTAGCATAAAATACACTCATTCACCATATGATGTCTTTTATATATTTTATCTCATATCTACCTGTGAGTCATGGCAAATACTTTGTTGCTAAGATAAGGAAGGTCAAATTGCATCCCCATGTGCATTAAAAATGCTCAAATATTGTGTAGGTGCAGTAAAAAAATACCAACCAATAAGATGTTTGCTTAATACAGGTGATTGGTAAATTTTACCTGCTGATTAGATGCTATAGGTGAATACATCTGTAGCAATGGGCAGGTGAGCTTGATTGATACAGAACACCCCACAATCCACTGGATCCCCCTATCATGCCCCTCTGTATAGTACTTACACCACAGGCACATCATGTTACCCTCATTCTTGCCTACTGTGTTTTGCAGGCTACGTATATATAAATGTACTTAGAGAATGTTTGCCCAATATCATTGTGCAAATGTCCCATCTAATACTTGATTAAGAATGCAGACGGCACATTCTGGAGATGATTTTGGCTTTAACGTTGATGATAAACTCAAGTATGTAAACTGTAAAAAAAAAAATTTTTTTGTTTGGGTATAATTTTTGCATTATCAATACTAGTGACTGTCTACAAGTTTAAAAGATACATGGGTTTCTATAATTCATGGAAACCTGGCCCTATCACAAGTAATGGAAGACTAAAACGTTTTAAAAAAATCCCCTCCTGAGCTACTGTCTAATTGTTCTTTTGGTGTTTAATCCTCTCCTATCCCTCCCTCTGTTGGGATTCCTCAAGGCTGATCTGAGCACCTTATTCTTTTCACTGTTACTTCCTCCCTTGGCAAACTAATCAATTCATATGGTTTACAATGACACCTCTACACTTATTAACTATAATAACATTTCTCTCTTCTCTCCTAATCTCAACCCAGATGTCTTAACTCTGTTGGTTCTTGCCTATCAACAATTTCTACTTGAATGGTTCTTTTTCCCCATCCAATAACCTTAACATCCATTAAATTTCCATTACAGCTATTGGCACCGCTATCACCCTGTCTCCTCAGGGCTGGTGCCTTGATTTGTATCCTTCATTCTGCTCTGTCTTTCAGTCCTCATCTCCGATCAATAACTAAATAATGTAACTTACACCATTTTCAGCAGTATTTCCAAAATATGGTAATTTGTTACTCAAGATTGCATCATCATTATGGCATGTAATGACTATTGTAACTCTTTAATTGGCCTTCCTCTCCAGAAACTGTTACTTTTCCAGTTGTTGCCAGGCTCATACACCTTAGCAACTGGACTTAAAATTATCCTGTAGTTTCTTTCAATTGCTTGTTTCCTCCGTTATGCACCTCAGTAAAACTGCACTTACAAATGCAGCTTCCACCTCCGCTCAGCTACACAAAGTGGAGCCCAGTAGGGGATGGCCCAAAAACACAAAAGCAGGCGGAGATCTACTTCCCAGCACCTCACTCATCTCTTCATACGCACACATTCAAGATTTGGGTAGTCTATAATTCCCTTCCATGTTCCATCCAACTTTCTCCCAATCTTTCTACCTTTTAATTAATCTTAATTAAAACACATATCTTTAGAGAAACTAACCCTCATCTAAAATAATATAAACTCCTACCACTTCTCTCACATTCCTGGTCTGCCCGTTCTCATGTTTTGTGTCTCATACCCACTTTTCCTTTTTGATTGTATTTAGCAGGGCCCAATTTCCTCTTGTATAAGATATTGGTTGTATTGTGGTATGTAATCTTAACATTCTGTGTATACACCCATTTATCATAAAGCATGTAAAATATGAAGGCACATTTAAAAATATGTCCATTAGAATTCTAGAAATATTGAAAATAAACTTAGGAGGTAGTTCCACTTTATTAATCAATGTGACATGCATAAAAGTATTTCTATATACGGTATATCAATTGCAAAAAATCTTCAATATACTCAATCCTACTTCTGGATGCAAGCATCCAAGTTAAGATTTTCTTACTTACCTAGTGGAATTACCTGTGATTATTAAGATATAGTAATACTGGAACAATATTATTGGCATTATCTTAAAGCTACTGGAGATGGTGTAACTGTGCAGGCCCTCATTTTTTTTCTGAGCTCCCACAGGTGATTCAAAAATGCAGAGCACCTGCAACGCTGAAAAACTGCAGGTCATCCATCATTTCGGAAAAACGTTATTACTATGGACAAAGCATGACAAAACATAACAACCTTGCTTTAAATCAGATAATGGAGCATACCTTACTAGGTATTTAAGTAAAGATGGTACTGGTCAGGGCTGCCACCTTTCCCTTTATTGTTATAGGATACCTGTGTGTGTTTATGGAATTGCACTTATTTATCCTTATCTTATTGCTAAGTATTAAACTTAGTCGGCAGCTTATCAGCCTGTGTATGGGGCCCTTGGATGGACTTGTGCAACCAATATCTCGCTAAAAATTGGCCAAATGACTGTCTATGCATTTTGTTTTTATAATGTATTTTACATAGTTCTAGAGATGACCGTTATTGATTAAGTGCTTTCTTTTATAACTATATATGTGTGTGGTTTTCTTTTATAGAGATGTTTTAATATATATGTATATAAAACATCTCTATGCGCCTAGGACACGGGCAGTATATATAATGTAACTACTTCTCTTTGTATGCTTGCCATTCATTTCTTCCAGGAATGCTTCTATAATTGTCTTTCCATATTGCTAAATACTGTCACTGCTGCATTAAACAGTGCATTATATATTTATATTCACTTGAGAAGGTGATAATTATAAGTAATTTGCACATTTGTAATTACTTCCTTGTCAAAATATCTTTTTCTTTATTGCTATCTTTGCACACAAGTGTTATCTGGAATAACAGAAGAGTTTCTATTCAAGCCATGGTCTTCCTTAATGGGTTTCCATATTGTAAAATAGTGCTGCTGGATTTAATTTAGTTAAGGAAAACACTATTCCAGCTGAGCTTTATTGCGTCTGTTTGTAGAGGCCTTTAGCAGATTTAAAGGAACAGTAACACCAAAAAATTTATATATTTCAAAGAAATTAAACTATAATGTACTGCTGCCCTGCACTGGTAAAAGTTTTGTGTTTGCTTCAGAAACATTACTAGAGTTTATATAAATAAGCTGCTGTGTAGCCATGGGGGCAGCCATTCAAAAGAAGAAAAGGCACAGGTTATATAGCAGCTAACAGATAAACCCTGTAGAATACAATGGTGTCGTATCTGTTATCTGCTATGTAACCTGTGCCTTTTCTCCTTTTTTCCAGCTTGAATGGCTGCCCCCATGGCTACACAGCAGCTTATTTATATAAACTATAGTAGTGTTCCTGAAGCAAACACACCAGTTTTACCAGTGCAGGGCCAAAGTACATTATATTTCAATTACTTTAAAACACTTTCATTTTTTGGTGTTACTGTTCCTTTAAAGAGCACATATCACAGAAATTTGTTGCCCCCACCAAGGTTTGGGCTAACTGTCCCTGCATTCCAGATGGGGGAATTATTATTATTATTTATTTTTAAAAAAGGTCCCCACTGTGTGCTGTGCCCCTGAACTGGAAGGCCACTCCTGGTGTGAGTGACCATGTTGGACACACTCATGTGCATAATGTGGAGTTACTTAATATGCACGTATGTGTTGCCCAAAATCCTTGTTATATGAATGTGCAGACTGAGCAAGCTGGGGCACAAGCTCATTATTTGCATGTATATGCCCCAGCATGGCTGCCATCATTTTAGGGGTCTCCCAGTGCAAAGGGCCAGTACACATAAACCCGCAGGTTTGGTACCCTTAAATCATTGTTCTTGCAGCTTGTATGCATGTCCCTTTCTGGTTTCTTTAATTGGATAATAATACAATAGGAGTTATACTAACAACATTTATGCAGTTTTATTCCAAGGAGGAATATATTCATGACGTTTTAAGCAAGGCGAAAGTGATAAACCAATTACTGAAAATTGGTGATTTGGGTGAATTGTCTTTTGACTATCCTTGTGAAATACATATAGAATATGGAGTATTGCATGGAAAAACACAATTGTGGTGTTTTACATGGGAAGTCTATTTACTGAAGTTACTGAAATTCAATTACTCAATTTTCAGGGTTCTGCCCTGTTCAGTAGAGGAGGGGGTGGCAGACCTCTGCCTTTACTATGTCTTGCATAATAGATAAATTTTTATGTGAAACAAAATAAATTGAATTTTTTTATCCTTTAACTGAGCTCCTTATCCCACAGGCTTTGAGTGAGACACAGAGTTGTCCAACCATTGTTATCACTTGCCGTGTTGCACAGAAATTTGTTCTCCTAATACAGATATGAGATGTCTGATCTGTAAAACCAGTGCCCAGAAAGCTTCAGATTTAAGAAATGCCATCCCAGTAGCCATTTTAATCAAATGACTCTATTTTTAAATAGGTTTTAAAATGATTTCCGTTTTCTCTTTAATAATAAAACAGTACCTTGTACTAAACTGATGTTGTTGTCAAGACAATCCTATTGGGTTTATTTAATGTTTAAAGGAGAAGGAAAGGTAAAAACTAAGGAAGCTTTAGTTTTCTAAATGTGGATCTGAGCCAATCAGCAGGAAGCTGACTCATAGGGGCTGATTTACTTACCCACGAACGGGTCGAATGGAGTCCGATTGCGTTTTTTTCGTAATGATCGGTATTTTGCGATTTTTTCGTATGTTTTGCGATTTTTTCGGATTCTTTACGAATTTTTCGTTACCAATACGATTTTTGCGTAAAAACGCGAGTTTTCCTATCCATTACGAAAGTTGCGTAAAAAGTTGCGCATTTTTCGTAGCGTTAAAACTTACGCGAAAAGTTGCGCATTTTTCGTAGCGTTAAGTTTTAACGCTACGAAAAATGCGCAACTTTTCGCGTAAGTTTTAACGCTACGAAAAATGCGCAACTTTTTACGCAACTTTTGTAATGGATACGAAAAACTCGCGTTTTTACGCAAAAATCGTATTGGTAACGAAAAATTCGTACAGAATACGAAAAAATTGCAAAACATACGAAAAAGTCGCAAAATGTTCGTTTTCAAGTCGGAACTTTTTCAATTCGGGTCGGATTCGTGGGTTAGTAAATCAGCCCCATAGTCTAACTAACTGAGCATGTTCACTTGGTCTGGGTGTCTGTGCAGGAGCGAGGCATTATGGGAACTTTCTTTACACAGCTCAGCTTTTTTTCTTGTTTCTGTTTGACTTCAGATCTTCTGAACAGGTGAAATATGGGGAGACTTAAAGGCACTATTGAAACAACTGAAGGTATTCCTGCAGCTTGAGATTAACTCTTTATTAGCCTTTCCTTATCCTTTAAATAATTTTTAGCAAACTTGAAGTATGGTGAACCAAATCAATATAAAATATCTTATACAGGTATGGGACCCGTTATCCAGAATGCTTGGGAACTGGGGTTTTCCAGATAAGGAAATTCCTAATTCAGATCTCCTACCTTAAGTCTGCTAATAAAATTACTTAAATAGTAATTAAACCCAACAGGACTGTTTTGCCTCCAATAAGGATTATTTAAATCTTTGTTGGGATCAAGTACAAGCTCCTGTTTTATTATTACAGAGAAAAATTAAATCATTTTTAAAAATGTGAATTATTTGATTACAATCGAGTCTATCGGAGATGGCCTTTCCGTAATTCGGAACTTTCTGGATAATGGTTTTCTGGATAAGTGGTCTGATAGCTGTACCTATTGCTGGGAATCACACAACTACCTTTTTGTCTCTTAGTTAGTGGTGATATGACTGCTTAAACCTAATCTGCTAGACTGTGGGTTCCAAAAACTCCCCACTGAACCATGATTCGCAAGCAGTTAGCAGAAGAGTATCACATTGAACTTCCAAGGTGGAAGCTTGTCCTATTAACTACATCATGTTGCCTGGCTCTGCCATATGACCAACATGCAACTTTGTATGTTTTTATTAATTCAAAAAGCACCTTTACGAATTTATTCTGCTGTATAAAACCAATTTGTTACTGGGCATTTGTCTTGAAAATGGAGCACTTACAACATAATAGGTGCTAAGAACGAATCCTGCTCATACTTTTTTATTCCTAATAGGCTATTCAAAATCACTGGTCAATGATAAAAGATGTGTTTTAAAGTAATTAGAAATACAGAGCTGTTACAGGGCATATTTGAGGATAGAGGTCAGGACAGAGTAAGAGAGCTCTTTGTATGTATTATTATTTTATAGGTGTTGTGTAAAGTCAAAATATTTTTTTAACATATAACTTTTGTATCTATTCATCCAGCACCTACAAATAACATTTTTCTTTGAAACAAATGTCTTATTTTATATGAGAGGTTTTCATTGTACAATCCTGTGGGGAGCCTGTTTATCGAAATTGCAGCACTCCCATTTCATATTTATAAAACCGCCTTTATTTCACATATGGCACAGACACAGCAATGTTTCGGACTTCCTGGTCCTTTCTTAAGCTTATAAAGAATCATTTAAGACACCTGCAGCTCACTTATATATTTAAATATAACATTGCCCCCTAGTCATTATCCAGTTATATAATGTTCACATAGTGTTTGATACAAAATAACCCCAACAAATCCCTTTAATACATCCCTTTAACAACATACAATGTTACCCTTTACCAACTAATTCATAATATACAATTTGCAAAAATTAATACATTCTCATAAATAGTAAAGGAAAGATGGGGCCTACTTTGCTTCATTTTTTCCCATGCATTTGCTGATTCTCGGTAGCCACTAGGGATAAAAAGTAAAAACATAATAAATAGTTAAAAACAATCTGCGCCACATTTATATCAGTGGGCCTAATTCATACTATTTATTCAGACCCCTGGGTATTAGTGTTCCTAGTCTCCTAATCCAACTTGCTTCACATTTCAAAAGTTGTTCAATTCTATCTCCCCTGTTTATATCCCTGTTGCTCACTTGCGGCAGGGGGCAAACTTTAATGGACTAGACAAATGTAGGCACAACTGTATTCACAGGGCAAACACAGGTCTCTACAATTCTTTGAAAACACAGACTTTATTTCTGTGCAGGGCACAGTGCAAACTGCAACATCATGGCAGACTGCACTGTTTTGGACTTTGCACCCTGCGCTGAGCGCTTATGCCTGGCATCCAAGCTGTAATAAATATATTTTACTCGTATCTATAGCATACATTTTGCATTTCATACTTTATTTTCTGTCTGTTAAAATTTGAAACCATCTGAGCTAATAATCACAATTCCCTTGTGGTCTTAATCTTTCCAGCCAACCTTGCCACTACAGATATCACCTTTCTGGTATGCTGTGTGCCTTTTACTGCCACTCTTTACCCACTACCCAGCTGGGTATTTGGAGATTTCATGTGCAGATGTGTTAACTATCTCCAGCAGGTAAGATTTTACTTATTCTCTATCATTTTCCCCATGAAATTGGTATGTAATTTGCCTTTGTTCCACGATATGCCCACCTATAAATCAACTGCCCCCTAGGCTTTTTTTAGAGCCTGTACAGAGAGATTTCATACATCTCTGTGAACATAAGTTTTCCACAGGTATTGAATATCCAGCACATTGGCATTCTGCTGTGTCTTTCTTTTACCTTTTCCTCTAGTTTGGAGCCTTTTTTGTTTTTTTTTTCTGCTAGGGTTACTTTTTTGGCCTTAGTGCACTATACCCCCAGAATGAATACTTAACCAACAGATAGTTTATATTATGTTAAGTGAACTAATAAAGAATCTCGCCAAACTGGAATATATATCAGTAAATATTGCGCTGAGCTCTCCAGTTTGGAGTTTCAGCAGCTATCTGGTTGATAGGATCTGAATTACCTTAGCAACCAGGGCGTGGTTTGATTGAGAGACTGAAAAATGAATAGAGGAGAGGACCTGAATAGAAGAATATGTTATCAAAAGCAACAATAGCAATAAAATTGTAGCCTTACAGAGCAATATTATTTTGGCTTTGAAAAATGCAAAGAGTCAGAAGAAGAAAGCAAATAATTCAAAAACGATAAAAAATAAATAATTTAATAATAATTAAGTTGATAAGAACTGGCCATTCTGTAACATACTTAAATAACAAAATGTGTAGTGCCAGATATCGTGGGACTTGATTTGGCAGCAGGGAGCAGACCAATTGGGAAACTGGGCAAGAACCAGAAATAAAGGGAAAACCGTTTAGTAGGGTATGTTCCAAGCCATAGAGTAATTTAATCCTGTGGGTCCTTTCATATGAATCAAACTTTATTTGTTTAAATGTATTATTAAAGTAGTATGATGGCATTTCCTTTGTTTTGTGGGACAATATTGGTTAATATTACACACTATTGCATTGAACTAATTTATAATTATTTGTTATTTTTCACTACTTAATATATATTATGTACTGTACAAAAGAATAATTATCATTAACCACATTTCCACATGAACTAAACTGTAGCTGTATGCTAGTTATTTACTACAGAAATGCATGTGATTATGCTACACCATGCTATGTTAGTGAGTAATCATTTCCCTTCTATGAATAATCCATGGTGAAATTTAGAGGTCTATGTATCTCCTTATACTGTAGATATTTTATTCAAGCTCTATTCAGATCCGCCTTGGTTGGATATTTCATCTGATGATAACAGAAAACAAAGTAGTTCTGAAAAAGCTCTTTATGCTCTATTCACTAAAATACAGGCTTCTTCATAGGACTAAAGCAAGAGAACCAGATTTTCAATTATAAGGTTTATTTTTATGTGCTGTACAGGAAATGAGAATTCTACTTTCACTTGCTGCAGGTCCCTTAAGTAATTTATACCCAAAATAAGCTTTTATCATACATTTATATGCGTACTGATTATAATTCACTAATCTGAAGTAAAACTGATCCTGTAAAATGAATAATGCCATGCTTTTTTTTTTTTTGCAGTCTTTTACATAGTTACATTGGGTTGAAAAAAGACCAGAGTCCATCAAGTTTAACCCTTCCAAGTAAACCCAGCACACACAACCTATACTGACCTATCTATACACTCACATACATAAACTATATATACCAACATCAGTACTAACTGTAGATATTAGTATCACAATAGCCTTGGATACTATGCTTGTTCAAGAACTCATCCAGGCCCCACTTATAGGCATTCCACTAGGAAGGGGTTTATTTGATGTTTAAATGATATGTTAGTAGACAAATTACAGAAACACTCCTTATCCTTATCCTTGACCTTGTGACTTTCGAATAGCAGCTTACTTGAAATTGGAGGCATAGAAAAATTTTGAAAGGCATTACACCCTATATCCAATCTAAAACCAGTTTTCACCCACATTTTTTCCAGTAAGCTGTTGGCTTAACGAAACGATTAAACAAAGCTGGGACAAAAATGTCATCCATTAAAACATCAAAGTCAGATGCAGGGGTTTCATTCACCTGTAACTGGGTCATTTGGTGATATTAGCTTTTCTTCATCTAGACTGCGCAGTTTCTAGGATTCATGCAATACACAGACCTTTCACTTCAAATGAACCTACTAAGAGCTAAAGTATTCATCTTACTATAATCACCACCTATTCAACTTCTTGTGGAGAATAGGGAATTATTTCAAACAATATTATTTAAAGACATTGGCATAAATGAGTTAGTCATTAAAATCTACATCATTACCCTGCTCAATAGGGTGCCAGAGGTGAGAATACCGCTGCCTGTTAGGCTGTCACATAGAAGCTGTCAAATTGGTATTCATGTAGCGACAGTGTATATGTACAGGTACATGTCATTTGTGTCAAATAATTTATTGCTGGGATGTGCATGAGCCTCCACCTAATAGGTTTAAAGAGAAATTAAAGAGAATTTTTTAATAAATATTCAGATGAGTCTACTACATCAAAAAAAATGTGATTGCCAGACTGACAATAGTCACATTTGTAGCTACTAAAGGGCCAATAAATGATTCCTGTTTGTCCAGCAACTAGAAATTAAAGAAAAAAAATAAATATATGTATATATATATATATATATATATAAATATGTATATTTCTTTTAGCGCTTTTAAATATTTAGTGTCAATTTAGTAAAAGTATGGGATCCCTTATCCGGAAACCCATTATCCAGCAAGTTCCAAATTACGGAAAGGCCATCTCCCATAAGCAAATAATTCTAATTTTTAAAAATGATTTCCTTTTTCTCTGTAATAATAAAACAGTCCCTTGTACTTGATCCCAAATAAGATATAATTTAATCCTTATTGGAGACAAAACAAGCCTATTGGGTTTATTCAATATTTAAATGATTTTTAGCCAACTTAAGTTATGGAGATCCAAATTATCTGTAGACCCTTCTTTGTTAAATCATTGTAAGATCCCTGTTTGTTATAATTTAATGTAAAGCACTGCAGAATTTGCTGGCACTATATAAATAAATGATGATGATACAAAGTAGGCCTTTGAGGCTGGCATGGCTATCCCCAGCTCTATATGCCAAATACATGAAGGTTATGTATGTATGTATATTTTTATTTATAAAGCGCTACTTGCTGTACAGTAGAATACATTACTACAAACAGGGTGTTAATAAGATAATAGATAAATACAAAGTATAACAATAAATACAGATAAATACAGCAGCAATAAGTTAAGAGTTGAGGACACAAGAGGGTGGAGGTCCCTGCCCCGTAGAGCTTACAATCTATATGGGAGGGTAACTAACAGACACAAATAGGCAAATATAAGTGCTGTAGGTCACAGTGGGTGACACTACAATATAAGTGCCAGTTCCCAGATCTAACACCAGGATAACATACTTACTAAATGGATTGATCTATATACAGCGCCATCCCCTTTACACAGCAGTGGAGGCCACTATAGAATGCTGAAGTGTACAATTTTGGTTTTTAAGCCCCCTGCAGGTGAACCTTCCCAATCATGGCTTAAGGTTGTGGATGGATGCACTTTTGCTGTAATTATTTGCCTGACTCTCCTATGTTACATAGGGGCAGATTTTTTAATTTTCATGCTCGCCTTTTGCCACAATTCATTACATGCACTATAGCAGGTTTTAGTTGGCAAGATTTTTATTCTACGCAAATTAGCTGCTCGTGCTTTAGGCAAGCGGCAAGGATTGCTCATGAATATTATGTGTGATACAGATCAGTAATCTCAATAAAGTAATTTAAATATCTTGTCACGCGGTATAGAACATTAGTCCCAAAGTCCTTCTGCTTATGGGAATTGGATTTCTGTGTTGCTGAAAAATGATAAGAAGGGGGATTGGATTCAAAAGCCATGATGTGGCCATAGGTTCTATTGTAATAAAAACTGAGTTTTCCTAAGTTAATTTAACAATCTGTGAGGAAGGTTGAGTTCAGTGTTATTCCAAAGGGGAAAATCTAAAACATTTAATTACAGTACAGGATTAAAAGAAATAACTAATAAAGAGAACACCAGACCTATATCCATTTCACTGGAGCAAATCCCCGCACATAAGAAGTTTCTCCCATAAATCGGCTATTTCTTCTTGTGTTATTCAGGGTTCTAAGCAGAAACAATATTATTGCACGTGACAGCATTTCAGCCTTATATTTCATATGTTCATATCTTTAGGAATTGATAGGTAAATGGGTAATCCTAATTTATACAAATGTGTATTTCCAGCTGACAAATATCCACATGCTCTTTTTGCCTATTGCAAGTACCATTTTCTGACTTTTTGGGTTTTTTTAGGTCACTGCACAGGCAACCTGCATAACCCTAACAGCTATGAGTGTTGACCGCTGCTATGTAACAGTCTATCCACTGCAATCCCTGCGCCACCGCACACCCCGAATGGCCATGGCAGTGAGTTTGGGTATCTGGATAGGTGAGCATATTCTAATCATTTATTAAGACAACATAATAGAAGCTGCAAAGTTTTAAAGGCCTAGTAACCAATGGCAACTTATCATCAAGAAGAACTTAATGGTCACCTAGTAAAAAAACAAACAACTGTTTGTGGGGCCAAACCAGGCACAAGATTTGCTTGTTTGGCGAGGTCACCAAAGAAGCAGATCTTTTTCCAATATGCCCACCTAGGGCAATATCGGGCTAATTTGAACTTTTGGCCCTAGGGCCAAGCGATTGAATTACAATGTCGGGCATAGGCACATAGCTTGGTTTCGTTTATCCATAGTCAATATATTTCAAACAAGTTTGATGTCGCTGGAGATGTAAATACAAACAGACCCTTAACAATGTAATGCAGTGCTTGTAAGATTCCATAATTAGGTCCCAGGGTACTGATGCTGGATACAAGCCACTCCATTTTCTTTGGCATATGTAGAGGTCATGCTTCGGGGTCTCTCTACATACAGGAAAATATATAATAAAACCCTGGCTAGTGACAACTCATTTCCGAAAGCAAAACTGGATGAGCACCTACAACTCAGGGGGAAAAAAATATATATATATACTGTAGTAGTTTTAAATAGATTTGTATTGCAGCACACCTTTAACCATTGTGTACAATGTGTGCCATATGATATAAGTGCTACGTGCCTTCGGTAGTGTTCAGGTATATGCTGGGATTGATTCTGATCCACTTTCCAGTTCTTGTCTCTATGAGAGCCAGGGCTGGATTTTTACCAGCTAGGGTACTGGGCACTAAACATCATTCAAAATGTACAGGATCTTTCCAGCAGTATTCAGATGTAAAGTAAGGCAATCTAGGTAATGTACACTATTCAGTGCATTTTCTTGGATTTTTTGGAAAAAATTTTTTTCCATTGCATTCCTTGATATTTGCCAGTTGGTCTAACTTTCCATAAGAGATACTGACACCAAAAATGAAACCTCTTTTTTTTACAACTATCATATCATTGTCTGTGCAAGTCCTTTATAAAAATGTCTCCTTAGTCCATTAGTGTTAAGGTCATGCTGGCAGGTTTAGGATCTTTAAGTAACAATTACTTGCAAAGGCAGCCGTATAAGCAAAAAATGATCTACATGACCTACAGTATGTACATTTATATTTTGAAGAGTATTTTTTAAGTGTCAGTTTTACTTTAAGGTGTTAAAAAAACTCTATGATGTAGGAGTTGTAGTTCCAGGGCAAGAAAACTTGCGTAATGATATTGCCACGATCATTTTAATTCCATGAAACTTCCTGCAAGACTTGCAGCCCAAAGCAAAACCCTTTCAGCCCTGCCATAAAATCAGACATTTGTCTGTTGATTGTTTGTTATTTCTATATGTAATACAGAAATGTTACTTTCTGTTTTAATGACCTTGCTTCTTTGATTTTCCTCCCAGGCTCCTTTGTATTATCCATTCCATTTGCCATGTACCAAAAGCTCAGCACTGGATACTGGTATGGACCTCAGACATACTGCATAGAAGCATTCCCTACAGTTTTGCACCAGAAAGCTTTCATATTGTACACGTTTCTTGCTGTGTACCTGTTGCCCCTACTCACTATCTGTATCTGCTATGCTTTTATGCTGAAAAGAATGGGCAGGCCTGTGGTAGAACCCATCGACAACAACTATCAGGTGGGTGTTTAACTGTCAGGTGCAAATGTATGAGATCAATAATAATGTTCCAATTTTACAGATAAGGCATAATTAACATTGACTAAATATTTACTGTAACAGCAAATACCCCTTATATTTAAATGTCTTTTAAAGACAAATGTATCTTTAAATGTTTCTCTTTAAACCAAGGTTTTCAGACAATTTCAGGTTCAAAAAACCCTTTGTAGCCCAACAGCTTTTTTATATAAATGTATGACCCTTACCACCTGCCTATTCAAAAGAGCATATATGCTATGTTACACTGCTATATAATCAGGGTGCAAGTAGCATAGTCCATTGCTGCAGGCTTTTATATGTTGTACAAAAACTGCTCTGCTCACCATAAAAAATGTATTAGTAATTCTGAAACCAACAACACATAGATCTATATATTATTGTTGGACTCAGTACTGATAATCTCTTTTGATGTACAGATCATTTTGCATTATATATATATATATATACAGTGGTGTGAAAAACTATTTGCCCCCTTCCTGATTTCTTATTCTTTTGCATGTTTGTCACACAAAATGTTTCTGATCATCAAACACATTTAACTATTAGTCAAAGATAACACAAGTAAACACAAAATGCAGTTTTTAAATGAGGGTTTTTATTATTTAGGGAGAAAAAAATCCAAACCTACATGGCCCTGTGTGAAAAAGTAATTGCCCCCTGAACCTAATAACTGGTTGGGCCACCCTTAGCAGCAATAACTGCAATCAAGCGTTTGCGATAACTTGCAACGTGTCTTTTACAGCGCTCTGGAGGAATTTAGACCCACTCATCTTTGCAGAATTGTTGTAATTCAGCTTTATTTGAGGGTTTTCTAGCATGAACCGCCTTTTTAAGGTCATGCCACAACATCTCAATAGGATTCAGGTCAGGACTTTGACTAGGCCACTCCAAAGTCTTCATTTTGTTTTTCTTCAGCCATTCAGAGGTGGATTTGCTGGTGTGTTTTGGGTCATTGTCCTGCTGCAGCACCCAAGATCGCTTCAGCTTGAGTTGACGAACAGATGGCCGGACATTCTCCTTCAGAATTTTTTGGTAGACAGTAGAATTCATGGTTCCATCTATCACAGCAAGCCTTCCAGGTCCTGAAGCAGCAAAACAACCCCAGACCATCACACTACCACCACCATATTTTACTGTTGGTATGATGTTCTTTTTCTGAAATGCTGTGTTACTTTTACGCCAGATGTAACGGGACACGCACCTTCCAAAAAGTTCAACTTTTGTCTCGTCAGTCCACAAGGTATTTTCCCAAAAGTCTTGGCAATCATTGAGATGTTTTTTAGCAAAATTGAGACGAGCCATAATGTTCTTTTTGCTTAAAAGTGGTTTGCGCCTTGGAAATCTGCCATGCAGGCCGTTTTTGCCCAGTCTCTTTCTTATGGTGGAGTCGTGAACACTGACCTTAATTGAGGCAAGTGAGGCCTGCAGTTCTTTAGATGTTGTCCTGGGGTCTTTTCTGGCCTCTCTGCGCTCTTGGGGTAATTTTGGTCGGCCGGCCACTCCTGGGAAGGTTCACCACTGTTCCATGTTTTTGCCATTTGTGGATAATGGCTCTCACTGTGGTTCGCTGGAGTCCCAAAGCTTTAGAAATGGCTTTATAACCTTTACCAGACTGATAGATCTCAAGTACTTTTGTTCTCATTTGTTCGTGAATTTCTTTGGATCTTGGCATGATGTCTAGCTTTTGAGGTGCTTTTGGTCTACTTCTCTGTGTCAGGTAGCTCCTATTTAAGTGATTTCTTGATTGAAACAGGTGTGGCAGTAATCAGGCCTGGGGGTGACTACAGAAATTGATATTGAAATTGAAAATTGAAATTGATAAACCACAGTTAAGTTATTTTTTAACAAGGGGGGCAATCACTTTTTCACAGAGGGCCATGTAGATTTGGAGTTTTTTTTCTCCCTTAATAACGTAAACCTTCATTTAAAAACTGCATTTTGTGTTCAATTATGTTATCTTTGACTAATAGTTAACGGTTTTTGATGAGCAGAAACATTAAAGTGTGACAAACATGCAAAAGAATATGAAATCAGGAAGGGGGCAAATAGTTTTTCACACCACTGTATATAGATATATATATATATATATATATATAGAGAGAGAGAGAGAGAGAGAGAGAGAGAGAGAGAGACTGAGAGAGAGAGAGAGAGAGAGACTGAGACAGAGAGAGAGAGAGACTGAGAGAGAGAGAGAGAGACTGAGACTGAGAGAGAGAGAGAGAGAGACTGAGACTGAGAGAGAGAGAGAGAGAGACTGAGACTGAGAGAGAGAGCGAGAGAGACTGAGACTGAGAGAGAGAGAGACTGAGACTGAGAGAGAGAGAGAGACTGAGACTGAGAGAGAGAGAGAGACTGAGACTGAGAGAGAGAGAGAGAGAGAGACTGAGACTGAGAGAGAGAGAGAGAGAGAGAGAGAGAGAGAGAGAGAGACTGAGACTGAGAGAGAGAGAGAGAGACTGAGACTGAGAGAGAGAGAGAGAGAGACTGAGACTGAGAGAGAGAGACTGAGACTGAGAGAGAGAGAGAGACTGAGAGAGAGAGAGAGACTGAGAGAGAGAGAGAGACTGAGAGAGAGAGAGAGAGAGAGAGAGAGAGACTGAGAGAGAGAGAGAGAGAGAGAGAGAGAGAGACTGAGAGAGAGAGAGAGAGAGACTGAGAGAGAGAGAGAGACTGAGAGAGAGAGAGAGAGAGACTGAGAGTGAGAGAGAGACTGAGAGTGAGAGAGAGACTGAGAGAGAGAGAGAGACTGAGACTTAACAACCAGGTTACACTGGTTGTGCTATCCAATCATTATGCAATTTCTTCCATAATTCATTAAAGGAAACATTTAACCCCAGAATGAATACTTAACCAACAGAAGTGTGGGAGTAAAACCCATGTGTGTATGGTTTTTTTGAGTGCACACGAATGTAAATAGTATGATCCCAGGGAATGGCCTATAGTACTTAAAATGGCAATTTTCTATTTCGGATTACCCAATGACGCATACAACTAAAAAGTCTATAATTATGAAAATGGTTTATTTAGATGAAGCAGGGTTTTATATAAGAGTTGTTTTATCTGATATATTTTTCTAGAGACCTACATTGTATGGGGAATAGTTTTTCTTTAATGTAATTGTGGGTATGTGTTTTAATTTATCCTAGTTGAAAAAACGTACTGTGTCTGAGGATTAATTAGTTCTCTACAAACATGACAGTAACTTTTCATACTATAGTGCTTCCTTTTTGGCACCATGCTTTGCCATTCATCCATTTCATGATATTGTTTTATCTTTCAGGTACAACTTTTGGCAGAGAGATCCGAGGCAATGAGGACGAAAATTTCTAGGATGGTTGTGGTGATAGTTTTGCTCTTCACCATCTGCTGGGGACCGGTCCAGCTTTTTATCTTGTTTCAAGCTTTCGATTCCAGTTTTGAGAAAAGTTACGAAACCTACAAACTTAAAATCTTTGCTCACTGCATGTCGTATTCCAACTCCTCCATCAATCCGATTGTTTATGCTTTTATGGGGGCCAACTTCAGGAAATCTTTTAAGAAAGCTTTTCCTTTCATATTTAAGCAGAGAGTCGAAGGCACTGCCGGTGTTGTTGCTAACACTGAGATGCACTTTGTTTCTTCTGGAACATAGTCACCGTGAAAAATTAAATAGAATTGCAATAAATAACACATCAGAATACTTATTAAACTCTCCTAGAAATTACAGTTCTAAGTTTGGGGTTCTAAGAAGCAAATATCAGGTGTAACTCAAGATGTTATTGTTTTTGCAAATATACAACTAACAATATGTTAAGTCCAATGAATATAGATACACACATCAGGGAGTCCTACATTTTGTGCCTTTGAAATTTGAAGGTAACTTTTATCATTCACATCCTGTTATTTCTGTTTTGCTTGCTGTTTTGTACCTTTGGAAAATGAAGGTAAATGTTGTTTATAACAGGTTCATAAAGGTCTACATAGCTCATACATTTCATATATTAATGCTTTGTTCTTCTAGACAAATCTATGAAAACAGCACAAGTCTTTAACTGGAAAGAGTAAAAATTCTTGACAAATACAAGCATCCAAATACCTGCAGAGTTACAATGAAATACATGCAGTACAGCATGCAAACAACACGAATGTTGCCATTTAATAAATGGAACAGAAGCTGTTTTGTTCAGTTTTTTAGAACCAGTGGTAGATGGGATCTAGGGAGAGGTTATTTTACTTAGCTGGTAACTAACAAGCTGTCTAGAATACAATGATTTTAAAATCTGAGTGGAGGGGGCACATTAGGAAAACATCTCTTTGAAAAGGGAGGGGTTGCTGACAAATCATTTAATGGCAGATATTGGAGAGTCATTCATAATCATTAAGGGGCAGAAGTGTGAGATTAGAGCTCACCACAGCAAACTTCCGCCACTCTCTATTCATTCCTATGGGATTTTATTTATCAAATGATCAATATCAACTTTCACCCATTGATATGTATGCCTCTGAATATCCCACAGGAATGAATATAGATTGGTGGAATTTTACTGGGGTGAGCAGTTACATTCTAATAAATCTGCCCCTAAATATATATAAAGTATTTGGCATAAGTTAGGTGTGTGATTATTGCTCACTGACGCATTTTCAAGTGATAATGGCCTGATCTACGATTGCAACAGATGGGTCAGAGTGCAGGCATCAATATGCTTGCAATCTTCATCTCTCTTTAAAAATATAGTATAGGCTGAATAAGAATGAATAAATGGATTAAGCACTTACTTTGCATTTAAGTGTGTGCAACTTTGGTTTTTCTGTTCAAAGTTAGGACATTGTTTGGAAGCAGCATCACCATTTAGTTATGCACACTTGGAAGCACTAGGAGTATGTCAAATTGTGTATATTTTAATATATTTTGCTGTGTAATGTGTGCTTGTTTGTCTTTTATAAAATAAAGATATACTTTTGCTCATATAAGTATTTGCCAGTATACAATTGTATTAAAGCCTTCGCATGATGCAGGGATCTATATATTAAACTGACATAGGGTTAAAGTTGCACATCTTGGTTACAGTGTGTTGAGTGTTGCCATCTCACATACATTTATATTAATTTCTTTGCATCTGTTTTACTGTAAGGTTGGGCATACTTCATCGGTTTAACATTGGAAAATATTGGCTAAGAAACTTTAGGGATCATTAATAGGTCCCCAGGATGCAAGTGCTAGAGCTTTAAGGAATACAAGAGTATGCCCCTTGGTGTTCATCAGGCTAGGAGATTCTTCCTAAGGAAAAGCGTACACACAACAAAAGGAATTATCTCTAAAAAAAGTTCATAACAATTGATTTGGTTTTGTTCAGGGGATTATTATCTCAAAATGAGAACATCTGTGGAGGGTAGAGGTGTTATACTATATTCTATTAATGAGTGATCATTGCAGTGGACTTCAGATAATCTGTCCATTTGTTTGGAGAATCTAGTAACAGACCGGTTTCTCTAGTGATTTGAAGCAATAAATGAAATTAATCCTCAAAAGATTATTTCAATCTTCTTTGGGATGACATGGTCAGCATGATCCAGTATATGAACTCGGGAGTCAGGACACTGGGCAAATTTAAGTGGTTTTGACTAAAATCTAAAAATAAACCATATGCAGGCACTACAATAGAACATGAAAGTAATGTCTTCACTTATGGTTTTATGTACGAGCAGTAAGCTACATGGGGTCATGGCCTACAAGTATGAGTTGATGATTCAACTAGAGTTCCCCTATAAAGAAGAAATCCCTAAGCTGTGAGAGTTTCCATACTCCCTGGCGAAAGACATATAGAAAAAGAGGCACTTATTCAGGGCAGCTTCATACTCCTGCCCATAGAAAGCCAAAAATAGAGGGATATATTTTACATTACCAGTAGCAAACAGTGAAGCAGAGACCATAAAAATAGTACATAATGATATAATGACAGGGCATGTCTACAATATTATCTTAGGAAAGTATAGCCTCAGGTTGTTAAATAAGCGGCTAATCTGCGCAATATAATTGGTAATATGATGAATAGATCATAGATGTGCTTTAATCCTTGCTTTCTGCTATTCTTGTTAGATAAGTTCAGCTCTAACATTGTTTAGACTTACGCGGCACTTCCCCTTTAAAAAAACAGGAATTATTTGTCCATATACTGCAATACATTCAAGCTGACCAACTACGTCAAAATCATCCCCAATATGGCTAAACTTACACTCACGTCTGATTCATTACGTTTTCTACAGCTTCATTATTCATGTTTCACTGGGACTAATTTTTACCTGCAACTTGCTTGCTTTCAAGGTTAAAACTTCCAAATTGTTGCCCTTTTATTACACCACACCTCATTGCACTCTCACCTAAAGATTTCAAAGTGTTCCATTTTAGCTGCATATGGCATACAGTAGAGGAGGTCACCACAGTCCAAAAAATGCCTTTGTTGACCTGCAGTTTTTCTATTTACATGGAAGATGCTGATGCTGTCAAGTGGACCAAACTTTCATAACAGCATAATCATTCACAACAGCATCAGACTGTATCATATTAAGAAAGCGGGTACAGAATATGAAGGCTGCTTTGGCTAGCATGATTCACATAGTGTGAAAGTCAAAACAAAGTGAGCCTAAAACTTTATTGAGTTGATGCACAAAATTAATATTGTGAGCCTCATTTACTAGTGCTAAGTGAAGTGTATTTTCCATAATACACCCTTACACTCCCAAATGTGGAGGTAAACTTCACCTTCCAAGTAAAATATATGTAGTGACAGGCACCTGTTTTTTTACTAAATTGTAAGTAGCACTTGACACATTGTAAAGGTCTCAGGCAGCAGTCCCAATGCCACCCCTCGCCCATTTTGGCATTGGAGTGGGGCAAGTGGGGCATTGGAGAGGCTGCATCACTAGAGCTATTGTGCTCTCTGTACTAGATAAACCAAATTTCCATTTAAAAAAATAATAAATTTGGCTCTTAAAGACACCAGAGGTGATTTTTTGATACCTCTTGTAATTGGCCGCTCACTGACGTCTGAGGCAACTTTCTCACCATGGCAGGGGTGGCCCTGTCTCACTCATATCTAATCATAAGTGAGTTCAAACATAAGAAACATTGCAGAGAAAGATCTATGAACAGAATGTGAACACAACAGGCAAAAATGCAGAATTATGAATAAAGCCAGTCTGCTTGTGGGAAGCCTTCAACACCTGAAAATTGTCATGAACATGTCCAACTGATTTTCTATTAAAACTTTCATGACTTATTCAGACTGTTTATCTGAATGTAGTCCTGCATTTCAGTCCTGTTGGAAAGCTCTTTCAAATTCAACATCCATTCATTTTTCAGTTTCCCAGTCCCTCACTCTGAAGTACAAATGTTACCATATCCAGAACATGGCCTTTTGATTTTATTTCCCACCTATTCATTTAAATGAATCATTCTACTGTCTGACAAGAAAGGTTACTTTTAGAAAGAAAATCTATATTTTTCTTTGCAAGGACGTCAGTGTTATTGATCAATTATGGAGTCAAAGCACAGCATTAAAAGGGTACAGAACGTGCAGAAATCCTCTTACATGTTTCATTAAATGATTCCAATCACAAATTACTTCTATGAGTTCACATTTGCTAATATCATGTAACACCAACAGTTTTTTTTATAGTCATGTACATGTGGAATTTATATTAAGCATGCACTCTAGATTGCACTCACTGTTTCAGTAGTGGGACTAGGCACAATTGGGCTTTGCAGTATTGTTATTATTTCGTTTGTGTGCTTGTTTTTGTATTTTTTTATCTGCAAGGCCCATTCCTTGGTAGCAAATCCTCAGCTACCCCAGACAGTCCTTTCCTCCTGTTATTCCCTTTCCTCCTTAATTGAGACTGTCCCTCTCTTTTGCATACCCTACCTGGCCAGTGTTTGTTATGATACTTTGAACTCTGCTTTTTATGGGGGCAAATGGAAGTCTTCAACATTGGTAAGACTAATAGAGGGTTATGTAATAAAAGGTGCTAAGTTTTCCCAGGAGCAGTAACCCATAGCAACCAATTAAAAGGTAGCATTCATTACTGACCTGTTTAAAACCAAACATCTTAGTGCTTTTGCTTACATATGGGAGATAGTATCTGGAAACTCCTGGTCTCTCAATCAGTTTTTGAAATATAGGGAATGTATGGCATCAAATATTCTTTACCATGAAAAGTATTCTTTTCCTTATCAGGAAGTCTCTCTATTGGGCATGCTTTCAGACATATTTTTACTTAAAAGGTTGTGGATAAAAATGTATGAATGGTGGAGCCTCTTGGGAAAAACACAATGGTTGCCTGACCAGACACCCGGACTGGCAATGTGAGGATTCTGGCAAATGCAGGAGAGGCTGCTGTAAGATGTCAATAACTATTTATTGGGCTGTTTACTTGAAATGCCAGGGCCCATTTTAAATCCCAGTTCACCCCTGGCTAGATGCACTTGTTTGGCAAGGTCACTAAATGACTGGATATTTGCCTAGTTTGACTAGGGACCTAAGCAAATCTGTCAGGGAAGGACCATATCCATGGCCTAAGGTGGTTCTTGTCAGATGCAAAGAATGCGATTTCGAGCTATTCAGATTAAGGGGACAATATATATATATAATTATTATATATTATGTTATTACTATAAATTAGCTCATTTCAGTTAGGGCTTATGGAGAAAAGCTGTATAAACACTATCTGAACTTCCACAGTTTGTAAGGAAACTATGATAATCTATGTGATAATCTGCTGGAATCAGTCCCCCAACCCCCAGTTACGTAATAAAGTGACATCTGCAAAGCAAGAAATACTATGATTTTTACCAAGGAGAACATTTATTTTTAACAGGTTTTACTCAGATCCAAGGCTGCATCCCTAAGTGCTCACAGCTGGAGGTGGGCTCCAATGTATAGTGGTAAGATGAGGACGGGTGGGAAGCAGATTAACAATTTCATTGTTACTGACCTTTAGCTCACACTGTTTCTGACGTGTTTTTCATTTGTTCCTTGGACATCTAATTCTCACTTGTACTTCAATGACACAAAATATTCTAAAGAAGGAACACAGGACTTAGTATTAAAAAAAAATAGAAAGGTCAAAAGCATTTTTATATCTCAGGCTATTTAACATCTCAAGTACCAATTTTACGCCACAAATAAAGCAACCAGAAAAAGATTTTCCCCATTAAAACAGTAAGAGAAATATGAACATTACATTGAGGCACAGCATTTAGCTTCTGCCATTGTAGACTGTCATTTTTTGGCCCAGACACTTCATTAATATATTCAGGCAAAGTGGACATTGTTTATTTGCTCTCCAGTAATGTTTAAAAGCCGAGCTTGAGGTCTAATTATGAGGTCAATGCTTTTCAGTTCATGAAAAAAAAAGATTATAAAGTGTGTGTCCTGCCTGTGTTTTAAAACCTGCTGTGCACCAGGACATGGAAATGGAACATTATGTTACCTTTCCAAGTCAATGACTACTACATAACCAATGGCAAACTTGACTAGTCAGTAACATTTCCAAACCTTTAATATGCAACATATTACCACAGCATACCTTTCCATAGTATGTGGTCTTGTGGGAATGGGGTAAGTGCCTGGATTTTGGTCTCCAATAAGTATGAGGCTATTCTTATTTATAAGTATATAGTAAAGGACCAGAAATGACCAAACAGGAACACTGGTGAGCAAAAGGGGTTAAAGACAATGAAGCCACTAGTTAGTTACATTTTATTTCATAAACAAATTGGAAGAGCAAAAAAAACCTTTCATAAAAAATTCTGCATTCTGGCCTGAAAGGCAAAGGCAAATCCTCACATGACCACAAAGGTCAGGCAAGAAGATATGGTTGACAAGGGAGTGTTGTTGCGCTGTGCCATGATGTAGGGTTGCTTGCACACACTTGATTTGCATGGAAGAGTCACCCGGAAAAAGTCTTACCTGCAACCTAGGTATGCAAGACAGCATCTAGACAAGCCAGGGGCCTTTTAGAAATAAGTGTTCTGGACCACTGAAGTAAAATCAAGCTTTTTGCAATGGTCACCAAAAAAAAAGAAAAAAAAGAAAACACCTTGCCAACTGTTAAACATAGAGGTGGATACATTAAGCATTGGGCATGTGTGGCAGTCAGTGGCACAGGAAACTTTGTACATGTAGAGAAAAGAATGTGTTCCACTCGGCCAAGAGGCTGCAAAAAGGAATTGTTCCTACAAGATAATGTTAGTAGACATATCTCCATAAACTACCTGAATAAATGCAAGCTGATGGTATTAGAATATCCCTCACAGTCCCCTGACTAACCCTAGCTGAAAATCTGTGGTTAGATCTTAATCATGCAAGGGGGCCCCAAGAAGATCTTTGAATTAGGAGTGAGTCCCAAGGGAAAGTGGGCAAAAATCCCTACAAAAATAACAAAGACTCTTTGATGGATACCAAAGGTGTTTACAAGATGTAATGTGTGCCAAAGGTGGTTTAGTAAATACTGACTGTGCATACGTTTGCACATGCCACAATTACTATTGTTTTTGTTCCCATGTTTTAAAGTTGGAAGGCTACAATGGTAAGAAAATGGCACAGCATTGCACTGATTTTCATGTAATTATTACAAAAGAACTTGGAATGTAACAAGCAATCTCATGTTATTTTCGAATTATCTATATTGAGCATATTTCAGTAGAATGCAGAATCTTTTCAGTTTATTAAGAAGCTGAGGGCAAGGCATGAAAGGGATTTTCCTTCAGAGATGATTATAACATTTATATAGATAGCTGTTGAGTAGAACACATATACAGTAAATAACTTTGAAAGCCCTGGCCTTAAATAAGCTTTACTGATTCCCCTAACACTTTCAGAAAATAATCAAGGTGAATACAAAAATACTTTACAATTACATCCTTTAAAATAAGAATTAGCTGTCAGTTATTTGAGTGCAGCATGCAAAGTGCAATATCAGGCACAATTCAGCATGTTTTTTTTTTACCAGCAATGCAACATTTTGGCCATGATTCTAGCATAATTGCAACCATGTGCAGATTTGTGCTCAAAGCAATTTGTCTGATGCATTAAAACATGCAATTTCAGAGCAGGGAATGTGTCATTTTTTTAGTGCTCAGCATCAGAAAATGCCTAAGTTTTTAGGTGCAAGTCTGCTGCACCTATTGACTCAGCCTGTAGTGCAAACCTTTAAATTAACACCACAATAGTGTCAGTAGCAACAGGGTTCCCATGAGTTATTAGGTACAGTACACTTGCATGCAGTCCATCTGAACCAACAGGGCCAGCACAATAGTGCTTGGTGCAAATACGCAAATGTATGTAAGTGCATCTAACTGTGACTGCTGTAATTTTATTTTTGGCCCCCTGTAAAAGAAAGAATAGTACAGAATTCAGGTGGGTAAAATACAGAAAATATGAGGTCAAACCTAGGGGGCCAGTCACATGGCTTACCACTGGATTAAGCTGTTGAATACAAGAAATCTGTATCAAACCTATTAATTTTTTTTCTTTCTGATATCTATATTCTCATATATTTGTAATTTTCTCTCACCTTAACAATCATTTTCGGCTTACACTTTCCTTTAACCATTATATCACATCATGAATTGGTATATGTATGTACAGAAGATGTAGATGTCTAGAGGCAGTTTGGTAGAGACATTTAAACTGAAATAATCTAAACACATCCTGTAAACCCAAAATTTTGGCAGATGATGTCCTTATATATGAAACCAAATCACAGTTGTGCTGAGCAGAATATCCCATTGTCCAAAAACTACATCAGGCTCTGAAAGCAGTCTGTAGCCTGCTACTCTACTGGACTGTACATTCCATTGCCAAAATAAAGCTGACCACTTGGCTTCTACAGACCAGCAGCATGAAGAGATATCTGACTGAGAATAGGTCTCAATAAATTACTCCAAAGTGCCCTCTTCTGCTTTAGACTTAGTGATGAGGTCTTATGAGGAAAAGAAGAAAGAAAGAAAAAAAAAGAGAAAAAAATATAGTGTAATACTATTATTACTTCACAATGTGCACTCTCGTGCTTTTTAACACCAGTGATGACTTTTACTAATATCACCCTTTTGTGCCCAGTTGTGATATCCCTTTCCGATTGCCAAACTACTTACAGACCCCCTTGGGTTTATATGGCATCCAATTGGTTCGCTTGTAGCTCACGACTCTCTGCTTTCCCACCTCTTAGTTTCAGGCAGTGTTAGGAACCACTTCACATAGGTAAATTTCCAACTTTAGCAACTTTAGGTTAATTCCACGACCTTTCTGTTTCCCTTCCCCTTCTGCGCACTTACTGTGGGAAAAATGCATACGCCATATGTGTAAAAATTTCAATACTTTAATATAAATAAAACTTCCCAATACACTCACAAACAGAGTATAGGATGCGCATGTCAGGAGTCACTGGTATGGATCAGGTGGCTGCTCCTTTTCCTTTCCCTGTTCCCGACCTGCAGTGTCGTTCCTGGGTTCAGCAGTCCTGCCCTGTATAGTGCTCCTCCTCTGCGTCCTCTCTCACCGCTGACGCGTTTCGCCACTTCCGGCTTCCTCCTGAGCGATGACCACACTACATCATGGCTATGCTTAAATATCCCACAGTTCAAAATGTCCAAACTTTATTGTACCATTTGTTTGCACAATGTCTCTAAGTCTATGTGTTCACTTTGTGCTTAGAGAATTCAATCAATTCCAACTTTATAAGTATTAAAACAGCATAAAAAAACAATAGATTTTTATATCAGCATAAAACAGCATAGAATAGCCAAAAAATTTTTTTAACCCTTTCATGTAAAAACATTTTTTTTAACCCATTCATAAATATACTATATCTCCACCTCTCCAATTTGGTTCTATTATCTCTATACCGTAGCATATTAGCCCCTTTGGGTTTTGGTTATGTGCCAGTTTGAAATGTTTGGAGACACTATGGGGCTGATTTACTAAACCACGAATCCGAATCCCGAATGGGAACAAATTGGATTGGAAACGAACATTTTGCGACTTTTTCATATTTTTTGCGATTTTTTCGTCACCGTCGCAACTTTTTCGTAGCCGTTACGACTTGCGCGAATTGTCGCGACTTTTTCATAGCCATTACAAATTTCGTGAATTTTCACGACTTTTGCATAGCCATTACAAATTTCGTGAATTGTCGCGACTTTTTCATAGCCATTATGCCTTTCGTGAATAGTCACGACTTTTTCATAGCCATTATGACTTTCGCGAATTGTTGCGACTTTTGCATAGCCAGACTTTTTTGTATTGAGCGCTCGAATAACGCGAAAAAGTCGTAAAATACCGATCATTACGAAAAAAACGCATTCGGACGCTTTTCGGACGTTCGTGGATTAGTAAATGTGCCCCTATGTGTCCCCAGAACTTTCTTAATATTACCAATGTGTTCTCCTAATCTCTCTCTTATGCTTCGATTTGTCTTTCCTACATACTGTAGGCCGCAGGGGCATTCTAGCATATAGATAACATTCTTAGTTGTACATCTTATTATTGTATCAATTTGAAACTCCTCATTTGTTACTTTTGATGTAATTTTTTTTGTTTTCTTGCCATATTTACACACTTTGCAGGTGACACATGGATAATACCCCACTTTGCTTTTATCCTTTGATTTTGCTTCCGGTGGTATACAGCTTCTTGTCACCATTTGTTTCAAGTTGGTTGCCCTGTTAAATATTATTCCCGGTTCGCTTGGTAATTGTTGATATAAATCTGCATCTAATTTCAAGACTTCCCAATGTTTTTTGATTTTTTTTATTTCCTTACTTTGAGGATTGTATTGTGTTATAAAGTCAAACCTCTCATTTCCCTCTATTGGTTCATGGTCCTTATATACCAGTAGTTGTTGTCTCTCTAGTTTTAGTTTTTCTCTTGCCTCTTTTATTTCCTTAGGTTTATACCCTCTCTTTTGAAACCTCTCTGCTATCACCTCTGCTTGCTTTTCAAACTCTCCTATTTCACTGCAGTTTTTCCTCACTCTCCTAAACTGACCGTAGGGTATGTTTTTAAGCCAAGCTGAGTCATGGTTACTTGAGGCTAGTAAATAGTTATTTACATCTACTGATTTAAAATATGTTCTGGATTGTATTTTTGACTGTTTCACGTATAGTTCTAGATCTAAAAAAGTTCATTTTTTCTCTACTGTAGCTCAGATCAAATTCCAAATTCATATCATTGGAATTCAATTCATTAAGGAATTCTTTTAAATGCGTTTCAGTCCCTCTCCAAATAATAATGATATCATCTATGTAGCGCCTCCATAGGGAGAGGTTTGCCTCCCAGCCTTTTAGATGTTCCCTTTCCCAATAACCCATGAACAGGTTGGCATAACTGGGGGCAAATCGTGTCCCCATGGTGGTGCCACACAGCTGTAGAAAATACTTGTTATTGAGCCAAAAATAATTATGATGCAAAACAAATTCTATTCCTTGTAAAATAAATTCTTTCATACCCAATTCCATATTACCATCCTGCCCTAGGTAATAACTGATTGCTGCTATCCCCTGATCATGCTTGATTGATGTATATAAACTCCTTACATCTAGGGTTGCTAATATCATATTGTCCTTCAATTCTACCCCTTCCAGCAAGTTAAGTATTTGGGTAGAGTCTTGAAGGTAGGAGGGTAGTTCTCTGACATAATGTTGCAATTTTGTATCTAAAAAGTGAGATAAATTACTTGTAAGTGATTCAATTCCAGAGATGATTGGGCGTCCTGGGGGGTCTTTAAGATTCTTATGGATTTTAGGGATTGTATAAAATACCGGAAGCTTGGGGTATTTCATTAAGATGTATTGTGACTCATTTGTTGTTATTACCTTCTCTTTTTCTGCTTCTCTTACCATTTTTTCTAATTTATTTTTGAACACATTAATAGGGTCTCGATTTAATTCTTTATAGGTTTCTTTGTCACTTAATAGTCTTTCACATTCTGCAACATACTTTTCCTTGTCCATTATTACAATCCCCCCTCCCTTATCTGCTGGTTTTATGATAATCTCTGTGAGATTAGGCCTAATTTTTATCAGCAGTTGAGGCTTTTGATGCAGGGGAACCCTGAAGCTACCTTCACCTCTTAACAGGCAGTAGCTCCAGGGTCCACACATTGGCCTGCCTCAGTCTCTGCAAATTTTCAGTGTTATTGCATATGATTTACAAAATGCAAGCACAACCGTGTCAATTTTAGTGCATCAGCCACAATTGCATGAGGAACATTGCCCCTTATGACCACTATTACACTGGAATTATGGTGAAAATGCTACATTATGGGTAAAAAAAACATGGCAATTGCTTTTGAAATTGCACCTAACTGCACTTGCAGTCATAAATAACTCCTATTTTGTTTGAAGTAATGATCACTAACTAGAGTAGTTCTTAAACAAATTAACTTCACTTTTTGCTCACTAATGCATGCATTATCCTAAATAAGGCACACCATTTGTTTACTGGAATACAGTGGTAATAGGTTTTCTGTGCACAGTCCTATTTTCCAGAGAGAATGTGTGTGCCTTTAAATTTAATATTTCTTTTTTAGATTTAAAATTGGAGGCTATTGGCTCATATGTTGAGACCACTGTGTTCAGGAAGGCCTGTGCTGGTAATGCCCGCTTGAGGGCTGATTCATGCCACCCAGGCCATACCTTTAAGGGAATCCCGTTGGGGCAGTTCTATAGACTTCGTAGGAACTGTAGTACAGATGAAACTTTTCTTTAGCAAGCCTGTCTTTTACGAAATAGGTTCATAGATCGTGGATATACCATGAGGTCCCTTTTGATAGCTTTTACCAAGGCCCTTCGAATGGATAGGGCGTCTTTACTTAGTGATAGGATTACAGATAGGGGTAAAAAGGATAGGAGCGATGTTGCGCCTATTTTTATAACCACCTACAGTAATCAGTACTATATAATTAGGAGGGTGATAGATAACCTTATACCAGTCTTATATAATGATCCACAATTGGCACAGATTTTGCAGGGGGGCTGTAAGTTTGTGGCACGGAAGGCTCCCACTTTGGGTAATGTCCTTTCTCCCACTTTGTGGAGATCACAGCCCATTAAATCCACTTGGTTGGCTACTAAAGGTACATATATCTGTGGCGCACGCAGATGTATCACTTGCACCTATATGAAACGATCTACCACTTTCCAGAGTTCGGTTACGGGTAGATCTTTTGATATACGTGTGTATGCAAACTGTAATACACAGTATGTTGTATATTTGTTAACCTGTTTAAGCCGCAGAATTCAGTATGTTGGCTGTACAATTCGTTCTCTAAAAAGTAGGATGCGTGAGCACATTCGACACATTGTTTCAAAGAATAGTAACAGTCCTATTGTAAGGCATTTTATACAACGTTGCGAGGCTGATCCTTCTTTTCTACAGATTCAAGCTATCGACAGGATTTTTCCTGATGAAAGAGGTTCAGATATGCATGATAGGCTTTTGCGCCTTGAGGTGAAATGGATTTTTATTTTGGGTACTCGGCTGGTCTGAACTCCATTTTTAAGTAAACAAGAAAGGCACACACTTAATCAAGGCACACCTTATAAATGGTAAAATCAACTATACTTTATTAAATTACTTCTAAAAAATTGGTTAAAACAACACACACAAGGAATGGAAGGGTTAAAAAGGAAACAATCCTATGTCTGTTGAGATTGAAACTATTTCACTGTTTATATTGCAACATTATAATCATGTAGCAGATAGGGATTTTTTCATCATGATTGTTACAGAGGGACATGTAATTGTATCACACTGTATCAGTTAGTAAGTTGCAGCATGTGCTGGAAAAGATTCGACAATATCCAGGATGAGTAGAGATTTAATCTCAATAATACCTCAGGAGTCTAAACCAACCATGCAACATTCACACTTAACTCAATATTTAAGTGAGTTACGGTTCGCATAGATGCAGCATGTCCACATCAACAGCGAGCTTTATCACTACAACGTAGGTGGAGAATAGTTGTTACAATAGATGCACATCAGTTTGGCCTTTGTCATAAAACCCGGCTAAACGAGTCAAACTGTTATTTGCCAGGCGGTCACCTTTAGAATGTAATTTTAACTACTGGTAGACGGAATTTACCCTATCACATCGGCTATATTTCAAGGCTTGAAGGTAAGTATTATAAAGGTCAGTTCACTATACCATATCCATACCAACAGCGAACTTAGTCACTACAACGTAGGTGAAGGGTAGGTATTACAAATAGATACGCATCCGTTTGGCCTATATTTCGGAAGTCGGCTGTGCGAGTCAACTATTGCTTACCAAGCGATCACCTTTATAGTGTATATACAACTGCTGATAAGCGGAATTTGCCCTATCAAATCGGCTGTATTTCTGAACTTGAGGGTAAGTATCATAAAGGTCAACTCACTATATCATGTCCAGTACCACGTGGTACGAAGAACTGGCCAGTGGTATGTTCACTTAACCCGCACAACCCTCCGAGTCATTTAATATTAAAGGCGCCTTATCCGTGTTTTACCAGGATAGTTCTCCGTGTTGTTCTAAAAGTTAAATCAGGGATACTAAGCAAATTGAGGTCATAAACCTATTACCGCTACTGAGAGCTACCAATTGGTCCGAAATTACTATCTTTACCGTTTGTGCCGGTCGGCAGTCTGCCAATTACATACCATAGGGCTCGGCCCCGATTTCGGTATTTGTCTATGAGCACATCAATGCTTTCTCCCGTTAGTGATGTTCCAGCCAAACCATGTGTAGATACTATCTCTCCCCTTGATGTTTATATGCCAAGCTGAGAAACTGATATTCATGTCCCTTGGCACCAATTTATGGTTGCCAAGGGACATGAATATCAGTTTCTCAGCTTGGCATATTAACATCAAGGGGAGAGATAGTATCTACACATGGTTTGGCTGGAACATCACTAACGGGAGAAAGCATTGATGTGCTCATAGACAAATACCGAAATCGGGGCCGAGCCCTATGGTATGTAATTGGCAGACTGCCGACCGGCACAAACGGTAAAGATAGTAATTTCGGACCAATTGGTAGCTCTCAGTAGCGGTAATAGGTTTATGACCTCAATTTGCTTAGTATCCCTGATTTAACTTTTAGAACAACACGGAGAACTATCCTGGTAAAACACGGATAAGGCGCCTTTAATATTAAATGACTCGGAGGGTTGTGCGGGTTAAGTGAACATACCACTGGCCAGTTCTTCGTACCACGTGGTACTGGACATGATATAGTGAGTTGACCTTTATGATACTTACCCTCAAGTTCAGAAATACAGCCGATTTGATAGGGCAAATTCCGCTTATCAGCAGTTGTATATACACTATAAAGGTGATCGCTTGGTAAGCAATAGTTGACTCGCACAGCCGACTTCTGAAATATAGGCCAAACGGATGCGTATCTATTTGTAATACCTACCCTTCACCTACGTTGTAGTGACTAAGTTCGCTGTTGGTATGGATATGGTATAGTGAACTGACCTTTATAATACTTACCTTCAAGCCTTGAAATATAGCCGATGTGATAGGGTAAATTCCGTCTACCAGTAGTTAAAATTACATTCTAAAGGTGACCGCCTGGCAAATAACAGTTTGACTCGTTTAGCCGGGTTTTATGACAAAGGCCAAACTGATGTGCATCTATTGTAACAACTATTCTCCACCTACGTTGTAGTGATAAAGCTCGCTGTTGATGTGGACATGCTGCATCTATGCGAACCGTAACTCACTTAAATATTGAGTTAAGTGTGAATGTTGCATGGTTGGTTTAGACTCCTGAGGTATTATTGAGATTAAATCTCTACTCATCCTGGATATTGTCGAATCTTTTCCAGCACATGCTGCAACTTACTAACTGATACAGTGTGATACAATTACATGTCCCTCTGTAACAATCATGATGAAAAAATCCCTATCTGCTACATGATTATAATGTTGCAATATAAACAGTGAAATAGTTTCAATCTCAACAGACATAGGATTGTTTCCTTTTTAACCCTTCCATTCCTTGTGTGTGTTGTTTTAACCAATTTTTTAGAAGTAATTTAATAAAGTATAGTTGATTTTACCATTTATAAGGTGTGCCTTGATTAAGTGTGTGCCTTTCTTGTTTACTTAAATTAGTTTCTTACTACATTCAAGTGCACCCTAAGAGGAAGCTATAGTGCGAGGTTAACTTTAGGTATGAACTCCATTTTTGACATTAGTTGCTATGTTTGATATGACAAGTTTGATACTTGATGACTTTATTCACTGCTTTATCTTTATACTTTTGTCATTACAATCATGTTTATTTCATTGCTGTTATTGCAGTGGTATATTATGACTGTCTCTTTTATGCATATATATTTATTATTGGTTTACGTTTACCATGTAATTATGTGAGGCTTGCTACAAATCATTGTACTCGATTGTATTGAATTTTCTCCTTCTATTTAAGTGTTAAATGGGCGGTGCTGATGTCCTGCCCATCATTGTTATGTGACTATTTAAATGTTTTTACTTGTGTTTGTTCTGCCTATGATTAAGTGCATAAACGCACGAAATGCGTCAGGCGTATCAATTTTAAATGGAGCAATAAAAATCGAGTTTTAAGCAAGCCGCTGTGTTCGGTGCAATTGGAGCCTTTTTTGTATATGCCTTTAAAAATCATGGTGTACCATGCACAAGCATGGTCACACCCTACCCTACCCTGTTATGACTAAATATTCCCTGACCCACCCCAATGACACTAACTTCATTTTTGGTGATGTGTCCTGTGACCAATCTTTGTGGCCATGGGCATGTCATTAAATATTCCTATCCTTTGGATACAAAAAATTTTTCAAGCTCTATTGGACAGGGGAACACTATGCCAAATAAATATATCATGTTACACAGAAGACAGTAGTATTCTATCAGAATAAAATAAAGTAAAGAGACCAATCTTACGTGCACAAAATGAACGTTATAAGGTAAGTTCTGGTACTTGGTTTCTGCAACAGTTGTCTTATTATTATTACTTTGCCTTTAAAAATGTACATGGTAAATTTATATAGACTCTAAAGGCGTGAAGCGCATCATGGAAAATTGCTAAATAAGACTCCATTAGCAGATTTGTTTTTTCTTATTTGACCACATCAGTGTAAAATATGAATGTTTGTCTCTGTTATTATGCCATGCTCCCAGGATAAATTGCCATTTCTGAGAAAACAATTAACACAGGGACACTGCATTAAAACTGTAATCTTTCTGCAGATACAGTTCAGTTTGCAGTTCCCTGGAATAAGAATTGAGAATAAAAGAGGCATTCATTAGATTCTTTGCCTCCAACGATCCCAGGGGTGTTCTTACAGTATACTGGTTTTACATGCTTTGGTGTTTCCAACAACTTCACTAGAAATAACTGTAAAGTGATTACTATTAAAGACATTCTGCACAGAACTCTGAAAAATGATGCTGATTACTGAAAACCTCATTGGAAGTGATTTTGTATATATTTGTTCAGACCACATCAGCTGTGTGGAAATGAAAAGATACTGGATAGAAAAGGGAAAGTCCTTTGTTGTCATTAAAAAAACACAGGTACTCTACAGGGGACAGTGTAGAAAAGGATTTAATGAATACAAATGTCTATCATAGATAGGTAGAATACATTCAGCATGGATGATGACACTGAATAAAATCATCTGTCGCTTTCAAGCTTAAGTTTCACTTAGGGAATTGTAGACAGATATATGCAAATGTTCCTGTGGCCAACTATGCATCTATACCCACTGGTTTTATGGATGCTGACATGAGAATACATTCTGGTACTATATATTTAAATCTGGTAAGTTGCACTCTGCAATTTTGACCACCACTTTGGTTTTGACAGTCATTTACATGTGACAGAAAATGTAATTTAGGACCTACTTTCTGAGCCAATGCAAATAAGTTATATCTACATATTGATTATGCACATATTTACAGGCTTGTCCTTCCCTTTATGGCTAATGTGACAATGGATGGCTCATAAAGGTAATTGGCACACCTGAGCAGATAGGAGTGGACTGGTGTTTTTTCCAGTAGAGTTTTCTTCACCAGCAGAGAAAACTTGTTGCTTCTCTTTAGCTTAAGGGTCCAGTCTTAACACATTAATTCATGGGAATAGAAAAATACCAAATTCCCCTGTGTGTCTGTATAATAAATGCTTCCCCTAGGATGGATAGCACTATCTTTGCCTTTTCATTTCTGTGTGCCATTGAAGATTACGCCACAGGCACCTCCTATTATTTTCTCTTTTCTCCTTAGCCCTCACCTCTACTATGCTCCTTTGATGTGAGAAGCCATCATTTTTATGGGAAAAACGAACATCCCCTATCTGCTTATAATCCTCTCTAATGTACTTGTACAGAGTAATCATGTCCCCTCGCAAGTGCCTCTTTTCCAGAGAAAACAACCCCAACCGTGACAGTCTAACCTTATAGTTTAAATGTTCCAGGGGATCAAAAGGCCCTTTCTCTTGTTTTTCTGTCTGTGACATCACCCAGTCTGGTTACGGACTGGAGAGAAATCCGATTGGCTGGGAGCCCCAGTGCACTTCTGGGAAAAGAACCCAGAGGGAGACAAAATCACAGGGCAGGCCAGCAGAGGTTATAAAGAAGCCCTGTTGCAGCAACCAGCCAGAACCAGATCTGGAGAGCAGAAAGTGAGGCTGCAGGGAGAGTAAAGCTGCCTTGTGAGTGATCAGTCTAAGGGGAATGTATTGGAAGGCTCTAGAGTGAATCCCTGTGTGAGGACAGGTGTTTCTCATGTGCCTGCTATGTGGGAGCAACTGTCTTATCCAAAAGGAGAGTGCTACCTGGGCTGAACTGAGCAAAATCTGCTTTGTACATCCAGAGTGGAGTGTGGGACTTGTGCATTTGAAAGACTATGGGACGAGCTGATAGACCACATGGGTTCCCCAGTCCAGGGTTGATAATGTGTTCGCATTGTACAGTTATTGCTATTTTATCTTTATATAAAGTTAATCTTTGTTGCTGCAAACTGTGTGTGATTTATTTTCCTAGTGGAATTCCCCTGAGGTGTATCCCTCAGTGCCCAATAGGTGGAGGCACTGCGCTGTAAATCCCAGTTCCCAGTATCTTTCATAAACAAAGTGGTTCAGGTCTGTTAGATTGCTAGTGAGTGCGATCCTGTTCTACGTGAATGTGCCAAGAAAGGGTTAATTATATTTTTGGTGCTAAGGATATTCTGTCTGGGACATGCATAGTTATCTGCTAATGATTTATGTACCTACAGAGGAAAAAATGCCAGCTTGCCCTTGTTGCCATAACAGTTTTACCTTTTTTTGTTAACAGTTCAAAAAAAGGGAAACAACTTTGATTTTCCCCCCACCCAGCACACATTGCCACATATTTTACCCAGTCAAAAGAAATGTTTTCCCCATATGTGCAATGTGAGCTAGATGAGCTTGATATGTATCTTAGAATAATCTCCTTTTAATTCATTTGAGAGCTTCATATATTAAAGAGCAGCATGTACCCTAGCCACAATTTCCATTATTGTCAATTTAGGGTTTAGCTAAAGAGTAAATTTCATTAAATGATAAAGCTGTAAAATGACAGAAAGAATGGCAATTAATTATTATGTACAGTTTGTCTACGTACTAATGGTAAAAGATCATAAAATCACATTGCTTTTAATAAAACTGGAAGAGGAAACGTATAGTTACTCATAGCAACTAAAGGCTCAACAGTGACATCAATATTTCATTATATTATTTTTAAATTAGTCACAGACCTATTAATGGAGAGTTGCATTAGTATAGTCATAGCATATACCGGATCTGATTTACTGGAGGGTTTACTGAAATGATAATATCGTCATTTATTTACTTTTTTCTCTAATATCATAATCTAAATCAGTGGTTTCTTTAAAATACTGTAAATATTTTCCAACCAGCCTCTTTTATCTTGCAATATCATGTGTTACCAAACATGTTGTGTGGCATAGTTCAGAGAAAGTGAACAAAGAGCTGAAAGAAGTGTGAGCTTCTCTACAACCTCTATGAGCAGGAAGAGGTCAATGTGATGGAATTCATGGGGAGAATCTGTGGTCTCCAGATATTAGTGTAAGCTATTTTTAAAGTTAGGGATGTGCTGCCTAAATTTGTTTGTAAACTCTTTATCAGTGCAATAATTGCCTTCCCAGTAAAACATAGGTCACACTGGACCCTCTTACCCAGAATGGGCCTTTGCTAAGTAAAAGAGGGAGGTTAAAGGGTTCTGAAATTGCTGCTATACAGAAAAATATGTGTTTATTTAACATCCACAGGGTTATTATTCACAGTACAGTTTCTCTGACGCAAGTGGTACAGGCAACATCAAATGAAAAGCATAATATAGGCTGACACTCCCCTGAGAAAAGACTTGGTAGGAATCTCACTTCAACTCTGCGACACCCCATAATGGCTTAAATCACCTCTAGGGAATTCTCTATGCTGATTCTCTAGCCACTCAAATCTCTACACAACAGGCAATACCATCTGGGAGAGGTACCTTTAATCTGCCACTCCTATGTTGGAGATCAGGACTGCTCTTTCTAGCTCAGCCTTTTTGCCTTACACTCCTAGAGCATACTATTAAAGGATGTGAAGCTATATCTAATACTTCATTCACAGTGCCCTGTTTCCCAACTTCACCAAGGACCTCCATACCTTTGGAGATTTTCTTGTACTGGGCCCAAGCCCAGGCTCCCAGCAACATCCACCTTGTTTCTCAGGTGGAAGCCAAAGAGGAAGTGTCACTCCTTTATAAGCACTATTTGAAAGTGTAACAGGAAGTGGTCACCTTACCTGCTATCCAATAGCATACATATGCAAATTAACTAACTTTGATACAGGACCTTCTGCCTAGTAACTGAGTAAGGGAACTGAGTCTGTAGGGATTTAAATCCATAGGGGTAATTTTCCCTATGGACCTCTAAAGAGGTATAATAAAGTTTATTGCAGAATGTAAATAGTTAAACTACATTGGGTTTTGTCCACTAGGTGGCATCAACCAATAGAGTTAGCCTGTAGGGGGATTCCCCTTTAAGAGCCTATTTAAAGGACATACCAACAAGTTTTGCCTAATATAAGAAAACATATTTCTACGCAAATATCCAATATGAATTTATTACACAATTTCAGTGCTTAAAAGTTGTATTTGTAAATGAATTGAGCTGTATTTGTAAATTAATTTGCTATTGAAAGCAACATTTGCTTAACTTGTGGTTAAGACTTTTTAAACAGTGTTGCAAAAGCCAGTCTCCTCCAGCAAGACAGGTCTGTCAGTCTGTTGGCTTGTGTTACATTGTTTCAAATGCCAGAGCCACAAAGGCAAACATTGCTTTTCATAGCAAAAACATACAACAAAAACCATTATACATTTGTAATATATATTGCAAAGTTGCTTAGAATTATGTTTCTTGGGATGACATGTCAAATGATGATCTACAGCAGCGCTGTCCAACTGGCGGCCCGCCAGGCTGTATACTGCGGCCCGCAGATTTAAAGCCATGTAATAAAGACATTACCAATGAAAACGTTGAATCTCTTTGGGTAGAGATTTCAATAGGGCTGAAGGTCACAAAGAAAATGATCATTGGTGTATGCTATAAACCACCCCGTATAGATGAGGGGGATGAGGCCCAGCTATTGTTGCAAATGGAGGAGGCTTCAAAACTGGGTCAAGTTGTTATTATGGGGGACTTTAATTATCCGGACATTGACTGGAGTAATGGGGTGGCTAAGTCAGAAAAATCTAGTAGGTTTGTAAATATGCTAAATGACAACTTTTTATTTCAGGCGGTTCAAGAACCCACTAGGAATGACTCTATTTTGGACCTGGTGATTTCTAATAATAATGAACTCATCGCTAACATTTGTGTGGGTGAGCATTTGGGGAACAGTGATCACAACATGGTCTCCTTTGAGATAATGCTACAGAGACAGCGCTAAAAGGGAGTAACTAAAACGCTCAATTTTAGACGTGCAGACTTTGCCAGTATAAGGGCATCTCTGCAATGTGTCAACTGGGAAAGGCTTTTCATGGGGTTAGACACAGAAGGAAAATGGAACATCTTTAAAACATTGCTTTGTAGGTATACACAACAGTATATCCCCCTTGTAAGCAAGGAGAGGCATCGCAAAGCAAAACCTTTATGGCTGAATAAAAGTGCTATTGTCGAGGTTGGTAAGAAAAAAGAAAAAACGTGCTTTTAAAGCATTCAAGTTAGCTGGGACAGCAGAAACTTTCATCAGGTACAAGGAAGCAAATAAAGCATGCAAAAAAGCTATCAGGCAAGCTAAAATAGAAATGGAAAGGGATATTGCAGCAAGGAGTAAAAAGAATCCAAAATTATTTTTTAATTATGTGAATAGTAAAAAAATGAAGCAAGAAGGGGTGGGAACCTTATTATCACAGGGGGGTAAGTTGGTTGATGAGAACGGGGAAAAAGCTGAAATTTTGAACTCTTATTTTTCATCTGTCTATACATCTGAGGAGCCAGATAATGAAGGCTTCCCTTGTAATATGCCCAGTTCTAGTAATTTAGCTACTGACGCGTGGGTCACTCAGGAGGAAATTCAAAAGAGACTTGAACATGTAAAGGTAAACAAAGGTCCAGGGCCGGATGGGATTCATCCCAGGGTATTAAATGAGCTGAGCGCTGTGATTGCCAAACCTCTTCACTTAATTTTTCAGGATTCATTGAGGTCTGGCATGGTGCCGAGAGACTGGCGGATTGCTAATGTGGTGCCGTTATTTAAAAAGGGATCCCGTTCTCAGCCTGAAAACTATAGGCCTGTTAGTCTGACATCAGTAGTAGGAAAACTTTTGGAAGGGGTAATAAGGGATAGGGTACTTGAATACATTGCAGTTCACAATACTATTAGTTTGTGCCAGCATGGTTTTATGCGTAACAGATCTTGCCAGACTAATTTAGTCGCCTTTTATGAGGAGGTGAGTAGGAACCTTGATGCTGGAATGGCAGTTGATGTCATCTACTTGGACTTTGCTAAAGCGTTTGATACAGTACCTCACAGAAGGTTAATGATCAAATTAAGGAATATTGGCCTGGAACATAATATTTGTAATTGGATAGAGAACTGGCTGAAGGATAGAGTACAAAGAGTGGTGGTAAATGGAACATTTTCTAATTGGACCAGTGTGGTTAGTGGAGTACCGCAGGGGTCAGTCCTTGGGCCTTTGCTTTTTAACTTGTTTATTAATGACCTGGAGGTGGGCATAGACAGTACTGTTTCTATTTTTGCTGATGACACAAAATTGTGCAAAACTATAAGTTCCATGCAGGATGCTGCCGCTTTGCAGAGCGATTTGACAAAATTACATAACTGGGCAGCAAACTGGAAAATGAGGTTCAATGTTGATAAGTGCAAAGTTATGCACTTTGGTAGAAATAATATAAACGCAAACTATCTAATGAATGGTAGTGTGTTGGGGGTTTCCTTAATGGAGAAGGATCTAGGGGTTTTTGTAGATAACAAGTTGTCTAATTCCAGGCAGTGTCATTCTGTGGCTACTAAAGCAAATAAAGTGCTGTCTTGTATAAAAAAGGGCATTGACTCAAGGGATGAGAACATAATTTTGCCCCTTTATAGGTCCCTGGTAAGGCCTCACCTTGAGTATGCGGTGCAGTTTTGGGCTCCAGTCCTTAAGAAGGATATTAATGAGCTGGAGAGAGTGCAGAGACGTGCAACTAAACTGGTTAAGGGGATGGAAGGGTTAAACTATGAGGTGAGACTGTCGAGGTTGAGGTTGTTTTCTCTGGAAAAGAGGCGCTTGTGAGGGGACATGATTACTCTGTACAAGTACATTAGAGGGGATTATAGGCAGTTGGGGGATGTTCTTTTTTCCCATAAAAACAATCAACGCACCAGAGGCCACCCCTTTAGATTAGAGGAACAGAGCTTCCATTTGAAGCAGCGTAGGTGGTTTTTCACGGTGAGGGCAGTGAGGTTGTGGAATGCCCTTCCTAGTGATGTGGTAATGGCAGATTCTGTTAATGCCTTTAAGAGGGGCCTGGATGAGTTCTTGAACAATCAGAATATCCAAGGCTATTGTGATACTAATATCTACAGTTAGTACTAGTGGTTGTATTTATAGTTTATGTATGTGAGTGTATAGATTGGTAGGTGTGGGTTAGGTGTGCTGGGTTTACTTGGATGGGTTGAACTTGATGGACACTGGTCTTTTTTCAACCCTATGTAACTATGTAACTATGACACTGTGGGTAAATCCGAACTGTCTAGGCTGTGCGCGCACCTCCCCTAACTAATCCGATTACCAAAAAGGCAGCCTGTGCGTCTCCACATTGAGCACTGTCTCCCCACGCCTTCAGTAAAGTCTCCCAGCTTGATCCAGTCAGTCTCCTCCGCGCTGATAGGACGTCCAGATATGATGTCACAAGCCCCGCCCCCTCATGGCACAAGCTCCACCCCCCGCAGTTCCCATTGTATTTGGCAACTTTCCCCGCAGCAAATTTTCTTTTACCACCTGCCATCTGCTGCCTTAACTTGGTCCCTAAACTTGCTGCTGATGCCTGCATCATACTACCAGAGCCTGCCCTAAAACTGGTGAGCCTAACTGCAGAAGTAATGATTTTTAATGCTGTGGGTCACAGTGCCAGTCCCTGCTGGGGGTGTCTGTAGCAATTTATGATGTGGTGAATTTTGGGCTTCATGGGTCACAGTACCAATTTATACTGGGGTATTATTTCATGCATGTGGCATGCCAGTTTATTTCATGTGGGTCTCTCTGCCAATTTATTTTATGCATGTGCTCTGCCAGTTTATTTGCTTGGATCCCTAGTATATTTAGTACTGCAGGGACAGTATAACATTTTATGTTTAGGGTGGGGGGGTCATTGTACCGGTTTACACTGGGGGTTCTTGTATCATTGCATGCTGCGTGTCACTAAACCAGTTTATTTTGTGGGGTTGATATATGTGTATCCTTCCTTGCAATACCCAGAGCACAGGGGACAAGTCAGTGAACCAGTTGTGGGTTCCTATTACATTTCAATGCTGGAGGTCAGTGTTCAATTTGATACAGGAAATCAGGGTACCAGTTGTTGCTGAGGGTTATTGTACCATTTTATGTGGGTTTAATGTGCCTTTTAATGAGTGCTGTAAAAGGTTTCCTTGTGTATAAATGTTGAGGATTATTCTGGTCTATATCAATCTATTGTGCTACTAAACCTGTACAATTTTGTTTTGTAGTCTTGTATGTATGTATAACTTTATTTAGAAAGCGCTACAAGGATACACAGCGCTGTACAATTTTACAACAGAGAAACTTACACACAGGGAGGACAAGTATTATAATAAATACAATAAATAAGTGTAAATACACAGTGCCATGTCGTATAATTATGGTAGGAAGGAGGTCTCTGTCCCGTAGAGTTTACAATCTAAGTGCATGTATAAATATTTTGTCCCACTGATCACTGAATCTCCTGTTTTAGGGCACTATGCTAATCTGCACATAGTTAAGGCAATATTTTTCAAGATAAATACAGAGAGTGCTGGAGTGACTTCTTGACACTTCAAAATGCTGTTTTTTGTGCTAGAGTAGAGGAAGCAATATACCATAATCTGGCATGGAAGAATGTATGCACTACTATGGCTTCACTTTGATGCCAGTGGTACACCTGTTCCGTTTCTGGTCTTTGAGTTTGTAGCAGTGCTGTGCCAGTGTATGTACCAGGCATTCTCTTACTGCTTTGTCAGCATATGTACCTACAGTAGGTGTCACTGGTGCTGACCTTGTAATATAGGTCCCCAGTTTGTGAATGGTGAAATTGTGAAATGCTCCCAAAATACATTAATTTAGCTCTATGTGTCATTTTGACAATTCTTACAATTTATTTATTGATTTTCTATTTTACACTATGAAATGGGGAGCTTGTACTCTGCAGCAGAGACAGGAGAAAAACACATTCTTACCTGTGCGCTAGCTCCCTCTCTGCAGTTTCTACAGATGCCAGCATGTGTGTTGTCTAAAAATGGGTGTGACAAAGGGGTGTGTCTTGATAAGAGGGTGTGGCTTTCACATACATGGGCGTAGTCAACATTTGACTACCAATATCGGCCCTCCGCCACGTAGGTCAAAGAAATTCCGGCCCTCGGTACCACAGAAGTTGGACAGCACTGATCTACAGCAAGTGCAGACATACTGAGTCATACCAGGAGGGAGCAGAGCCATGCCATGATTACTAGATAGGGGAGCTAAATGAGGTGTAAGAGTTTGGTGTAGAGCACCTTGGCGAGCGTGCCCCAGGTAGGAATCTCATATAAAGTTGTAAGATTATGAAAAAGCTCAAATTCATACAGACTGGGTCAAACAAGATCAGGAACCCCAGAAAAGAATCATATGGCTAGACTTGGTTAAAACAGGAGAGGCACCAATCACACAAAGTCTTAAAGCAGATAGGAAGTCAAACTGGATCACAGATCGGAGTAGCCCACCAAAAGACTACAAACATCTATCATTAGTGGAGGAACGTTGCAGGTCTAATGTTTTTAATGGGAAAGCCATGATGGGAGTCATAATGCCATGTTCCTGCAAGAGCTGTTAAGCCCAACTCAGTAGAGTAGTGCAAGAACATAGGAAGATATTTTACTACCATTTCACTACCAAATAAACTCTGTTTCCACTAGTTACGCTTTCACTTTGCATAGGTTTTGCTTGAAATATTTTCTTCATTCTGCTTTAATAATAACAAAATCTCTTAGGGCTATTTGTGCTTCTTCATGCCTTTTAATGTGGCTTAGTCCCTGCTTGTCTGTGTCAGCACAGCCCCATTCTTTAATTTGCAAGCAAGCAGGTGTATATTTTCCTGCAAGCATCCAGCTGGCTCCATCAACCCACAGACTGCAAATACTCCACCCTTTGAAATATATTCGCCTAAAAATAGAGAGCAATGTAGTTCTCCTCAGCCTTTAAAGGGGACCTGTCACCCTAAGAAATAATTCCAATATCTTTTCTATTGTGTTTGTTAAGCAAAATTAATTTCACATACATATATAAATGATATAAAACTTGTTTCTTTTAGTCTTGGGAATATACAATCACACCAAGCAGGCAGCTGCCATTTTGTGGACACTGTTATTAAGGCAAGCTTTGTATCATCCCAAAATCTTGTGTATGTGCCAGAATGGGGGACCAGATGCCCAGGCCCATGCACTGGCTACACAATTAGATGGTTAGAAGGGAAGGGGAGAATGTGAGTGCTGAATGGAAAGTTTAAGTAATTGTCTGCCCCGCCTCTATGCCTAAGGCATAGAGGCGGGGCACCCAGTATATGATTGACAGCTGGGATTTTTAAATGCATTTATAATGGGTTTGAATGTGTTAATATAAAAATGAATTTTGGTTTCATGTTTAATTTATAAAAGAACTTTTATTATACAGCTTTTTATGTCTGGGTGACAGGTCCACTTTAATAAATATTACTTTATTTCTATACCAGGGAAATAATATATGGAGTCACTTTCAATACAATAGTATTATTGTGACACTAGATGGCAGTCTTGCTAAGTTAAAAAATTTACAAAACGATGAAGAGTCATGCCAGATAAAGAAAAAGTTGTACAGGTATGGGACCTGTTATGCAGAATGACTTTACGAAAAAGTCATTTAAACACTGAATAAACCCAATAGGATTGTCTTGCCTCCAATAAGGATTAATTATATCTTAGGATCAAATACTCATTACTATTTTGATGACCAGTCTACGGGAGATGGCCTTCCTGTAATTCGGAATTTTCTGGATAATGGGTGTCTGGATAACGGATTTCATACTTGTATGTGATTTGCAATAAACCTTTGACATTTATACTTTTTACTGCAGGAAAAAGTATATGTCCTCCATCTCACAGGATACACATTGTACATTGGGGGGGATGCCAAGCAACTGTACTGGTACCCCATTGTACTAAAGTCTATCAATAGTTTATTTTTATAGTGCCAAATGAGAGCGAGAGAAAGAACAAGTAGTATAGCAGCCCATTGCATTTTAACTACTGCAAAAACGTAGGCTAATTGTGAACCTACCCTATAGATCTATAAATAACTGAATACTGAAGAAAAACAAAATGAGTAGTTTAAATATGTTGTGTACCCAAAATTATGGTCCTTTGAGCTCTATAGACTAGCTTTTTCACAACCTTTGCCCTGGTTAGGGTTGCCACAAGGCCAGTAATTCACCAGCGTAGCAAGCAAATTACCACCTAGGGCTAATATTACAAATTTACCAGCAATGTAATTGCTGGTAAATTTGTAATCCCCCTCTTATTTGTTCTCAGGCTCTGATCTGCCCATACCCCCCCGATCCACCCATACTCTGCCCCTGTTACATCACTACTGGCTTCCCTGAACCACAAGACTTGGGAAAAAGGTGGCAACCCTAGCCCTGGGCTGAAGGCAAGACTGGTAGGACGAGGGAACAGCATAATGTCTACAAACTCTCCTCACATACAGTACAGGGGCAGCAGAAGATGTTTTTGGTCTGGGGGGCCAAAAGGTAAAACATTTGCAGCTACATGCGTGCTGCTGAAAATTTTGGCCATGCCCACTTTTTTGCGGCCACACCCTTTGACTCCACCCACTTTAATTTGTGTTTTCGCCAAATTTTCAGGAAAACCAAATATTTGCTTAGTCTGGTAACTCAAGACAAATGAAGATTGTAAGCTCTATAGGGCAGGGACCTTCTTCCTACTGTGTCTCATACCACATGGCACTTACTCCCTGTGTATTTATACTTATTTATTGTATTTATTATACCACTTGTCCTCCCTGTGTGTAATTTTGTATATTGTATTGTATATAAGATTATACAGCACTGTGTACCCATGTGGTGCTTCATAAATAAAGTTATACACACATACATACAGACTGATTGTAAGATAAGTGCAGTTAGCTAACAGATGGCTGGTTGCTATGTATGGGTTAAATGACCTTACCAAACCTGGCACTATTTTACTACATTTCTTTTATATACCAGATAAATAAGTTTTAGTTTCTTTACTTTTGATAAAGTTATAGAGAAGGTTTTGTGAGTTTAGTTTTTGTTCAAAGAGGGTGAGAATAATCTTTAAGGATTACATTTTGAAGCATATGATAAATATGTCAATAAAGATTCTCATTCATCCAGGTCATGATATACAGTATCTAATAGAATTAAGTCTTAAATAACTGGACTCTTCTGAGTTTTTCTTGAAAATGTTTCACCACTCATCCGAATGGCTTCTTCAGTTCAAATGACTGGTAGGGAATTCCCCAGCATTTAAACCTTGTAGGGTAGTACATTCACAGGCATCCAATCAAAATGTTTCCATTGAATTTATTTAGTTAGGTGTTTGCTGAAACTGACAGGTGTAAGAAGGTATGATCCAGTCACAATGGTACCATGATTCTCATTGATGCAGGTGTTAATCCCTCAAAGTACATGACTGGAAGTGTGAACTGTTGTGAAACCGCCGGGGAAAGGATGTCAAAGCGACATTGTATGTTGATGACAAGCGGTGTCACAGGCCCCCTCCTCTGTTCAGGGGTGGTGAAATGTTTTCAAGAAAAACTCAGAAAAGTCCAGTTGTTTTAATTCTACTAGATACAGTATATGATAAAGTTATGGCTTCCCTGTCCCCCCCTGGTTCCAACATGTACATCACACAGTTCCTTAGTCACCCTTCATAAGTTACATTGCACAGGTCCAGACCTATTGCCGTGAAAAAAGCGATTCCACAAACATGAGCCCTGTACTGGGGCACTCACCCTTTATTTGCTTTCTATTAATAGATTATTAATGATACTATATATCATTAAGAAGAGCAACATCTACCCAAACATACTTGGGGTCATTTGTCACCACAGGGTAAATTTGCCCCTGGGAAGTAACCCATGGCAATCAATCAAACTGTTCATTTTTTCCCTGCAGCTTGCTAAAAAAAGCCAATCACTGATTTGTCGCTATTGGCTACTGCCCATGGTCAAATTTGCCCAGTGTTAATAAATCAGCCCCACTCACTGCTGCTGATTATGGTGCTGGATATTTTGAGCAGTAATTATTGGCCCCCATCCCCGTATGACACGGTTATGGATTACTCCCATAATCCACACACAGTCAACTAGTGCCGAGTGGACAAGCCTGTGTATGTTCAAGTACGGAAACAATCAGCACTGTGTCAGTGATGGGATGTTTCGTTACCTCTGCTTAATCACCTCCATTGTAAAAGACAAAATGTCCACAGTTACATTCATACTAAGATTAATGTAAATCACTGATAGTAAAAAATATGTTGCTAGGGTAAACTGCATCCTAGATAGTTATTGAAAAAGAAATTGTGTTAAAGAGATAATCCCTGAAGTTCAAAGGCACACTTCCAACGGATTATTTTTCACTTTCAAAAACTCCAAGAAGTCCGGAAGCTCTAGAAGCTCTGAAGCTCCTCAAGATCAAGGGTCCCTAAACTTTCTTACTCGTGAGCCACAGTCAAATGTACAAGGACTTGGAGAGCAACACAAGCATCATAAAAGTTAATGGAGGTGCCAAATAAGGGCTAAGATTGGCTATTAGGCAGCCTCTATGCACACTATCATCTTACAGGAGCTTGTAGATTGTAAGCTCTTTTGGGCAGGGCCCTCTTCACCTCTTGTATCGGTTATTGATTGCTTTATATGTCACTCTGTATGTCCAATGTATGAAACCCACTTATTGTACAGCGCTGCAGAATATGTTGGCGCTTTATAAATAAATGTTAATAATAATAATAAATAACAGGAGGCTTTATTTGGTAGGAAATCTTGTTTTTATTCAACCAAAACTTGCCACCAAGTCAGGAATTGAAAAAATACTACCTGCTTTGGGGAAAGTGAGAGCAACAGCCAAGGGGTTGGTGAACAACATGTTGCTCATGAGCCACTGATCAACAGGGGAAGGGGTTTGCTCCCCTTTGCTCCTAAAAAGGAAACCTTCAAGGGAGTTCAGAGCCATACTGAACTTAAAAAGGCTAAAGAAGTACCTAAATGTAAGATCCTTCAGAATAGAATCCATTCAGTCTATTACACATACTCTGTCCAGGAGACTGGATGGTAAAAATCGACTTGAAAGATACATACCTTCATGTGCGCATATAAGCAAGGCAGGTTGAGGAGCACATCTGGGTGCAAGGTTAGCATGGGGCAGATGGAATTTTTCTCAAAGGAAGTTTTTATCCAATTTGAAAAAGCTTATGGCAAGTGAAGCTGGCTCACCTGAGATTCCAGGCAGAAGTGAAGAGGAAGGCAGTGTTGGTCTATTTGGATAACATGACCACTGTCAGATATCTAGTGAAGTAGGGAGCTACAAAGAGCAGATCCCATCTTCATTTGGGCCAGTTGATTTTTTATTGGGAGCAACATCATCTGCTAACCTGACAGCTCTGCATCTCCCAATGGAGAACAATGTCTTGGCAGACTTGGTAAGTGGGAAAGCACATCCTGGCGAGTGAGAGTTGAGTGGACAAGCTTTTAGCTTGATTGTAGAAAAATAGGGTCTCCCATCTATAGATAGATGTAGCAAGAATCTCCTGATTCAAGGAGATGACAGCAGTTTGCCAAGATTGCTTTAGAATTCTGTGGGATTTTCCATTGGTTTATTTGTTCCCTCTGATACTAATTATTCCCAAGTGCCTCAAAAAGGTAAGAGAGGACAAGATAACAGTAGTTCTGATTGCCAAGGCAGTTTTGGTATCCACAGTTATTCAGAATGGCAGAAGCATCACAGTTCAGGATTCCTCTGATGCCCAGACTGTTAAACCAGGGTCCTCTGTTACATCCCAAGCCAGAAAAGCTGAATATGAGGAATATGGGTCTTTCAGATAAAACCAACAATACCTTGTTGGCCGCCAGAAAAACTTCAACAACAGGTAAATATTATAAGATCTGAGAAACCTATTTGAATTGGTGCCTTTGATTTAACAGAGCCCTAAGTCAAGCATCAGCAGGAGACATGGTGGAATTCCTTCAACTAGGTCTGGAAAAAGGCTAAGTACCTCCACCGTCAAAGGGCAGGTATCAGCGTTATCGGCCCTATTTGAAGAATCTAGTTCTCTGAATTTTCTGATTTTTCCAGGTTCTCCAAGAATTAAGCCTAGGTTTAAGGCTAGAGATCCCCATGGGATCTTAGGAACTAGTGCTGCAAGCCTTGACTATGGCGCCTTTTGAGTGAATGCAATAAATACATTACTTGGAAGACAACTTTCTTTCTCGCCATTACCTTTGCCAGGAAAGTGGGGGGAGATTCATGCCCTTAATGGATAATGGGTGCCCTAGGTAACCCGGACGTCCACCTCGCCCCTGCACCTGCATCATGCACCCCCCTCCCACATATTTTGGAGCGCATGTGAAGATGGAACGTGCGGGGAGGGGGGGGCGGTGATATGCGATAAGAAGCGACATGAAACAGATCGCAGACTAGGGATAGGCAAGAAAGGCTCCAGCCTGGCGCCCCCCAGTCGTTGCGCCCTAGACAGCTGCCTCTTCTGCCTGCCCCTAGTTCCGGCCCAGTCAAAGAAGATTTAGTAATTATTTAACAGCCTGACAAGTTTTTGCCTATGATGACCAGAGAGTTGCATCTTAATTAGGATATGGTACTACCTGCGATTTTTTCTCATCCCAAGGAAGAGAAAAGGTTATGACATAATCTTGTTGTAGTGAGGTGTCCAAGCATCTATCTATCTCCAGGACATTACAATTGATGAAAACATCCTGGGTATTCCTTCAGGTCCAAAAGCAGATCATAAGGCTGCCAAGGCTACCATTGGTCATTGGATAAAATCTTGCATCACAGAGGCATACAGGTTGAATACAATGCCAGTCCTTTCTGACATTAGAGCCCACATGTGGTAGCTTCTTCCTTGGCATTCCAATCACAGGTGTTTCCAGAAGAAGTGTGTAAAGCTGTGGTGTGGTCATCACTAAACACCTTCATTAAATTCTACAAATTAGACATGGAATCTGCTAATAGGGCAATTTTGGGAAGTCCGTTTTGCAGTAGGTTGTGGATCCCAAAAAATAAAATAAAGTTGTGTTTAAAGGAGAAAGAAAAGTAAAAACTAAGTAAGCTTTATCAGAAAGGTCTATGTAAATACAGCCATAAGCACTCAAAGAAACGCTGCACTGAGTTCCCTGTCAAAAGATTTGTTGTATCTGTTCTCATCTGCCAGAGACACGCAGCTCTCTGCTCTCTCCCCTCTCCTGCTCCCCCCTCTATCAAGAATGCTAAGAACTCACTACCCCCCCCTTAGGAATGTGGATCTGAGCCAATCAGCAGGAAGCTGACTCATAGTCTAACTAACTGAGCATGTTCACTTGGTCTGGGTCTCGGTGCAGGAGCGAGGCATTATGGAAACTTTCTTTACACAGCTCAGCATTTTTTCTTCCTGGTTGGCTTCTGATCATCTGAATGGGAGAAATATGGGGAGACTTAAGGGCACTATTGAGAGAACTGAAGGTATGCCTGCAGCTTGAGATTAACTCTTTATTAGCCTTTCCTTCTCCTTTAAGCATCCCACCCAGTGTTCATTTTTACTGCTTGGTAAGGTCACATTGGTACTTGCTGCCATGTGAAGGACCAGGAAATCAGAAAATACTATCATACTTTTTCTGGACTGCAGTGGGCAACTTTCCCTGGCCTTAGGGAAGAGCTAAAAAAGGGGACCAGGCTATGATGGGGTTACCAATGTATTAATTGGTGTCATATCCTGTTCTTCACATGAGGAGGGGGTTAACCCGGGTCGGACTGGGCCGCTGAGACACCAGGAAAAATCACCTGCAGGGCCCCTGGGGTGGGAGCCCCGGTGGGCCCTGCACCCCCCCCCCCCCCCCCCCGTCCCACCCTGGGGTAACCCACTGCCATGTTACAGTCCAGGAAAGGAAAATCTCGGTACATACGACAGGATTTTCCCATTTCACTTTCCCAAGACAGTGGATTTTGGCAAAATGTCTTAGTTTTGCAAAATTTTCCACACTTGCTAATTTTAAGTAAAACAACATTTTCCCACTGAAAACAGCAACTTTCTCCTTTACCAATTGATACAAATTATACCAAATACCAGCACATTTCAGCCTCTGACCTCTCCTCTCTAACCTTTTGTGTCACCTCACTAAGTTCTATTGCAAGAAGCTCACTTGCTACTTTTGATCGTTCCGGTTTGTAAAGCAGCATGGCTGGGTATGGGGACAGGCAGGAGTTAATAGAAGCCCAAGAAACAGTAAACTCCAGAGATGAAAGCAGCATGGCTGGGTATGGGGACAGGCAGGAGTTAATAGAAGCCCAAGAAACAGTAAACTCCAGAGATGAAAGCAGCATGGCTGGGTATGGGGACAGGCAGGAGTTAATAGAAGCCCAAGAAACAGTAAACTCCAGAGATGAAAGCAGCATGGCTGGGTATGGGGACAGGCAGGAGTTAATAGAAGCCCAAGAAACAGTAAACTCCAGAGATGAAAGCAGCATGCCTCTGCGCTAAGGGGAGGGGGTAACAGAACCAGGAACACACCTACCGCTCTCCATCCCATCCCTCCCCCTTTGGGAAGGTGACTGATGTTGCCCGGCAACGGCTTAAAGTGAAAAGCCCAGTACAGAGTTCCTGGAGTCCAGTACGTGCGGGAGAGAAGGGGTGTGTGCTAGTTAAGCATGAGGTGTTGGGCATAGGGAAACGAGCTGGCAGCTAGCTAAAGGTAAACTGCACCTAGACGGGAACAAGCTGTGCGGCCTTAAAGCCCAAGGTGAGTGTGTTTTTTGTATCCCGGAATAGAATGTTCGCTCATACTGTAGTATATTCCTTGTCCCGTTGCCGGCTATGGAAATGTGCGCACTGTACTTATATCCCGGATAAAGCGCTACTGTCAGCGCTCCAGCAGCGTCTCCTTGCGGCCCACACGAACCTGGAGGAGCTGTTAGCTGCTGTAATGTGACGTGTGCTGCCTCTCACTCTCCCTGCCCTGTTGTCAGGCTACAAGTTCCAATAATTCCCGGAAACCTTCCTCTCATAGGCTTGTCACTTTCCACAGACTTGCCTTTTACTTACCTTTCTTTCTTTCTTTCTTTCTTTCTTTCTTTCTTTCTTTCTTTCTTTCTTTCTTTCTTTCTTTTTCTTTCTTCTTTCTTTCTTTCTTGTATTGCATCAAACTTGTATCTTGAAAGTATCATAGCAGGGGATTTTGTATCCATGTCCTTAAGAAAAACATAACAAAAACTGTTTTCATAAACCAACAGCATGATCTAATCCTATTCCAACCCCTATTTCCCCCCATGAACTGTAAGGGCAGTTGGACACGGAGCGATTAGTCGCCCATGATAAATCTTCATTACCGCGGGCAACTAATCTCCTAGAAATGCTATTCCACTGGCAAGAATGTAAATCTTGTTTCCTTGCGAGGCAACTTCGTATTATGTATTATGGCAACTTCGCGTGACTTTGAGAATGTATGTCATCCCACTGGGAGATTAGTCGCCCGCAATAGCCAGGATTTAGTGCGGTTGACTAACCTACCTGTATGCCACTGCCCTAAGGGTGAAGACACATGGAGCTACTACTAGCAGCTACTTGTCGTGGCCACTAAAATAGACAATGCTGAGGGCAGTGGCACACGGATAGATTAGTCACCCGCGATAAATCTTCGCTACCATGGGCAACAAATGTCCCCGAATGCAATCTCACCAGCAAGAATATAAATCGCCACTGGGATGGCATATGCGCTGCTTCAGTTGCCCCTGAAGGAAACTTTGGGCGACTTCAGGAAACCAAAGCGATGCGTATGCCATCCCAGCAGCGACTTACATTCTTGCTGGTGGGATGGCATTTCTGGGAGATTAGTCGCCCGCAGTAGCAAAGATTTATTGCGAGCGACTAATTTCCCTATGTGCCACAGCCCTAAAGAATAAGGAAAACAATTCACATTATTTTCATCTTGAAGACAGTAATCTGTCATAAGATCCTTCTGTGAATCAGATTACAACTTGTGAATGACCAGGAAAATTGCTGTAGAATAAGTTGGCACCATGCAAATTGAGGAGAGTATAATAATTAAAGCAAGTTATCTAACAGAATCTCCACTCTTGAGAATTGGCTTGTGTGGGAAAGGCATATTATCCTGTGTTCTACTTCCTTGTTAGATGCCCATTGTCTTGATAAGGAAAGACCAGTTAAACAGCATCCTTTTTAATGTCACCAAACTACATTCCTAACACAAAATACGTACATGTGCGTGTGGGCTCAGAGTTTGCAAAGCAGCTTGTCTCTAGGGCCTAGGCTGTATATTTTATAGTTTAAAAAACTTTACACCTTCAGAATTTTTATACATAAATATATGTGTTAAACGTGTTAAACTCTGTTAATGTGTTATGGCATTTTTTTGGTTTTGATATTGTTGGATTTTTAAATTTTCTGTTTTCTGTCTTTTCTGCTTTAACTTGTTTGTAGAGGTGGCAATTTTGGGCACCTGGTGTGCCATCAGCCAGGTAGTGTCTCTTTATTGAACCTGTACTAGAACAAGTATAGGAGAAAAAGACAGAACTTTGCCTATTAATTGGCTGATGTGACCTAGTTTATTTAGGTGAAGTAGGGCTTTACATATAAGCTTTTTTGAATATTTTTTATAGAGTCTGCAAAGTTGCCTCCTGCAGACAACTTTGCGTGACTTCAGAAAGCCAAAGTGATGCATAGGCCTTTCCACTGGTGATTCCTATTGTTGCCAGTGGAAAGGCATTTCTGATTACTTCGCCCACGGTAGCAGAGATCTATCGTGGCCGACTAACTCACTCTGTGGGACATTAGCCTAAAGCTGGCCATACATGAATGACCTGCCCACTCCAGACAGAGATTTTAGCTTACTGGGGCAAAACAGAGCATTCCCAACTGATATGTGGAAGCATATTTATCAAAATGTGACATAATACTTGCAAAAGTCAGTCAAAGGTAAATGTTAGCACAGTTTATTTACTAATATGAGATGTTCAAGAAATATTTACCAATAAGTGAACTTTTACTTTTGTGCTGCAATAAATATGCTCTAAAAAATCCCATACAGGTTAAAAGAGAAAGATGGAATTTCCCTGTGGCAAGTTGTATTTCACCATTTGATAAATATGTCCCTGTTCGAGGTTTGATTTGCTACTGATGGGCTAGCTTGAAAAGGTTATAGTCACCAGAGGGGTGCCAAATGTTAGGCACCCTACAATGATTATGATCTGCCCCAGCCTGGGGTACTTCTGAGTGAGCACCACATCACAATCTTCTTTTTTTTTGTTCATACATCTTAGCAGGTGCGCCTATGTAGAAAAGTGAAAAAACAAACTTTAAGCAGAAAGCCGGCCATTTCACTCTTCTGTGCATGAGCTGGCCAAGGGCAACAAAAGAATGAAGAAGTGGAAGAAGAAGATTGTGACTTGGTGATCTACGGTAGTACCCATGGCCAGTGCGGTTTTCTGCTATTAGAAGGATCAGGTGGGGTATCAGATAAACTATTATAATCCCTGGGGTTGCCTACCAGTTGGCATCTCACAGTGATTTTAACTTTCCTTGTCCTTTAAAAAATCCTGTAAGGCAAGAAACACAATGCGTATGCTGCATCAGCTGGATCTGGCACAGTCTGACAGAGATGCAAAATAAGTAATTGTGGAGCGCCTGATCACTTATTTTATTGTCTTCATTAAAAGCGTCACAAAGACTCACACCATGAACCGCAGTCCAACAGAGCATGCATGGCCAGCTTAATAAACCATTTTTAATATAACTAAGACCCAACATGATGTGTGAAAAGGCCACCAAGGCGGATGGTTCCAGAGAGGTTGGGGAGAAAGCTAATACATAATGATAGTATGAGGTGGGAATTTATGAGCACATAATTAGTAAATCTGTCTCTGAAGAGATTCTTTTAGGATAGGTATATACAAGTTGCTTTGTGGTACTCGTGCACAGATTATCTGTGAATGGTGGTATCGTAATATTGTTTATAAAACCCCCAAAATTATGGTTGCATAGAAAAATGATGAAATATTGATTGCTTTTTTTTTTTTTTTTTTTTTTTGCTACTGTTCTTCATAGTCCCAGTCTTGCTATGGACTCTTACCTTATCTGGAAGCCCATTATCAAGGAGACTCCAAATAACATGAAGGCCATCTTCCACAAATTTTTTAAAAATGTATTTAATTTTTCTCTATATTAATAGAATAGAACTTGTACTTGATCCCAACTAAGCTGCACAAATTCATTATGGATGGCAAAACAAGCCTATTGGGTTTATTTAATGCGTAAATGATTTTTAGTAGTCATAAGATATGGCGATCCAAATTATGGAAAGATCTGATCCTATCTGGATAATAGATAATATACTGTATATATTATCATTTTTCTTTTCGTTGGTTGAGCAATATTATTTGTTATACTGCAAAAACTGAAATGCTCTAAAGTTTTTTTTTTCTATTGAACGCCTTTAATTAAACATACTTAATTTTCTGCCTGTGTGCTAGACCATATCATTGAGGATTATAAGAACAACTGAGCAGCTGCACTGGTTTGGGTATAATGGGTGACTGCACTACAGAGAGCTATTGTAGCACATAGCAATTGGATACACCAGTATATTCACCAAGTATAATAGGGTATTTCATCAGTTACTTTTAAAGGGAAATGATACTACAGCAAAAGGCAAGTTGGTTCTCTCTGTGTATTTTGTTTGTGTATTGTGTAGGTTAACCATTTTCTTTACTGAACCTAAGACTTTTAAAATATACTCTTTTTTAAGAGAAAGCAAAGTTCTTGTAGAGGAAAATATTTTCTATTTTATAATAAGCTTATTCAGCAGTGGAGAATTGTGCAGCTCTCAGATGCTTGAAATAAGAGAATGTTACATTGTAGTTGGGATGGATAGATTTGCAAGGTCTAAAGAAAGGTCTTTTGGAAGTAATAATAGATGGGACCAAAAATGCATCTTCTTGGACACCATGTGGTCATAGGATTTATTCCAGAAAGGGCACTACTTGCAAGGAGTTTGTATGTTCTCCAAGTGCTCGAGTGCAGAGACAGGCCAACCCAGAGGGGTGCCAAAGTCAAGTTCCTGGCCTCATCTCCCCGAGTAACTCTCAAAACATAAAACAGAGGCGGAGAGAAGCTGACAGTATGCCTTATGTGACTTTAGCCTAAAGGCAGCTTTTATAATTGATACAATAGATACAATCCCACAGATGCTGCAGACAAATGTATCAAATAACACATCACATTGTAACATTTCAGAGGTTGTGCCTGGATTACTGAGTTGCTAACCTGAAGCAGCAGAGCAAAAGAGAAACATTAATGTTTAAACTTCAGTATGAGAAAAACAGTCAATCGTTGAAAATAGAAAGCAGTTGAAAAACGTCTTTATTTCTAAAACCATCTGAAACTAAAACCACCTGAACTGAGTAAAAAAAGAATAGAAGGTTAACAACCCCTGAAATTTCCCATTGTTTTCAAAAAGTAGCACTTTTTGCAACTTTTTTGTTTTACTGCATCCGCAGCAGTAATGGTAAAAATATTTTTAGTTTTTATTTGCATTTAAATATACTGTTGCATTGTATTAGTTAAACTTGTGTGTTTTTCCTAAGAAGCAGCAAAGGTAATAGTAGATGGGTGTTTTGATCACCACTGTCTAATGGTGGAGAAGAGTAGAGGTCAAAATGAACCTGTACTATTACCCTAATATAGTTTATGTACATGAGCTATGATTTGCCATTCCATTTTCGGGCTGAAGGAACACATTTGCTTTGCAAATAACAGATAAGCTGTTTAGCACAATGGTGCATGGCTTATTCCAAGCAATTTTTCCTACCAGCAATTCGGTTTTTGCAATCGCGATGTCATTTACAGAAGTTACTCATTTAACATAGGGGGATGTCTGATCTCTGCATTTTGTGTCTGTGAGGGTAAGAACCCACAGTGCAAATTAGTCGCCCATGATAAATCTCTGTTCCCAAAAGGCTTTCCACCGGCAACAACAGAAGTCGCTGATGGAAAGCCTGTTTTGTTTTCTGTGTGAAGTTGTGAGAACTTTTTGCAACTTCATTTTACCCTTAAAGGACAATGAAAGGTTAATATAAATTAAAAGTAAGTCTAAAGGCATTCTTTTTAAGTACTTAAATTCCCAGATCCCTGCTTGCTTCTCTGAGATATGGTGCTGGCAGCCTACAGCAGTGTGAAGACTACAGTGACATCACTGAAATCTCTCTACCCTTCCTGTAGGCTGCCAGCGGCAGCCTTCCTATTCTCTGAGCATGTGTGTAACTTGATCCTGTCTCCTGTTCTGAGCTATACATGCCCACCAGCCAATCAGAAGCGGATCTGGCAGAGGGGAGGGGGGGAGGGAATGAAACACATGTGCAGTATGAAGCAAGGAGGGAAAGGAAGGGAGAATACCTTTTTAGAGATGGGTGCCTGTTCTAGAAAATGTGAAGTAAGTGTGACTGAGTAAATATTTGATTAGGTGAGCCAAAAGTGTGGCGTTTTTACTAAACAATAGAAGGACTATTGGGCAGTATGCTTTTTAAATTTTGACTTGCATTTTCCTTTAAAGTGACTTTCAGTTCAGGAAGGGAACAGAGGGACAATATAATATTTAATTTAGGTTTCCAGCAAAAGACTGTAAAGTGGCTTGGGGATCATAAAACCTGTAATAAGCATGCAACATAGAGCACAGTGGATGTTCAATGCCCAGGGCAAAAACTCAAAGAGAAAGGGTGCTGATATCACACAGAATAAACCAGAAGAATTGATTCATAAATGCAAAACTGCAACTTGATGCTTCAACTTGCCATCAGTGATCCCATGTTTAGCAGTGAGTATAAACACATAGCAAAGCATGGGTGCAGTTTACTCATGCATTCTGTTGTGGTGGAAAAGCATGACTGAATGCTCATATGTAAGTTATATATTTACAGTATTATCACTTTAGGGTGCTACTGACACAGTGACAATGCTAAAACATCAGTGGTGGTCTACCTGTCACCGCCACATCTGCTTTATGTTAGGGATTTACATACAACATTATGGGAATATATACTGGAGGATAGCAGTGTTTTGGCCGCCACTGTTTTTGAACTAATTACAGCTGCAATCATTATGCCTCCATGTGCCAATAGTCTTAAAGCAAAAGTAGTTTTATAGGCCATTTAAAAGGGCAGTTCAAATTTAAGTTAACTTTAGTTCTTGAAGGTCCTACATCCAATATTTCAACAATTTCATTTTTACACAGGGTTTCATTTTTGCCTCTTTACCAGCTTGCAATTTAAAATGGTATCTGGCTGCTAGGTGTCACTGACTCCAGCAGCCATAAAACTAGTGCGCTGTGAGACTACAATTGTATTGTTACTTTATATTACTTGACTTTCTATTTAGGCCCTTTCCTAGTCATCTTACAGTGTTTCAATCAAAACACACCCTTGTTGGTAACAAGATAGCTGCTGAAATTTCAAACTGGAGAAGTGCTGAACAAAAACCTAAATAATTCTTAAACTTCAAAAAAAATGAAGACCATTATTAAATGCTCTCAGAATATCGGCATATCAGAATGTCCTCACCATACTGAAAGTATGGAATTAGGAATGCACCAAATCCACTATTTTGGGATTAAGCCCATGGGTATATGACGAAAAGTTGTGATTTTAAGGATAGAGCCAAATCCAAATCCTGCTGAAAAATATAAATTTTGGCCAAATCCTGAACCGAATCTTGCATTTGGTGCATCCCTTATTTCAATTATTAACAAAGTTATGTAACATGTACAGCGCTGGAACTAGGGGTAGACAGAAGGCACCTGCCTAGGGCGCAACGGTGGGGGGCACTAGGCAGGTACCTCTTCTGCCTACCCCTAGTTCTGGTTTGCTTACCCTCAGAGATGCATTCCCTGTGCTCCCCCCTTTATCCGCAACATCAATATGCACGCCAGCACCATGTGGGGGGGCAGGATGGGCAAGGTGGCTGTCTAGGGTGCCTGGCCAGCTTAGCCCACCACTGAACATATACTAAGTGATTTACTCCTGGTATCAATTCTTATGCATTAAAGGTGGCTTCCACTGCTGGCTATAAAACAGAAAGCATGTGCAGGGCTTGTGATTATTCTCTGTTTAAGCTCAACAAAAAATTAGGCTAGCATCACTAAATCTTATGTTTTTGGCTTCTGTACCAGCCCAATGCCACCATCAGTTATCAGCCATGTATTAGCTTCTATCAACCTGTGTATGGGGTGCTCCGATGGCCCCACTAAAGCGATATCGGAGCAAAAATCACCCAGATATTGATCAGACAGGTTAAGTCAGAGTAAGGAGTGCATCAGCTCATTGACATGTGCAGGTTTACTGACACCCAAAATCTTGGATGATTAGTGTTAGCTTCTGAACATCTGAGCTGGCAGAGTTTAGTATATAAAATACAGCATTGCTAGCCATATTCTATTTTTTTTAGGCTTTAAAATTTAGATTTTGTCTTTTGGACAATACAAACGGTTTGAGTAAAAATACAGTGGGGAACATAAGAAACACATGCTCAAGGAAATAGGAGGGTGGGGAAATGAAGTAGAGGAAAAAACAATGACACTAGTGGTTATATTTTGTTAGCTTTATGGATGGTCAATCATCTATTTCTAATAATTCTTTATTCCTGTCCTTTGCTATAAAAACTGGTTTGGGACTGCTTTCTCTATTGCTACTGATTTTGGTATAATATAACATATGTGTGATCTGCTTCCCCCTGGTAGAAATATAATTGCAAACTTATAATTTCTGAGCACTGTAAATAATTTCTGAGCACTGGTACTGGGCTGGTATGTCACTTTTACTTGCTCTAATCCACTCCCTACCTACTTATTATTACATAGAATGCTATTGCATTTTCATTTTATTTTTTAAGGCCATAAAAACACTAACATACCTCTGTACAGTCATTTTGGATATTTACTGGAACTTTGGACAGGCAGGTAAAAAAAGCAGAGGCTAGTAATCAATTGGTAGCCATGGGCTACTCTAAAATACCTATAGGGTAGTATTTTGCCATCAAGACATATTTACTGGTGTATCAGTGGTTTCTGTAATATACACATGCATTGCCAAACTTGTCAAACTTGAAATGACCAGGATGATCTTGTTGAACAGTTTGCTTGTTCACTAATGACCAGTTACTTGTTATATATAATTATACAAAAATAAATGATGATAAACCCCAGCATGTTGCGTAGTCTGGACAATTTCGGACCCTATTCGGTCTTGCTTGGTAAATAGTTGGTAAATTAAGAGGATATGCCTTGCTTTGCACCAGAATTTCCATTCAATATATGATTGATTTATAAATGTCTGTGAGAATTTCTATTGTAATTACATGGCTCAGCTGAGATATTAGCTGTATTTATTTAATCAAATAGGTTCTATTTCGTTCTCGCTGGACTTCATGGTTTTTGATTGTGACCTGAGTCAGACATGAATCAATCCAAACACACATATAAAAAGTTAACTTTTTTTTACACATGGATGCTTTGCACCAAACTTTTCTTTCAATATATGATTGATTTATAAATGTCTGTGAGAATTTCTATTGTAATTTCATGGCTCAGCTGATATATAGCTGTATTTATTTAAACAAATAGGCTCTGTTTGGGTCTCGCTGGACTTCACAGTTTGTGATTATGACCTGAGTCAGTCATGAATCAATCCAAGCACACAAATATGTGAGATGCTGTCTCTGTAAGACAAAATTTGGTCTGCTTTGAGTTAAGGTGTATTTTCATTTTAAAATCAGGTAGCAATTTGCAAATTGTAAGAAGCCTACCCAAGAAAATCATCAGGGATTTTCTGGTGGCCACTGGCCTTAATAAAAGGAGATCACCTATGAGTGGGTGGCAGAATCGTTCAATATTCAGCTGGTGGGCCTATAGGCCAGAGTTAGAGTAAATTTCCCTTTATTCCCTTTATGCTTTAGTGAAAAAGGATGTTTTCCCCTCCACTCTTCACAGGGTTGGTTAATTGGACAAAACTTTAGTCCTCATTTACATTACATTGAGGTGGGGGGGGGCGGTTAGAGGTAAACTGTTGAATGTCTCTCATTGACTTAAATAGCATAATAAGCAATTTGGTGGTGTGTCAACATTTAGCATGTGCAATAAAGCAAAGTTTTTCTGTCAAAGTAGCTTACTTCCAGGTCCTGGTTTGTGTATTTGCTTACTAACAGCTTGAAAAACAGGTTTACAAAGTAAACCAGCAAATGTATACTCATGCGTGTCAGGTCATCGGTCAGTTCCAACAGGAGCTTATGCAGTCCCGCCCGACATAGTCATTGCCTTACGTGATTTTTAAATATTTGGCCAATCCTTAATCAGTCTTTCTTTTGGCCTTTTTTTACATGAGCTGCTGGTCAGACAACAGTGGCAGAAAAAATACATAATCCTACATTTCACAACTTAATCTGTCAGGTGTGCAAATAAATGTTCTTGCTTCCTGCACCCACTGTGACTCCCTATATTGTTTTGTGTGTTCCTGCTGGGTGGGTGTGAATTGAAGCTTGAATAAATATATAAAAACCTGTTACCAGTCTCTGGTAGAAATTATTTGCACCTCCTTAAGAGTTTTTTTTTTAAGTAGTGATGTTAGACATCGAGCTGTTAAATGCCCTTTATTCCTTTGCCTCTGAACATTGGATTTATGCCAGATGAGATCAGAACATGCAAAATGACACATTCTGCCAGGCCCAGCTTACTTTTTTCATGGAAAGGCAAACCTTTTTTTTACTAAACATCAAGATTCTAAGCTCTTCGGGTCAGGTACTGTATCTTCTTTCTCCTGTGCCTCTAAGCATACAACACGTTATATTATTTATATTTATTTATTGCATTGACATACATGCATACATACATACAATTACAAGAACCTAGTAATCTGGAATAAAAATTCATCATATCATATGAGAGAAGCAACAGCCAGAAATGATGTGGCCTAGCATAAACTCACCCCACATTGCTAATTCTCTTGAACTGATGTCTTACAGAAGCAATCAAGCATTTAAGTAAACTTAACCAGGATGTGCATTCTCTACAGTCAGTTATTGCAGTCCATCTGTCTGGTGATAATATATCTGCAAACACCCTTTCAGCTGTGTTTGAGAGAATATTTTATACCTTATTCTCAAGCGGCATGCTTTAGGATACTAAATGTTATTTGCTTGCATATCATATCCACAAGATGCATAGATGATTAGATGACTAGATGATAGTAATCAGTAGTAAAAGTGAAAAAGCTAGTGTCAAAATATATATTAAATGATTCCATAAATATGGGCCTGGTTTTAAATGGGGTAAATAAAGGTGTGTAGATCAAACAGAGAACAACACAGCGTAAAAGCCAAATATATTAACAATGTTAGGGCTGAACTACAGAACTGTGGATAGACTTATCTGTCCAGGATTTTGTTTGATGCTTCAAAATCTGATCATTGGTGCTGTAATGTAAAATCTGACCAATTGAATAGTTTCTTGTTTTCAAGCCTTTGCATATAACAGTATGTAATCCAATAAAAAACACACCACAAACATGTTTTTGAATATTTTGTATTTGTTTGCATAAAATAGCTGTTAGTATCAGTAAAACTAAAACAGTGCATTTTAAATGATGTGTTCCCTTTAGTATTTGAAAATCTCTGTCCAAAAATGACCATCCTTTTGCCTATCACCCAGTCTACACTACTATTGGTCAAAATTAGCAAAATACAGGGCACACCAATTACAAAATAAGCAAAATTTATTAAACAAAAATCCTATACTACTACTATTGGTAGTGGAGCAGACTTCATCAGATTTCTAGATGGTTTGTCCCATTTTGATATCACAACAATCACTTCCGTAAGAAAGAATACTCTGTTAGTTGCATGCAGATAAGGGATGATTGTGGGCCAGCAGACAAAGTCCATATTGTCATTTTTGACCTCCCTGTTGACCCAGCATTAGCTAATTGCTCATTTAGTATTAGAGCTTTACAGGCCATAGAATTTGCTAGTGCTGCAGATTTTATCCAACCAGTTATTTGTTGAGTTTGCCTACCTTCCTAGAGTGCTTTTCTTAAAACTGAGACTTCTTGGCACTTAATTGTTCTACAATATTCACCCCATACCACAGAGTTAAATTGAATAAAAGTATGATCCTAATCCAGATGGCAAAGGGCTGTGTACAAAGCAATCTTCCTCCTGAACACACTGTAGTTGTACCCTTTCTTGAGAAATTATTGCTTCTTATTTATACTTTGCATGTATGTTTGTAGTGGATGTTGGCACATATATTTGTTTCTCCAATAAAATTGTACTGGCTTTCCCCACAGATCTGGAGCTCCTGCAGAATGATGGGATCAGGCAATGGGCGTAGAGGAATGAAGTCACCACCTCTTCTTATAGCTGTACTATTGGCATGTATTTTTGTTTTAACAATAAACTACTGGCTCACAAGCTCAAGATGTGCCGAACTGCAGGTGTGTATTTACTATAAAGTATTTCCTAACATTCTACAATGGTTTTCATATCCCTGCATATCAGATGTTAATTATTACATAGCTACCTGCTATTATCTTTCATGTTGCACCACACTGCCGGCCTTATGTAATGCAATATAATCAGGGTTTGTCCTGGTATTGATAGTTAATGCAATAAAATCCTGTCTGTTGAGGACCATTTTGGTCTGTCAGCAGTGTTGGGCTAAGCCGGCCGGGGGGGGGGGGGCGCCGGGGGCGCCCTTGGCAACCCGGCCAGCTTGCCTCCCCTTCCAGTGGGTGCGCATGTGAGTGCACAGAAGCACGCAAAGGGAGGCTGGGGTTATGTGGTGGAGGGAAAGGGCCCAGAACTAGGTGAAAGAAGAGGTACCTGCCTGCAGGGGCTGCTGTAAGATGCCATAGACAGTCACTATTATTTGGGCTTGTGGGGGCTGTTTGGGCCTCTATGTACTTGAAATGTCTGGGCTTTAAAACCCAATTCAGGCCTGCTATGGCCTTAACCATGCTTTTTTTTACTTAGGCAATCTTATTATTTTAACAGTGGGCAATACACAATTCCTGCTTGGCATTGTATGCTCTGTACTTGGCAAAGCAGCTATGCACTGGAAATTTCAGTCAAACAGTGCATACACAAAGAGTATTAAGCAGTATGGAGCTAATGCGTTTGTTTTAATTACTATTGTGTACAAATGTTGCCCTGGTCCTTTTGCCAAGGAGGATGTGTTCTGGCACAGTTCAAAAAGCACACTGACTTTCATAAATATTCAGCTCTTTTGCTATTCAGTGCCGCAGGAATGCTAATTTTATTTTTTAAAAGCTGTAACCCACCTGAAAAAAATTATATATTTTCAGAGCCCTGCATATTCTGTGTGAACTTTGCTGTGAAACACTGTTACTTTTCAGTGTGGCCAAACACCAGTAAAACACCATGAAACATGCATATATCCATATCAACTTTCTAATGTTTATTATTTTTTTTCAATTTCTTTATGTAAAAGTAAATGATGTTTGGTAGTCTGTACACGTGTAGCTGCCATTTTAAATGCCTTATACATTTTGGTATATTTATACAGTGATAATTGTTTAACTCAGTAATATTATCCAATTGTGATTACTGACTTTTTGGATTTAATTGATTTACTTAGTCTTACCTTAATAAAAGCAGTGTACAGCTCATTATATGAATGGGCAAACTCTGGACTGGGATTAGGGAAAATTTAGCTTTGAGTTTGGATAACAGGGTGTAGTTTAGGATGCAGTAGGGAGAAAGCAGGTTTACCTGAATCTTTTTCTAAATAACGTGTGCATATACAGATGTCCCCATCTGGGCAGCTGTACAAGACAGTACAAAGAAATTAATTGCTGTTCAATGTATGTATATTAAAGGTATGAGACTGATCTTTAGCAAATGACTGCAATATTTGTTATTTATATGGCATCAAAAATACTCAGCACTTAAAGGTGAATGATTAAACATTTATATCAATATTTGGACCATAACTGCACAATAGCTATTTAAGACAAGGAAATATTTACTGTGCAAACGGAAGCAGATTAGGAGCAAACACTATACAGCTGTAACCCTTTCTTTGCTAGGATTCCCTAACACAGGGCCCAGTGGATGGAGATGTACCTCAAAATGTGGCCATACATGGGCAGATTTAAGCTGCCAACTTGGTTCCTTTAGATCGAGTTGGTAGCTTATTGACCAGTGTATGAAGCCCACCGACGGGCCTAATCAGAACCATATCATCTTGTTTGTCGACCTAGCCAAACTTAAATACAATAATACCAAAACTTGCTCTAAGCCACCCAGCTCTTCAAGCCTAATTTAAAATTTGAAACAGCCAGTCTCAATTTGCATTCGCTCAACCCTTTACAGAGTTGGTCCATGTGCCTTGCCCCGGACCCTTCACCCAGGGAAAATTTTTCCACGACTATTTCTTCATTATAATATCACGTGAATCACAGTTGTTCATGGACACTCACCCCACTGATCTGGTGGGCCGGGTGCAGTGCCCCAGACCCGTAGCAAAGGGAGACCCAGCAGTCACAAGCACAATTTCTCCATGGGTACACACTCCAGACACAGGTGAAGGTAGTTAAGAAATAGCTTTGTTCACAATAATCCTGACACGTTTCGTGTCTTTCAACACGCAGTCATAGGTATCATCATCGTGAATAAAGCTATTTCTTAACCAAGTTCACCCGTGTCTGGAGTGCGTACCCATCGAGGACCTAGCCAAACTGACTGCGTATGGCCACCTTACAGGATTTTTATGGGCCCTAGTTTGCTAAAAAGCTCCATGGGCTTTTATGTATGACTTTCTCTTCAGACCATAAGACTACTACTACCATAACATATCATATATAAAGTTCATGTGTCCCTATAGCTCAAAATGTAAGTATTTGGCAATATTTTGTTTAGGATACTTATATTATAATTATAGTTAGATTATAGCATGACAGAACTGTTGTTCTATGAGAGAAAGGGAGTGTACATAGTGAAGGATGCCTAGTGATTTCTGCTCATGTATGAACATTCTTTAATGGGCTTTTTTCACCTTAAAAGAGCCCACACTTGAATGGGAGGAAACAATAATATTTTTTGAAGAATATCCCCCTATCATGTACTTTGCTTCCCATAAAAAATATATAATATTTAACATATCTTATTTATAATAATATAATAATATCACTGTCTACATTATACTAGTACATTATAAATTGCATTGGCCTGGGTGCAGGCACACGGAGCAGGTTTTGCCACGTAAATCCATGAGATTGATGCCAGTGTAGGGACTGACTCTCGGCCTGTATTTTATTTGCAGGTTGAGAATCAGCCCTGTGTGGCATTAGCCTTAAAGTTAATTTTAAGGTGAGCTAACCCTTGAAGTATGTCTCGGAGTAGCTAATTTCAAGCTGGAGAATGTTTAGGAGGGGTTGATGCTGTTGTTGTTGAGAAATGCCAGCAACTAATGTAACAGTCCTGACTTACTTACTTACTGAGCAGCTACCTGTAAACAAGAACGGGATAAACAAGAACTATGTTTAAAAAAAAATATTTTAGAAGATGGTGTAAAGAAATAGAATACAATTGAAAAGTCATTATTTTTATGAACTAATTGAAAACAATACTTTTTATTGTAAATAAATTACCCGTTAAGTGTTCTTTTAGGAAGTTGCTACAGTGTACTTTCTGTTTAGATTACATTATAGGTCCCAGTTCAGTGAATATTTACATGACCACTGATGTAAAGTCATTTTGTAAAAATTTCTGGCATGTATTTATTTTTTTGTAGAATCAATTGGCAGACCTAGAGAGCAGGATGCATAGGATAGCTGCGGAACGTGGAGCAGTTGAGCTGAAGAAGAATGAATTCCAGGACAAGCTAGAAAGGCAGAAGAAACAGATTGACACTATCCAGTCCTTGCATAACTCCCAGTTGCAAAATGCGAATGAGGCGTGCCACAATGAAAAGGTGAGCTGTACTTTCCTAGCCAACACCTTATTTACTGTTAATACAGCTAGTCAGTTCAGTATGCATGAAGGAAGCTACTTTCAATCTTAGTGCCAAATCTATTTTTTCTTAATAATTAAATTATTAGAATTGGTATCTGCAACATAGTTACAAATATAAACACACTTCCTAACATATGAATAGATAAGTTAAAATAAATGCTGTAGATGCATTAATTGTTTCACATAAATAGATACATTTCTATAAGCATAACAGCTCAAATCAAGGGATATTACTCCAGCGGCTATCTAGAATGCAATTTGTGACACTGGTGTTTGTTGTTAACCAAACAGATCTAATAAAAGATGTTTGCACAAGTGTGTTTCCTCCCTTCCCTTTTCTAATGCTTAGGATTGAGGGCATAAACAATAGAAGAGTTCCAACAATGTAGAAAAACTTGATTGTCTGAACAGGAGTATTGTAGCCCATTGGAGAAATGTGTCAGAGAGAGTTTATTCTCATTAAAAAGAAAGTACTGCACAGCAGGCTCTATAACAACATTTAATTTATTTAGGCTAATGTTAGAAGCTAATGTCAGGCTTCTTTTGCCAGATATATCTGTCTGAATCTGTCTGTGTCTTTTCCCACTGAATATAATGAAAACAGTCTGCCACTGCTTGTATAGGTGGTTTACAGCTCTAAAATGCCCAAGTGCTCATTTTCGACCAAGAGTCACTGGTTTTTTGTGCAGCAGTAGTCCTATGGCCCTTACAGCTATCAGTACATGGAAAGATCATTTGGCCTTCCGTGCAATCGTTTGGTTCCTAGGTTAATGATCACATTCCGTGCAATCGTTTGGTTCCTAGGTTAATGATCACATTAGGGGACATATGCAGACCTACTGAGAGTGGACTGCATCACCCAGATTATGTGATTTTCTAACATTTCCAATAGATTCAATCAGATATCAGTTTGGCAGGTAGGACCCAAATAGGGGCCAGTAAAATTCTGCAACTTAAGCTGGTCATACAAGTTAAGATACGCTTGTGTAGCTAGATTTTCGAAGCTGCCAGATAGATATATGCCAATATTTAGGCTAATTAGCAGGCACTATATACAGGCTAGTAATTTGCTGGCTCAATCAGGAGAGATAGAACCATGACTGCATAGTTCGATGGAAGGTTAAGGTTACCATACAGTGGATCTTTTACCAATATGCTCACCTAAAGGTGGGCGATATTGGGCTAATTCATTTGTTTGGCCCTAGGTGGTGGATATAGGGGCTGTTGGATGGAGGACCAGATCAGCTTGTTGCTGTGGTCCTTCGGTCCGACAGTGCCTATGCCCACCGAACCTTTAAATTGGCATATTGGTAGAAGATCAATTAGTTTGGATGTAAAATCAAACCTGCCCGATCAAGATTTAGCCAATTTTAGGCCAGATATTGGTTGGGGAGACCAGTCGGGGGTGCCCATACATAGACAGATAAGTTGCCGAATCGGTCTGAAGGACCATGTATGGCACTCTTTAAATCAAGGCCTCAAATACAGAAGTATAAAAAAAAATCTGAATGCAGTAACTTGAGCATTATTTAATGACTAGTTGGGTAATCAGAGGCAATAGGTATTTAGAACAACTTAATTGGATTCTCACATGCCCACTGAATGGTTATGTATTGGGGACCATTTTTTCAGTAGAATAAAAACAAAATATTAACTTGCAATGGTTTTGTAAGTGTTTTCTGTTAGCAGCATGTCATCCTCGGTCCCACTAATCTCGTTGGCAGCCTGAATGCCATTAATAAAGTAAATTGCAAGGAGTGCATATTAAATGGTACAAAACAGAAATGTATCTTTTTAAATTCCAATAGCTGTCTAGGAAAGAAGGCAATTTTGTATTTTCAGCAAAAACTAGTTCATGTGCAGCCTGTACCAGTCCCACAATTCTAAACGAATTATTTATATATTAATAATCTATTGTAAGACTTATTTTAAGTACTAATAATATATCTGACAAATTAAATTAAATTTCTTTATTTTTATGTTTACAGGAGACATTATTAGATACCATATCAGAGAAAGAAAAGGTTATGCAGGATCTATATGGTAAATATAAATTTAAACATATCTTATATTAATGATCATGCTTGGGATGGTTTAGGCCTTTACATTGTACGGTTTATTTACTAATTCAAGGGCAATGTGCAGAAAGCATAAACAAATGTAAATTGCCATTTTTTGTAGCCACAACGAAGTGTATTTACCTAAAACCTATAGTTTTGGGTGCAGCTGTGCTCTGTACTTGCACAATTTACCTGTGCAGACAGAAATTAGCCTCTGCATTGCTAAATAGTATAGAAGTTGTGTTCATATTTTGTTGGCATCAGTGTAGGCGCAAGTTGCAACATTTACAGTGGGGTGATGCTTAAAGTGCCAAAAGTGCTGTTAGTGAGAGGCCCAGACAGCCCCCATCAGCCCACTAAATAGTGAGTGTCTATGGCATCTTAGAGCAGCCCCCCACAGACTGCCAGTCTGGGCCTGGTATGCAATTCATTAGGTGAAAGTCAGTTTAGTGTGTAGGAACCCTTTAAGTAACACCTCCTTAAAGCAGGTGATTAATTCCAGGGATCCCTTACATCCCATATTTTGCACCCTATGCAGAAAAACAGGGCAGAAAACATCAAGCGACTTCAGAGAACAAAGCCCTGGGTATGCCTTCCCACCAGCGAATCACTTTATTGCCGATGGGACTAGGAGTCTGCAGTACCTGAGATTTAACTGCAGGCGGCTGATCTCCCCTGTGGGACATGGCCCTTAACCTGTGCTACTCCACAATGCTGATTAGAACTGTCTTGTACCCTTTACAACAGCACATTTTTAAATGAGTCTAGCTTATCACCTGGAGTTTGATGGGGAAAACAAATAATAATTTTTATTACAAAATCTGCTCCACTCTCTAGCTGGCACAAGAAAGTGTTTTACTAGCAAATAATACATTGCCTGGGACAACATCTAATGTACCATGGAACAATTTTGTCACTTGCGATGGATGTCCTCAACCGCAGGCAACTAACTGCTCCAAAATGCCTTTCCATTGGCCATAATATAAATTGCTGGTGGGTAGGCATACGCATTGCTTCGGTTTTCTAAACTCCTGCAAAATTGCCAGCACGAGGAATAATAAAGGAAAAAACTGCTTTGGATACCATTCCTGTGTCTGTCCAGTTGCATCTCTTAGCTACTCTACAAGAAAAGTGTAATTCAACAACACCAAGGAGAATGCTGGCTTTAAATCCCAAATCAAATGTGTTTTAAATGCAAAAAAGACATTTTAAATTACAGGTTTTCTACTACAAAAGGAACCTATCTCAAATACACTTACATTAAAAAAATCTGTGCTGTTTTTATGAAAAAAAAAATATTCTATGCAGTTCAATTCCACCTTCACTTTACTTGCTTTGACTGCTGCTGCTGATACAAATCTTAAGATGGCAGCTGGCTGCACTATGGGGATACGGTCAGGACTGTCCAAGTTTTGAATGGCAGGGAAGCATGGGTCAGGGTTATTTCATGTATTTGCTTGTCTAACCTGGCTAACTTTATTTTTTAACAATGCAAAACCTGGCTAACCTTTGCCTGGGGAACAACCTACGCCCTCCTTCCCTGCCGTTTAACACTCAAACAGTTGATTTCCCTGTAGAGTAGTCTCTGTTGCCCGTCTAAAGATTGTGCCAGCAGTAGTGAGAGCAAGTAAAGCAAAGGCAACTTTGGACTGCATAGAATCTTTTTTTTTTTTTTTTTTAATGGTGCAGATTTTTTAATGCAAGTATATTAAAGATATGTTTCGAGAACCTATAATTGAGCAATTATTTTTTGCCTTTAGAATACCTTTAATCTGTCTTCTGCAAAGTCAGTATCTTTCCCTAGGTTCCTGTGAGCCTAGGGCTTCAATGCAAATACCCCTTTTCACTTACAGACATATACATAAACATTTGCTTGACATTTTACTTTAACCCTTTGTTATTTTGGAATTACATAACATATGTTATTTTTACTAACCTCCGAATTGCATTTATTCTTTCCTGTTTATGCTAAAACTTACTGTACATGAGGCCCTTTGTAGGTCGTTCCCAATCATAATTACCCACAAATCAGCCAGCCATGTTTGAAAACCAAAATGCAAGGACTGCCTTGGTGCGTTGCTACAGTCCTCTATCAGTGGGATTCTGTGGGCTCCAGTTATGATCCATTCAGTTGTCTGGAAGCCAAGTAATCGAATCAATGTGTTTCCCCTAAACAAGCAGATTTTACTGTGGATGCCCAAGTGTAACCTTAACTACCCAAACTCATTGCATTGAAAAGGTTTCAAGTATAACAACTAGACATTGAACTAAAATTGATTTGTAATCACCCAAACCGTTTATAATTGTGTTTAAAAACATTTTCTATAGTAAATATGGTTCAAGCTTTGTTACTGTATAAATAGAAATTGGTCTATTCTAGCAACATGTTATGGTTTTATCTTTCCAGGGCAGATCAAGACTCAAGAACAAAACCTGTCAAAATTAAAACTTGACTTTGAACAACTACAGGAAAGCCAGGCTAAGAAATCCACATTCGAGCTGTAAGTGCTTTCCACAGTTTAAAAAGATAGATGTGCTCAACTAGCTTTTCAGTTACTAATCACCTGTCCATTGCCTCAGTTCAATTGGTAAGATGAATTGAATGTTTGCTGGCTGGTTACACGATAACAAGAAGTTACAAGAAATAACAGTTCTTGCAAAACATGCTATTGCTCTTAGAGTTATGCTTTTCTGAATGCACTTGGCAACTTTTAAACATTGGACCTCCAAGATTATGCAATGTCATTCCCAGTTATTCAGAACTATCCACAGTAGTCGCTAACATCCCAGTGCTGTACTCCATTGGTCAGTGTACTACTAGTAGAATAATAATAGTAAGGTTGGTAATTTATGGCTTACTGCACAGGGCAGATTAAATTAGTACATAAAACTCACTATAGCTGAGGCTACGCGCTTATATAATAACTATGATAAAAGGTGGCATAATGTGTCACACCAGCCATTAATGACATGCTTAAATGGGTTTTTCACCTTATAGTATGATGTAGAGTTTAATACCCTGAGACAATTTGCCATCGATTTTGACTTTTTTATTTGTGTTTTTTTTTTTATTATTTCGCTTTTTGTAGCCACACAGAGCAAAAGTTGTTTGGCTGTCAGGGTCAGCGACCCCCATTTGAAAGCTAGAAGGAGTCAGAGGAATAAAGAAAATAAATAAAAAAACGTTCCAGGGTTCCCCCGGCTAATTGTATAAAGCTGCATACATTTTGATGCATTGAAAGCCATTGTGTTCCCAACTGCAATGATGCTTAAATTGTGGGAACAAACACGGCAAATTGCATCTGAAATTGCACTTTGTACACTGCACTTGTTCTCATAAATGGCCCCTATGGACATGCACAGAATAAGTACACACACAGACTAAACTGAAGATTATTTTTTTATACAAATCTAATTGGATATAAATACTGATGGGACAACCCCCCCAAAAACAAAAACCTACCTTGGAACTACCCAAATGTATGCAAGGCATTGTGGGAAATGTCTTGACTGGAGGATAGCCATCTCCTGCAGAACAGTTTCACTGGTACATGTAGTCAGAGTAAGAAGTACAGGGAATATCAGGACAGAAACTGCTTTTGATAGTAAAAAAACATCTAAAAATACATTTACAATCATTGAATATTTGTACTCAGCAATAAATGTTTAAATATATAAACAGATTTTTAAAATATTCTCTACAATTTGCTGAATACTTTAGAATAGTGATAGTTCCTGTGGAACTGCCTAACACTAACTAGATGTGCTTAAGATGGAAAATTGTGGTTGACTTATGCCATAAGTAGCGTTTTTCCTGTGTTAGAGAAGTTTTTGGTTTGTGTGTTAGCAGTACATTGACTTTCTTTGCTTGTTTTTTGCATGAGGTGTAGAGAGATGACATGACCAAAGCTGTAAATTGTAGATATTGGAATCTCAACTTACCTAGTTTTACAGGGAACCCACACCTTTTCCCAGTAACAATGCCAGCCATAAACTGGCACATTTCCAATAGAGAAATTAATCTATAAATATGTTATTAAATATGTTATAATATTATTAATCAAATATTAAGTGGCTTTTAAGTTATTTATACATATAATTGCAGTTTAAATTAGTATTTGTGGCCTCTGACTCTTGAAACAACAGGCTTCTGCTACATTTTCTCAGGAGTCAGAAGTGGTAGTGTTGATTCTGTAAATAGTTTGACAAATACTGCTTTTAATAGCAATTATATTTACATATAGCATTAAAACTATTAACATTTTAAAAATGAATGTTTATTGATAAGTTACTTAGAATGACAGTTTTTGGTATGAGATCCCTGTTATGGCCATACCACATATATATGTTGTTTGAGTACTAAGGTCCAATAGTATTTTAACATTTTAACCAATGACATTTTATTTTTATCTTACACAAAGAGCCCAGTGCAGCTATAAAATGAAGGAACTCAGTGAGCAGTGTGAGGAGAAGTTGCGGAGAGCCTTAGGTGGAGGTGGGACTAAAGCACAAGATGAAAATGCTGATACTCAAAATACACCCAAGGTAGGTCTTAAGCAGCAGGTCAGAATTTTGACTCAGGTGTCAGTGCCCCTCAGGTTACCAGGCTCTCCTAGTAACTTCAAGATTCGAATTTCAGATTTTGAAATCTGAATTTCGTCTCTTCTAGCGCAAAGAGTGCATCAAAGCTCTGAATAGTAAGTTCGTGAGGTGAGGGGGTTACAATGGAAAGTCCACCTCAGGGTGGCCAGGCGCACAGAATCACCCCTGGCAGGCATGTAGATTGCAGTCATTTGTTAAATCCTGTAATTGGGCATCTTCCACATAGTAATTTAAAGCAAAGGAACATGCACAGGCAATTAGTTTTTTAGGTCATTATTGTCTCTGCAATAAAAATATCATCACTTACTTGACTCACTCACTCAATTGGCAATTTGGTTGATTGACTGGATCTGCCTTTGTGTGCATAATCTTTTAGAACACTCCTGCAGTTTTAATAGTGCTAAATGTAAATCCATGCTCATTAAAGGAAACATATCCTATAAAAATTATGAATGTGCCAGGGAATTATACTCCCCTAGATATAGAAGGATTTTGCTTAAAAATGTGTTTCGAACTGATTTTTTAAAAAATACCACAAAAACCTTACTAGCCCCGCCCATCGGTTCCACTTCCTGCTGGCTGGCTCAGTACACAGCACTGTAGGATAGGAACCAATCAGCAGCTAGGCTGACCTGATAGGGAGCTGAAGCCTGTCTGTGCTTGTGTGAGTGCAGGGCTGTGATTGGCTCTCCCCCTCCTACTGTGCTTCTGGCAGGGACTGTTAGGACACGCCCACTCCAACAAAGGGGCCATTTTTACAGATAGGATTAATGTTTAGCACAAAGTGAAACCAGCACCATATATTATTCATAATTGCCTACAAAATTAGGGTTTTCTCTATCTAATATGTCTTTTTTAATTTGTTTATTGTGTAAACAGCATGTCTTGGGGTTTATTACTTTGGGGCACATTTACTAACCCACGAACGGGCCGAATGCGTCCGATTGCGTTTTTTTCGTAATGATCAGTAATTTTGTGATTTTTTCGGCGTCTTTACGATTTTTCCGTAAAAACGCGAGTTTTTCGGCGTCTTTACGATTTTTGCGTAAAAACGCGAGTTTTTCGTAGCCATTACGAAAGTTGCGCAAAGTCGCGATTTTTTCATAGCGTTAAAACTTGCGCGAAACGTCGCGCCTTTTAAGTTTTAACGCTACGAAAAAGGTGCGACTTTGCGCGCAAGTGTTAACGCTACGAAAAAATCGCAACTTTGCGCAACTTTCGTAATGGCTACGAAAAACTCGTAAAGACGCCGAAAAACTCGCGTTTTTACGCAAAAATCGTAAAGACGCCGAAAAAATCGCAAAAAATACGAAAAAGTCGCAAAATGTTCGTTTCCAATCGGAATTTTTCCAATTCGGATTCGAAATCGTGTCTTAGTAAATCAGCCCCTTTGTGTGTGTGAATGTGTGTATGTCTTTACCACTGGATGTAAGTAATTTCTATAAAAGTACACACATATTCACATACACAGTATAGATTTGTATTTTACAGTTTAGCTTTTCTTAGGGTTGTTCATGTCTGAACTGTCTGTTTTTGATGTCACAGCGCACCCCCACAAGTCACAAACATGCCCCCAAATGTCATAACCCCTTCCTAATATGTCACTGCTCTGCCCCCAGTGTCATCATTCAGCCATCTTTGGTTTTTGCCAACATCAAAGGTGGCAACCCTATGTATAGGGTATATTAAAAATGAAACTGTCTTGTAGACTTGTTGATTATGGCATAAAACATTTACCTTATTGTATGGCTTATTCGTAGTGCCAATCTCTTTGGGTTCCCTCATTGTGTGTACTGAAAAAAGGGTTTTTTGTTTGGTACTACTGATGATGTCCCTTTTTTTTCTAGCCCATTATACTAAAAGAAAACAATCCTGTAGAGCCCATCCAGAAACTGGCCTCTCCTTCTGCAGTAAGCGAAGGTATGTTTGCAGCCTCACATAGGCATGAGATCTCTCAAGGCATTGTGATATCTCCCCATCTCTTATTAAAAGGATGCTAACATCAACATAACAAATATTTCAGTGTTCAGATAAAAACAGTGTATCATGTTGTATGAAATTATGCAGTGTCATTTTAGATTTCAGTTTTGAAATTGTTGAAATTATCAGAGGTCATAAAAAATATATTTTTTTACCATCCAAAACGAAATAAACTTTTTATGGCTTTTCACCTGTATGGAAAAATTAAGTTAATGGGAATACGCTGGTAAAATGATGAGGAAAAGTTTGCAAGAAACAAAGCTCAGTTTTACCAGCAATCTATTTAACCTCCATTAACTCTGCCCTTTAGAAATTTCTACATTCAGCTGTTCCTCTGAGAAATGTGTATTTATCATTTGTTGCTTGAGATGTTCTCAAGTGTGAAAATATCCAAACCAGTTGTACTTGGCTTGCCCAGGGCTCCAGGGAAAGCAATTGGAGAACTCTTACCAATGTGGAGTACTAGTAAGATTTCCAAACATTGATGTGCCCTTTGGTTTGTCAGATTTAGCTCTGAAAAGTTATAAAGATTTAAGAATCTTAATCTGTGGAAGAAACCTGATTTTTTTTAGCTCCTGTCAACTGAATTGTCTCAACCTGTAATATTAGAGCACTAGTGTAACAAGACCAGTAATGCTTCATCTACTGTAAAATATGTTAGTTGCCTACTATTTACATTTGTGCAAATGCTTCACAGGGCATTATGCTGGGAACAGTTGTGGCACACGTACTGTATGTGATTATGCCCTGAAAATGAACTGTGTGTTTAAAAGGCAATCATGCACATGTGCCATGCTTTTGGGAATACCCATTAACTATAATAATGAAAACTGTTTTCAGCAGTTCCCACCATTTACTTTCTTTGAACTTGGGTTTATTAAAAAAAATCAATAGTTTAACTTATGTTGAAATTTTTAGTGAGTATAGAAAAAACAAAACCTTGGATCTGGTAAAGCAGTTCAGAGATTTTTCTGTTCCATTTCTTATCTCCCAGGCTTAGGCACATTTTCAGTTCAGTTCAGTTTCAGAGGAGCAGTGAATAAAGTAGAAAACTGAAAATGGATTACTATGTAAAGGGTCAGTGCGCACCACACTAATATGACTTTATATGTGTGCAAGTTGTATGTACAATACCCAGATAACTTCATGCCCACTATATGGATCTCAACGTGAAACAGAAATATCCAATCATTGGATGTCTAAGGAAGTAGTGAAAGTTTCAGTAGTGTGAGACATTTTTTTTTCTATTCAAGTTTTATTTAGACAAAAACATCATAGAAAGATACATTTTGTACATTAGTTTGTGTGAGCCATTTTTATGAGCTGTCTTTCATGTCTTGTGTCATGTCATATACAATAGATTAAATATATAATTATTTTGCAGAAATAAACGATACTCAGGGGGTGAACCCAAAGCAAAAGCCAGAGCCAGCAAAGGGCTCCATAGTGGGTGATGTGTTGGCAAATAAACTGAAGAGGGAGGACAAGGGGGAGGAACCTTTAAAGGCCAAAGAAGCAGCAGCAGCAGCAGAAGAAAACAAAGTGGAGCAGGAAACAAATAATGAAGAAGTGGAAAGGGAGCATCTGCTCAACCTAGAAGGTCAGCAGGAAGAGGCAGCAGAAGAAAAACAAGGTTAGTAAAGCTGCCACGCATCTGTTCTTTGCTTGGCAGCAAAAATGTGGGACATGCAAAGAAAGAATAATAAAGAGTATGAAGAACATTCTGCCCAGAGAGCTGAAAGGGAATACAGTTATTGTGGCTCGTGCAGGTTCCTGTGCTGCTTCAGAGGGAAATACAAAAAAATAAGAAGGTTGCATTGACATGCTTTGTGAGCAACTTTAGCTGCTTGCTTATGCGCTGAGGGCTTGCTATAAAAAATATATCTTTTTAAAAACTGGATATGGAGGATACTGTCTCTAATTTGTAAATTAGCTCAATACAGCGATAATACTCCCATAGCAAGAATAAAATAGTATTCATGCCCTGACCTTAACCTGTCCCCTCTCAACCCACCCCTAACCCATCAGTCCACCTATAGAACCTCACCAGACTCACTCCCATCTTTGACATCACAAAGGGGCGGGGCATGTGTGCACCTATAAGAAGAGGCTGCTGAAGGCAGAAGCAGGAAATAGTAAGGTTGAAGTTGGGAAGGTGAAAGGATGCACAAGGCTAATACCTGGCCACAACCCACAAATCTTGTGTAGATGTCAGCCCAGACCTGGCCAACCCGTGGTTTTGGCTGATCTGCACATCAATACAAACTTACTCTGGGTTATTGAGGTCAGTTGGAGCAAGCTTATACAGCTCAGTTTTTTGTAGCACTATTTAAAATTGAGGTGTACAAGCAAAACCTAAAGGAGACATCCCAGAGTATTTGAAGCAAATTGGTCCAAATCACTATCATTTGCTGTGTTTTTTTTTTTTTTTCAATTATTTAGCTTTTTGTTCAGTAGCCAGGCAGTGGTTTAAATGAAAGACTGAAAGGAGTAACTACAGTAAAATGCTAAAAGTAAACTTACAGGTGAAGTTCCCCTTTGAAATGTGTGAATTGAATATTTATGCAAACAGCCTACTTCAGGCCATTTATATTTTTCTGTAGAAAAAAAGTTTAGTCACAGTGCTTGGAAAAAAAATACTCAAAACCAAGTTTTCAGTGTAGGATTTAGTAAAATGAGTCATTGCTCTTTAATTATCAGTAACAGTATACAAGGAAACTGTCCTTATCCAAACACACACACACCACTTCATGGTTTTTTTTTTTACAGCTCCAAATCCGGTTAAGCAGGGTGCAGAGCAAGGTCTGCTGAATGATTACAATGGAGATGAAGGGAATGAAGCTGAGCCTGAGGCAGACAAACAGGCTGAACTTGCAGATGATCAGAATTTAAATGGTAGGTGTGCACCACTCTTTCTTCCAAGCTGCAGAATACATATGCAACATGTACATCTTGTTGCTCCATTAAGGACCAAATCCCCTCTACATTTCTGCAGTGTGCTAGGAAGGACAGGGAAGACATGGGTTTGCCACTGAAGTCCTACAGTCATAGGCTTTTATTAATGTACTCTCTTTGTAGCCCTACCTGCATCACTAGGTAGAAATATCAGCCCTCTCTGTGGTACTTACCAGTGTCTCTTCTCACTAAGGTTAATGCCAGACAGGCCTGTGGATGAACGTCCATGCTCTGGAATTAGCCTCTCCTTGTGTCTGCACGTAGAAGTCGACCTGAGTTCAGGCACTCGAGTGGATTTTGGCACCAAAATGTATACGAATTCCGCATCTTGTGCCTGCACCCAGGCCGAGGCAATGGCATTAATATTGATATTGATTAAATATGAGTATAAAATGTTCATTTAGCCTGGAATGACCTAGGGTACCTGATTATCAGTAATTGCAATTTTTAAATTATTTTTTACCTTTCCCCACCTTCCTGTGCTTGGCTTGTTTAAAGAAGATAATCCAGAACAAGAGAAGAAACCTGATCAAGGTGAGAATAAATGTCAGCTCTTATGCCGGTGCCATAAGCTGAGGGTGGCAGCTTTTGGGGGGGGCGCCCTCGGGTTCCTATATAAAACATTTTATTTTTTTAGAAAAAAAAAATTAAAATCCCCCTAGCTGCCACTGGGGAGTTCCTCTGGGATTGTGGTGGCAGAGCTAGGGGGGTATGGGGGAATCCCAGCCTTGACCTGTGCATGGCAATACCCAGTAGGAGGCACATTAAGGTCCCGTGCCTAGGGTGGCACTGAACCAACTACAACCTTGCCTGCCGGCCAAAGCTCATGTAAATGTAATAATTACAATTTTGTCTAACAAGATTCTAGAAAATAAATGTACAATGACTTCAATTCCTTTATTCCAGAAGATAATCTTCCACTTCCAAACCTTCCTGATGCTCCAGATCTACCAAAACTTCCAGATGCTCCAGAACTTCCAAATGCTCCAAACCTGCTAAAACTTCCAAATGCTGCAAATCCCGCAGTACCTGATGAAGTGAATAAGGATAAGCCAATCCTTAGAAAATAAATGCATGTACTTTGCAATATTCCCTGGGGATGCCCATGTGGCTTGTAGCAAGGCAGTGTGGTGTTTGGCAACAGGGATGCAATCAAGGGGAACAGATAAAGTAGGAAAATGCAGATTAATGCATCAGCAACAAGATGAACTACAATCATTTTACCAAATCAAGACTTTTTAATTTTCTTTTTGGTGTGCTCTTTAATTGTAAAGTCACATCAATAACTCTGCGAGTGAAAAAAATGAACACTTCTCATGGCTGCACAGTGATATCCCATTAGTACTGGTTACTTGCCAAGGGGCAGCCTTTTGCAATAACAGGGGGGGTGGTGTTGAAAAGGGATCCCTTCTGCTGGGTATAGTGAAACTGTGTCTGTGTCTGTGTCTGCAGATTCATCTTGTGGGACTTTTCTGTTTTATTTTGTGAATACCAAACCATTTTATTTTGAATTAATGGGAAACATCCAAAGGGTTTAATGCCATGCTGAACTGATGCAGTTTACTACTCACCAGCCTTGGAGCTACTGGTGGATCACAATCTCTGTATCTAAACATAGGCTCATAAAGCCACTGACTCTGTGGTTGGAATCCTTGTATGGCATGCCAGATATTTGGCCAAAAGTCAGCCAGCTATCTATCTGGCAGGGTTAAAAAAAAAATCCCATCAAATGAGCAATGCATCAACATGTTGATGCACCCGCTGCCGGCTGGTCTTCCTAATGCACCCAATTATGACCTGATCACTAGCTTGGGGGCCAAGTTATTTGTAAATGTAATTGCTATTGTGCACACTGCTCATTCTTTATATTGAATCACTATAGCAAAAAACAGCTGATTCACAGGCTTTACATCGTTTCAAGAGTCAGAATCAAACAGTGCAGAAAGAGACATGTACAGCTTTTAGTTGCAATTGCATTTAGGTTTAGAACCATTAAAATGTTTAATACATGTATATTTGGGTATGTTGCTAATTGGATCTTCTGTGATTTCTTATTTGTAGCATTTTCTAGCTTTATGCAGTAGGCACCATTAGTTTTAATAACATGGCTTCTTTCTCATTCTGGGTACTATGATGATTAAGAAAAACAGCTGTACCCACTGGCAATTTATTACTTTTTACACAAGGCAGTTTTATTGCTAGGAATATCTTGATTTTAGCTGCAGGTGTGCTGAACAGAGGAAAATATGCATTCAAGCCACAAGTGTAGGGTTTATTTTTATAAAAATGAGCAAACGTCAGGCTTGTTACTGCTGTACCATTGCCTGGTGCTTGTCATACTCGGATGCTTTGGGCCTGCCAGGTTAGCTTGGCTGGAAGGATACAAGGCTGAAATTTGAGTAAGCATATTGCTTCCTGTCCTTATTAAATAACAAAAGTTGCCAATTGACACAGTGCTTCCAGATATTGCATGGCAGATTTACATTGGCTGGCATGAATAGCACCACACCCTTACACTACATCATGTGGGATTTGGGGCTTTTGTGCTGTGAGTAGGAAACCAAGCACATGTCTCTTTGTATTCACAGGGCCACCTTTGGTGGGGGAGGGAAACAGTTGTCCCGGGCCCAGTGGGTTTTTCAGTCTTAGAGAGGCCCGGCCGGCCTGCACTTACTTGATTAGCTGAGCCCCCTGCTACCAGTAAACTACAGAGCTCAGAATGGAGGGCAGGAGCCCAGCTTCCTGTAAGCTCATTTGTCAGTGAAGTTTAAGTCCTGTTAAAGCCACATCGGGATTGGATGGGAGGTTCAAACTTCCACCATACAATCCTTATGTGGCTCTACATGGACTTAAACAGTAGCAGTAATTTGTAATGGGAAAATAGCCATGCAGACATTAAATTTGTTACAGAATGAGATTCCCTTCTCAAGCTGTATGTGGAGCTTTTAGTTAAATGAGTCTTTTGTCTTAGGCTTTATCCTCTATCCTGTCTGTATCTGAATCCCAGGTAAGGGATCAGGTTTTTATAAAAACAGTATGGATTTTTTAAATAAATGTAGACTCAAAATATGTGGGGGGGCCCTTGATTTCTCATAGCAGTCGTGTACACACAGCACATTCTGTTATTGTTATTTTTTTTAATTATTTAATTTTGAGGAGCTCTCAAGTGTGAAATTAAAGCAGCTATCTGGTTGTTAGTGTCTAATTAAACCCTAGCAACCAGGCAGTGGTTTGATTGACACACCGGTAAATTAATAGAAAAGGGCATGCACAGAAAGATAATGAAAAGTCAGAACAAAGCAATCGGTTTTTTTTTGGTTTCCAGGGTCAGTGACTTCCAGCAACCAAGCTCAAAAGAGGCAGATGAAAAGAACACATTATTCAAAAACCATAGAAAAAGTGGCTAAGAAAATGACATCCTTTTTACATACTGAAAAGTGAAGGATGATTATTAGAAAATTATTTGAATCTAACTGACTTTTATCAGTTGGGTAACTAATGGGGGTGAAATTCAGTAAGAGGTAAACATTTTAGGTACCCCCCAGTGAATACAACTGTGCTGGAGGTGGACTGCCACAAGGGCTTCCTGATTGTGGCTCTAAGCAGTAAATCCCTGGTAATAAGGTAATTGATTGTATGCCCTGGGGTGGGGTTGCTAACCCCCAGTAAAATTCATTTTCTTGTGTTTTAGGGTAGAAGCCTGTGTATAGCTACACAGAATGTATTTTGGAGCAAAAATGCATACTTTTGCACACATATATTAGCTCCATACAGGTAGACACCATGTCTGTCAATAAAGCTACAGGAAGGAATGCATGCCAGTGGATCAGGTTTCCTTCACTGGGGTAAAAACACAGGTGGAAAACGGATGATCCCCTCTTTGTGCCCCTGGCCTTAAGGTTTATAGAGTAAATGTTATAGAAACAAAAGGTGTTCTATTTAGTAGAAATTCTGGCAAAGCCAGGCTTGATATCTGTATGAAGAAAGTGCCTCACAGAGGAACAGTGCGTTTATAGGGATTTGCAAAAGACCTTGATCTATATTATATTGGCTGTGCATGTCCCTTTGCTTGTAGAGAAAAGAGCTTTGGAATAGCCCATGTGAAAAGAACGATAGGCTAATTTTACTATGATAATTTTTACAGTTTCTGTTTTATGTGTTTGTCATACCTAGAATTATAGTATGTATAGGAGAAAACAGCAAATTTGATAATTAATTTAGACTGATTTTTTTTCCTTTGAATTAATGATTTAAATTAAATGTATGTTTTTGTAATATTTTTACTGTATTCTGTTGTACTACTTTAGTTCTGACTTTTACTTTTAGCTTGAGAAAGGAAAGCCAGTTAATGGAACCATTGACTAAGCAGGGTTACACCCCTTTCAGTGCCTTACTGGTTGAAGTGGCTTTACAGACTGTGAAACTTTGAATGTAGCTGCTATCTAAACACTACAGGCCAGATTCACTAGCATTCCTGATTGATCCATAACGATTTGGGGATTTATAATGTCAAATAATGAATCCAATTAACATGAATTCTAAATCAGATTCTGATTTCGACCAAAAGCCATATTGGTCACAACAAGAAATGTTGCCCTAAGATAGGGCTATCAGATCACTTGAAAATTCAAAGACACATCTAAAAAAAATCCAGTTAGAAGGGCTGCATTGCAATCAACCCCACAACATGCATTTTTTTAGAAGTGTTCCTTAATTTGTAGATGATCTGCTAGCCCTACCCTATGGCTTCTATAGGAGATTCAGTAACTCAGACCCATTGTTATATTGGTGCTCCGAGATAACCAATGTCAGCTTGGATGGAATTGGTCATTTGAATTGATTTATCAGCAGACGGAATGGCTAGTATTGCTGCATGATGATCCCCAGTTTGATCTTTGATATACCTGACTCTAAAGCAGAGACTGATGAGCAGTTTTAATTTATTAGTGGGGAAAAGAAGAGACTGTAAATGTGTGTTTAGTATGGAGCATAATTGATTTGTATGGCAATTTTCACAGCAATAGCAACGGATCTCTGTATTTTTCATATCTGGAAATGTTGTAACTGGGGATGGTACTGTGTATCCACACTGATGAAATTGTACATTTGGATTATTTTTAAATTATGAGTTGTTTATTTGTATTGTCTTAGAATATTTAAATACACAATCAAAAAAAAAAAAAGTGTCCTTGTATTTTTGCTGGTCCTTGAAATCAACATTTTCCCAGGCAAGACTTGAATTCCCACAGTGCCTTGCACATTCCAACAGTCTCTAACATATGTTACCAGGCTAAAGACTGGGCCCCACAAGAAGGCTAGAGCTGCTGTTTGGGGACTACTACTTTAGAGGTCTGCAAATCACCAAACATGCAGTGCATCATGGGAATTTGAGTCTTGGCTGGAAGGGTATTAATTACTTCTACATGGTTTCAGTCTGGCAGCGAAAGAAATAGCAAGGAACTGACAATCTACTTTTACTCACATTCACAAATAACTAAAATGAATGGAAATGTAGATTGAAAAGTTGCTTAGAACTATTTGCTTTCATTATGCACTATAGTGCTGGGTATGAGCAGGATCATTCACTCCTAAGCAAGATCCATTTGCCAACCAAATGTCCTGATTGAATGGATAGCAAGTTGCCATACATATGGTATTAATCCATTTACTTTGCAGGCCTATTGCTCAGATTCTATAAAGGACTGTCCAGTATATAGCCACCATAACCGTTTACTAGCCAACCTGGAAAGATTGCCTATTATTCTGAGCCTTCCAGATGATTAACTTAAGTCTTTACTACAAGCAGTGGCAGTTCAGTGTACCTGTATCTCTGATTCGACATGTTATCCTGATGACAGCCAGCCTTATTTTTGCACTCATGCCTTTGTTCCCAAAGTAAGACAGCAATGCTAAAAATGTACCAATAATATAACAAAAACCAGCTTTGTTTTTGTCAAATGTTTAATACTTTTTTCCCAAAAAAAATCTTAACACACAAATATTCAAACAATTTTCTACACAATGGGCTGTACAAAACTGACGAACCGGCTGAATTTGGATACGTTGCTCTATTGTTGGTGCATACGGAACACTGCATGTAGGGGGTTGAATGAAAAGACTTTATACCAGTTTGACAGCAGGGAAATACTTGTGTGCAGAAAAGTCAAAGTCGGGCGGAATCTGAAGGATAAAGAAAATAGATGATCAGACACCACCAGTAATTCCAATTGTTATCATTAACTATGCTCCTATATGGGTGTGTCTGTATAATCTATAAAGATTCAGTTTCTAAAATCTATGTTACTTTAGTCAGCGGAGGCTTGCTCAGACTGGTACCTTCAGCATCTGTCAGAGTAATGTTGTGGTGCAATTGCCTTAAGATCAAATAGCTGCTCCTTGTTATGTAGGTCACAAGGTTTTCATGGAATCAGAAGAGTAAAATTGTTTTCTTCCAAGATCCACCAAATACAACTGAAAAGTTCTATTTATGCTTCATATACAAAACTGTGCGTCTCCACCACAATATTTTTGTTTTCAAAGTAATTTTCCTTATTAACAAATTGTTGCAATGATAAAAAGACAAAATATGGGAGGGGGGGGGGGAGAGAGGAAAAAAAAAGGAGGATTCGGGGAACCATTTAACATTACTTCCCCGTTATTTCATACAATCCGTTGGCGCTACATGGTAACTGAAGTGCTCAGGAGTGATCAGCTCTAAGTTTTGAAGCCAAATGCAGTTTGGTGGGGGTGGCGGGGGCACTTATATCTGCAGCCTTTGCACACCTTTGCCACAAAAGTGATATGTAGTTGACCAGCTGAAGGTAAGCTGCACAGCCTGAGGAGCTGCTGTGGACAATTTTGAAGGCACAGATCATAACATTAATCTAGCAAGTAGTGCTAATATAAAAAGAATTACAGGAAAGTAATTGCACAAACATACCTTAGAGTCTTTTTTGTGACCACCAGCAAGCAATTTCATGACAACAATATTGTTCTTAGCAACCTTCAGTATCTCATTAACCTAAATTGACACCAAATACATTGTTATTCACAATTAATCATATTGTATAGCATTTATCAACAAACTCTATTTGTTCCAAAATGATAAATGTTATATCCTTATAATACAAAAAAGCCATGAATATCCTTTAAATTATATCCTTATTAAACGGTGCTTAGTGATGTTATCAATAGTTAGTGCCTAGTGATGTAAAAGTCCCACGTTCACTGAAATTTGTGTATTATAATATATATAGTACCCCCTGTTGTAAAATAAGGATATTACAAGTCTCCTTGGAGCTCCATGACCATATAAAAGCACTCTGCCTTCAGCCTTGTGCGTGTATATGGTCATGGAACTCCTAAGTGACTTCTGATATCTTTATATTTTACAACAGTTATTATTTTATTTACTATGTATGTAAAAGAGCCATGAATATTCTGTAAATGATATCTTTGCAAACGATGCTTAGTAATGTCATCAGTTATAATTGGTGCTTAATGATGTCATTTCACAGGACTTGTGTATTATAATAAATGATGTACACCCTGTTGTAAAATACAAGGATATTAGAAGTCACTGAGGACTTCCATGACCTGTATAAAAACACTTGGCCTTCACCCTCCTTATAATTTCTTTATGAGGGGTACATTATTCACTATATAAATGGTGGTTTGTCTTCAGTTATCATAAGTGTTTAGTGATGCAATTTGTGTTTGTGACTCACTGGGGCTCATTTATTAACACTGGGCAAATTTGCCCATGAGCAGTAACCCATAGCAACCAATCAGTGATGACCTTTTTTCATCCAGCTGCATGCAGAACAATGAATGCAACAATTTGATTGGTTGCCATAGGTTACTGCCCATGGGCAAATTTGCCCAGTGTTGATAAATGACCCCCACTGTGTATTGTAATACATAATCTCACCTTGAAGTTTCATGGCCTGTCTAAAAAGCACTCTGCCTTTATATGGTCATTGAACTGCAGTGACTTATAATATCCTCATTATATAACTTTAATGCTGTAAAGACAACTATTGTGACCCACTCTTAGATTTGCTGCTGTAGCAGTCAACTGTTTCAGCCATCATACAACTCTGGAAATAGAACACAATACATCTGTCTATATGTATGTTTTCAAATACACAAGAAAATGGCTAAACATCTCTTATGATGGTGTTATATAAGATTCATTCTGCAAAGGAATTCTGTTACAGGCTCTTTATCCCTACAGCATGGGTGTTTCGATTCTATCTCAGCTTCAACAGAATATTCTGCCATAAACAGCTAGAATTTTTTTTTTTTTATAATAGGACTATAACTTCCACATTTCAGTAAAGAATCTATCCCCCCAACACTTCCGATTACTGAATGACAAGGTGGTAAATACTTGAGAAAGAAAAACCTCTCTCACCTCCTGATCCTGGCTGGAAATGCTTTCTAGAATCATCCTTGCTTGTTGGAAATGTTTGCTAGCAGCCAAGTACAGGTCTGAAGACTGAGGCGGAGGACTGTACTTGTTCAGATCTGACATTTCCTGTTATTTTATAGTGGAAAGATGAATAATTATAAGAATTTACTGCCAGTTACTTGACACAAATATTCATTTACTGAGAGCACTATCAAGTCTAATTACTTAACAGAATAGAGCCCTTAAAAGAATACTGGTAGGATTTTGATATACGGACATCCTGGCATATTGCTCTTGTTCCCCCAAAATGCCTCATTTATGGTGCTGAATCAGTTGTACACCAGACGTCTACCTGTTCATCTCTATGGGAGCACAAAACAACGCTGAAAGTCTCATATGTGACCAATAGTCAGTCCTACTTTATTCCATGTAGTGCAGACAGGGCTGACATTATGAAAGGATCATACTTTTGCTAAAGAATAGAAACAAACCTTGAACTGCAAGTAATGCACTGGTGGTGGTGTGATCACGCTGTTGAATGGTGCAAACCTGTGCTCATATCGAACCTGTTCACTATCAAGTTCAAATTTCGGCTTTCTTACTTTGCCATCCATGTCGAAAGCAATCATAGTCTGAAACAAGAAGAACCCAACAAATGTGTTTTTCAAAACCATTTCCTAGTGCTGAAATGCTAAATATTCCTTTGTGACACAGGGTGCTTTTATAGAGGCTGCCTTCGTTGTGATTAGCCTTCAAAAGCTATTATCAGCATGTGAATTCAAGCCACAGGTGGCACACAATTCTGCTATTAAAGCGATACTGACACGCACACACACAAAAAAACTACTCTAATGTATTTATGTACGTTACAAGTTTCCTGTAGGTCATGTTGATCGTACTTCACAAACAAGTCTGCTTTTGCAAGTAATTGTTACTTACATTCCCTAAACCTTTTCAACCGGTTAGCACTTCTAAAAACAACGGACTACTACAGCCTAAGCATGGTGGCCCCTTCATAGAGAAACATGGGTAATGTGACCGGTAATAAAAACCGAATGGGCAAATAATTTAAAGTGGGTGTAGACGATATAGTCATAGGCCTGTTTATCATATTGTGCAAGAAATGCATGATAAATAGACCCCTAAAGGTTCAGTTGGCCAGGACCCACATACTACTGTAGAAAGGGAGGGAGGAATTTAACAGTATTATACTTTAGAGACATACTTTAGAAACATTGCCTCATCTCATATTTAATAAGACGGATAGCTTTATTGATGCAGCAGTGAGTCACAGGATTAGTGCCACTACACACTGCCATATTTACAAAACCTAGTTAATGGACAAGGAAAGGCTAAGTCACTTGGGGGTGCCAAAATGTTAGGCACCCCCAAGTGACTTAAATCGCTTACCTTGTACCCCAGGCTGGTGCCCCTGTTAGGAGAAAACAGCACCAGCCCGGGGAACCTGTAGCGCAGCTCTTCCTCCTTCGCTTTTGGATGGACTTAGGACAGGCGCATGCGCAGTAGAGTGGAAAGCTGACTTCTCTCTCTACTGCGCGTGCGCGACAGAAGACGGAAGGAGGAAGCGCTGCAGGTACCCAGAGGTAGAAGGTAAGAGATTTAAGTTACTTGGAGGTGCCTAACATTTTGGCACCCCCAAGTGACTTTGCCTTTCCTTCTCCTTTAAAAGGAGTGCAGAAGCCCAAGTTAAGTAATAAAGTAGTGAAAAAGTAAACTAAAATAAAATGTACTGTTTTCAGCACTGGTAAAACTGGTGTGTTTGCATTAGAAAATTACAATAATAATTTGTGTAGCCTTGGGGTCAGCTATCAAAGCTGAAAAAAGGAGAATGGCTAATGCTACACAGAGCCGATTATCAGTCTGTAGAAAAATGGACACAAAGCATCAGCCCCTACACTGGCATCAGCCTTCTTCTTTCCCTGCACCCGGAGCCATTAAATCGGCACACATGGCAGATATTGGCTCTGAAATGCAAAGTTTTGCATTTCTTCGACAATATACACTGCATGTGCCTGCACCCAGGCCAATTCAATGGTTCCGGCAAAGAAGATGGTTGATGCCAGTGTAGGGGCTGATTCTTGGTCTTTTTTTTTTTCAGGCCAAGAATCAACCCCCTGTTGCATTAGCACAATTTACATAGAAGATAACACAGGGGTCTCAAACTCGCGGCCCGCGGTACAATATTTTGTGGCCCGCACCAACGCCTTCTCAAAAGCAATGAATGGATCGCGATTTTTATTGCGATTCAAGGGATAATGCAAGGCACGGTGGGCGGGAGCTGCTGATAGTGGGCATAGTAAGGGAAATTGGGGGAGGAGACTTGCTTCGGGATACTGATAATGGCAGGGAGGCCCATAAGTTGTTTACACGTCATTCTCACGCCGGAACCAGTATTAAATGTATGTTTACCAATGCAAGGAGCCTGACTGGTAAAATGGGAGAGCTGGAGGTGCTGGCGTTGGAGCGGAAATATGATGTGATTGGTGTTGCTGAAACTTGGTTGAATGAGTCTCATGACTGGGCTGTTAATATTGGGGGGTATACATTGTTTCGGAGGGACAGGGGCAATAGGAAAGGAGGAGGAGTGTGTCTGTTCATTAAGCACGACTTAAAAGCAAATATTAAGGAGGAAGTTATGGGGTTAACAGAGGGAGCTGAATCCTTATGGGTTGAGCTTCTCACAGATAGTAAGGAATCTACCAAACTAATTGTAGGGGTATGCTATAGACCCCCTAATGTAAGCGAAGAGGAGGAGGCCCAGCTCCTGTTGCAAATAGAAAAGGCTGCTAGTTTGGGGCAAGTGATAATAATGGGGGATTTTAATTACCCTGATATTGACTGGGGCCATAGTACTGCCAGGACAGTAAATGGGAACAAGTTTATAAACTTGCTGCACGACAACTTTATGTCACAAGTTGTTGAGGAGCCAACCAGGAACAATGCTATACTAGATCTAGTGATCTCTAATGACCCAGAACGTATAGCAAATGTGCAAGTGGTTGAACCCCTGGGTAATAGTGACCATAATGTTATTTCATTTGATGTTTGGTGCAGGAAACAAATTTACACGGGGGCAACCAAGACACTGAATTTTAGGAAGGCAAATTTTAGCTCCTTAAGGGCAGCGCTTCAGGGCATAGATTGGGGCATTATGTTTTCTGATAAAAATACAGAGCAGAAATGGTTGTCATTTAAAATGATATTAAATCATTACTGTTCTCAATTCATTCCATTAATAAGAAAAAGTAGAAGTGTTAAGAATCACCCTATGTGGCTTAACTCTGAGGTAAAGAAGTTAATAGGGAAAAAAAGGAAAGCTTTTAAGAAATATAAGTCAGAGGGGACAGTAGCTGCGTTTAATGAATATAAACACTATAACAAGTGTTGTAAAACAGCAATCCGGAACGCAAAGATAGAAAATGAGGAGCGCATCGCGGCCGAGGCCAAGACTAACCCCAAAAAGTTTTTTAAGTATATTAATAGTAAAAAGATGCAGGTTGAGGGTGTGGCCCCATTGAGTTATAGTAACAATATGGTTACAGCGGATACAGAAAAGGCAGATGTGCTTAACCAGTTCTTTTCTTCTGTGTATACAGTAGAGGAGCCAGTGGGCCAAGTCTCACCCAATAGCTGCACTGTTGCCTCAGCTCCAACTACACAGTGGTTGGCACAGGATATGGTGCTTAAAGGGTTACACACGATAAATGTAAACAAGGCACCGGGGCCAGATGGAATACACCCTCGGGTACTGAGAGAGCTAGGGGCAGAATTGCAGTGGCCCTTGTTTCTGATATTCTCAGACTCGCTCTCATCAGGTATGGTACCTAGGGATTGGAAGAAGGCGAATGTCATTCCCATATTTAAAAAGGGAGTAAGATCTCAGCCTGGCAATTATAGGCCTGTAAGTTTGACATCCGTGGTGGGCAAGTTATTTGAAGGCTTGTTAAGGGATCACATTCAAAATTATGTAGTGGAGAATGGCATTATGAGCAGTAATCAGCATGGCTTTAGGAAGGACAGGTCATGTCAGACCAATTTAATTGCTTTTTATGATGAGGTAAGTAAGAAGCTGGACAGTGGGGATGCAGTAGATATAATCTATTTGGATTTTGCCAAAGCATTTGATACCGTTCCCCACAAACGACTGCTTTCTAAGCTAAGGTCTATTGGTCTTAGTGAAGTCGTTTGCACATGGATAGAAAACTGGCTACAGGATCGGGTACAGAGGGTGGTTGTTAATGGCACATTCTCTACTTGGAGTAAGGTTCTCAGTGGGGTCCCTCAGGGTTCTGTACTGGGTCCACTTTTGTTTAATTTGTTCATAAATGACTTAGGGGAGGGTATTATGAGTAATGTATCAGTGTTTGCAGATGACACAAAACTCTGCAGACCAGTCAATTCTATCCAGGATGTGACATCCCTGCAGCAGGATCTTGACCAACTGGCAATCTGGGCAGCTAAGTGGCAGATGAGATTTAATGTGGATAAATGTAAGGTCATGCACCTGGGATGTAAAAATATGCAAGCCCCGTATAACCTTAATGGGACTGCACTAGGCAAATCCATAATGGAGAAGGATCTTGGAGTCCTTGTAGATAATAAACTTGGCTGTAGCAAGCAATGCCAGGCAGCAGCTGCAAGGGCAAACAAGGTTTTGAGCTGTATTAAAAGGGGTATAGATTCACGGGAGGAGGGGGTTATTCTTCCCCTTTACAGAGCGCTGGTAAGGCCCCATCTAGAATATGCTGTTCAGTTTTGGTCTCCAGTGCTCAAACGGGACATTACTGAGTTAGAGAGGGTCCAGAGAAGGGCAACTAAGTTGGTAAAGGGTATGGAAAGCCTCAGTTATGAAGAAAGACTGGCCAAGTTGGGTCTGTTTACACTGGAGAAGAGGCGCTTAAGAGGTGACATGATAACTATGTATAAATATATAAGGGGATCATATAATAACCTCTCTAATGTTTTATTTACCAGTAGGTCCTTCCAACGGACACGAGGGCACGCACTCCGTTTAGAAGAAGGGAGGTTCCATTTAAATATTCGGAAAGGATTTTTTACAGTGAGAGCTGTGAAGTTGTGGAATTCCCTCCCCGAATCAGTCGTACTGGCTGATACATTATATAGCTTTAAGAAGGGGCTGGATGGCTTTTTAGCAAGTGAGGGAATACACGGTTATGGGAGATAGCTCTTAGTACAAGTTGATCCAGGGACTGGTCCGATTGCCATCTTGGAGTCAGGAAGGAATTTTTTCCCCTCTGAGGCAAATTAGAGAGGTTTCAGATGGGGTTTTTTGCCTTCCTCTGGATCAACTTGTAGTTAGGCAGGTTAGGTATAGGCATTATGGTTGAACTTGATGGACGTATGTCTTTTTTCAACCCAACCTACTATGTTACTATGTTACTATGATTGCGGAAATGACGTTATGCCATCATAACAGTTATTATGGGAAGACGTTCTGTGTGCACAATTAGCTGCTAAGGAGCTAATTGTGCACACAGAACGTCTTCCCATAATAACTGTTATGATGGCATAACGTCATTTCCGCAATCAGCAGCTCCCGCCCGCCGTGCCTTGCATTATCCCTTGAAAGCCAATTTTTTGTGAAATCCCTTATGCGGCCCAGCCTCATCCTGACTTTGCCTCCTGCGGCCCCCAGGTAAATTGAGTTTGAGCCCCCTGAGATAACAGATAAGCTTTGTAGAATACAATGGTGTATTCTTTAAACCTATTTCAGTTTGAAAAGGCTGCCCCCGTGGCTACCCAGTAGCCTTGTTTATTTAAACTATAATAGTGTACACTTATGTTTTTTGGCATTCCTTTGTTAATGCCTTTTTTTAATTTAAGCGGTCACTAGACATCCTGAAAAAGGCACATTACAGAAAGCAAAATCTTTACCTACAAAACCAGAATCTTTAATTTACAAATCCATATTTGAAAAGCTGCTCTACACAATAGTTCCTTACCTTGTACATGCCAGCACACATATTCTGATATGCTTGACTTAGGGTGATCTCTCTGCCCAGAGGTCGAACTATGAGACATTCATAAAAAAGAATGATTACTAACAGGATAGTAGTGCATGCAGCAGGGCAGAGTTCAGAGGCAAGACTATCATACTGCATGTATGAACCCCATCCCAAGCATATGCTCATATTAGAAGAAACAGCCCTACTGACTTTTGGCCTGAGTAGGCACCATTTATAGGATTTGTATGGTTTTTGTGATTCCCTCCTTGGCAATATATACCTCTTTATCTCTGTGATACCTAGCTTAAAAGACATTTTTCAAGTTATAACAGTAATAGGACTATATCACTGAAAAAATCCCAAAACAAAAAAAACCCTGAGAACAAGGTGCGTACATAACTGAAACATGCCAATTCACAGTTCGACATCTGCAAATACATAAAAAGATGAAATTGGCAGAAAAGTTAGTGGCTCACTTGCAGGATTTAGCAGTGTTTTACCTTTCTTTTTTTTCTTTGTTTTTTTGCTACTGCGTCCCTTCTGTTGCTCCTCCATTATACGCTCTTCTGCCATTTGTGAGCTGTCTGCTCGACTCAGTGTGGACATCAGCCAGGCATAGAGGAACTCAGAGAGGTACCTGCATGAAGGAGATCAAACATTTCATCCTAAGAATTAGGCTGATGCCACACGTGGCGTTTTTACGCTGTGTATTTTCTCAGCCTAAAAACGCCGCACAAGCCACACAGCCCCTGACTATGGCGTTTTTCAGCCTAGTACTGGTGACGTAGCAAATCCCATTTCCACGGTGCTAATAGTGCGAAATAGTAAAAAATGCTGTGTATTTCCCCTAGGTCTGGCAGCTGCCTTTGTGTATACATAGGAATAGATTGCTGTGCAAATACTGGCGTATTTCGGCAAACGCTGCTAAGGCGTTTTCTAGCGTATTTACGCATTGTGTGGTTTGCTTCGAGTCTTTTGAAGTTATTTCTATGGATGATGATATCGTGCGTTTTTCAGCCACCAAGAGAATTAGAAAATACGCAGCGTAAAAACGCCACGTGTGGCATCAGCCTTAGAGCTCTTGTGAGTTAGAGTTCATGTGATTTTACTCAATACTTAGCAGCTGAAGTCTTGTAATTTTTTTAAAATGATCAGCTGTGTCCTGTGGTAAGAAATTGCATTTGCAAATTAGGGTTTGTATCCAGTTTGGTGTTCATGGAAATCATTTTTTTGGGAATCCTTACTCTATACAGAAAGAGTATTAAAAATATTTGAACCAATATATTGATAAAATTAACATATAAGCATATACCATGCATATTCTGCCTATTCTTTTCATTTTAAAAAATCCTTATATTCTAATATCGTGAACACTAAACAGTTTTTATTTTTCACTGAAGTAACCATCGGCGTAACTTGGCTCAACTACCCCCGGCCCTCTCGTGCCGCACCTCCCGGGCCTGACCATACCACTACATTTAAAGGTAGGAGAGGGGAGGGGAGATTATGGTACTGCAGACCCCACGGCCCAGCCCCCTGAGACCATGGGGTTTGCTGTATACATATTTACGCCACTGGAACTAACTCTTTTTCTCCAGAATCATTTGCTTAAAGGAAGATGAGCTCTGAATAAACAACCCCCCAGTCCCTAAACTGCATGCTGTGTAATAAGGAGCAGCTAATTATACGCAGAGATAATCTACAGACTGGTAATTTGCTTTATCACTTCTCTATTACAAAGAGTGACTGCAGAACAGAAAGTTGGAAAATGAAGCTGGTTTCACTTTCATTACTTGTTAAGCGTGGGAAAACAAAAAACAGATATTTCTTAAGAGAAAAGGGAAAAATTATGTTCAGCAACAGCCTATTCATGGAGCACATACTAAAAAAACTGTGTATACTGCTCCTTTAAAGCAGATCTCAATTCTCATACTATGAGGATTAAAAAAAAATGTCCAGAATATTATATATACAAATTCCACGTTGTCAGTTGCTCTTATATCCCCAGCGACCGCACTCATGGAATTTATATAAACCCAGTTGCAGAAACAGTGAGCCAATACTGAGAGAATGCAGTTCTTATTAAAGGAGACATATTGGATAAATGGGAAAAACCCTAATTTTGTAGGCAATTATGAATAATATACGGTGCTGGTTTCCCTTTGGGCTAAACATTAATCCTATCTGTAACAATGGCCCCTTTATTGGTGCTCCCTATAGATCATATCACTTCTCCGTCCAGTGTGAAATGAAGAGTGGGCGTGTCCTAACGGTCCCTGCCAGAAGCACAGTAGGAGGGGGAGAGCCAATCACAGCCCTGCAGTCACACAAGCACAGACAGGCTTCAGTTCCCCATCAGGTCAGCCTAGCTGCTGATTGGTTCCTATCCTACAGTGCAGTGTACGGAGGGCCGCCGGCTCCCCAGCTCATCCAGAGAATTCAGCCAGCAGGAAGTAGAACAGATGGGCGGGACTAGTGGGGTGTTTGTGGAATTTCTCAATAAATAAGTCAGAAACACAACATTTTTAAGCACAATCGTTCTATATCTAGAGGAGTATAATTCACTGGCACATTCATAATTTTTATAGGATATGTCTCCTTTCAGGGATGTGGTGTAACACTTATAAACATGCACCCAAACTGCACTGAATGTTAAATCAGTTTTACAGATAAAACTATCTGATCTGTCCGACTCATGCTGCAATCAGCTTGTTAGACCAGGAAAACCAGTCTGTGGCACAGCACAAGGGAGTTATATTTAGGAGGGGAAAAAAAATGTAATCATTTATGTGCCATGAAACACAACCTACAGTGCTGACATGAAATGACTGGTGTTGTAGATTCGGCATTAACAAGTATATCTCCATACCTCCCAACATTTGAAAAACAAAAAGGAGGGAGAAAAAGATTTGGCGCGCGCAGCGGGATCAGATGCAAATGTGCTATACCCTCATACTGTACTACCTAAGGAAAACAAAATAGCAACTCCTACATATAAAACACAAATATAGAGAGAAGGCAGTCAGTTATGTATGTATGTATGTATGTATGTATGTATGTATGTATGTATAACTTTATTTATAAAGCGCCACAAGGGTACGCAGTGCTGTACAATCTTACAATATACAGAATTACACACAGGGAGGACAAATGTTATAATAAATATAAGTGAGTTATAACTATCTACCAGTTTTGCCCCCCCCACAAGAGCCCCCCATACGCGCTCCGACTCCTTGCGCTGCTTCTCTCCTTATGTGGCTCCGTCTCCGGCGGTCCCAGGCCCTTTTACAAGGTTGCGCCCCGTGTGTACGTGTGACGTCATTACGCACGGGCGCAACCTTATAAAAGGGCCAGGGACCGCCGGAGAAGGAGCCACAGGAGAGAAGCAGCGCAAGGAGTTGGAGCGCTCATCTTAAACCTTCTCATCCCGCTGTCGCGGATCCTTCTATGAATGTCCCGCATTTCCGTAATCTATTACGAAAATGCGGGACATTCAGGGAACTATCCGGGATGCGCTATAGAAAGCGGGACTGTCCCGCTTAAAGCGGGACAGTTGGGGGGTATGTATTTCTGACCTATGCTTGCCTTCCTTTCGGCTTGTAGGGACAGGTACACTGATGATATATAAAAATGAGGATCCTGGCATTTCTCAGTACATATATGATGACCAAAAGGATCTTAGACATACCAAATGCAAATGGTGAATTCCACATGTTCTTCATTTACTGCAAACCCTATTCTGTGATGTGGAGCTATTGGTATAAAGGTAAACATCCTGGAAATGCACATCCTGGAAATGTGGTAACAAGCTTGTCATCTGCATCTATGGCCACAGATTCCAACTTGAACTCACAAGTTAGGCTCATAGAATGATTGCTTTTTAATGAGCAAACACAACCCTTACTAAAAATTCAGATGGACTCTGCTTTAGAATAACCCAAAGTTTATTAGCAATACATGCATTCGCTGAAGTGTAATAAATCAGCTTTAGAACATGTAGAACAAGTCAAAATAATTCTCCACCCAACACAGACATTCTAGAAAATAAACATACTGGTGTTATTTCAGAGTAATAGGCTGCTTTGCAACACAACCTTGCCATTCACTTTCCCAGGAACACAAATGGAAATCCCATAAGCTGAATACACACTACAAAGCTAAACCCTGCTCACTTAAGCAATAGCAGACGAGTGAAATAGTATTTGGATGCCCTGCTAGAAAAACAATGCAGAGTACACATAATGGCCCGCTTACACTGAGACCCCTACTTGCTTTCTCATTCCTTGCATGTAGTAATTTACACTATAGCAGAATAGACCTGTCCTGGAGGAACCATATATTCAATAAATTAAAGCTGGGGGTACACAGCAAGATACAAAAGATAAAAGATACAAGAGAATGAGAAACATAACATACAATAAAATTGTTCCTAATTAGGTCAGCAACACAACTAGAACCATCATCAATTGCTTTCAAACTCTCCACACTAAACACTGATCATTTTCTGGCTAGATCTATGTTTGTATATATAACATTTACACAAAAGCCTTGTATGTTTCATTTTATTTAAGAGAAACGTGTTAAACTCTAACAACTAATCCAGATGAAGATGTGCATAAGGTTCAGTTAAAACTGTATGGATAACTCAAACCTGCTGCAGTTACTTTTCCACATATGAGTATGCCCTAATATTTACCGCCCCCCCACCAGTCCAATAAATGGTGACTGTATATGGCACCTTATAGCAGTCCGTCTGGCATTTGCCAGAATCAACAGATTGCCAGTCCAGCCCAGACACAGCTAAGCCTCAAGGTCCCCATACACTGGCAGATCCGCTCGCTTGGCAATGTCGCCAAGCGAGTGGATCTTCTCCCGATATCCCCCACCTACGGGTGGACCCTGGGGACAAACGATTGAATTATAATGACAGGCATAGGTAAAGTTGGTCCGGGGACCGCATCAATGAGCCGATGCGGGTCCAAGGGACCGATATCGGCAGCTACTATCGGCCCGTGTATGGGGGCCTTTAGCAAGATCACTACTGCAGCGCTGATCAGCTTTTTTTTTTATTGGGCTCATAATTTCATGAAACAACCACCTAAAAAACAATGCACCCAATGCGACTATGTTAATTATATTTATGTTGGGTGCCTAGTACAGGTATGGGACCTGTTATCCAGAATGCTCAGGACCTGGGGTTTTCCAGATAAGGGACCTTTCTGTAATTTGGATCTCCATAACTTAAGTCTGCTAAAAATCATTTAAATATTGAATACACCCAATAGGATTGTTTTGCCTCCAATAAGGATTAATTATATCTTAGTTGGGATCAAGTACAAGGTACTGTTTTATTATTACAGGGAAAAAGGAAATTATTTTTAAAAATGTGAATTATTTGCTTATAATGGAGTCTATGGGAGATGGCCTTTCCGTAATTCGGAACTTTCTGGATAAGGGGTCTCTGGATAAGGGATCCCATACCTGTACTGCAGTTAGATCACACTTTGTGCCCATAGCTCAAGAAGCAAGTTCAAGGAACACTTGCAATCATATAAAGTGCAAATAAGTTGAGAAGCACCATGCCCACCTTGCAAAGAGGGGTGCAAGGTGGGCATGGTGCTTCTCAACTTATCTGCACTTTGCACAATGCCACTCCAATTAAAACAGAGCCATCTTGCCTTAGTTATAAGCCTAATGAAATATTCTGATAAATGATAAAAAAATAGTCTACTGATAAAGGCCTCTCCAGAACAAATACCAATAAACTGCAGATACAGTGGCTTGCAAAAGTATTCGGCCCCCTTGAACTTTTACACATTTTGTAACATTACAGCCACAAACATGAATAAATTTTATTGGAATTCCACGTGAAAGACCAATACAAAGTGGTGTACACGTGGGAAGTGGAATGAAAATCATACATGATTCCAAACATTTTTTACAAATAAATAACTGCAAAGTGGGGTGTGCGTAATTATTCAGCCCCCTTTGGTCTGAGTGCAGTTAGTTGCCCATAGACATTGCCTAATGACTAAATAGAGTGCACCTGTGTGTAATCTAATGTCAGTACCAATACAGCTGCTCTGTGACGGCCTCAGAGGTTGTCTAAGAGAATATTGGGAGCAACAACACCATGAAGTCCAAAGAACACACCAGACAGGTCAGGGATAAAGTTATTGAGAAATTTAAAGCAGGCTTAGGCTACAAAAAGATTTCCAAAGCCTTGAACATCCCACGGAGCACTGTTCACAGCGATCATTCAGAAATGGAAGGAGTATGGCACAACTGTAAACCTACCAAGACAAGGCCGTCCACCTAAACTCACAGGCCGAACAAGGAGAGCGCTGATCAGAAACGCAGCCAAGAGGCCCATGGTGACTCTGGATGAGCTGCAAAGATCTATAGCTCAGGTGGGGGAATCTGTCCATAGGACAACTATTAGTCGTGAACTGCACAAAGTTGGCCTTTATGGAAGAGTGGCAAGAAGAAAGCCATTGTTAACAGAAAACCATGTGGAAGAAGCAAACATGTGGAAGAAGGTTCTCTGGTCAGATGAGACCAAAATGGAACTTTTAGGCCAAAATGCAAAACGCTATGTGTGGCGGAAAACTAACACTTCACATCACTCTGAACACACCATCCCCACTGTCAAATATGGTGGTGGCAGCATCATGCTCTGGGGGTGCTTCTCTTCAGCAGGGACAGGGAAGCTGGTCAGAGTTGATGGGAAGATGGATGGAGCCAAATACAGGGCAATCTTGGAAGAAAACCTCTTGGAGTCTGCAAAAGACTTGAGACTGAGGCGGAGGTTCACCTTCCAGCAGGACAACGACCCTAAACATAAAGCCAGGGCAACAATGGAATGGTTTAAACAAAACATATCCATGTGTTAGAATGGCCCAGTCAAAGTCCAGATCTAAATCCAATGGAGAATCTGTGGCAAGATCTGAAAACTGCTGTTCACAAACGCTGTCCATCTAATCTGACTGAGCTGGAGCTGTTTTGCAAAGAAGAATGGGAAAGGATTTCAGTCTCTAGATGTGCAAAGCTGGTAGAGACATACCCTAAAAGCCTGGCAGCTGTAATTGCAGCAAAAGGTGGTTCTACAAAGTATTGACTCAGGGGGCTGAATAATTACGCACACCCCACTTTGCAGTTATTTATTTGTAAAAAATGTTTGGAATCATGTATGATTTTCGTTTCACTTCTCACGTGTACACCACTTTGTATTGGTCTTTCATGTGGAATTCCAATAAAATTGATTAATGTTTGTGGCTGTAATGTGACAAAATGTGGAAAAGTTCAAGGGGGCCGAATATTTTTGCAAGCCACTGTATATGCATATGTCCTGGATCAGACACAATGGTCTGCTCTTGCTTTAAAGAGGACCTGTCACCCAGAGATAGAAAGCTGAATAATAAAAGTCCTTTTCAAATTAAACATGAAACCCAAATTCATTTTTATATTAACACATTATAAAAGGTATTTAAAAATCCCAGTTGTCAATCAAATATTGCCTGCCCTGCCTCTATGCCTTAAGCTGGCCATACACGTGGCGATCTCACGATGTTTCGTACGACCGTCGGTCGCACGAAACATCGTCAGATCCGCCACACACCATTCAGGGCTGAATCGGCAGGTAAGGAGGTAGAAACAATAGGATTTCTACCTCCTTCTGCCGATTCAGCTCTGAAGGGAGAATTTTGGTCAGGCGCCTTCTATGGCGCCCGATCAAAATTTTCTAACTTGGCCGATCGGCGAGCCGACCGATTTCAGCAGCTTCCTGCGATATCGGTCGGCTCGCTGACATGCCATACACGCACCGATTATCGTACGAAACGAGGTTTCGTACGATAATATCGGTGCGTGTATGGCCACCTTTAGGCATAGGGGCAGGGCAGACAATAACTTTAGCTTTCCGTTCAGCACTACGCAGATGTTACTGGACATCTCACTTTACCCCTCTCTCCTCATCATCTAATTGTGTAGCCAGTGCATGGGCATGGGTATGGGCATCTGGTCCCCCATTCTGACACAAACAAGATTTAGGCATGATACAAAGCTTGCCTTAAGGAACAGGTTATTTCTGTATGTCAACCAGAACCATGTTATTCATATTAAAGCATAAGAAAACCTTAAAAAAAAAATGCAAAATTGTTTAGGGTGCTTTTCTAAACATTTCTGCAATTTACATTATTTTTTCCAGTTTCGGAGCTATTTGAGATTTTATTAATAGTCAATATAATGAATTTTGCAGAACAGCACCACCTCCTGGTCAGTTTCTGTAACTGCACAGTCAACCATACTCAAATATACATTCATAAAGGGCGTCTGAGGCTCGTCATCTCTTTTCTGAGCAACATCAGAACACTTGTTGGTTTTCCTTCTGAAAGTTTATCTCTCTTACTGTACTGTAAGAAGAACTGGCCAACCACTGGAGCTGCTCTTACAAAATTCATTATATTGACACTTAATTAAAACTTCAATAAACAATATAAAGTGCAAACATGCTTAGAAAAGCACCCTGAGCAATTTTAAATTGATAAATCAACATCACTTAAAGGGGGACACATGCTCATAAGTATCACAGAAGTCTCACCCGTGGTATAGTTGGGCCTGGGTGCTCATGCCCCAGACCTTCAGCTAGAGGGAGCCATCATGGATAAATCACAAACGTAGAAAAAGGCAGGCACTCTTATTGTGTTAAAGGATAAGCAAACCTTATCAGTTCAATTTAAAATTGCAAACGTAGAAAAAGGCAGGCACTCCGGTATTGTAAAGTGAAGAAAAAGCGCTTGTTCACGAGGAGTAGAAGTAAAATCACAAAACTTTTATTAAGCTAACACATGATACAAAGAGCCTAACGCGTTTCGTACCTCACGGTACTTAGTCATAGGCTGAATGAGAATAGACTTGCACAAAGTATTTAAGACATAAAGAGCCAATAGTCTTTCAAGAGTAATTAGCTGATGTAAATGTAATTAACCAATCAACAACTAGGATGGTTAATTGAGTATTAAATTGGCCTTTTTTATGTGCCTAATACTCAATTAACCATCCTAGTTGTTGATTGGTTAATTACATTGACATCAGCTAATTACTCTTGAAAGACTATTGGACTATAAGACTATAAGCCTTTTTAAAAAAAAGTTTGTCCTGTTATGACTAAAACTACATAAAATTACACTCTGGTGGTTGTATGACTCATTAGGGATAAACACTAGCCTATCCATGGGCATTGTACTGGAAAATAAATGTTTTGTATTACTACTTTGTACTAGGAAACCTGCTCTTTTAGAAGGCTACAGGGACTATGGTGATAAATGCTGCCCCTTTATATGCACGCCTTTTCAGGCCCCCTGTCCAGGGAAAATTTCCAGTGGTGGTTAAGGTTTATCGATGAGTTAAACATTTTTTTATAAAACACTAATGTGTAAGCTGATGTTTCAGCCTGGAGAAATTCAATACTTGATTGATGAAACATAAAATACAAAGTATATTTTGCAAGTAGTGAGGAGAGAATAAAACTGTTCAGATTGTAAAGCAGGGCACTCCAATCCTATATCCTATCCTTGTTTTTAAATTACTGACCCCTGTTTGACATCTATTATTGTTATGAGCACTATATTAATAAATGATGAAATGTCAAATTGGGATGCAGTGGTTTGTACTGCTATACACACAAAGGGGTATATTTATCATGCTGTGTAAAAAGTGGAGTAAAACAGTACTGGTGATGTTGCTCATAGCAGCCAATCCAGGTGCTTTGCTTTGGTTTTCTAATTGTTGAAATCTAATTGCTTATTGGTTGCCCTGGGCAAATACTTATTATTATTATTTATTTATAAAGCGCCAACATATTCCGCAGCGCTGTACAATAAGTGGGTTTCATACATTGGACATACAGAGTATCATATAAAGCAACCAATAACCGATACAAGACGTGAAAAGAGCCCTGCCCAAAAGAGCTTACAATGCTTCACTCCACTTTTTACACAGCATGATAAATAAACCCCATAAATGTTAAACCAAAATAAACATTTTTAAAGAGAAGAGACTGAGTATATCCTTCAAAAGTGCAATTAGGAAGTTTGAGTTGAAGAAGATATACAACTAAGAGATTAAAGGACATGTAAAGCCTACATCTGCCTACAAAGTATATCAGTTGGGCACGTCTCCCCCACCCAAATGGTATCATTTGTATTGCATATATCCCTTCCGCTTAGGAGAGGAGGTTAGGAGAAAAAAAGTGAAGCAGACAGCTAGAGCTGAGTTTCTATGGGAACCAGCAATGCCATCTCTTCACTGGCTAGACTGGAGGGCGTGTTTAGTAATCTGAGCTTAGAACAACTGAGCATGTCTGACAAGCCAGAAGTCAAAGCAAATTCCCGAGGGGGGGGGGGGGACAAGTGGGTTACAGGAGGAGAAGGAAATCACTTACTATTAACCTATGGACAACCAGAGTGGCAGGTATTGAAAGATTTCAAGGAGGCTGTTCACTGATTAAATTTTTGTGTGAGGGGTTTACATGTCCTTTAAAGGAAATGTAACACTAAATATTTTTAAGTAAAAAAGCTATTCTACCCTGCACCAATAACTGCCCTATACTGCAAACCACTTAGTATTTTAAATGCTTTAATAGAAAATACCTGTTAAAACTTGGCTTCCTGTCAATTGCACTACAGCGATACGGCAAAGGAAGGAGCTGCATCCACTATGCGACAATCGATTGATCGAGCCTAGCCTGACTCCTTCCTATACAGAAAGAAGGCTAGGCTCGATCAATCGATCGTCACATAGTGATTGCTGCTCCTTCCTTCGCCGTATTGCCGTACTTCTATTGACAGGAAGCCAAGTTTTAGCAGGTATTTAAGTGGTTTGCAGGATAGGGCAGTTATTGGTGCAGGGTAGAATAGCTTTTTTTACTTTTACTAAATTTTACTAAAAAATTAGTGTTACTTTTCCTTTAAGACAGATATCATTAAATAGAAACTTTGATAAAGCATTTATGTTGTCTATCAAGACAGGATTCCTACTTTCTGCATCGATTAGTATTTGCATCTTTTTTGTAAATTTGATGTATGCACCCTTCTACTGTACATCACTGCAGAAAATGTTGGTGCTTTAAAAATATGCATTAAAAAAAAAAAAAATAGATTTAAGAGTTAATTCCCAGCCCCCAGCAGCTAATATCTCTGGCAGGTGATTGCTATGGCTGCTTTTTTTCTAACCGGGCCAGGGCGGGCAGGGCCAGGGCAGTGTTACGCCCCCTTCGTCTCTTTAATTCCGGCACGCCAATGACACCAAGTCTCGCGTGATGAGACTTGGCGTCGTCGGCGGGCCGGATTAAAAAGGCCAAGGGGCCGGATGTGGCCCGCAGGCCGTAGTTTGCCCACCCCTGATCTAAGGACTCTGGCACACGGGGAAATTAGTCGCCCGCGACAAATCTCCCTGTTCGCGGGCGACTAATCTCCCCGAAATGCCATCCCACCAGCGAAAATGTAAATCGCCGGTGGGATGGCATACGGGGCGGCGCGATTTCAGTGATTTCATCGCCGGTGGGATGGCATTTCGGGGAGATTAGTCGCCCGAGACATGGGAGATTTGTAGTGGGCGACTAATCTCCCCGTGTGCCAGAGCACTAAGGCAGAACAGGAGATATATCGATGATTAATACATATATCATAATTATTTTACACTGTGTATTTTATGGAATGGAAGAGCATGATGCACCATAATAGTTAATGAATAAAATATACTTCATTATTAAAGGCTTTAGATCCGTAATAAGTCTTTAGCTTGATAAAAGGTTTTTAGCTTAAATGTGCTTCTTTCGGGTAATGTACAGTAAATATACAAATAAAGGCATTTTTAAAGAAATCTTAAATGTTGACCATTACAGTGGTTCCTAATACATAACAAACTATAGCTTTTACAACAAGTTTGCACTTACCAATAAATGTAGTAATATTCATGCATGCTATAGAGCTCCAACTCAAAGCCACTCAGTAGATACTGAATCATTATTCGCAGGTTATGGTAAAGAACCCAGGTCCCCAGGCAAGCCAAATGCTGTCTCTGTGGTTCTTGCTTGAGTAGCATGCTGTGAAGGGCTGCATCTACCTTTTCTGCCTGGCAGAAAGGGCCAGAAGCAAAATGTCATTATAAAGTACACTTATGGGATACATTATACGGAAACCCATTATCCAGAAAGCTCTGAATTACAAGACAGCCATCTGCCATAGTAATCAAATAATTCAAATTTTTAAAATTGATTTCCTTTTTCTCTGTAGTAAAAAGGCAGTACCTTGTATTTGATACTAACTAAGATATAATAAATCCTTATTGGGGGTACAACAATCCTATTGGATTTTAATGTTTAAATGATTTTTTAGCAAACTTAAGGTATGGAGGTTCAAATTATGAAAAGATCCCTTATCTGGAAAACCTCATGTTCTGAGCATTCTGGATAACAGGTCCCAGGTCTGTAGAGAGACAACTAATACACCAGCGTACTATAAAAAAAACATTTAAATCTATAAGAGAAACTAAAGCAAATTAAAATTCTAGCTTAAAATACCAAAATTAGATGGAATAGTAAAATTAGATTTGTCAGGCGAAAAGATGTGAATTTTCATCAAAGCAAACAGATTGTTCTCCAATTTGAAGTTAATTTGCCAACCTGTCTTAAATTGCAGAATTTTTATGTTTGGTGATAATATGCCAAGTTTCAACTTTTGCCCTTTAATACATTTGCCCCAATAAAGTATTTGGCACACATATGCATACCTCATCTTGTAAAGTGGCAAAATCTTCTAGAATGTGTCCAAGTTTGTCTCTCTGCCGTGCCCTGTTGTGTCCATGGATCTGGATCAGGTTGCAAAATGGCTTGAAAAGACAAGTGGTAACTTTTAGACAGCAACTCTTACACAAACAAAAAACACATGCTTGTCGGCCCATCAATTCTTACCCTAACACAGTGAGTCACAAAGGAATCAATGTAGTCTTTTGCTTGGTGGTTATTATACAGACAACATCTGAAAGAAAACAAACACTCACTCAGTGTAAGCAGCTAAAATGGGAAATAATATCAAGAATTATTTTCATTGACTATTCAAATCTCTTACTTTGGAGAAAGGGCAGGAGGACTAACAAAAGACCGCAATGCATCTTTTATCATGTCCTGCATCAGATGAGTTCCAAAAACCTTCTTGTTGTCCACCAGAAACGTAGTCTTAAAAACACAGAAAATTGCTGTATGAGCTGCAGTTGTTTGTTTTATAATAAAAGCTCCCCCCAAAAGCATAAATATTATTTTGCAATTGCAATAAAACAGAAGCTCACATCCAACAAACAAAATAGTTTAGCCTGCAGTTCAAGATGAGTACAATGAGTAGGGCTTGTGCTGAACATTCATTTTAAACCACAACAATAAATAAGAGAGACCATCTAATATCAATACCTCACTGTTAAGGTCCTGCATATAAATAGAGAGATAAACAACAGGTTTAACAGTGAAACATGCAAACATTTATTTGTTCTAATTATTTGCAAAAATGAAAAAAAAAAAACAAACAAACCATAATATACCAAATGCCAAACAGGTGCATGCCAGTGCCACATGGTCCCCATACTCCGCCCTCCTTGCGCATTTTGCAGCATTGGGTGCTTCATCAGAGGAGGTCTCTGGGATGCACCTGTTTGTCATTTGGTATAGTATGGTTTGTTTTTTGAATTTCTGCAAATAATTAGAACCAATGAATGTTTGCATGTTTCGCTGTTAAACTTGTTATCTGTATCTGAACATTCTTTTTGCCTATTGTTTTAATCCATAAAAAGCTATGTTTTTATTAATTCTTGAGCTAAACAGAGAAATTTAGGCTGCTCCAAGACTGGTATCTCCACTTATTTTTGATCATATTGAAAAAGGCAGCTAGAGTAGCGATGAGCAAATCTATTTTGTTTCGCTTCAGTGAAAAATTAGCACAACAGGCTGTGGGGTCACTGGTCCAAGCAGCCAAAAACTATTGCTCGGTGAGGCTACAATTATTATTATTGTTGTTACTTTTCTTTTTATTCAGGTTCTCGCCTATTCATTCATAAGCCTTATTGAAACCAAACCCTTATTGCTAAGGTAATTTAAATCATAAAGCAGATAACTGCTGAAATTTCAAACTGGAAAGTAAAAAAAAAAAAAATGAAGACCAAGTGCAAATTGGAATTTTACTCTTTACTTCAGGGATCCCCAACTTTTTTACTTGTGAGCCACACTCAGATGTAAAGAGTGTTGGTGAGCCACACAAAAATGAAAAAAAATTATTTGGGGGTGCCAAATAAGGGCTGTGATTGGCTATTTGGTAGCCCCATGTGGACTGCTAGCCTGGACCCCTGTTTGGAGCCACTGGGAACAACATGAAAGGTGGTGGTGAGCAACATGTTGCTCACGAACCCTTGGTTGGGGATCACTGCTCTACATCATAGAAAAGGTTAACACAAAGTGAACTTCAACTGCTATAGCATCAAAAGCATCATTCAGGCAATCATTACTACATGGGAATAGAAATACTTATCCTGTGGCTAGGGGTAGGCAACAGAGGTGGGTGTCTAGGACACAAAAGGATAAGGTAGGAAGAAACTGGCAGAGGCAGGTGAGCTAGCGAATGACAGGCAGGGTGGTGGTAAACAAGCAAGTAACTAGCAGCAGCAGGGCCTGGGGGTGGGGTTGTTTGTTAGTTAGTGCCGTGCCAAACTGTTCTATTCTAACAAATCTCCACCGAAATAAGAAAGACAAAATAATGCATACTCTATACATTATGTATGCTATGTAGGAATGAATATTTATGAATGTAAACAGCATTCAAGGCAAGAGTGATTGATTCAAATTTTGCCCACAGTTGCAATACCTAAATGACCCCAGATTTTGAAAATGTTTTTGTTGATGCCATCAACTAATATTATATTGTCTTATAAATCATATGAAGTAGAGCTCTTCTAGAATGAGTGGCCTGCTATTTCTAAGAGATGCATTGTTTAAATGAATCTCATTTTAAATTGTATGAAAATTTGTTTTTTTTTTATAATTTATCATACAGGGCTGCACTAAACTATAAATTGCCACCGATTTTCTATATAGTCGTATATGTACAGATATGCAATCTATACATAGGTCTTTAAAAAAATTCACCTGTAAGAGGGATCTTGAGAGTACACAAGGAGATTGTTCACTGAATTCACAGAAGAAATCCTATCAGATAACAGAGACAAAGGGGGTATTATCTGTCAAAGTATAAAACCAGTGAAATAAAAAAGAAGTATTGGGTTAATACAAACACAACACTAAAATTAATATATCTATATAGAGAGGCATCTGCTTCTTGAACAACTTCAGTATAATCTATTGTAGTCACATATAAATAATAACGATACTAGGACATTTCTGCACTATACTGACTAGTTTAGAAAAGTGACTGCATAAATTATTTATAGACTAACAATAGGAAGTCTAGCAAGGCAGCAGAAGGATAGCAGAGGTTTAGGTGAATGTTTGTTATTGCAAACATGGCTAATTTATTAATTTGTATAAATATAATAATAATGTAAAATAAATAATGCAATTTAACCTGCAACAGGTAAAAACAGCTATTTGCACATTTTGAAAAAAGCATCTACCAAAGAATCTCAAACTCCCCCCCACTTGTGCTGCTGTTAATAGCCTGCTCTCAAACTGCGCAAAATGCTAGCTACACTAGGCTAACGTACAGAGTGGTTGCCTTAACCCTGGGACATTCCTGGAGCCACTACCCACCTCTTCATATAGCACATCATGAGGACTATGGCATAGTGCAGACTTGCCCCTGCCATTGTAGTTATAACATGCAATGAAAAAGGCAGCAGCTTTGTAGCTAATCCTGTAATGCCTAGTGTGTCTGGATTTTGAGAATGTTTTAGGCACCACATAAGAGGCAATTTAAAATTCATAAACGCTTTGTAACTCTGTACATAAATTAATTTTGTGGGACTTGTGTGGTATACAAATATGCTGTTAGCTACTTTAAAAATCATACATCAAGTGAAAAAATTGCAAATGTAAAGTCAAAATTGACCCTGTTTATTTCAACACTGAACAGTAATGTGGTTTAACATTTTTAAAGTAGCTTACAGCATATTTGGATCCTAGTTCAATGTTATAAAACAGGGACAATTTTAATGTTACAGTAGCCCTTTTATTTATAACTTAGCTTAACCACATTATAAATATTGGAAGCACCAGTGTATTTGCAGTCCAGTATTTAGCCAGGACCCCTAACAAGGTTGCTGGTACAGTATACTGAAACACTGTGATAGCAGTCCAGCTTATATAGTTATAAAATCTAAGAGATCAAAATCAGAGATCCCACTACAGGCAGAGTTCCAGGAATTTCTAAGAAGTCATAAAATCACTACCACCAGCCTAATTGGCCTATAAGCACATCTGTTTTTGTTCAGTAAGTCTGTCTGTAATAAGGAGCAAAAAATGTACTGTCCATAACATTCATGAAGATCTGTAGACTGCTGTCACTGGACAGAGAATAGTGCTTATTTTACAGGGTATGTAGGCAATATGCAGATAGTATACTTACCAATATACTGTGTAGGTTTGTTAAATTGACAACTTCACACACTGTTTTTATCCGATCTATAAGTTTAGAAAAGTAGATGACCATTTCCTCCTTCTTAATTATTTTTGCATATCGAGGAAAAGTTGGTGGAAGCAACCGCTGGTTAACAAGTGGCTCAAATCCCATCATAATTGGGTGGTCTAAAAGAAAATAAATATAGCATAGATTTTTTAAAAAGGGTTGTTCACATTTAAATTAACTTTTAGTATTATAGATATTTATAGAGAATTTCCAGCTGGTTTAAATTTTTTTAGAGTTTTTCATTTATTAAGCTTTTTGCTTAGCAGCTCTCCAGAATGGAGTTTCCTTAGCATCTAGGCAGTTGTTTAAATGAGAGACGGGAATACAAATAGTAGAGGGAGTGAATTGATAAGGAATAAAAAGTAACAATAATAAAATTGTAAGCTCACAGAGCAGTAGTTTTTTGGCTGTGGCTGGAAAGATGTAGAAGATGAAGGCAAATAAAGAGACTATAACAAAATAAATAACAAAGACCAAGTGTAAAGTTGCTAGGAAAAAGGTAATTCTATAACACAGTGCTGTCCAATTGGCGGCCTGCGACCCCCCTCTGTGTGGCCCCCCACCTGCCTGGCTGCTTTGATGGTTTACCTTTGAGTAAGCTTTAAATTGTATCAGTACTGAGATTAACTGGCCCCCTGCATGGTTCTCACCTCAGATTTAGGCTGCAATTCCCCTGTATTGTTTAAAAATGTAATCCCCTGTACGGTTTACACCTTTTAATCCCTGCATTGTTCATCCCCTGCAGTGTTCACACCTCAGGCTCGGGCTGTAATCACCCACATTGTTCACCCCTCAGACAATGTAGTAGAGTATGTAGAGTATGGCACACACAGGCAGCATAGGGTAGGCAGAGTATGGCACACACAGGCAGGGTAGGGCAGGCAGAGTATGGCACACACAGGCAGCATAGGACAGGCAGAGTATGGCACACACAGGCAGGGTAGGGCACGCAGAGTATGGCACACACAGGCAGGGTAGGGCAGGCAGAGTATGGCACACACAAGCAGCATAGGACAGGCAGAGTGCTGCCTGTGTGTGCCATACTCTGCCTGACTTTTGCTGCTTGTGGGAGGTGAACCTTGCAGGGGTTTGTTAGCAGTTGGAAATAGCCATTAAATGGTCCCTAAGGTGTGTTATTATGTGCTGGGGGTTGCTGTGCTATCCACAGGGGAGGAGGAGGCATATGGATTTAAGGGTATAATTCTTTCACATATGCCGGTTGATAAGGACCAAGCAATTGGGTTTTTGCTGCACTACCACCATTGTGATAAAATAGGTGTGGTCTGAAGTGGGTGCGGTTTACAAAAGGGGAGTGGTTAAAACTGGCTTCCATTAGCGGCCCTCCACCATGTCTGCTAGAGAAATTCTGGCCCTCGGCACCGCAGAAGTTGGACAGCACTGCTATAACAGATTAAAAAGTAAACTTAAAGGTGAACCACCCCTTTAATGTTCATTTAAAATAAATTTAAATATATTTTATCAAAAACTTTTCTAAAATTTTATGTTGTGTTATTTTTTATGACATAAAAACATTAAGAAACTCTTGCATGCTGCTGTATCTGCAAGATTACTCAAATTTAGCAATAGACTTAGTAAAAGAGAGAAAGCAGGAATTCTTACCGCCCTTTGTGGTATCATTTTGGGCTTGAATACCATGTAAGAGGGAGTTGTGAATTGCAGACAAAAGGTCAACTGCTTGGCCAATAAGCTTTGATGCTTCAACCACTGCACTTGTCTAGGCAACACAAGTAAAGGTATAGCAAAATTAATAAAAAGATTATGCCAGATAGAAAAGATTTACTATCTTGCAGCCCATCCCATTGTTATAAAATTGCGCTTTTCAGAATACCATCTACAAAATGCCAGAAGGTAAAATTTTACCTTTTTTGTATAAAGTATTCCTTACCTCCTTCTTTGTGAAAGCAATTAATACAGTCAGGAGAATGCGTGTAAACTTTACTCTGCTAAATACTGCCAAACACTGTTGGTGCTGAAGAAGATAAAAAAATGTAAAGTTAATTAACATCTTAAATTTGTTAAAAGATTACCACATTAAAGATGTTGCACACCTTCCAAACACTTTCAGTTGTTTTCTCAAAATATTCAACTGTTTTATTTTTTTTCCCTTTTTTTTCTAAAATGTAAATTTTAGCTTTAATCTCCTCTCTCTGGGGTTTTATACTAGCAACTCAGTAATCCAGGTGCAGAACTGTTACAATTTGCTCTGCTAGCTGCTACATTTCTCAGCAGTATAAGTCAAAATAAATGTATCAATTCTAACACCTGTCTTCGAGCAGTTTACAGAGTTGTTGGCCGACTCCTTCACAAAGCTTCTGCCAGGAGTTAAATGGCAATTATTGCTCTCTATTCACATAGAAAAATGCAGCCTCTTGTTCACTGTAACACATGGCAGAAATCAAAATGCCACTAGCCAACCATCATATAGAGCATACTGGCAGATATCATATAGTAAGCTGGGGGTGTCAAAAAAAGTGCACTGAACCTTTGTGTGGGGGGTTCTGTCTTTGGGAAAGAGGTACAGAAGGCATATGATTTATGTATAAACAAAATTAGCTACACTACAGTTAGGCCTTTAGATGCTCTTGAAGACACAGAATGACTGTGGGCCCAGACAGATAACAAACAGAAAGTTGCTAATAGCCTGCACTGAAGCCCTGGAAGAAGAAGAAGGCTGCAGTTCACATAATATACCCAATTGTAATTACAAAAGGTCAAAATGGATAAAATGAGATCCATGAATCCTTCGGACACACACACATACATATATAATATATTTTGCCATATACTATTAAATTTTTATCATAAACAGAAAAAAACACCTTACTTCGAGCTCTACTTCAGGGTCTCTTGCCTCTCCTTGGCGACTCCTTGTGCTCTAGAGTAAATAATATAATTATTGATAAACATTACTGTAAGATGCAGCTGCATTTTAAAATTACACTGCCTTAAAAAAAAAGACCCTGCAGCTTTATTATTTTAATACAGTGCCTTACCCACCAATCACTTTCAGCCCTGCAATACCAGATACCCCAACATTTTTTTTTTTTTTTAAAAGAATCTGTTATTTAGGATAGACTAAGGACAATGAGATCCTCCAATAAACTAAAGTACAAATGTAACAAGGAGGGTAAAGGAAAGCCCATTTTTAAAATATAAAGCTGCAGGGTCTTTAAGAGATGATAACAAAATACCTGTCATTTATAAGACAGCCTATAAATTGAAATTACAGTTTCATTGGAAAAAAAAGAAGCTCATTATACCACTGTACAAGCTAAAAACATAACACTGGTGTGAGACACATTTTGCTAAGCATCCTATTTATGTTGCTCATAAAGTCAAGGTGACACGTGTTGGGCTCCTGATCCTTAAAGGAGAAGGAAAGGCTAATAAAGGTTAATCTCAAGCTGCAGGCATACCTTCAGTTGTCTCAATAGCGCCCTTAAGTCTCCCCATATTTCACCTGTTCAGATGATCAGATGCCAAACAAGAAGAAAAAACGCTGAGCTGTGTAAAGAAAGTTCCCATAATGCCTCGCTCCTGCACAGACACCCAGACCAAATGAACATGCTCAGTTAGTTAGACTATGAGTCAGCTTCCTGCTGATTGGCTCAGATCCACATTCCTAAGGGGGGAGTGAGTTCTTAGCATTCTTGAGGAAGGGGGGAGCAGGAGAGAGGAGACAGCAGAAAGCTGCGTGTCTCTGGCACATGAATTACAGACACAAGACATCTTTTCACAGAGAAGTCAGGCAGCATTTCTGTGAGTGCTTAAGGCTGTATTTACATAGACCTTTCTGATAAAGCTTACTTAGTTTTTACATTTTCTTTCTCCTTTAATCAATTACACGCGAACCTTAATTTTCTGCATCTAACCTTATGCAAAAAAATGTTTTGAGTTCATGCTGAGCTTTCATTTGCTATAAAACAATTATTAAAATGTGCATCGGTAGAGTCCATACAAATACCTTCACTCTGCGTTGCAGGTCATCTTCTACATCTTTTAACATGCCTGGAAAACCAATGACAGGGTTCAGCAATACCTTATTTTTTTTACTGACACTTTTCATATGCCTAATTGAGATTTGAATATATGAGCATATTATTTTGTCTTAAATTATGCCTCTGAATTCTATTAAGGTGTTACTGGCTTAGCTTGCCATTGTCTCAGTTAAAGATCTGGTCACTAACTTTTCTATTCAGTTACAATAACGTAAAGAAAAACCAGAAAGACCATGACTGATCAATCCAGTCCAATCTGACATTAATCGTAGTGTAACGTTATTAAATAAAGTTAAAAAAACTGAGATACTTAAAGACAGACAAGTTAAACTGATTACACTGCATTTAAATGGAACCAGAGCAGCGCAGCAACTTGCATTTATTAGAAGTGTCCCTGATATTTCAAGTAATTTTGTAACCATATGGTAATGTTGCCATTTAATATGGAACCCTCTGTGGCAGGGACAACTGCCTAGGGTTTGTCATAGCTTATAGATACTATAAAATTATACTGTAACTTCCCTGTATTAAAGACAATGTTTTGATAAATTGAGGTACAGCGATCCTCTGATTTTTATTTGATTTTCTGCCCATAAAACAAATATTAGCCACATACAAGAATGACCATTTTACCTGTTACTCGAAGATCTGTCACACTGTTTGCCATCTTAAATCCATATGTCATTGATTGGAAATCCTCCTTTAAAGTGAAACAGAAAAAAAAATGTGAGAATAAATATAGATAAGGGATTGGTTTTAAATAGAAAGGTGGCAACCTACATAGAGAATCTACAAGGGTTGTTACTGTTACCTCTTCAAAAACAGCCGCTTTGTTAACTTTTTCTCTAACAATATCACAGATTTTGAGGATGCCCAAAGCAAAAGCCTTCATGGCTGGGTCTTCTATTAAGTCTGGATTATGAACATAAAGGCAGGTGAAAACGGTTTGTGCCAAGGAGTGACCTTCTAACCAGGTTATCTAGAAAGGAAAAAACATGCTATTAAATATTACATTTTCCATGATGTATGTGTATATATTTGCAGTATGTCACATAAAAACATATAAACCACCCAAAGTGTAGAGAGAAAAAAAAAAAAAAGCATACCCACCAAGCAACAGAAACATGTGTCCATTATTCCTATTAGATCTGGCAAACTCAAATCCTTAATTTTAATTGTACCATCCTGAAAGGGAAAAAATATAAGCAAATGAACGGTTACTATAGCATTAGTTTAGAAAATATGTTTATAGATACATTATATCATGCAATTCTGGACAATGCCCAGAAAGCAAAATTTTAACTGTACAGTATTTTAAATCCTACTGTTATGAAGAAAAGTCACAGCAACATATTTGTGTGTATTGCACTGTGATATGGGCCTTGAGCTTCCAAATCCTAGCTAAGAAGTGGTATTATGCAGATTATGAAGCATGTTACATTTTAGAAGAACTGCAGTAATTTCAAGATATTTATTTAAAAATGTATTTATAAAAAATAATTCAGGCCTTCCCAAAGGGACCTACCCCTCAATAGATACCTTTATATAGACCTGTCCCATTAATAAGTGTAAAACCCACCTTTATTGCTTGTTCAAAATTAAGGACTTTACGGTTGACCTGATTTCCAATCATTCCAGCATCCATTTTTGGGTCCATCATTTCAATTGCAGACATGGCTTCAAACAAACCAAACCTAAGGGGTAAATTAATAGATTAATATAAATGTCAAGAAATTCCCATAAAGCAACCTCTTCAATTTATTTTTGGCTCTGTGTGCTAAAATTACATTTGTGCACAAATGAATGTGGATTGGTGAGTCTGATAAATAAATCTCATGATACTCCTCTGGGCTCCTGTCTCCTCCCAGTCACATAAAGCCTAGGCATCCCCTTCCAGACCCTCAGATGACCAACATGTTGTCACAGCCACATATGGCTGGAAAAGGAAAAGGAAAATGAAAAGGAATGGGGAAATATGGCCTGTATGTGCAGAAGAGCTGAGGAAGCATTTTAGAAGAGATGCTTAGAGACCTGTAAAATTGAAAAATCAAATATTGCTGTTTTAAAGTGTGTTCAACCTTGGGGTTTATATTACACTAGCAACTTTTATACATAGTTAGTACAATTTATCAACTTTATATATAAAAGATCAAATCAAAGGAAAATAAAGATCTTCAATTCCTGAATGTGGCAGCTCTACTAGAGGAAAATCAGGAAGCAGGTTCCCTGATGGACCCCAAGGCACTGCAGCTGGATGGATTAAGTTTAAAATTAGGTGTTCTGGTCCTGCCTTCTCCTCCAAAGATATGGTACACTGTATTGCAACAACTCATATCAATGGATATTAAATTGATACACAAGGACTGAGCTAATCAACTGTGCATGATCTTGACCTGGGCACATATCACACCTATCAGAAGGATTATATCTTTGTGGGGTATCGTCAGCCTGTTAAAAGCATCCCAGCACGCAGAGATTAGTCGAACATCCTTTATGATTACCAATTATTTTTTTTCCCTTGTACATGGGTATGGGGGAGTTTCATGAACTCACATAACATTCATGCCAATTTTATATTTGTATTGCATACTCACAGTTTGTCATGAAGCAGCTCTCCCAGCTTCAGTTCTGAAAGACACATAAAATTTATGGAAAGATAATCTTTTTTATATTTTTACACCCACACAAACACCCTCTAAAGTATTTTTACCCAATATTTTCACTAGTAATAGCAAAGTAATATTATCTAATAAGGCTTTTTTTTACTAAATAGAATGCAGCTGCATACAGTGCATATAAATGACCACCCACATAATTTAATGTTTAAAGATCTAGTAACGCAGCTCTAAATTTCTTTTCATTGGCTGTTATAGATGATAGAATAAAATATAAAGGGGTGATCGACTTTAAAGTCTGCTGACCATGTAAATATAATTACCACTGCAAGCATCCCTGAATTCCTGTGTTATGTCTATCCAGTTGGCACTGTTCTTTCCCATCTTGTCCTGCATGGAAAGTTCCCATGCTGAGTCATCATCTTCCATAGATGCTTTCATAACCATGGTAAAAAACCTAGGTATAAAATAAATAAACAAAACAGTTGTGCAATAGTGGTGCATGGCAAATTACACCCAGGAGTAGATAGTAGGCCTACACATTTCCTAAGGGTGATGATGTTCTAGCCTGAGCCTCTGTGTAATACCTGCCCTGTCCATGAGTTTGCTTAGCCCTGCCCATCAAAGACATCACCTAACGGGAAGCGAGCAGGTTAAAAAACTGGGACAACTGCGTTGGGCAGAGGGAAGCTTTGCTTTTACTTCAGTGAATGCCATCTTACCTTGCTTTCCCAGTTGTCTATTGGTTAGACTTGGGCATGCACAGCACAGTAAACTTTCCCTTAACTAAATACAGGAGGGACCTAACATATTGGTACCTCTTGAGAATTTAGGTTTCTGTGTCCTTTACATAATTAGCACAAAAGCTGCGGTCCAAGAAAAAGAGTGAACAAGCCCTGGAATTTATAATGCAAACAAAATGAAACCAAGGTTGCCTAAAAGGTTTATTAGCCTTTAAAAAAAGGACTATATTTTGCACCTTGCAGAAAATGAGGCAGTTGCCAGTTCATTTATAGAAACTCAATTAAAAATAAAACCAGAAGAAATGTATTTTTCAGTTACTCCAACAAATAAATAAATCCTTCCTTGCATTACCTTTATTCCTGTCTCAGACTTCTCTCACACAGCTCCTACCCATCACACTTCCCCTTTACTCCTAACCATCCATTTCCATTAACTTCTCAAGCCCCACAGCTTCTCTCACTCCTCTTTCTAACCTTCTATTCTCTCAATTAGCAACACAACTCCCCTCTTCAGTTGTACTCATTTTCTAATTATTAACGTAGCCCCTGCAACTAGCCATTTGTTCCTTCAGCCCTTCAGTTCCAATGTTTTACCTCTACTCTACTACCCTCATTCCTAACTGCCCTGTTTGTAACTCTTCCGTCTTTCTGTCCCCTGCACTCCCCACCAATAAATGTCCCACCCTCCACACTCAATTCCTAATCACAGTATTATAACATTACACTAGCACCCAAAGGCTTTTCTCTTTGTCAACTTATAGACAAGTCCTATCAGATATATTGGCCACATTTCCAACACACAGTAGCTACATACCACCAAACAGTCTCGCTTTACGGACGACAGTCGCAAGTTTCTTTACACAACCCACAGTCCAGGATCGCTACTCATACATCCCGCAAAGCCATGAAGGTCCAGCTCCCTTGCTCTTGCCTGACAGCTAACCCGACGTCACAAGTTTCATCTCGCGAGACCGTGGCGTTACAACTGCACGTATATTTACGCAGTGACGCAACACGTAGCCGCACGTAGCGCTAGGTGTTTTAGTGCAGCGCACTCATAAGCGTCTCTAGTAACGAGTGGTAGTCATTAATTTGTCTCTTCGTAAGTCATACTGTCATAGAAACAAAAAACAGAGCTTCGACTCCCAATTTTTGGCCACAACAAATTAATGCATTACTTGTTCTGTGCTTACTGGAAAATACATTATAAAAATTCAATTTTATTTATTTTATTTGGTGGATAAGTGCAATAGCTTGATATCTGCCACTGTGGTCTCTGCTCCCAGTAGTCCGTAGGAAGTCATCTACTTTTTTTTTTACTCACAGCTCCTACTTGTACCAGGGAAGAAAAGAAAAAAAACAAAAACTTTATTTTGATTGTGGTGTAGGGTAACCAGATCACTTGAAAATTCAGGGACACGGCTAATAAATACACATTGCAGGGCAGGTCTAATTATATTTAAAATAAACTATAACCTGTTCAAACCTGCTATCTGGAATTTTTAGAAGTCCCTAAATGTTCCAGTAATCGGATCACCCTATGGGTGCCAGTGTTTCTGCTCTGAATATCTTACCAAAAGTACAATACATTTTTTTTGTCCCTGCATAGAGCAGAAAAGAATATTTTTGTGCAAGTTCTTTATTATCTTTTTCTTACTGCGAGGGTCTCAGTGTTTTAGATCCTGTACTCATGGGTGTTTTGCCCTGCGTTCCACCGCAGGGAAGTGCAGAATGAAGCAATTCAGTCTTTAAAATGTTCCCATTCTCACACAGGCTCATGTAAGCACTGTGCTATGCAGATGGAACACAGCATGTTGCATTCCACCTGTATTTGGCACTTACATGCGCCTATGTGAGAATGGTCACATTTGAAAGACTGAATTGCCTTTTGTCCTGCTCTTCCCTATGGTGTAACAAAGATCACAGTGTCCCAGTATTTGTGAGCAAACTAGGACTACATTTTGCACAAATTTAGGAACAAAAGAAGGGATAATTAAGAGAAGACAATTGAGCACTTTTAAGAGTCATATTAATTTTTCATTAACTCTGTATGGGAAATTACTGAGTATCAGTGAACCCAGAGAATCATGGAAACATAATACCAGTTGCCAGCAGTACCAGTCAGATTTCCATTACTGCCTTTTCACTTGTGCCAGGGAACCAAAAGAGACCTTTTTCTGTTTCCAAACAACTACCACCAGCAGACCCTCCACCCCATTTAACTAAAAGTAAGGCTCCTGCTTCATGGGGGGGGGGGGTTATTCTCTGCTTAGTGTGCCTGCACCCTGGCTGATGCAATAGCTCAGGGTGCAGGCACATCAGTATGATTTTTGGAGTGTAGGGTGGGTTCTCAGCCTGTGTTTTATTACAGGCTGAGAATCCACCCTATGTCGCAGAAGCCTAATTGTTTTTTTCCCTGGCCAACCCCATGTCAACACTTACTGGGGTAGCCCCTTCCCACTGCTCCCATTGGAAGGACCCTCTCCAAAGCCCAAACCTACCCTCAATCTGGTGTCTTTTTGTCCTTGTGCTCCATTTTTTGTTTTGCTTTCACTGGAAGCAAATTTATCTTTTTAGCCTTGGGAAAGCATTGGGCTTGTTGAAAAGCATCCTAGGGACTGGGGGTTTTTGGTCCTTAAGATCTTTTATCCCCTTAGCACATTACCTCATTTATTTGGAGTCCTTGATGTCTTATCAGGTAGGGAACTGTGGTGCTATGGCAGATATCTCTTATTTGTCCTTGAGCCAGCTGCTTCCCACAAGTCTTTTCCAATGTTGAGGTAAATTACAAAAAAATCTGTTTTATGGTTATGTGTCATATTTGCTTAAACAGCTTTAGGGCTCTGGCACACGGGGAGATAGGCTACATTCAGGGCAGAGTGCTTTACAAAAGTGGATTTATGGGAGATATACTTTGTTTTTGCCTTTATATAGGTCCTGGTTATGGAAGGACTGCCTATGGCTTGAGTACTGGGGTACAGTTAGTAAGGGAATTTATAATAATGGAGGGCACTCCGGGTTAAGATACACTTGCCCTTTAAAGAAACAATAAAAAAAATATATATATATAAAAATCTAGGTGCTAGGGTTTCAAAAATCCCCCATAAGAGGATTGCATGTAAACCCTGCAGGGTTTATTTGTCGGTTTTGTTGGTGCAGTTAGTAAGGGGTTGGTTTCCTTTTAAAACAATAGGTGTATCACTTTATTTCCCCCTACTTTCTTAAATTATCTGTGGTGCTTATTAAAGAATAGTTTATAGTATCTATTGATGTTCAGGGTTGGAGTCCTGAAATAAAGAGATGGTTTTCCAGTTGTTTATATTCAAAGAAAAGTTCTTCCTCTGGCAGTTGACATATAAAGTTATACTGCTTGGTATCAGTGTTTTACTTCTGTGTTTTTATTTCCCGTTTGGCGGGCTCATTTTAGAGCATGAAAAATTGATTATTGGCTCTTGGTCCAATGTACAACCTAAACAGGTCGGATCCTCATAGGTTTAAGAGGATTGTATTTTTGCAAATGCTAGTCTGGTGGGCATGTAATGAGTTTTGATGCCTATTCTATGGCCTGCAGATACTTTAGTACAGACCAAACTGTTTGGGCAGAAAACACTCTACTGCGACTGCATTGTGCATTTGTGAGTTACAAATTATCTTCAGGTTGCCAGTCAAAGGTCACTTCTCAATACTAATCCTCCTCGATCTATCAGCTGCATTTAATACAGTCGACCACTACATCCTGATGCAAATTGGTGTCGTGAATCAAGGTCCCCATACACGGGCCGCTAGTAGCTGCCAATATTGGTCCCTTGGACCGATATGGCAGCTTATCAGCCCATGTAGGGGCAGAAACGAGGGGCCTGCCCGACCAATATGTGGCCTAAAATTGGCCAGATATTGATCGGCCAGGTTAGAAAATTCAGTCGGATCGGGGACCACATTGGCTCGTTGGGCCCCAGGGCCAAACAATCAAATTAATTTTTTTTTACCTACACGCTCCCCAATATCACCCACCCGTAGGTGGGAATATCGGGTGAAGATCCGCGACGTGCAAACGTGTATGGGGAACTTCAGGCTCAACCTGGTCCTTTACTATCTCTATCAATGGCACACTCATTAACACTATCAACTCGGCATGTTGTTTGGCGGGTGATCTCTTGCATTCTCTGACCATATTAACACCACTGTCAAAACCTGTCACTTTTTCTTATGCAATATTGCCTTTCAACTGTAACAGCTAGGCTGCTCATGCATGCTCTCATCCTATTCTGAATAGACTATTTTAACCCAAGTGCAGTTGCAGGCCAGGCAGCATGCCACCCTAGACTTCTTGTTACCTTCCAACAAATCTGGGCCTGTGTATAGCTGCACTTAGTGGTGATTCATTTCTCATATTATGTCATTTGTTTTGTTGCTTTTTCACCTTATGATGATTTCCTGTGAAAATGCTCATAGTTTTAACTTTCTGTGGTCTACTAGAATCACACTTACAATCAACACTTATCTAGGTGATATAATTCTAAGTTGTTGTCACTGTAGCTTAGTAAACTCTTTGGTTTCAAAAATTCCCCATATCCTGTTAGACTAATAGTACCTGTAGGTGTCACTGCATTCTGTTACACAGTTTCCCATTTACTTCTAAATTCTTGTTAAACTAGTTTAACAGCTTCCTAAATCCTCTCTTCCGTTGTTTGTATGGAGGGTTAAACACATTTGTTTTAGTGATAACCTTTGTTTTTAAGCTGCTTGCTTGGATACATGCAAACAATTCTATTTGCATACAAGCCATAACTTAGCCCATGTATGAAATTACAGGTAGGCAGACTGGCCATATGTAAATGTCTTTGTGAATAGCAAATGGTGCAGGTATAATGTTGCCAGTCTTTATCTGATTGTATCTATGAATGTATTAAGCAATAAAGCTGCTTTTATTTGCACCTGTTTGTGATCTCAGTGACTCGCCTCCTGGGATGGAGATGAAATTTCTAGTTTATTCCTGTAGCATATTCATCATATGTTAACTACCTACAACTTGTTTAGAAGTAACCATGAACAAAAAGTTTTTTTATTCTAAACTAAATATTAGGGACACTTGAAATCTCAGTGCATTTTGCCTGCTATGGCCAACCTGTGTCTGAACCATTACATTCATTTGACTTGACGTCAGCGAACAACAAAGTTTATTGTGTACATTGCTCAAATACATGAATAGAAGTTTCCAGAGTACCATTAGTCACCTGGGCTTATTAAACGAAAATTTCGTTATTAATTACAAAGTTTGTTATCGTGACTATCTTTTGGCCAGGTTGGAGCTGCAGAGTGCCATTGAGTGCTACGGAAGGCTTCCAAAATCATGCATTGAAGTTTCAAAGTCATGAAATGAATTTTTGTGACATATTCGAATATCAGAAATTATCGTGGTTACTCCGAATTTTTTCCAATCATACTTTTAACAATCCGAAATTCATACTTTAATGAATGGGCCCCTAAATGTTGTAGTTCTGCAACAGATGGAAAACCACAAGATCACTGCCTTAGAGATGGATTGCAGATAAGGTTGCTGTAAACAAACATAATGAATGACTACATTTTCTGTGAATTGCATTGTTGCTAGTACTAGTGTAATTAAAAAGCATTACAGTGCCTATTTATGCATCACTTTACAGATCAAATGTCCTAATACCATTTTTGAAGGTGCAATAATGTCACTAGAGGGTTAATTAAGAAGGGGAGCTCTGTGGGCTTAGTTATTTTGGTGACTTTGGCTTTGGAAACAATTCCTCATGACCTTGCACACACACAAATACTCTTGTCTCTAGCCTTTTGTGCCTGATAATCTAGAAACAAAACAAGCAGCTATCTCAACAGCAATGTAATTGAATAAACCAAAAAAGAATGTTCAAAATCAGTATTTTCACTTCTAAGCTAAAACAATATAGTAGTTGGAGGTGAGTAAGCTAATAGTAAGTATACATTTATATTTATGTACTGTGCTATAGTATAAACAGTGCACATACACTTAATTTTTCCTATGGATTTGCCTAATATATTAGGAGCTATAAGTATATTTATTTTCCATTTATGTTTTGACTTCCCAAGATCTATACATCGGTTACTGGCTCAACTGGCAGTTTTAGTCTTGCTTAAGAAGCCATTTTCTCAATGACCCTTTCCAAATGTCAAGGTGGCATGCACAGGGTGACAAAAACCGCTGCCTTAGTCCCTCCAGCCCATGTAGGGGGCCCTTTGATGAAACTGGCCCTATTGGGGAATCAATGTTACAGAAATGCAGAAGGCTGGTCACAGGACTTATGTGGAGCCAAGAGAGATGAGTCCTAGGTAACCCCAAACTAGCCAACTTATTTAGTTGCTGTATCTTTCTTCTCACCAACACAATGTATAGCAACATATTTTGGTCCAGAGGTAAATGGTTTTGATTTTGATAAATACAGAGTAAGATGGAAAGAAACAAGGGCTTAGGCATGACTGAAAAGGGCTTTGTCAATACAGAGCATACTGTTTTTGTGGGCTGCTACAGTCTTCCTAGTCAGTGCAGTTCTGTAGTTCTTATCTGCAGAAAAGTAATTAAGTTGTCTGTGTTGTAAAGCCACACATCACCCTGTAACTAAATAGTGTTGTTTACTTCTTGTGGCATACATACCATCTGTTAGGTCTTGTCACCTTTGAAATTCATACCCAAGTTCTGGCTTACTAAAAAGGTATATTTGTGAAAAGAACTGCTTATTCTACAAAGCAACAACAGCTGCTGGAGATGTGAAACAGAGGTGGAAAACTAAGAATATATTTGTTTGCTGTGCCCAGTAACCCCCTTCTGGGACCAGGCAAAACAGATATGTGAGACATACTATAACAGGGGGCCAGAGAGCACTAAGCCCTTTAACCAGGGGCGGGCCAAGCCAACCGGGCGCCCTAGGCAACCCGGTCAGCCAACTCGGCCCACCTCCCCGCCCCCCCCAACCCGAACGGCGCATGCGCGCCAAAGCACAGGAGAAGGTGCAGGGGGGGCGGAGCGATTAGATCGGTCATTGCCTCCACTGCTAATGACAAGCGGCGGAGGCAATGACAAAGTAGCACTAGGGGTAGGCAGGAGAGGCTCCTGCCTGGCGCCCCTTAATCGTTGCACCCTAGGCAGCTGCCTCTTCTGCCTACCCCTAGTTCCGGCCCTGCCTTTAACAATCCCACTATTTTACTAGTTCGAACCAATGATCCTACTATTAAATGTAAACCTATTCTGCAGTGTTGTACTCTACTAAAGGGGAGTGCCTACTTCTGCTATTAGTAGCAGCTAAAGCAATGATTCTCCTGCATTAGAAAAACAAACCCTCCATAAAATGCTGATGTGACCTAACATGTATGCGTGACCTTGGTTTGTTTGTGTGCACTGTAAATCTTATTATCGCCTGGGGTGGCCCCTAGCAATTAAAAATGGCAATTTTCTATCTAGGATTACCCAGTGGCACATACTACTAAGAGTATATCCTTATGAAAAAGAGCAGGAAACAATTAAGACGCAGGTATCAGGTCAGTTTCTCTCCCTGATCCATAGTCGGCTGTGAGGGATCCTTGGCTGCTAAGGGACACCCTGAGGATACGGATACTTTGCCAGGCTACTCTCCGCAGGGAGGCCGTGCTGGTTGGTGGTCCTTACCCTCCCCACCCTCGGCTGAGGTGGGCTATACGGGTGGACACCATATTTTTCTACCTTCTGTACAATTACCTGATATCTCCTCTGTGTGAGTATATTGTAATAACCCTGCATATTGATTGTCTGACAATAAACCAATTCTATTTTACAACTGCAAGAACCTTCTGGCGCCCATTTGTTACTCTGCACTGCACACAGTTACAGTGTCACTAGCGGTGCTGTTGGCTTGGTTACAGCCAAGAAGGGGTTACACAAACAACAGCAACAAAACAAAAAAGATTCCTGGTGGAACCACTTTGCTTTTCGGTCAAAACGCTCTCTTTCATAAAGTTCACCAGCACAGAGTTGGGATTCTGAGCAGCAACTATAAATGACTTCTGAGGAAAATTGCGAGTTGATGAGGCCATGGCGGTCAACCAACACGAAAGAAATATCTTTATTTTTTTTCTAACAGAGAGAAAGGTAAAAAAGACTGGAAGCTGAACTACCGCAGACAGGTAGCAGCTTCCGACTGTGTAACGCTAAGATGCGCCGACGCGTCGCTCCCACAAGGCGGCTACTGTGTCACTGCGCTGAGTTGTTGTGACGCCATTCTCGCGCGATGAGACTTGCAGTGTTAGGATTTTCTGTGAGACAGGAGGCTGGGAGCCTGCAGTTGACAGCTTTGCAGGAGGGGTAAGTGGTGATGCGGGCTTGCTGGCTATGGTAGGAAAAGCATTTGTTGGACAGTATGTATTTACTTGGATTACGGGGTCTTGTTCTGTCAGTGAGCTGCAGAATTCGGTAGGGAGGGTGGTGGCTGAACACAGATGTATTTGCTGTCCCTGCTATCCCTATACTAATGCATGGATGTTTTCAGTGTTACAATGAGTCGTCATGGAGCAAGTGTCTTCTAAGTGGCTGGCTGACTGAGGGAAGGTAACCCACTTCGTACTGTATGGGGGGCTTTGGGGTGCAGCAAACAGGTGCAGGGGAACCCTGATAGTGATCATGTTTGCATTGTGTGTGGCTTGTGGTGCTTGTCAGTGTTGTTGCTTAATGCTCAGTGTAGATGTGAGTTGGCTACGTCCCCATTTGTAGCAAATTACACAATAGTTTTAAATACTTGCACGAGACTGTTCACGTACAAGGGCCATTAATTACAAATACATAGCCACAAACGATATTTATTCCCTTTGCGATTCTGTTCTGCAGTAATACAATATGGAATTGGCTAAGTTTTCTTTTTTTTTTTTTTTTTTAGACAAAACACACACACAACATATAAAGCATCTTTTAACTGCACATAGAATGGGTTTTGTGCAGAAAATATTGGGTTATTTCATTAGGGGAAATTTGCCTTATAAGAAGACAGTGTTTCAATACATTATTTGTAAGTACATAGCGGTAGGTTTTGAAATGGTAAGGTTTCACTTTCTCTGTCTGTCCCACTGATTATACTTTTATTAATATTTGTTTCAGTATGTGTATGTTTGCTGCTCTTGGTTAAGTGCAGAGATCTTACAATGTATAAAAAATATTGTTGTTCCTGCTTTGGATAGGATATTTGTCAGACAGAGGACACTTTCTATTTTAGGGTAACTTTTGAAGCTGAGAAGTGATTTTGATGACATGATGCTTGGTCTGAAGGGGCAGAATCGGCAGCTTAAATGTCCTTGTGTATGGCCAGCATTAGAAGTTAGATGTTTATCAGCACTTTCCAAACAGTTGTTGCTGCAGAACTACAAATTAAATTTCTGGCTTCTTTATGGCAGGTTGTTTAATATTGCCTCATTTTGTTTCTTTGAACAAACACATTAGTGATGTGTGGGCTGGGCCGAAGGCCGTGGATCGGGTGGGTTAGGAACTTTAGCAGGTTGTGGACAGACCAAACTCTGCCCATGGCCCACCCTGCCAGGTGGGTTGTGTCTAGTGTGGTTATATGAATAATGACGGTGCATCGGGTTAGGGTTTAAAATGTCTTTTTTTCCAACCTATACATCACTACTCTGCATGGCGCTTGTATGTATGTATATATGTATATCTTTATTTATAAAGCGCTACTTATGTACGCAGCGCTGTACAGTAGAATTCATTAATACAGACAGGGGGGTTAAAGATAATGGATAAATACAAAGTACAACAATAAATACAATAAATACAAAGTGCAGTTGCAATAAGAGTCAGAAACACAAGATGAAGGAGGTCCCTGCCCCGTAGAGCTTACAAGCTATATGGGAGGGGTAACTAACAGACACAAATAGGCAAATATAAGTGCTTGTGTAGTGTTTCCAACATACCATGCCTTATAGTACTTAAAAGGGCACTATACCTATGATTTAACATGAATAGGGCATGTGCTGAACATTGTGCTTCAGTGTAAAAATTCTAAATAAATAGATGCCAGAGACCCAGATACAATACCCAAATATAGGTATTTCTTGGTGAAGTTCCTGAGTGTGCCTGAATTGTTGTTCTGACTTGATCTTCCAGTTTCCTGACTTTCTGCTTTTATTCTGGCTCTGATTGATGGATGCCTGCCCTGACCTTTGCCTGAATATGATCTTGAGTTTTTTTTAACCCCATTGGATATGACTCTTTGAACTCAGCTTCCTCATTGGTCCAGACTTCTGAGGCCCTTGGGCCTTGACAAGGGTTTGAGTACTGTTACTCTAATTATCTACCTTTCAAGGCCAAACAAGCAGTAGCTTCAGTTTTCCTGACTGCTCTGTTTAGATCAAGAAATAACAAGAAACATAGATTTTTAGTGATTACCCTATTAGCCCTATTCATTGAACTTATGTTGAATAGGATGTTATACTGCAGCTTTGACACATCAGTTCAAATTATCTAAATCATGTCAAACGATAAGTTGCATTGGGTCAAGTACTACTTCTTCACTGAATGGGTAGGGATCTAGTTAATTTGACATCACCCATAACCACAAAGGATTTGTTTATACAACCAAGAGCAGAAATGTGCCGGTTCATAATACTAAAAATTGAAGGAATGTGCTGAGTAAAGTTGTTTCGGGCTGGCCTATTGAAACATTTTTCAAAAGCCTATCAGCTAGTCAGCTGCCTCCTTTCTCAGGCTGTGCAGGGCGGCACTCAGCACTTATTGTAGCTAGGCTGACCTGATGGGGAACTGAGGCCTGTCTTTGCTTGTGTGACTGCAGGGCTACGATTGGCTACCCCTTCCTACTTTGCTTTTGGATGCATCCGTTAGGACACGCCCACACCTTATGTAAAACACAATCAGGGTTAATAGCAGATATGTAGATAGCTTCAATAAATAGGCTGTTTTTAAAGATACTGATAATGTTTAGCCCAGAGTGAAACCACCACCATATAGTATTCATTATTGCCTACAAAACCTTTAATTATTCCCAAGAAAACTATGACTATATGTTAGTTCCATTGTTATCTAACTTTGTTTGAACAATCTTGTAATTGTTTTCAGGAAGTGAAATGATAAAATTAATGACTTCTTCAAGATGAGTAAAGCAAAAGCAACAGCAGACAAATGGTGAGTTCTAAATGATTATTTTTTTCATGCTCATTTTATTGTTTTTTTTAAATGTAGCGTAATGGAGTAATACGTATGATTTTTTTTCTAAATTGGACTGTATCTGGAAAATAACCTTATTTAGTAAGCTATGTGAGTCTAAAACCAACTGCCAACATACCCAAAAACAACATAGACCCATGGGATGTATTGCATCTTCAAAAATGGTGTTTCTATAAATAACCAATGTATTAAAACTCCTAACAGTATTTCAGTGACCTATTTGAAGTTTACTTGGCAGCATTTGTGTAATCATACTTCCTAATTATTGCAAAGATTTACATTTAGAAGTATTCAGTGTACACTAAGTGTGGAAACAGCATTTCCACACATTTCCTGAAATAGTGCTCATGGTTGAGAATACAAAATAATATTGTGTTAAAGGGAACGTATTAAATGTATAACTTATTGTGAAACTGCAGAGTGCTCTTTTGAGCACTTTTTCAATGTACATTATTCTTTACCTTTCATTATACAGGTATGGGATCCCTTATCCGGAAACCCGTTATCCAGAAAGCTCTGAATTACGGAAAGCCCGGGCCCGATTCACTAAAGACCGAAATAAGGAGTGCTATTTATAGCATGCGTTAAAAATCTTATCACTTCTTATTTTTCGCTCGATTCACTAAAAGGACACTTGTCATAATTAAGAAGCGATGTTCTTGGCGTTATTTATCTTGCGACGACATATTTTCAAGCAACGTGCTGCGTAATATGTTGTGCGCTGCGTAATATATTGCTTGAAAATATGTCGTCGCAAGATAAATAACACCAAGAACATCGCTTCTTAATTATGACAAGTGTCCTTGTCGAGCGAAAAATAAGAAGTGATAAGATTTTTAACGCATGCTATAAATAGCACTCCTTATTTCGGACTTTAGTGAATCGGGCCCCCCATCTCCCATAGACTCCATTTTAATCAAATAATTCTGAATTTTCCTTTTTCTCTGTAGTAATAAAACAGTACCTTGTAATTGATCCCAACTAAGATATAAATAATCCTTATTGGATACAAAACAATCCTGTTGGCTTTATTTAATGTTTTATTGATTTTTTAGTAGACTTAAGGTATGGAGATCCAAATTTCGAAAAGACCCCTTATCTGGAATACCCTTGGTCCAAAGCATTCTGGATAATGGGTCCTATATCTGTACAAAAAGTTTTTCACTGCTAAATGAATGTGTTACAGGAGGGGGCAAGACAAAGCACCATAACTTCAAATCACTGGTGCAGAAAGCATCTCTTGGCCCTTCTCTGCTTATTTCTATTGTTTCTATCTCACTGAGGCAACCAAAGGCCCATATACAGTCCTAATGTATAGCCTTACAGTAAATGAGCCTCCAGCTTTTGCCAGTTTTAATATGCCTTATGTCAGTTTTTGACAGCTCTTTACCAGTCTCACTGTGCATTGGCCTCCAGTTCATGCAAACCTGTTTGCTGTACAAGGGCATTCAGCCTCCAGTTATTACAGGTCTGATTGTGCTTGGACGTGGTACAGTCTCCATTCTTACTGTGCCTGGGCCTACAGCTTTCAGCAGCCTGATCGTTCACAGCTGGAGGTAGAGTCTAACAGTGTTTTGATTTGGGCCTGTGCTCTTAGCCATCTTGCGCAATTGCATGCTACTGCTCTGTTTTCCACCAATGTTATGATGTGACATGTGTGCTCTATGATCTTACTTTCAGCACATGCTTTTTTTTTTTTTTGAGCTAATTTTCCTTTTTAATCTTTTTCTCTTCTCTTATACTTTGCCCAAGCTGGCTTCTGTTAGTTCAGATACTGTTCAAACTTGTTTTTGCTATATTACTATATTTTCCATTTTTTGTTGGCCCTTGCATGTATTTTTGCTTGTTAGCTCCTTGCCTCGACTTTAGCCTCTATCTCTTAATCCCCGACTTTGCCTCATCCTTGTCTGTAAATCTGTTAGCCCTTCCATGCCCCATTCCAGAAGTGGAGTTTCTCTGTTGGTGTTCTGCATTTCCCAAAAAGGGCTACAGCTAGCAGTCACTTTTAGGGTTCTAATGGGTTCTGCTGAATTGTTACACCTACAGTATTTCAGTAATGCATGGCCATTTTTTTACACCCACAGCCAGTGGGAGTCCTTAAAAAATGGGCACCTGATTTATTCCTTTGTTATGTGTCTTGCTGTTCTTGACTGGTTTTGGGCAGAGGTAGAATAGTTTACAGCAATTATCCTGTATTTTACCAAGCCTGGGTCCGGAGCACTCTTAGAACATATCTTACTCCATTGAGTTCTAAACTATGTCTCCATGGGCACCTGATTTATAATTGGAAGCACTTACAAGGGCAATTTGCAAGTGCAGTTGCAGTGAGTTATTCGTAAAAACAATTTAATTGCAAAATGTGCTCCTCACACTTCTCTTTAGTTGCTCTTGACTCTTCTACCTACCTTCTGTTCTGAATCGAACACAGCTACCCCTAATGATTCAAAGAATCCTCAGCACCCTGCATCAATTGCCTCAGTTGAGTTGTGGCTAAAGAATAGGAAGCATGCATTACCTACACACCGAACCCAGTGAACACCAGAAATGATGCTAGTCAGACTTCACAAATATTGAACACAATTACAACTGATTTGCATTGAAGCGCATTCAAAATTTGGTTAATTTTGGTGAACTGGACGCAATTGTGAGAGAATCGCCCTGACTGTGAATGCAATGACTCTGGAATTGTTGGAAATAATTGTGCATTGTGGGAAAAACACATGGTGATTGCACTCGAAATTGCACTTTGCTTACTCAACTTTCACTTGCAAATGTGCCCTATGGGAGTGGAGTGTATAATTCATAGTATCAAATTAGAGCATAGTGATGAATTGTACACAAGATATATGCAAGATAAATACTTGCCTTCTCTGAATTTTTCACGTTTTAGCTCTCAGCAATTTGTTTCATTGTGTTAGATCGGAGACTTGTAACTTATGGGTCAGGTTTCCAAATATGACAGAACAATGTTATACTTACATGGCTGTAGTACTTTACAGGATTATAAACATATTAACAGTGTGCTAAAAAAAAAAAAAAAGATTCATTGTGGAATGAAGAAATTGCAGAGGAGATCAGATCCATTATTCACATTGCACTTAATGTGGAAAACTAATATCCACTGTTTGTCTTTGAGTTGATAGCTACCATGGACATATTTAAATGGAACCCTTGCTTGAACAATTCATTATAAAGAAACAGCAGATGTTATTCCACTGTAAACAGAGTTGAGGAGTTTTTTAGGGTTAGTGTGACTGTTAGCATATTTCTCTGCTTGAGTACAATTAGAGGTCTTTGATTTATAGAGAAGAGGCTTTGCACCTGCTATTGCCATATAATATTCCTATTTTAAAGATTTATAGCAGTTAAAAACTTATTTGCAGCCAACATGAGACATTTTGATTAATTCATGGTGAACCACTGCAGTAAAGGTAAATTGTTATTTTTAATCCAGCCAGTCAATGGGTCAGACATGTACAATGACACTATAGGCCTGGTAGCTCTGCACTTTTTTGGTGGGAGGGTTTTCTTTTTCTTTTTTTTCTTTGGAACTTCTTTCTTTAATGTGTATTTTGTTGTCATTTTTGTCAATACATTTTGTCTTCACAAAAATCAATATGTACAAGATACTCAAGCTCCATTTAATCACTATAGGGGATATTAACTTAAAGGAACAGTAACACCAAAAAATGAAAGAGCTTTAAAGTAATAAAAATATAATGCACTGTTGCCCTGCACTGGTAAAACTGGTGTGTTTGCTACAGTAACACTACTATAATTGATATAATAAGTTGCTGTGTAGCCACGGGGGCAGCCATTCAAGCTGGAAAAAAGGAGAAAAGGCACAGGTTACATAGCAGATAACAGATAAGTTCTGTAGAATACAATAGTGTTTTATCTGTTATCTGCTATGTGCCTGTGCCTTTTCTCCTCTGAATGGCTGCCTCCATGGCTACATAGCAGCTTATTTATATAAATTATAGTCGACTTTCTGAAGTAAACACACAACTTTTACCAGTGCAGGGCAGCAGCACATTATATTTTAGTTACTTTTATACACTTTCATTTATTGGTGTTAGTGTTCCTTTAACCCAGGTGCACAAGTGCTAAAGCACTAAGGGGGACAAAAGTGCATGCCCCTTAATGCTCACTGAGTTAGGAGGTGGAGCTAGCTCGCTTTGTCCTTACTGCCTGGAGTTCTGGTTCTGGTGTCAGTGGCAATGGTGGTATCTGATTCAGAGGAGCACCCTCTACTTTTAATTGTAGTGAGAAAGAATGGTTTTCTTGATGGTTTGAGCCCTCTGGCCAGTGGACCATTTTTTGTCCGTCAGACCTTAAAACCAGCCATACACTCACCTATTCTGGTAGTCATGCCTTTTCCCAAGAGATTGTTGTTTCTGTAAGTCCCTTTTGGCAGCCTTATCTGTATTCCATACCTGTATGCTGAATATTTTTTTGCCACTTTTCAGGTTTTGTGTAATTGGCAAGTGGAACATGAAAGCTGCAATATATTTTGATTACACCTGTGACAGTGAGTGTGTTATATTAAGCTTGTTACATACTAGAAACATTAGCTAAGAGCTATTCTGCAGTTTGTAATGGATCTGAGGTTTGTAGAGTTTGGAGTACATTTCTGTCAGTGTTTATAGTTCAAGTGTCAGTCTTTAGTTTCCTAACAAAAGATCTTGCTAGCAGTGTCAGCTGCAATTGCATAAATTGTTTAAAATGTGTTTGACAATGCAAGTATCATAAGAAAGACATAGTGTATTTCACATTGCTTGCAGCACACTCTCACATTACTCACTAAAATGGTAACTGTCTTTTAAAGTCCTTATTAAGTAACGTCTTCTAATCTTAACTACTCACAATAACTATATATAGTGTCTGAATCCCTGTATTCAGAATTAGCATTTTTAATAGCTACAGTAAATGTGTTAATAAAACTCAAATTTAATAGTACCTTACCACTAGTAATAAAAAATGACCAACTTGGCAACACTTTTTCCTGCTTTGTTAAAGGCCACATTCTTTAATCATTAACCAACAATGATTACTTTTTTAGGGCCAAAAAATATGAACCACCCATTGGATGCAAATTTTCAGATCAGTTTGTAATGGAGATCTACAGCCTCTTTGACTGATCATGATCAGCCAGGTATCTATAGAGTTGATGGAAAGGGCAAGGGCAAGGACCACACCGACACATGCTGTCCTCTCCTGAATTGTCCACGTAAGCCTCCAGTGTGCCTTGATCATTGGATCACTAGAGGTAAAAACTTTCAGATCAGCCCATTTAACCCATCACTAGGTTGACCAGTCGGGCCAAGAGCAGTTTTATGGTCATTTTACTGAATCAGTGTATGGTCAACCTAGATCAGTCCTCTCCTGTGGTTCCAAGGGCCGGAATTTTTCTGGCCTACATGGTCTAGGGCAGATAATGGAAGCCATTTTTCACCACTCCCCTTTTTTAAATCACACCCACGTGCCCCCGAAATGGTACATGGTTTGCAACTATTAAAAATCAGCAGGGTTTATCCCGCTTAAACAAGTCCTGTTGTGCCGGTATTTTTGTGCTATTTGGATCGTGGTGGAGAGTGCTGACGTCTCACCAAGCAGAACAGAGTGGAAAGGCCAGGGTGTGCTGGTGAGTGTGGATTGGTTTAAATATATCTGGATGTCATCTGCATATAAGTGATATTTAAGACCAAAAGAAGAAATAAGGTCTCCTAGAGAGAGTGTACAGGGAGAACAGCAAAGGACCAAGCACAGAGCCCTGAGGCACCCCCACACCAAGCTGAACCGGGGTAGAGGATTTGTTAGCAAGAGCAACAGAGAAGGAGCGGTTAGAGAGATAGAAAGAGAACCAGGATGCAGCCTGATCCCGGATACCCAGAGAATAGAGAATTTGCATAAGGACAGAATGGTCAACCGTATCAAAAGCAGAAGAAAGGTCAAGGAGAATGAGAAATGAGTAGTTTCCTTTGGCCTTGGCAGTCTGGAGATCATTTTCCACTCTACATAAGGCCGTCTCAATGGAGTGCGCAGGCCGAAAGCCAGACTGCATAGGGTCCAGCAGATTATGGGAGCAGAGGAAGTTAGTGACACAAGAAAAGACAAGACGTTCCAGGACTTTAGAGGCTACGGGCAGGAGAGAGACCGGACGATAGTTAGATAGACAGGACAGGTCCAGTGTAGCCTTTTTTTAGAATGGGTTTTACACATGCTTGTTTGAATAGAGAGGGAAAAGTACCAGAAGCCAGAGAGGAATTGAATATATGAGTAAGAGCTGAAGTAAGGACAGGAGCTTTTAATAACATACTCACATAAATGGTGGCAGCAGAAAAAACACAAATGGTTGGTGTAGGGATATCCCCCTTCATTCATATGTGAAAGACTTATATTGTGTCCTACTAAGACACACCCTTAAATCCATATGCCTCCTCATCTCCTCTGGATAGCACAGCAATCCCAGCACAAATTACACACCTTAGGGACCATATAATGACTGTTTTCAAATGCTAAAAAACTTCCAAAACTAACCCCTGCCAGGTTCACCTCCCACGGGCAGAATAGAGCAGGCAGAGAAAGGCACATAGGCAGCTTAGGGCAGGCAGGGTATGGCACACACAGGCAGCATAGGGCAGGCAAAGTATGGCACACACAGGCAGCATAGGGCAGGCAGAGTACAGCCTATGTGTACTGCCTGTGTCTGCCACACTGCCTGCTCTATGCTGCCTGTGTGTGCCATACTCTGCCTGCCCTTTCCTGCCTGTGTTTGCCATATTTTGCCTGCCCTGTGCTGCCTGTGTGTGCCATACTCAGTGACACAATGCTGGCACTGCTTACAGTCTGAGCCTGAGGTGTGAACAATGCAGGGGATGAACAATGCAGGGATTAAAAGGTGTGAACAACACAGGGGATTGCATTTTTAAAAATACAGGGGTTTAAAGTCTGAATCTGAGGTGTGAATCATGCAGGGGGCCAGTTAATCTAAGTACTGATACCATTTAAAGCTTACACAAAGGTAACAGTCACAGCGGCCAGATAGGTGGGATTGGTCACCAGGGGGACTCTCTTATATACCACTCTTTGTAGTGTCTGCCCAATCAATTTTTGTTCCAGGGATCTGTAGTGATCTGTACTTTTTGATGTTTTACCTAGATTACTGTCAAAAACAAATCCTCCAATGTACATACATTTTTGTAACAATGGCTGCCTTAGTACAAAAATAAATATGAAGAAAATGTCTGAACAGCAGTACTTTACTCATGACAAGAAAAATATTCTGTTTTAATAAATGTTTGGCATCTACCTCGGTCCTGGCATTATTCTCATGTGCAAGGTTCATGTCTTGCTACTGTTAACTAAAGAATGAACTTTCTTTGCCAATACTGCAAAGTTAATATGTTCCTGAGAAGAATACTCTTATTTTTTTAGTTAGACTTAGAATAATTTGTATTACATTTGTGTGCTGTGTTCCATTCTCAGGGCCTTTACTGATTTTTTTCTGTCACTAAGGACATGTTTTGCACAAGTGAATGTTCCATGATGTTCTTGTAAAGGAATGAATAAAGTACACACAAATAAATAAAAGAAAAATATTCCCATGTATTAAAATAAAAATACAAGTTAATGATCGTCATTTTTTTGGTTCCGGGCACTTATTTTTAGCATACTTCTTCCCACCTGGTTGCCAGCAATAAATATGAATGCTATTAATATGCAATGTAAATCTATACCTTACACTTAGTCGAATTATAAATGCCAGTATTAGTGACCAGATACAATTTTTAAAAGCAATTTGGAGAGAGGCACAATAGAAATACACATAAATAAGAATCTATAAAAAAGGTAAACTAAAATGATTTCATCTGCAACATAATAAACGTTAATTAAAACAAAGGTGGTCAATGTGTTCTATTTTCTGACATATATTTAAATGAAAGTATCAGAAGATCTCTTTGTGTGCGTTATTTTTAAGTTTTTACCTTGGCCAATGACTAAAATGTAAACATTACAGTGTACAGGAATTGGACCCCTTATCCTGAAACCCGTTATCCAGAAAGCTCCGAATTACGGAAAGCCCGTCTCCCACAGCCTCCATTTTAATCAAATAAGTCAGAATTTTAAAACTGATTTCCTTTTTCTCTGTAGTAATAAAACAGTACCTTGTAATTGGTCCCAACTAAGATATAGTTAATCCTTATTGGATTCAAACCAATCCTATTGGGGTTAAATTAATGTTTTATTGATTTTTTAGCAGACTTAAGGTATGGAGATCCGAATTACGGAAAGACCCCTTATCCAGAATATCCTTGGTCCCAAGCATTCTGGATAACGGGGTCTATATCTGTATTAATAATTTACTCTTGTTCATTCAAATGGCACTATTTGCAGGGAGTTTGTATGTTTTACCCGTGGTTCGTGATTTCTTCCAGGTGCTTTAGTGTACACACACCCTCCATAAAAATACAGGCTATTTGAAAATTAACCATTTTGTGTGCACAGATAGTAAGCTCTGTTGGGGCTGGAACTGATAATAGTAAAAAATAATTTCTGTGCTGTGTACATTGTGTTACTGTGTAACAGTGCAATATATAAACAAATAATAATAAATGCTAATGGGGAAACCTTTTTTTCATATTTAAAAGAGTAAGACCTAATAAATAAATTAGGCTCTAGGCTTCATACTTTTATCTAGTTTACACTGTTATCATTCTCCAAATCATCAACGCCTTAGGTAGTTCCTTTGGCTGGATCCTGGAACTTTTTGCATTGTTAAGATGGGGGAAAATTGCAGTAAAGGAATTGTGTTATTTATAAAAACAGTATGCATTTATTAATGAATGTATATCGGAAATGTTTCTTTTTTTAATGGAGAACCTAAAACCATTAGGGCCTCTGGCCACAATTATGTGTTTTGGTTTTACACCACAAAGCCCCGGTCGCGGGCCTGGTAATTTTGTTTGGCGGGGCTCCATGATTTTTGATGGCAGCCCTGTGTATGTGTATATTCATGCAAATACATTCAGGTATGCCTAAAATCTGCTGAATACACAATACAGGTATAGGACCCATTATCCAGAATGCTCGGGACCAAGGGTATTCCGGATAAGGGGTCTTTCCGTAATTTGGAACTCCATACCAAGTCTACTAAAAACACATTAAAACATTAATTAAACCCACTAGGACTGATTAGCATCCAATAAGGATTTATTATTACAGAGAAAACGGAAATACATTTTAAAAATCTGAATTATTTGATTAAAATGGAGTGTATGGGAGACAGGCTTTCCGTAAATCAGAGCTTTCTGGATAACGGATTTCCGGATAACGGACCCCATACCTGTACAATGCATTCTCAGTAAACTTATTCTGGGTTAGTTGTCATGAAATCGAAGATGGCAAAATCAAACTATGCTCTGCTTTTTGTTTAAAAATTTTACTATGTAATCTAAAAAAAATTGCTGGATTAAGCAATAAGCATGATAGTTAAACATCTGGTAATATTAACATAAAGCCTTTTTATATTACAAATCTACACAAGACAAAGACACTGGGGCAAAGATGCTGAAATTTTTAACATTTGCAGTTTTTGATTGTGTTCTGTTTTCAGCCTGTCAAACAATTCCCGGATTCAGAGTCTTTTATCCCAGCTGGAAAAGGTCAATGCAGAACCTCTATTATTTGACTCCGATAACACAAGATATGTTACTGCAAAGATTCTTCACTTGGCACAAACTCAAGGTAAAAAAATATTATAAATTTGTATTTTTTATGGTCTTTGCAATACTGCGATAATTGACTATTTTGTTTACCTTGATGGAAAGTTTGGTGTTTATTTCATTTAGGAAGTAATTGGGTATGTGCCGGAATATAAGTAAAACATATATTTGCTTTTGGGCATTACTTGGTACAACAGCATTTCAGCTGTGAACTCCACATGATAACACGTTTCCTTTAAGTATTCCTTTTTTTCTTAAAAGTGGTGTCCACCCAAAAAAGATTTTTTTATTGCCTTGCATCATAAAAATATTCATAATTTAAATGCACAACCCCTTATATATCATATATCATTTAAACATTTTCAATGATTTTAAAGTTTTTTTGTAATTAAATCTCATTTGAAAGCAGTTTCTGTCTTTTGTTTGCTATTTCGTTCTTAGTTTGCCAGACTACAGAAACATTTTTTCATAAATCAATTCTCCTCCAGCCAAGATTCAATTGGAGTCTTGCTGAGTGAGAGCTGACTCTCTATGAGTAGACAGGGAAATAAAAGCAGGACATTTTCAGACTCTGAAACTGCTTTTAGTTGCAAATACATTTATAAATGTTTAATTTATACTGGAAAGCTACATAGAAATGCATTTTCTCCTATTATGAAAAAATTCAGGGTTTGGGTAGATCTCTCCTTTAAAGTCTAATCGTATTTCACAAATGAGTATCCTTCTCTTCCACTCTTCCATCTGTTGCATGTTCCATTAGAAAAGAAAATAATATTTCTCTCCCTGTACTGAAATGGTGGTGGCATTGTGGATTAACTAGTGTGTATATATATGTATATATATATATATATATATTGCCAATAAGCTGCACACCATGAGAGTAGATAATACCTGGGTGCCAGTGCAGAGAGTGTAGGTATACAGAGGTAGAGTGACAGCACACTCAGGAATTTTCACACAGGAGTCTCGCAATTTTACATAAATAAATATGAGGGTTTATTCAGTCCGACGTTTCAGTTCCTGAATGGAACTTTCATCAGGGACAACAACACCACAGTGCAGTTCAAATGTTTATAAGCTGATGAAAGTTCCATTCAGGAACTGAAACGTCAGACTGAATAAAGCCTCATATTTATTTATGCTACTTCATATATTCAAAGTAGCATAAACAGCCAACGTAACATTTCGGTCCCCATCGGGACCTTTCTCGGGGACCGAAGCGTTACGTTGGCTGTTTATGCTACTTTGAATATATGTTTTGATTTTTCACAAGAAATCCCGGAGTTGCTGGTCTTTTTTATACTATTGGAACCCTTTACCGAGCACCCGGGTATCTTATGTAGCGGTGTGCCATCCTTTGTATGTATATATATATATACATACCCCCATTTTAGTTCTCAAAATAGTAAGTTTATTTATATGGAATTGCCTCCTAGTGCAGGAATTTCTCAGGATAAAATTGTTCCACAAAGACTTAAAAGAAGAGTAAACAAAAGATAAAAAAGTTTATAGGGAACACATATTCTGATATACATTACAACTTACTGTAAAGATCACATGAACTGTTAGCTGTCTATCTCAAGTGAAATTATTTTTAGCTATGTGCCATTATAGGTAGGTGTGGCTTGAATGCTGGCATTTGTCAGAACATATCAGGATGTCATATCTGGTGTGCAGAAAGCTGTATGCAGTCCAGCACCTTTCCTGGCTGATAGTAATGACTTCTTTTAAGCCTGATATCCATTTTCCTATGTATCTTAGAGGTAAGTAAGAAGGGGAGCATTTATCCTGGAGCCTGCACTACGATTTCTGTTTGATAATAGTCAGTTATATGTGAAACAGAACGCCACAGATATAAACACTTAAAAAAGCATTTATTTTAATGCAGATACTGTTTGAGCGCTTGCTTGTTTGTCACTTTTTTATTTTTAAAGTGATTTTGGCTTTTAAATCGCAAGAATCCAGCTTTAAACATGGATAGTGTTTATCAGCGTGACAGATCTTTAGATCTGATAAACCCAAATCCAGATCAGGTCACATGATAATGTTGCTCAGAATAGTTCTACAGATGCTCCAAACAGGGTTTATGGTAAATGAAAAATAAATTGGCCTACAATTGTGTGCCAGTTGTGACAAGCTTATGGCTAAGGGGACCAATATTTAATTTTTTCTTGGTAAATTTTTTCTTTTGCTTTATATTACTTTTATGAGAAGGTGAGCAGGAACTTCGATGGCAGTGGATGTCATGTACTTGGACTTTGCTAAAGCATTTGATACAGTATAGCACAGAAAGTTAATGTAAAAATTAAGGGATATTGACCTGGAACATGATATTTGTTCTTGGATAGAGTGGCTAAAGGATAGGTTACAGAGTGTGGTTGTAAATGGAATATTTTCTAAATGAAGCAGTGTTGTTAGTGAAGTACTACAGGGGTCAGTCCTTGGTCCTTTGTTTTTTAACTTGTTTATTAATGACCTGGAGGTGGGCACTGAAAGTACTTTTTCTGTTTTTGCTGACGATACTAAATTGTGCAAAACTAGTTCCATGCAAGATGCTGCCACTTTGCAGAGCGATTTGGCACAATTGGTAAACTGGGCAGTAAAATAGAAAATGAGGTTCAATGTTGAAAAGTGCAAAGTTGTGTAATAATAACATAAATGTGAGTTATACACTAAATGGTAGTGTGTTGGGGGGAATCCTTAATTGAGAAAGATGTGGGGATTTTGTAGATAACAAGTTGTCTTATTCCAGGCAGTGTCATTACAAGGCAACTAATAAAGTTTTGCCTTGCATAAAAAGGGTATTAATTCAAGGATTGAAAACGTAATTTTGCCTCTTTATTAGTCTCTGGTAAGGCCTCACCTTGAGTTTGCATTGAAACTTTGGGCTCCAATCCTTAAGAAGGGTATTAATGAGCTGGAGAGAGTGCAGAGATGTGAAACTAAACTGGTAAAGGGGATGGAAGATTTAAACTATGAGGTTAGACTGTTAAGGTTGGGGTTGTTTTCTCTGGAAAAAAGGTGCTTGCGAGGGGACATGATTACTCTGTACAAGTACATTAGAGGGAATTATAGGCAGATAGGGAATGTTTTTTCCCATAAAAATGATCAGCGCACCAGAGGCCACCCATTTAGATTAGAAGAACTTTCATTTGAAGCAGCGTAGGTGGGTTTTTTTATGTTGAGGGCAAAGAGGTTGGGCAATGCCTTTCCTAGTGATGTTGTAATGGCAGATTCTGTTAATGCCTTTAAGAGGGGCCTGGATAGGTTCTTGAACAAGCATCCAAGGCTATTGTGATACTAAAATCTACAGTTAGTACTGATGTTGGTATATATAGTTTATGTATATGAGTATATGCATAAGTCAGGATAGGTTTATGTGTGTTCTGGGGTTCACTTGGAAGGGTTAAACTTTACGGACTTTGGTATTTTTTTCACCCAATTTAACAATGTAACTTAACTATGTAACTATGAACAATTCCATTCCTGTCGAATTTTAATATGACCTAGTTACTGTTTGAGGAAAATTGATTTACACTTAAAGCGCTGGGGAATTCCATCTTGACAATCAGGTGGGAAAATGGTCAGAATTGTGCCTGTCACTCACAGTATAAAGGAAACCACCCTCTATCAAACAACATGCATTATGAATAAGAAATACTTTAAATATTCACAGATTTATATGGTAACATATTCACACAATAATGGCATTTTAAATGCATGAAATTATTGATCTGTTTATTGTTAACACCAAAATTCAAATACAGTTGAATTCAACTACAATTTCACGTCCCCTTTTTTACGTCTTTCTGTAGTTTAAGTTTTTTTTCAAAGTTTTTTACAGTTTCTTTATGTTCTTTAACGTGTAAAGTGAAGAATCCCCCAATCAGACTAGTCTAACTTCAGTTTAAACAGTGAACTGCTTCCCTTTGTGCAGGCCACAAGCAAAGACAGGTTGGATATTAAAAGCTTCAGTCCTGTAAATTACTTCCTAACTTCTTATTAATAAAGGTATAGGATCCCTTTTCTAGAAAGACACAGTCTAGTTTATGCAAATAATCTTTATTTTAAAAAATAATTTCCTTTTTCTCTGTAATAATAAAAAATAGCTTGTAATTGATGGTAACTAAACTGCATGAATCCATTGCCTCAAGGAAGGTGGTAAGGACAGAGACCCGATGCGGGCTGTTTTTCCCTACCTTGAATGGATGAATGACACACAAGGTACAGGGAGGTATGGGAATTCCTATGTGCTTCCCCTTACCTGGCTCTCACCAATACAATGCTGACTAATGTAGTCAGCACTGTATTAGAGAGGGGGAGCTGCAGGTCTCTGCACTGTGAAATGGAGTGCAGAGGCCTGTTGCTATTTGCACACAGCCAAATGTTGCTCTTTGCTTGCTTTGTTGGAAGCCTAGTGTAATTTTGTTTAAGTTGTTAATCAATATATATATATATATATATATATATATATATATATATATATATATATATATATATTCGCAGAGAGTTGAACCGCTTCACACAGGACTTATAATCACTGAAAGAATATATTAAGGCAAATAACAAAGACTGACGTTTCGGCTGGAATACCAGCCTTTCTCAAAGTTACAAACAGCATTGTGAGACAAACCTAAATACAAGATATGGCGGGAACACAAGTGACGTGACAATACACAAAGACAACATTCGTATGTGAACAATAAAAACTCATTTTAACTGTGTAGACATTTTACACTCCATAATTTACTTAATAGTAGTCAAATAACTTATGGTCTATTAAAGCGCAGTATTTAATTACGTGTGAAGTAAGAAGTGCCCCTCATTAAACAACAGTGGTGTCTTTCCACCACTCGTTGTTAAGACTGGCGTCCATGGCAACCGCAGAAGTTGAACATCACTTCCCAGTTACCGATTATATATATATATATATATATATATATATATATATATAGTGTATACCGATATATATATATATATATAGTGTGTCTGTGTATACATGCAATTAGATTTTCTAAATGACAATTCTTTCTTTTCTTTAGAAAAAACCCGAAAAGAAATCGCAGCCAAAGGTTCAACTGGTATGGAAGTGATACTTTGTACGCTTGAGGTGAGAAAATAACATTATTATGTTAGCCCCTTAAAATTAAAAGGAGGAGGAAACTTTGGAGATCTTTGCACCGTGTATGCCATCCCACCGGCAATATACATTCTAGCCGGTGGGATGGCATTTTGGGGAGATTAGTCACCCGTGACAAGGGAGATATGTCGCACGGCGACTAATCTCCCCATCTGCCACGTCCCTTAGGGGACCTAAGGATAAGGCCGATGACACACTTGGAGATTAGTCGCCTCACGAGGAAACCTCAAAGTGACATATATGTTTTCATACTGGCAATTTACATTCTCACCATTAGGAAAGCATTTGACTAGATTAGTCTCCACCACTAGAGGAGATTAATCATGGGGTGACCAAGCTCCTTGTTAGTCATCGGCCGAAGAGTTGTAACTGCAAAGACTTGTGTAGATAATGCTGCTTGTGGTTTAAAGTCTTTTGTTTCTGTATTTGGAATTAACACATGTTATTAAGGCTTTTTGCAGCAAAGTTATATGGGACTTTTTATTTTTCAGAGCTGGAAGTAAGCAGTCTCAAGCAGATAGGCTGTAGTTTTATAAAAGCCATACACTTTTCCTCTTCAAAAGTTAGCAAAATACAACTTACTTCATATTCACAGCTGTTTAAGATACCAGCTTTAGAAGGAAAATGTAATCATTCTGGAAATATGTAGGCAAATAGCTTATATACTCACATACTATATATTTAATATTTATATATTTTGCTAAAGATCCTGGGTAAGGACCGAAACGTTGATCCAACTTTGATAAAAATTTCCTGGTGTGCATCACCATTTTTTAAAATAATATTTATATAATATATATTTTTTTCTTTTATAGAACACCAGGGATCTACAAACTATACTGAATATTTTAAATATTCTGAATGAACTGGCATCAACTGGTAAGAAATTTGTGCAAAAATATGAAAGTCATGAAAATGTTTCAGAGAGTTTTTCATATTTAACATTATTATATTAAGATTATTGCATATCTAATCTAAATACAGATTTTTCTTATGTTGCTTAATAATTCCTCTTGGGCTGCATTAGTTAATCCTTTTAGTCTTGCAATTTTGTGCAATATGGCAGGGCCTTGTAAATAAATTAGAATTATTTTTACCAGGATTTACAGGCTAGGTTAAAGTCATACTGACAACTTAGGCATATCAAAAATAAGGACCCTATGAATCATTAATGATTAATAAATGGGTCACCAGAGACTGTTCAGTTGAATATAATATACTTTCATATACTAAAGTCCATACAAAAAAGCCATTATTCAGTTTATGACATTTTCGACATACATATTCAGCCTGGACTATCTTGCCTGAGGAAGGACCTGAGTTGCCGGAAAAGTCACCTTTAACTGGCTCAGTATTTTTATATAGGGCTACCTTGTTACAGTTACGGTGTTTTAGCTCTTTGCGTCTGTAGTCCATGAGTAAGTTATGGGATTGGGTGGTGTCCTAGCAGTCACGTATGAATTATTTATACAAGATAACAATATTAAAACAATCTGTTCTGAAAGATTAAGAACATGAAAATTCAGTGAATGCTGATTATCTTCTACTTTTGATTGAATGATTTCTTCCTTCAGATAAATAATAGATTGTACATAAACCACCTGTAGTACATGCATTCTTTGCAATTACCAAGCAAACATAACTGAATCAGTTTATAAATCATACAGTAGGTAATTCTGTCTCATCTATATCCAGAAGCAGATTTGTTACCTGTTTACTCAACATAAACTCATTTGTGTTTATTTATTAAGGTGGTTGAAGCCACACTGATGCAACCAATAGTAGTTCTGCCAGGTGTTGTTTTTTTTTTAGTGCAAATATATAAGTATAGATAATCTTGAAAGTTGAAGCCAATCATCTAGCTCATGCTTAACACATGCTTCCCCTCCATTTTAAACACATCAGCCTGTTTCTGATTCCTAGCTGTAAGTATTTTTTTGTTTTACCACTACCACCGTTTGCAATTTTGTATGCATAAACATACCTCTAATGACTCCGCACTCAGAATATTAGGGGATATAGAGCCACTTACATAAACATTTTACTAATGTCTTCATGTCTTCTTTTGAAAAGCTGGTGGCCGTCGAATCAATGCCTTGATATCAAAGGGTGGCTCCCGGATACTGTTACAACTTCTTCTAAGTGCCAGCAAGGAGTCCTCTTCAAATGAAGAGCTAATGATGGTTCTTCATAGCTTACTTGCTAAGGTTGGACCAAAAGGTTGGTATTGTTATTGTGTTTAAATTAAAACATGGTCTCCTCTAAGTGAATTGTAAGCTCCACGGGGGTGGGACCTCCTTCCTACTGTGTCTCATTCCACATGGCACTTACTCCCTGTGTATTTATACATATTTATTGTATTTATTATAACACTTGTCTTCCCTGTGTGTAATTTTGTATATTATAAGATTGTACAGTGCTGTGTGTCCTTGTAGCGCTTTATAAATAAAGTTACCCTATATACTCGAGTATAAGCCGATCCGACTATAAGCCGAGGTACCTAATTTTACCTTAGAAAACTGGAAAAAACTGGAAGGAGCGGAGCACAGAAGAGCACACAGGGAATCAGGTAGCAGAGGGTGCTAGTTGGAGGGACTCGCGTATAAGCTGAGGGTTAATTTTTCAGCACAATTTGGGTGCTGAAAAACTTTGCTTATACTCAAGTATATACGGTATGCATACATAAGTACAGGTGAAAACCCCTCCCATGGACAGACCAGAATAAAATATAGAGGCAGTATAGGGCATCATATGTGTCCAAATGACATCTGGAAAGTATACTCTTTTTTTGAAAATAAGTAATTAAAATATGAGTTTGCCATTTTTGTGTCATACTTCAAAAATTAGCAGATTTAGCACTAGCTGTTTTTGTGCATTCCTTTTAATAGAAATAGTGCTTTTTTGTTGCAGCTAATGACAAAGATTTGGCTCTGGGTGAGATAGGAGAGAAATATAACTATAGTTGATAAAGTTATTAATATTGTAATATTTGAATGAAGCTTTGCCAAAAAATTGCAGACCTATTCTTTTAACTGAATGAGTTCTATTTTTGGAAATTATGGATGCGGATGCCACGTTATCAGCCCACAGTGAAAAACCAACATCTGTGGTGGTATGGGGGTTCATTAGTGCACATGACATGGGCAGCTTGCTGTCATCAAATTCAAAACAAGCATATATTTTTTAAAATCTCTGAATGTTGATTTGATATGTTGTCTTTCTACTATTAGCAGTTAAATATAGGGTTAACATGATTTGCAAATCATAGCATTCTTTTCTCGTTGCATGTACAGTGTCCCAACTATTTTTGGGAAGAGATTATAATCTAATGACTAATTGGTTTACAAGAGTGAAATATAAAGCTGTTTTGTGGGTCCAAGGGTATTGGAACATTGTGTGACACACAAAAACTGTATTTGTTTTTATTGTTTTAAACTAACTGTAAAATGGATTGTTTGTGTAATGTCTGATTTGATAAATTTAAGACATGTAAGCTGTGGAATACAGAATTGTGTTTTATAACACTGATTAACTTTTTGCAGTGGACAATTCTAAGCAATTTTTTGATTGTCATCTTTTTATGACTTTTTCAGCTTTCAAAATAAAACATGACCCCACAACCCCAGAAATGTGTTCAAACTTTAAATAACCTGGCAAATTTGTTAAAATGGGAGTGGTATTTAGGGTGTGGCCAAAAAAGGGTCATGGTCAAAACACTTCTTTTTGTCCCTCTAAGTTTTTCAAATGTTGGGAGGTATATGTTCTGATCTTACAGTCCTTCTTAGCTATTGTTAAGAAAATAGTTGTAAAAAGACTGCTTTGTTTATATTTTTACAGATAAGAAGTTGTAAAAAGACTGCTTTGTTTATATTTTTACAGATAAGAAGTTTGGAATAAAAGCACGTGTTAGTGGAGCATTAAACATATCCTTGAATTTGGTCAAACAGAATTTGCAAAATCCAAGGCTAATCCTTCCCTGTCTGCAAGTGCTACGTGTCTGTTGTATGAATTGTAAGTAACTGGATGGGAATTTTTGCTTCTTTAATTTTAAGTGGGCTTTATAATGTGAAAATTATTGAAGTCTCTTAGATTAGATTCCTGGTAGTCTTCCCATATACTGTATATGCAAGAGAAACAGGAGAGGGGAAAATGTTATGCATCATGGTCACTATATTGCATCTTTTGGGGGAATTGTAATAGAAAGTCAATATGGAATAAATATGTACGATTGGAACTGTGATTATGTTGCGGGGAGCATTTTTCATTTGCGCCTATATTAGTTTCTCAACCCCACATTTTATTTTCTGCTGTAAAAAGCTCAGCCGTGATTTAAATCCCAGACTAACAAAAGCAATTGGATGAACTGATAGTTGCCTGTGTCAGTTAGTGGCTTTCTTGATTTAACAATTGGATTCCAGCAAATGGCATAGACTTGAAATGCCCAGCTGCCAAGTATAATGATTAAGCTGTAGAATATTTTTTAAAAGGTACACTTACTTCTGGTTATAACGCTTTACCAGCACTCTGACTTGTCAGGAGTCTATCAAGTTACAACTCCTTGTACAGCATGCCTTACATGCAACTTCTTTTGTCAAGTGGGCCTTTGTTGTAGTACTAAAGGAAGGTTTTCTATACTGACTTTTCACACAAGCTTTACAGATCATTTATGACTTGGCTATCAGAATGGCTACCAGACTGGCCTGTACATGTGGTAATCATCAGTGGGAAGGTGAAAGACAGCACCAGACCTAAATACAAACCCTGCCAACAGCAGGCTGGCAGATGATGCTCAGTGTACTAATCTTTTCTGGCACCATTTTCAGCTTAACAAATTATCCTTATCTCCCCTTCCTAGAGTAAGCTAGGAGGTCTGTTCCTTCTAACACATCCTGCCTTAGGTTTCAATTAAATTGTACATGCCCCCCTCCCCCCCCCCCCCCCAAAAAAAAATGATGAAGATAGTTCCCACGATGTAAAGGAATCCGCATTCTTAGGACTTATAGTAGAGCAGAACTGTTGTTCATTGTGGAGCACACTAACGTTTTGGCTTACACAATAGTCTGTCAATCAAGTCAAAGTGTAAAACCATTATATATACATAAGAGGGTGGAAGAATAATAGTAAGCAGTTCTCGTTGCTCATTGCTTGCAGCCATAGTAACCAAAAAGAAAGTAAAAGAGGAAATGCAAAAATTAAAATTAGACTGATAAATACATTTGTCCTTTCTATTATAGTAAGCAGTCCTTATTGCTCAGTGCTTGCAGCCATAGTAACCAGTGTGTGTATTCCAGTTAGCGATCTGCTGTGTGCACAAGAAAGTCTTGTAATTGAATGTATGCTCACATTGGCTTGACACTTCTACCTAAGGTAAAAACACACTGGATTTTATTTTTTGCATATCTTCTCTTCCTTTCCTTTTGGTTACTATGGCTGCAAGCACTCAGCAACAAGAACTGCTTAATATAATGCAAGGACAAATGTAATTATTATTTTGTACATTTTTTCTTTCCTTTTGGATGATGTCACATATAACAAGTGTGCTTTGATACATTCTATTTTTTTTTATTTTACTTTGTTTCACTCTGCATATTGTGTCTCACTCTGGTGTTGTCACGTGATGCCATATAACTGTGATACAATAATATTATAATTAATCCTTTTACATACATTTTGCCAAAATGCACATTGTTCTTCAATACAGTGCCCATTTGCTTGAAAAACTTATTAAGAATGCTTACCAAAGAAAATGAGCAACATATTTGTGTTTGTTTTAAAAATTATTTCTTAGCTGTGAACTCTGTATACCTGGGGAAAAATGGAGCTGTGGAAATCCTCTTTAAGTTAATTGGACCATTTACAAGGAGGAACACAGGCCTCATAAAGTGAGTACATCTTTTATCTTGTGACATTGCTGAATGGCATAAATATTCTTAATGCATTTAAATTCCTTTGTTCTGGCATCTCTTTATATGCAATGATACTGAAATTGGGGAACTAGTTGAGATTCTCTGGTTTTCCAAAAAAGGCGGCAGCCACTGGTATGGTCTTCTCAAAGTTCACTGCAAGTCAAAATTTAAAAAGCATACTGCCCAATAGTCCTCCTATTATTTAGTAAAAACGCCACACTTTTGGCTCACCTAATCAAATATTTACTCAGTCACACTTACTTCACATTTTCTAGAACAGGCAGCCATCTCTAAAAAGGTATTCTCCCTTCCTTTCCCTCCTTGCTTCATACTGCACATGTGTTTCATTCCCTCCCCCCCCTCCCCTCTGCCAGATCCGCATCTGATTGGCTGGTGGGCATGTGTAGCTCAGAACAGGAGACAGGATCAAGTTACACACATGCTCAGAGAATAGGAAGGCTGCCGCTGGCAGCCTACAGGAAGGGGAGAGAGATTTCAGTGATGTCACTGTAGTCTTCACACTGCTGTAGGCTGCCAGCACCATATCTCAGAGAAGCAAGCAGGGATCTGGGAATTTAGATATGCAGTAAGTACTTAAAAAGAATGCCTTTAGACTTACTTTTAATTTATATAAACCTTTCATTGTCCTTTAAACTTGTTCTTTATACTGTACATCAGAACTGTAGAGTTGTCACAATGCTTTCTCTCTCTAAAACTGCTACATCTACACTTATTTGAGCATCCATGCTTAGAGTAAAACCATACCAGTTTTATGTAATTGAACACTCTACCAGTAAAGGGGATGTTCAATTTAATTAACTTTTAGTATGATGTAAGACAAATTGCTAAGAATCTCTCATTCTGTAACATTCTAAGGGCTCTGGCACACGGGGAGATTAGTCGCCCGCAGCAAAACTCCCTGTTCGCGGGCGACTAATCTCCCCGAGTTTCCTACCCCTGCCACCCCACCGGCGAACATGTAAGTGTAATAGGATCAGCATATCGTGTTACTGGTTGTTAGAGTGTTATATTAGATAACATTATAAGGCTGTAAATTATTAATGTTCTATTACACAGTCATTTTGTAGAGGTTTTAATGAGAAAAGTGCCTAAATACAGGAAATTCTTCTCACAAACTATATATTCCTATACTTTGCTAAGTACTTTACAGATTGTCTAGTTTAGCTGGTTTATATACAGGTATGGGACCTATTATCCATAATGTTCAGGACCTGGGCTTTCCCGGATAAGGGATCTTTCCGTAATTTGGATCTGCATAACTTAAGTCTGCTAAAAATCATTTAAATATTGAATTGAACCAATAGGATTGTTGTGCCTCCAATAAGCATTCATCATATCTTAGTTGGGATCAAGTACAAGGTACTGTTTTGTTATTAAAGAGAAAAAGGAAAACATTTGAAAAATTTGAATTATTTGCTTATAATGGAGTCTATGGGTGATGGCCTTTCCTTAATTCGGAACTTTCTGGATAATGGGTTTCTGGATAAGGGATCCCATACCTGTACAAGTATGGGATTTATTATCTGAAATGCTTGGTACCTGGGGAATTACGGACAAGGGATCTGTTTGTAATTTGGATCTCCTTACCTTAAGTCTGCTAATAATTAAAAATAAACCCAGTAGGATTGTTTTGTAGCCAATATCGATTTATGCAACTTAATTGCTACTTGCATAATTTAGAATTGTACCTTTTTTTTGTAGCTGTTACTAGTCACTGCCACTCTTTCTGTAAGCTGCCATGTTAGATCTATTTCACTCCACTGCTGAACTTTATCTGAAGTCCAACAATGCAGTTTAGTCATACTGTATGTTAGTACAAACAGATCTTCAAAAATGTTAAAACACAGCAACGACCATTCACAAATGTGAGACAGTGCTGACTTAGACGTGGCCTTTCTCACACACTTATCCATTCTACTTTGGCTATGTCCCATTTCTCAGGTATCAAACTATGCAGATTTCTAAACAGGTTGTTTAATATACTATTTTCTCTTGTTTTTTAGGGTATCTTTAGATACTTTTGCTGCTTTGTTAAAATCAAGTAAGTGTATTGTCACCTGCTTCGTGAAATGTTATTTTGCCATGCACAGTTAGTAATATATAAAAACAAGCAACACCGTTGCTATTATTATTATTGGTTATGTCAGTAGTTTCATACAAAATTGTATGTTTTAGCATTCACTACACTGTTTGTATAATTGAAAGACCTTTTTGTATATTTTAATTGTTTGTGTAACATAATGTTTTGTTGTATTTATTCAAATACAGGACTCCCTTATATTAATAGGGTTGTTCACCTTTAGGTTAAGTATGTTATAGAATGGCCTATTCTTAGCAGCTTTTCAACTTTTTATCTTTTATAGTTTTTGAATTATTTTCTTTATGACTCTTTCCAGCTTTCAAATGGAGGTCACTGACCCCAGCAGCCAAAAAACAAAAAAAAACAAAAAAACCAAAAAACTATTCCTCTGTGAGGCTACAATTTTATTGTCAGTGTTACTTTTTATTGCTTATTTTTCTATTCATGCCATTCTCGCCTCTATTCATATTTCTATCTCTGTTTCTAACCACTGCCTGGTTTCTAGGTTAAATTAGACCCTAGCAACCAGATAGCTACTGAAATCTCAAAAAAAAACTAATTAATTAAAAAAACAGCATATAATAAAAATGAAGACCAATTGCAAATTGTCTCAGAATAGCACTCTCTGCATTATACTTAAAGGACATGTAAATCCCACACACAAAAATGCAATCAGTGAACAGCCCCTTTTGAAATCTTTCAATACCTGCCACTCTGGTTGTCCAGAGGTTAACAGTAAGGCTGCAACATCTCCTTAATCACTTAGATTTCCTTCTCCTCCTGTAACCCACTTGGCCTCCATCCCTCGGGAATTTGCTTTGATTCCTGGCTTGCCATACATGCTCAGTTGTTCTAAGCTCAGATTACTAAACACGCCCTCCAGTCTAGCAGCCAGTAAAGAGATGGCATTGCTGGTTCCCATAGAAACTCAGCTCTAGCTGTCTGCTTCAATGTTTTTCTCCTGAGCTCAGCTTTACCCTTACAGTGCTCAAACAAAGCAGAACTTTTATCAGAGACAGTTCTGCCTGTGTGAGCCTGTATTCTTGATGAAATGTATGCTGAATAAGGGTCTGTGTGTGTGTGTGTATGCTGTTTGCAGATTTAAATGCAACTGATTATGTATCAGAGGAAAAATGGCCACCGGGTGAAAGCTGCTATTTGCTTTAGGAAAATGTGATGTGCTGGCAAGTGAAGGGGATATATGCAGTACAAATAATGCCATTTGGGTGGGGGAGACATGCCCAACTGATATACATTGTAGGCAAATGTAGGCTTTACATGTCCTTTAAAGAACTAGGTATATTTATTTTGCTATATTTAGATAGCACTGATATATTATGCATCATTTAGCAGAATGCAATGAATTCCTGGCACATACAAAACCATTTTGTTGTTTTCAGCAGCAAAATTCTGCATTTCTAGGTATACTTTGTTTTCCAGGAGCACTCGCAGCCATTTCTACAAACCTGGAACGAGACAGGGCGTTTTGTTGCACCTGAAAGTTCCTTCTCATAGCAGGTATCGTAAATTGGCTTAAAGGAAAAGTAACACTACAATTTTTTAAGTAAAAAAGCTATTCTACCCTGCCCCAATAACTGCCCTATCCTGCAAACCACTTAGTATTTTAAATGCTTTAATAGAAAATACCTGCTAAAACTTGGCTTTCTCTCAATTGAACTACAGCGATACGGCAAAGGAAGGAGCTGCATCCACTATGCGATGATCAATTGATCGAGCCTAGCCTGACTCCTTCCTATACAGAAAGAAGGCTTGATCAATTGATCATCGGTAGAATAGCTTTTTTGCTTAAAAAATTTAGTGTTACATTTCCTTTAAGTTGCATAATTGCGTGAAAATGCAGATTGAACAATTTGTGTTTTCCCCTCCGCCTATTTACACTACCTCTATAGTAAGGAATTTTCAGACTGTCATTGTCATAAGGATGTAAAGGGAACATAGAAATGTAATATCTAATAACCAGCGATTAGTCCATTTGGCTCAGACAAAAGTTATGTTCTATTTGATTTTCCCTTAAACCTCCTGTCTATATTCTTTGGATGCCAAAGTAATTTTTAATTTACATTTATTCTCACTGCTTGGATTTTGTTAGCTATATTACCCTTTAGCTATAGTATTAACATCAAATTTAGGAACAAACTAAACCATATTTTTTTCATTTCATTGATAAAGAAACAAATGCCAGGAAAGCTGTTGACCGGGGATATGTCCAGGCACTGTTATCCATATATACAGACTGGCATCGCCATGACACCAGGCACAGACACATGCTGATCAGGAAAGGAATATTACAGTGCCTTAAAAGCATTACAAATATCAAAATAGGTAGAAAAGCTTTTATTGATGCTAACGGCATGAAAACTCTGTACAACACATCCCAGGTTGGTATTGCCCTCCCATAGCTGTTGGTATAAATTGTACCTTGGTGTGCTATAAATAAGCCTCCAATATGTGATGTTGTTGAAGTACCAAGTCACACACAAAACCTGCACTCTAAATTCTAAAAAAAAAAAAAACAAGTTTTTTAAATAACTATAATTTATTTAATTGTCTTTTCACCACCATGTTCAAACTCAGTAATATAGGGCCAGGTGTGCAGAGGTGCAGTAGCTTATACCAACAATGACAAATATGATTGGTTAAGTACAAATTAGTCCTGTAAATGCACCTGTCTGTTTGATGTGCATTACTTTTGTTTCTTATTGTATTAAAAAACAGTCTGATTCTTATTTTATTAAAAAAAAACAGGGTGTAATTAAATATTTCTTCTACCATGATTAATGATTACATTGAAGTTACAGGAAAGTCCTTCATTGTACATTTAAAGCACACTTAGGCAAGTAAGATTTTTTTCAGACAATGAAATGTAAAATTTTCTGTCGTTTTTAATCTTCTACAGAAAGAACAGAACTTACCTGGCATAGCAAATTTGTTTTCTTTTATTCTTTAGGAATGCCAGGCTGTTAGAACATTAGATCCACTTGTCAACACTTCAAGCTTAATTATGAGAAAATGTTTTCCAAAAAACCGTCTTCCATTGCCTACAATCAAAAGTGCTTTCCAGTTTCAACTCCCCATCATGCCTACAAGTGGACCTGTTGCTCTTCTTTACAGTATGCCCCCAGAAGGTAACACTTTGTTGGCTGGATTTGAACACTTTGACCACCCTTATAAAACCACTTTATTTTTATTTGCCTAAAGGACCGCTAAATCCAGATTAACAGTTGATTCACAGAAAATGTGATGTAAGAACCCTGCAGTGTTTAGAACTGTACTTCTAATAAAGCATTTTTTATTGTGCAAATATACATATATTTGACATATATCAGTAAATGTTTCCAGTAATTGTTTCAAAGGTTTAGTGGTCCTTTAATATTTTTTTTATTTAAAAAGTAAATGCATGTAGTAAATTCAGCCTCTTAAACTCGCTGCCTTGGCAGCATGTATCTAAACTAAAACTGCTTTCATTTATAACACAACACTAACCAATGGGAAAAAAAAGTGTACCGTAATGCATTTTCTCAAAAATATGCATGTCAATCAACTGGACCTGCTAAAATACACTAGTGAACAGTAAAAGTGTAAAGTACACTATTCTACATATAGAAGTGGAGGGGCAATACTATAACTTATAATATGGATTAACACGATAAACATCTGATATATTTAAGTTTGGGAACATATCTGGATGTATATAAAGGTAAAGTTGCCCTAAACATTAAGTAACTTTTACATTGTTGTAGACAGAAATAATCTCAGCAGTCACTTGACTGATTCTTATTTATTTATTTTTTTTGTTCAGTGGCAGGAAGCATTTCAACATCTTTCATCTTTCTATCACTGAATGTAATGCCTGGTTGCTAGAATAAGCAAATCATGCAGCCATCTAATTTAAAATTCTGTAACTTGAGAAAACTGTACACAGACCCTTCAGATAATGTCTTACGATACCAATGTCTACATCAAACTAAAAGTTAATTTTAGGGGAAATGCACCTTTTAAATGTTTGAACGTATGCTTATCTAACCAAGACTTTTACATAGTGGATGATGTGGTAGATGAGAGTGATGACAATGACGACACTGAAGCAGAGACAGAAGCTGAGGCAGAAAATGAAGAAAGTGACCAGCTCTGTAAGGTCAGTGATCATATAAATACCCTGGAATATGCACTAATTCACACTTGTATTAACTTACTGTTTGACACCAGTCCTCAAGTAATTCCGCCACTGTAGGCTTGAAGACTAGCCCTGCCTTAGTAATGGCATACACTATGAAGTGTTACTATACCAATATGTTATAAATGTAAATATAACCTTCTTTTGCAAGGGATACTTGAGGACTGTGGTTCAGAATGATTAGTTGCACATTTTCTAATGGAAAATGGGAATGATAATCTGAATTAATATTGTGTTTTCTATTAATATTTCTAACAGTGTGTAATGGGTACAACTGTTTGTCAAAGAGATTCATGGTTCTTATTCTTTTAGAATGATGATATAGAAACAGATATTACTAAGCTTATACCTGGACAAGAATTGGGACGGACGTTGGAGGATTTAAAAATGTACGAGCGCTTTTTCCCAGAGTTGACAGAAGATTTCCAGGTAACAATCAAGGATTTAAGTCCACACTAAAATAATTGTTTCCCACTGTTTCCAAGGTAGGGTTGTCAGCATAATTCTTATCCATAAACAATTCACTTTTACATTTTCCTCTAAGTAATTTTCCTCTTAATAATTGAAAGACGTGACATACAAACTGGTGAATGTCATGTCTTTTAATTATTAAATACACAAAATATACTTTTAATATATATTATTTTATCATATTTCAAAATGAGATGTTTTGAAGTACGATTGAGTCCGAATACAAAAAAATGTTATTTTTTCTAAGTTTAAGAATTGTGCGTGTTTTTTGCAATTTTTTCAGTAATTTTGCAACTTTTTCGTACTTTGCGACAATTTGCGTGACAAAATGGGAGGCTTTGAAAATCATGCACTGAAGTTTCAAAGTCAGAAAGGTGTTCACGCCATTTACGATCGTTCGGATGCAAAAATTTCGTGACTATTGCAAACGATCGTTTCAATATGAAAATTTCGGATTGTAAGTACGAAATTTTCATATTCAAATGGAAAGAATTTTCTTGACCTTTGTGATCATCAGAAATGATTGGATTTTGTGATTCGGATTCATACCTTAGTGAATCTGGCCCTTTAAGTCCAAAAAAAATTGTAAGTAGCCTGTTTATTTGAAATCATCTATAGTAGTATTAGTATTTAAGAATTTGCGAAAATCAATGTTTCTATCCACTTAGGAACCTTTATCAATATACTGTATATAGACAGGGCAAAACCTTCCCTAAATACCCATTGTTTATTGGGCTTATACTGGAAACACATGTTGCTACTTGAGTGCTATAGCCCTGCAGTACTGCAAACTTAATGCAAAGTCTCAGAAATAGTCACCTGTGTCAGGTGTACAAATGTCTCTTGATACTAATTTAAATATTTACTAAATGTAACTAATGTCCAAAGTAGCCAGATCATATTTTCAATTGACTGAAAATTATCTTTGTGTTTTAAAGGGTTTGTTCACCGTTAAGTTAACTTTTAGTATTGTATATAATGTTCTATTCTTAACACCTTTTTCAGTTGATCTTCATTTTTTATAGATTTTAAACTATTAGTCTTTTTACTCTGCCTGGTCCAGCTGTCAGATTGGGGTCAGTGACCCCAGCAGCCAAAAACTATTTCTCTATGAAGCAACAGTTTTATTGCTATGTTTACCTTTTATTAATTATCTGTTACTCAGGCCTTCCCTAATTATTCTACAGTTTCTCATTCAAACCACTGCCTGGTTGCTAGGATACACTGAGCCATAGCAACAGATAGCTGCTTAATTCTACAATGAAGAGCTGTTGAACAAAAAGCTAAATTATTAAAAAACGCAAAAAAATAGAAAATGCAAACCGATTACAAATATTATTAGAATATGAATGTCTACATCTATTGTCATCATAATATATTGCTAGACTACTGGAATATTATTACTAGACTGCGGGGGAGATTTATCAAAGTCTGAATTTCTGACTTTTAGAAGAACAATTTGTAAAAATTTGGATTAAATACAATAATTTCTGATGTGCGTTAATTGTACAAAAATGTTGTATCGTGGTCATACAAAAATATTGTGGTATGATCCGAAAATTTTCATATCCGAACGATAGTAAATGGCGCAAAAACCTTTCTGACTTTGAACCTTCAGTTCATGATTTTGGAAGCCTCCCATAGCTTGAATGAATTCCGAAACTCTCGTACTCATTGCGACAAATACGATTTTGTTGCACAAATTGTCGCTTAATTTAATGAAAATATGTTAATTGAGCATCATGCACAAACATTCTACACATTTAAATATTACTTGAACTTCCCTACTCTATCTGTGACTGAAACTAAACAAATCACAGATCATGATATTCCTTCCATCCCCCCCCCCCCTCCACACTAACAATTAGAATTAGGTTTGACATTTGTTGTTTGTAAAGAAAACAAGATGCAAATTGCACAGTATCAAGGCAATCCATGTGAGCTGACTTAATATGGAAAACTATACCACAATCAGACATTGGAAGAGAGTGTTTTTATGAGCTTGTCCTAATATTGCAATAAGCCATCTTTATGTTTTATATTTAATGTACCAGTAATACACATAATTATGTGTTACACTTTTAGAATGTTTAAGAAAGCATTAGAACATTAGCTGTACATCCTATAAATCAATCTTATGTGCTTTGTTAAGGAATTTGATCTGGTTTCAAATGAACCAAAACCTGGAGCAAAGCTTGGGCCTATTATTGTACCGACTGCTGGAGAGGAACAGCCAGAGGTGCCAAATAACTTCATGAAGGATTTGGAGAAAAGAAGTTGTAATATCTCCTTGGAAGATGAATGTAATAAAAGACCAACATTTCTGGATATGCCAAAAAATGTAACGAACAAAGGGAACGACGGTCTAGGTCAACAGGTTCATGGGGACATTGACAGATCTTGTTACTACTTCAGTAGTGATATTGTAAAAGATCTTGAAAAACTTTCACTGCGCAAACCTTCAGGAAACCACCCTTGCAGAAATGGATGTGTTTCAGCTAAAGATAAGCCTATTTTTTTGCCTCACCCATGTAATAAGTCAACATCTAATTCTGGTTCCTGTAGTAACAACTTGTTTGAGAAACATTCTATGCACCTCAGCCCATTGTGTTGCTCTGGAATTACACCTGATGATGATGAATCAAGTCCACTGGATGAACTAGCCATGAGGGAAATAACAGACTTTGACAACTTACTACCTCTTCATGACCCTGACCTTTATATTGAGATTGTGAAAAATACTAAATCAGTTCCAGAATACTCAGAAGTGGCATATCCAGACTATTTTGGCCATGTGCCTCCATTTTTTAAAGAGCGCCTTTTGGAAAGACCATATGGTGTTCAAAGGTTAGTGGATAGTTTTGTCTGAGTATCTGCCACTTACTTTGTGTATGCAAACAATTAAAAACACTTCATCACATAATTGACTTCCTTTAAAAAACATAGGTCCAGTGCTTAGAATTTTAAAATCTGCAACTTCCTCAATAATGCCAGAAAAACATACCCTGGCACACAGTGCAGGTAAATACATGGTGAAACTCATGCAAGTGTAATAAAATAGAAAAGAAAAAAAGCAATGCACTTATTATAAATAATAAATGGTTAAAAAGAGAAAGAAACTACATTTTAATAATTTAATAATTCTAATCTCAGCATTTAGGGGCTCGTTTACTAACCATTGAATTTTAAACTTGATTTTTTTTTTTTTTTTAAAAAGTCGCAGAGAAAGCCGGATTCATGTAGAAGTCAGAGGCAGAGGTCCCTTCCCTTTCCTTGAAGTTCTTTCTTTTGTTTAGGAACTAAATACATAATAATATAATGCTTTGTAAGATTCAGGGTTTTTTTGTAACTAATTCTAAAATGTGACGATACAGTGTATATTTTTTGTTTTTTGAGGGGAGGTAAAAGGATTTGAAGGGGAATATTCCTTTTCAATCCTAACTGCATTGCTTTCATCGTGGAACTGAGACCTAAAAACCATTGGATGGTAGATGGACAGCTCTTCATTTGAAACATAATGAGATATGCAGTGTTAGGTCATATTGCCATTTTTGCTTTGTTGTTGATTAGACTATTTTTAAGCTTATGTTGAAAAATGTTTTCTTTTATCCATAGGTCAAAAATATTCCAGGATATAGAAAGGATGATTCATCCAAATGATATTATAGACAGGGTGGTATATGACCTGGATAATTCAAGGTAAGTGTCAAGATTACTGGTTTTAATTGTAAGTAATAATATTCAAGGCAACTTTTATTTCTTTACATTCATTATTGCGGATTTTTAAATTAGTATTATGTTTTCAGCTCTTCCTGTATTGAGAATCCTACATATCGTGAGGCCAGCTAACAGTGTAGAAATGAATTCAGTTCTTATGTGCTATGTAGTTCTCTTGGTTAAAAACATGGTTATTTGCTATTTGTCTTTAATCATTATGTATCCCTAGAATCACTCATAGTTAGAAATCTAATAAGGGGCCTAGATCTAGATGGGGTCTAGGGGTTTGCTGGATTTGAAACCAAGTTTGCTGCTAAACCAGTTACAAATAGTTAAGACTTGTATACAAAGCAGAGACAGTTGCTTGAGATGTGGTGGTATGGACATGATAATTAGCTATGTTAAGATTGTATAATTTGTGTGCAGGCAGTCTGCATCCATTGCATTCTCCTCTGTCCTAAATTGATAGCATTAAATATTCTGCCTTGTTTCCCTTTTTGCTTCTTAGTTGCTCTGCACAGGATGAGAGTGAAGTTCTTAAGTTTAACTCCAAATTTGAATCTGGAAACTTACGGAAAGTCATTCAAATAAGAAAGTAAGAACACCCTCCAACCTTCACACCTATGAAAACTCTATTAGAAATACACAAACTGCACATATGGTTTATTTTCCAGAAATGAATATGATCTTATCCTGAATTCGGATATAAACAGCAACCATTACCATCAGTGGTTTTACTTTGAAGTAAGTGGCATGAGGACAGGCGTTGCTTATCGATTCAACATAATCAATTGTGAGAAGTCCAATAGCCAATTTAACTATGGTAGGTTCTGAACAAGATTGATCAAAATCTTTAATAAATATTTACTTTGAATTAAATGTTTTAACAGTTTTCAGCAGTGCAGAACCTTTAAAATAATGCACAAAAGTTGTGCATAGAAAATGTTTACTATATTTTCACTTCTATGAGAGAATATCAATTTGATGAAGGGAATCTTTTGTCTGAGTTTATTTATGCCATGTTTATGTTAAAGAAAAGCTACAGTCATCATTTTAGAGTAATACATAATTCCCTGTGTATAGCTGAAGCAATGAGTCCATGTATAGCTGGTGCTTTATTTGTTATTTCAGCTATTGTTAAAGATGTATTCACTTAAACCATCATACAAGTGTTGGCCCTGTTATCCAGATTGCTTTCTGCACTGCAGAAGGAAGAGTGCAGTTTAGTAGGGTACTATTTTATATAATAGTGTATTACTCTGGGAGCAATCTGTTAAGCCAGTGTTTTCAAACTTTAAAATATTTGCAAGACAATGCTAAATGCATGTGTGTTTTTTAAATTAAAAAATACCTTCTTCTTGTTAAGTTCTAAAATATCATGCTTTTTGAAAACATATTATTTGTGCTACTAGACTAGAAAAAAAGAATTAGTACCCCCTTATGATAACCGAAACTGTTGTGCTCTGTCTATAATTATTTCCTTATAAGTGAATATCAGACTAAAGGTGCATTCACTTACCCAGATGCAGTGAGCAAAGTGCAATTTCCAGTGCAATTGCCATTTTTTCTCACAATGCATCAGTTTTTCCCAGAATGCATGCGTTTTTTCAGGCACAATGCAGGAATTGAATCAAATATAACTGTGCTTTGTTTGACACAGTTACGATGTGTCCTGCACAACTGCATCTGAATTGGCAAAATGGATGTGACTGTGCGTGCATTTCATCGCAAATTGGGCACAGTTACGCAGTTGGTGTTTGATGCGCGAATGGTGTCTCCTCCCGATTCTTTCGGCACAAGGGAACCCTGGAGCTACTGCTGGGGCAGGAGGTGGCGGTAGCTCCAGGGTTCCCATGCTTCAGTAGGTGCAGCAGTGCCACATTCAGAATTGAAGGCAGGAAGGACTGCTTTGCTGAGCGCAACAATATGGAAGTGCAAGAGGAGCATTTTGACATAAGTACCTTTACTGCAAGTGGTGTTATATGCAACTAACTGTGGGAAAAAGCGCAAATTGCTCACTGTGCTTTCAGATGTAAATAAGCCGTTTAGAATCCTCACATAAATATGAAATACACTGAAAGATTTATGCATTGTATATTTGGAGGCAAAATGGCATCATTTCACAGTCCCTTTAATTTCCTACTTCAAGTAGAACGTGATGTTTCCAGTTTCATTCATCACATATATAACAAAGAGGTCTGTGTTGGGACATCTGCTTGCTGAGCTAAATTTTATTTGAGTGAAAATGCAGCATTTAATATGCTAAAGCTGTGGACCTGTTACATTGTTGAAATTCCATAACAAGAACAGCAAAGAAAAGGCCATATTTCGCACAATAGATTCCAAGGCTGCTATAGAGAATGGAGTACTTATGGTAATTATACACTCCAAATTATATTGGTACTTGGAGAATATAGTTCAAAACAAAACAGCAAAAACCCGTTCACTTCACAAACAGCAGCACTTAATGGGCATGAATGGGACAACATTTCACTTTCCTCCTCAGTTCCCAAACAGTTACAGAGTGTTGTTAAAAGAAGAGGTAGTGAAACACAGTGGCAAATATGCCCTGTGCCCAACTTTTTTGATGCAAATATTTTTTACATAATCATTACCTTGTGTAGGGCATTTGTTTTGGACTTATAACTAAAACAAGCATATTTACATTCCATATCTTTTAAGGTATGCAGCCTCTAATGTACTCTGTGCAGGAAGCATTAGCATCCAGGCCTTGGTGGTATCGTGTTGGCATGGATATCTGTTATTACAAGTAAGTGGGCATTTGCAGTCCTCTGGATAGGGGTTATATCATCTTCAGGTGACCTATAAATGGCATGCTCACTTCAAAACACTTACTTTTTTTAAAAAAATTATCCAAGTTCAGCATTTTAAAATGATAATGCTTTGGTGGAAAAACTCAAGGATTTCTATATTACTTAATTAGCTTAAACTCTACTCTGTAGTTTGTCTAAAGTGGCATTATACACAAATGTGAATAACAAAAATCAGATTTTTCTTGTTTAAAACAAACTTAAACTCATTTAAGTTTTTCAGTTACAAATGTGCATAAGGCCTTAGGGATTTTACAGGTAATTATATGGAGAAATATCATCATTTCTGCTGCGTGTGTGTGTATACATAAAAAGATGTACATGCATTTATGCCTTTTTGTATCCTAGGAATCACTTTTCCAGAAGTTCAATAGCCACTGGAGGTCAAAAGGGAAAATCATATTATACTATCACATTTACAGTAACATTTCCACACAGAGACGACGTCTGTTATTTTGCCTACCATTACCCCTATACTTATTCCACATTAAAGGTAAGTTGGTTGTCCCATGCTGGATGAACAATTAAACTGATTCATTTGTTAATTTGATTACTGCCCAGGATTTTTTACAGGAAATATCCACATTTCTGCAGTCTGCCTTGCCTTTAGTGAGTTAAAAACTTTTATGAAGCCAGTATATACAGGTATAGAATCTATTATTCAAAATGCTTGGAACCTGAGGTTTTCTGGATAAGGCGTTATTTTGTAACCTGGATCTCCATAAAATAAACCCAATATAATTGTTTTGCCACTGATATAGATTCGTGCAGCTTAGATGGGATCCTTTTCAAAGAAAAGGAAATCATTTTAAAAATTTGCATTGTTTGCTTAAATTGCACTCTGTGAGATGGCCTTCACTTAATTCAGGGCTTTCTGGATAGTGGGTTTCAAAATAAGGGGTCCCATACCTTTATATGCGCTATTTTGCATGGAGCCTTCAAAGTATGTTTCAATTGTAGCTCAAGACTTAAATTGAACATTAATATAATCCTCTACTTTGTAGTTAATTTTATGGTGGAATTTGCTTGTTTACAGATGCACCTTAAAAAACTGGAGTCTTTGCACAACCCCCAGCAAGTCTATTTCCGCCAAGAAGTATTATGTGAAACACTAGGTGGAAATGGATGTCCTGTAATCACCATAACTGCTATGCCAGAGTCTAACTATTATGAGCATGTTTATCAGTTCCGTAAGTATTTTACAGCAGCCTGTCTGCTTTTCAATCAGGTTTCCTTTTGTTTTCTAATTCGCCATATTAACTTCTTTTTTTTTGACTGTTTAGTTGACAGAATATATATGCTATGCTAAGGTTTATATCTGTTAATATCCAGTGCTTTCCTTCTATTAAGTTATGTGTGTCAACTTTTTATTAAGATATTGTCTCTATATGTGAAAAGAATTAAAGGGGTTGATTTACCACTTAAGTTAAGGGAATTTGGATTACATGTTGTGTTCATCAATGTCCACAATTCATAAGGCAAGTGGCATATTAGTTTTATTTCACATTACACAGCAGCTTGTATTAGTATGATGAAGCAAAAGTGCCCTCTACTGTTTGAAAAAGCAAAGTTCAGCTATAAAGGTTCATTGTTAGCTCTATGGTCCTACTTAAATTAAGCAATTCTGTGCAGCAAAGCAAGCTATTACTTGCATACAGTTTTAAAGTAGATCTAGGTTCGATTCCATGTCATATCACCTGTAAATGGCTATTTTTACTACTATTAAAAATGTATTTAATTCCCTCATTAGGCAAGGCCTTTAAATTCCTTGTATCCGGTACCCATTTGATCGCAATGCAGTTGCTTTAAGTGGCAGTGCTTTTAATTATAGGTGAACAAAAAGAGAAAAAGGGATCCAACCTTTTTAAAAAGGTGACAAGTCAAGAGGAACTTATGTGTAGTCTCTAATACTAATAAGCCTCTGTATTTAGCAATTATTCAGTACTTATTGTTATAAATCGTATTTAAAAGTTTTTTCAGTAAAAAATTATATTATTTACATTTCAATATTGTTAATAATAACTTTTTAATATTACTATGCCTTGTTTTGTTACATATATAATGTCATTTTTGCTTCTGCTAGGTAACCGCCCTTATATTTTCCTTTCATCCCGTGTTCATCCTGGAGAGACTAATGCAAGTTGGGTTATGAAAGGCACTTTAGAATTCTTAATGGGTAGTAGTACCAGTGCACAGAGCCTGCGCGAGTCTTATATTTTCAAAATAGTTCCTATGCTAAATCCGGATGGTGTGATCAATGGAAAGTGAGTATATTGCTTTTATTTCTTTTTTAGGTATGCTACTTATAAATACAAAATAAATTTGTATTTTTCGCAAGTTGCTCATGCCAGTACAAACCCTCTTGGAAATAGGACTAGATTTCAAAGCCAGTGGGAATAGGGCTAAGTTGCAAAGCCAGTAGGAATAGGGCTTAATTGCAAAGCCAATGGAAATTGTGTTAGGTAGCAAAGACAAAGGGAATAGGGCTAGATTGCAAAACCAATCAGAAAAGGGATAGATTGCAAAGCCAATGGAAATAGGGCTAGATTGCAAAGCCAGCAGGAATAGGACTAGATTGCAAAGTCAGTGGGAATAGGACTAGGTTACAAAACCAGCAGGAATAGGGTTAGATTGCAAAGCCAATGGGAATAGGACTAGACTGCAAAATTCAGTGCTTCTGCCTTTTACTGAGTCTTGATTTGCAAAGTAATTGGTACAACTGGCTGTGCAACCTAAATTTTACTTGTATATTTGAGCTTACTGTTTTTGCTGCAAGTGCAAGTAATTTCAGGTTGCTTACAGTCAGTAGTAGCTGTAGCAAAAACCCCTATAAACTGCCTTGCATTGCCCCTCCCCCCGCTCCCTTTCCGCAGAGACTATTACATGCAAGTGTTCCTCCCTGCAAAGCTGACCTTTTATAGATGCAGAGTAGCACAGTGTACTTCCCAGGCGCTAGAAGTCTTCTGATTTTGTTCATCAACACTGAGCTTTCTGGCGCATGCACAGTATGAGCTAGTCCATCGGCAAAGTGAAAGAAGAGAATATGAAAATCCAGAAGGTGGCATCTGTGAGCTCCGTTGAGCTACAATCATAGGGACACTTTTGGACCCTAGCAACATGATAGCTAGTAAAATTCCAAACTATAGAGCTTCAGAACAAGAAATAAATCATTTAAAAATGAAAAATAAAAGTGAAGTCTAGTTGCAAATTGCATTAAAATTACTGAGGATTTTATAAGTATTGTTTGTGTGTGATTGTTTCTATTATGATTAGTTATAGTTTTAGAGTGTTAGCAGATAGTTCTTGAACCTACTTAGCTTGCCCAGATTCTTGAACCAGCCTTTAGTTGTGGGCAGGTTGGGTGACTTCCTCCACCCAGCGTTCAATAAAATGGGTTCAACACTGTGCAGAAAATAAGGTGTTAAATTAGTAACAAGAAATAATAAAATAGAGGCAGGTCCTCTATGGATGTCTGGGCCTTATATCTAGCCAGCAATTTTGCAAACCTTCTCCTAAAAAGGCCTGGTTGGAGGGCATTCTCAGAAGATGTGATGGAGTGTTCCCAGATCTCTACTGCATTTCCACCTTGAAACTAGCTTGTCATTCATCTCTTGTTTGTGGCAGCAACAAGAGCTGTTATAAACCTGTACCTCATTTAAGATAACCTCCAAATCTCTAGACTAAGGGGCTGATTTACTAACCCACGAATCCGACCCGAATTGGAAAAGTTCCGACTTGAAAACGAATATTTTGCGACTTTTTCGTATGTTTTGCGATTTTTTCGGATTCTGTACGAATTTTTCGGATCCAATACGATTTTTGCGTAAAAACGCGAGTTTTTCGTATCCATTACGAAAGTTGCGTAAAAAGTTGCGCATTTTGCGTAGCGTTAAAACTTACGCGAAAAATGCGCAACTTTTCGCGTAAGTTTTAACGCTACGCAAAATGCGCAACTTTTTACGCAACTTTCGTAATGGATAGGAAAACTCGCGTTTTTACGCAAAAATCGTATTGGATCCGAAAAATTCGTAAAGAATCCGCAAAACATACGAAAAAATCGCAAAGTACCGATCATTACGAAAAAAACGCAATCGGACTCCATTCGACCCGTTCGTGGGTAAGTAAATCAGCCCCTAAGATTCATTTATATAAGATAGTGGTCAGATGCTGTGAAGGAGGGGTTTATACAGTTAAGAGATGATGTTCTTGGGGAGAAATCTAAGTGGAATATTGACTTTCAGTGGGAGTCAGGAATTCTGTACAGTAGATTTCAATGACTGAATTCTCTCCCTGAATCACTTGTACTGTCAGATACATCAGATAGTTTCAAGAAGGGGTTGGCTGGATTTTTAGTTCTTAGTACAAGTTGATCCAGGGACTGGTTTGTTTGCTATCTTGGAGTCAGGAAGGAATTTTTCCCCTCTGCAGCAAATTAAAGAGGCTTCAGAAGTTTTTTTTTTTTTTTTTCCATTTTGCCTTCCTCTGGATCAACTAACAGTTAGGCAGGTTATATATAGGGATAAAGGTTGAACTTGATGGCTGTATGTCTTTTTTCAGCCTAACTAACTATGTTACTATGTAGTGTTAATGCCTCTAAGGCTCATGTAATAATGTTGGTAATAATTTGGTCTTTCGTGGTCTGGTTGAGTAAAATTTGACCTGATGTAATTTAACTATAAGGGCACTCCCATACTGGTTGGATTCTGGGCCTGCGAATAAATGAAGGCTGGGAATGCGCCCTACACTCTAAAAAAAAAAAAAAAAAAAAAAAAATTGCATCTGCCCAGGTGCAGGCACACACAACAGGTTTTGGCACAAAACTGCATTTCTTGTTATTGTAGCTAAAAGTTTTTTTTTTTATTTGGATTGAGAAGTGTGCTACATATAAGTTTGTCGTGGTTCCTTGGTGAATGTGGTGATCCTTTTTGTTATCTTTTAATATTTAATTTTTTACTGGTTTTGCTTACAAATTTTGTGTTCAAGTGGTTATGTTACATTGTGTTGGATAAGAGTCAGAAATGGTTTGTATGTTTATTGGCAGAACACCAATATTTTTCATGTAACATAGAAAGAGAGACTTAACGAAATGAAATAAAAGGAAATTAAGGCATTGCATTATCTTATATCCCTAGCCACCGTTGTTCATTAAGTGGGGAAGATCTAAACAGACAGTGGCAAAATCCGAATGTCGATCTGCATCCTACAATATACCATACCAAGGGACTGTTACAGTACTTGGCAGCTATAAGACGCACACCTTTGGTAAGTTGTAATTACTACTAATATTCATTATTATTACTAACCCCACACTGCTTAAATGAGTAAAGCTACAGTTTTAGATATCTCACACAAACCAGGCAATTTACAGCTTAAGTTACAAATCGGGCAAAATAGAAGTTAAGTGCTAAAAATCTATCCAGAAATTTCCTGAAATTTTTAATGTATGTGCAGTGCCACTTGCTTATGGAGATTATTCCACTGTTTCACAGCTCTTACTGTATACATACCTTTTCCATATATTAAAAACTAGATTTACCTTGTTAACCAGTATGACCTGCTTCTGAAAAAGGCACCAGAGGTTTTAGGGCAATGACACATGGAGAGATTTGTAGCCAGCATTAAAAAAATCGATACTGTTGGCTACAAATTTTTCTATGTTTCATTGCCCTAAATGTATGGACCCTTTGTATAATGATAAATATTGATTTTTATCCCTTCCTTAAGAACCTCATCCCCAGTTTAAGCAATCCCAAATTGACCACCTTTCTTCATAACTGACATTTTCCACTCTTTTTCAACCCTCTTCTCTAGTCTTTTTTCCAGTAATATCCCTTTTGTTGATGAGAGATCAAAACTGCACTGCATATTCTAGATGAGGCCATACCAGTGCATTATAAATGATGACTGGCATTATAGACTAATAATCCTAGGTATAAAGGAGGACCAGTTGTTCATTCTTAGAGTATCATTGTTTACAATATGCTAAATGTTCATTGAAATGGGAAGAGCTCCTTGAAGTAGAAGGCTGAGGTGCCAAGCTGGATTTTGTGCACAAGGCATAATCTTTGAATAGAACCCGATAAAACATAAATTAAAATAACCCCTTTAATGTCTTCTTTGTGTTTACACTCAGGATTTTATTCTTTACTTTTAAGTCTCTGTTTCTTTACCTTTTTTTTTAGGTTTATTGTGATTACCATGGCCATTCTCGCAAGAAAAATGTGTTTATGTATGGTTGCAGCATTAAAGAAACGGTATGGCACACTAATGCTAATGCTGCCTCATGTGATATGGTGGAAGATAGTGGATACAGGGTGAGAAGCAGCTACATGAATTGTATAAAAGTATCCTATTTTTATTTTATGATATATGAATATTAGCAACATGTATCAAAGGGTATTTCACTGGGGGTGGCAAAAAAGTCCCCAGTGAAATAAATATCTAAGGTTTTTCCATGGACCAGTGATCTGTCCCATAAAGAAAACTCTGTGACACTCCAGCATTCTGCCTTTTTCCCAGCGTCCCAAGTGTTTGTAGAAAAAAAATCTTATAAAATCTGGCAAGTCTGCCAAAAGCCAAAGTGCTAAAGACTAAAAAATAAGAAAATTTCAGTGCAGAGCTTATAGTTTTTCCATAGGCTGGTGCAATTTTCTCCATACGGGAGTACTGGCTGGGAGAAAACCTTAGATCAATGATCCACAACCAGTTGCTCTCCAGCCCCTTTTATGTTGCTCTTAGTGGCCTTAAAGCAGGTGCTTATTTTTGAATTTCTGGTTAGGAGGCAAGCTTTCAGTGTATAAAACCCCATTGCCAAACAGAGCGTTCTGTAGGCTTCCAGTCAAAATAGGGGCTATCAAATAGCCAATTATAGCTCTTATTGGCACCTCCAGGAACTTTTTTCATGCTTGTGTTGCTCTCCAAAACTTTTTCCATTTGAATGTGGCTCAGGGGTATAAAAGGTTGGGGATCCCTGCCTCAGATATATATTTTAAACAACATTTTGTGTCAATATTAGTTATAATGAATTACAGCAATGTTCTGTCTTAGCCAGACTGTCCCATGCCATTCAAAGCCCAGTGCTACTAACCCCTACTATAATATGTATATAAAGCAATGACATATCAGTCATCCTACTGTAGTTACAAGAATATTTGCAAAGCAAATATGTGTTTATTCCAAACTTATTCGTAATATATGTTTCAACTTGGGCTTTCAGGAGAGTACTAGTATCACAGTACTCATTATTACTGCACTTTAGAATCCCTGGCACTTTGCTTGACACTTAATCCAACAGTCTAGGAACATGTTCCCTAAATTGATAAAATTTTGATGTGCATAGGAATAAATTTCCACATTAGTAAATGCTTTTCTGTTGTGTAAAAATATTTTACAATACTGCCATCTTGTGGTGTGGATAAAATACTATTTTAATATCTCTTTTTCTGACCTATTTAGACACTTCCCAAGGTTTTAAACCAGCTAGCTCCAGCATTTTCAATGAGCAGCTGTAGTTTTGTGGTGGAAAAATCCAAGGAGTCGACTGCCCGAGTTGTCGTCTGGAGAGAAATTGGAGTCCAGCGAAGTTACACAATGGAAAGCACGTTGTGTGGTTGTGATCAAGGAAAGTATAAGGTAAATAGTACTGAATTATGCAGTCAAATGTCCTAGCTATAACCTGTGGATGACCCCTTTCTTTCATTGTGAATTAAGTGGAAATAACAAGGTAATATTCAAGTAGATTAGCACTAATCTCATAGGCTGCAAGGTGGGGGAACAGATTTTTTTCCAAGCAAAATGCTGATGTTTTCAGTTAGAAAAATGACTAACCCCTATCACCCATCTGATATTCTGTATGCCTAGACATTCTCTAAGGCAAAGTGGTATACAAGTGCAAATGGTGATACTGACTTGTATTACTTGATAAGCCAACACCCAAAGGACTTATTTACACTACAGACTGTGGTCCTGTTGCAACTGTCTTTCTATAGAGCAAATTAGCAAATGATTAAGCAACATTTAATTTTTCCAGGCTGCAAAAGATTTGCACCATACTGAAAATTTGGTCCAACATAAAATAGATCACACACTTGGGAATAGCGTCCAGCTCAAAAAAATGTATATGTCACTGTATTGGCCCATCTTACAGCCCTGAGAGTAATAGAGAGGGCCATATTTTATGTGCACTATGAGGGAAATGGTATGGAAGCAATTTCTATTTAGACAACAAAATGAACACTGATTTTTATGGGGCTTGTTCCCTTTAAATAAGGGGTGGACCATAAAAATATTGTGTGTACTACTCCTATTTTCTCTCTGTGCTTGCTGTTATACATAGGAAAGGTAGCTACAATATTACTTAATGCTTATTACTGTTGCCCAGGGATATATTCATGTAAATATGTATATTTATTCTTATATAAACATGTAACATGAATATTCCTGGTTCTTTAATAAAAGAGATAGTTTAATCAAAAGTATACTTTTAATCCTACTGCCTCCCTTATACTCATCCTTCCACTGAGTCAGGCATCTGTGTCCTCACTCCAGGAACACACTACCAAACCTTAACCCATGCTATTAACCTAGAGATTGACCATAGGTTCATGTTCTGATTGGTCAATGACCATTAGGTTAATTTTAGGGAGTTGGCCATGGATTCCTGAGGCAGGTTGGACAATGGAATTTGGGAAAATACTATTGAGGACAAAAGGGATTGAATATCCAACTTATCCTTGGTCAAAGGAGACTTAGCAACTGTGTTCTAAATAGGATGTGTTTGAAGCTTGCATCTGTTGTAACCTGATTGTATCTAATATGTAAATTATACAACATCCTTAAAGTCACAATGTATATATAAAATACACACATATTCTATTTAATAGAGATATGATGCAAGCAAGTCTCCCCGAGTTTACAATTACCCTATGTGTTTAGTTCTAATGTATATGTAGACTTTTAATACTTAACTCCCCACTCAAAACTGTCAATAAAAATAAAGAATAAAGGTTTTGTGTAATATGTATCTTATGACCATATATTTTATAAGGTAAGTAGATGGAAAATATCTGTTTGTAACAAAATATATGGCAGAAGGATTTCTGGGAATGAAGCCCAGGATCCATTTACATGGAATGCACTTGAGACTGAGCCTCACCCACTGGGTGTGAAAGCACAGCCAAGGTAGTGTGCTGATTGGATGCCCAGATGCAGACCACTTACAACATTATTGGGGCTAATCAATGCAATGCAAAGTTTTCCATTGAAAATATGTAGGGAAGTGGATCCACCAGAAAAACATTTTGGAGTAGGAGAAACATCCTTATCTTTATTAAAAGCAGAAGGAAATAGAAGAAGAATATCAACTAGGTTTTGTTTATCTGCTACCCTTGTGGAAAGGAACAGGGGCAAAAATATAAAGTCAAGTAAAAGAAAAGTGCTCAGACTACAAAAAGGCCTGAAGTATATAAGTGAGCCATTGTGACATTTACAGGGTCACAATGAGCACATAACCAAAGCTATAGATGATAATTGTATATGATGGGTACAACAAGGCCCTTTAGGACATTGAAGATAAGGGAAACGGGGTGGGTGTTATTAGGAATTGTTTGTTCCTGTGTCTATATATGTAACATATATTTTAATAAAAATGAATTTGTGTGAGAACATTTACATATGTATGATTTGCCTCATCTTGTTCAGTCCCCGCAAGCCATGTCAGCTTTGTTTATTAGATTGTAATTACACTGGTGTTAGGTGATTGTCTCAATATCATGGGAGTGCCTAGTGAGTACTATCAATAGGAAACAGCAGGACTTCCATTTTTATTGGACACTACATTTATGACTCTTCAGTATTACAACACACAGATATATATACCAGCTGATGTAGGAAGCTTAGCATAGATGTTATATTTTATCCTGGCTTTAGTCATATTAGGCATCTTTAATAAAATCCATATATAACATTTAATTTCAATTTGGACATTTTTTAAATGTGTTCTTTCATGTATTGCTGTAAATTTACTACACACTGTGTATAATTCGATATCCTCTGCAGTTTGACCTAAGGTCACAGAAAAAGAAAAACCGATTGGTGTAAATAATAAAAAGATTTGGAATATCTTACCCCTAGAGTGTATCTTGGCTCTGTAAATGCAAGGAATTTTACGATTTGTGCTTCACCTTCATGACAGAATTTAAATTGTTTACGCAGTGGACTAAATTTCCTTCCACAGGAAATTAAATTCATCCTTATCTAGTATCCCAGTATCCTCTGCCAAATCTCTGATAAAGTACATTTATCTTTAGTTTATTTCTCTTGGATTTGGTCTACTTTCAGCCTTAAGGAAACCACTTAAATAATACCCATAAAGTCCTCATGTGTGTTTATGATTTGTGCCGTTCATAATTCCTATGACTGTGGAACTGTGGATAACCTAGATAAATATCTTCATATAAGTAATTTAGGGTGTGTTTATTCTCACTTACACAACTGAATAGCAGATGGCTTGTGGTTATACAGGACAATATTTGAGAAATGCTTGTGTTATATTAAAGCATAAAGGCAGCTATAATGAGGGTACTACCTTTTGCAGCTAGTGAAGCTGTTTCGGTGGTACCCTATGAAAAAAACGTTGTTTATCAGGAATGGTATCAATTGGTGGCCATGGAACTTTTGAATCCGTCCAACTCAAAACTGGTGGTTGGTGAAGTCTTGCTGTAGTGACACTGGTTGGGGTTATGCAGAATGATTGATAGAAAACAGAGGATTATCAAGGTGTAACTGCAGAGCTGCTGAGGTTTGTGCATTGTTAGTTTAGAATCACTGACACTGCAGCAAGTTGCAGAGGCACTAGGGGCTATGCAGTGTCGATTGTGGGAGACTTTAAAAATGTGCTGTGTGACTGGTACAGGGGAGTACAGTGTTACAGGAGCTGTTGGGCTGTATACTGTGATAGGGTACTTAAGTGTTGAATAGTTGCAAAGGGCACTGACTTAACTGTGTAAGCATACGTATTATTTGTCATTTTATTGGTCCCTGGGGTCTCTACTTCGAAACCGCCCACTTCATGGACTGTGGTATGTGGTCAGGACCTTAGATTGTAAGCCTCCTTTTGGGTAGGGACTGAATGATGTATAACTCTGTACAGCACAGTAGTATATTATGGGATTATAAATAAGGAATAATAATTTATATATATATAGTGTATAATATTTATTTAATATTGTGCCAGATTGTGGTCCACTTTGGTTTTTGGCTAATACGTTTGCTCAGTGAGATATAAGGGCAGTACATTAGTATGCAGAATTACATTTTTGTTATTAATTACAGATATGATTGGTGTGAAACAAACCGAGAATTGTGGTTTATTTTAAAATCTAAGCAATGCCCATCCATTCAGATGTGAATTCTTTGCTTACACCTGTAAATCATGAAGACCTCTGTTGGCTCATGCTGGAGGGCATGGATGACTCGGAGGTGTCAGGAACCTCAGTCATTCACAGCTTCATTGTACTGTAGTTGGCCCAAACAGTCATTTTTTATTTGAAAATAATAATAATAATGCTTGCTGCAATTATTGCCTGCTATCAATTCAAAAATCAAAAACGTTTAGTAATACCATATGGCCATAGAGTACCGTATATACTCGAGTATAAGCCGATCCGAATATAATATATTTGATCCCAATTAAGATATAATTTATCCGTATTGGATGCAAAACAATTCTCTTGGGTTTAATTAATATCTACCGTATGTAGCCTTACCAGCAAAGGCATAACTATAGAGGAAGCAGATTCTGCCAATGCTGGGCAACCTTGGAGGTAAAGTGGGCTCAGTGGGGCACTGACTGAAGCAGCACACTAGCATCTGTTTATATAAATGTATTTTTCCTAAAGATTAAGAGAACCCAAAATGATTTTGTTGCTGGGACCTAGTGACATCTAGCTGTCCTCTGTTTATCAATTTAATTAAGTCAAGTCTGATTGGTACAATAAAACCTCATGTTATAGAGCAGATAAAATACCCTAATTAATCAATCAAGTATATGGTGGGATTCTTGTTGCCACAATAAGATGTTTGTCTTCCTAGTAGGGATGCACTAAATCCACTATTTTGGGATTCAGCCGAACCCCGAATCCTTTGTGAAAGATTTTGCCAAATACTGAACTGAATCAGAATGGAAGCGTTAAAGAGAACCATGTTAGCAGCACGCAGTGAAAAATCTTCAGCTTATGTGTTTATGTGACGAAAAGTCAAGTGATTTTAAGGATTTGGATTCCTGCTTAAAAAGGCAGAATCCCTAATCCTGGATTCAGTGCATCCCTACTTCCTAACTAACATATACTGCATTACCAAAGAGATTTACCTTGATGTAGCTGGTAAGATTGAATACTCCATAGGCATGTGCATGACTAACAATCTCATTTTTATTTAGGGATTAACCAAATTTATTGGACTGAATACTAAATCCACCATGAAGGATTCAGCCAAGGGTTTGGATTTGCTTTGCCCAGGCACTTGGATTTGGCTGAATCCTGCCGAATACGGTGCCTGTTCAGTTTAATCCAGTATTTGATACAAATAATGATAAATAATTTATTGCAACATTGAAAAAGTATTAAAAGGGAGAATGTCAGAATGTTGAGAATAAATACTATTTTACTACTATTTTTGATATTCGCATGTAATATGTAAGTGTTTACACTTTCGTAATACCTAGTTAACTGTATAAAAACGCCAACTTTACAGCCACTTGCTATGGCAAAGAGACCTTCTAGAAACCATAATCTAATCACACAGAATCAATAATACAGTACTATAGTGGCACAGGCATAATCTGAAAACACTCTCAGTTCAGATTGTTTGTTCTATATACTGAACTACGTTAAATCTGTGCTTTAAGAAATCCTAGAAGAGCATTCCCTATAATTTTACCCAGGCAGGTGTTTTTTATGGGAGGCTAAGTTGTTTTCCCCAGGGTTTGTTTATTGATCTGCAGATCATCTTAACGCTTTTTATAGAACTATTACAAGCCCCTTAATGACAGTATTCATCTAATAGTGTAGCAAGCCATTCGGACACACCCTGGATTCTATTACATTTTGTATTATATTGGCACTGTATATCCCTCTGATCACTAAGTGGTTTTATATTTGACAGAGACAAATTATTATCCTGCTGGCAAATTGATTTCTTGGTAATTCTTGATGCAGCCATGTGATTGATGAACCATCATACATTTCTGAAATGAAGTCTCATAAATTTTAATTATTTTGTTAAAGCACCTGGATCCATCAGCCTGAACCAAAGCAAAACAATGATTTTATCATTGCCTGTTCTTATTATGGACAGTGTGAAGATGTGAAATCTTTAGGTCAGTTTTAATCAAGCCTTGTGCACATGCCATAGTTTGCCATAACACATGTTTTACAGTTGTAAAATACCCAATGTTATAAGTATGACAAAGTAGGTTATGCTTTGTTTTTTTTGGCATTTTAACTGTGCTTGTTTTCTTTGCCTTCTGCACCGTGCTGCTTATCGGATGCATTATTCAGATTCAAAATAATTTTAATTAAACAGTAAGCCTAAAGGTGCCAGAGCAATTTAGACAACAGTAAAGAATTGAGAAGAAAAATAAAAAACGTACTTAGGGCGTCATGTAATGTCAGGAGCATAGTTTACTACACTTCTTAGCACCTAAAGCCACCAATCAGCAGGTAGCATTTACTGGCCACCTGATTAAATTGAAGCATCTTGTTGGTTGTCATCGGTTACTGCTCATGAACAAACTTTTGTGCCTTTTATTACATTTGGGGGTTAGTGTATTATTCTTATTTATTCACCTACAATACATGAATTATTATTTCTGCCTTGCCACACTAGTGTCAATACCACCAGGGTTTATCTGCAAGGAGTTTGTATGTTTTCCCCATATCTGTGTGGGTTTCCTCCCACACTCCAAAAACATACAAGCAAGTTAACTGGCTTCTGAATAAATTTACCAAAATGTGTGTCAATGTAATAGGAACCTTAGACTGTAAGCTCCTCTTGGGCAGGGACTAATGTAAAAAATGAATAATCTCTGTGAAGTGCTGCAGAAATGTGTCAGCACTATATAAATAACAGGAAATAAAAATAATAGGGACAGTCAGTAATTGTGTTTTTTTCTGTTAAGAATTTGGTACGATTGCAAAACCAGAAATAGATTCTGATGAAAGATCAGTATGAAGTCATAGACTAATGATTTTACTTTTCCTGATTTAAACTCCTCGTTATTTTTTTTTGTTCACCTATGTGGTATTTTGTTTTATTCCCTCTAATATAACCTATAAAGAGATATCCTTACATATTTATGCACAGCAACCCTTTTGTGCAGTATTTTGCAAGGTCTCCAAAAATTACATTTAATTTCTTTTCTTCAAATAAATATGTTCTTTGCATACATTTTAAAGTGAAAAGACAAAGTACTGTTTCATCTTATTGTGGCAGAATCTGAAGGATTTTATTTGAGCAGTGTTTATAGGGACAGTTTACTGTGTACTCATTGGGGTTGGGAGACATGCTTTTGGCAGGCAAGTGTTACAAGTCAATTGAAGAGTAGGTTTCTTCTCAAAGGAAGATCATATGGCATATTACTCACTGGCACTGTAACTTGACTAACTGTATCATTGTGTAGCTATTAGGAAATAATGGCAGCCATTCTCTCATACAAATTTTTTGTTTTGGTTTAAATAAAAAAAAAGTATATATGTATTTATTTATATAGAATGTACACATTGTTTTACAAGGCATAAACACAACACAGGGGCAAAGTTATTATAAATGAGGTAATAAGAATAAATAAATCACTGCTTAAGTGCTTGGGTGATTTCAGTATACCATTCGTATGAGGTCACGGTCCCAAAGAACTTGCAGTCTACTAAATAATGTATTTTCATTCTAAAATACTTCTGTCGTGAATTTTTTGGTATAGTTTTTATTACTATAGTACACTGTTCACATTGTAAATAATTCAGCCTACCATTTAAAGTTATATGTTTGAACAAAAAAATTTGTTTTTAGCTGTAATATTGGTGTATAGGCAGTCATGCTATCATGAAACCGATAAAGAGTGAGCCATCAAACCCTAGGTACGTAATGGAACCAAAGGGTGTGCAGTGATAAATTAGAAGCAAATTGTAAAAAAAAAAAAATATATATATTTTTTTTTAATTCTTTTTGTAGTTGAATATATATGGAAAGGGTACTGTTATTTCTGCAATTTTCTTGAGAGTAAACCAGAATACTCAACTGTAAACACTCTGACACATGTGACACTGTGTCAGAGTCACAAGCCTCGTATTGGGTATGGTAAAGTACAAGTGAGTTTGTATCCTTTTTGCTGGTGGAGGGAGTGATGTATAATAAAAAAGGCTGAGGATAGTGAAACTGGGTTAAAATTACCAAAGGTGGCGCTGAACCTAACCACTATGCTTTGGCTGAAGTGAGGATAGATAATTCCATATGTACATATGTTTTGTAACTGAGATTCAAAATAGGCCTGGCATTTCAAGTACACTGAGGCTCAACCCCCCCTCCCAACCATCCCAATAAATAGTGACTGCCTATGGCAGTGCTGTCCAACTGGCGGCCCGTGGTGTGTATGGCGGCTTGACGAGACGACTGATATTGCAAAGGCTGCGGATATCGTCTCGTCGATCGGGCAGGTTACAAGATTTTGATGGGGCTCCGTTGAAGGTGCCTGAGCAAAATCTACATTTAGGGCTGAATCGGCACGTGGTGGTTGAATTTCTATTGTTTCTACCTCCTTATCTGATGATTCTGCCCTGAATGAACGATCTTGGGGGAAACAAACAATCTTTCCTGCAACCAATGGTCCACATCACAACCACCTAACCCTGTTGTAACTCCGCCCCCAGCCTGCTGTAACTCCACCTCCAACCCGCTGAAGCTGCAACTTTTGTATCAGTCAGGGACCCTAGCCTTGTTGGAGCCCTTGACCACAGCTTTGAAGGACTTTCTGAAAGGAGATACAAAAATGGCAGCTGTCAGCACGCAAAGCAGTGAAGCAAGAAGACAGCAAATGAATAAACTGCCATAATAGTGGGCAGCAAGAAGGGCAGTCCTTTCAGGCAAGGACCCAGCAAGGTACAGGAAAACATACAAATAGAAGGCAATGAAGCAAGATATAGCTGATATCCAGCCTATCAGATCACTGCAGGGGAAATTAATGAATCTGCAAGAGTAGAGCATGAGCACTTACACATAAAACCAAGGCTGCCTTCTTTGCTATGATGTAGTGACCTTACAGTAACGAGAGCAACGCAAAGCTTATTGTCGACCGCCTCTCCTGTGAGGAGGACAGATGCTTTTAGTACCTGTGGCTGTGCATTTGGAAACGTATATACTAAGGGCAGGAGGGGGAATTTTTATATAGGGAGATGATTTATTTTTAATCATGTTTTTAAAGGTAGCATTCCCTTTAAATAAACAAAAACAGTCCTCATTAAATGTCTTATTTATTCAAATGCTTCAGAAGTTATTAAGATGTCTGTATATATCTCTTTATTCTGCCTATAGGATTTGCAAATTGGAACTAAGGAATTGGAAGAGATGGGTGCCAAGTTCTGTGTAGGACTACTTCGTTTAAAGCGACTAACCTCACCTATGGAACTCACTCTGCCTCCAAGCCTTATTGACATAGAAAATGAACTGATTGAGTCGAGTTGCAAAGTAGCAAGGTAACCTTATTTTTATGTGAGATTTTACAACTTTCTCATGTGTAGTGTAATTTTTTGGCTGTGTATGAGGCCAATGCAATTGCCAGTCTGACACAGTCTGCTGGGGGTCCTTGCAGACGGTAAAAAATTCAATTTGTGAAGACTGCATTGGAGCCATTGATGCACCTTTCCCGATGGTTCTGCATATATCCTTACTATGATCCTGTGTTTTTGCTCCACTTAGCCCCCAACACTTGTGCAAGTGGTGTTTGTCTGTGATCCCTTAAGTGCCCTTGAGGCATTAAATGTGGTCTTCATTGTATCCTGCAATATGTTCTTGGTTATTTAACATGGAAATGGCACAGGCCAGCATACACATACCACAAATGGTACAAAATTTAATAATTTGTACATTTATAGGATCCGTTATCCAAAAACCCAGAGAGTTCTGAATTATGGGAAGGCCATCTCCCAGAGACTTCTTATAAGCAAAAATGTTTAAAAAATAATTTCCCTTTTCTCTAACATAATAAAACAGTACAAGTACCTTGTACTTGACTCCAACTCCAAGATCATTATTGGAGGCAAAACAATCCTATTTGGTTTAATTATTGTTTAAATGATTTTTCAGTAGCCATAAGTTATGGAGATCCAAATTACAGACAGCCCTCTTTTCAGAAAAAAGAACCAGGTCCCAAGCATTCTGGATCAGTTCCTTTACCTGTAATAAATTTATAGCATACCGAGGAACTTAATTTTAATTATTATAGAAGCAACTAAAATTAAAGCTCTTGACAAATTAGTTCTAATCTACAGGGTAACTGTAAAATGGATAATCTAGTTAGAAGAAGCACAGTAAATCTAGGCTGTAAAGTTCTTGGAAATAGTAGTATTAAATAGAAGAGAAATTTTCTTTAATTACTTAAAAATGCAGTTGCAGGAATGTCCTTATTGCTTTGCCTTTAATTGCCAGGAGTGTAGAAATAGAGTGGCTAACCAGACTCCGCTCACACTACAAAATGCTTTCCCAGCAAAGTGGTTCCAAATGCAATGAAGCTTTTAAAATGCCAAGAGCTATCTGTTTAGTGGAAATTTGTAAATAAATTATACTGCTTAACTAGAACACACCCATTAATTCTGTGGCACAACGAATATAATTGGAGATTTGTGCTGGGGGTGGTTCCTGACAGGATTGATGGAGAGGTATAACAAGGAAGGCCAAAAGGTCACATCTAGCACTATCAGATCATTTCCATTTAAACACACATATAAAATTGCATTCTCAGTGATTCAGCAAGTAATCGTTGGCCAATTATTTTAAAACCTGACTTTAAAATGATTACAAGGCATTCAATATATAAAAAGTATTGCTGTGGTCTTTGGATTTCACTCCTTGCAGTGCAGACATCAAGCCTTGAGCTTTCAATCAATATTAATTCTTGGTTGGAAATTATTTTAATTCTGCGTCAAAAGCATCTTTAGAAGATGTACACATTGTACACGTTGTATTTGTTATTGAGTACCTACAAATAAACCATGCCTCGGCAATAAATGTCCTATTTTATATGAGAGAGGTTGTTGTTGTTCTTTAAACAGCCATGAATTATGTTTAACTCTATATAAGAACTAAAAATGTTTTCTATTTTGTAATTGTGAAGTTAAGTCTCTAAAGCAAATGCACAATTTGTACCAGTGCAGAATAACAATGCTTTATATTTAAATGCATAAAAACATTGTTTTTAGGTGTTACCGGTCATTTAACAATTAATGTCTTAGTTACCTTCATATTTCCTACTTCATATTGGTGCTAAATTCAGTTTAGGCTGTGACCCATGCTCACTAAGCTCCATTGTTTATTAGTTTATGTAACATTTTCTGCTAATCCCAGCAGTTCTTTGATGTGCTTGAATTTCTGCACTCAGAAACGTAATAAATAAGGGGGTAGATAGCAATTGTTGCTTTCTAGGTCCTGTGCTTGTGACTTACACTTAGGGGGCCTATTTATCATACTGTGTAAAATGATCAATGCCAGAAAAACAGTGTAAAACGTTGTGTAAAATAATAAATTCATAATAAGTAAATTCAAGGGCACCGAACTGCCCATAGCTGTAGACACTCCTGTTTCCTGGAGCCTTCGGATCTAGGCCCATGGGCAGAAAGAAAAGAAAAACATGGCCATTTGCTCTACTGATATCTTCCTGGGCAGCAGAGTGCTGGCATCCACCCCTTGTGCCATAGCCCTTAACTTCTATTTTAGTTCATTTACATTTTTTCTTAGGTATGTAGAAAAATATTTTAGGTATAGGGTTGTTGATATTATTAATGTGTGTTATTTCACATGGGTTTGGCAGTGGTAAGGAAAATATAGCAGTCTGTGCATAACTGTTGACATTTCCTATAACCAAGATTACTTTTGCCAGTGTTCATTTTTTTAGCTGACTAAAACATGTTCTCTTGCAGTATTTGTCATCAGTTTATCCTCTGGTTTAAAAGGATGAGCAATCCTTGTTAATGAAAAACAGACCCAAAATGCTACCAAAGCCACACATATTGCTTCTTAACTTTGGGTGACAGGCACTTTTTTGGCACACTGCAGATATGGTTCTTTATAAATAATGGCTTTTTTGTTACCTCCCTTTTATACAAGACAGTATTATGCAAAACTTTTAATATCCATATCCCATTCTTACAGTTAAGTATTAAGGTGGGGGAGCACTGCTTTTCATCAGCATGGACAAAACGATGTAACCATACTTATCATTTATCAAGAAATCAGTGAATAATTTTCTTTTTCTTAATCAGGAAATCAAATTAAACTAAAATTACCCCAGTTTTAGCTTTAAAAATAAAAAAAAAACCTACAGTAGGTTCTTGGCTTTTAATATATATAACCCCATACTATATATTTTATCAGTGCAGTCTTCATGTAAGTTTTTGTATATAATAATTTGTAACTGATTTTATTTTCATAATACCTGCATAATAAATAATAGCACTCCAGCAACAGCTAGGTTTGTGATAATAAAGCTGTGCAGATTTCAAAGTAACTAGTAATGTGTGGGTTTACCATTTGGTCTGGTGGGTTAAGGTTGAAATTTGGGCGACCATTGCGGATTGGGATTGGGTGCGGGTAAGACTGGTAAAGTACACTGCTCTTCCACTGGTCTCGAAGTTTCCCTGTCTTGGAACCTAAGGCACGCGCAGAAGTAGCATACAGAGTGGAAAGACATGGCTACGGGTTGGGTGTGGCCCCCTACAATGACAGCATTTTGCGGGTTAAGGTTTTCCTGAACCACACAGTACTAACAGAAACTATTCTAAATATAGTCAAGCAATTAAAACGTTAATATCATGTTCTAGATTGAATGTTAATTTGTGGTCTAATTTAATACCTTTAACAATAATGAATGGCATTTTGCCTAATTTGAGCTGTTTATGTAATGGTCTGTAATATGTTGCATTATTATATTATGTTTCATTTGGTTTCAGTTTACAAACTTTTTATTTGTTGAGCCTGATCTAGCCAATGTTTGCATTGATTCCCTATTTAGATCAGTATAATTGAGTGAGGCAGTACTAAACATTGTGCTTGAATTATTGATATCTTCTTCTTATTTTGTTACTTGAAATCAGGTGACTACTTGAAAAGATGTGAAATGATTAGATAATGTGCCTTTGTATTACATTTTATCAGATCTTCTTTCATAAAAAAGTTTTTTTTAGGGAAGTGACACATGGGTAGATTAGTCGCCACGCAACTTAGTTGTCTTCGTTTTGGCGGGCGACTAATCTCCCCACAATGCCATCCCACCGATGGCATGCGCTGCACCGCGATTTACAGAATTCGCCCAGAGTTTGCTCTCAAGGCAACTTTGGCCAATCGTGGCGATTTGCCAAAGTTGCCCGAAGTTTCCTCTCAAGGCAACTTTGGCAAATCGCGGCGCGCGTATGCCATCCCACCGGTGATTTACATTCTAGCCGGTGGGATGGCATTGTGGGAAGATTAGTCGCCCGCGACAACAAAGATTTGTCACACAGCGACTAATCTTCCTGTGTGTCACTGCCCTTAAGCATTTTAAGAAAAGACAAGATTTACTTTACTGTTAATGAGAACAGGGAAAAAGCAGAAATTCGGAACTCTTAGTTTTCATCTGTCCATACAACTGAGGAGCCAGCTAATGAAGGCTTTCTTTTTTAATAGACTCTAATAATATAACTACTGATGCATGGGTCACTCGGGAGGACATTCAAAAGAGAATTTAACATGTAATGTTAAACAAAGGTCCAGGACCATATGGTAATCATCCCTGTGTAGTAAACAAGCTTAGCTCTATGATTGCCAAACCTCATCACTTAATTTATCAGGATTCTTTGAGGTCTGGCATGGTGCCAAGAGGATGGCGACTTGCTGTGGTTCCATTATTCAAAATATGATTTCGTTCTCAGCCTGAAAACTATAGGCCTGTTAGTCTGACATCAGTGATAGGAAAGCTTTTGGAAAGTGTAATAAGAGCTACCTAGCTATATTGCTTGAAACTAAAGACTGGGTAATACACCATTGTTGGCATAGCATGTAGTTTTATTCTGGTTTATCAGCACAGTAGGATGGTGCAGTCCCTTGGGCCACTAATGTGATATAAATTAAATGTAAGCGTATGTTTCTCTTTATTTACTGATAAAACATAGGGAATGTAGGCATACATTTGTATGCTGCCCCCACTCAATAAATAATTTGCTTTATGAATGAACTCCAGTTAAATCCTTCAGTTCATAAGACAGTATACTATACCATCAGAACACAAAATTTACTCTGCTTCCTCACAGGCAAATGCAGCAAGATAATTTACCCTTTAACAGCGAGAGGAGGACATACTAAAGGCCCCTGACTCTGTAGAGGGTGGTGCAATTTAGTTGTCCAACTGAATGTCCAGCCTGTAGCAGATGTTTAGCTGCACCTAAAAAGAATGCTGGGAGTTTGGATTTATTAGGGTAGTGTAACACCCTTCAAATCCATTTAAGTAGCAAGATCCTGGACAGCTTCATAAGCAGTCTTTTAGTAGTGCATGCCAGCACTAAATTATACAGCTTAAAAAAAACATCCTTTCTTTTATTATACATAAACCTTTTAGTTTTATTATACCTAAAGAAGTCCATGGAAGAATCCAGACTTCCCTTATTGCCTGTTCTCTTTCATTGACACACATGAATAATATTGTGTTATGAAAAGAAGCCAGCTATCACTGGGAAATTATGACTTAACGGGATGCTTGCGGGAATTGATATCCTTAGCAGCCTTCTGCAACCCTTAGCAGAGAATGAATTTATGTGTATTCTGTCCCTTTTGAAACACCACAAGTATAAAACAGCTGGGCTGTTAGTATCTATGCCAAGTCCCCATTTAGCTTTACTCTGGTAAGTATTGGATAACATGCAAATAATTAATGCACTGATTGCTCTTCTGTCACTTAGCCATATAATTTTGTTTAGAAGGTCTAATGGTATCTTAGCTTAAACACGGAGACTAGTGCCTGAGTAATTAGAACTCTAATTTATTCTTATAGCACTCTGTCGTAGTCTTTTAAATCGCCGTGTTAATAAAAACCGCTTGCAGATGTTTATGCTTTTAATTTATGCCATTAGTACTATTAAAATAATGCACACTTTAACTAAAAAGTGCATGGCATTGTTTAAGCAAAAATGTACGGCTATCCCCTTAATGAACTTATAGAGCTAAAGAATGTGTACTAACTGTATTGTTAATTGGCAAATTAGTATTGTGTGGTGTTTCGTTAACCCAAGATTATAAACAGTTTACAGTCAAAGCACTTTATCATACACGATACTGCTATAAAATATATCTTTATAAATGGCGCTCACGGATGTCATAAATTGTAATTGCCACTTGTTGATGTCACATATCTTGCATAAATCTTTAATACTTGTTCGGTATTTAAGGAATTTTGTACAAAGTGTTGTCGTATATAAGAATATTAAAAGAGGAGTTTTATAATCAATCAATTCAAGATGATCATGTCACTAAACACCACTTCTATATATATGACCTGCATAATTATTTTCAGTTTTATTTTTACAGGTATGGGATCCTTTATCTGTAAAAACCCATTATCCAAAATTTCCAAATTACGGGAAGGCCATCTCCCATAGACTTAATTATAAGCAAATAATTCTAAAATTTTAAAAATCATTTCCTTTTTTCTCTGTTATAATAAAACTGTACCTTGTACTAGATCCTAATGTAGGGGCAAATTTACTAAGGTGCAAATTTTTGCCTCGGGAAGCTTTGCCACACTTCATGCAACTATGTCAGATGGTAATTTGTGACGAATACGCTTATTCGCAAAAACGCAAATTTTCGGCACAACAAGAGAACGCGGGCAAATTTTTGCTAGAAATTTTTCACTAGTCTACTTTTCCTAGCGAATTTTCTGTAGCGGCACTATCTTTCAGAGAATATTCGCTTACATATGAGCTCGTGTTAATTAGAATCAGTGTCAGGACAGGACATGGTGTGTGTATTTATTAATGGTGTCCCTGAACTTGGTGAAAATGCCAAATTATTTTTCTAAATGTCCTTGGAACCAAAAGGAAGACTAACTCTCTCTCTCTCAGATGCAGTAAGACCAGAGTCAGACACAGAAAAAAAATATTGTTGTTACAGTTCAACAAACAATTAGCAGGTTAAGATAATATTATTTATTTATAATCATTTGAGCAATTAAAAAAGGAAAATAGCAGTCAGCATGTGTGAAATGCACATTAACAATACAGGAGATATAGTCAAATATGTTTTACATTTACAACTTATATTATGTGTATAAAAAAAACAACATGCAATTTGATGCCGGATGTGACGTTTGTTATGCAGGACTTTATATCACTGATACAGCACTAGAAGATCTGAGGCTCTAGCTTCATCAAGCAGACAAAATAGACTTTGGCAAAAAGAGGAATGAAGAGATAATTTTGTCCTTTGATAAATTACCAAATTTTTGATTCTTCATATGAGCGAAAATTCTATGGTGCTGAGGTTTTTCGCTAGAGAAATGTCTCTTTCGCCTTTTGGTAAATCAGCAAATGCGCTGTGAATTGTCTTTTTGGGGCATTTTCGCCCTAAAATGTAATTAATTTTTAATGGAGGCAAAACAATCCTATTGGGTTTAATGAATGTTTACATGATTTTTTAGTAAACTTAAGGTATGGAGATCCTTACCAGAAAACTCCAGGCCCAAGCATTCTGGATAACAGATCCCATGGCGGTATTAGTTTTGACCTGTGTACATGAATCCCTTTATGATGCATAAACAGTATAAAATATATACTTCTGGTTAATATATGCAAAATATTATACAGGTGTTTGGAAACCCAATATGCAGAAAGCTATAACTTACGGGAAGGCCGTTTAAAATAGTCTATTTTAAGCAAATAAGTATATATATATATATATATATATATAAATTATTTTTTTTTTGTAGTAATAAACAGTACCTTGTACTTGATCCTAACTAGGCTGTGTGAAATGTTTCAATGATTTTTAGCAGACGAGGTATTGTAATGCAAATTAAAGGGGATATATACCATACATTTTTACAATGCACTAAACCGTGTAAAAAACTTTAAAATAGAAGTAAGTGCTTTTAATTTAATACCTTTGGGTTCAAATATGTCCATAACAGCTTGAAAACTGTGCTCTACCCAGACCTTATGCCAGCTTCCGGTTTAGACTTTTCAGTATAGAGCTCAGAGCTGCCAGACCAGATAGACTTCAATGACACCACCTCACCTACTTAAAGTGAAGTGAATATTCATAGAGTGGGCAGGGATTAGTGATGTCCTGCTCTACTTGCTCCTCTTCCCCCCCCCCCCCTGCAGCAGCACAAGCAGAGAGACACAGAAGTAGGGAGGGGTTTTCCCTGCTGCTGTTGAGTAAAGCCTTTCAGTCAGTGCTGTGACCACTTCCTGTGGGAGACTGAAGCGACACTCCCATGTCTCATTTTGCTCTGGCTTTAGACTTGAGTGGTTGTCTCTGCAGCTCTCATATAATGGCAGTTTTAGGAGGTAGAATGCTTTCAAAACATCTTTCTTTCTGCATCATTTCACATTTTGAGGGAGGATGAATATTATAACTGAATATGAACTTTATATAAAATGTCTCCTTTAAAGAAAGATACCTTATCCAGAAAAATCCCAAGTCCCAAGTATTTTATATAATACCTATACCTGTATATTTATATAACACTGACACTTTACTCAATGTGATGAATCTACTTTTTGCAATTCCACCTTTAAGTCCATATGTGACAGTTACACACATGCTAAATGGCAGCTTATGCAGTGAGTATCTACCATCAACTTTTATTCCATGCGGAGGTGGAGCATACGCCTAGTTTTCTCACCTACATATTTTCAGAAATTTCCTGACGGGATAATGTTTATCTGCATATATTGCCAGAAATGAAACAATATATTTTTTTTAATGAACATCCAGTTTGTATTCAGTGGAGAGTTATGATTTACAATAAAAGCAACATGTGCTAAATGCATTAATCCTTAATATAAAAGGATTTTCAAACATACACTATACTGTAAAGATTGAATTACTGGATCTTGTACAGTTTTATACTGTCTTAGAGAACTGTTCATTAATCATAGTATGAGATCTCTTTTTTAATGTTGCAACCAGAGTACTAATGTATTTTATGCTGGTCTATCTATCCTTAGGGAATTTCAGCAAAAACTCTCTTAAACTTTAATGCAGATATATTTATTAAAGGGAAGTTAAACACAATACGTTACCAGGCAGATGCACAGACACATTCATATATAGTAATATAATTACAGATATGGGATCCAGGTTTTGAAATGTTTGAGACTTGAGGTTTTCTGAAGAAGAAAAAAAGAAGATAATGGGGTTTCCAAATAATAGATCCCATACCTGTAATACTTTTTAATATGCTATTAAATACCTAGCAGTTTATTTGGATTTAGGAGAACAGTTATGGGTGTAGTGTATTGTCCAACTTTCTAGGTTCTTGCTGTGCAAAGAGTATGTGAACATTTTGGCTGTTCAGACAGAGACCTCTCTATAGTATGGTACATGATAGGCTGGTTTTTTTTAGTGTAGTCAGTTTGCTTCCATCCAGGTGTATTTTTGGAGCAGCACAATGTGCGGGTTGTGCCAAATTATTGACCAGGCTATATTATTTGGGCTACCCAAGCCCTAATATTCCATGACTTTAAAGTGGTAATTTATCTTTAACTTTTAGTATGATGTAAACATTGATATTCTGAGACAATTTGCAATTTGTTTTCATGTTATATTTTTTATAGGTTTCCATTATGTGTTAAGCAGCTCTCTATTTTATTTCAGCAGCTGGCTGATTGTTAGGGTATGAGAGACAGGACTATGAATAGAAGAGGATCTGCATAGAGAAATAAGAAATAGTAACAATAACAATAAAACTTAAGCCTCAGAGAGCAAAAGTATTTGGCTGCCGGGTCAGTGACTCCCAACAGAAAGCTGGAAAGAGGCAAAGAAAGAAGGAAAATTATTCAAGAATAAAAAAAAAGTTCTTAGGAATAGGCCATTGTATAACATACTGAAAGTTAACGAGGCGAACCAGCCCTTTTAGTGAACAGTATGCATTAATAGTTACCTAATACATAATGTACCATGTGGAATATTATGTTTAACCATTGTTTTCACCCTCACATGGCAAGTAGTGTTACTGTAGTTAGTAGCACCTTCTGCAAATGTTTGCTGTGTAATTAATGTCTGTCCTTGGTCCCAGGGTAATGTCCCATGTAGCAATGCATAACTCCTATTTTCCCCACTCTAGCCACAATCTAGCCCAACACGTATTGGATCTAGACTACCCTGCCCCCTTAGTTGACACTGGGCTCTAGAAACACTATACCATCAATGAATAAGGCTAGGTTTCTGGAGCCTGGCTGCAGTGCAAAAATAAAAAGGCATGTGTGGCTAGGCAATGACCCCAAGTGGCAGCCAATTTTTCAGCCCAAACTCATTTCATCCCAAACATTTTTCAAACCCAACTGTGCTTGTTTCTAAGTACTGTCGGGTAGCTGCTCTCTGCTCTTGCTCAGAAGACCTATTTCATACCACTCAGTCAGATGTTTGCCAGGATGGGCACCATCAGGCTGCCTCTGACTAAATTTCAATGCCTACTTTTGTAATCAGGCTGCATAAAGCAAATAATAGATCCCTTTTAAGTCCTTTTCGCCTAGACAGTTACATTCAATTATTTATTTGAATTTACGCCAATGTTTTTAATGTTGAATAAAACTTGGATATGCACAAGATTTTATAGCAATATAATGTGTATTATATGATTAGGAATAACAATGAAGATGTAGCAAGCTCGTCTATAACATTTCACTGATGAAATATTTAGAAGCACTTAAAGTTTCCCTGCAAATATGTTTTTCCAGCCCCATAGGAGAGCAATAAAACTGGGTGGAGGTTGCTTGTTTTTTTTTTCCTGTCTCTCTAAGTGAAATACTATATAACAAGAAAATATCCCTAATGAGAAGAGCGGTATTATGTTTAGTAGTGTTCAGTAATGTTAGTTTGTCCATCAGTTTCTCCAAATGGATCCCAAACCTGATATCTTGCAAAATCAGACGGTCAACCTCACTATTAAAAAATCGCCCCCTCAAAAAGTTTTATTGATTTTGTAATGAGTGTTAAAGTGCTAATAAATTTATTCTAATAGTAACTTGGAACTGGAACCACTCAGTGTACAAATGTACATTCACCTTAAAATGAACATTTAGAGGACCATCTACCAACGGTCGCATTTTTTTTCAGATTCAAATGTTTTAGCTCTAAAAGTCGCAGGAAAAAAAGGTGCAACTTTTTTCAAAATTTACTATGTGACAAAACAGCTAAGAATCCAAATCTGACAATTCACCAACTAAAGATCATGTAAAATGGCAGGTGTCCCTTCCCTGGAGGATCTTTGCTTCAAAACTTTTTCCCACACACACTTTTTCAGTTCAGACTTTTTAGTAAATGTTGGACATTCATGAAAATGAGTTTATTCTAATTTTAAAAGGAAATCTGTACCCCCAGAACAAATACTTAACCAACAGATATATTAGATTTTGTTACATGACCTATTAAAGAATCTCACCAAACTGGAATTTATACCAGTAAATATTGCCCTATTACATCCTTTCTCTTGATCCACCATTTGGTGATGGGCTGTGTGTTCCCTCAGAGATCACCTGACAGGAAATAATGCAGCTCTAACTGTAACAGGAAGTAGTGTGGGATCAAAGGGCAGAACTCTGTCCATTCATAGGCTGATGTGACCTAGCATGCATATGTGCCTTGGCTTGTTTGTGTGCACTGTGAATCCTATGATCCATGGGATCGTCCCTTAATTATTAAAATGGCAATTTTCTATTTAGGATTACCCAATAGCACTGACTACTAAAAAGTATATTTCTATGAAAATGGTTTATTTAGATGAAGCAGGATTTTACATATGAGCTTGTTTATGCAATGCAATAGACCTACATAGGATCTATTATTGGAAATCTGCCATGCAAAAGGCTTGGAAACGTTGCCATAGCCTGGTGTGAAACAGTATCAGACATGTGTTAGAACGTAATACTACTCTAAGCTGCTCTAATAATGTTCGAGAACATCTGCTCTCTGACTAGGGTACTCTTTGAATAGGGCTAAATGAAGTCATGTGACTTAAATGAAGGCATGGGACTGAAGGAGCTCAATTATCTGCCATTTTTCTAGTGAAGAGATATGCTGTTCTACTTGCAATGTCACCAGAGCACAGACGGATGTTCTTCTTAGGAGTAGCTAAAGAACTGCAGATACACACTAACTCCGTTTTTGTTTTTCTCTCCTTTTTAGTCCCACCACTTATGTCTTAGAGGATGACGAACCTCGGTTCCTCGAGGAAGTTGACTACAGTGCAGAAAGCAATGATGATGCGGATCCTGACTTACCAGATACTATTGGTGATTTTGAAAACACTGCATTGGAGGAAGAAGGATTTTCGGATTCGGAGATCACAAGGACTCACACAAGCGGACAATCCACATAACCTTTAAAGGATATATATATTTTAGATTTGAAAGCATCATTTAAAGCATCTTTGCTGCTGTATTAAATATTAAATAAGCTGCACCCACTCTATACACCGTGCAGGCTGGAAGCTTACCCCATTTAATGTGACAACCTATTTTTACAATAAATGTGGTAAGCTCACTGCTTGCATGTTATATAAAGTGTTTCTGGCTCCTTCAATACTGTATGTTACAGTCTATGACTTATGCTCTTCATCTAGGGGGTCTGAACCACCATTGCAGGAGTGTGTGATGTGTTGGTTGTGCAGCTGCGTATACTTGTTGGACATTGGCTTCTTTTCTGCCTTCATAAGGAAAATACCAAAAGCTTATTTAAGTACTGTAAATCAATAAATGCGTAGCAGGCTTTTGATGGCTTTACAAACTTGTCATTTGCTACTTAATTTGTAAGTTATAGACCCATAAGAGAGGTTACCAATTATTTTCTTTGTTTATATTGCATGACCTTTCTTCAGATCTTGCTTTAACTTGATTCTGTGATCGTTCTGTGTGTACTGAAGCCCAAAATGAAATACTGTGTTACCCAAAAAGAAACCATAACAACTACTCCATATATTCCTTTTGTTCTTGGGAATTAAAAACTTTTAAACGTCTAGTAACTGTTTGCTTGCAGAAATTAAATGTAATGGTCAGGCGGTGCCTAGGTTGGACTGTCGTCAAAAATTAACTTATTTGTTTTTGTATGTATGTATATCTTTACTTATACAGCACCACTGTATATGCAGTGTTGTACATTTTTACAATACATTAATAGTACAGGTAGGGAACAAACAGTTCAATAAATATATACAGTTACAAAGATTAAGTACATACATTAGGAGATGCAGGATAAAGAAGCTTCCTGCTCCAAAGAGCTTACAATATAAATAATCAGATTTAGAAAAATATCCATTATAATGTACCAATAGTCTTTATTGTATGTTTGATTCTGCTTCATGTTTTGATGTTTACTCAACAGTATTGTCATTCTCTTTTAAAGGTCCACCAAACCATTTTATTTATTGTCTCTTTGTATTTGTCTAAAGGTAATATAAGAACTTAATAATACAGATATTGCTGTTCCTGGCTTCCTTGTGTCTTGAAAAGTGTTTCTAACTGCTAGCAGACTCTGCATTTTCATTTTCTGTGGTGTGTCCTCATTCACAGAGGTGAACATCTACTCTGTTTGTTTATAGAGTGTATAGAGAAATAACATTAAAGATAGCTTTACAATATTCATTACCCAATAATAAGCAGAATGAATCAAAGAATATTTAGCTTTTAATATCCCTTTAATGTGTCATGTTGTGACAATCAAATAATTATAAATGCCTGATTGTAATAGAAAATTGTTCAAAGTCTGCAGCTAAAAACAATTGATATATCTTAGCCATGACAATCACATATTCGTCATTAAGGGGCAAATTTACTAAAACCGTGAATAAACTTGTGAAAAAAGCATGTGTGGGAAAAAGTTGCAAAAAGCACAACTTTTTGGACTTGTTACATGCTAGCCGTTTTTTTTCACCGGTCACAGAATTGTTGCTCAAAAACCAACATCAAAAATCTGAAAAAGTTCAAAGCAAAGACAAATTTTCCAGGCAAGGGAAGGGATATCTGCCATTGACCTCTACATGATCTCGACAGGATTTAGGTGGAGAGTTTTTGGATTTGGAATTGTCACTGAAAAAACACATAATAAATCTCAAAAAAAGTTGCAACTTCTTCACGGTTTCTGACTTTTTCTGTGTCAAAAACCCTGACCTCAAAAAGTTAGTAAATGCCCCCCTTAGCCTATTTAAATACTATTTAAGTGGCAGTATAACCCTTGATTAACATACGTTAAATGAATAGGGCTTCTGCCTATTGTTTTAATTACAAAAAATTATTTTTGTTAGCTAAACAGAGCCAACCAGTAGATTAAAGATACTTGGGAGGCAGATAATTAGATTACTAGTGCGTGGATAGTTCCCCAGCATAATGGATTTCTTCAATTTTCCTGTTTGGCGTAAAATTTTTTGCATGTGGACAGTATCCCATAGCAGCCAATTAAAGATTTCCTTTTTTTATTGTCTACCTGCAGCTGGCTGAACAATGCAAATCACTTAGGTTGCTATTGGTTACTGTAATGTGTTAATGTGCTGAGTGTTCATAAATGGTCTCCACCCACTATGTTCTATTTAGCAATCAAAGGGAATACACTATATCTAAGCCATTAGTGTTTTAACCTGACCATTATGGTTTGCCTATCTGTTTCATGCTGAAATAGCAAAAGGGTTGGTTCAGAGATTTAGGTTTCAGACTCCATATATTGTTAAGTGCATTTGGTACCAAAAAGTCCAATATGTTAAGCTATACAGGAGCAACTTTTCCTTTCCTTCTTTTAGGTCATTCAATAACATCTAGGACACACATCCTTAATGCAATAGTTCACCTTTAAGGTCTGTTCTTAGCCACTTTTCATATTTAATTTCTTACAGATTTAGCATTATTTGCCTTCCATTTCTGCCTTTTTTCAGCTTTTAGTTTAGAATGGTATTGTTTTACCAGCAACCAAACAACCATAGGCAGATTTTCAATAAGGCTAGGGGAGGCTCAAACCTTCTTGGCACCTTAAAAAAACAAAACAAAACAGCTCCATTTCTGCACTGCTCTGGAACTATTTACAAACTGAAGGCACTGCAGAAACAAAGACTGATAAGAAGGATCTACAGGCTGTAAACTTTAAGATCCTCACCAACTGCTGCAGAATTCATCAACTCTCACAGGTACTATACTGTATGTGTTCTGTGTATAAGGCTGACTTACGAGCTGAAATTAAATAATTTTTTGTTGCCTGGCATCTATAATATCCCTATCACCCTTGCTCAGTCCTAAATTACTGTAACTCTTTCCCCGGAAAAAAAGCCAATTGTGCTTTCATATATTATATGTTGTTATTTCTTTGCACTTTTTTTCTTACTTTTGTCATTGTTTAGTCCAATTCTAGTTAGTTAGAGTAGAACCTTCATGACACTGCATAGCTGGGAAACAAACAACACAATGTTGTGTATCAGTGCCAGTCCAGTGTTATAGTTCGAGGGCCCTAATATCTGCCATCAGAGGGCATCTCACTGCAGGTTTTGTAAATATAGACTGAATTTGACTGTATATAATGTGCCTGGGATGTCAGTACCCAATGCCTTTATCGCTATAAAGCTAAAGCACATATAAGCTAACTGATCACAAACACAAAATGGATGGAGAACCCCTCACAGAAGTGCATGTATGGATATTTTTACATTCTAACCATTTTAGGATGAAAACAGCACTTTTGCACAGTATCCCTGGAAGTCAGTGGGAACCGCAAGAGGTTTATTTTTATGTCAGCAGCGAATCCACTATGGGGCTGATTTACTAACCCACGAATCCGACCCGAATTGGAAAAGTTCCGACTTGAAAACGAACATTTTGCGACTTTTTCGTATGTTTTGCGATTTTTTCGGATTCTGTACGAATTTTTCGTTACCAATACGATTTTTGCGTAAAAACGCGAGTTTTTCGTATCCATTACGAAAGTTGCGTAAAAAGTTGCGCATTTTGCGTAGCGTTAAAACTTACGCGAAAAGTTGCGCATTTTTCGTAGCGTTAAAACTTAACGCTACGAAAAATGCGCAACTTTTCGCGTAAGTTTTAACGCTACGCAAAATGCGCAACTTTTTACGCAACTTTCGTAAAGGATAGGAAAACTCGCGTTTTTACGCAAAAATCGTATTGGTAACGAAAAATTCGTAAAGAATCCGAAAAAATCGCAAAACATACGAAAAAATCGCAAAGTACCGATCATTACGAAAAAAACGCAATCGGACTCCATTCGACCCGTTCGTGGGTAAGTAAATCAGCCCCTAAGTCTCACATTAGCTTTAGGTCAGTCTATGTATGGGCCATCTTTAGCCTCCCCAAACAAAAATGTCACCCATCGCCTATGCGACTATTGCTCAGTGAGGCTACAATTTAATTCATTGTTGCTTTTTATTACTTTCTGTTCAGACCCAATCCTATTCCCTTCCAGTCTTTCATGCAAACCTCTCCCTGGTTTTTAGGGTAAATTGGGCACTAGGGAAATGGCTTACTTAAAAGCATCTGCAAAAAACAAAATAATTCAAATAGCACAAAGAACAGACAAGTTGCAAACTGTCATAGCATATAGCTGTTTACATGATACTAGCAATTTAAAAATGAACTAACTCTGTAGGTTTACTGTTAAGATTTCCACTACCAACATCATCAGCAAGCAATTGGGAACTCTCAGAAAAAGCAAAATATTTATTTACTGGGTGTAGCTTTTATCCTCTTGCCATTAATTTTGTATTGTGAAAATATAGGTTTTGCTTTGGTTTTCATAATAATCTATGGCATGGTATATTTTAACAGGGCATTACATGTGTTTGAGTATTAACTCTGAAGCTATAAATTAATATAAAAAAATAAACAAAAACTAAATTCTTTTATATTCTGAAAAATGATTTTATTGGATTCATTTTAGGTTTTAATTTGTACAGGTATGGGATCTGTTATCCAGAAGGCTTGGACCTAAGGATTTCCAGATTAGGGATTTTTCCTTGATTTAGATCTCCATTCCTTAAAGGCTGCTACAAAAAATGTAAACCATAAATAAACCCAATATGATTGTTTTGCTTTCAATAAAGATTAATGATATCTTAGTTCACTGAATAGAAAGACAACTATTTAAAGGGGAGCTCCGGGATAGGGCAAAAATCCACCAATATCTTATTTCTATTAAAACAAATGTTTTCTCGATAGGGATGCCTTTTTTACTGGTTTCTGTGAAAACAGCCCACAATTCTCTTTCAACAGTTATGCAGAAGTTATTCTCTCTACTGTCTCTGACTTTGAAAGTAGCCGACATCTAAATGTGTTTTAAGTATTAATAACGAAGCTATACATTAAGGGAGTGATTATTAAAAAAAAATGATTCAGAATAATGCTTTATTGTTTTGTTTGAATGAATATTCTATGTGGAAAGTGACATGTATCGGACCGCTTATCCGGAAACCCATTATCCAGAAAGTTCCTAATTACGGAAAGCCCATATCACATAGGCTCCATTTTAATCATATAATTCACATTTTTAAAAATGGTTTCCTTTTTCTCTGTAATAATAAAACAGTACCTTGTACTTAATCCCAACTAAGCTATAATTAATCTTTATTAGAGCCAAAACAATACTATTGGGTTTAAATAATGTTTAAATTATTTTCTTAGTAGACTTAAGGTAGGAGATCCAAATTACAGAAAGCACAGGTCCCGAGCATTCTGGATAATGGGTCCCCTACCTGTATAATGGGAATTGTCTAGAGAATGCTTACAAAAGCTTTCGAAAATGTCCACACATAAATAACTGAATCTCTGAAGACAGGATTTCAGTTTTCTGGCACTTAAAAACTATAAAACTTTCATGAGATTTTTTTAGATTTGGTGGGAAATAGTTTATGTATAACTTAAGTTATTTGCCATGCTTCAGAATTCAGCTGTGTTTCAATTGGGACAATTCTTTTTTAATAGCAGGTTAACAGGATCAGACTGGGGGGCTGCAGGGTCCACTGGGGCTGCCACCGCAGGGGCCCCGCCGACCCCCGCTGTGGCCTCCCGCACCCCTCCCCTGAGCGCACATACAGCAGGGATTGGTTCTGGGTTTTTTCCCGTGCCCCGCCGGCCCAGTCTGACCCTGCAAGTTACAGTTAAATGTAACAGAAAGGCAACAGATTAGCCACATTAATGCAAGCTAGAACGCTATATTTTTAATCTGCAGAAAGCTTTACCATACCTGAATAAAGACCCCTAGAAGCTCTATCTGTTTGCTTAAGATTGCAGCTGCCATTTTAGCTGGGCCTTAGTAGCTTCCATGCTGTAGCTCTAGCCGCTGGTAGCTCAGATCACAGATTCTGATGGTAGGGGGAGCAGGAGAGGGGAGAGAGCTGTGCAGACTTGGACCCCAGGAATGAAGGATTTTTCTAACTAATCCTCAAGTTGTGGGAGGTCACAGAGAAAATCAAAGTTGCAATAAGGTGCTTACACATTTACACCCAGCATTTTTACACAAAGCCAGAGCAGATAATGCTTCATATGGGGTTTGCTGTTGGAATGATTCTAATAATATTTATATATCTCCTCAATGGCATTGACCTGGTGTTATGTGGAAGGTGCACTGACTGACACTGACACAGAAGTGGCAAATTATGCAGTATACATCATGTAAGGCATGGGTTGGCAGGATTTCCCAAAGCAGTAGGTATAGAAAATCAAATTAGCCTGTACTTAGCCAGGAAAACAGATATTAGTTCTGAAAATGGTAAATGTAGTAATGGCCTACCTTTTAAAAAGAAGAAATGCATTTAACCCTTAGTATAATGTAGGTAGTGTATTATCTAGAAGAGTTGCAACTGGTCCTAGTTTTTATTTAGGTTGTGTTACTTGTGTCTCTATAGCATGCCAGGTAGGTGTCAGACACTACCTTTGTCAAGGTCCTACCCTTTATTGCTTACAAACCATGCTAGTAAAGTAAGGCACACCGAGATTAAACACCCAAGGCCACAGGGATCTGGCATGGTAGTTGGCACTGGATTTGAACCAAATACATAACAGTGCCAGACTCTCCAGGTGTAGCTAAAGTAAAGCTGTCATTGTCCAACTTTGATTTGCAGCGAGGTAGCAGAACTTTATATAACCTTGTTTGTAAAAGTCTTCTTGTATATATGTATGTACAGTGACTTAAAAAGTTCAGATTTGGTTGACTGGAATATGTAGTTTAAGGGCTCTTTAACATAAACTTTTGTCAGGTTGCCATATCACTACTTTGTAAAATGGCTGTCTGCTAGTACTTGCAGTGACTATCTGGTCTTGCCACCCAGAGTTGCTATCGACCTGCAACATATGTCCAGTGGGAAGCGTTTGATAGCAGTTTGCTTTAATAGAATACAATACCAATACAAGTGCACATTATTTATAACTCTGTGATTCTGACATCATTGTGACCTGCACTGTCATGTGGCAATTATATGTCTTGAATGACTTATTAATGCTGATATTGCTTGAATTTCTGAAAACGTCTGCTAAGAGAGTAAAAAGACACCATTGTCTTCTTTTTATATTTGTTGTATGTACATTCCATCTGCATTTTTAATAAATCTGGAGCTGAAATGGATTATATGGAGTATTGCTCTATTAATAGTAAGAATATATGTTTATTAACACGATTACAAGTCATGTTAAAGTGTAAAAGAGTGATGGATTTATCTTAGAGTTGCCTTTCTGTGAACTCCAGTGAAAAAGAAGGTGTTAATATTTATTCTTACAGTGTACATTTAGCTAAAATTTCAGCAATGTTACATTCTAGCAGTTATTTATATTATACTATGCAATATATAATATCCAAATATTTGTAGTTTGAAACCTTCTGCATACATGGAAAACTAAGGTTGGAAAAACTGAAGCAACCCCCGCGCCACTACAAGGCTTGGGAGACCCTCGCAAATGCAGCATGCCAAAAGCCTCTCTGCAGGGCCATCTGCCACCCCTACAAGGGCTTTATACGATGGGTTTCTTCCTCTTTTAGGGTGTGATTACAGCAAAAGGTGACTTTACAAAAGTGCAGAGAGTCAATGGAAACAGTATGTATTTTTAAATTAAAATTTTCTTTCTAAAATAAAACGTCACATTATAGAAAACTAATTATATATAAATAAGTTTCAGTGCTTGAAAGTAAACTTATGCACACACCTCTTCTATTAAATGTTGCTTTCCAGTTTGCCAAAGACCACTCTGCAACTACTAAGTTTCGATCTTTTCACACTGGGTCCTAATTGTACCCTCTTAAAATAAAAAAATAAATTGTTTACCTATAAACAGTTCTACCGATATGGCAGCTGGTCAGTGGAATCAGTCTATATATGATCAGTCTGAGAGAACAGAAGCTATATCCTTAGCCCTTATAAACCTATACAATTTATTTGCAAATGCAGTCAAACAAAGTTCAAACGTTCTTACTCTGTATCTCTGTTGTACAAAAGGTGGAACTGTGCATTTAAGTTGGTATGAATTAATGTTTTTCCATATAAAATTGAGAGATGGTCCAGAACACTAACATCAACTGTATTGTGACTTTGCGGTTTGTTTGCCAGACGCAAGATTTGTCTGCAAATGTACTACTATTTATTATCCAGGCATTATTTTATATTTCATTCTTTGGTCCTTCAAAGATAATTTGAGCAATCAAGAGAAAAACATAATGTAATTAGGCCTTGTGGCGTCCTAGATGAGCTGTGTTTCTTTCTCTGTAAACTAATTTTCTCTTTGTTTATGTGGTATCTTGTATCATACAGTCGGCATTCAAACTAAATGGATAGCAATTGTATATTACTAAGCATGCTAACATGACAAAGATATTCCTAAATGGAAAAAGTGACAATTACCGCTTTCCATAAATGCACCATCAAAACTATTTTTAATTTTTATTGCCTGTTTTTCTTTCATTGCATTATTATTGGTGCAGATGTTTCTTTGCAAGAACCATTCTGTGCTTTTGCCTAGAGCCGGTTTTTCTACTGAAGTTAATGTCAAGGCCTGAACTAGGGGTAGGCAGGAGAGGCATATGAGTAGGGTGCAATAGAGGGGGGTACTAAGGCCTTAGTAACATGGCTATGCTGCCATCTGTTACTCTTGCTGTGCAATATTTACTGGGAGTGAATGAGCAATGAGTGGGGTTTGGTGGCAAGTGACTCTCTGTTCATTGCTATGTTTTAAGAAGCGTATTTACCAATTGGTAAAAGTTACTGTGCACCATTTGATAAATATGTTTCTAAAAATCCCATAGGAATGAATAGAAAGTGGATGAATTTTTTTGTGGTGAGCTCTTATGTGACATTTTAATAATCTGCCCTTTAGTGTATATAAACTATTTTTTATGAACTCACATGGTTCTTTCAAAAACCTTGTGGTTCTTAAAGGTAGTATGCCCTCTTTTCAACAGCAGTTGAATAAATTGGGCTTGCACTGAACATACATTTTTCCTGTTGTTTTAATCACATGTTATTTCTTAAGACAAACAAGGAAACTAAATCTGCTCCATGTGTGGTCCTTGGGAGGTAGATAATCATGGTATATGCTTAAGTGGACTTCCATATGCACAGTATAGGTAAGCCTGTTCTGTCTGTAACTGTTCTAGAACCACAAGATGAGAAAGGTACTCAATATAGTCCAGGATTTTCTGATCAGCACATGGTTCTATATTCTTCACAGGATTCCCTCTGTTTAGAATTAGGATGAACACAGTTTTAAAACTCTGTTTAGAATTAGGATGAACACAGGAAAATGTAAATATCAAAGCTGTCACCTGAAAATATTGGCCCATATTTACATGGGATAGTTCTAGAAGTGATGTAATAAATGTTATGCACTGTTAATATCTAAGATCAGCTCTTAAGTTCACAAAAGGCTTCTCTGGGACACATCGGACAGCAACATATGAATGCTTATACCCTAACCCAACCAAAGCCTGCACCTCCAGTGGGGGAAATACTTTTCCTATAATAGGTGCACTTTAAATGTCAAACTTGTAATAAAATATTAAATGGAAATTATGTGATAATACTTTTAGATTGCAAGAACTTTTGGGCAGGGTCCTCTTGTATCAGTTATGGTTATTGTTCTTTTTCTTATATTTAATTTGCATGTTCATTGTATATACCCATTTAGTATAAAGTGCAGTTTGGATTATGCATTTAAAAAAAAATAAAAATTGTTAAATAATGACAATAATTATTATGTATTCTATACACTGGCCTGGTTGTTAGTGCCTTTCAGAGGTGGGCCAAGTCAGCTGGGCACCCTAGATGACCTGTCCGGCCACCTTCCCCCACCCCTTCCCCCTCTCCCACCCCCATGCACGCACCACATACAGTACACGCGGGGATGCCATAGAGGGGGGATCCGTCAAATCAGCTGTGGGGGTAAGAGATCCCAGACTAGGGGTTGGCAACAGAGGTACCTGCCTATACCTATACCTGTGCTATTCTGAAACATATTGCAATTGGTCTTCATATTTTATTATTTGTGGTTTTTAAATTATTTAGCTTTATATTCAGCAACTCTCTAGTTTGGAATTTTAGCAGCTATATGGTTTCTAGAGTGTAAATTACCCTAGCAACCAGGCAGTGGTTCAAATGAGAAACTGGAATATGAATATGAGAGGGCCTGAATAGAAAGATAAGTAATAAAAAGTAACAATAATAACAACATGTTAGCCTTAAGGAGCAATCGTTTTTTGGCTGGAAAGGGTCAAAAGAGGAAAGCAAATAAAATAAAATGATAAAAAAAAACAAAAAAAACTAAAGACCAACTGACAAGTTGTGAAAACTGACCATTCTATAATATACTAAAGTTAACCACCATTTAACAAAAGACTAATCAAGGAAATCTAAGGCTTCAGCTGAGAGTATAATTAAAAGCATAGTCTTCTCACCAGGGATAATTGACAAAAGTAAAGTTTGCATACAATTAGAAGAACAGAATAGAATATTTTTTATTTAAATTTTTGTTTATTTTGGGAAATGGGAATTCTCCCATTTGTGTGTGTTAAAAAGTCAAAAGGTTTCATATTCAGTTAGAAAATATGCTTTGAATACAAATAGACTAGTACTTATTTAACTCCTCAGATGTTCCAGCTAGTTAAGAATTAAAAGACATCCCTGAAAAGGAGGATAATTATCAATCCAAACCACAGTGACCAAATGCCCAAGGTAGGAACCTAATTATAACATAACCTGTTTGAAGTCATTAATAACCTGAAACTGAAAACACTTGGTTTAGATATTAAGTGAAGTTTAACATCAAAGAGTGCTAATTAAAATGTTTTTGCTGTTGAGCATGTTTTTATATGTTAGAATAGGTTGTCAGCAACCTAAATGTTATAAATGACTTGACCCGGTGCAGGTGAAGGAAATAAAAGTCGTTTTTGGCCAACTCTCTAATTTAGAGGTCTTCTGGGGAAGCTTTAATGTAAATGGCCTGTGTCCAGATTCCTGCTCCCTTATTTCTGAAGTACAAGCACAGTTATTGTACAAATCAGTGATGCAGGATTAGTCACTACCTCGGCATGAACGGCTCAGCAAGTAATGAAAATGTCTGTATTTTAAAAATAGCTTTTCATCTTAAATAGGGTAGAAAGTTTCTTTCTTTTTTTCTGTGCAGATTAATGTAAACTCACGAGTGATGCAAATCAGACACGCAAAGTACAAACAGTTCAGAATCTGTGTAATTTTGGAAAAATGTTTTGCTCTCAAATATGATTTGTACATAAATATGGGATGTTTACAAATTACAGCAGTATTGCATAGCTTAAATGAACTTACCTTATTTCTGGTATTTGCTCTTGTGTGTACTAGTGTATTTTAATGGAGTATTATACCACGGCCAGGACCTAAGTGAAAATGAGGAGAATCTCAATATGTTACTGAAAAGAGAAGGAAAGTCACAATCACTGAGGGTGCCAAATGTAAGTACCCAATAGTGCTTATATTCACTTAAACGATACCTTGGGCCAGTGCTTCTGTTAGCAGAAAACTGCACCAACCTGGGGTTCTTCCAGTGCACACCACAGAGTGATCCTCTCTCTGCTTCTTCTTTTTTCGCTACCCCGGGGCCAACACATGCACAGTAGAGTGAAAAAACACGTGCTACTGCGTATGCACAGGAAGGAAAGAACAAGCTGGAAGAAGATTGCTCTGTGGTGCTCACTGGAAGAAGCACTGGTTCTTCCAGTGAGCACCACAGAGCAGTCATATTCCTGCTTCTTCTTATCAGGTATCAGCCAGGAACAAGATGATTTCAACATAGTGGAAACAAGTTTATAGCTGCTGGACACAACTGGGCACTACTACTTGTCGGTGACCAATGTCCTGAAAATACTTTCCTTTAAGCAACAAAGGGTTTACTGAATGCAAAAAAACTTATAATAATGACACATGTCATATAGGGGAAGGGTATTGTCAGGAGATTTGCAGCCTGAGGGTAGTTCAGATAAGACATTGGTTGATCAAACTACTCACGTTCCAGTTTATTGTTTCTGCGCACAAAACAATACAAACTTTGGTTTGTGTCAAAGGAAATCATAATTAGTTGGAAAAATCTTGATTAATTATTAATCCAACCAAAGTGATGAGAAATGAAAGCAGGTAAGCAAGTGTATTTAACAGGAAAGTTTTACACAGAGTTATGATTATACATATTTAGTCTTCATAAGGGTTTGGACATCGGAGAGCTGATCCTGTTTTACAGTTGGGAGGGGGAGGTATTTCCTTTTTCCAGATCAAAGTATTTTCCTTGTAGTTCAATAGCCAGCAGTTTCAGGGTTCTCTTGTCTATAAAAATGAAAGTCACTTTGTATATGCTTGACCCTAGAGCTCATGTATAAACACTGGGCAAATTTGCATCTGGGCAGTAACACATAGCAACCAGTTAGTGATTAGCATAGTTTATAAATAACCCCCTGTGTGAGGACAATTTATAGGAGTAAAAGATAGGTGCAGGGTAGTTAGTAGATTAGCCAGAGTCTCCAGCAAGGAGACCAGAACAGTTAGTACCCTGAAACAAATAGGAACGCAAGCAGTTTAGAAACAGGAGATTCCTGGATTCGCTAGTGATGCAGACTAGTTCACTGATCTGTAAGTACTACCTCTGTAGTCGGCCATACCTGTGTAAATTCATTAAGCAAATTATGTTGTCTGAAGTGTTTGCAAAGTGATTAATTCTTGTACCATCTGAACAGTACTGCCTAAGACATCATGTAACATCCAGCAACTAAAGAGTTTATTTTATGCTTCAAGAACTGCTGGTGCACATATATATTTCATTGTGGTTAACATCTCCTCCACCAATTGAACACAGGCCCATCTCAGAGAAGGAGTCGCCTATAACGCACTCTAGCTGGAGTTGCAGCTGGCGGAGTCCAACATTGGTAAGAAAAAGAAGGTATTGTACTAGGTAGAGAGTAGACCATTGTGCAAAGGAGTGTTACACATGGAATAAAGCATTGTAACATTGCGAAAAGTCTAAAAAAAGACCTTGTGTTTCCCAACAAAATAAAGTAAATTGGATTTGCCAAGCCCCTAGTCTGAGGGACAGGAATGCTATTATGTGCACAGTCAATCATCTCTAGAACACACAAATTGATGTTAATTTTCCCACAAATGTGATTTTTTGATGGTTGCTTAAGAGTATGTAACTGTATATGTGGAAATACAATTAGCCATTAAGATGATTCAAATATAAATCAGCCTTAACAATGTTTTGATTTATGTAAACACTCACTGTTAACTGTTTCTATTGATCCAAGTGTTGATTATATAGATTCATTTTCATTTTGAAGTACGGCTCTGTAGGAATCATGTTACTCTGTCCAATGCAAGCGTAAAGATTTAATTGCAAGTTGGGAATAATACACTAATGGAAAAAAAAACAAACATATATATATTTCTCAAAAAACGACCAGCAACACTAGGATTTTGCAAAAATCAGACAAGTGCTTTGAGAAACGTCTTATATATAATCTTGTATATATAATCTATTATGGTTTACACCAGAAGACTGTTGAAACTTAAAGATGAGCACTTGTACACTGTGTAATTGAGCTCCAGGGCTTCTTAAATAAACAGTGACAACATGGCAAATACAGTGCCACAACAGCCTCATCATTTGCCAGGGCATACTCAAATGTATTACTGGTGATCACTTTTACCTATCTGGGTCCTCAAGTTGGGCATATTACCCCTACTTCAACTCAATGGTGGAGCTTAAGCTTCACAGCAATTTTAGAATTACTAACTTGTGCTCCTAAAACACATCCAATTTGAATCAAGCATTGAATAATCCTTAATCATTGAGCTTTATCAATCAAACAGATCTTAGAAAAAAATCTTCTAAAAAAAAAAAAAAAAATTCACACTACAGTGAAACCTACATTTTATATACCCTCATTTCAAGTTTTCCCTTATTTTACACTGTTTTTGTGCCCCACCAATATATAATACATAATGTATTTCCCTGTTTTACATTTTCCTGGATTTTACACCATTTTTTTCTGATCCCCAGAAAAACACAAAAATGGGGCTTCTACTTTTTTTGTTTAAATTCAAGCTTTTAAATTTTTATTTTTTTTTCAGACTCATTGAAAAGGAATGGTTGTGCTTAGTGCTGCTAAGTCCTTCCTGTCTTCCGTTCCAAATCAGGCGCTGCTCTGTCTATTGCCACAAAGGAACACTCAAATACCTAAGACCAGAATGACAGACAGACTTTGAAAACATTTAGTGCAATTGCTTCTGATTTGAGGCAAAAAGCATGCACAGTTGTGTCCATATTAGTGAATTGGAGACACAACCATGTTAGGCGTCAAGGGAATCAATAGTTTGAGTGGGAAGATACATGGTAGCTGCACTCAAAATTGTACTTTTTTCCACTGTGTCTTGGTAAGTGAATGCGTCCTATGGTTTTGGATAAAATGATTCTAATTTTAATCTATTAACTATTGTTGAACTCCATGATGCACTCTGGTACCGCCATTAGAATTTAGAAGTCCTGTGATATTAAACAGATACAATATAAATTACACATATACACATACATACACAGATACAGATAAAATTATTCACAGTATATGTGCAATGGAATTCTCAGTTTACCTAGGAAAGCACATTGAAATTCATTTTATTACTATGCACATCTGCATAAGTGCTTATGGGACATTATGGTTTTGTTACAGATTTAGCTATTTAGGAAGATCATGTTATGCTGATTTACACTTGCGTTTTTTAATGTAGTTAATCTACAGGTGCTAGAGATGAGCAGAGTCTCAGCCAGGATGTAGCAAGCAAGTATTGCACTAAAATAACAGCCTGGATTTTTATTACATGCTTGCAGCATAGTTCAGTGTTTGGTGTTAGCCAGAAAATTCTGATTTCCTGTTGCAAGATGTCTGCCAAGATCAGATATTCTGTAGGATCAAACATGATGTAAAAATATGACAGCTTCCTAAATCATATTATCCCCATTACTGGGGGCAAAACTATCCTTCATTTAATGCTTACATGATTTTTAGCAGGCTTAAGGTGTGGTGCTCCAAGTTATGGAAAGACCCCTTATCTGGAAAACCCCATGTCTGAGCATTCTGGGTAACAAGTCCCATACCTGTTTCCCCTTGTTTTAAATAATTAGGTTTAAATATTAAATAAACCCAATAGGATTGTTTAGCCTCCAGTATAGATTCATGCAGCTAAGTTGCCTTCAACTACAATCTACAGTTTTATTATTGCAGAGAAAAAGGAAATCTGTTTTCAAATTCTGAATTATTTGATTATAATGGATTCTCTGGGAAATGGCCTTCCCATAATTTTGAGCTTTCTGGATAACAGAAACCATACCTGTACTGGTACTTTAAAGGGAGTTTGGAAGCAGCACCTGCCTTTATATTGCCTCACTCAGTGGGTGCACAAGAGCAAACTATCAGCTCCCATGGCGTAATGCAGTTCTTAGCAGATAGGGTTATCACTCAAGCCCAATGAATATCTACATGAGCAATGGATAAGGTATTATTTGCAAAGGCATTATTTCAGGTCCATATGTGGGCAGTGAAGTAGACTACAGCCAGCAACCACTGTGTATGGGAACCTTCTCTTGCACTAAATTATTATCAATTGCTGCTTATTTGCTATTGGTTACTGCACATGAACACTTGTGCACTTGTGTGCTTTCATCAGTCCAAGGTTTGTTTAAAAAAAAAAACATACTGAGTTTTGATCTCAGAATAATATTTTGTGTTATCAGCTTCTGCAGCCCCCTTCCTATTAGGGTCCTTTTTATCAGTGTTTTTTGTCTTTACATATGTCTATTTAGTATATTGTTTTTATATTTTCATAGCATCCCAGTTAAATCTCCTGGAGCACTGAATATCATGCTCTATTCTGTCTGTTATGAAAGAGGCATTTGTATGTGTGTTATTTTGCACCCCGGCAAATACTGAGTTAATAGGATCCAAATGCACGATGGAAAGGTGCTCAGACCAAGACTCGACAAAACAAGGGAACAGAACTATTTCATGATGGGAAGGATTCTATTTCCAGCCCTGGATGACGTTCACACCTTGTATGGCTGAAAACATCTTGCTCTTTCAGTGGCTCATTTCACTTGGTAAACAACCATTAAAATTCAGAGCAGATACACAAGGCTGGCAGTGAAATCCTCCCCAAATCAGAGGGACTCCACTCCTATCTGCCGGCATTTAATGATACTACTCCTAACAGTGTGTTTTAAGTACATCCAGATATGATAAAATACATATTTAGCAAATATCTTGTGATTTCATGTGAAAAGGTTCCGTTCTGACCTTCTCCAGCTGTTGCCATGGTTACAATAAGCGCCTCACTTTAAATATGCCTTTTCTTTTGGGCAATTAAAGCTAAACCTTTCTGGTACAGACAGTAATAATAAAAAATAAAAAAAAGATAGAAATCTTTTTTCATATGTTTTTGTTAAATTTTTTTTACAACAACGTGACTAATTACTCGTAATTAAATCACATTGTTTATAGCAGATTTGGTAGTATAGGAGAAATTGCAACAATAACCTCTGGGTGCCAGCAAAGAGCATAAGATGATTTCATAGTGCACAGATTACATTTGCAGATGCTGCAGGATTTATATTTACTATGTCTTTGGATAGACTGAGAAGACATTTATCATTATATATTTATGTTGGAAAATCATTTAAATGATACTTTTTAAGAATGTGCTTGGAACTATATATGGTAATATTATATATATATATATATATATATATATATATATATATATATATATATTTAAAAAGACTGTGTTAGAAGATTTTTTAAGGGGGATCCAAATGTAGATCCATGTGCCTTTGGCGTCTGTTTAATTTGCTTTTAATGTACATATGCTAGATAGTGTAAACATTTAAAAATGTTTACTTTTTCTTTATCATGTTGTGTTTGCGTGCAAGATGATCCAAGTGCGCTGTATAGCAGAGTGATTCTTAACCTATAGATCAGGCCCCAAAACTGGATCTCTGTGCTAAGTTGGTCCTCATAATCCCTTTTAATACGGTGCCAGATAAAGGGTCTTTCTGTAATTTGTTAATAATAATTTAGACGTTATATAAACCCAATAGGATTGTTTTGCCACCGACAAGGTACCGTTTTATTATTACAGAGAAAAAGTAAATATGTTTTTAAAATTGTGTTAGCTTAAAATGGAGTCTACAGGAAATAGCCTTCACAAAATTCATTGATTCTGGATAACAGGTTTCCAGGTTATGGATCCCATACCTGTATTCATTTGATGCCAAATCTCAGAGAACTGTAGATTTTATGTCCCTGCTGTAAAATATTTAGTTGACATAAGGAACTGAATAATACAGGTATAGGAATTTCTATCCAGAATGCTTGGGGCCTGGGGTTTTCCAGATAAGGAATAAAATCTACTAAAAAAAAGTTTAAATATAAATTAAACCTCAACCTTCAATAAGGATTCATTATATCTTAGTTATTATGAAATTATATTTAAAAAATTGAGTTATTTGATTAAAATGAAGTCTATGGGAAATGGCTTCCATAATTTGGAGCTTTTTGGATAACGGATTTCATAACAGATCCCATTCCTGTAGTAAATAGAATACACCAGCAATGGTGGGTAATAAAAAGGAGGGGCAACTGTATGATTTAGCTTTTGCGGGAGATCCGTTAGGATCTAAATGTTAAATGTTTATTACTATATTGTCATGGAGCAGTGCACTGCAAAGAGGTCCTACTTATGAGGTTTAGGTGCTTTTCTCTTCCTGGAAAAAAAAAACATTTAAAATGATCATTGAAGAATATGACCAAGGGCAAAATGAAAGAAGATGATACAATAAGTAAGCCATAATCTGCAATGATATATACAGATATGGGACCTTTTATCCAGAATGCTCAGGACCTGGGGTTTTCTGTAATTTGGATCAGCAAATTACTAAAAAATCATATAAGCATTAAATAAACCCAACAGGATTGTTTGCCTCCAATAATGATGAATTATATCTTAGTTGGGATCAAGATACTGTTTTATTGAAAACCTGAATTATATGATTATAATAGAGTCTGTGTGAAAAGGTCTTCCCTTAATTTGCAGGTTTTGGGATAACTAGTCCTATACCTGTACTAGGCATGATAATTCTCATTATTGTATAACTACAATGGATCCTAACAAAAAGAATTATTTTTTTGTGAAAAAAAAGAATAAAAAATAGCAATTTCTCTATATGTATTTATATATTTTTACATTCTCTATATGCACTCATTTTCTCTATATCTATATTAATTTCTAAATATTTAAATTCCTAAATATTAAATAGCTGTTAAAATGACAACCGATTCCGGGCTGTGCTGAGAAAAGTTCTGCACACAGGAAGCAAGTAACATAAGGTCTGGGAAACTTTGCCATAGTCAACAACAATGTGTGTTCCCGCACAAATAGTGCACTCCACTAGCGAACACTTTGGATCAGATTTATTTTTAAAGTCTCCCTGCATTTATAAAAAGAAACACGCACGCAGAAGTGAGTCAGATTTAGCTGCATTTCTTTCATCGGTTGTCATGCTCACAGCTAGCGACGTGAGAAGCCACCCCAGCAACGGCTGAGCTGATTGTTGGAAGACTATCATTTCTGAGCAGATTTGCGTAAGAGGAGGAATAGAGTAAGTGGAGATCTAGGGAGAGTGAGGGAGGGCAAGGGAACAAGGCAGGGACAGATGTTGCTGGCCAAGAGCAGACATTAATGTGCTACACACCAAGATTCATGTGCGCTCCGATATTTGTTATGTTTAGCTCTTTGGCCCCGAGGAAGACTTCACCGCAGTCACTAAACATCCCCTGTGATAACACTTCACTGTTCTAGCACACTGAGAAATGTGTTATAGATGAAGCCATGCTTTAGGAGAAATGCAGAATGGATGTTAAGAATTTGAATGCCAGAAATATGTTTTTCATTAAAACTTTTGGTTTTGGTTTTGGTGTTTTCCATGTTTAAAGGAGCTTCCTTTGGGCCTCGATTTTGCAATATACACAGTTGAAAGCAAAGGTTTAGGCACCTCTGGGAAAATTACATATTTAGTTAATTTTGTAAGTGAAAAGTGCAAAGCAACTACTGCAGGGATCTCAATGCTGATTCTGGGGCCCTGATGCCGCCCCACTCCAAGCTTACATCTTTAGTGTTGGAGTGGGTCCGGGCGGGCTGTTATTGGGCTCTCTGCACTAGAAGAGCAGAATTTCTGCTTAAAAGAAGGGAAATTTGGCCCTTAACGTTACCAGAGGTGACTTTTTGCTGCCCCTCGCCACATTAGGCAACATCCTCACAGCAGGAGCGCCCCGGATCTGTGTTAATGCACAGATACATTCTAATTCACAAACTTTAAAACATAAGAACAAAGAAAATAGTAACCATTGCAAGTGCAAAGGTTGGATAACCTAGTAAGTCAGTATTTAGTGACACCCCTCTGGCACAGATCTCAGCTTGCAAACACCTTTTGTATGTAGCTAATAGTCTTTCAGTTTATGGTTGTTGAGTCTGGGGTGTCAGATTCTTTATTAAGTTCTGCATTTGTCAACAGGTGACAACTCCTAATGACTATTAAGGCCTAATGTGGTAATTAAGGTCATAGGGGCAAGGACCTTGCAAAAACAGGCAAGTTGAGAGGTGTACAAACACCCTTAAGTGCAAGGTTTACTAATATCAACCTTGAAAGTGCACACTTGACATTTATATTAATGCCAGTTATAATGTTAATTAACTTAATATCTTTATTAAGCATTACTTAGTCTTGCTCCTTCTGCCTTTTAACCCAGGGGTCCTAGGTTTCATTCCAACCAGGGCAGTATATTTAATGAATATGTTTGTGTGGGTTTCTTCTTGGTGCACTGCTTTCCCCCCACACGCCAAGCACATTTAGGAAAGTTAAATGACTCCTGAGGAAAAAAGAAAACCTTTGTGGAATGACCTTAGAGGTAGCATGTAGCATGTAAGGTTTATATGAGGGGGATTTCTGCAAAGAGGCCTTAAAGACACTCAAATGCAAGGTTTACCAAGGTCGAAAGTACTCACAACCTTTAAATTAGTGCCAGTTATAAATTCAGTTAAGCATCACATGGAGGCATATTTACTAAACTCAAAATATAGGGACCCATAGGGTTAACATGTCCCTATGGCTTTAAACCCTACAACTTCTTAAGTTTATGCTGTTACTGGGCAAAGACCCATGTATATAGTTTATCCTTTGCACTTGTGCCTTATTGGTTTACGGTTGACTCCACCCTTTGCACCCCAATATAGTGTTTAACAAAGGGGTGGGGCTGCCTCCCCTTTCAGGTGGAAGATTCACTGAGCCTGGGATCAACAGGGCCCCAGTAAAGCCATTTCTACCCTAGAGTATCTATCTGCACTCTAGAGAAGTCGGGGTTATATAGTTATATTCTGTCAAGCACTTTTTAGGAAAGTGAGATAGTTAGGCGAAGGAAGCAAGAGCAGCTTTTGGCTCCACCAAGGAAAGTAGCTGGAAGTACCATTCCATACAGGCACTGCTGCCTCAGCATAGGGCCACGATTAAGATACAGGATACAGGCTAGTACCTTAACCCTGATCCATAGTCAGCTGTAGGACTCCTAAAGCTAGTGGTATTCAACTGGAGCACTGAGGTATTAATCCAGACTGCTTCCATAGTTGTGCCGAGCTGACCAGGTGCTTTACCCTGCTCAGTCTCACAGAGAGGTGGGATAAACTGGTGGCATTCTTTCTCTTGTTGTCCTCAGATTCAATGTGAATCAGCAGGACTGAGGAGCAAGCAAAAGGCATGGACATGGCCCCTCAGTTTTCCCTATGATCTGCCAATTGGCTCTTAAAGAACAAGAGCCACAGTTGCGCTAGGTCCCCTATCAGATTTGGAAAAAAAAACTGATTTAGGGTTCCTGAGATTTGGGCTAATATATAGATGCTATATGGCTTCATAATAGTGGGTGTGCTTCCTTATATGGTACCATGCATATGGGTAATGGCAATGAATAGATTTTGTGGACCCTTTTAGTGAGGGTTCTCATGCAATTCTTACCGTAAGGAATTAGAAAAAGGATAAGTATACACATGTATATGGAAAACTCACATCTTGAAATATACTGTTGAGAGTCAATAGCTTTTATTGGTTTATGTCTTTTTGGGTATTTATTGCTTAGGGCAGTTTGCAAAAAAAGATATTTAGATAGGCCTAATAGTGAATGATTAAATAAATTATTGCTGATATTTATCAAACATATATCCACTGTAAATGCTAGCATTACTGTACACAAAACATTCTACTCTCGGATTTAAGCATGCATTTGGTACATATATATGTTACTGTAAAAAAGCTAACAATCCTCAGCAGATATGTTTGTGTGCTCAAGATAAGAAAGACATCAGACTAATCCAAAATGATGGGGGTTGGAAGCTTTGCAATAAATGTAGGATGTTTTGATCCTGAATATTGAGTTTGCATCCATTTACTGTTGTTATATAGCCATTTTGTGATCCTGCAGCCTCATTTTGAAAGGAGAGTGCAGCTATATTACTTTATTGATATGTCACTTATTATAATAATAGTTCTACCTTAAGTGGCCAGAAGTGGCTGTGTTGTATAGCTGCTCTGAAGGAAATGAAATGAAAGAGCTCTAGACTACAACTAAACCAGCCCTGAAACGAAAATGTACATTGAGGCTATGGCATACCTTTCTACCAGGCCTGCCACATTTGAGTAGGTTATGATAAACCAAAAAAAAAGAAAAAAAAGAACCGGGTACAGAAAGCAGTGCCTGGGGGATAAACCAGAGCTTTTAGCTTTACAGAGTGAGCAGAACTGTCATAAATGAACTGGTATTGCATTGCAGACTGAGTCTCTGAGGTAACGGCATGCTGCGCTTAGTCTGCATCTCTTCCATTTTCTGTGAATGTAAGGACAGCATGTCTGATTTTTTTATGCAGAGTTACCAGTTTTATTGTTTTGTGTGTTAATAATAATATTTTCTTTGCAAAAAAAGCATATGTCCTTACCAGACCTATAGGGAGTGGAGCCATTTCCCCGAGAGCTTACCAAGATTCCAGTCTCTCCAAACATCTCATTATAATGATTCTAATTGTTATCTTTTATTTATACAGCTTATTGGAGAGAAATCATGCTTGCCCATGGCCCTGCAGCAAAGTACTGCACATATAGCACTATTCAGCAGCAGCAGCAGCAGCAGCAGCCAATAGTGGTATACTCAAAGAGCAGTGTACTCTGCTTTAATTGAGAGCTGAGGAGATGTAAGAGTTAATGATTTTTTTTGCAGGAGTGGCCCGGCACACTCTGGGTTTGCCCTCCCCTCTTGCACTAACATGTACTCTGGTGAACATTTGCAGTGGGCATAACTTTGCTGATTAGACCAGCTATGGAGAAGTTATATAGAGAAAGCTTCCTCTATAGTTATGCTACTGATTACCAGTCTGGACCTGGGCAGCAGTGCCAGCGGATTTGTTCAGCCGCCACAGTCTAAGAACTGTCACAATTGCATCTGAAATTAGTGCAATTTTTGTAGCTGGCAACTGATTCCATGCAAGCAACTTTATTGGTACATGATAAAACTGTGAGTGTGTTATGAAGCTGTGATAGGGACCTTAGATTGCAAGCTCCACTGGAGCAGGGACTAATATGAACAATCCCTGTCAAAGGCGTTGTAACGCAAATAAAGAATACAATAAGACTGAGTTAAGATATTTAACCTACACATTCAGTGGCTATAACAAATCAACATTAACAAACTCTACCCATGGAACAACACTTTTAACATATGCTCCCTTATCGGGTCCTTTGCACAACAGATTTGTAAACAGATTGCTGTATACAGAAAATAACACACTGCATAAAGAAGTACAGATCTCTGGGAAATTTACAATGCAAGTTGTGGAAAAGGCATGCATTATGACTTATTTTAGTAATGTTCATCATTTATTATTGACCCCCATACATTATATTTAAAAATGTATTAAAGCTTGGGACTGTCTGACGTTTCCCCACAGACTCGCGGGTAGCTAACTTACTTACATAGCTGTATTTCAGTGGTTTGCTGGTATTGAATATAAATTTAAAGTTGAAAAAAGTTGCATATAATGGTCAAGATGCTTTTAAATTTTCTGTAGTAGTGTGGTGGAAACTAACAGCTGTCAGAGTTGGAAGAGGTAGATGTAAAGGTTTGTCCATCCAAGAGTGTCTCTTCTCTAGTGTAACCATTCCTAACTTGGCCAGTCTTTCTTTGTAATTGAGACTTTCCATACCCTTTACCAGCTTAGTTGCCCTATTTTTGGACTCTCTCTTATTCAATAATATTCCATTTGAGCAATTAAGACCAAAAGTGCACAGCATATTCTACATGGGTCCTTACCAGCACTTTGTAAAGTGGAAGAATGACCTAGGGTTGGAATGGGCCAGCGGGACACCGGGAAAAAACCCAGTGGGCCCTGCCATCCCAGACCCACCTGTTGCTGATGTTCTGCAGCAGCCCTTCCTCCCCCAATCACACAGAACAAAGTTTAAGGTACGGGCACAGGAGGAAGGACAAGGCTGGTCTTGGATGAGCAGGTGGAGGCCACTAGAGTAGCAGCCTACAGTGGTCCTCGCGCACCCTAGTGCGCCACTGCCTAACCCTAAGGGCGAACTTGTGATTTTGTTTAAAGGAGAAGGAAAGGCAAAGTCCTTAAGAAGGATATTAATGAGCTGGAGAGAGTGCAACTAAACTGGTAAAGGGGATGGAAGATTTAAGCTATGAGGTTAGACTGTCAGGGTTGGGGTTGTTTTCTCTGGAAAAAAGGCACTTGGAGGGGACATGATTACTCTGTACAAGTACATTAGAGGGGATTATAGGCAGATGGGGGATGTTCTTTTTTCCCATAAAAACAATCAACGCACCAGAGGTCACCCCTTTAGATTAGAGGAACTGAGCTTCCATTTGAAGCAGCATAGGTGGTTTTTCACGGTGAGGGCAGTGAGGTTATGGAATGCCCTTCCTTGTGATGTGGTAATGGCAGATTCTGTTAATGCCTTTAAGAGGGGCCTGGATGAGTTCTTGAAGAATCAGAATATCCAAGGCTATTGTGATACTAATATCTACAGTTAGTATTACTGGTTGTATATATAGTTTATGTATGTGAGTGTATAGATTGGTAAGTATAGTTTGTGTGTGCTGGGTTTACTTGGATGGGTTGAACTTGATGGACTCTGGTCTTTTTTCAACCCAATGTAACTATGTAACTTGGGGGTGCCAAAATGTTAGGCACCCCCAAGTGACTTGAATCGCCTACCTTGCACCCCGGGCTGGTGCCCCTGTTGGGAGAGAACAGCACCAGTCCGGGGTAGCTGCAGCGCTTCCTCCTTCCTGATTCACTCATGCACGCATGCGCAGTAGAGTTAAAAGCCAACTGTAACAGAGAAGTCGGCTTTTCACTCTGCTGCGCATGGGCCGACTGCTGGCATTTGCCGGAAAAGGAAGCAGGAAGGAGGAAGCGGCGATTTAAGTCACTTGGCGGTACCTAACATTTTGGCACCCCCAAGTGACTTTGCCTTTCATTCTCCTTTAAAACTGTATAACTCAATGTACTGCCTCCAGCCCAGGAAGATACTACAAAAGACAGTAGTGGCGAATAAGGGACCAGAATGCCTGTCTGTGTCAATTCATATAAAAGTATAAGGTACTGACTATTACAGAGTGAAGTGCTGTTTCTTTAGACAACATTATGGGGGAAATGGCATTGCTTGTTGTGGAACCTTTATAGCTGCTTTTCAAATAACACATTGTATACCAGAATACAATATTCATTGAAATCATTATACCATGGAATTAATTAAAATTAGTAGTCATAGGAAGAACCATAATATTAAGACAAGGATTGTAAGACCTCTAATAAGCTGTTTTGTATGTAGCAGTGGGTTTGTTTTTTATCCTGTCATTTAACTGAATATACTTTTTGCCTATTGTTTTAAAACTAATCAATGGTTTCTATTAACAAGAAAGTTACTAAACAAGTTACTAAACAAGAATATGAAGCCTGTTTCACTTTAGTATTTCCTTTGGACTGGGATACTGGGAAAAATTAAGTTGGGCCTTAGCCCTTCTGGTCCCCCAACCCTGATTCGCTCTGTGCCCGAAATTATTGTCACTCCCTTCCGACCTCCTCCTAATCACATGAAGTTGTATAAAGTTCGTGCTGGGGGGAGGGGGGCAGGTTGTGGTAAATGCTCATGACTGGGATGGGGGTCCCTGAAGTGATAGCCCTGGTGGGCTTCAGAAACCCCAGTCCAACACTGGGATGACCCCCTCTTCTTGCAGACCAATGCCCCTTTTAATACAGCTCAAAACCTTGTTTGCCCTTTCAGCTTCTGACTAGTATTGTTTGCCACACACAAGTTTATTATCTAAAAGGGCTCCAAGGTCCTTTTCTATTATGAATTTGCCTAGTGCAGTTCTATTAAGGGTATAAATGACTCATTCCGGGTGCATGACCTTACATGTATCACCATTATCAGCCACTTAGCAGCCCAGAGTGCCAATTTATAAAGAACCTGTTGCAATGGAGCCACATCCTGGATTGAATCAATTGGGCTGCATAGTTTGGTGCCCTCCACAAAGTTGTTAATCAACAGATTAAATAAAAGTAAACACAATACTTATCCCAGTGGCACCATGCCAATAACTCTAATTAGTGAATGTATGATTAACAACCACCCTTTATACACAATCCCTTAGCCAGTTTCCTATCCATGTGCAAAAATAACAAACTAGTTTGAAAAGCAGTTGTTTTTGCTGCACTGTTACAAATGCTTTGGTGAAATCCAAACAGAACATACAGCACCCCAACTGTCCAGCTTCTTACAAAGCTCATCATAAAAAGCAATTAATTTTGTTCTGTCCTTCATAAAGCCATTCTTCAGAACATAATTTTGAATGTGTTTGTTGGATGTGTCAAACTTACTGGTCTATAATTGCCAGGCTGAGATCATAATCCTTTTTCAGATTGTGGAATGACATCAGCTTTCCTGCAATCCGTAGGTACCATGCCAGGTAAAAGGAATACTTTGCTTATATTCTTTAAAAGAAGGTAGTTTTTAAATGCTTTCCCTTTTTTTTCCTATTAAAGGGGTTGTTGAGTTAACTTTTAGTATAACGTACAGTTTAATATTTTGACACAATTTGCAATTGTATTTTTTTTTATTTCCCTTTTTGTTCAGCAGGTTTTCAGTTTGAAGTTTCAGCAGCTATCTGGTTGCTAGAGTCCAAATTGGACATTTTAAATTACCCAACCAGGGAGTGGTTTGAATGAGAGACTGGTATATAAATAGGAGAGGATCTGAACAGAAAAATAAGTTATAAAAAATTACAATAACAATAAAACTGTAGCTTCACTGAGCAATAGTTTTTTGCTGCTGGGGTCAGTGACCCCTATTTGAAAGTTGGAAAGAGTCAGAAGAAAGCAAATAATTTAAAATCTATTAGAAATAGATAATGACCAATTAAAAAATTGATTAGAATTGGCCATTTTATAACATACTAAAAGTTAACTCAAAGGTGAACCACCCCTTTAATGTCCATACTTCTGAATTAAGTCACATTAGGTGTTCCTTAATAATCTTACATTTAATTCCTAAGGGAAAATGTTGAGAACATAAATAATTTAATATAATTTGAGGACAACCATTTCAGTGGAAAACCTAACATCCCAATTTATGTGCTCAAGTGCTGATCTAACATTCTAAAATTTGCTTTCCTGAAATTTAGAGTATGGTCTCTTTTTCCCATGGGTTCCTCCACTTGCACATTTGCTATAGGTTTTGGTTTGATAGAGATCACTTGATCCAGCATAGCATGACGGTTAACTCCTCAACAACTCCTCCTCATAAAATCCTTGTGCAATATAACTGTCCTGGCAATGCAGTAGCTACAATCAATATCTGGGTAATTAAAAACCTTTTAATTAAGACTTGCCCCAAACTAGCAGACTTTTCTATTTGCGACAGGAGCTGAGCCTCTTGTTCTTTACTTATGTAAGGGGGTTTATAGCATACCCCTACCATTAATTTGCCTGAAGCTTACGAATTGAATTGAAAAGTTTTACACATAAGGCTTCAGCCCCCTAATTTTCTCACTTTCCTCTGTAGCTTCTAACTTAATATTGAGCTTAAAGCACTGGTTAACATAAAATCTATCTATCATCTATCTATCTATCTATCTATCATCTATCTATCTATCTATCTATCATCTATCTATCATCTAGCTATCTATCTGTCTATCATCTATCTATCTATCTATCTATCTAATCATCTATCTATCTATCTATCTATCATCTATCTGTCTATCTATCTATCTAATCATCTATCTATCTATCTATCTATCATCTATCTATCTATCTATCTATCTATCTATCTATCTATCATCTATCTATCTATCTATCATCTATCTGTCTATCTATCTAATCATCTATCATCTATCTATCTATCTATCTATCTATCATCTATCATCTATCATCTATCATCTATCTATCTATCATCTATCTATCTATCTATCTATCTATCTATCTATCTATCATCTATCATCTATCTATCTATCTATCATCTATCTATCTATCTATCTATCTAATCATCTATCTATCATCTATCTATCTATCTATCTATCTATCTTATCATCTATCTATCTATCATCTATCTGTCTATCTATCTAATCATCTATCTATCTATCTATCATCTATCTATCTATCTCTATAGCCTTCATGTTATACCTTTCCTCACCCATTGTATGTTTCCTGTAAGAAGTGTCAGCACAATTACTTGATTAATGAGTCCCTTGCTCTGGGGAGTAGATCTGTTCTGCATGTTCAGTGTCTGCTCACGGCCAGCTAAAGTGCTCCAAGAGATCTGCGCTCAGCTGTGAAAAGAAAAATGTGTTTTCACTCAGTTATTAAATCTGTTAGTACTAAAGGAATTTGATGCTAAAAATTATTGTATAACTATGTTTTTTCTTAATTGGTTTTTAAAGCACTAAATGATTAAGAGCAATGTGATTTTATTAGATATGGACCTTAGCCAAGATTGTTGGATTCATCTAAATACCAAATCCTCCACAAAACATTTGACTGCAAACCAATCCAAATCTTAATTCATATTGCATTATTTGAATACAGTTTTGTTTCCTAGTACTTTAAGGTATATAATTCAGGTAAACATTAAGGGGCTGATTTGTTATAACAAAATAGGTAAGTCCCTTTGGTTAAAATGAACACATTGCTAATTTAGTCTCTGTGGTGTAACAAATTGATTCGGTGTTAAGGTTCAGTGCTGATGTTGAACTCTACACCCAAAAGAAAGGAATTGTCAAGTCATTTTTGACAGACTGGGCTCTTATAAATATACCATTACCTTCAAATGCTTTTCTGACTGCCCAGAACATTTTCCTGACAGACAGGCATGTGTTAATATTTATGACATTTTAATTTCTGGCAGTCCAACAGGATTCCCCAATTTAGATTTGAGTAAGTCTAAGAATTTTGATGTATCATACCAAAATGTTCTTGGATTGAGGCAAACCCTGGACTAAATGCTGAATTCAGTATATCCTTGGGACTTTTCATTTCTGGGTAAATCCAAGTCTACTCCGTGTCAAGGGAGAGGGCTGGAACCTAGAATTTATTGCCTCAAGCTGAGGTGGATCTTACAAAGTTATATGGAATGTTCCTGCTATGGAAATGAAACTAACCATGCTCAGTAATAGCAAATGCTAAAGCTTTATGTAGCCATATAGGAAAAACAAACTGTTACACAATATTCACAAGGTTTCCATTGACTATGAATGCCCTTAAACGCACTCTTGTAACCCCTAGAGGAGCTGCCAAATGTTCAGGGTCTTTTAAATCAAAAACAGCCCTAGAGCTGATTAGCGTCACCAATCTTTAACTATATACTATTGGGGGCATATTTATACACATGTGAAATTGATTATGTGCCAAAAATGTCCTCATTTTAGCTTAATAATTATGATTTGTTTTACATTTGAAATTACATTTTAATTCTTTGTTAAATTAGTAAAGGTTACATTGCTTTGCTCACTGGGGCATTGTGCATCAGATTAATTTGCCATACAATTATGAAGAACCAAGAGCATTTGCTCAAGTTCAAATGGTGGGTAGCCACAAACAGAAAGCACCCTATTAGATTGCAACCAGTTTAGATACAGTCCCAGAAACATCCATACTCTTAAGGGAAAATGTATTCAACTTTGTGGTTTTGGTTTTTTTTCCACAATATGAGAAATCAAGATTTTTTTGTTTTGTTTTTTTTTACACATTTTTAAAAATGCATGGGATTTTTGGAACAATAAAAAAACAAGCCAATCTAACAATCTATTTAACCAGTTTCACTAGTGGAGAGCTACTCAGCAGTATATGCCTAGTGGTTCTCATAGGTACTGAGCTTGAGCTTGCAAAGTTACAATTGAGCACATTTTAGCGTAAATACAGCAATATAGTATTTACTAAAGCAGGCGTCCCCAACCTTTCTTACTCGTGAGCCACAGTCAAATGTAAAAAGACTCGGAGAACAACACAAGCACCATAAAAGTTCATGGAGGTGCCAAATACGATTGCCTATTAGGTAGCCTCTATGCACACTATCAGCTTAACTTCAAATGGTGGGTAGCCACAAACAGAAAGCGTCCTAGTAGTTTGCAACCAGTTTAGGTACAGTCCCAGAAACATCCATACTCTTAAGGGAAAATGTATTCAACTTTGTGGTTTTGGTTTTTTTTCCACAATATGAGAAATCAAGATTTTTTTGTTTTGTTTTTTTACACATTTTTAAAAATGCATGGGATTTTTGTTGCAATTAGATTCTTTTATGTGATTTAACCTGATAAAGTTTTTCCTGACTCAAGTTTTTCGTAGCGAGAAACCAAAAAAAACACAATTGTGAAAACAACTAACTATTTAAATAGTGTTATGGCACTATCAGCAGGGTTTACTATCAAATAAATATATTGCAAGATAGATGTAATGATGCTAAGGACTGAATAGTTATATTATATGAATAGTTATTTTTAGATTTTGATACAATGCCTTTTAATTAAATTTACAAGATAACCATATATAAAGGAAATTCTATAAGCTAAAAGAGAGAGGTTATTTTACCCCCAAATAACCCAGGATCAAAAACGTAATCCATTTATTGCTTTATTTAAAATCTAAATCCATATAAATATAACCCAGTGAGTGAGGGGCTCCTCTAAAATATCAAGCATAATCAAACACAGTATAATAAATATATAACTTATATCAACACGGAATTTGGCATAAACAAGCACAAACAAGATTTAGTGGCTTAGCACAATATGACTAGTTCTAGATTCAAAACAAAAACGTTATCCGATGTCCATTATATCTTAATATAAGTGCATATTTGCAACAGATTCAAAGCAATAAAAATGTGTTAGTCTCAGCCATCCAAATCAGTCTGTCATCTAAAACTTATTGTGCCAAGTACTGAATAAGGCAATTAGGGAATTCATGTTCTAATCCGGGTTAGTGTCCAGTAATTTCTGTTACATTGTTTAGTTTAGAATAATGTGAACCAAATATTGAATCTTTTATGCAACAGAATAGTGAGTAACACTTTTTTTCATTAGGATGCAAGACCATATACTGAGAAGCACTCCTTATCTTGAGATATAAAGGGCCTATTACACTCATGCAAGGCAGGTTTCAAATGTGGACTATGATTTTGCATCTTAATAAATATGGGTCTATACTAGGAATTACAAAGGCACAATCCTATCATTCAGAAGGAGGTCAACAACTAGTTAAAAACAACAGGGCCCCCTGTTTGCAACATTATTTCCTGGAACCACAGATCATTCATTTGAATAGAGAACACAACAAAACTTTTGAGGAAATAATGGTTAATATCTGATCAATCAGAACTCCCTAATGTGTGACCAAATGCAGCACAACCTTCAGGAACCATAAAAAATAAAACAACAAGCCTATCTAACAATCTATTTGACCAGTTTCACTAATGGAGAGCTACTCAGCAACACATGCATAGGTACTGAGCTTAAGGGTGCAAAGTAACAATTGAGCACATTTTAGCATAAATACAGTGATATAGTATTTACTAAAGCAGGGGTCCCCAACCTTTCTTACTTGTGAGCCACAGTCAAATGTAAAAATACTTGGGGAGCAACACAAGCACCATAAAAGTTCATGGAGGTGCCAAATAAGGGCTAAGATTGCCTATTAGGCAGCCTCTATGCACACTATCAGCTTACAGGGGGCTTTATTTGGTAGTAAATCTTGTTTTTATTCAACCAAAACTTGTCACCAAGTCAGGAATTCAAAAATCGAACCCCTGATAGGAATAAGTGTCATGAAAAGGACATAGATTCCACAAGTATTCGTTTCTCTATGACTTATGGGAGGGGCTCTAGTCACATAAAACAAAGTGTAAATACATATTGGGGGATTCTTTTACAAGATCCCGTTTTAGCAAAAGTTTTGGGTAATAGACCTTCCTTTGTATTTAAGAAGGGTAGAGACTTAGCTTCTCAGTTGTCCCCAAGTCTGTTTGTTTCGCAACAACCATCGACTAATACATCTTGGCTGAGATATAAGGGCAATTACCGTTGTGGTAGAAAGAGATCTAAGGCCTGCCAATTTTTAAAGATATCTAAAGAATACAGGAGTACCTATACAGGGAAAGTATATAATATTAAACAATATTTTAATTGCGTCTCAAAGAGAGTAATTTATCTTATTACTTGTGTATGTGGTGCTCAATACGTTGGGAAAACAATACGTAGAATTAGCGAACGTATCTTAGAGCATGTTTCTGCTGTAGAGAGAAATGATACTCGGTCAGCCCTAGCTAAACACTGTATAGAGAAACATGAGGGTAATTCTGATTTTACCTTTCAGATTATAGATACACCATCTGTAACTGTAAGAAAGGGTGACTTTGAGAAAAGACTTCTAAAAAATGAAGCATTTTGGATTTACCATTTGGGAACGTTGGAAACACAAGGGGGCATGAATAGAGATTGGGAGTTGACATGCTATTTCTAATAAATAGATCAGTGCTGTCCAACTTCTGTTGTACCGAGGGCCGGAATTTTTCCGACCTACGTGGTGGAGGGCCAATAATGGAAGCCAGTTTTGACCACTCCCCTTTTTGAAACCGCACCCACTTGAAACCACACCCATGTTATCACATGAACATACCCATATTAATGGTTGTAGTACAGCAAAAACCTGCCATACCCTGCAATACCCTGCCTGTGTGTGTGCCATACTCTGCCTGCCCTACCCTGCCTTTGTGTGTGCCATCCTCTGCCTTCCCTACCCTGCCTGTGTGTGCCATACTCTGCCTGCCCTACCCTGCCTGCCATACTTTCACTGTGTGTGCCATTCTTGGCTGGTTTGTGCCATACTTGGCTGTGTGTGCCATCCTCTGCCTTCCCTACCCTGCCTGTGTGTGCCATACTCTGCCTGCCCTACCCTGCCTGCCATACTTTCACTGTGTGTGCCATTCTTGGCTGGTTTGTGCCATACTTGGCTGTGTGTGCCATACTCTGCCTTTCCTACCCTGCCTGCGTGTGCCATACTTTCACTGTGTGTGCCATTCTTGGCTGGTTTGTGCCAAACTCTTCCTGCCCTACTCTGCCTGTGTGTGCCATACTTTGCCTTCCCTACCCTGCCTGTGTGTGCCATACTTTGCTTGCCTTATGCTGCCTGTGTGTATGCCTACAGTGACACAATGCTGGCACTGCTCCTACAGTCTGCACAATAACTATATATTAAAAAACTTTTTAATTGCAGTACCACCTCAGTATATGTTCTTTTTGTAGTGTGCAGGGATTATTTGTGGGTTTCTACTGCTCCTGAGGTGTGAAAAGGGGAACAATGGGGGTGATTACAGCCTGAGCCTGAGGTGTGAACACTGCAGGGGGTTAACAATACAGAGATTAAAGGTGTGAACAACAGAGGGAATTACATATTTAAACAATACAGCCTGATTACAGCCTGAATCTGAGGTGAGAACCATGCAGGGGGGGCAATTAATCTCAGTACTGATACCATTTAAAGCTTACACAAGAGTAAGCCATCAAAGCAGCCAGACAGGTGGGGGGCCACACAGAGGGGGGTCACCAGTTGGACAGCACTGAAATAGATGATAATAAATATATGTTTATACCCTATAGATAATGTATTATCTTTCTCCAGAATGGCATTTGACATTTTGTATGTATTTCTTTATATTGTCAATTTTTTGTCTGTTTTTATTGTGCCTGTGAAGGGTTAAATTTTTGTAAGGGGGTGGAGTTCCGTTTTGGGATAAAAGTGACCTCCCTGTGATGGGTTTTATGCAGCTTTTGAGAAAGTGGCGTGACGCCACGAAACGCGTCAAGCGTATAATCCCCATTTTTGGGACACTCATATGTATTTTAAGTGACTACAATAAATAGTGATTTTATGCAGCGATGTTTGGAATTGCTCCGTGTAATTTGTTATTCAAAACCTGCTTTGGGGGCACTGAGAGCAACATGGGGGGGCTGGTGAGCAACAGTCAATGATTGGGGATCACTGTACTAAAGCAACCTATGGGACAACTTGTGCAACTGCAGTCTCACAATCTAACAGGTTTATGCCTTTGAGTCATAAGAGGGGGTCAGGTTGTTAATCAGAAGAGAACAGGGCTATACTTGTGTATATAGAATAATAGGGCACATGTTTCTTTTCAAATGCTTACAATTTTGTGAGTCTCACTTTTGCAATGTCAATGTACAAGCACAGTCTGATAAGGTTGCTGGCATTAACCTAGAGACTGTTTGGTTTGCAAATGGAAATAAAATCTTTGCCCCAATTCCAAAAACGAAATCTATTGCTAATCAGCCTGCTTAAAGTAAATTAAAATGTGATTTTAAAATCTAAAACATATTTTCTTTCAATCCGGGGTGGCAGATATTCTCAAGCAATAGCATATTTAAGAAAAATTTTGGACAGAATAGTTAAGGTCACATTTTGTCGTGGGAAAGTTGCACACAAACGGAGATCATATTGTTCTATTTATTTGCAATATATATGAAAATCTTGAATGCTTTAATAAACTGGTAAAAGAGTAAATAAAATAAAGTGACAATTCCTATTGCCTTTTATAGAAACTCATCAGCTTTTCCTCGTTTTGACTATTGAATTTGTACAAAAACATTCTTGAGTATATTAATGTATTCTTTTTTTCCAGTGCCATTTTTTACTCAAATTGTGAAACAAACATAATCTCAATAATTAAATTGTGATAAACACCAGTGTCTTGATGTGCATTTCCTTGGAGGACTAATAGTATATAAACCCTACCTACCCTAAAAGGAATAGGGTAGACTTTTTCATCTTTATTATGTCTTTCATCTTTCCTTTTACAAGTATGCTATGCATTAGGTAATTTAAAAAGAAACTCTATAAGTAATTAAGTGATTTAAAGAAGGGCACCTTAGGGGAGACAGAGGTTCAACATTTCTAGAGCCATAATCTGACTTTTAGAGTATTTGTTATGGAAGTATTTTTAGTGTTGTAGACCATGAAGGACACCTTATCAATGTTTGTAAAATATATCCTGGCCATAGCAGATAGTTCAACATAAATACTGTGACATGACTCATCTGGTAAACTGAAAAATAAATTGCTGTGGAAGGAATGAGATAAAGCATTATGTTACTAATCAGGGAACATAGACAGTACTGATTGGTTAATATCAGGGCCAGTTTTTTTGGTAGTTAAAGGGACTGATTTTGTTTCTGCCCCTTGATAAAATGGCATTATGAAATAAAATACTAGTAATGTATGACAAACATGGAATAAATACAACCCCCTAAGTCTTGGACTTTAACCTGCCATTTGCCTGCCCTGTTATCTCGTGCCAGTGCCTAACTTCTGCATTGCATTGTTACCTCTTTTTCCAAAAATAAAACATAATTGGTTCATCGGTTACTTTCAACAAAATCAGCTTCTATGACAGATGATTGTTTTTTTACTTGATGATTTCTTATGAATGCTAAGATTAGCATTTCAACACATTGAGCATGTGCAGTATCACTGACACTCAAAAGATGGAGTAACAAGATCCAAGGCAGTGAGCATGGATAAAAGGGGTTAGCAGCCCATCTACCAGTGCTCCATAATGACCTATAATAAGGTCTATAATTTTGTTGGGATGTTGTTCCAAAAATAGGACACTTATGAAAATCGGGTACTGAGAATGGGATATCCCTGTATCTGTGATTATGGATGCATACAGAAGCACATATATGAATGTTATTAACATTTATTTAATGTTCTGCAGCGCTGTACAATAAGTGGGTTTCATACATTGGACATACAGAGTAACATATAAAGCAATCAATAACCAATACAAGAGGCGAAGAGAGTCCTGCCCAAAAGAGCTTACAATCTACTATAACTTACGTCCCTTCAGTTATTGCATTAAATCACAAGTTGATATTTTCTATTGTATCAGACATTGCTGCATACAAACTTTAAGATGCAGTGCTTTTCCATCACTATTATCTATCCAGTATTTATATTGTTTTCTTATTTGCTCAATTATTTTTTATTTAAAGACCTGTTTTATATTTTATATATTTTATATATTTTTTTGCAGCAATATAGCTCTTAATTGAAGTTTATTTACCATAAATAAATACATACATAAATAAATACAGTATATTAAACTTTACATGCTTCTTAAAATCGCTTTGTATATTCCGGACGATGGCACATTACCAGTCATTTACAATGCAAGGCAGTGAAACACTTCCTAGAAAAACAATACACGTAACATAAAAAAAAAAAACCTGAAAATGGTAGGCTTTTAACTTGCACATGAAAATGATAGACTTCCTTTAAAGAGCACTGGGGCTTTCAAAAATCACAGGAGTGCATGTAGGTCTCCCATAGATTTTTGCATTATTAACATGCTTAACCATCAAAAGAGCAAAACATTGATAGGATATCAGTATTATATAAATTATTTACTCACAGAAAGCAATGTGTACACAGGGAAATTAACTGAACCGTCATAGCAAACCTTGAATGAATACACAAGAAAGCATTGTTTCTTGCTTTGCAAAGCCTCTTAATAGCTCCCTGTTAAAATGACCTTACTGTAATCATTGGGGCTATGCACATTAATGGTTTCTATCTTGGCTAGAACAAAAGCCCATATCACTTCATTATAAATGGGGCATTTAAAAGACTCAAACAGGAGCTTTGAGGTTAAATGTTACAGATTTACATTTAGTTTGTGGTGGTGATGGTGAGAATCAGTGTGGTATTTTACTACTCTGAAATAATTACTTTTCAGATCATTAGATTTAAAGGAAAACTGCAAAGGCAATGGCGAGATGATGACAATAAATAAACCAGAATGCTCAGGAGCAGGTGTTTTCCATATAAGGGGGCCAATTCACTAAAGGTCAATAACGCTTATCGTATGTTTTTTTGCGTTAAAAAGCATGAGATAAATAAGTACCAATTCATCAAAGTCATTTCGCATGTGTTAAGACGCATATTGCATGTGTAAAAAACCACACTATCGCAAAGCGTTATTTCTATCGCTTTAATTAGCGAATAGAAATAGTACTAACGCATGATTCACAAACACATATGAAGCGTTAAACACGCAAAATATCGCTTTAATCTGTGCGAATATTAACACCTACTTGGGGTAGGTGGTACTTAAAGAACATTGCGGTTTGTGAGTGTTTGGTAACACAACATGGAGTTTGCAGTCGAAAGTATGTGATCGTCCAGTTTTCAGGGAAATGGTAATTTTCAGAACAGTAGTTTTCAGAAAGTAATGGTTTCGTGCGTAATATCGTGCGCTAATATAGCACGCGGCGAAATATATCGCGCACGGTGGGTAATAACACACGCAGCAGAAAAGAACACAAGAAAATCGCTCATTGCAAGATAAATACTGCAAAGAACATTGCTTCTTAATTATGACAAGTGAATCGAGCGTTAAGTCGCAAAAAATAAAAAGTGATAACATTTTTAATGCATGCTATAAATAGCGCTCGTTTTATCAACCTTTAGTGAATCGGCCCCAAGGTGTCTTTCTGTAATTTGGATCCCCATACTTTGTTTACTAAAAAAAGTCTTTTTAACATGAAATAAACCCAATAGAATTGTTTTGCCTCCAATAAGGATGAATTATATCTTAGTAGGAGTCAAGCGCAAGCTACTGTTTTAAAATTTGATTAAAATGAAGTCTAAGGGAGATGACTTTCCCATGATTTGGAAATTTCTGGATAACAGGTTTCTCTGATAATGGGACCCATATCTTTATTGAATTCCCCCTCACAGGTTGATCAAGTGGGCTAGCTTTCAGCCAATTTGCTTTTTTCTTCTGTATTCTAGGGTGTGTAGTTTGAATTTTAGGTTTGAGCAGAATGAATTGAGCATGATAAAATCAGAAACATGCAGTACATCCCGGTAAACTGTACGAGTTTTTCTCTCTATAAAAAAACCATAGCTGTTTTCAAAGCAAGAGAGAAAGTCAGCCAGAAGTTACTGCTCAAAAGAGGTCTCAGGGCTAAAGCACAGTTCTGGGTTCAAGCCAGATGTTTTTGCTGGGAACTATTCTTCCTTTTTGAATACACAGACCAACTAAGAGATATATAATCTCATCTCCTTGACCATGGCATGTTTGGAAAGTTCCTTTGCACGCAGCTTGCCAGGAACAGCCCCGCCATAAAACGTTATCTTTTTGAAAAACATAAAAAAGAATAAAATATGTATAATGTGCTGTAATTGTCTTTATCTGAGCAATTGTTGTAAGACCAGGAATGTTCATGTACTGACATTAATCTTTTAAATTATTCTTTTAAAAAAAAAAAATTTCCAGTTTATAGCACATCTGTCAAATTATTTGGTGCAGCAGCTACTGGACTGGAAAGTGATTTAACTTTTATTGAACACACATTTAAATCCAGAGAGATTATAGCATGCACTCCTTTGGTATGCAGGGCTGAAAACCAGGGTGAAATGTTTTATATTAGTTTACTTAGTATTTGGTTTAATTAAATGAACACTTCCACATATTTTATTTATTTCACACTGATAGTTTTCCTAACATGAGTAGTTGACTTGCAGGTGCAATACAGTAAATTAACACAATTCAAATAAATAGTCATTGTAGCAGTAATTCTGGCTCTGTATATACAGTTCTGTAAGTAAAGAATCTCTTTTGGGGCAGACTGGATATGGACCCTGCTTGAGCATGCACAGGTGGGGCAATCGGTAAATCAGCTTAAACTGCACATACTCAAGCAGGGTCTGTGTTGGCGGAGAGACCCGAAGCTTCTACAATTGAATAGAAGATGGTGCCCAGGTACACTACTGCGCTGCTCTGCTCTTTTAGTTTGGGGTTTGTGATAGGGGCAGTTTTTTAAGTTACAGAGTTTGCGATAAGGGAGTGGTGAGGGGGGTTGAGGCAGGCCAGTTAAGGGGGCTTTCATAGCTAGGAGGGCGTAATTCTCCTTTAATTGAAGTATCTTGCACAGGCAGCCACACCCATGTGCTTAAAATAATTTATATGCTACACACTGACTTAAATATCCAACCAGATTTACAAATCCAGAATAATGGCAGAAAGTTTTTAATTAAACTTTTTCTTACTGATGGTTTAGCTTATACTTTTTTTTAAATTGTCAGGAAAATTTGAACCCCAACGTCATCCTACAGAATTATGGAATAGGGTCTTAGCTCCCAAATTTCAAGTTGAAATCCCAGAATGCTTCAGACTTTGCCAGTTCTAGTCAAGACAGATAAGGCACAGCATACGAGGGGGAATAATGCAATATTAATTCTCATCCTGGAAAAGAACCATAAACCAATACTTGCACTACCCTTAGGGATCCACTTTGTGGTCTCATCTACTTATTTAACGCTTATTTAACATTATCTTTGTCTTGCACCCTGGGTTTACTTAGCTGTCCCATTAATATGATAAAGCTGACCACAGAATTACGCTGTGGAAATGCTCAGCACACTCTAGGCTTCAAACCACACGAAGAAGCCTAGTGCTCAAATGCTTCTGATTTCAGCATTCATTCTAATTACTATAAGAATGTATTTCTTCCTACCCTTGATTTCTGAATGCTTTCCGACCTATCATTACCATACTCAAAGCAAGCTCTTTCTGCAAATAGTTTTTTACATTATGGGGAGTAATGTTATGCAAATTTGTAACTACATCCAGCTGTTGATTAATGACAATGTAGACATGTGGGTTACCAATAACTTTAGCACTCCTCATAATGGCTCATCAAACATTATTTGAAAAAAATGCTGCATATGTATATTTATACACACATATATATTCATACTTTCTGCTTATAATTTTACATCAGCTGTTGATATGAAAAGGCTGCATGAACTGTGTACACCTGCTAGCTGGCAGTGCTTGGCTTAGAGTATATTTTAGATAATTTAAGAAGATTTTTTTTTTAAGTTTGCTATATGCCATTCTCATCATTTACACAGTATGCGTTATTTGTATTAGTAATGTATATTAAGCATTTGTTGAATATGGGAGAACGTATACTGGCGCTCCATGCCTGACATAGTTTTTCAGTAAAGGGGTCTTGATGTAATCTGAATCTCCATACCTTACAAAATCATTTAAACATTAATTAAAGCCAAGAAGATTGGTTTGTCTCCAATAAGTGTCAATTAAATCTTAGTTGGGGCTAAAATTCATGAGCCTTTTCATGGATGGTGTTGCATCGACAAAATATAATGGGACTGATACAAAAATCAGATCCGTAAACTACATGTATATAATGTTGTGACAGTGTGCAGAAAATGTTACGTTATAGGCTGCAGGGAGATACCTAGCCAGATACGGGTTAAAGGAACAGTAACACCAAAAAATGAAAGTGTATAAAAGTAACTAAAATACAATGTGCTGCTGCCCTGCACTGGTAAAAGTTGTGTGTTTACTTCAGAAAGTCTACTATAATTTATATAAATAAGCTGCTGTGTAGCCATGGGGGCAGCCATTCAAAGGAGAAAAGGCACAGGCACATAGCAGATAACAGATAAAACACTATTGTATTCTACAGAACTTATCTGTTATCTGCTATGTAACCTGTGCCTTTTCTCCTTTTTTCCAGCTTGAATGGCTGCCCCCATGGCTACACAGCAGCTTATTATATAAACTATAGTAGTGTTACTGTAGCAAACACACCAGTTTTACCAGTGCAGGGCAACAGTACATTATATTTTTATTACTTTAAAGGTCTTTCATTTTTTGATGTTACTGTTCCTTTAATATTCCCTCTAAGTCAGGTACTTAGGTGGCAGCTGACAGAAGGAAAAAGGGGTAGAGGTAAAAAGGATGTGCTCCAAAACTTGGGGTCTCTCTTGTGTGTCTGGAGGAGAGACACAGTTGTGGCTGTTTCCATTGTGTGAGAAGAAGCCTGATAGAAAACCAAGGAGCCTGTGGAGCCTGAGACAGAGAATGTGCCTGAGACAAGGGCAGAGGTGCCTGAGCTTGAGAGAGAAAGCAAGTGCCAAGGGGCCTGTGACTGTGCCTGGAGAAAGGCAGTGTTTGCAAAATGGCAACAGTGAAATTGACTTGGAAGTAGGCTGTGTGGCCTGGCTGATAGAGATAAGTAATCTCTAAGGGCTCCAGTGGGATGGCAATAAGGGGAGATTAGTCGCCCGCGAACATGGAGTTTTGTCGCGGGCGACTAATCTCCCCGTGTGCCAGAGCCCTAAACTGTAAGTAATGGGGTACTAGCCTTGTGGTGGTCCAGAGTCTGGGAGAGGCCCTAGGGTAGTCAGGAAACTACAATGAGACTACTCATCTGTGTGAGAGACTGTTTGTTATCATGTGAAGATAAGCACCTTGTTAAAGTGTTTTGAGTAAATAATTAAAGGCAAAGTCTTATTGTTCTGCATTTTTTGTGTCCCTGTCTCATCTCTGCAAGAAACCTGCTTGCCTACCATTTCTAAAGCTAATCTTTGTAATATATACAGTATATTTACAGTATTCCTTAAAATGAATCCATACTGACTTACTTGCCTGTTGCTTAGATATATAGAGCTCACAATTGGACAGATTGGAGAAAATAATATTTCTAGGGTGTGTTATAAATGCAGAAACGCCTATGACAGAAAGACATAAAAATTATATCGCTGTGGCAACAGAATACTCCTCTCGCAGGGATAATGCTCATCAAGCATTTTTATGAGAATAATTATGATTATGGAGCATTTTATGATGAAATTGCTATTGCTGTATATATATTAGAGAGAAACCAGCTGGATAAAATCAAGAATGCATGGGGGAATGACACATGCTAGAACAGCTTTGCCTTGTATTGTGGTGGAATGGGCAATAGATTGAACCAACCAAGAAAACTTTTACCTGAAAGAAATGGGTTTACTATAATGCAGGGTTGATTCATGCCTTCTTTATGCCATCTTATTCCGCTACAAGCATTCATCTATAAGTTGCTTGTGTGACTTAAGGTGGCCATACACAGGACGATTGTAGCTGCCGATATTGGCCCATGTAGGGGTAGGAACAAGGGGCAACACCCGACCGATATCTGGCCAGATATCGATCGGGCAGGTTAAAAGATTTAGTCGGATTGGGGACCACAGCGGCTCGTTGATGCGGTCCCCGAACCAATTGCCCTATTGCCCCATTGCCGCCTACATTTTCCCCGATATCGCCCACCCGTAGGTGGGGATATCGGAAGAAAAAATGCAGATCTTCACGTGTATGGGCACCTAGTCTTTACGCAGCAAGCTGCAATAACATAATCAGAATACAGCTGCAGTGTATCTTGTATATAGAAATAGAAATCCTCATGGAAAGAACACACAAATAAAGGAATACATACTTGAGTGACAGATATATTTAAACTACAGGTATGGAGAATGTTTGACAGGCTTTGCTATTATGAGAGCAGCCAGAGCTGTAAGTGGTGATGTTCATTCAACAAGTTTCCTTTTTCTATATTGATACTGAAAAAATAAATTACCTTTGTCAGGGAAAAACATAACTTCTTTGTTTTGCTTTTAAGGCAAATTGATTCTTTAATGCAGCGATTTCCTTATGAGCATAGATGTGTTAAATCCATTACATCCCTTGTTTTCACTTTGGTTTCCATACACTTTTGATCTTGACCCTTTTATTGTATAAGCTTTAACTGCACCAACAAAAAGAGTCAAATCTTCAAATATTTTCAATATGATGTCAGCCTACATGTGTTGTACTAATGTGAAAAGTAGTTTTTTGCTTTACTCCTATATTGTTACTTTTCTAACCCGTGGGTCCTCTTCTATTTATCTGGTGTGGCCACAAATGTGGCCACAATGACTTGTACCCATTTATGTCCATGGTTACTGTGTCTGCTATACACATGTTCAGATCCTGTTAAAATGATAAGGAGCCTTTAGGCAGACATAGCGCCCATACAATTCTACTGTGTAGCAATATCTTTCTCATGGGCTCCCATTTGTTGCTAGAGGGCATGTGGGTAACAAGCATTTAAAGAATGCACAAAAAAATTTTTCAACCAACTTAATTATGTAACTATAAAAAACTATATGAAACCTAATCTGTTTTTTGAATATGCTAAAAATATACAGAAACACTACCAAACAGAGCGTAAATAAGGTAAAGGGACATGACTGTTGTTGTGTAGCTTTGTTACCTTTCAAGCTCCAGGTATCCAGTGATGTTAGGTTATGGGGGTTGGTTGTAGAACATTGGATCCGTATACTGTTGTAATTTATGTTGTTGAGGGAAAAATTTGTATAAAATGAGTTATTAATACAGGTATGGTACCTCTCATCCGGAAACCCATTATCCGGAAAGTTCCGAATTACGGAAAGGCCATCTCCCATAGACTCCATTTTAATCAAATAATTTACATTTTTAAAAATAATTTCCTTTTTCTTTGTAATAATAAAAGAGTACCTTGTACTTCATCCCAATTAAGATATAATGATTCCTTATTGGAGCCAAAACAAGCCTATTGTATTTAATTACTGTTTAAATATTTTTTTTGCCAGACTTAAGGTAGGAGATCCAAATTACGGAAAGATCCCTTATCCGGAAAACCCCAGGTCCCGGCATTCTGGATAATGGGTCCTATACCTGTATGAGTGTTAAAAGTAAAACAACTTGGGGCTGGTCCATTTAATACTATGAATTCCATCATGCTCATGTGGGTAATCTATCACAGCAAATGTCTGTTTTTTTAAACCTTTTTCAAATTTACACTTACTTGTCGGTTTACATTACTAGTAGTAATCACACAAGCTAATCTTCTTTCCATTGAGATGAAGTCACACTAGACATCCAGTATGTTATAGTCATCAAGTGAATTAGAAATGACATGTTAATGTTTTACATTCTCTCACTTATCATTTGGAAGGGTTGAGTTGTTTTCAGTAATCTGGCTCAGATTAAACCATGTGTGTTTCTGGCTGGCATAGGTCCCTGTGTTGGTTTGATTTAGTAATGGAAGCGATTTAGTTGTATCATTTGGAAGCTGTGGAGCTGGGTGGATTGCAGAAGGGATGCTCTGATGGTGTGTCGTTTCCCGACAGTCTTAGGCTGATGCCACACCAGGCGTAGGGCTGATATTTTCGGCAAGCGGAAAAACGTTTAGCAAAAATACAGCCCTATGCCTGCTACTTGTGCCTGCACCCGAATGAATGAGATACACTGGGGTGCAGGCACATGTAGCCGATATACGCATGAAAACGCGAGACTTTGCATTATCTTGCGTTTTCAAGCATATATCAGCTACATGTGCCTGCACCCGAGCGTATCTCATTCATTCGGGTGCAGGCACAAGTAGGAGGCGTAGGGCTGTATTTCGCCAAGCGTTTTTCCGCTTGCCGAAAATATCAGCCCTACGCCACGTCTGGCATCAGCCTTAAGTAAATGTTTTTATTGCTGTATTCTAGTATCCAGATATGCAGCACAAAGGAAAATGTGACTATTTGATATCAAAGGCATTAATCATTTTCTATTTATGCTAAAATGATATAGCTGACATATATTGGGGATAGAAAACTAAGGGGCAGATTTATCAAAATGTAAGATTAGAAATCGCAACAGAAAAATTCACCCAAAATTCTTCCTTGTGGGATTTAAAGATGCGTATTTATCAATGGGTAAAAATTAAAACTGCTATTTGATAAATATGTTTCTAAAAATCCCATAGGAATGAATAGAAAGTGGGTTACTTTTTATGTATTAATCTCTAAACTCACATTTTAATAAATCTCCCCCTAAGACTTCTGATTTGTATTCACTGATCATGAACCCAAGTCAAATTAAACTCTATTGTTTCTGGACAATGTATTTATATACACCATTTATAGTTTTCTAGAATGTTCTTAAAAAAAGAGGGAATGCAGCACTGGTCTAGTACTATTTATTTAGCTAGATTTACCCCACTGCATATTATAGATGTTTCACTGCATAAAAAGTTTTGCTTAGGGGGCAGGCATAAATGTTAGTAAGGTGCTAATAAATGCAATGAAAAATGTAATCAATCATTTCTCCTGTATCTATTGTATCTGGCCTTTTGGTAGATTTCTTTATCTTGAAAAAAAATTCAACACATAAAAATGCTTGCTGTAATAACATAAATTTAAGATCAAGAAGAAGAAAATGTATTCCACCCATATAAGTTTAAAAACAATTTCATTAGGTTCAAGTTATTTTCTGGAAAGAAACTGCAAGGTAATTTATTATGTGCAGGGCATGGTGCAAAATTCCACAGCTCTCTCTCCAAAATTGACTGTAGAGACCTGCATTCCCCCTTGAATACAGCACTACCTGTGTTCAGCAGCAATGTATTCATGAGGGGCGTACAGGGAAAGGCATGAGGGGAGCATGGTGAGCCCCACAATTGTGCCCTGTACTAACTGTATGTAGTATTTTAAAGTTTAGGTCATTAGATTTGTGGCATTACAGTTAAGCAGAACAGAGTAAAAGTTGCATCTACTTGCCTTGTAGCTTGCTCTGGATAAACAGTCCATTATCTGTGTATGCAGTGTCATGTTTCCACAACAATTCAGTATCCTACATACAGTAGCTAAAATGCTCCCTGGTTATAAAACTGGAGCTTCCATGCCTTTACAATCGGTAAAATACAATGCACTAGATGAATAATACAGCAGGATGCTCTTCTAATAGTTCATAAGTACAAAACAACCTAGTGAGTTCACCAAGTAGCAACCATTCTCCAGTTAGTATAGCTATTAATTGTCTGCATATAGTAAGATATTGAAACTACAGGTAAGTGCAATTTGTACACATTGCATGGCAAGCAATGTTCTAGACTAGTGTTTATTGAAAATGGAGGCCAAACTTACTTGTGTGGCTCACTTGGAAATCTTGGGAGATGTGAGTAGGTTCTTTGATCTAATGGCACAGGGATTTTTTTTTCTGTATATAGCACTATACTCCCATCGGTCTCAAAGCATTTTAATGTCTACAAAAATTAATGCAGCCACAGTGCATTAAGTGGGATTCTACCTTGTGTGGCAGTCCATTAAAGCCTGGCTTCTGTGAATGCTTACCATGCTTAAAGGTGTTCATATGCAATAAAGCTGCCATTGGTGTGAGTTGGTGGTTTATTGGTCTTTGTATGGGGCCCTCAGATGGGCCTACCTGACTGATATGTGGACAAAAATCAGCCAGATCTCGAGCGGGTAGGTTTAAAAAATCCCATCAGTGCGAGGAGCACCACAATGCATTGATGTGGTCTTTGTCCTGATGCCCAGTATCCATTCAATGTAATCAATCATTTGGCCCTCGGGCCACCTCAAGGTGGTCATATCGGGGACGGATCTGCTATTCGGCAATGTCGCCAAACCAGTGGATCTTTCAGTGTACGGGCACATAAAACTTCAAAAGGTATCCGTACTAAAACACAACAGTCTGGAGGGTGTCAGAATCTGTTTTTGTTGATTATATATAGGGGGTTTGAGGCAAAGGTCCCTACTCTGATTTGAACCTGGCATATAATCATAAAGGAGTGCAGGCCAATTCATCTATTGTTTTTAAGGTATCAGTACTGAGATTAACTGGTCCCTGCTTTGTTCACACCTCAGATTTAGGTTATAAGACCCTGCTTTGTTCACATCTAAAAGCCTAAAAGTCCCTTTTTTTCATACGACAGACTGAAAATGTAAGGGCCCACATTGTTCACCTGTTCACACCTCAGAAAGACTGTAGGAGGGGCATCGGCATTGTGTCACTGTATGTAGTACAGTACATATGGTTCATCTTAGAGTGGTCATGTTTGGTTACTTGTGTGTTCCTGAGAGGTACCCTGTCTGCTGCCTTGCTCTGCCTGGTTTGTGCCATAAGCTGCCTGCCCTGCTCTATGCTGCCTGTTTGTGCCATACTCTGCCTGACTTACCCTGCTTTGGGGAGGTAAACCTGGAAATAGTTGTTAGGGGGTCCTTAATGTGTGCAATTATGTGCTGGGGGTCGCTGTGCTTTCCACAGGGGAGGAGAAGGCAAATGGATTTAAGGGTGTGTCTTAATGTCTTTGGTCATGATAATGCAGGAATATCATATATTTTGCCAGTATATCTGTTTCTAGTTATAATGACAGAACAGGAAGCTAACCCTCCAGTATAGTGAGACAAACAAGTTGCATTTGTCCATAGGGATAATTTCCAGATTTGTCCCCATGTTTCATTATTGGTGTCCAAGATGCACCACACCCTAATCCCTTATATTTAGTGTGAGCATTAGTATAGGAAAAGTGGTCAAGGTGCTCCAGCCCCAGACTCTCATCTTAGGGAGCAGATATCCATAAACAGCAATAACACAGGCTTATAGACAATCAAATAATCCACAAGGGCCTCAAAAAGTAAAATAAAAAGTCAGAAAATGGACATCTCCAGGTGTTTTGTATACTACATGCACTTAATCCTGAGCCAATGGCTTGATGTAGCTTCAAATAAAGACTCTTTTATTTTACTTTCAGTAGCCTAGTGGATCCTTTGAGTGCCCATGTTGCAGCTGTTTACAGGTAAAGGCATTGGATTGGAGCAGAACTGCAATCAGTTGGTGAATTAGGTACATCTCTAGAACCTGACTACTTTAGTGGGGGCATTTACTAATGCTCCATTTTTTCTGATTTTGTCACAGCAAAAATGTTTTTTTTATTTATTATCCAAATGCAAACATAAAATAGCTAAATCCTGTCAATCACATAGAAGGGTTTTTGGGTTTTTTGATGCTGGCTTTTGTACGACAATAAACGGTTTTGCGTTTTTAATGTGACTTTATATTTGTATTCGGATCTTTTGATAAATGACTGACATTAGTGGAAGTTAGTTTAGTTGTGGTTTAAAAAAACTTTGAAAATCTGAATTTTAATAATCCCCCCTTGGAGCGAGCAAGGCACTACAATATGTTTTCTAAGTGTTTCTATCTTTCCTCTAATTTTATTGGAACATTTATTGCAACAGGAACATCTAACTTATTTATCAGACGGCAGTAAAAACAAGTAAGAAATAGATACACTCTTGCCGTTAAAAACGGGATTATGATACGTAAAGATAAGAGGAAAGGACTTTGTTAGCGCTGTTTATTTTTATTGTCCATTTCCGCCGTTGTACAGTGAGTTCTTCTGTTTAAGATGCAGTTACTGCATTATTGATTTCACAGATATGTTTTAAAAAGCATTTAGGTTTGGGCAATTAGTTTCTGCTTAATGCAGAATGTCAAAACACAGCTATTGATCCTTTAATTGATCAATTGGTTCATTATTTCCTCCACATATTTGATGTGGCTAAGGTCCTTGTAAAAATAGTTAAGCTAAAAAAAAATGATTCAGGCATAATAAAAAGCATGTTGGCTATAACTTTACACATTCGTCACGCCAGCTCCCTAGGTATTATGCAGATGTAGAAAGGTTGGTGAACACCTTTATAGCACCTATGTATATTATTTACTAATTAATATAATAACAAGCACATAGTCTGCCACTAAAGTTGTGCTGATAATGCTAAGAAACTGGTATGACACAGTCCTTTAGCCAAAGACAGTTCTAGTATAATATAGAAAAAGTAATATAGAAGTATAGGAAATATAGTGAAATAAAACAGTCGGACTGAGGGGTGCACTGGGGCTTCTGCCTCAGGGGTCCCTGCACCCCCCAATGGCCCCTGCTACCTTCACACCCACACCCCCCGCAGGAGCCCCCAACACCCTCTGACCCCCTCCCCCAAGTGCGCCTAAATGAAACTCACCTGCGGCGTGTCTCGCGGGAGCGCCCTGGGGGGTTCAGGTCTGGGCTGCCACTGAAAGTAAAGCAACTAATCAGCGGGTGACATTATACTGGTCACCAGATTACAAGGCCTTTGGCAAACTTTGTATCTTTTAAAAATTACCCCATAGAATTCAAACAAAAGGAATTCTGGGAATGAATTCCAAACTCTTAAAAAAAATCCCATTTACATGGTATAATACCAACCGGCCTGAAGCCCAGAATGTTGTACTATGAAAGGTACATGCATGGTGTGCTGATATTCTCCAAACCTGTAGACAATTTGAGAATTGGAACATTCACAGAGCTAGAGAAAATACCCAGTAAGAAAATTGTAACTGCAAACTCCAACAGTAAAATGTATGGAAGCTTCTCTGTATAAAACAAATTTCACAATCTACTTTGCTTTGAGTAGCAGTGGTGACTTACTAAGTATATGGTATTTAGGGAGAGATTGACGATTGCAAGGAAAAGTGCCTGTCAGTCATAGAATGCTTCTCAAGGATGATGATTGTGGTCTCATCTTCGTGAATGTAAATGCACCACTTTATCAGGGAGTTCCTGCAGCTGAAAGGATCCGGTAAGATCCTCTTAGCTGCTGCAGCTCATTCATGAATACCGTTTCCCCAAGTACAAAATGATATTTTGTTCCATTTTTACAACAAAAGTCATCCTTTCTTGCTAGAAAATGTGCTAGTTGGTGTATGGATGCACTTAGACACTGTTTAGAGTTTTATAGCAAAACAAATCAAATCGAGGAAAAAATTCGAATTCAATGTTGATAAATCAGCCTAATGGGACATCATAACATTCCTTTATTACAGGGCAGACATTATCTAGCACTTTTGGACTGTTTTACTTGGTAGAGAATTGCTAGGGCTCAATTACCAAAATGGAATATGACTAGGAGAGGCCCTGAAAGACACTAAGTAGTATAAAAAAAGAATGACAGTAACACGTTACCTTTACATTCTATGTATTTTATGATTGCCAGGGTTAGGGACTCCAAAAAATGGATGGCTTTTTAGTTGCTAAAAATACACAGAACGGTACAACATACAGTAAGTAAGCCCATTTGAAAAGGTTGCTGAGAATAGGTCACTCAATAACAACTAATTGTCAATATAAAATTGAATTTCCCCTTTAAGTAAAAATTATTTCAGTATGGTATTTTGAAATATGTTGCTTTGAGCTCACATACAGGGGTATTAAAGTTGATTTTCTTCTGGCTCCAATGGCTTGTGTAATTAGACATTGTGATCAAGGTTAGAGGTGAGCAAAGCACCAGTTACCTATCTAGGGTTGTCAGACTGTGTTTGTGTAGGCAAAACTGCAACAGAAGTTTTTCATTCAGATGTATACTTGTTTCTCCAGTGAAAAATGACTAGTCTGTATTTCAAAGCTTGTTTGGTACAATTTAGTTATCCCGCACAAGGTTACCGCGCATCAGGATTAGAAGAGGTGAGTAGGTTTTGCATTAGCCATACTGCACATTTGGTGCCAGGAAATTTGTGTTGGAATCGTCTGACTTTGTAAGCTGCAGTGATGATTTAGAAGCCAGAAAATGCATTTTATAATGTATAAGACTCAATATTGCATTACATTAGTTATTTTATTCTGCTCATAAGATCAATATGATTGCTGGATATTTTAAGCTGGCTAATGCATAAATGACGAACTTTGAAAATCCATCATGATAAGTAAATATTAGGTTCTCAGATCTCACTTCTCATGTAACTTACATGTCCCAAGGGGATTTCTTCCTGTGCTTTCTTAAAATGTACTTCCCAATGAGGCAAGGTTGCAGATGTACTTGGTAACATTACTAGAGTTTAGATTTACAGTTATGGATGATAACTGAACATATGAAATGCAAAGGGCACGACATTCTATTCTTCATTAAATTAAAATGTCCACATAGACTGTTGTCTTTGTGTCTCACAAATAAACTGCTTTGTAGCTGCAGAGGTAGATGCACCCAGGGATACCTTAAATTACAATATTTGGACAAATATAGACAGTTTGGAGCAGTTATTTTTGGAATGCCCTTGAATATAAGTGCATTATTCTAGTGGTTATAATTCATTGAGTATTAATTCAGGTATGTAGTTCCATAGCAAATACTCCATCATTTAGAAAAGAAGGTCATTTAGAAAAGAAGATTTTATACTGATATGGTGAGGATCATATAAACAAATAATGGCAAAATGAAATTCATAACTGTCCAAGGACCAGTAAGGAGTAAATCGTAATAGTATAAATACTCTGATCCAAAGACTTCTCTGTTAAACTGGGTTAATGCAAATGGAATTTGAATGTCTAATAAACCATTGTCACACAGAAACAAGTTTCCTGTTACCAAGGGGGTCATTTGGAAAGGTACTACAGATTTTGATGACAGTGGGTAAATGTGAAATAAATAAAAAGCCGTACTAACCAATAAAATGAAATAGCATCCCCACAAAACATGTTGATTTTAGCAGTTTCTAGAATTACAGTACAGTGGTATAATGGATATCTTTCTCACTTTACAAGACAGACTGAGATACTCAGTGTATCTGCATGAAACAGAGACGCTAAAATCCATGTGAGATTGATCTCAGGCCCTCTCTTACTCCATAGGCTTACAGAATAATCAGACTCCTGTCAATCCAACTTGACTTTCCATTGCCTTATATGTGAATTGTCTTCCAGTAAACCTTGAATATAATTGCAAACAGTATTTACAGTGCACTGCATTGTTGCAAAAGACACACAGGTGCTAGGCAAAGTAATGGAACCAATGCTAATTACCAATGTGTTTAGTTTTAGGCAAATGAAAATCAAGTCTTCAGTACTACATGGAATTGTTCAAGCAACATGAGATATGAAAAAGGATGAATAGTTTGTATAGGAACAGAGAAGGTTCAGGAACCAATCAAGTATGAGTCAAAATAGAATAATGTGAAAGATAATTACAACATACAGCAAGTGGTCAACCTATCGACCGAGATAGACTCAAAGAAGGATTGTTGCTATAACCCTCAACATCCTGTAAATAAACATGATCTATAATTACGTTCTTCTTGCATATTGATACCTTAGTGTCTTCTCTGGAGATATTAACATAGCCACGAAAGGATCCTATACATGCCCCAGTACCTTTACTGAATTTGCACCCACCACTATACCACTACTATACTACAAGGTTATTCATATATTTATCACTCTTTCTGTAAATCAACGTTTCCTTATCTCAACATTTCTATATTCACCATTTCACCATTTCTATCATCTCTCCCATCCGGGGAATGACACTATCTTTTCAAAATACCCTATTTTCAGCTGCAAAAAAATTCTAGCTTGTCCAACTAAGGAGCATTTAGTGATAAGAAAGGGCAACAATCCAAATTTTAGCACTCCTTAGTGTACTAGGCTTTGAATTTTGAGTGCGTGTATGGCTGAAGATATGCTTGTTAAACACTTCCTTCTGCCTCATGTAATCACTACTAAATGGATTTAAGGCTGGTTTCATGAACACTGGAGATGAAAAAACAAAGGTTAGATGCCCACCCCCTGTATCTTCTATAAAATCAGAGCTTTTCCTTAGAAATATTTCAGCCTATGTATATATCTGAATATATCTGAATGTAAAGGTCAGTGTTGTTCTCTTTTTCCTTTATATATAGCTCTGAATAATTTTACATACGTAGTTCCATAGTAGATAAGGTTGAAACAGGTTCAACATGTTTAACCCTACCTAACTTTTAGTGGATACTGAGATACTGAAGCTATCTCCAATGTCCCCCCTATTAATATACAGTGACAAATATTCTTTCATGACTCCAAAAGGAAAATTAGTCCAGTCCTATGTTACTGGTTGTACCCTGAAATAACAGTTTTTTAGTTTTCATATATCTATAAACTAAGGCAATAAAAAAACAGGGTACTGAGAATGTTTAAATGTAACAAGGAAATGATTAATAGTGTTTTTTTTAAAGAATAAAGATAAGTACAGTTATGCAATAAACAGCAGCACATGTATCTGTTGATAAATGTGGATGATCAGGGCATATATTGTAATTTGTGTTCCTGCAGAATAGGAAAACTAGAAAAATACTGCAAGTGCCATATATGACCACAAATGTGGTTGAGCTACAATGGTTGTAAATGCTGTACATATTGACTTTATTCATTAAAGGTACTTGCCTCAAAATGCACTCCTGGCAGTGTGTATTTGTGCTGAGTATCAGCGTGTCTATTTTGCCCCTTCTAATGAATTGGGCACACCTGTCCCTGGAGCAACCCCCACCCCCACTTTTGCAGTAGTTCCAGGGTTCCCACATCAATAGCCACACCAGACTTGTGCCAGAATATGTTGAATAACAGGCTTGCCTAAAGGCATCCAGTGCCATACTAATGACTACAAATTTATATCTAAGGGGTATGATGCAATTAGAAAATTATTTTTTTGAATACAGTTCCACTGAAAACTAATAACAGTAAAGTAATAGATGGTTGAGTTGCTTATTTACCAACAAAATGATATTCCTGCAGGCAGGGAGGCAGTTTGATACTACAGGAGACATGGGAACTGTATATCTGGCAGAGAGAGAAAATAGGGGAATCTAACATGCTTAGATGGCAAAAACTACAGATGGGAGAAAAGGAGCATGCACTTAAAGTCATGGATGAGTGGGGGTTTCAGTGACAAAAATAGTAAATCAATCATTAATGAAAATTTAGAGTGGGGAGAGTCCTAATGGCACAAAGTATTGTATTTCTAATGGAGCAGTACATGGCTTTATTATTGCAGATGATTCTATATAGGTGATTGTGTTTTTCACAGAAAGGAAACTCTATTGTACTGAATTAACTTTATTATTTATAGAATGGTCTTCCACAAATCTATTTTGAGATAATCTTTTCATGTGTGAAGGTAAGGTCTATCATTTCTCAGCCCTCCAGTTGTTTTAGAACTACAGATCCCATGATCCTGCTACAAACATCTGAGAGCAACCCCGTTTCTGCTGAACGGATGCAAATGGACATCCTTAACATTGCCTACACTCACAGTTAGACATGGATATTTTATAGTTTTGCATTGTTCTACAAGAATTCTAAAAAAACAAATAAAAATGAGACAGATAGATAATAGGTAGATACATATTGAAGCTACTGTACAAGCAGGTGCAATTAGGAGCTGAAACCAGTGATAATCCTAAATAATTAACCACACTAATATGCAGTGAAATTGCTTTTGTGCATTTATTTGTGCATTTTTATGCCCATTGTGCTCCGCCATACAATTTTACGTGTTTCATAGACTGTGTATTAATAAGAACCAACGGGTACAAAACGCATAGGGTTGAGTACCATGGGGTCTGTATGTAAGTATATTTTTAATATGATGTTTTCAATACATTTTTCTATTTTTTTTTAAGAAATTTTATGTTACAAGATATCTTAATTAGTTTCAGTAAAAGAACATGGTCACTATATTTATACCCTGTCTTTATACCCTTTCTATGGGGTTTATAAAAACTTGTTTTCGATATTTCCTAATATACAGTATGAAGTCTCCTGGTCCACACTCTGCCAGGAGCAGTGCATAGGGATTCATCATGGTCACTAATTAAAATAGAGTTAATATCATAAGAGTTACTTCCAGTTCTAAGATGGTGGCAGAAAGTACCATGCCAAATAAACAATGAAATGAAAGCAGTCCTGTGCACCACCAGTAATACTGTAAATATAAAGGGATGGCAGTATGAATGTATATGTGTTGTTTCATTTAAATAAGATATATTATATTCAAAGGCTTTTCAGACATATCTCATAAGCAAATTAACAAATTAATAAAATTAACAAATTAACAAAATAAACAAATTAGTCCCAGATAGTAACATTCTTTAGCATACACCAGTTCAGCCGTGGCTGGCATTATACATGCAGTCACTGTAAGTATGGAAGAAGTACAGCTCAAGGCAGCCAGACAGTAAGGAGAGCCAGCCGTCTCACTGAACTTGATGCAGAGGAGACAGTTCGTTCAATGCCTTTTAAGATTTTCCTGACCTTAATTAACTTTCAAGTAGAGGGTACACCAAGATATTATTTGAAATAATGTCTGAGATCTTCTTGTGTTTCAGACACCACGTAATTATTACATGCAGTTATCTAGAACTGAGATGATATTTCTAATGCTCACCAAGAAATATCTCCATTACACAGTTATGCTGAATTCTAAACAAGGGTGCAGCACGCTTGTTTCTCTTATGGGTAATGAACATAAAGAAACCCATAGAAGACCACTGTGCCCTGTATTTTCTTTTGCCCCATTTTAGCAATTTAACTCTGCACAATGATTGCCTCATGATGCTGGTTTAAGTTTAATACAGCAGAGTGTGGGGCAAAGGAAGAGCCAGGGGCAATAATTGTATTTTCGCTCATTCCCAGATAATAAAATCATGCTTTTGTGGCTATGGAGTATAGGTTATGTGTCAAAACATCCCAAATTTACATTCATTTCTCTGGGACACATAACTGGGATGGGGTTTAAATCAACAGCCATGACTGAAGTTCAGTATTCCCTACCCCACCAAACACTGGTTAGGTGATGAAACCCTCCTAACTCAAGTTAATATCATGCTGGGGGCTGTCAAACATTTCACCTACTTCTCTGCACATAGGGTAGTTGAGCCTTGGTGCCTTTTACAGCTTTAAAGAGCTGAAATCAGAAGGTACCTTTCCACCTTTCAAGTGAATCAAGTTTGACATTCTACATTCAAAATTCACTTAGACTGAACATGTAGAACAAGTGCATTTTCCCAGGCCAAATTTGAAGGCAAGTGATGATGAACCATGGGTAAATTTCTGAAGTCTATCATAAAACAAGCTTTTTTTACTTCCATGAAAAGTGAGTTTCCTGCTTTTGATGTATTTTTATCTCCTATAAACAAATTCTGTCCAAGTATGACTGACCATTAGGATGCTATCTACTTTCAGCTTGAAATGGGCCTTTAAAAATAACTATGGCAAGCTAACAACTCCGCAGTAATTGAGAAATATTTATAATTAGAATGTCTGAGGCAAGAAAAAAAATATCTGTGCAGCCCACTCATCTATGCAGAAAATCAGGATTATAAGAATAATGAAACTACAAGATGTAGTGAAGTTTAATAGCTAGTGTTCCTGTTCCTGTATTCTTCTTCTTAATTTTTTTGGTTTAATAGGTTATCTTATATATTCCTACTACAAATTTAGGCAGAGAAGTACACATGAAAACCACCCTATCAGAGAACACTAACACATGCTAGAGTTGCCAGCTGTCCATTAGTGAATTTGAAAATGAAGTTTTAGCAGCAAGTCCATATTTACCGTATAGGACTAGGAAAGTAAATAGGCAGACCCAGGCTGGCAGTAATTCAATGGTTTCCTTGCACCAGTGTCTACATTTGCTCATTATTCATCAGTGCAGAATAAAGGGGTCCATTGTCAATCACCACAAGGTGCAAAGGAATACATATGGGCACAAGTACCTGAATATCATCAACACATGATCAATTTTGCAACCATTTTAGAATGGACTTCCATATAGTTGCACTTGATGCCACTCATTTCTTTCAATACATTTATCATGCACATAAAACAGAATCTGGTCCAACACATAAACACTAATAATGGACACCCTATAGGGTATTAGTGCAATGCACAATGAGAACTAGAGTCTTGTTAGGAGAAGTTGACTGCTAAAATGTTTCAGTGGTAGATAGTTAGAGCAAGCAGTGGAGGCAATAGTATCCTATTGTGCTCCCTTTGTGCATGTAGGCATAGAATACTATGTTATCCATATGGACACATCTATACCTATTTACATCAGAGAAAAAAGTGCCAAACAGGGCAGTTCATTAAGAAAAAAACTGCATAATTACATTATCTTTTGGAACTTTATTCAAGCTGTCACTAATGCTAAACCATATAGCATATGGAAAATCCTTGAACTCCACACTGAACATTTGCATCTCATATCTCAGAATGTTCATATTCTCAGTCTCTGCAACCAATATATGCCAGAGTATCATGTTGTCCCTGGATAGTTAGCAGATGACTGCAGACAAAACCTGACACCTAGCACTATTGGTATGGTTTTGTATCTGTTTAGCATCTCAGCAACCGCTTCAGTCAGAGGCCATTATAATTGCATCTTATTATAATTAGAGCATAAATATTGTGACAACAATAATTGCATCTAAAAAAATCAATGGCAGTGGTTGTGGCTGGGTTTGTGTTTCTTATCAATGTATGCAAGAGACATACATTAGTATACGCTTCTATATTATTTGTGGTTTTCCTTAACATATTTTCAGGCACTGTTTATAGCAAAGGGTTGTAATAATGGGACTTACGCTGTTATTTCTGAAACTCTTCTGATAAAATGGCTCATTTATGTCCACAAGCGCAGTGGGCAACTTGTGCTTTTCCCAGCTGTGAGTTGTGCCTAAAACCACATTCAAGTGTACAAAATGTGCTCTTTGCATTTCTGTATAGTTGTGCTGTGCACAATTCATTTCCTCCTTTCTTCAGTTCTAGGCACTGCTGCACCTATTGACACAGGAGAAGCCGGGAACGACAGCTACCTTCTGACCAGGCGGCAGCTCCAGGGTTCCCTTAGTTCCTTGCGTCAATAGGGGCAGCAAACTTGTCCAAAAGAATAGGGCACACACATCACTCGCACTCTGAATACTGGAAATGATGCCAGGCAGATGCTGATTTGTGATTAATCAAACACACAGTAGTGTCCATTTTGGCGTAAAAAGAAATGCCCCTTTGCATCGTCAATGACCCAGGAATTCTAGGGAAAATGGTGCGCTTTGGGGAAAAAGACATGGCAATTGTACTCAAAATTGCACTTTGCACACTGTGTGTGGGTAAGGGAATGTGCCCTAAAGTACTATAAAATGTAAATCCGGTGATCTAAATAAAGTATACACTAAGGGGCACATTTACTTACTCACGAACGGGCCGAATGCGTCCGATTGCGTTTTTTTCGTAATGATCGGTATTTGGCGATTTTTCGGAAAATTGTCGCGACTTTTTCGTTGCCATTCCGAATGTTGCGCAAAAGCTGGCGATTTTTCGTAGCGTTACTACTTGCGCGAAAAGTCGCAACTTTTTCGTAGCCTTCGCGCCGAGTACGAAAGATTCGGATTCATTCAAGCTTCAGTATGTTAACTTTTCTTGGGCAAGGTTGGAGCTGCAGGGTGCCATTGAGTCTGAAAGTTTCGCCCGCCGCTTACAAGCGCTCAATACGAAAAAGTCGCGCCAAGATACGAGCGCATCGTAATGCCTACGAAAAACTTGCGTTTTTTCGCGCAAATCGTATTGGTAACGAAAAAGTCACGACAATTTCTGAAAAGTCGTAAAGGCGCCGAAAAAAATCGCAAAATATACGAAAAAGTCGCAAAATGTTCGTTTTCCAATCTGAATTTTTCCAATTTGGATTCGTGGGTTAGTAAATGTGCCCCTAAGGTTACTTCTAATATCTTTATCATTAACAAATGAAATACTTTTATCCCTTAACATATCTCCAGGTATCTCACTCTCATGTTTTTATAACTGCTCTTCCCAAAATCTTTCACCTTCCTTAACCCCAGCTCTGTCTGTATCTACACTTTCTCCTTTTCTTATCTTCCTTCCAAAGACCTCATAAAAGCCACGAGTGCCCTCAACCCCATATTCCTCTAGCTAACCACCACATTCAGTTGGCTCTAGTCTGTCTCCCCAACGGTCTCTTTTTCTCTACAGCGATTTTTCTTTGTTGCAGTTTTGTTTTCCCTGCTGCTGTTTCCCCTGAGGTTTGTCTCAGCATTTCCCCCATGTTGTCTCCTCAGCAGTCTGTCTCTTAGGCACTTTGTCTGTCCAGACTTTCTCTGTCCAGCAATGCTGGTCTCCACCAGCAGGAATATTTGTGCATTTTAAGATATAATGTACCCCCCCTCAGTGAAATAAAAGCATTAGACATTTTGTAGCACCGTGATTATGTTTAAGCACATAGCCGGTGGCCCCTTCTTATGGTCATGGGAGTTGTAATATCCTTACATTTCACAATAATGGGCATATGATCAAACATTTGGGTAGGTTAAACATATGCAAATAGTTGCTATTAAATAAAACTGATCACTGATAAAAACTTATCATTATCATTTCATATATCTGATTAAAGATGCAGTAAAAACTGAAAATAAAGAACGTATAGTAGAGCCTCCATTTTACATGTGTTAGGGGACCATGAAAAAAAGCTGTAAAATCAGGGAAAATGTAAAATAAGGAAATGTGTTAAAGTAACTTGATCTTTATGAATTAAAATGATATAACCACAGTTTTCCTTATGTTTCCCTATATAAGAAATATAATACATTACTGTGTTAATGACAAGGTTTAAGCAGCACAGTATTAATCTTTTAAAATAGGACAATATTTTCAAGACCGCTGCAAGTAAAATGCACAACCTACACAATAAGTGACTTCTGAATGGTCATCAGAGATGCCAACTAACTGGACTTCACTATTTACAGAAAGCCCAAGGCAAGATATGCATTTTAAACTACTTCATGTCACTAAAAATATTACACACAGGGGAGAGACAGGCATTTTTTAGGAAAACTGGAACTTACTTTTGGTGCAAAATGCTGAAAAAGCGATGGAATGTAATAAAATTGGTGGAAACAGAAGAAATGGCATATAATGCAGGAAAATTTTAAATAAGGGAATTTTAAATTGAGGTTTCACTATAATATAATACAGATATGGGACCTGTTATCTAGAATACTCAGGACCAGGGGTTCAGTAATATGGATCTTTGTACCTTAAGTCTACTTAAAAAAAAATAAAAAACCCAATAGGATTGTTTTGCCTCCAATAAGGATTATTTATATCTTAGTTGGGATCAAGTTCAAGGTACTGTTTTATTATTACAGAGAAAAAAGTAATTATTTTTCAAAATATGAATTATTTAATTAAAAAGGAGTCTATAATACATGGCCTTTTCATAATATAGAACCTTCTGGATAATAGATGCCATACCTGTATCATTTTTGTTTAATAAATTATTAATAGTTATATACTGTGTATGAATATATAGGTTACATAGTATTCAACATTATACAGACATTGATAGATAAGTAAACAGAGGTTTGAGCTTTTTATAAACATTACAATTTTTGTATCTGTTAAAATAAAATGATTATTTTACTAACTAATTACCTGTAGATATGTTGAAACAGCAAGTGCTTCTATTAGTACAGGTATGGGATCCATTATCCGGGAAACCCATTATCCAAATTACAGAAAGCCTGTCTCCCATAGACTCCATTTTAATCATATAATTCAGATTTTTTAAATGGATTTCCTTTTTCTCCTTATTAGAGACAAAACAATCCTATTGGGTTTAATGAATGTTTTATTGATTTTTTTTAGTAGATTTAAGGTATGGAGATCCAAATTACAGAAAGACTCCTTATCCAGAATACCCTTGGTCCCGAACATTCTGGATAACGGGTCCTATACCTGTACTCCAAAGCAAGAATTGAAAAAATAAGAGAATATAAAAGCAAGCTTTCTTGGTGTTTATTCCCTCTTCCCTCTTATTTTTTCAATTCTTGCTTTGGAGTACAGGTATAGGACCCGTTATCCAGAATGCTCGGGACCAAGGGTATTCTGGATAAGGGGTCTTTCTGTAATTTGAAGACAGCAATGTACACTTCAATAAAAATTGATATTGGCACCTCTAAACTGATGCAACAATTACTGACATTTGTGCAATAAGCCTCCCCTCTTCACTTGTCACCTGGTCGAGGCTTGCCTGATTTAGGGCTGTAGTCACCCTGGAACCTTTGTACTAAAAAGGTGGGAATGGCCCACTGTGTCTGTTTCAAATAAGATGATCCTGTATTTAGGCATTCAATTATGTTGCATGCATGTACCCCTTGATTTTAGTGTACATGGGTATGGGGGTGCAATTTTTGTATGAGTTTTGTGCCATTACATATTGCTGATAATACAATTATTAATGCAGCACTGCATTGTTCTATATAATACAATTAATTTTACTGATAGTACCCTGATATAGGCACATATTACTATGTGTTGTAATATAACAATGCTGTGAGAGTTCCCAAGGAAGGATGTGGTTATCTAATTTGATCCTAAGAATCCCACTTAGTGGAGAATCAAGTACTGTATTTCCGTATGTGTTCATGCAGTCCTTTGGGGAATAAACACCAAGAAAGCTTGCTTTTATATTCTCATATATTTCTTTCACAAGTTGGTTATAATTTACCAAAAAACCTTACACAGGTAAATGATCAGGAAAATAAAGCTTTAGAACAAGTGCACTATAAGGTAAAATGCACGCCAGTGAAAGGTTATAGCAGAAAGGTCTCATTGAAGGTGAGACTAGGAAGATATTAACACTGAAATCGGAAAAAGTCTGCAGTGAATAAAAAAACTTGGAGGTCCATCCCTAAAGGCTTGTCAGCCAAGCTCAAGGTTATGTTGTCCTTGGTCAGAGCAAATGCAGATCGGATAACATAGCTCATGGTGGCTACTATCAGTTTCCTTCCTGCACTACAGCTTCTGGGATTGTTGGCAAAATGCTAATGTTGGGATTTCACATTCAGAGAAGAAAATAAAAAGAGGACGGGGACAATATGTGCTGCATCCTCTGAAATGTGGTCTCAGTTACAATGAATTGGTAATTAGCATTTTATCAGTACAAAGAGCCAATGCAAATATGCCAACATTAATAGATACATGCAGGGCATAAATGATTTTTGACATGTTAAACTACAACAGACAGTGAAGAATACGTGCTCTGGCAGGCCTTTAGATAAAAATATAATAGCTATTTAAGATAATATTTCTGATGCCTATACTAGTGATCAAGAACATAAGGAACACAACTATTTAAAATATGTATTCTTGTATATAAAAGAATTGTGGCATTTAATAGTTTCTTCTAAAACTAAAATGAGCCAAAATATTAATGTGCAATACTACCTAATAAATAATCCGGTCTACAGCTATTATTGTATAGTTTGAGCCAATGCCAATGGCCCTATTGCACCAATCTGGTCATTTAGGTAAATAGGTGCAATTGAAAAAATTCAAGGTCCAAGATGTCCAATGACCTCGAATACACTCAGCAGTTATCATCTGGCACATTGCTCTAAAATCTTAGTCAATGGCCTTTGATACCCCAGGGTCTGACTTAATCACTCTTTGGGGCCCTCACAAACAGACTAGTGGGAGTTTGATGGAACACAGCTTTCATTTTTAATTACTAGTACCACATATTTTGTGACCCCCTCCCCCCCCCCCTCCCAAAGTATACAGGTTTATTTTTCTTTTTTGACATAGAAGACTCTTTAAGTTCTAATTCTCCGTCTTTCATGAGCATTTGAATATGCCTTATCCAATGGGAGCTTGTATGGCATAACAACTGTTAGAAGGTCCTTTACTACCCCTACATGAACTTGGAAATGTATTTAGCAACAGCAAGAAAATTGTATTTGCAGGTGAATGGCAGTTTGTAGATTTTGTCCTACAGAAGGTAGTCTAGTAGATACCATTAGAAGAAGAGGCCTTTTCATATCTTGGAGGAGCAACTATGTATTTATTTGTAGGGGTGAACATTCATTCAGGTGCATTCATTTGATGGGTCTCAGTTATTTAAAGACATCTCATTTTTTTCTTTCTCTCTCTCTTTTGCTCAAGTCATCAGTAGTTATATCTTGGAACATAAGTCAGCTTATAAGTAAACCATTTTCACCTTATGAGTAGGTTCTTCATTACTTATACTCCCTTTCTGGTGCTGAGATCACTACACATTTTAAGGGCAGGTTAAATACAAGATCCTTCAGCTTCAGGTTATCCCTAAGGGCTATTCTCAATGATTCACTGGGGTTTTATTGCAGGCTCTTATATGCTATCCCCACTATCCTTGTGGAGGAAATGATGACACCTGAATTTGTGCTCCAGTTGTTTTCTATATGAATTAGAACACACATCTGGCCTGCATGTAATAAGTAAGGGATGTTCCAGGTCTGCAAGGCAAGTTTTCTAAATGTATAAATCTTGCTACCCACATAGGTACCCTGGACATACCATCTGCCAATGGCAGCATTACTTCCAGGGTCTTGTAATAACCTGATTGTAGTAGTATTTAATGTGCCAGTATAAATAAAGCATTCTAGTGGCCTGCCAAAGGCAAAAACATTATTTGCAAGATGCACACATGCTTGTATTCTATAAGATAATTCTGGGCTCAATAAATAGCTATAGTCAGAAACAGAAAATAAACTTTTCTTAAATAGTCTGTACCTAATCCATCTCCGACCATGATTCTTTTGTGCAAGAAGCAGCTGGAATCAATCACTGTAAAAGCTATTTGAAAAGTGACAGAGTAAATAATGAGCTGAATAGTCTAGACACATGGAAAAATCCATAAAATCATTTTTGTAATTAATTTGTGTCCCCATGTACATTGCCAATTAAACCAAAACAGTGCATGGGATGGATTTTATTTTGGGCTCTATGTAAGGCTGGGGCCAGATTAGCTACTTTCCTACTGTGTTTAACTGCCACAGGAATCACAGCTAAACTGCATCTAGTTGGCCTCCTTGCATCGCTGAACCCACCCCAACTTGACCATAGTCACTTGTTGCTGGGAGAGCCCCAATGTTTTTTATGTCTAGATCTAACTATGGGCAGCATTGCCCCTAGTTCCAGCTCGGCAATGGACTTTACCTGTGTACTACTGGCCTAATGTTAGATTATCTATTTTCTTTTTTATAGCTATTCCATGTAAGACTAGGCCCAAGCAGGTAACTGGCAAGTTATCTCTGATTAGTGACTATTGTGACATTGAATAGTCTGCTTGCAGGCAAGATTCTGCATAATGAATTTCTATCCAAAAGTAGTTTATATAGCCAAACAAAGCCATCTGACCTAGGAAAAAGACTATTGGGAGTATGGAGATACTCAAAGTAGCAGTAGCATGTACAAAATACATTGTTCTGTTTTAGAGTCCATGTGAGATAGCCTTCCCGTAATTCTGGATAACAGATTTCCAGATAAAGGATCACATACCTGTATCTAATTTCATCATTATTTACTACTTTAGATGCAGTATGTCTTGCTAACACATTAATTTATTTATCACAGTATCAAGTATGGTCTGTATCTGAGATTTCATTGTGGGGTACTGTGCATTCAAAGCTCAGTAAAATACTCACCTTTATCACCACCTTGTTACAATGTTAGTAAGAACAACTTCTTTTATTAAGCCAGGATGAGACTAGCAACTATATCCAGTGAGGTATCACATTGTATGGCCCAGCTTTAAATACAATATTAGATAAATGCATCTAAGTTGAGTTTTCCATTTAGTTCAATATAAATTTAATACAATACCCAAAAATACAAATATTTTTAAATGATCTAATTTCCCAATTGTACAACTGCAATAAACTGTGCAATTCCTTCTTTGTGAGTTTGAGCATATATATAAATTTTAATAAACTACAGTCACAAAAGCATCAAAACAGAAAACCAAGAGGTTGCAAATTTAAAGTCTGACAAACTGCAGAGGCAAAACCAGGACACTTGATACAAATCTGGAACAGAAAACTGTCTGGACTGTCTGTCATAACAATGTTAGGAGAACAGGGCTGTTTGATATTCCTACAATTTTGCTGCAATAACGGCTTTAAATATTTTGGGGGTAAGCACTAGTTTTGCACACTGTTTAAGAGGGACATGTGTTGTGAAAAATAATTGCCATAGCAAGGGAACCATTGCCCTACAATAGGTACACAATACACATACTGTATATACAGTATATCCCAAAAATGCAGCTTATGCATACTTTCTACAAACCATGTAACAAAATGTCTCTTTTTACTAATTCAGTGTTTGAATATTGGTCTATCTCGGTGACATTCCTGGGTGCATTTAAGGCTAATGCCACACGAAGCGTAAGGCGCATATTTTCGGCATACGCTTGAAACTCCCCCTACATGTGCCTGCATCCGAATGAACAGAATACGCTTGGGTGCAGGCACATGTAGCCGATATCCACATAACAACATTAGAAAATGCAAAGACTCACATTTTTATGCGGATATCGGCTACATGTGCTTGCGCCCTAGCGTATTCAATTCTTTCGGATGCAGGCACATGTAGGAGCGTATGGAGCATATTTTTGGCAAACGTTTTTCGGCTTGCCGAAAATATGCACCATACGCTATGTGTGGCATGAGCCTAAATTACTATTTCTGCTTGATCTACCGTTTGCAGACAGCTTTGTTCCTGTCCTGATTACCACCTGTCAGGATCTTTTGCCTGAATTTGACTGAAGAGACTTACTTAACCACATACTGTATTTTCTGAATTCAGCTTTCCCCTTGGTCCAGGCTAACCCCAGTAAATGCCATTGGGCCCTGACAGAGACATGACTTAAAACAAGGGCTTAAGAAAGGAGTTAATGGTCAAACCAAAGGAGAGGGGGGATCTGAAAAACTAGAATCCAACCTTACATTGTGCTAGTTCTGTCAGATCCTAGAGAGCCATAGTCACAGCTACTATAATACATTTCTAATTATTGAATACCAAATGAATATGTTAGACATTTGCCTTCATTGATAATAATTGTTGATGAATATTTTGCAGATCATATTTTTCATATCTCTGGCAATTACTGTATATCAACTGCTATTTCTGTCAATTCAGTCAGGGCTTTGGGTCTGTGGTACATCCGCTGTGGCCTTCAGCTGTCAAACATGGTCACTTTGGCTCTATCCCCTGCATTAATGTTTTAAAAGTGATTGCATTCCAGTAAAGTGAGCATGTGGGGGAGATACAAATTCAAATATGCTGCTAAATTAGCCCCAAATTAGTTAACTCATTAGGTATTTGTTTTCTTTAAAAATCTGGTAAGCTAGGTTCATGTTCCATTTTTAATTATCACAAACAGCAGACACTTTCAAAGTGATACCCTGAAAAAGGTTAAATAAAATGTTTCTTGTTAGGTTTATTAAAATGAATCACAATTCAATTTTTTCAGTTATATGACTGAACTATGTGCACTGAACCTAAATTATCAATGGATTGCCCTTCCTTAATTACAGCAGCTCACCAAACCACTGAAATGGATGCCGGTAGCAAAAAAGAAATTGTGGATGACTTTAGGCAATCTCAAAGGGTAACTTAGCCTTAGAAAAGACCTGTAATTAGCTATGCCTGGCCTTGTGCTGACCACCTATTGATTTTTGGTGTCTTCCTGCTAAGTTTAATTGCAGCTAAATTACCTCAGTTTAATGAATGTGCAAAGGGATTTCTCTGTTTCCTTTTATTCTCACATCAAGGCAACATTACTGGCCATGCAATTCAGAATCCCCACTATAACGTAACACTAAGCAAATTATGTAAGATGCTGCAGCCTTCAGCCTCTGCATGAATAAAGTGTATACGAATGGTTTAAAGGAGAAATAGTCTAAACTATGATTTAGACTAGAGGTGCTACTCTTTAGTTTGAAATTCAGTAGCGGCCCAAGATTACCAACTCTTGTTGTTTTGCAGAAATAGTTTGGAGAAAGGTCTTTCCTGTTTCAGCATGATGATACCCTTGTGTATAAAGTAAGAAAACAATTGGTTTGCTTTGCCTTTTTTTGTCTTCAGTAACCAGTAACTTGTTTGGGATTTCCTGTAGCAAACATTAAGGTGGCCACACATCGGTCGCAGGAAAGATCGTCAAATCCGCCACTAACCTTCAGGGCTGAAACGGCAGATAAGGAGGTAGAAACAATAGGATTTCTACCACCTTCTGCCAATTCAGCCCTGAAAGCAGATTTTGCTCAGGCGCCTTCTATGGCGCCCGATCAAAATCTTTTAACCTGGCCGATCAGCGAGTCGACTGATATCAGCAGCCTCCTGCGATATCGGTCGATTCACCGACTGGCCATACACGCACCGAATATCGTACGAAATGGGGTTTCGTGCGATATTATCGGTGAGTGTATGGCCTGCTTAATGGCTACTGCTTGCAAGTAAGTTGCAATTAATTCTACCTGTTAGTACAGGTATGGGATCTATTATCCATAAACCCTTTATCCAGGAAGTTCTGAATTAGGGAAGGATATTTCCCATAGAGCATTATAACATCATCATAATTCTAATTTTAAAAAAATAATTTATTTTTTCTTTATTATAATAAAACAGTACTTGATCCTAACTAAGATCCTTATAAATCCTTATTGGAGGCAAAACAATCTTATTGAGTTTAGTTAACTTTTATTTTATTTTTTTTTAGTAGACTTAAGGGCAGATTTATTATTATTATTATTTATATAGTGCCATCAATTTACGCAGCACTTTACAGAATAGAGGGGTACAAAAGACATAACAGTTAACATGTACATATAAATAATACACAAAAATGGTTTGCAGTTACATTGGATTTATCAAAATGTGAGTTTAGATCTTAATAATTAAAAACTCACCAACCTTCTATTCATTCTTATGTGATTTTTAGAAGCACATTTATTGAATAGTGAGTTCTAACTTTAACCCACTGATAAATCCACTTCTACAAATCCCATAAGAATGAATAGAAGGTGGGTGAGTTTTTATGTATTGAGCCCTAAACTAACATTTTGATAAATCTGCCCCTTAGGGTATGAAACCCACAGGTCCTGAGCATTCTGGATAACAGGTCCGATACCTGTACCGGCATTTTTGTTTTTTGGAATTTCACTGTGGTTTCTATAGCAACTGGATTGCCACCTAAGGACCTTGCCACCTAAGGACCATTACTAATATAGCATTAGACTACATTTAATAATATTAAGACGTTATATACCAATAAAGGTTACCAACCTCTATACAGTCCAATATAGCTAATTAAATAATATATATTATATTTTTCTACCCAAATAAAATATTCATTTAAAATTAAACATACCTACAACCAGGAGGAAGCTAATTTCTCTAAAAGCTTAGCATAGTTTACAGAGAGTAAAACAGACTCCTGTCTCCTGACCCCCTGGGGATTAGAGAGAATACTGTCTGCAGAAAAGTATAATATTTGTGACTCTTACCCTTCTGAAATCAACGTAAATTTTGCACTTTGCTAATCCATTTTCTATTTTCTGATATTTTTATGAAATTAGCAGTTTTACTTTGCTAATATCATGCCTTTTAAAATGTAGGGGTTTAGTTTCACTTTAACATAATAAAATACAGATTTAATTTAATGAGGCAAAATATCTTTACTGAATAATTCTCAGTGCCCTTAGTCACCCAACAACTCAAAACAAATCCATTCTAAAGATACAAGCTGCATCAAAGTGAGAATTCTGGAAACTGTAGTTCAGTTAAAGGTTGGGAAGAAATCTTGGATATATAAGGTCTAGACAAGATAATGCTAAAATATATCACATGACAATATCGAGCATGAAATTTTACAATGCAATTTATGAAGTCTCGTCAGACGTCGGCTATTAAGTGCTCATGATGGACCACTGCAAGTTACAAGGCAATGAGTGCATACTTCTGTTCCAGAAGAGACCATAACAATCAATTACTGGAATCAGCTTCATATAAAGAAAACCCAGGAGAAAAGACAAAATTGATTCATTGACCAGGAATTCAACCTACCACTGGAATAAAGATTTCCTCGAGATGGAATGTGAAATGAAATTCAGGGTTGATATGCTCTGCCTCAGTACAATATCATAAAAATAGTAATTCATTTAGTTCTAACAGAACCTTAGCTAATACAGTGGTGTGAAAAACTATTTGCCCCCTTCCTGATTTCTTATTCTTTTGCATGTTTGTCACACTTAAATGTTTCTGCTCATCAAAAACCGTTAACTATTAGTCAAAGATAACATAATTGAACACAAAATGCAGTTTTTAAATAAAGGTTTATGTTATTAAGGGAGAAAAAAAACTCCAAATCTACATGGCCCTGTGTGAAAAAGTTATTGCCCCCCTTGTTAAAAAATAACTTAACTGTGGTTTATCAATTTCAATTTTCAATTTCAATATCAATTTCTGTAGTCACCCCCAGGCCTGATTACTGCCACACCTGTTTCAATCAAGAAATCACTTAAATAGGAGCTTCCTGACACAGAGAAGTATACCAAAAGCACCTCAAAAGCTAGACATCATGCCAAGATCCAAAGAAATTGAGGAACAAATGAGAACAAAAGTAATTGAGATCTATCAGTCTGGTAAAGGTTATAAAGCCATTTCTAAAGCTTTGGGACTCCAGCGAACCACGGTGAGAGCCATTATCCACAAATGGCAAAAACATGGAACAGTGGTGAACCTTCCCAGGAGTGGCCGGCCGACCAAAATTACCCCAAGAGCGCAGAGACAACTCATCCGAGAGGCCACAAAAGACCCCAGGACAACATCTAAAGAACTGTAGGCCTCACTTGCCTCAATTAAGATCAGTGTTCACGACTCCACTATAAGAAAGAGACTGGGCAAAAACGGCCTGCATGGCAGATTTCCAAGGCGCAAACCACTTTTAAGCAAAAAGAACATTATGGCTCGTCTCAATTTTGCTAAAAAACATCTCAATGATTGCCAAGACTTTTGGGAAAATACCTTGTGGACCGACGAGGCAAAAGTTGAACTTTTTGGAAGGTGCGTGTCCCGTTACATCTGGCATAAAAGTAACACAGCATTTCAGAAAAAGAATATCATACCAACAGTAAAATATGGTGGCGGTAGTGTGATGGTCTGGGGTTGTTTTGCTGCTTCAGGACCTGGAAGGCTTGCTGTGATAGATGGAACCATGAATTCTACTGTCTACCAAAAAATCCTGAAGGAGAATATCCGGCCATCTGTTCGTCAACTCAAGCTGAAGTGATTTTGGGTGCTGCAGCAGGACAATGACCCAAAACAAACCAGCAAATCCACCTCTGAATGGCTGAAGAAAAACAAAATGAAGACTTTGGAGTGGCCTAGTCAAAGTCCTGACCTGAATCCTATTGAGATGTAGTGGCATGACCTTAAAAAGGCGGTTCATGCTAGAAAACCCTCAAATAAAGCTGAATTACAACAATTCTGCAAAGATGAGTGGGCCAAAATTCCTCCAGAGCGCTGTAAAAGACTCGTTGCAAGTTATCGCAAACGCTTGATTGCAGTTATTGCTGCTAAGGGTGGCCCAACCAGTTATTAGGTTCAGGGGGCAATTACTTTTTCACACAGGGCCATGTAGGTTTGGATTTTTTTCTCCCTAAATAATAAAAACCCTCATTTAAAAACTGCATTTTGTGTTTACTTGTGTTATCTTTGACTAATAGTTAAATGTGTTTGATGATCAGAAACATTTTGTGTGACAAACATGCAAAAGAATAAGAAATCAGGAAGGGGGCAAATAGTTTTTCACACCACTGTATATTATTAGGTATTAAAGAAAAAAAATTGTCTTTTAGAAAAAAAGTTGCAAAGGAATGGACCCAAAGAGCCATAGACTACATCTGGAGTAGGGCTTCCTTCTTTTTTCCCACCAATATACCAACCAGTTTCATAATTCCATCTCTGCTAAAAACATACAGTATATGAAACATAACAAAGGGGGCTTAAACAATGTACAAATCCTGGCACCATGTTTTACTAGTATAAATTATTTATATGTATAAAAAGAAGAGTTTTTAGTTGTTGATCATAATATTGCACAGCTACCACACAACATCAAAAGAAACCACATATGGGAGCCCTACCTACTTACCGTGGGTCATTCTTTTATAGACTGACACCTCCAGCTATAGTTGAATTTCCTGGGAAAAGTGTCTAGTCATCATTCATCATGTTCCGTCTTTTTTTTTTGTCAACATTTTTGTCAAATTATTTAGCTTAATCCTTGTTGGGATCTCGATTGTTTTCCAATGTTTCTTGTAATTATCTAAAAAATAATAAAAATAAAATAAAATAAAAAAAAATTATTTACCTTGACGTGGTATGGCGGCTTACCAATTATGATAATAATTTTGTAATAAGCCCTATTTTTTTTTTTTTTTTAAATACATGCACTACCATAGATACAGAATTACTTATGGAACAGGGGGAAAGGGAATGTACATTGAAATCCCCCTCTATCTTTTGTATGCTTTTAGCTTATTTGGTCAGATCAGTCGCACTACCAGTGTGTTTGTTTATATTATTTAGCCTTGGAGTGCTCCCACAACCCCCCTTTTTTGTGTTTTTATGTATTTTAGCAGGGTTATTCTGCAGGAAGAGTGGCAAACCTCCATGTGGTTGTAGCACCCTCACACCCGTCCCTTTAATGGTGGTCTTATGTGTTGGTCAATGGATAGTCTTCTCCTTTACAAGCCACAAACGGGGGAGGATTAGGCCTGTAGAAATGCTGTGGTCTTGGCAATCTCTCTCTATAAAAGCTAAAGGCATGGGGGGTGGACTAAGCCCTCTGACTGAGGTCAGGAGACACTTATCCCAAGAAATAATGCAGCCTTTGAAAAATATGACCAGAGGTAAATAGTTAGGACCACCATATGGGGTCTACCTTAGCATTATTAGTACCCATCAAGTACTTTTAGGGTTTAGGATTTGGCTACCACCGTACTCACTATAGCCTCACCCCTTAGAAGTTCTAGCTATACTTGGGGGTCTATATTTATAGAAAACAAACTCTGAGAGACAGGATTTTCAGGGTTTTAAAGCTGAGTTTGGAAGCTCTTTGTTTTTGTTCTAATCACTTTCCACCATTATCATTTAGTGCCCCAAAATGATTAACATTTCTAACCATGCAAGACAAATCTATCATCTCAATAGACCCTATTATTCTCTGAAACTAGAACATGGAGCTGCTAACTGAATCTCTGTCATCAGAATGGATTTTTCACTACTCAATTATCATCAAGGGAGCAATTTGCTGACCTTTTTTTTTAATCGAAATGAAAATGAGGAACTGTCAAAATATAATGGCTTGTTAAAAGCAATAGAGACGTCTGATTATGAAATTTTAAATAATGGTGCTTTGATTTATAAATTAAATGCAAAAAACTGTATTTCAAAACTTTCTCATAATAATTTCTGTGTAATACTTGAAATGTCTTATCAATGGATATTTAGTTCAACATTGACACTGAATTGGGTGGGGAAAAAAATCTCTACTACTAGGACTTGATGTCCTAAATTTGTAAAACACACATTCTGACAGGTGTAAGTTTATAATTTTATGGAATATATACCATTATACAGCATAAGCCTGAGTGCAGTGCGTGTTAGGCGGAGCCAGGATACAGAATTACCGGACCTGCCACTCATATCCCTTTGCCATTCCTGGAAGTGGGTGTGAGCTTGATGACATTGTATTGTGTAATATGATCATAATGTGCATATTTGTAATACCTTCTCAGCCATGAAATATACAATGATGTAAGCACAGTATTAACCCTCACTTGCCTTTCCCTCTGTTAAATTATATTCTGCTCCCTACACCCCTAGTAATGAGATGGTGTTAGTCCTTCTTTGTGCATCTGCTCTCCCTGGAAGCTCTGTAAAAGTCAGCTGTATTCAGACATATGCCCCATTTATCCTTTACAAGTGCTACAGCACAAGAACATAAAGTCTATAATATGCACATTACAGAATCAATATCTGTGTTACAGGGCCAAAGAAGCCACCATTGTTCGTGCAAATATTACTCTATTAAAAGGACATGTAACAGAGCTAGCTTACAAACATGGAAGCTGCCATGAAGCCATGTTCAGAGCTCTATAGCTTACTTTTTATTGCTAGTCACTGGAATGCAATATTTAGTATTTTTTTTGAATTTTTCGCCGTTTTGGGTAAGTTCCGCAAATTTTTCAGTGAAGCAAAACAGGACAGATTCACTACTAAAGAATCAAATAACAATTTTGTAAGCCAAATTGAGAGATTAAATTCATATAATTATATTCCTACACACAAACTCTTTGGTCTAGACATTTTTCTCAGCTAATTTTTTGTTAAAAATTTTCCCTGCAGTTTTGCAACAGAATTTGCCAAAGGTATAATGCAGAATCCATGCCTGGTGAAAAAATTCTCTCATCACTATTAGTGACAACTCTAATATATTGATTGGAAGAGTTTGGTTTTTTCTCTTTGGCCTTCATCTTCTGACCGAGGTGGATGTGTCTGGGGAGCCTGGTGTGAATAAAAACCAGTAAAGTGCTCCAAGAGGGACAACCCTTCTAGAGAAAGTCAAGAACAGGGACCTTGTCAACAACGTCAGATATAAGACTAACTTTGTCAAAATATGTTCTAGGAAAATAGTGAGGCATAGTTAGAAAGATCAGCTATGTGCTCCACCTAAGGATTTGGTAGCTGACGGTAGCTCTCCCTTAGGTTTCACTGGCATAGTGAAGAGACCACAATGCTGAAGAGATTAAGGCTTAATGTATCACTCCCTGAATGATTCTACTAGAGGGGACCTGGACCACTAGCTGGTAACCTACTGTTACTGTTTCTTTAAAAGCAATTGAAACAGCATAATATCCAATAATGGCTGTAGGAATTAATATTGATGTCTTGCAGTGATGTTATGCTTTTTTTATTAACTGCTTATAAATGAAGAGGCTTTATAGCATAAAGTTATGTTGAAATATTTATAGCTTACTCCCTTGTGTGAATCAGCATAAAAATGTCCTCTGTAAAGACACATGCCTATCCTGCAATCCGAGAGGCAATCATTTCTCTGCTCTTGTCCCAGATGCTTCTGGAATCAGATAGTTTACCCTTTGTATAGCAAGGCTATATCTCCTTGGCTGATTTAATCTGCCATTTAACTGTATGTATAGCGAACATACCGTGGTAAAGAGAAGATGTTCAACCTTTTCTTTTTCCATTAAAATATGAAACTAAAATGTCGAACTCCTTTGCCTTAAGGGCAAATATATTAACGTTCATATTTTTTTCTTTTTCTCTTTTCCACATTTAATGAATTACTCTTAAACCACCATTTTTTGGTTCAGTGTAAAAACCACAAAAAAACTCCAATACAAAACTACACCACCTAAAAGCTGGCTAGGTCATGTAGAAGTCAGTTGGAGCTGTTCTTAGCAAATTGTCAAATATTTGCTTAATTCAACATTTTAGAGTTTTTCTCATTTTTTTTCTATTGTAATTGCACAAAAATTCTCAAATAAAAATTCTGAGGAATAATTTTGTTTTTGTTCCTAGACTTTTTTTTTCATTCGTGCTTATTATCATATTATTTTTAAAAATTAAGACACAAATACAAATTTCAAGAATTTCCATAAATCTGCCCCTTAGGGGCCCATTTACTTACTCACGAGCCGGCCGAATGTGTCCGATTGCGGTTTTTTTGTAATGATCGGTATTTGGCAATTTTTTTGGAAAATTGTTGCGACTTTTTCGTTACCAATACGATTTGCGCAAAAAAACGCGAGTTTTTCGTAGCCGTTATGATGCGCTCGTATTTTGTTGCGACTTTTTCATAGCCTTCGTGCCGAGTACGAAAGATTCGGATTCATTCAAGCTTCAGTATGGTGACTTTACTTGGGCCAGGTTGGAGCTGCAGAGTGCCATTGAGCCCTATGGGAGGCTTTCCTTGGGCCAGGTTGGAGCTGCAGGGTGCCATTGAGTCCTATGGGAGGCTTCCAAAATCATGCTAAGTCTGAAAGTTTCGCCCGCCGCTTACGAGCGCTCAATATGAAAAAGTCGCGACAAGATACGAGCGCATCGTAATGGCTACGAAAAACTCGCGTTTTTTTGTGCAAATCGTATTGGTAACGAAAAAGTCGCGACAATTTCCGAAAAAGTCGTAAAGGCGCAATTCGGATTCAAATTCGTGTCTTAGTAAATGTGCCCCTTAGTGTTGGTAGCAGGATGTGTGACTGGTTTCCCTATGCCTTCAAGAAAATATTTTAGATCAGGCTTGAATTGAACTATTTGTTGTGCAATGTAGGCAGTTTTTTCCACTCATAAATAGGTAGACAACATATAAATATGGCTGAACCTATATAAAGAGATCTGAAAGCCATGGGACGTATACAGACACTTTAAAAAGTATGGTTCTGGAACTTGACTCTTGTAACATAAGATGTACATAAAGATGTACAAAATGACTCTTGTACATATTTAAATGATGGATATGTCCTGAAATCCTAGTGTGACTAGTTTAAATCTATTGCATTTTTATTTTAACACAATGGGGCTCATTTATCAACACTGGGCAAATTTGCTCATGGGCATTAACCCATAGCAAGCAATCAAATTGTGGCATTCATTGTTCTACATGCAGCTGGCTTAAAAAAGCCAATCACTGGTTGGTTGCCATGGGTAAGTGCCCATGGGCAAATTTGCCCAGTGTTGATAAATGAGCCCCGTTGTATTTTATACACATAGGGGGAGATTTACTAATCCACGAATCTGAATCCCGAAAGGGAAAAAAACGTATTGGAAACGAAAATTTGGCGACTTTTTAGTCAGCGTTGCGATTTTTTCGTATTTTGCGCGACTATTTTGTCGCCGTAGCAACTTTTTTGTATTGAATGATCGTGAATGGCGGAAAAACCATCCCGACTTTGCATGATTTTGGAAGCCTTCCATAGGAATAAATGGCACTGTGCAGCTCCAACCTGGCCCAAAAAAAAAAAAAAAGTCACGGAAAATATACGACAAATTCGCGACGGCAACAAAAAAGTTGCAAAAATACAGTTCATTACGAAAAAGCGCATTCGGGCGCTTTCGGTCCGTTCGTGGATTAGTAAATCTCTCCCATAGACTGATTCATAAGTACCATTGTCAGCTACCATTTTGCTTTCAATGACAATCTGAACATTTTGTAAAATTGGTGTAATGAAGAGGCACTTACCAGCGCGGCGGGGACGCCCGCCGCGCTGCCATCGGCGGGGACGCCCGCCGCGCTGTTCTGCCTCTGTGCCTGCTCCTTCATAGTGTGCGCGCGCGCGCACTTCCGCATGTTTAAAGGCGCAATGGCGCCAAATTTGAAATATTTAAAGGGCCTTTCTTTTGTTACTGATTGCCCGTGATAGGATTTCATTCCTGGTGCCTTTCTGAACCTTGTGTATTTCGTTCCTGTATCCTGCTTGTTGCCTTCCTGTGTTTTTGACCCGGCTTGCTCCTGACTATTCTGATTATCCATATCTGACCTCGGCTTGTACTTCGATTACGATTTCGTCTCATCCTGCTGTATTGATTATCCGGTTTGACCCTTGCCTGTCTGACTATCCTTGATTGCTGCCCGCCCTGACCTAGCCTGCCTGACGACGACCTTGTTTAACCCTATTTGTACCGTGATCTTCGGCCTAACTGACTTTATCTACAGTCGTGCCCCTTTGCTTGCCAGAACTCCTGCCTTGTTCCCCTCGTTAAGTCCAGGTGGCATCTGAGTAGCTGAGGGCTCCTCCCGAAGCCAAAGGCGGTCACAATACTGGTGAAGCCGAGCCGAGACAAGGGAACTTGGCATCTGTTCTGGTTTAGGGTGCCGACCGTGACATTATCACGGGCCATGGAGGACCAAGATCACGTTGAGTCCGCTGCTGCTCCTCCCACTCCATCTGCTACTACTGAAGCGCTTCTTACTGCCCTGCTACAGCGCTTGGAGGATCAGGAGCAAAAGCAGAATTATCTCCTGCAGGGTTTTCACAACCTAACCCGCCAGCTGGAGACTACGCAATCTCCGCAGCAGCAGCCTGTTCCTAGTTTTTCCCCTTCTGTGGGGGCATCTGCTATGGGAGGTAACACCTATAGACCCCAGGAGCCCAAAATTGCATTTCCTGAGAAATTCTCTGGGGACAGGTCCAAATTTTTCGTCTTCAAAGAGGCATGTAAACTATATCTTAGCTTTTTCCCTCATTCTTTCCCTTCTGGGGTGGAAAAAGTAAAATTTGTTATGACCCTTCTAGTGGGGGATCCCCAAGTTTGGGCCCTTAGACTGCCTCCTTCCGATCCTGCTCGTTCTTCCCTTGAGGTATTCTTTGATACTATGGCACTTCTTTACGATGACCCGGATCGTGCATCATCAGCCGATTCGGCGATTCGTAAACTGCGCCAAGGGAGACGGGATGCAGAGGTGTATTGCACAGAGTTCCGCCGGTGGGCAGGAGAGACCGAGTGGAACGATGCGGCCCTGCGCAGTCAGTTCCGTATCGGGCTATCCGACTCTATTAAAGATAGCCTGGTTAATTACCCCTTGTCGTCCAGTCTGGATGATCTCATGTCCCTAGCCATCCAGATCGATAGGAGACAAAGGGAGAGAAGGAGTGAAAGGGGTCATACTGCTTTCTCTGGGGTTACTTATGGGAAACCTGACTTAGTGACCAATGTTAAGTCTTCGATTTCCCCGGTGTCTCCACCTCAGGAGGAGCCTATGCAACTAGGCCTATTCCATCTCTCTCCTGAGGAAAAGACACGCAGGCGGACCCTTGGGTTATGTATATATTGTGGGGACAAGGGTCATTTTCTCAAACAATGCACCAAGAGGCCGGGAAACGCCCAAGCCTAAATGAAGAAGGGGAGCTTCATTTGGGTGCAGGCGTTTCCTCTCCCCAATTTGCCTCCAAGGTTCAGCTACCGGTCAAACTGTCCTGGCCTACGGGCTCCGTTAACTTGTCCGCTTTCGTGGACTCTGGGGCAGAGGGTAACTTTATTGAGGCCACGTTTGCTGCTAAACATGGCATTCCTGTGGTTCCTCTCAGTGTTCCCATGAGGTTATTAACGGTGGACAAAAGACCTTTAGGGTCTGGTGTAGTAAATAAGAAAACTGTATCTTTATCCTTATGTGTGAACGATTTCCATGTTGAAGAGATAGTCCTTTTTCTTATTGAAGGTGCCTCTTCTCCACTCATTTTGGGTTTACCCTGGCTCCAGGTTCATAACCCCCAGATTAATTGGGTTACTGGGAAGGTTTCTCAATGGGGTTCTTGTTGTAGGGGTATCTGTATTCCCTCAACTATAGCAGCCACCTCACTTGAGGGGTTACCTGCAGCCTATTCGGCTTATGCCGATGTCTTTTCCAAAAAGGCGGCCGAGACCTTACCCCCACACAGACAGTATGACTGTCCCATTGATCTGGTTCCAGGTTCCTCTCCCCCTCGTGGTCGTACATACCCTCTTTCCCTACCTGAGTCCCAGTCCATGAAGGAATATATCCAGGAAAACCTCGAAAGAGGTTTTATCCGGCCTTCTAATTCTCCTGCAGGAGCTGGGTTTTTCTTTGTGGGTAAGAAGGATGGGGGTCTCCGTCCTTGTATAGATTACAGGGGCTTAAACAAAGTCACTATTAAAAATCGCTACCCTCTCCCTCTAATTTCTGAGTTATTTGACCAGGTTAAAACCGCCAAGATCTATACCAAGCTTGATCTTAGAGGTGCATACAATCTCATCCGTATTAGAGAGGGGGATGAGTGGAAAACTGCTTTTAACACCAGGGACGGCCACTACGAGTATTTAGTAATGCCCTTTGGGCTCTGTAACGCCCCCGCAGTTTTTCAAGAATTTGTCAACGACATCTTTCGTGACCTACTGGGGGTATTCGTAGTGGTCTACCTTGACGATATTCTTATTTTCTCTTCTAATCTAAATGAACATCGTAAACATGTGTGTGAGGTCTTAAAAAGGCTAAGGGAGAATAACCTGTATGCAAAACTAGAGAAATGTACCTTTGAAGTCTCTACTGTTCAGTTTTTGGGTTTTATTATTTCCGGCAAGGGTCTAGAGATGGATCCAGGCAAAGTGAGAGCTGTCCTAGATTGGGCCCAACCCTTTTCGTTACGTGCAATACAAAGGTTTCTTGGTTTTGCCAATTATTATCATCAATTTATTAAGAATTTTTCTCTAATTGTAGCTCCCATCACGAATCTAACTAAAAAGGGCGCTGATCCCAGTATATGGCCTCCTGAGGCTGTACAAGCGTTTGAAACCCTCAAAAAAGAGTTTAGTTCTGCCCCTATCCTTAGACCTCCCGATTCCGCTCTCCCTTTCATTGTAGAGGTAGATGCCTCTGAGGTAGGAGCTGGGGCAGTCCTGTCTCAAAGACACCCGATAACCAACAAGATGCATCCCTGTGCCTTTTTCTCTAGAAAGTTTTCACCTGCAGAGATCAATTACGACATAGGGAACAGGGAATTGCTGGCCGTGAAATTGGCTTTCGAGGAATGGCGCCATCTTTTAGAGGGGGCTAAACATCTAGTTACGGTCTATACCGACCATAAGAATTTACTTTATATTGAATCCGCTAAGCGCCTGAATCCAAGGCAAGCCAGGTGGGCTTTATTCTTTTCAAGGTTCAATTTTTCTTTAACTTTTAAGCCCGGTTCAAAGAATACCAAGGCGGATGCACTCTCTAGGAGTTTTGACTCAGTTTCCTCCGACTCTAGTGAGTGCACTCCTATCATTCCCAGGGAAATAATTGTTGCAACCTTGAAGTCTGACCTCTCTTCCTTATTGTCCCCTTTACAGTCTTCTGCTCCTGCTGAAACCCCATCTGGCAAATGGTTTGTTCCTGAGGTACTTAGGAAGCAAGTATTAAGAGAGGCTCATGATTCTAGGGTGGCGGGTCATCCAGGTATTGCAAAAACCATTTGTTTATTGTCCCGACATGTTTGGTGGCCCTCCTTCAAACAGGATGTTAAAACTTTTGTCAGTTCCTGTTCAGTCTGCCAAAGGTCTAAGTCATCTCATCATCGGTCCCAGGGTCTGTTAAATCCCTTACCCATCCCAGAGAAACCATGGTCTCACATTTCCATGGATTTTGTTGTAGAGTTGCCCTCTTCTCAGGGTAAGACAGTGATTTGGGTGGTGGTTGATAGGTTCAGTAAAATGGCTCATTTTATTCCTCTTCCACATCTCCCTTCTGCTAAGACCCTGGCTGATTTATTTATTATGCATATTTTCAAGTTTCATGGATTTCCTGAAAATATTGTTTCTGACAGGGGGGTTCAATTTGTTTCTAAATTTTGGCGTGCTTTCTGTACTTTGGTTGGGACGGAATTATCTTTTTCCTCTGCCTATCACCCTCAAACTAACGGTCAAACCGAAAGGGTGAACCAATCCCTTGAACAGTATCTCAGGTGCTATGTATCCGATAACCAGTCCACATGGTCTGAATTGCTTCCCTGGGCAGAATTTGCATACAATAATGCTACCCATTCCTCCTCAGGGAGGTCTCCTTTCTTTGTCGTTTATGGGTTACACCCCAAAGCATTTTCTTTTTCTGGCTCTAATTCCCCTGTACCCTCTGCCAATTCCTCTGTCTTAAGATTTTCTGAAATCTGGTCGCTAGTTCATGATTCACTATCTGCAGCTTCCCTAGCCCAGAAAAAAGCTGCTGACAAATCCCGTAGGGAGGCTCCCCAGTACAAGGTGGGGGATTTAGTGTGGTTATCAACCAGGAATATTAAGTTAAAGATTCCCTCTCCCAAACTGGGTCCCAGGTTTATTGGTCCATATCCCATCATTGCAATAGTTAACCCATCTTCTGTCCGTCTTCAGTTACCTCCTAATTTCAGAATTTCTAATACTTTTCATGTTTCTCTCCTTAAACCTGCTGCTAACACTCGCCATCAGTCTGTTCCTCCCCCGGTGTTGATTGAAGGTCAGCCTGAGTATGAGATCCAAGAGTTCCTCGACTCCCGCCGTGTGAGAGGTAAACTTCAATATCTTACTAGGTGGAGAGGCTTCGGTCCTGAGGAGAACTCTTGGGTCTCAGTTGATGACATCAAGGCTGATCGCCTCAGGAAGCAGTTCCATTCAAGGTTTCCTGGGAAGCCTGGGGGTCCAGTGGCCCCCCCTAGAGAGGGGGGTAATGTAATGAAGAGGCACTTACCAGCGCGGCGGGGACGCCCGCCGCGCTGCCATCGGCGGGGACGCCCGCCGCGCTGTTCTGCCTCTGTGCCTGCTCCTTCATAGTGTGCGCGCACTTCCGCATGTTTAAAGGCGCAGGCGCGCTGACGAATGACGTCATGACGCACGGCGCATGACGTCAGCGCGCAATGGCGCCAAATTTGAAATATTTAAAGGGCCTTTCTTTTGTTACTGATTGCCCGTGATAGGATTTCATTCCTGGTGCCTTTCTGAACCTTGTGTATTTCGTTCCTGTATCCTGCTTGTTGCCTTTCTGTGTTTTTGACCCGGCTTGCTCCTGACTATTCTGATTATCCATATCTGACCTCGGCTTGTACTTCGATTACGATTTCGTCTCATCCTGCTGTATTGATTATCCGGTTTGACCCTTGCCTGTCTGACTATCCTTGATTGCTGCCCGCCCTGACCTAGCCTGCCTGACGACGACCTTGTTTAACCCTATTTGTACCGTGATCTTCGGCCTAACTGACTTTATCTACAGTCGTGCCCCTTTGCTTGCCAGAACTCCTGCCTTGTTCCCCTCGTTAAGTCCAGGTGGCATCTGAGTAGCTGAGGGCTCCTCCCGAAGCCAAAGGCGGTCACAATACTGGTGAAGCCGAGCCGAGACAAGGGAACTTGGCATCTGTTCTGGTTTAGGGTGCCGACCGTGACAATTGGTAGATAAAGAGATATTAAAAAGTTCAGATCTGGCAACAAATTCGGTGTATGACTAATTCTTGCAAAATACACATCCATGTAATATTCTCTCTAGTTCCATATTATGCACCTTAAGTAACTGTGCCTACTTATATCTTTGTAGACAAATAACTAAATTTTTGTAGACAAATTACCAAAAACTATACCTAACTCGGTTCACATCCTAACTTACCCACAATATGCCTCAGGATGGCCTGTAGTCATGGGCATCCACAAATAGAGACAATGGAGGCACTTGCCCCCTTCAGGGAAGCCCGATACAGCAATTGCTGGAAAAGGGCTCATGACTGGGCGGGACAAACTGCCAGACAGGGGTTAATAGTTGGGGCTTAGTATTTAGCATTTGGGGGGTGGAGCATATGGGATTTGAAGCAGGCGCAGTTAAGGAGGGCATCCATTTTGGAAAGAGAAAACGGAGTCCCACCCGCCCTCCCATTGTTACCCTTTGTGTTAGTTGTCACAAATGTGGCCTGGGTAATGGGATACAGGTTAAGTTGACCCAAGAAGGTGAGTATGGTGGGGATATGGCGAAGCAAGTAGTTAAGGGAGCATGGCCCGTTGTCACAGCCCGGGCAGCGGGTCCCTGGCAATGGAGATAGATGTTGTTGGCAGTGCCGAGTTTAGCAAGTCCCACTTGTTCAATGGGACATGGCTTTGGATGTTTCATCTCTAAGAGCGATGGGTCTCTGGGAGGTGTTACGTTATAGTGATACCTTGGTTGAAGCGTGCAACCCTGCGTACCCACCATGCTGGAAGGCACGAGAGACTGGTGGCCGGTACGGTTGTCATGCATTTAGTTTGGTCCATTGCTAGGGACTTCAGTGCTCAAAGGATTACTGTTTAGTATTTGTTAATATACTTGTTAATACTGTTATTATTTACTTGTTATTTATGGTTATGTATTTTATTGCTTATGTTATGTAATAAAGCTGTGGCCAATACATTTTCCAATCGAAGGACAAGCTGTAAGTGGTGATTATTTCTAGGCCAGTAGTTTGGGGCAAAAGGAGGGCAGGTATTTGGCCCTGCCCAAGTCATGTAGTTTCTGACTGTTGTTACAGATTTACTGCCTCTGTGTCATCACATAATGTCAATCCTGCTGCCTGCAGATACTGTGTGTTCTCTCTTAGGCTAGTGCCACATGTAACTGTTTCTCAGCCAATCTGCTGGCATCCACTTGCTCATGTCTCTGCACTGACAGGCACTGTCGGCCTGGGTGCATACACAAAGTGGATTTCATCACAAAAATGCATGTTGTATGGAGATCAGCTGTTTTGTCTGTTTCTCACTAGCCTTAACGCAGATAAAAGCTGCCAATTTGAGTCCTTTAGACTGATTCAGCAGTTTATCTGCCTGTGGGCCTCCCTGACTGATATCTGGCTGAAAATCAGTCAGGTTTCGATCGCAGTTTAGATTTTCCCATCAGATCGGGGACCGCATTGGCTCATTGATGCATGTATGGCCAGCTTTAGAGTGTACATTCAAGAGAGTAAATCTGTGCATGTGTGTGAGAAAGACAAACTGTCAGTGTTAATTGCATCTAATGGATTGGTGCACTTGCTAATATGTGACGCCCGCCGCGCTGTTCTGCCTCTGTGCCTGCTCCTTCATAGTGTGCGCGCACTTCCGCATGTTTAAAGGCGCAGGCGCGCTGACGAATGACGTCATGACGCACGGCGCATGACGTCAGCGCGCAATGGCGCCAAATTTGAAATATTTAAAGGGCCTTTCTTTTGTTACTGATTGCCCGTGATAGGATTTCATTCCTGGTGCCTTTCTGAACCTTGTGTATTTCGTTCCTGTATCCTGCTTGTTGCCTTTCTGTGTTTTTGACCCGGCTTGCTCCTGACTATTCTGATTATCCATATCTGACCTCGGCTTGTACTTCGATTACGATTTCGTCTCATCCTGCTGTATTGATTATCCGGTTTGACCCTTGCCTGTCTGACTATCCTTGATTGCTGCCCGCCCTGACCTAGCCTGCCTGACGACGACCTTGTTTAACCCTATTTGTACCGTGATCTTCGGCCTAACTGACTTTATCTACAGTCGTGCCCCTTTGCTTGCCAGAACTCCTGCCTTGTTCCCCTCGTTAAGTCCAGGTGGCATCTGAGTAGCTGAGGGCTCCTCCCGAAGCCAAAGGCGGTCACAATACTGGTGAAGCCGAGCCGAGACAAGGGAACTTGGCATCTGTTCTGGTTTAGGGTGCCGACCGTGACAATTGGTAGATAAAGAGATATTAAAAAGTTCAGATCTGGCAACAAATTCGGTGTATGACTAATTCTTGCAAAATACACATCCATGTAATATTCTCTCTAGTTCCATATTATGCACCTTAAGTAACTGTGCCTACTTATATCTTTGTAGACAAATAACTAAATTTTTGTAGACAAATGCCTTAACGCAGATAAAAGCTGCCAATTTGAGTCCTTTAGACTGATTCAGCAGTTTATCTGCCTGTGGGCCTCCCTGACTGATATCTGGCTGAAAATCAGTCAGGTTTCGATCGCAGTTTAGATTTTCCCATCAGATCGGGGACCGCATTGGCTCATTGATGCATGTATGGCCAGCTTTAGAGTGTACATTCAAGAGAGTAAATCTGTGCATGTGTGTGAGAAAGACAAACTGTCAGTGTTAATTGCATCTAATGGATTGGTGCACTTGCTAATATGTGTGTGCCCAAGGCAAAAATTTGCCACCTTCCCCCCATACACACACTATTTATATTATTTCCTCTGCACAGCAATTCTTTTCCCCATCAGGCTAGTTAAACCGATAACCATTTAAGCTGTCCCATACAACTCTATCTCTCACATGTATTAACCCTCCCAGTTGCTAGCTTTGTGTCTTTGCCACCAAAATATATGTAGAGGTATTAAATGTAATCATTTTTCCCTACTAGCCCCCCTGCGAAAAGTTTTTTGCAGAAATCCATGCCCTTAATTAGAAGCTGCTTTAAAAAGAGTGTAAATGTTTTGGCTGCTATCTGCAACTCCTGGATACATAAGCCTTGTGTTCCGAAGATAATTGATTCCAAATACTCATGATGTATCTGTATATCTTTAATACAAAGATATATTACGTAAAGGACTGCTGTAAAATGATTACTAACACTAGGGGGGATTAGGAAGAAAACAGTAATTACTTGGAATAAACCACATGTTGGGGGTATACTGCTTGTGCAGAAGTATAACGTGCCAAAGGACAGAAAAAAATAACAATTGGCTAACTAGTTGAGCCAATTGCTCTTTATCTGCCATCTGATATGATGTTTCAAGTTCTTTTACATATCTTGCAGGCATAAAAATTGGCAATGTACAAAGGGGGCATTTTAATCTGTACATGAAATCCTTTCGCTACATTTAGACAAAAGTCCAGCAAGCATTCATCAGTTAAGAGGTAAACATTCAAGTGATGCCAGATCTTAAATCACAGCTCATAATTAGCAAACCACTATAATAAACCACTCTCAGAAATTATTTGCAAAAAATAAAATTCAAATGCAAAGAGCGAAGATTTATATTTGAGAGAAACATAATTGAAATTCATTTCGCTATTTAGCTAAAAGTACTCCATTTCTATAAATCTTCTATGTGTCATAGAGGAGAGATGCACTGAAGACTGATGACCACCCTTATAAGTATAAAATGTTTCTGGTGGGTTTGGGGGAGGTTGATCTCACCAGATCTGAGTAATGGGGAAAATCTGCCCAAATAGTGTCTCAAAAGCTCTTCTTTGGCAAGTATTATCCACCATCTATGATTTTTTCCTAGGTGTACCCACATATTGGGAAATTAATTTCTTAATGTACCTGGCACCTTCTGGCTGGTGAGCAGAGCGAAAATTGGTTATAATGTACTTGAGCAACAAAGAAAATCTATTTTTTTTTGTATAAAAATGTTTTTCTGGACTCACTCAAAACTGTGAATGTAAAGCTGCCATTTATGTATCTGTCACTTTTTAAACCATCTTTTGTTGAGATAGATAAAATTGAAAGGTTCCTGTTTCCACAGGAATTGTGTCCCACTGCAATGAGAGACAGGGGTTCATTTTGAAATGAGGAGACTTGCTACCAATATAATTGAAAAAACAGTAATAGATGATATCAACTCTGGAATTATTTTTTTCTACTATACCTTAAGGGGCAGATTTATTTTTGCTTAAGCCTTTTGAGAAACCATAAAGGAAACTCATGCAGGGGAAAAAAAAACCTCACACAGTTGATGTATGTTTCTTTTATGATTGCATAAATCTGCCCCATTTTCTTTTTGAAACCTCAAAAAAACTGATTTAAAAGGTGCTGTACTGCACCACTAGGCATTATAAATAACATTGAATAGTGTCCCTACAGAACCAAAAACTTTTGATTAGTATTAATAATAATCCAAAAAGGGCACATGTGCGTCAAAAGAGTTGTGTGGTACCTGCATTTTGCAAATTTTTTCGCAGTTTCACAAATTTTCCAGTGAAGTAAAATGGGACAAATTCGCTTGTCACTAATAATAATTCATATTTTGTTTTCCTACATCAGACCTATCCTTTGTCCCTTGTATTTCCTTTTTTTTTGTAACTTATATAAGTACAATTAGCAATCAATTCAAAGACTCTCAAGGTAACATAGTAAGTTAGTAACATAGTAAGTTAGGTTGAAAAAAGACTTACGTCCATCACGTTCAACCATAATGCCTATATATAACCTGCCTAACTTCTAGTTGATCCAGAGGAAGGCAAAAAACCCCATCTGAAGCCTCTATAATTTGCCGCAGAGGGGAAAAAATTCCTTCCTGACTCCAAGATGGCAATCGGACCAGTCCCTGGATCAACTTGTACTAAGAGCTATCTCCCATAACCCTGTATTCCCTCACATGCTAAGAATCCATCCAGCCCCTTCCTAAAGTTATATAAGGTATCAGCCAGCACGACTGATTCGGGGAGGGAATTCCACAACTTCACAGCTCTCACAGTAAAAAAACCTTTCCAAATATTTAAAAAGAACCCTCCTTCTTCTAAACGGAGTGGGTGCCCTCTAGCCCTATAGCTTACAGAGATTCAGCATCATATAATATCTTGGCAAAGTAATTACTATGAGGATGACTCGAGTGTCTCTGCATCAATATAGGGCCCTACTGCTGATCCTGATCCTTCTTTATCAGCAAAATTGAAGCCTAAACTTGAGACAAAATGTATTCAACATAAATTTTTCTATAAAAAAAGGTGGTAGAAAATGAGGGATGGGAAGAGAGGTAGGAGAAACGAAGAGAGAAAGATTAAAGGCAGATAAAGTTAAAAAGATAATGTGGTATAGGGAGAAAACTGAGAAAGAGGAAGGGGGAAGAAAAAGAACAAAACTTGCTCCGAAAGTTGGGTAAACAGTGAGGAAGCAAAGTAATGTACACTGGTATTAAGAAGTCACTGGGGTATGGGATCTGTAACCTTAAATGCAGTACCTAAAGGGGGGCTAAGATTTTGGGAATGGATAAAGTCCAAGATTAAATCTCATTGCCCCATGTATTTTATCCTGCAATAGTTATGCCGTAGTGTCCTTGATTGGCTCCCTTTTTGTCCTGCAAGTTGTCCTGTGTTAAGGGGGACAACAGTTTATTTAAATACCAGTCCAATAGGATTTATTTTCTGCTTACACAATTCATTGTGTATCCATGTCATATGTTTAGAGACAATTCTTTTATCTTGTTTGTGTTTGCTTTACAGCACTGCTGCTCAGATCACTATATGACTCCCTGATGAACTGTTTGCAGAAGGGGCTAGAAGCTTTTTATGAACATCTCCTTCTTAGTAACTGTATCTGTCAATTGTTTAAAAATGCATATAGTTTCATAAATCAAAATAAATAGAGAAAGGTTTGGTTAATTTTTACCTGTTTGATGATTATGTAGGGGTTAAACAGTAGTATTAAAAACAACCTTGTATATTTGCTATTTTTACACTTGATATTTAAGAAGGCCTTTTAAGATATCTGCACTTGAAAGGTAATACTTGTACAAGTCAAATTTAGCAGGCTTATTTTCTGCTTTTATAAGACCAAGTCAGACAATAGTGAGCTAAGGAGTGTCAGACTGCATTCATTTGATTGCCTTTCAATTTGCCTTTGTCCATAACTGGAGAATAGTGAAGATTTAGAGAGTTGAGGAGGGTGATTTACTAATTTATCAAGTTTGAGGTCTTTTTCTGAAACTTGATAGCGGAAGAAAATCTTGATCAAGTTTTATAAATTGACATTTATTTTTGAAAAACGAACTTGTTAAAAAAAAAACCTGCTATTGAATGCTATAGAAGGTTTTAGCTAGCAAAGATTTTTTGTTCATGTTTTCAGAAAATTTTTCTTTGATAAATCTTGAGAGTTTAAGATTGAGAAACTGAAATTTGAAAATATTTGCAATCACATTTTTTACCATGAAAAAATGTGATCTCCTATCTGAATAAATCAGCCATTTGGACTCCACCAAAAAAGACCAGCTTCCATATACAGGTAAGGGATCCATTATTCGCGAACCTGTTTTCCAGAAAACTCTAAGTTACAGGAAGGTCATCTCCCATAGACTTCATTTTCATCAAATAATCCAAAATCATTTTCTTTTTCTCTGTAATAATAAAACAGTACCTTGTTCCTGATCCCAACTAAGATATAATTAATCCTTATAAGAAGCACCACAATCCTGTAGGGTTTATTTAATGTTTAAATTACTTTTTTTAATATAAGATATACCATGACCACCTAACAGCAACCTAATCCATCATATTAGCTAAAATAATTTTTTTGTGCTTCACTTACAGATCAAGGTAAAAAGGAGGGGAAATATCTGGGTAAAACCCAGCACTTGTCCTACAAAAAAGCAGTATTCATTGGGGGATTCCAAAATGTTAGGAACCCTCCAGTGAATAGAATTACTAAGTTTGTTCCCTAGGCTCTGTTAGGGTAAAACTGCATTGGCATAGGAAGTTTGAATGGAAACTCCATGGTGCCATCTTCTCTTTCTCTTTTCTCTCTCTTCTTACCTGGTTGCCTAATGGAAAATAAAGGCAAGAGGGCACGACAATGATGTGATTCAAACATTCTCCTAGTCAGAGTAGTTTTTTCCTAATAGGAGCACCACCCCAGGGAACAAACTTAGTGATCCTATTCACTGAGGCGCTACCTAACATTTTGGCACCCCCAGTAAACAGGGCTGTCCTTCTCCTTAACGATGTTCTATGGAAAGGTTTAATTGGAATTTGCTGGAAGGGGTGGGGGCAGAAATAAAATCATGGTCTACTTGACTGAATTCAGTAGATAAATGTGCCAAGCTTTATTTCTTGATGAATTTATGGCAATTTATGAATTTTCATGTCATCCCTTTTACTAAGTCCGTCATATTGCAGGGGTGTCTGCCTTTGGTTCATTTCAAGAAATGCATCATTAATGGCATAAGAAAGAGAGTTTTACTTGTACATGTGTTTGTTTTGCTATGTTTATAGAGCTTTACAAAGCTGGCCATCATCTGTACCTGCCCCACTAGAGCTTTTATTTTAATATCCCATTCACAAAATACACAAAATGATTGCAGTTGTATTAGTTATTCAAATATATTTTGATATAAAAAATAGAGTATTGATATATCCAATACTTGCACAGTTCGGACTATTCATGTTTTTTCAAGTTTTCCATTTGTATAAACTAGAGCGATTCCAAATTCGGCGCCTTTCAAGACCAAGCAAGCATGACCACACTTGTTTACAATGGACATTTTACAGCTAAAAGCGTCATAGCAAGAATGTAAAAAATGATTGACCCAAACACCACAGTTAAAGCCAACGTATCAAATACTGGTGGTTTATACAGTTATTTTATCCTTATACTTTAAGCTGTCATAATGGCAAGACAATATTAAGAAAGACAAACAGATTTAAGAGTAAGACTTTCATTATGACCTGTGAATGGCATTCTTTTTAATGATAATTCCACTTGCCTACACAGTGTTCTTTAGATCTGAGAAACCATGGGATTAGTCCAAAGATTGTCATGGTAACAGAAAGAAAAGGAATCACTTAAAACAGGTTTCCAATAGCAAGAGCTGCTAGTACTCAGTAAGTAGCCTTCAATAGACGCTGACATCTGCTATTCATTTGTTGTTTTTTAGGATTGTAGAGAACAGGATCATTAAAAATACTACAGTGTTCTGGGAACATATTGAGTAAAACAGCTCTTTTTTAAATATTGGCCTTTTTATTCCTAAAGAATTTAGTTTGTACCCACTTTGTTCATTTAGAAACTGGACAAGTTGGTGGATGGAAAGCTGACTAAATGCAATCACTTGCATGCAATTAATGCTCCAAGGAATGTTCTCTGTATTCTTCTAGGATAAACAAAGAATTGCTTTGAGTCCACACTTGTAAGAGTATAGTAAAGAGACAGTGTTGTAGCTTATATAAACATACCAACCAAAACCACTTTATGAAATGAAAGAAAGTTAGGCTTTGTTATTTTAAAAAAATCCTGACTTTTTGCACCATTATTTAAACTATCCACAACATTTGTGTTGTGATTTTTGTCACATAAAATGGCTATATACAGTGAAATTTCCTTCTTTTAGCCTGGCCATCACACAGTCTATTCTGTGGCCCATTTTGCCAACACATGGTGGACCAAGCATGACAAGAAAGTACTCAGCAGTGAGATTGTTATTGTAAAATCTACATAAGATATACACAGGACAAATTTAATAAGTATCCTTCAGAATTTTAGATCCAGTCCAACTCACATAAATGTAACTCTGAAAAGATACTGATTTGAAATCTCATCATTCTGGACTCCACAATATAACTGCCTGCCAGTTTGGAGAAAAACTCCCCAATTGGCTAATAATTATGCAAAGTTTGGCAGCTTTATACATGCAACATTCTGATTGGTCAACCTCCTGACACATACACATTGTGCAAACTGAATTTTAGAGGCTAATAACCATGTTTTATTGCACACACTGTTGTCTTTCCCCAGAATTCCAGCATAACTCAGGGTAAACATAAGGGGCCCATTTACTAATGTTCATATTTTTTTTTCTACAATTCATGATTTTTTTGCGCTAAAATCAAGTCTTTTCGTGTCAAAATTTATTATGCATCAAAACCATGAAAACCACAAATGCAAAAATACACTGTACTGTCCTAGGCAAATTGTAACAATCTTTATTTAATTTGTGGTTTTACTGCAAATTAATATATGGTTTGCTATAGAATAAGCAATTGTATTTTAATGTAATAATGGTCTTTATTTTGCTGCAGTTTTCCACAGCCATTTGATTGAATGGGTTCCACTATAAACCAGGCACTTGTATGTCAAAGTTGAAAATGATCACTATTAGAAGAGAGAGCCCCTATATAAATAAAAAGTAATTGTAGCATCAATTTTTTGATGCCTGGGGTTAGTTACTAGAAAGAACTGCCGGCTGAAAACAAGTTTTTGCTAAACATAGTTTTTGCATATTGTTTTAATGATAAAAAATGATATATGTTATAATAATAATTATGTTTTTTGTTATTAATTGAGCTAAATGGGAGATTAAAGCTACCCAGTGTGTGGTTCTTGTGAGGTTAATAGATTATCAGCGCAATTATACCCCTGCATTATAGACTTTTGCTATCTGTATGCCAAAAAAATTTATAGCAAAGGTTTAACTGGATGTTGAGTTGTTTATGCAGAACGCAGCATCTCTAGATAAACACTCTAGTTAAACTAATTCAGCTAATTAACAGTAAAATAGTAAATGTGAAAACAAATATTGCTCCATTACTGCTTTACAATAAAAATAACAAAAAATGATGTGTTTATTTTTTTTAAAAGAATAAGCAGAATATATTTTAGTAGCCTGGAGGTCAGTTGAATGCGCAGGTCAAAAGTAAATGTGTAATGTCCCAGACATTAGGTTCCAGGAGGTTCCAGGAGTTAGGTCTAGGTTGGTCTAGAGGAGTGAATCACCTGTTGGAAGTTCTTTTGTCACTACAAATATTCAAAAGAGAGAGTGTCTCCTGACCTGGGCATTGGATTCAGTCACAGGGCTTAGTCCACTCCCCATGCCTTTAGCTTTTATAGAGAGAGATTGCTAAGACCACAACATTGGTTCTACAGGCTTAATCCTCTCCTTCTTGCGGCTTGTAAAGGAGAAGACTGCCCATTGACCAAAACCCATTTTTTAAGGCATAAAGCCACCATTAAAGGGGGATGGGTGTGAGGGTGCTACAGCCACATGGATGTTTGGCCATTCCTCCTGCAGAATAACTCTGTTAAAATACATAAATACACAAAAAAGGGGGGTTGTGGGAGCACTCCAAGGTTAAATAATATATACACGTACACTGGAAGTGAGACTGATCTGGCCAAATTAGCTACAAGCATACAAAAGAGAGGGGGGACTGATCAATGCACATTCCCTGGACCCCTGTACCATAAGTAATTCAGTATTTATGCTAGCGCATGTATTTTCAAAAAACAGGGTTTTTAGTTACAAAATTATGATCATAAGCCACGCTAAGGTAAACCCCATATGGTGGTCCTATCTATTTACCTCTGGTCATATTTTTCAAAGGCTGGCCCTTCCCTGCATGGTAGCATTTCTTGGGATAAGTGTCTCCTGACCTGAGCATTGGATTCAGTCTAATTTGGCCAGATTAGTTACACTTCCAGTGTACTTGGATATATAATTTAGCCTTGGAGTGCTCCCACAACCCCCCTTTTTATGTGTGTCACTACAAATATTCCTCCCTTTATGAGGCCCTACAGCAGCGAAGAGAAACAGAGGGACTCATTTACATCATCAGTTCATTTTGAAAAGACTGCTAGAATTTTTAGCACCTATGTTTATATGTGAGCTCTAGAGACCTAAAATAAAAAAAGAGTATTTTAAACAACCCAGATATGATTATAGAGGAGCATAAATCTGCGCTTTGGGTCTCACGGGAGAATAGCGCTTTACAAATGTTTCGTTGTTGTTGTTGTAAATCTGGGGAAATCTTATAGATACAGACAATCTTTGCATGAGGGGAAGAAGCTTAACAGCAGCACTTACAAGGTTTAAACTTAGAGAAGCTAATGTAATTTTGACATCAAATCTACAGAAACTGAATGTTAAAAAAGCAAAATTTGTGAGGGGAGAATACTGCATTATTGGTAAAAAGCCCCCTGTAACTTGCTCCCGATTTTGAACTGTGCACACCGCACTTGCAAATGTAAATAAGCCCTCTTCTCTTTTTGATATGTAGCCACTGAGATCTAATACATTAAACAATCTTCATGCTGCCTTTTACTGGAAGTGTGTAAATCATTTTATTAGCTGTTGGTTTTCTCATTCATGCGAAAATAAAAAATATACTTACTTTGGTTGCAATGTAAATAAATTGCTAAAGTGATGCTTACTGTGCAATTGCATTCTAACCAGATTGTTCTAATGGGATTACAGCTAATTGTAGTGCTTTGTGGTTTAGACAAATAATTGCATGATGTTTTCTATTGACACAATTATATTTATGGTGTGTAAATTCTGTTGTTTCTGCTTTCTTTTCCCATAGTCATGCTGAAGTAAAGGAAGGTTATATCTTGTGTGACAGTTTTGCATGGTCAGCAACACTAACATAGTTCTTTGCTATTTATTTTGACATTCGCTGCTAGGATCACAAGTGGTCGTGTTACCAATGATAGCAGATGATATCCACTATACGAACAGACCATTTCTGGCTTTATGAAAGGGGACCATTACACAACAGGAGGCCCAGGGAAAGCAACAAGAAAGGTTCTGGTGTCCAGCCTCAGAGAATTTTCCATGCTATTCATGTAATTTCTTGTCTAAACTGTAGGATTATTGGTTTGTGGGTGGGCTCATTTAAAGTACATTTGCCATCGGAGGCCTCCTTTTTCCTTTTGGGGCAATAGTTCTAAACTGGGGCACTTGACCTAAGTTCAGTGCAATTAGTCCAAATTATAATCAGTACATTAACCCACAGGCCAATCTCTCAGATCACTTGAGAAATGTGGGGTAAATGAGGGAAGTCTAGTCTTGTTAAGTATTTTGTTTTATCCCACAACAGGCCAAATGAGTAAATATGTTGAAGTTAGATTTGACAAAATTGGAAAACTGGGCAACAAACTGGAAAATGAGGTTCAATGTTGACAAGTGCAAAGTTATGCACTGTGGTAGAAATAATATAAACGCGAACTATCTACTGAATGGTAGTGTGTTGGGGGTATCCTTAATGGAGAAGGATCTAAGGGTTTTTGTAGATAACAAATTGTCTAATTCCAGGCAGTGTCATTCTGTGGCTACTAAAGCAAATAAAGTGCTGTCTTATATAAAAAAAGGGCATTGACTCAAGGGATGAGAACATAATTTTGCCCCTTTATAGGTCCCTGGTAAGGCCTCACCTTGAGTATGCAGTGCAGTTTTGGGCTCCAGTCCTTAAGAAGGATATTAATGAGCTGCAGAGACGTGCAAATCAGTTGCTATCTTTTATTTAAAGTTATTTTTTCGATTTTCCTTTTGATGTGCTATCTGCCACTGTTAAAATAAACCTACCATTGAAATGATACTGTTCTGAGACTTTTCATTTCTTTGTCATTGGACAAACTTACAAAATCAGTGAGGGGTCAAATAATTATTTCCTCCACTGTATATAGTTTATGTATGTGAGTGTATAGATAGGTCAGTATAGGTTTGTGTGTGCTGGGTTTACTTGGAAGGGTTGAACGTGATGGACTCTGGTCTTTTTTCAACCCTATGTAACTATGTTCTACCTCATACACTTAAGATCTGGGATAAACGTAAAACAACACATCATTTAACAAAACATCCTTCGCCATTACTTACCCTACTAAAAAAAATTTAAGCATGGTTTGAAAGGAAAAATGAAATGGTAATAACATCATGAGTAAGCAAGTTGTCAATGCAGATGTGGCCTTACAATTTGTTATTATTATTACTTCTATGTGATTTACATTTATGGTTTCCCATATTTTGGAGAGGCTTCATTAACGTCTTATGGTGGATTCCACTGTTACATTTCACCAAATGTTTATATTCCAGGAACATTTATAAGGGCCGGTGTCATCAGGCCTGCGCTCTAGTGACATTAAAATGGTATTTATTCTGTTTTCTCTGTGAATGTGTAGACACCATGTGTAAAGTAAAACAAAGAAGTAATATTACAAAGCACAGACACAAGTCAATAAAAGGTGCCAATCGTTCTATATAAATGCGTGGCCAAGTATCTATTATTAATCATTTTATATCTCTTTAAATAATATATGTGGTCACAAAGATCTTAGATCAATAAATATAAGTAATAATGCACAGTGTTTCAATGTCTGTCTCAGAGCAGGAGTAAGAATGATTGATCAGCCCACCAGACAACAAGCCAATGTGCATGGGTTTTTTTAAAGACTCTTAACATGACATTAATGTAGACATTTAAATTATTACTTGGATGGCTAAATCCAAATTAGATGTGGATTTTGCGTGTTGTCATCTTGTATATAAACTATTAATTTAATTTTACAGAAAATAATGAATTTAAATTTTTTAAAGAAAATATGACTAATCTGTTAATAGGGTTTAGCTCTTTTTTCTCCAAGTACAGAGAGGGCATATATATGGCCTTCTTGAGCAGTAGAGGGCCTGGGAAGGGAGGAAACAGGGATCTGCTGTATAGGTAGTTACGCCACTTATAAAACATTTTAACACTAGTAGTAGGATTGTTTTGTAAGCAACATGGTTTTATAACAGCTTTGTTACCATCAAGGTACTGTTTTAGTATCAAAGAGAAAAGGGGTGCTATTTGGGGTCCCCTGGCTGAAGCAAAAACAAAAGCACCATCTGTGGCATTTGCTGACTCGGGTATATTTTTTGTTGGTGTCTATGGAAAATGCCTCATTCAGGCAAGGGATATTGCAACTCCCACACATTCAGCCTCAGACTGGCAGTTTGTGGGTTTTGGCAAATGGTGGCTGCTGTAAGATGGGGCTGGTGGGGGACTCTATGGGTCTCTGTGTACTTAAAATGCCAGGGTCTATTTTGATTCACAGTCTGGACCTGCACTCATTAATAAATGCACTTTTAACTTTGTTATTTGCCAGTGCTCTCTTGCCTAAGAGCTCATACACTATATATATAGTTGCCAAGTATATCTGCCAAGTATATCTTCTATATCTGTTAGAGATGTGCAGTTTCTTTGCTTATGTTAGGCTAGTGCCACACAGGGCTGATTCTTGGCCTCTGCCCACTCCTGTTTCTGCACTCACAGGCACTATGTCGGTCTGGGTGCAGAGACACAGAGTGGCAGTTGGTGCAAACCCATAAGTACGCATTTTCACACCAAAATCTGCTCTACTTGACTGCACCAAGGCCAGCACAGTGTTTGTGATTGCAGACACAGAAGTGAGCAGAGGCCAGATCCTTGCCCTGTGTATAAATGTGATTATGTTGTAGCTAGGACAACTAGTGTGCCCAGTCTGGAACAAACAAAATACAAGGACAATACAAGGACAGAGATAGGGTAACCCAGACTGCTGACAGTTTTCAGTATGTATTGGAAAGCATGTCATTGTTATCAAATAATTGCATTTTATTATAACTGAGAAGTGCTTTTTAGTTCTTTAATAATTTATTAGTAGGCATCATGTAACAACTCTTCTGGAATGCATAACAAATGAATAAATATATACTAAAAAATTAAAAATGTTTAGTTCATTCATAATTTTAGTTCATTTTTCTTTATTATTATGTTTTATTATTAAATGATTCATTATTAAAAAGAAAAAGGAAATTATTTTTAAAAATGTGACTTATTTGATTAAAATGTAGTCTATGGTAGATGGCCATCTCGTAATTCGGAGCTTTCTGCATAATGGGTTTCCGGATAACAGATCCAATACATGTACTGTCTTGTATTTAGGATAAGGCCACAACCTGATATTGTTTGGTTTTAACAAATTACACATAAGACCTGACACCCAGATGGAGATTACAAATTGCTTTTAGTTTAATTTAAGCACTGTTTCTATAATCTGAAATTAACTTGGATCTGGATCAACTGATTAACTTTTTGGCCCTGGTTTTATTTTGAGATCATCAGTAATTGACTAATGAGAAGGCTCTGACAAGGGCCTGCTAAATGCGTGAATAAATTTCACCAGACATATCTATTATTCCCCTATATCTTTTGCAAGTGATTTGTGATTTGAAAAGACTCACTCAAAGCACTCTAGAAATCTGTAAAAATGAAAGATTGTTATATACAGCTCAGTTCTATTCAGGTAGTTATAATGGTTTAATACACTTTTTTTCCCCATGTTTCTGTGTGGAGATGTATTTCCTCAGTCGTTCTAGATTCCTTCCATACTCCAAAATCCTACAGACGGGTATGTATGCATATGGTAGGGTACTTATGTGGGCATGTAATAGTTATAAGGGGGAAAAAGGTCACAAATGATTGCAACCTTATATTTTTAATTCAAAATTGCAAATTATTTGTCCATAGACTTTTTTTTTTCTCCTTTTTTAAAAACCCTGATTGAAAGATGCTTTTATCACAAAATAAAAACTCTTCTGGGAGGATGTTCTGTTGCACATACCTTACACTTTAAAAACCATAGACTGTAGAATCTACTGCAAGAGCTGTCAAGGTTCATCACACAGTTTGCTCAATACAAATATATGTTTATTTCAGGAAAATATTGTACATGCAGCCTGGGATCTCTTTCCCTATGTATCTTTAGGAAGTATCTTCTGCAAATAAACTGCTCAGTACATGGTGTAGTCTGTAAAAAAAACACTATATTTCTTTGAAAAAGAACAAATGTTATATACAGGTATCGGACCCCTTATCCGGAAACCCATTATCCAGAAAGCTCCGAATTACAGAAAGCCCGTCTCCCATAGACTCCATTATAAGCAAATAATTCAGAATTTTAAAACTGATTTCCTTTTTTTATGTAGAAATAAAACAGAACCTTGTAATTGATTCCAACTAAGATATAAATAATCCTTATTGGATGCAAAACAATCCTATTGGGTTTAATTAATGTTTTATTAATTTTTTAGCAGACTTAAGGTATGGAGATCCAAATTATGGAAAGACCCCTTATCCGGAATACACTTGGTCCCGAGCATTCTGGAAAATGGGTCCTATACCTGTATAACGTATTTATATATTATTATGAACCAATATATTGATTACTGATAACTGACCTGAAATTATCCAGCTGTCTATTTCATGGTAATGAGAAAGAACATATCCTTGATTAAGAATTATACAGGTACTGGACCTCTTATCCAGAAATCCAATATCCAGAAAGCTTCTAATTACAAGAAGGCCATTTTCAGTTAGCTAATTTGAAGGAAAACATTCTACTTTTATAAAATTAAATCTGTTACAATAAAATAGTACATTGTACTTGATCCTAGCTAAGCTACATAAATCTATATTGGTGGTAATACAGGTATGAGTTCTACAATTCGGAAACCTGTTATCCAGAATGTTCTGAATTACAGGAAGGCCAACTCCATTATAAGCAGATAATTCTAATTTTTAAAAATTATTTCCTTTTTCTCTGTGATAATAAAACAGTAGCTTGTCCTTGATCCTAGCTAGGATATAATTAATCCTTATTGGGTGTAATTAATGTTTAAATTATTTTGTAGTAGACTTAAGGTATGAAGATCCAATTTACGGAAAGATCCCTTATGCAGAAAACCCCAGGTCCCAATAATTCTGGATAACAGGTCCCATACCTGTACAATTCTATTGGGTTTCTCTTATAGTAATAATAGATCCTATACCTGTGCCAAAATTAGAAAAGACAAATATATGGTATATGCAGAAAACAATAGATTCAGTACAACCTGCATCTGACTATAGTTCAGATCAATTTTTAGAAAATTGATGACACTCAATTTCTTGTCAGCTGTACCTACATTCAAATACAGGTATGGGATCTGTTACCCAGAATGCTTAGAACCTAGTGTTTTCTGGATAAGGGTTTTTTCTGTGATTTGGATCTTCACACTATAAGTCTACAAAAATTACTTTGAACATTGTAGAAACCCAGTGGGATAGTTTTGCCACTACTAAGGATTAATGATATCTTGTTTTTGGGATCTAGTACATGGTACTGTATTATTATTAGAGAAAAAATTAAACCATTTTTTAAAAAATGTGAATTATTTGATTAAACTAGAGTCTATGGGAGATGGCCTTCCTGCAATTTGGAACTTTCTGGATAACGGGTTTCCGGATGACGGATCCTAACATTTTTAAGGCACAAATAAAGTTCTGAAAAGCTGGATATCTGAATATACAGTGCCTGTAAATAACTGCATCTACATTGTCAGGTGAGCTGCTGCATACAGAAATAGTCTGCAAACTAAGTTATAAGAGCTGTTATGAACAAGACATCAATATTTTATTTCCAAATTACTTTGTTTACTAATGCTATATGCTAGATTATAGAAATATTAATGGCTCATCTCTGATAAGCAATTTGGTAAGTCCATTACTTGAATTCCCATCTGTCATTGATTCCCGAGGAAATATTGCTCTTAAATTACACTAGAAATCTTCTGAACGAAGTCCAGGCTTTTTTCTAACTACATAAGCGTGACTGATTGTTAAATGCTTGGACTCAGACCTGCAACTAAGCAACAGCTCGTGGCATGGCAGAAAAGGACACTGAGTCATCTTGGAATATTCTCTTCATGTAGGTGAACATAATGAAAAGTCTGAAGAGGAAAAGGGCAAACTCCCAGCATTCTAAAAAACATAAAAGCAACAATAGAAGGATTTTATAGCCTGATAAGATGTTTTCCATATTAAGATTGTTCAGATGTTAAAAAAGGCAATACTTCCAGGATGCCACACTGTAGTGTGTTAATTAAACAGCTCAGTTATCAATACAAAGTTATGGACATCAAGAATGTCCACACAAAATCTCCAAAATATATTTTATATGGCAATTTTTAGGCTGAAGTCTGTATTGTTCCAAGACAACACAGTCATTTTCAAATATGAATGGTATAGTGAAGTTTGATATAGTATAAAAACAATTCAGTATAATATTGATGGCTTATTGCCTTATTGTATGCATGGTATTTCCTGGTACATTTTGGCCAGTCTACTGTATTATCATTTGCTCTCTTGTATCATAACACAGCACACAAAAACATCCCCAGTCATTAAGGAAAATAAATCATTAGTTACATTGTGCCTTATTTTCTATATATACAGTAGCTAAATAATATGACTGAAAGGAGGTATTTGCCTCAGAGGGAGAATTGCATAATTTGTAAAAATGTTATACAGGTATGGCACCCTTTATCCAGAATGCTCGGGACCTGGGGTTTTCCAGATAAGCGGTCTTTCCATAAGTCTGCTAATAAAATTATTTAAACAGTAATTAAACACAACAGGACTGTTTAGGCTCCAATAAGGATTAATTATATCTTAGTTGGGGTCAAGTAGAAGGGACTGTTTTATTATTACAGAGAAAAAAGAAACCATTTTTAAAAATGTGAATTATTTGATTAAAATGGAGTCTATGGGAGACGGCCTTTCTGTAATTTGGAACTTTCTGGATAAGGGGTCCACTACCTCGCGCAGTTTTGGTTCAAAAACTCCAATGTCTGGCATTTAGTGCAAAAAAAACTGAAACTCAAAATAAAACTTGTCATCTAAAAGCTTGCAAGTTTCTATAGAAGTCAATGGGAGGTGTCCTAGACAAATTCTATTTGCAAACACAAAAAATGAGGTATTTAACCCATTCCACCCATGCAGCAAGGTTGGACTAAAGTATAACGAGGCTCATTAACTAACAAAAGTGCAAATGTTTCCCTTTGCAAAAAAAGGTCATTATAAAAAAGCATCACTGGATTACATACAGATGCATTTAAATTAAACAAGTCTTGACCAATACAGCACAACATGTCTCACTATTTCTCTATGTATGTTCAACTGTGAGGAGCAATAATGCCCTAGTAAATCTTGCTGCATCTGTAAGGCATAGGGCTGCTGTACACAGGGACAGAAATTTGTTGCTGCTCATGTCTTAGCTACCAGTTCTGGGACTCTTCAGGGAGGTCCAACCACTCCACATCACATCACCAAGAGTGGACATACATTGCTGGACTAAGATGAATGTGCACCTCAAATTCCATTTTATATGTTCTCCACTACTGCTCTGTGCAGAAGTGGCAATTAATTTCTTCACACAAATATGGGTAATTTACATTTACAATTTTTAGGGGGGCAAGTGCTAGAGCACCATGTCAGGATGTGCCAGTTAGGAGATGGGTAGGAAGCAGGAAGGGTTACACCTACATGCCATTTCCATATCTTTCTTGGATAGGGTGCCTAATGCAGGCAGTACTTCCTTCAAAGTGGCTATCTGCAGGTCTCTGTGTTTCGAAACAGAGACCTGTGGCCCTTCTGCAAGAGGAAAACACATTGTGCTTTGAACATTTTTTTTTCAACATAAATCACTAATAAATGACCCCTAATATGTGCTATCTGCAATTGGATAGAAAACCATACTTTGAGTGGGCAGGGACCTCCAGAAGCAGAGTCTGGCATTTTATATATATATATATATATATATATATATATATATATATATACCAGCATGTTGTGCACCATGCAGAAAGGTTAATTTCTGACATTTGTATTTGTATTATAATATATAATATAATATTATTAATTAATATAATTAATTACCTTGTCCAAAAGTAAGCCAGAACCTTACTTAATGATATACCCAATATGCACTGCAGTAAATGCCCTGTATCTTTGAAAACTGTCTGTTGGGCGAAGATAGATGGGGCGCCAATTTTTAAATTCCAGACACAGCAACTAATTGTCCTTGCTAAAAACTATGGCTACTAGCCTAGAGGCTAGTCGGCGCAAAACTTTCAGCTGCAGTGACTGGAATTCTCTTAAAATTTGCAGTGACTAATCGCCCTGTCTGTCTTTGCCCTGTCTTACCAGTACGTTTGATACATTCTATTTTTCAAATGTTAATGGGAAGAGATAGAAAGTATTGTGTGTGCAATCAAAATCTTTTGATGAACCCGCAAAATGACTGGCTGCACACAATTTAACAAGGATCAAACCTCAGGTATTTTTGATTATCTGTGCATGTATCTTTCTGTCCATTAAAGGTATAATCATCAAATTACTTGTGTAGGAATGTTTATTCAGGAAATATTGCTAACTACAAAGTATACAATACATTAAGAAATACCCATTAAACTAATGCACCATTATTCTTTGTTTTTAAGTCAATTATATTGGTAAAAAGTAGATGAAAGCATTCTTTGAGCCGCTGTCTGTCTGACAATGTAATATAAATTAACCCGAAATACCCTTCCTTACTTTGTTTTGCTGACGTGATTGTGTCTCTAGATTTGATTTGATCTTATGTTTTCAGCAGATCTTTCATAGACCTCAGAGGTAAAATCAATATAGGATGTGTTAAAAATTGAAATTATGAAATTATTGAAAATTGAAATTATGAAGGCATCGGTGTACCTAGAATGCACCAGGCCCCCCCCTGCAAAAAAAATCTTTGGAGGGCCCAACGTGCACAGGTACCTAGTTGTCGCCCCACTCCCCAATCGCTGTGGTCCCTCCCTGCAACTGCAGGATCTGCTTCCTCTGTACTTACGCCCCTAGTACAAGGAGCAACCTGCACTTATATCACCTGCACCTTTGTATATAAATGGACCAGATTTTGGATCCTTACCCCCTATGTAAAAAATGGCCTTAAGTTTGCCCAGGAGCAGTAACCCATAAAAACCAATAAGATTTCTTTGCATGATATATTTTATTTTTCTTACAGTGTGTCATTTGTGGACATAGATCAATATATATATTCTGATTAGCATTAATGTCCAGCACCCTTGTAGTAGGGTTATGTTACAGATTGGGATACTTTTGTTGTGATTAGTTGCACTCACATTGGTCAAGTAAAAGCTGTGTGAGTAGAAGGAGAACAAGCAAGACAAAATGAATCCCCAGGTTCCATCATAGTTAAGTCCATGTTGTAAAGTTGGAAGTGCGACTCATTTGGCCAAATTAGCTACAAACATACAAAATAGAGTTGAGTGATTAATGCATATTTACTGGTCCCTGTTTCACTAGTAAATATAGTATCTATGCAAGTGCATGAATTTTCAAAAACAGGGGTTTTTAGTTACAAAGTTCTGATCATAACATTGGCAAGCCACTAAACCACCATAGCTAATTTGTTCATATACAATATTTGTATTGTATTTATATATGCTACTTAGCCTTAGAGTGCTCCCACAACCCTTCATTTTGTGTATTTTTGCATCTTTAGCAGAGCTGTCTAAGGGAAAAATGCCCAATCTTCTTCCTTTAAAGCGCTGGTTTGGGCAATCACTCTTCTTTAAAAGTCACAAGTGGAAAAGGATTAAGCCTGTGAAACCAATGCTTTGGTCTTGGCAGTCTCTCTACTATGAAAGCTAATGTTGGGGGAGGATTAAGCCTTGTGATTGAGACCAATGCCCAGGCCAGGAGAAACCTTTCCCAAGAAATGCAACCACGCAGTGAGGTACCAGCCTATGAAGAACATGGCGAGAGGTAAATAGTTAGGACCATTATATGGGGTTTACTTTGGCGTGTTGCCTTTCCAGTGTCATGATCCTAACTTTGTAACTAAAAACTTGTGTTTTTGAAAGTAAAGGCACCTACATAGATATTAAATTACTAGTAAAACAGCGGACAAGGGAATGTGCATTAATCAATCCCCATCTTTTGTATTTTATTAGAATTACCAATGTTTACACTATTTGGATCCAGTCAAACCCTTAATATGCAGCCAAACTTGACTCTCCCATGTACTCTGGGTAACCGATTACTTTTTTCACAGACGATACAACAAAGAGTATTGTAGAACATTTGGTATTTGCCCCAAATATAAAAATTAAGGGTTCAGTACATTACAATTTAGAGCAACAAACGAATTATATTTTAGTAGCGTCTTTGCAGCCTGTAAAGCAAGTCTTAACTGCTATTATTTCCTCCTCACATGCACAAGGCCTTATAACTTGCATGAATGACCCAAGGGTAAGTAACTTTTCTTTGCCAAGTACAGCCTATGCTGCAGTATGCTAAAACACAAATGGTAAAAGAAATGCTTATCTTAGTAAATAAGTCCCTTTATTGAAAGTGGGCAGAAGTATTTTATTGTTTTGCAATCAGGAACAGGAAATTATCAAAAAGTTATCTTTTTTTCACAGTTAAAAATCTATGAGTAGATCACTTCATTTTGGGCTACACTACCTTGTTAGTTCCATAAGTTGATACACTATATGGTTATGCCTATATGCAAACATAATCATTATTATTTACATATAACTAATTCCGCAACTTATTATAGAAATAATACATCATTCACATCAGTCTCTGCCTCAGTGCAGCTCACAGTCTAAGGTCCCTATCACATTCATACACTATAGTCCATTATATTAGGAGCCAGTTATCATTTCTGCAGGTTTCTGGAATGTTCAATTTTGGGGTTTTTTCTGTACCTAACCCATATGTTATTCCCACCAAATTTTGTTTTTATTGGTATTGGAATGCATTCAGTTATCTCAGGAAGTGAAAGAGTTTATTGTCATGTTTGTTCTACTAAGCCGTCCACAAAAGGAGCTGGCACTCACAAAAAAGGTATTCAGTTACACTCTGTGCTGCAATAAAAATGGGCACTCATCATGTTTGTCAGGAATTAGCCTTCTCCTTTCATTTAAATTTAATCACCCAGTGAAGTTTAACTTGCATTTGTTAGACATGAGGCATTCGTAGATGAATTTATAGTCGAAAAATACCTAATGATTTTGGGACTGGAGCCGAAGGGCATCATCAGACAGTGGAATAATGGTTCCCTTGGTAACATTTGAAATACTTTAGCATTAGAGTGTCTTAGAGTGGTAGCTTTTCAGGGAATCTCGGGACACTGCTGGCCATCTAATGCATTTTGAGTTATACAGATCTACATGTTCTTTACTGCATTAAATGTGGCTTAAAAAGGGTTAGATTTGCAGTCCTGTTTTCAGCGTGACACTGTGAATAAATGTACAATAAAGCAAAGAAGTCAGTAACAGTATTCATTTGGTAATGAATCAAACTAGAATACTGCCTACAGCAGCTGTTTGAAAATGGTGAAACAAGAGGCCACTGAACTGTTTATTCACCAGCTGTTACTAAACTACATATCCCTCTACCCATATTGGAAACTAGAGTTTTATTGTAATAATTCTTACCAGGCACTGATCATCTGGGTAAAATGATGCCTAAAATATATTTATGGAAAATGGAATTTCCATAACCCAGCATTTTTTTTACTAATGCTCAACAGGCAGTTTTAGTACAGTTATGGGAACCTTTATGTGGAAACCAATGATCCAGTTAAAAGAATTCCTTCCTATATATCTGTAATAATAAAACAGCACCTTGTACTTGAGCCCACCTAAAATATAGTTAACAATCCTATTGGGTTGATGCTTAGATAATTTTTAGTAGACTTAAGGTATGGCGATCCAAATTTCACAAAGAACCCTTATCCAAAAAAACCCAGGTCTCAAGAATTCTGGATAATAGACTGTAGCTGACTGGATTGTCCAAGAAATGACATACTCAGCCAGGGTCAGACCCTTGCCGGCACTCCCCCTACCTGACCGCTCCTCCCCTGATGCGTTAAATTTACACATGCTCAGGGGAGGACTTCGGGTGGTTTCCAAAAGTGGAAAAGTGAATTGCCGCAACTTGGACCTCCTGCAACGTATGGGGGACCATGTAGGGTCCCAATGGTGTTGATTTGTATCTCTCCTACTGGCACATCATTTGTGATGCACAAGTAGGAGTGTCTGCAGGTTTAAGGTGCATCCATGCTGAATGCCTATTCAGTGTAGGCTTTATGTCCAAGGGCATTTTTGTTTCTGTTCTCTACATGGCAGATAAATAGACAAACCATGGCAAAGTTAAACTCATAGGGGCTGATTTACTAAGACACGATTTCGAATCCGAATTGGAAAAATTCCGATTGGAAACGAACATTTTGCGACTTTTTCGCGATTTTTTTCGGCGTCTTTACGATTTTTGCGTAAAAACGCGAGTTTTTCAGCGTCTTTACGATTTTTGCGTAAAAACGCAAGTTTTTCGTAGCCATTATGAAAGTTGCGCAAAGTCGCGATTTTTTCGTAGCATTAACACTTGCGTGAAACGTTGCGCCTTTTAAGTTTTAACGCTACGAAAAAGGCGCGACTTTGCGCGCAAGTGTTAATGCTACGAAAAAATCGCGACTTTGCGCAACTTTCGTGATGGCTACGAAAAACTCGAGTTTTTACGCAAAAATCGTAAAGACGCTGAAAAACTCGCGTTTTTACGCAAAAATCGTAAAGACGCCGAAAAAAATCGCAAAATTACCAATCATTACGAAAAAAACGCAATCGGACGCATTCGGCCCGTTCGTGGGTTAGTAAATGTGCCCCATAATGTGCAGAAAGACTGTTTTTAAGTTCCTCCAGATCACTTGGGTACCAATTACAAATCAGAGCTAGTGATGAGGGACTCTGTCCTGTTTGTGCTTCACTAAAAAATTAGCGAAACTGCTGAAAAAGTTGCGCATACACATGACTTTTTTTACACAAGCGACTTTTCTTTACTCCAAATAAGTCAATGGGTGTTTTTTTTTCTCTGTGATTTCTTTGTTGCATACATTTTTTTTCGCAGTTTAGCAAAGTAATTCGGCGATGGTAAAATGTGGAATTTCACCGCAAATCAATTACGGCTAAAAAAAATCATCACTAATCAGAGCCCTAACTTGCTAAACATTGGATATAAAGTGAAATACAAGATTTTTGACCAGGTATTGATTTTTTACTTACTCTTTTTACAAACATTTTAATATACAAAGAGTCATGCTATGTGTCTTTTTAATTGTGATTAACTACCGTCCCTACCATCAGCCATTGATTCGCTAAAAGATTGGATGCCCTGAATGTTAGTACAAATGGTATTTCTGCATTGAGAAATGGCTTAGCTATAATTAAGTAAGAAAGACTTAGCTGGTGCTCTCTGCACAAATTACTATCCGACGTATGCAAAATAATGTACTATAAGTAGCAATTTATTCTATTTATTGTACAGGTATTGATGTGTATTGAATTTGAGCTATTTTTGAGGCAGCACCATGGCAACTGGCCACTTGACAAAGCTCCGATGTTAGAGCTTAACAGAAATAGAAAAGGAACAGCCAGATTATGATTATTTGTGCCTACCAGTCCCAACCCCCCGGAAATAAAGCGCTGAAGTGCAGCTTATTAACTACCCATGTCATGTAGAAAATGATAAAATAATAACACAAGCTGTTCTGTCAATAACAATGCAAAGATTTAACATGCTATTTTTCTTTACATTTTTAGTGACTAAATTAGTTTTCTAATTTTAAATGTTGTTGCCTCATCAATGTAAAAGAAAATGCCTTTACACAGGGCTGCAAAATATTGTACAGGCATGGGATCCGTTATCCGAAAACCTATTATCCTGAAAGTTTAGAATTACAGGAAGGCAATTGCGTTAATTAAAAGTTACGCCAACTTATCGCCTTGTGTGTCTTCACCCTTAGCCTACTGAGTGGGAGAGGCGATCTCCTGATCTTCTTTCTCTCTTTCAACTGGGGTGAAAAGTAAGAGGAAAGGTGGTCGATAGCACAAGCAGATATGGGATTGGCTGGAGGGCCCACAGTGTTCTGGTTTTTGGAGTATTTCAAAAGTTGAATAAGGGGTCAAAGTATTGTACAATACAATGGTATTTATCTTTTACTTGTATTTATGCTGCTGGGCATGCTTACATTTACATGGCAGAGGGGGACACCTAATTGTGGATGTTATCATTATCTTCTGATGAGCGAAAACTATGGAAAATGTTACTTTTAAAGGTTTGATTTGTGCAGGTATTATAAAACACCCCAAAACAATCATTTAAAAAGGTTCCATTAGAAATCTTTATCAAACGGAAATGTATTAATTACATCTGAAATGTTTTAACAAAGGTAATTTTAAGACATCTGCTTAGCAGGAGTAGCACTGTTTAGATTAAGATTTGCCGAGGCTGAAAGTAGGAAGTCAGAAGACAAATTTTAATCCAGGTACAGGTATGGGATCCCTTATCCGGAAACCCGTTATCCAGAAAGTTCCATATAATTTTTAAATTTGATTTCCTTTTTCTCTGTAATAATAAAACAGAACCTTGTACTTGATCCCAAATAAGATATAATTAATCCTTATTGAGGACAAAACAAGCCTATTGAGTTTATTCAATATTTAAATGATTTTTAGCAGACTTAAGTTATGGAGATCCAAATTATGGAAAGATCCCTTATCCGGAAAACCCCAGGTCCTGGGCATTCTGGATAGCAGGTCCCTTACCTGTACTGTGCTCATAAAACATCTCTGGCAGCTGTTTTAAACAATATATTGCCTTATCAAAACATTCATAGAGAATTTCAGCTGATTAAAATAATCAGCATTTCGCAGAGATAGTTAAAAATGATCGCTGAAGCTTCACAAATAGTTTTATGCATTATTTTTTACTCTTCAGCTTCTCACCAGATTTGGCCAAGGGCCAAGCACAGAGAACATGTACAAACTAGACATAGATACTCTTACTGTTACTTTGCCTTTTGTCAGCCAGTTGCATTATAATGGTATTCTGTCACCTCTAACAATTATTGGTGCAAATTATTGTCAGAAATGTCAGATTTAATTGAAATTCTGTTTTCAAATTTCAACTTTCATTTTTCAAATTCCTCCTTATTGCATTTCAATGACCTGAATGTTTTATATTGAACACTAATGCCACAACTGTAACATTTAGACATTTTAAAACATTTATGAAGAATTTTGGAAGGCCAAATTATTACATGTCAAATTTTTTTCTACAATCTTTTTCTTTAAAAAAAATTTCAGATTAAATTTAAACAAGTTTTTTTTCCACATTTTTTTCTCGAGAGCTAGCATATTAAAAATGTCAATTGATAAAACTGGCAAAGTCACGTTGCTCTCATCATTTTTTCAACTTGGGCTGCTTACAAAATAATTTGAGAAATAAAATAGCTTGAATGATAAAAATAAACCTCTCGTTGACATCTGTAGAAGTTCAGCAAGTTTTAGATTTTTTAATTTGATTTTAAAAAATGTTTTGATTGATAAATCTTGAAAATTCAAGATTTGTCAAAAATTTGAATTTGAAAAAGGGGTTTTTGCCTTAATTAAGTAGCACCTTACAACTGTGTTAAAATAACCCATGATTATTTTAAAAATGAATTCTATTTTTATATGTTTAGAGACCTGATTTATAAAATTCTAAAGCCCTCCCACTTTAAGGATGCTTAACGGTTCTTAATAAGCATAAAAATAAGCATAAAATATTATCTATTTATAACAGAATGTGGTTGTTTTCCTGTATGCACTGTTATATTGGGGTTTCGGTAACATTATACAGTATAAATGTGAGAATCTGCATGGTACCATTTATGGTAAATGAAAGTCAAATCCTTGATCCAGGGAATGTTTCCTATCACCATTGGGGTCAGGAAGGAATTTTTTCCCGCTTGATTGGCACAGGCTTCAGGCTGGGTTTTTTTTTACCTTCCTCTGGATCAAAACAGTGGATTTATGTTAATGTATTTGAAGTTTTATCTGTCACAGCAGCAGTAGGACCATGCCAGAGTACTGCAGAGTACTGCACAGGAATTAGAAGAGGGAGAAAGGAGATTTTCTCCTGGCTTCTGGAATTCTGGCTTTGAATATTGCCTTGGGGTGAGGCTGGCAAGGTCCTATTTATGTGATAAAATGTGAATAAATGCTGTGGCCTCTTTTTACCCATTTCTGGCTCCTGGTGTTTCATTAAGGTAAGTAACAATGGGGTTCAGAGGGATGGTCGAAAGCGAAGAGCAACCGAGGGGTCCCATTGTCAAGTTATTTGTAGCAAGTTCACAAAGGAAACAATTCATTTTACCAGGTTAGCTGATAATCAGATTGCATCAACATATTTGTAGAAAAAGATGTTGAAGTTCTTCATAAAATTAGAGAAAAGGGGAAAAAATAAAAGTGGCAAATCAGACATTTTCATCCCAATAGGATTCATATCTTTTTATGCTGAAATTGTTTTCATTGTTTTCTATAAAAAGTCAAGGAAAAAAAGTTAAAAAAAAGCCATTGGTCACTTGTCTGTGTCAGTCATGCACAGTTGTTCTACATGTAACTGAACTGGAAATAGTGCTCAGTGATTTCCCCACTAATGCTGAGCTTGTAATGCCAATAACTTTTAATATGTTAGAAGTATATTGAGGATTTGGCTTGGGATTTAGCTTTATCACAACACTTTTAGAAAGATTTAATTTGGATAAGTCAGAATGTTTTGGTTAAAATGAATGTGAACACGTGGTGATTTGTGAAACCAGAAACTTTTTGTATGATGCAGACTATAATATTTGGGGACAATTTGCTGTTGGTTCCATTTTATATGATTTATAATTTATATAATTATTTAGCTTTTTGTTCAGCAGTTCTCCAGATGGAATTTCCGCTGCTATCTGGGTACTATGGTCCAATTTACTGTAGCAACCAGGAAGTGGTATTAGTGATTAAAGATGAATAGGAGAAGTCTAAATACATAGATATGAAATAACAAATAGCAAATATTATTAAAACTGTATCCTTCTTAAAACATTTGGCCAAATACCTAACCAATGAAAACGTTGAATCTCTTTGGGTAGAAATTTCAGTAGGGCAGAAGGTCACAAAGAAAATGATCATTGGTGTATGCTCCCCCCGTATAGATGAGGGGGATGAGACCCAGCTACTGTTGCAAATGGAGGAGGCTTCACAACTGGGTCAAGTTGTGTTAATTATCCGGACATTGACTGGAGTAATGGGGTGGCTAAGTCAGAAAAAGCTAGTAGGTTTGTAAATATGCTAAATGACAACTTTTTATTTCAGGCGGTTCAAGAACCTACTAGGAATGATCTCTAACATTTGTGTGGGTGAGCATTTGGGGAACAGTGATCACAACATGGTCTCCTTTGAGATAATGCTGCAGAGACAGCGCTATAAGGGAGTAACTAAAACGCTCAATTTTAGACGTGCAGACTTTGCCAGTATAAGGGCATCTCTGCAATGTGTCAACTGGGAAAGGCTTTTCATGGGGTTAGACACAGAAGGAAAATGGAACATCTTTAAAGCATTGCTTTGCAGGTATACACAACAGTATATTCCCCTTGTAAGCAAGGAGAGGCATCGCAAAGCAAAACCTTTATGGGTGAATAAAAGTGTTATTGTCGAGGTTGGTAAGAAAAAAAAGTGCTTTTAAAGCATTCAAGTTAGCTGGGACAGCAGAAACTTTCATCAGGTACAAGGAAGCAAATAAAGCATGCAAAAAAGCTATCAGGCAAGCTAAAATAGAGATGGAAAGGGATATTGCAGCTAGGAGTAAAAAGAATCCTAAATTATTTTTTAATTATGTGAATAGTAAAAAAATGAAGCAAGAAGGGGTGGGAACCTTATTATCACGGGGGGGGGGGTAAGTTGGTTGATGAGAACGGGGAAAAAGCAGAAATTTTGAACTCTTATTTTTCATCTGTCTATACATCTGAGGAGCCAGCTAATGAAGGCTTCCCTTTTAATATGCCCAGTTCTAGTAATTTAGCTACTGACGCATGGGTCACTCGGGAGGAAATTCAAAAGAGACTTGAACATCTAAAGGTAAACAAAGGTCCAGGACCGGATGGGATTCATCCCAGGGTATTAAATGAGCTGAGCGCTGTGATTGCCAAACCTCTTCACTCAATTTTTCAGGATTCGTTGAGGTCTGGCATGGTGCCGAGAGACTGGCGAATCGCTAATGTGGTGCCGTTATTTAAAAAGGGATCCCGTTCTCAGCCTGAAAACTATAAGCCTGTTAGTCTGACATCAGTAGTAGGACAGATTTTGGAAGGGGTAATAAGGGATAGGGTACTTGAATACATTGCAGTTCACAATACTATAAGTTTATGAGGAGGTGAGCAGGAACCTTGATGCTGGAATGGCAGTTGATGCTAAAGCGTTTGATACAGTACCTCACAGAAGGTTAATGATCAAAATGAGGAATATTGGCCTAGAACATAATATTTGTAATTGGATAGAGAATTGGCTGACGGATAGATTACAAAGAGTGGTGGTACATGGAACATTTTCTAATTGGACCAGTGTGGTTAGTGGAGTACTACAGGGGTCAGTCCTTGGTCCTTTGCTTTTTAACTTGTTTATTAATGACCTGGAGGAGGGCATAGAGAGTACTGTTTCTATTTTTGCAGATGAAACTAAATTGTGCAAAACTATAAGTTCCATGCAGGATGCTGCCGCTTTGCAGAGCAATTTGACAAAATTGGAAAACTGGCCAACAAATTGGAAAATGAGGTTCAATGTTGATAAGTGCAAAGTTATGCATTTTGGTAGAAATAATATAAACGCGAACTATCTACTGAATGGTAGTGTGTTGGGGGTTTCCTTAATGGAGAAGGATCTAGGGGTTTTTGTTGATAACAAGTTGTCTAATTCCAGGCAGTGTCATTCTGTGGCTACTAAAGCAAATAAAGTGCTGTCTTGTATAAAAAAGGGCATTGACTCAAGGGATGAGAACATAATTTTGCCTCTATAGGTCCCTGGTAAGGCCTCACCTTGAGTATGCAGTGCAGTTTTGGGCTCCAGTCCTTAAGAAGGATATTAATGAGCTGGAGAGAGTGCAGAGACGTGCAACTAAACTGGATGGAAGGGGATGGAAGATTTAAACTATGAGGTGAGACTGTCGAGGTTGGGGTTGTTTTCTCTGGAAAAGAGGCGCTTACGAGGGGACATGATTACTCTGTACAAGTACATTAGAGGGGATTATAGGCAGATAGGGGATGTTCTTTTTTCCCATAAAAACAATCAGCGCACCAGAGGTCACCCCTTTAGATTAGAGGAACGGAGCTTCCATTTGAAGCAGCGTAGGTGGTTTTTCACGGTGAGGGCAGTGAGGTTGTGGAATGCCCTTCCTAGAGATGTGGTAATGGCAGATTCTGTTAATGCCTTTAAGAGGGGCCTGGGTGAGTTCTTGATCAATCAGAATATACAAGGCTATTGTGATACTAATATCTACAGTTAGTATTAGTGGTTGTATATATAGTTTATGTATGTGAGTGTATGGGTTGGTGGGTGTGGGTTGTGTGTGCTGGGTTTACTTGGATGGGTTGAACTTGATGGACTCTGGTCTTTTTTCAACCCTATGTAACTATGTAACCGAATCAGAATCCTGATTGCATATGCAAATTAGGCTACTGAAGGGTTAAATAGAAAAGATGAAAACTTTTTTACTTCCATGTTCATGTGACCAAAAGTCACGTGATTTTAAAGATTTAAATTTGGTTCGGCCAGGCACTTGGATTCAAAATCCTGCAAAAAATTATTGAATCTTGCCGAATCCGGAACCAAATTCTAGATTTGGTGATCCCAATACATTTAGTTTGTATTCTTTTAAAATAATTTGTTATATATCCTAGTGCTCTTTTTCAGTCTTCTCTAAAAAGAGGTTAGAAGAAATTGCTGAATAAATTCCCTTCTGTTGGCCTTCAGACTAATCACTTTATAATTAAATCAAGAATGATATAAATGGAGCAAAATTTCCAACACGTCAGATGCATCATGTTCCTTTTATACTCACCACAAACATGTATTTATGATGTTGTTGGATTAAAACATTTAGAAGGCAAACTCCAATAAATTAGAAAAAGATGAAGCCTAATTATCTGAACTGGAGCAAAATATTATTCATGGAAAGCCTTTTGTCATGTTGACAATATGTGGATAGAATGTAATAATAGTGCAAAATGCAAAATAAACCTGCTCTTGTAGTAAAATAAACATTTCTTAATTCAAAATCTTGTTGAAATTGCTCGAAACCTAAAAATACTTCCATATAGGAATTATAAGGACATTCTCTATTTCCTCATAGTTCTGGCTTTTAGTCATGTGGTACCTCTGCACAATAAGCAGGCTTTTGCACACATTAGAGTTCAGCACTTGTGTTCAGTAACAAAGTAAATGACTCCTAAGTCTCTGCATAAACACAGGTCACACAGACTAGGGGCCACAGGTCTAATAGGGTGACTCTGGAATGGATTCACAGCCTGTTTATTTCCTGTTTACAACTGCTACCACTTCAGATGGCAACATTTATGCCCACTGCTACCCACTGAATGGAAGGCAGCAAGGGAGATGGACAACTCTATTGGGAAATACAGAACAAAAATGCTCTATCATGCCCAGTCGGACACATCAGGATTCACCATACCTGCACCCACCTGTCTTCAACATCTTTTTGTACAAAAATTTTGATGCAATCTGATTCTCAGCTGACCTGGTAAAATAATTGTTTCCTTTGGGAACTTGCCACAAACAACTTTTCAGGAAATGAGAAGAGACTCAGTTGCTTTGTTGAAGTCATTGAAGTACTGTATTCAGTCTTTCAATAGACCCGTTACACCTCAAAGACCTGGACATATGTTACAGCCCTGTTACGTTTAAGTTTAGTAGTGGGTTTGAGTACCTATAGGTGCCCACTGAACATCTGACTGTGGAAACTAAAATTTTAAATGAAAATTAAATAGAATGCACATATTCTTGCCAGGCACAATTATTGATCCCTACAACCTAGGGTTATTTAATAGAAGGTGCCAAATTATATACTTGACTGTTTGCCTATAGAAACTATTTCTTGACCACACGTTTAAACACAAACATCATATTAGATGGTATAGGCTACTGCCCCCGGGCAACTATATACTTTTAATTGCATATTGGAATCATACATTTCCAGTGACAGTATAATGTTGTTCTTAGCTATATTAATATGAGGAGTATGCTATGTAATTTGTGAAAGACTTTTACAAGCTAAAAATACAAAAACCAGAGCCTACATCTCTTTCTCTGCAAATCGCATACAAATGAATGTCAAGGTCATGTTTTTTTGCTGTCTGTTCAGCTGTTTGTTGAATTTGCAACTTAATATGATATGAAAAAGCCAAAATAAGCAATGACTGTTGTTTGTCTTCTCGCATACTTGACTGAATCGCTGCTTTCAGCTAGCAAGAAAAATAAACAGTTGCTGGTTTGATAGAATAGCATTTGTGTGTTTACATGTAAATGGTTAGCATCAAGTCAAACCCAAATGGGATACCTGTATTTCTGATTTATCTGTCTCAATGAATAGTAAAAAAACATTTCAAGATTCCCACCCCTGGGCAACAATAAAAAGTAAACAGAGTTTTCCTTTTCATTTTCCTTGTGAGAATTAAAGGTAGACCTTCCTATATAATACAGTGTACTGTAGGATACTGCACCAATATCTACTTGCTAATTAAAGGAGACATACAGTATAACATAAGTGAAATCCCCCAATCATGTTGGCAATAATGATTAATATATGTGTCAGCTTTTAGTCTGGGCCCCTTCATTGGAGTTCCCCATAGATCCGCTACTGTCTGTGTTTCATGTGAGGGGTGGGCATGTTTTAACAGCCCCTGCCAGAAGCACAGTAGGAGGGGGATAACCAATCACAGCCCTGCAGTCACACAAGCTAAAGCTGGCCACAAATGCACCAATAGTATCGTATGAAACCCATTTTTGGACGATATTCCGGATCGACGAGACGACTGGTATCACAAACGCTTCGGATAGGCCGGTCAAAAGATTTTGATCGGGCGCTGTTGAAGGCACCCAAGCAAAATCTACATTTAGGGCTGAATCAGCAGGTGAATTCCTATTTGCTTCTACCTCCAAACGGTATCTGATGATTGAGCCCTAAACATCAATGGAGGGAACGGAATCAATGGTCGCAGGACAGATGGTTATAGGTACGTGTATGGCCACTTAAAGACAGCTTCAGTTTCCTATAAGGTCAGCCTAGCTGCTGAGTGGTTCCTCTCCTACAATGCATTGTGCTGAGTGCCGCTGGCTCCCCTGCGCAGCCTGGGAAAGGAGGCATCAGGAAGTGGAACAGATGGGCTAGTGGGGCTTTGCAGAAATAATAATATTCAATAAATCAGCCCCAAGCAAAGCTTTTTTAAGAACATTCCTTCTGTATTTAAATAGTGTAATGGACTGGCACATTCTTGGTTTTAACACAATATGTACCCTTAAAACCAAGCCATATGCCAAACTGAATGGCCAGTTATAGCTCCATCAACAGAACGGCCCATCTAAGGGATATTTTCCTTTTAAGAAAAGGAAAATTGTGTATATGTTGCTTATTTCTTTTCAGCTGTTTCATCATAAATTTGCAGCTCCGGTAATTTGGTTCCTTTTGAAAACTCCCAAAATGCCACTGAAATGGTCATCCAACCTTGGAAGGATCCTTTTCCATTGGATTTCTTTCATATAGTGCTGAGAGGACAATATATGGCATACCCTGTAAATACAGTGTATAATCAAGGCTTCCACAGTAACCTTTGTACACTGTGCAACATATAGCAATTTTAGTCCAGTCTTGCAAGGCAATGCTTTCATTACTAGAATGCTGTTGATGCCAAATCATGGTTGGAAATCCTATCATCATACTATCATGGCTGATTCTTAGCACTAATAATCTTATTCTTGAATAACTATATCTTGGTTTGTAAGTTATATGGCTTGACACCTGGGGGCACATTTACTAACCCACGAATCCGAATTGGAAAAATTCTGATTGGAAAACGAACATTATTTTTTGCGATTTTTTCGCCGCCTTTACGATTTTTCGGAAATTGTCGCGACTTTTTCGTTACCAATACGATTTGCATGAAAAAACGCGAGTTTTTCGTAGCCATTACGATTCGCTCGTATCTTGTCGCGACTTTTTCGCATTGAGCGCTCGTAAGCGGCGGGCGAAATTTCAGACTTAGCATGATTTTGGAAGCCTCCCATAGGACTCAATGGCACCCTGCAGCTCCAACCTGGCCCAAGAAAAGTCACCATACTGAAGCTTGAATGAATCCGAATCTTTGGTACTCGGCACGAAAGCTGCGAAAAAGTCGCAACTTTTCGCGCAAGTAGTAACGCTACGTAAAAATCGCAACATTTTGCGCAACATTCGGAATGGCTATGCAAAAGTTGCGACAATTTTCCGAAAAATCGCCAAATACCGATCATTACGAAAAAAACGCAATCGGACGCATTCGGCCCGTTCGTGAGTAAGTAAATGTGCCCCCTGGTGATAGCTATAATTCTGCTTATGGGTTCCTGGAGCTAAAAACCAACCTGACCCTTAAGGTGAAACTTATTTTATGTGGGGTATATATCAGTACACATGGGTGTTAGCAAATGGTTTCTCAGCATATCCAAGTATCACATGTAGTGATGAGCGAATCTGTCCCTTTTCGCTTTGCCAAAAAAATCTGTGAAACAGCGAAAAATTTGCAAAATGTGGGTACTGCACAACTTTTTAGATGTGACTGCGCCTTTTTTTGATGCGACCACATAGTTTTTTAATGCCGCTACGCCTTTTCTGATGCAAACGCACCTTTTTGCAATGACCACACATTTTTTACGCAAACGTGAAGTTTTGCAAAACAATTCATAAATGCTGAAATGCAGAATTTCGCTGCAAATCCACACTTGCCAATGCCGAAAATATTCGCTCATCACTAGTCAAATGTGCCAGTCTACTGATGTGGCATTACCTCTGTGTGTGCCAGTCTCACCTTTGTGTATATAACAGTAGGTGTGTATCAGTATGATCCCTTGTTTGTCTCTGAAATTGTATACTTGGCATCTGCTCTCACCTCTAGCTTGTTTAATGGACTTCGAAGTTAGCCAGCTGCTCAAACCTTCTGCTCACCTTTTCTAGGTTGGAATTTCACTTGCTCAATGTCAGAATTCTCTGAAGTGAACACTGGCACCAGATGAGCAGTACATTCAGCCTCTCTTTTATTGGGTCTGATTTTATCCAATACTTTACATCTCAGTATTTATCCCTTAAGACATTTCCAACTAAGTTTATTTTATTGAAGGCTTGGGATACAGAAAGGTGAACTTATTTTGGATGCATAACCTAAAAGTTCTTAGTTTATTTTAAGATATCTTAATTAAATTAATACCATTTATGGTTTTTGCTGTGTTGTTTTTGAATATGACCATTCACCTGGATATTCCTAGATATTAATGCTGTTAGTAACCAAGATTAACTATACTGAAGACTGCTAATAGCTATGCTAGAATACCCTGTAGACCACAGAATTTATAGTATTCATGTTTAAGTGTTAATATACTGTATCATGGATCCTTTTATCTGCATTATTCTTTTTATATGCCTAAACTGAATAGTGAATATGAATATGAACTTATTTTGTGACATTATGGAGAGTGTGAGACGCTCTTTTCAAGGGGTGCTTTCAGTCCCTATTGACCCCTCTGAGTGTACAGTATATCGGGAATTACATACAGTGGCTTGCAAAAGTATTCGGCCCCCTTGAACTTTTCCACATTTTGTCACATTACAGCCACAAACATGAATCAATTTTATTGGAATTCCACGTGAAAGACCAATACAAAGTGGTGTACACGTGAGAAGTGGAACGAAAATCATACATGATTCCAAACATTTTTTACAAATAAATAACTGCAAAGTGGGGTGTGCGTAATTATTCAGCCCCCTTTGGTCTGAGTGCAGTCAGTTGCCCATAGACATTGCCTGATGAGTGCTAATGACTAAATAGAGTGCACCTGTGTGTAATCTAATGTCAGTACAAATACAGCTGCTCTGTGACGGCCTCAGAGGTTGTCTAAGAGAATATTGGGAGCAACAATACCATGAAGTCCAAAGAACACACCAGACAGGTCAGGGATAAAGTTATTGAGAAATTTATAGCAGGCTTAGGCTACAAAAAGATTTCCAAAGCCTTGAACATCCCACAGAGCACTGTTCAAGCGATCATTCAGAAATGGAAGGAGTATGGCACAACTGTAACCCTACCAAGACAAGGCCGTCCACCTAAACTCACAGGCCGAACAAGGAGAGCGCTGATCAGAAATGCAGCCAAGAGGCCCATGGTGACTCTGGACGAGCTGCAGAGATCTACAGCTCAGGTGGGGGAATCTGTCCATAGGACAACTATTAGTCGTGCACTGCACAAAGTTGGCCTTTATGGAAGAGTGGCAAGAAGAAAGCCATTGTTAACAGAAAACCATAAGAAGTCCCGTTTGCAGTTTGCCACAACCGATGTGGGGGACACAGCAAACATGTGGAAGAAGGTGCTCTGGTCAGATGAGACCAAAATGGAACTTTTTGGCCAAAATGCAAAACGCTATGTGTGGCGGAAAACTAACACTGCACATCACTCTGAACACACCATCCCCACTGTCAAATATGGTGGTGGCAGCATCATGCTCTGGGGGTGCTTCTCTTCAGCAGGGACAGGGAAGCTGCTCAGAGTTGATGGGAAGATGGATGGAGCCAAATACAGGGAAATCTTGGAAGAAAACCTCTTGGAGTCTGCAAAAGACTTGAGACTGGAGCGGAGGTTCACCTTCCAGCAGGACAACGACCCTAAACATAAAGCCAGGGCAACAATGGAATGGTTTAAAACAAAACATATCCATGTGTTAGAATGGCCCAGTCACAGTCCAGATCTAAATCCAATCGAGAATCTGTGGCAAGATCTGAAAACTGCTGTTCACAAACACTGTCCATCTAATCTGACTGAGCTGGAGCTGTTTTGCAAAGAAGAATGGGCAAGGATTTCAGTCTCTAGATGTGCAAAGCTGGTAGAGACATAAAAGACTGGCAGCTGTAATTGCAGCAAAAGGTGGTTCTACAAAGTATTGACTCAGGGGGCTGAATAATTACGCACACCCCACTTTGCAGTTATTTATTTGTAAAAAATGTTTGGAGTCATGTATGATTTTCGTTCCACTTCTCACATGTACACCACTTTGTATTGGTCTTTCACGTGGAATTCCAATAAAATTGATTCATGTTTGTGGCTGTAATGTGACAAAATGTGGAAAAGTTCAAGGGGGCCGAATACTTTTGCAAGCCACTGTAAGTCATAGGCTATCCCCTATAAATAAATACCTTGAGTATTTATAAGACTGGTCTGAATGTCAATTATGTAACCTTGTAATATGATATTTATGACATCTCATTCTTTTCTCTTATCACATGCCTCTGAATTAATATTAGGCCTGGAAACTCACTCACTGTATTAAAGGAGAAGGAAAGGTAAAAACTAAGTAAGCTTTATCAGAAAGTCTATGTAAATACAGCCATAAGCACTCACAGAAAAGCTGCACTGAGTCCTCTATCAAATGAAACACAGGATTCCTTGTCTCCTTTTTTGGGAACATGTTCTTCAATATCAGACTTCCTCCTAGGACTCCTTCAGGTTTGGGGCATAATTCTGCTCAGTTCTCTCCCACCTCCCATAACAATGCATAAGAACTCACCTCCTTTAGGAATTTGTGACCTGAGCTTCCAAGGGCTATAACAGCAGAAGGAAGCTACCAAGACCAAGCTAAAATGGCAGCTGCTATCAGAGGGAGCTTCTAGGGCTCTTTACTCGGGTATAGTAAACTTTCTGCTGAATAAATATAGTGTTCTAGGCGGCACTAATGTGGCAAATCTATCGGCAGTAAAATGCCTTTCCTTCTACTTTAAATGTACTATGCATAACTTCTCCCTGTCCCTGAATAAGATTTGTTGACAGAGTATAACAGTATAGGGAAATAACACACAGAAATATGCTCCATTCCAGAAACATGTAATTGTGCAAAATCAGTGGTAAAAACTCATTGTGGCCTTTTAGGAAAAAGTTCATTTTCTTATTGTTTTACTCATTTTGCTACCTACCATTGCCATGTTTGTACCACTCCCAGCCCATGTTCCTATATGTTTATGCATATTATTTTTAATTTCTCCACCAGTCCCCAATGTTCCCAGCAAACTTTTCTGCTGTTCTTTATGCTGCTCATTGCCATACAGTAGCTTCTAACCCAAAGGATTCAGATGGTAGATTAAGAGGATAGGTAATGAGAATGTTCATGACCTTAATTTCTTCTCTACCATTAACTTTCATCTTCAAATACTGTTTTTATGGCATATACAGTAAGTCAACAACCATCTATGTAAATTGGTGGATAATTTTAATGAAACCCAATTTCACATGTCATTCTTGCATGAACATCAATCTGACGTGCAGGAGTGAAATCAGACTAATAATATGCCTGATAAAAAGTTCTAAAGAAATATAGTAACAGAAAATGAAATGTTATGGATTTAAATGTATCTATCCTCTTGTTCAACATTTTTCAAATGAGATATAAAAGTATTTTGTTTTGTTTGTCATTCAAACCCTTCAAAACACCATTTTGTCATAACAACAGAACACTCAATACGAAAACATATAAAATACACAATTCACTGAAATATTCACTTTTAATTTTGTATTTTAATGACTGTGTCAATGTTTAAAAATAAAAATACATTCTTTAATAGCCTTTTTTCATAATCTCTGTTTAGTTGTGATACGTTTGTGGTTGATAGAGCCACACGAGGACATCAGGGCTAATTTGTTTTGCTTTAACCAATACAAACATAGTGTTGGTCATTGCTGTAAATAATGGAATCGTGATTCCTATAAACAAATAAAGCAAATAAAGAAACATCCTTTCTAAAATATAAATATGAAATCATATTATAGTGCAAATTTAATCAATAAAATGTGTCTTCTTTTTTAATAAAAACTGGGTTATGAAGGCTCTTCAGTAAAAGTACAGGTTGGGAAAGGTGAGACATAGACAATACAAACAGGTGCATGCCAATGTAATGGAAATCTGCATCACAGCAATGAATATTATATTCGGAAAATAATAACCAGTACCCAGTAATCAGCTTGTGTCCATAGTACATATATAGGTAATTGATAACATTAGGATGGCTAGCAATAATTAGCCCTATCGTGGGTCATTCCTTATGCTATTGTATTTCCTTGATACCCACACAGCAGAACGTGGGATTCAGTAAGTATATAGATGTGCAGATGGTGGGTTCAGAGGGCAGACTCCAAGGGCAAAGGGTGAGTGGTAGTGAATTCACTAATGTCAGGGCAATATGGCACCAGGGCCATAACACTTAACTTTGATTGTTCTATTACATTTAGACTAGTAAAAAACAATATGTTTGGCCTCCGTGAGTTAATGCAGTGTTGTATCTCGGGCATTATTAGGAATTATGTAGAGAAACACAGTAACTGATGAAGTAAAAATAACAACAGAAAATATAATCCGGACAAGTGACAAAGTAAATGTTAATGTAAAGATAATCCATGTCACAATATCAATATGTAGGATCTACATCATAAGAATAGTATGCCAAGTAGTTCTAATAAAATCAATTGTACTGTAATGTGTAATTGTACTGTAATGTGTCAATGCTTTGCATTGAAAAATCCAGAAACCAGAACAGTTTTATCTCTGTAATTATGTGTATAATTTAAAAATGTACTTTATATGTGTGCCTGTTTGTGTGTATAATGCACAAATATTATGTTTTGGCCTGATACATTACTGATTTCAGCAGATGGGTTCTGACACTTTATAGTTGAGAGATTAAATGCCTGTTTTTTCCAGCTGTTGTTAAACTATAACAACCAGCTCCAGCCTGACAATGCACCTTATACGCCTACAGCTGAATAACTCAGGACTGTCTACCCTTGTTAAAGTGATTACTTGACACCTTTATATAACAAGGAAGCCCACTATATTGTTCTCCACTGGCTGCTGACCTAAATACACCATGGAGAGCAGAACTGACAGTTCTAGTATTTGTTGGTTATTACTGCTGTACTTTTTTTGGTGAGTGAAGAGAGCAAGAGATTGAGAAGACATAGTCAATAGCCATTAGGAACCACTGAAATAATGTTTAGTCACACAGACTACATTCCAGATATTCTAACAGTATCTGTTCATCTTAGTAACACGTACATATTACTAAACTACTTAAGTAGAATAGGCAGAGGTTGGGCATTTTTCTGCAAGCTAGGGCATGAAAGACATTGAAATACTGATCTTTAAAGAAAAGTCTTGCAGAGTTTCTACCAAGTAGATTTAAAGTCAAACAACGTAACAACACACAAATATCTGCACGTGTATAACTTGCACCTTCAAGAGACTGACAACAATATGTATCATGTCCAGAATGAGGCAGTTTTCTGTGTTAGACCCCTTTCCGCTGAGAGTTTTGTCATTTTATTAAAGCAAGTGCATTTTGTGGTAGTCACTCTTATATAATTTACCTATTTACATTTACCTATCAGAATTATCTGAGTGAGACATTATGAGGAAAACTTCACAGCAGAAATTCACAGAAAAATTCAATATATGTTAAAAACCCCTAAGGTGTTTGGTAAAAGTCAGGGAACCCATGTGACTTTTCTGACAGCATTACAAGTCTGTTTGTGGGCTTTAACATTGATCAAAGAACAGTGCAATTGTTTGCTTACAATCATTTTAGTGATCCGACAAACAGATTAAAGAGAAAATATAGAGATACCACTAGTAATGCACATGTAATTATTAAAACAAAATATTAAACATGATGCAGTACAGAAGTGGGGCAATAATGAGCCACAAAACCAGCATTTTTTGGGGGGAAATCTGATTATTTCAAGTTTAACAATAGAAAGATTTCCATAGATGTCAATGTTTATAAATATATATAACATTGCAGAGCAATCATTTTGTCCCACAAAATGTTCTGGTTTTATCCTAAAAAATGATGTTATGACTTCAGATACATACTAGCGCTTATTTAATACCAGGAGCAAAGGCCAGCTTTCTGGGAAAGTTATTATCAGAGCTGATGACTTCACACCAAATTTTTTCTTTGACATGGGCCTGGCTTTTATAAATTGCAGTGTATTATCTGAGGCATAAACTATGGTCATTTTCACCAATGTGGAAAGCAACCATGATATTGGTTTTCATGTTTTAAGTATGTATTTGGGAGCATCTTTAAATACCTTTGATTTGGACACATCATGCCAGTAACATATATAAGCATGCGCTGCCTCCGAGTTTAACATCACACACAGTTTAGAAAGTATCATTTTTTTTAAACAATCTTACATACAGTCATATGAACAACAAGCCAGAGCCTACAGACATAAATGATCAAACCCCAGCCATTTAATTGTGCATTTCAGACTTGTCTTGCCTGGAAATATGCTTATATGTTTATTTACCAGAAGAGAAAGCAAGCTCAAATTTTGCATCAGGCCATTACTTTTTCAACAGTAAAAATACATATTTAACTCCTGCTTTCCCCCCATCCTATCTTCACACAAAACCAACAAAATATCTTTCAGGCCAGAAAGAATTGACCACACCTTGCTTGAGCTATACATAAGGAGACTGAAATGGTCACTAGAGATTGTCTGTTGGGTGCAGTATTATTTAAACACAGCATCACATTGTGATGATCTTAGTCTCTTAAGTTGTTTGGTTAATGTTTTATTATAGTATTAGTTTTACTGCATGTAGGAAAGAGATGATCATAGATATGACAAGGCATGGCAAACAGGCAACATATATGTTTTTACCATGTACTGAGCTACGTGATGATAAAGGAATAGCCAAGCACAAATAAGGGAGTCTTATCATTTTCTGAGTAAAATGCATTGAATCTGTTTCTTCAGGTTATTGTAGGTAGACTGTTATATGTGACTCCATGGACATGTCTTCTGACTAAAGGAGAATCGCTTCGGGTTTAATTTTTCCTGCAATCAAGTACGTATCTTGTCCATCAATTGCCATAAGTGCACAAAAACCAAACGCAGAGGTTACTAAGAGTCAATAGGAACTCTAAATATATATGTACATCACTGGTAAAGTTTGTGTCGTGTTTTTTTTCCCTTTTTGATCCACATCGAAGGCAGGAAATACAAGGCATTGTTAGATGTGGTAAACAGACATGCTTGCCTGCTGATTAACAGAGAAGGTTTTAAGGCCTTTTGTCTAATTATTCTGTATTACGTAAGGGCAGAAGCATACAGTGGTGGGTAATATAAGAGAGAACCAAAGGAAAACTGAAGGCGAGTAGGAACAATGCTAAAGTAGACATAAGCTTGGGAGAAAAAGATACAACATAGTCATGGCAAATAGTCAATACTGTGCATTGTAGAAATGGAGTAGTTTATGTAGCTTGCCCTTTGAAAGCTTCTCAGAATCTTTGTCAATAATACTGTCAGAGGTTATAACACATTTCATGGAGTTCTGCAGTAGTTCACCACATTCATTTATCGAGCATGAACAACTAACACGTTGATCTCTTAGCCAAGGATATCAAGGTATACAGGAGATGCTTTTGACAAGTTCTGAAGGAGGCTGTGTATTTCCTTGATATTAAGCCTCATATGAGGCTCCCTCTGCCAACAACCCAGCATGAGGTCATAGACTTCCTTCGGGCACGTGCGAGGACGCTGGAGAACTCTCCCTTGGGTTATGCACTCTATTACCTAAAACCGGATAAACACACTATGTTAATAAAATAAGGAAAAAAAGTAAAAAAGGTTCTCCCTAATGCAAATGGTTCAGAAGTCTCCCATGCTTATAGTATCACTCGCAGTGAAGCTATAGTGAGATATTAAAAAATTGGGATTTCGATATCTTCGTATGTAGCTAATTGTGTCCTTGTTCACCTTGAGTTATCATGCCGAGGGCATATTGTCATACATTTACCATTACAAGTTAAATTATTTTAGTTTAGGTATTATTGGCCACATGTAGAGAAAGATATTTTTAATGTTGCTATAACATTTAATGTGTATGAAAACTGAAAGCTCTAATTATCTGTACTTTCAGATTTACAAGATACAATGGGGCCCTGCACTTGCCACTTGTCCTATGGCAGGCAGTAAGGACAGGAGTGGGTTTATTCAATATTTAAATGATTTTTAGCAGACTTAAGTTATGGAGATCCAAATTACGGTTAGATTCCTTATCCAGAAAACCCTGGGTCTCGAGCATTCTGGATAACAGGTCCCATACCTGTACTGGTTTATTATTACAGAGAAACAGGGAATCATTTTTAAAAATTTTAATGATTTCATTAAAATAGAGTCTATGGGAGATGTCCTTCCCGTAATTCAGAGTTTTCTGGATAGGTGTCCGGATAAATGATCCCATAGATGTACTACAGTTTCCCACTGTCTAGATGAACGCAGAAGGCCTTATACAGATACAATGAACTGTTCTTATCTAATGAAAGAAAAAGACAAAATGTGTTGCTCTAGCATTTATTGTTTTATATTAGGGGGTGTTGTATATACAAACCTCATTGTTTGAAAGCTGATACCAAGGCTGTTTTCCATAAGTGAAAATCTCCCATAATACAACTCCCAAACTCCAAACATCGCTTTCTGTTGTGAATTTCCTGTACATGATACTCTCAGGGGGCATCCAGCGGATTGGCAGCATTGTGTGCCCACCAACCTGAAATAAAAAAAACAGCTTAATTAATCTACATTTAAGATGATTACAAGCAACTATTAATAAATGAGGAGCTGAACTGCCTTTTTCTTTCTGAATGTGCCATTGTAAAGCATATACAGACAAACAAATATAGGGCTATGGTAATGCTAAACATGCCCTCAATGATATGCAGCATATCAGGAAATGGTTAAGGTGTAATGTGCCTACTGTAACTTGCATTTTGCCATCAGAAGCTTTTATATTTGCCAGATTTACCTTTTTGTAAATTATAAATGCTTTTATGCCTTTTCATCTAGAGTAAAAAAAATGTAATGTCTGAGGGGCAAAATTACAAAAGCATGAATGCTCGAGTGTTCATGCGAACGCTTCGAGCATATTTTTGCCGATTTTTTCGGGCATCCGCACAACTTTTTCGTACGGCGCACGACTTTTTCGGACATTTGCACGAAAAAATCGGAAAGGTTTTACCGCTGTTTACAATTGTTCGGTACGAAAATTTCGTGACTTTCGGATCGCCAATACGATATTATCATGATTAATACGATTTTTTCGTAAGCATTTTCGTGATATTTGTGATCTTCCGAAATTTTCGTTTCCAATATGATTTTTTTACATTCGTGATTCGGATTCGTGGATTAGTACATGTGCCCCTGAGAGTAGATTTGTTCTTGTGTTTTTGCTTAGTAAATGTAGTGAACCATGCCTAGCTATTTTGGTCTTGAGATACTGATATATACAGATAACTGGATAAAGAAGGCTTTTGATGCAGAAGAGTACATGCACATTTAGAGTTTATAAAAACATAAAATGATAGTAAAACTTATTTAACATTAAGGTATATTTTCTCTTTAATGTATAGTAGTAAAATCCATGACTCTTGATAAATGTCAACATGGTCTTGAAACCTTACCTAGAGGTTACTGCATAGAAATTCATTCTATGCAGTATAACAATAGTATATAGTGTTTTGTATAATAGCTGAAATCTTTAACAAAGAACACATTAACAATGGTACAAGCCATAGACAGGACAGTTATACAGATCTCTGAGAATTTAGTAGAGAGTATGTTCTGCATGATTGATGTTCAACAAATATCAATATGTTAAGTGACAGGCTGAAAAAGGCACATATGACAGTAGCAACTCAATAAACCTTATGATCAATAATAATAGCATGGCAGAGCCAATCACATTACAGTACCTATCATCTTGCTCAGGAAAAAAATGCATTTAAGTGATATTATACTCTAGAGATTTGACCACAGCATGTAATATTAGATACATTACATTAAAAACAAATTGTTTCAATTTCTGCCAACCAGGAATACAAAGCATCTGTGAAATAATACTCTTCTTCTTTTATTTTTTATTTATGTACATGTACACTTAAAAGGTAAGAGTGCCAGTAACTTCAACAGCAGCCAGAAACACTGCTAAGATACCCAGAGCAAAAAAAAAAGGACCTTTAAGACACATGCTTAATTATTTTTATGTTTAATGTTCATAAGAGGGATGTTATGCTTATTAATCCGAAAAGTGTAATTACTAGGATGCATAATTTATTTTTCAGCAGAAAATGATAATTGCAATTTTATTTAGAAAGGAATAAATGTATACTTATGGGTGGGACTGGGAAAACTATTATAAAACCAGCATCAGGACATTGTCAAATTACAATGATGTCATTGGATGAAAAGGATCTCAGGTCCCATGAAATAGAGGTATGAAATTTGACAATGGTGCTTCCATATTTAATATAGATTTGGAATTGAGCTGTAGACTATGTATTGAGTTTCTGAAATATATTACTATTTAAACTATTTTTGTTTCAAGTTTCCATTTGTCAAACATGCATAAAAATCATTAATATCCAGTAAAGCTTTTATAGTTATATTCTGTGATTTGAAGAAAAATAATGTAAGATCTTAGTTTTGCATCAAAAAACCCTCTTTGCCTTCTTCTAGCTGCCCACAACCAATTATATCTGCTCGTACTGTAACAATGTTACACATGAACTGCAGGAAGCTAAGGCTGTTTCCCTGCAGACCATCACACCTGGATATATCAGCACACCGTGGGCTAGGTTTACTTATCCTTGGAAAATCAAAGTACTGTATATATACACTTACAACTTTGCAGACACGTTCCAGATAGGGTCTATCATTATTACTTCTCTGTGACAGGCCTCTCATTAGTAATGTTTAACTGAGTGCAATTGTGCTGCAGTGCAGCCACTAATTTTTGTGGGACAGGCAGAGCTGTAATAAACATGCTACAGGACACATAAAGGTAAGGCCACATTTAAAATTACTCCTGATCACCGGATTATACTACATTTTTAGGTAAGGGTCCCATATCTCAACCTTTGAAATTATGCTTGCAACATCTCATTAAAAAATAAAACATTTGCTCTTAAAGCAGAATGCTGTGATCCCACTATAGTTGCATGACCAAAAGAAACCGGGTAATAACCGATCCTCACTGGTATATCTTAACAATAAGGAGCAGACTCAAAAAATAGTAAACATAATGCACTTTATATTATTGATTTAACATTAATAATATTATGCCGAGAGGTTTTAGGTCTCATTGTCACAAATGTGCGCGCAAATTGTAATTGTAACACAGCATTTTCCACAGAATTCCAAACTAATAGCATCTGCATTAGTAAATCATGGTCAAAATGCTGAGCTGTTCTAGTCAATTGCATTTGAAAGGGTTACCATGTGATTCATTAGGTTGATGTCCCACAGAGTATGTTAGTCGTCTGTGATAAATCTCTGCTATCGTGGGCAACTAACTGCTCCGAAATGCCTTTCCACAAGCACAAATAGGAATAGCCAGTGAAAAGGTCTTAGCATCACTTCAGTTTTCCCGAGTCATGCAAAGTTTGCCCCTGCAGGCAACTTTGTGTGACTCCTATTGTTGCCGGTGGAAAGGCATTTTCGGAACGGTTAGTCACCCGCAATAGCAAAGATCTATCGGGGGCAACTAACACACTCTGTGGGACATGGGCCTTATGTGTACTGTAAGTAATGTAGTTGGGGTAGTAATGTAAGTTATCAGTGTTACATTGTTTTACCTGTTGATCCATGGTTACACAATTAAACCCGCCATGTCCTTAGATCTAAGAAATAACATACCTTGCATAGGAATATACAATCCTGTGTACACAGGTGTACACAATGAAACAAAGTAACCAAAGGAACATACTAATCATGTCTTTATTTCATTTTACATATGCATTATTAAGGACAAATACAAGCAATCCATTTTCCTGTAACCCATCTAAATGGAAGTTTGAGAATGACATGCAGAAAAACCTTAACGGCTCTACTTAAAAGCCTGTCACACTCAATATATATACCCTTGTCTATCTTCTAAGTTATGCTTATCAATACTGCTTCCTGACATGTTAACATATTCTGTTCAATAAAGCTTAACTCACTTTAATGCATTATGGTGACAAGCCAATTTACAGAAACCACATGGAGAAGTCTCTGCTGCACCACCAGCGTAACCACAACAGAGAAAATCATTCCATGAATGAGCGGTTCTTTTAATATTATATTTGTGGTTTGGACTGATATGGCCAGTAGCTAAATAATCTGAATACAACCAAAAAGGGGTTAAAACAAACAATGAATTAAATAAGTAAGAAGAAGAAAATGGCATTACAAATGTAGGTTAGAGAAGCAGAGAAAGAAAGAGGTGCAAAAAGCAACAGAAAATATTTTGGGGGTTGTACAGCAAAACCTTGCTCTGGTGCTTTTTCATAGTTCCCAGGCACGCTAGCAGGATAGCAACACTATGCAATAAGCTTGTGACACGTGCCTACTCAGAGTGGGGGCTCCTGTCTGTGGGTTTCCCTGTGCAAACACCTTCCTCAGTGCATTACCCAGCAGCAGAAAAAATGGTGACAGTGAAAAAATGGCAAATACAAATTCTATGCTTTAAAGAATATGGGAAAAATAAAAGAAAAGGGGTAAAAGAAAAAGAAATTGTATATAACTGAATAAAAGCAGGATAGAGAGGAAGCTCTACACATAAGTGGGATACAATAGAGAATAAAAGAAGGATAACAGGTGCAGGGCCTGTTATCTGCAAAGCTTTGAATTACAGGAAGGCCATCTCCCATAGACTCCAATTTAATAAAATAATGTGAATTTTTAAAAATGATTTCCTTTTTCTCTGAACTGATACAGTACATTGTACTTCATCTCAACTAAGAAACAATCCTGGTTTGGGTTTATGGAGTTTATTTAATGATCCAAATTATGGAAAGATCCCTTATCTATAAAAGTCCAGGTTCCAAGCATTCTGCATAACCGGTACTATAAATAATGTGAAATGATGGAAAAGGGGTAAAAAGAAAAGATAAATACTGAGTAGTAGTTGAAAGTGGAAACTATAGGAGTGGGCAAGAGAACTACTGTACACAAGGGAATAAGAGTAAAGGGTAAGGGAAGTAAATCTGTAAAAAAAAAAAAAAGGATTGTAAAAAAAAAAGGGGGGTGGATAGGAAAAGGAGGAGATACAGTACTTATATGTATATATATATACAGTTTATGTACATTTATACATAGGGCTCCCCATTTACAAAGGAAAGTTTAGACTTCATTCCTGGAAGCACAAGTACGTAACTATAGTCAAGGTAGAGCCAATTATTGTGCTAATTATTGTTATTATTGCAATACTGATATGTTTGAGTGACGCATTATGTTGGTTCCATGTAATGACACTAAATTGTTAGTATATATTGATAATTATAAAATCATTATGGCCCCTGCAATTCGTTCTTTTTAAGTACTTTCCAAGCATCATTTAAAGTAGCACCTAAAATTATATTGTAAAAGGTATACACCGGATAAGTGGTCTTTCTGTAATTTGAATCATCATACCTTAAGTCTACTAAAAAATAATTTAAATATTCATTAAACCCAATAAGATTGTTTTGCCACCAATAAGGATTAATTACAAGGTACAATGTACTGTTTTATTATTACAGAGAAAAAAGAAATCATTTTTAAAAATTAGAATTATTTGTTTAATAAGAAGTCTATGGGAGATGGCCTGTAAACCGGAAATTTCTGGATAACAGGTTTCCGGGATAATAGATCCCATACCTGTACTTTGTTTAAGAAAAAAAGAGGGAAAGTAACTTATTAATGAAAATGAAACATGCATATAAATCATTGCTATCACTTCTTGCTTAAAAATAGTGGAAAATAGTAGAGATCCAGTGTTCAAGAGGTGATGGTATGATCAAATTAATCTTGATTCATTGGTCCTTTCAGGAATGTTTTGAAGATCTAGGACTGGTAACGGCTTTGGTATAGCAAGCTATTCTGAATGTTCTCAACACAAATGTTATTCCTGCTTTGGAAGTGTTATAGTAATATATATTACTGTGAACTAAACTGAAGGTCATATTAGCTAAAGTTTGGAAAATACTCATTTTAATACACTATACAATAATTTATCCATGATGTTGAAATCACCAAGTTGGAAAAACCAATGATTGTGATTCTTTTTATTACATAAGGGACATATCATGAAGAAGGCCAGGACTTGTCATGAATTTATCAGTTATTTGTGCTTTGGTTAATGTCTTGCCCTTGACAAGGCCTCATGCAATTGATGATGGTCTCTATGGGAAATCTTAGGCTCTTGTTACATTTTGATAGGAAACACTTCCTGCATCCCGTGTCTGTAAAGTCTGAAGGCTAGGTGGCTCACATTGGTTTAGAAACTTGAACTGGTTCATTAAAAATGGATATATAGAGGAAAAAACAAACTCAAGGACTACAGGAATACCTAAGCTCCTATATTTGAAAGTATTTTCTTTAAAACTAGGGGCAGATGTATGACAGTTCACACTGACAAATCCAGAAAGATTATTAGGCAGTTGAACTTTTTTATTTTTCGTTTTAATTTGCATTCCAGTGACATATTCTGTGCTTTACAGAGATTATACACCATTCACATCAGTCGCTGCCCCAGTGCAGCTTGTTATCTATGTCCCTATCAGATTCACAAATTCTTTCAGCATTTTTTCAGTAGCCAATTAATCTGCCTATATGATTTTGCAGTGCCAGACAAACTGGGGCACCTGGAGGGAACAACACAGACATGGGGACAACATACAAGCTCATTGCAAATATTGCCCAGGCTGGGATTGAACCTTCAACCGCTAGTGCTAAGGATTCATCAAAACTTTCCTGACCATCAGGGATATTTTCCTGACAGTCAGGGAAGCTTTAAACAAACTGACACATTTATCAGAGATAATAAAGGTGTCACTTGTCAGAATGTGTTTGATGGCTTACAGTAGTAGTCAAACACATACATTTCCTGTAGGGGTTTTAGTACTCAGCACAGCTCAGCAGTAGCCCTGAGCATTAATATCCATCCAAAGTTTGGTAAAAACAACATGGTGAAGGATTACAGGAGTATTAAGACCTACTTCATACCATTTGAACAAAGCTGTGCGTCTGAATCTACTAAAGAATCATTTAAACATTAAATAAACCCAATAGGATTGTTTTGCCTCCAGAAAGAAATAATTATATCTTAGTTGGGATTTAGTACAAGGTACTGTTGTGTCCGGATATCCAAATAACAGATCCCATACCTTTATAGATTTCAGCCCATCTCAGCCAGCAGTAGCTTTAAACACTATAAAACTATGGTACAATTCACAAGGTGACTAACAATTTGGAAAATCATTTTCCATCCTGAATAGAATTGTTCCAGTGGAGAAAAGAAATTGCTGTTTTTTAATGAGCTGTACAAATTGGTACCAGTGAAAGCAGATAAATATGGCAATAAATGTTCTGATTGTACTTTGTTATTAAGAATGTAACACCGTTCTACTTTTATGGAAAATTCACATCTAGTTCTCAGATGTGACCACAAGGGGGGGATAACATATTGACATCATACCAAGTCTGCTTTGAAGAAAACTGAAGAAAATACCTGTGGATGTCAACATGCTGAGCCTACTGAGAAACCCTGAGGTTTATAAAAATGTAGGTCCTGCTTTACCTTACACAAGTTTTATTGGCATGTCTCTATTATTTTGAGTGCAATTTTTTAGCATCTCTGCCTCCTTTATAAAACTAATATGTCTAATGGGCAATTTGCAAGCAGCAATGCATCAGCTTCAAAGCAAACAGTCTCCTATCATAATATTTCAGATAACCATATATATGGGCCATATAAAATACTGTATCTTTTGTATAATCTATCTACCAGTCACATATCTAGAACTGGATTTGTTTGCTTCATCATTTCTGCACAAGAAATACCTAGTTTCCTTATTTCAATGTTCAGTAAATATACAATTAATACTTAGGAATCACTGCTGGGCATTTTATTCTAATATAGTTACTGGCAGAGTAGAGAGTTACAGTAAACCAACATCATCATCAGTTACCGTATAACTATACCACTGTTTGTGTTTATGTCTTGTAAAGCATTACACACAATTGTGGTGCTATATAAATAAACAAATACAATAACAATACAATACAATGTATTTATATAGTGCTAGCAAATCATGCAGCAATTTACATTAATTTATATTGAACGGGGATCTTACAATAATTAAACAAACTAAGGTTTACATAGTAAAAATCGGATTAGAGGGCCCTACTCCCAAGATCTTACAATCTAAAGTATTAACAACATCACACTTTTGTCCAAAACTTCAAGGCAGGGCTCATGCAACATACTGTATAAACTACAGATCTCCTTTGTTTTTGTGTTGCCCCATAAACAAGAAATGCACAGTCTGCTAGGAACCACACATAGTAAATAATTGTATTATTAGAAAAGTCATCACTGTGTCTATACTATAGCTGAAAAAATGTTGTCTGCTAAAGAATAATTAAAAATGGTTTATATCTCACAGTTGTCTGATATAAGTAAGTATTACTTAAGAGTCCTTTGAGTGTGATTGTGCACACACACACAGTATTTACTAGGTGCACAGAAGCTGAGCTAAGTATCACTATAACAGGGTGGGGAATTAGGACAGAAATAAATCCTGATAAAGTGAAGGCTTATACGGAAGCACAATCATTAATCAGAAGCAGACAGCAAGCAGGCACTGCTGTACCACAGTAATTCCCTGTGTATTTTATTTGTAGTGCTAAACAATATACAGAATTAGCATGCACACACAACCTGTTTAACTATACATAATGTGTAAATAAATAACACGTATGCCTGTCTGTGTGCTTGTGCTGGTGTGCATGAGTGTGCACAAACATATATACATATTCCACAGACTTTTACCTGCTGATATACAAATAAATAATTCATATTGAATGGTTAAAGCTGAGTGAAATAATGGCAATGCATACTAACTGAAGCACTAATGACTATTTCTAGCCTCCATCTTCCCTGTTCTGAATTGCCTATTTCTTGCAGAACAAGCTGGCTGCCATGGCAACTGAGCCCTGGAATGCGCAGGACCAGTAATATCAACAACTGCTATGAGAAGTCAAAGTTGAGGTTAACCCTTTTTCTGCAGCAAATGGGTAAACTCCACAGATAACCCAAACAGGATAGATGTGCCATTATTCTAAATTATAAAGCATTTAGAGACAAAATGAGGATTAGTCTTTCCAAAATACTGTAAAGATGATGCAGTGAGGTAGTCATGCCAACTAAAAAAAAATTGCATCTTTAATAATGCATCAGTATTAATGCTAAATGGTGGGGGTTCTGCTTGCAAGCATTACTTTATGTACTAAATTATTACATTAATTATTCACTCTTGGGGGACCCAGCTGCATTTCTATCCAGTTAAGGCAATGTCTTAGCAAAGGTCATTGATGAAGAAACCCTGACATGTAAATGTACATTGGCCCAGAGGATGGATGGGATGCGACACTGTTTATATTAAAGTCTTTTTTTTTTTGTTTATCTCCCACTATATTTAAAATATAGATAAAACATACCTAAAAGCAGGTTCACAGAGTAACCAACAGAGGCAGTCGTATAACTAGAGGCCACTATTCAGTATCACCCTCCATGTCTAAGGGGTATATTCATCATGCTGTGTAAAAAGTGGAGTAAAACATCACCGGTGATGTTGTTTATAGCAGCCAATCAGATGCTTTGCTTTGATTTTCTAACTGTTGAAATCTAATTGCTGATTGGTTGCCCTGGGCAACATCACCGGTAATGCTTCACTTTTTACACAGCATGATAAATATACCCATAAGTGTACTTTCACACACCTGCAGTGGAATTCTATATGATCCCTTCCTAACATTATAAAGATACAGAAGTCACTGAGATATCATGTGTGTATATACTGAACTATGGAAACCTACCCTTAACAACATGGGGACCCAAGTCTAGGATGACAAGCTAAGAATTCCTGATCTAGAATATTAGACACAATTGTGAATGGGCCCTCTCATGCAAACAAATATTTTTAAAAATACATCAAACTACAGGAAATAACTAAAATATGAAGCTTGTGAATAAAAACTCAGTGTTCCCTGAAATATCCCAGTGTCCAAAGCCCATGTTATATTTCCCTTATTGGTTTATATTAAAGTTTCCACAACAGTAACTGGTATATAGGGGGTGTTTATAAGCAACCCCTGGTTTATAAGGGGCCCATGGAAAAATGTGGTTCAGCAGGAACCTCTTCTGACACATGCCATCAGCCACCTATGGTCATTCTGACCCAATATGGTTCTAATTTATGAACATTACAGAGACTCTTTTTTTTATCTTTAGTTAATTTTCATGGCCTTATTTTTATATTTCTGTTACATATAATCCCTATGACATATGGAGGATATTGACCAACATCCATATCAAACCAGGGCTGGCACTCCGCTTCAGTCTTTATCCCGAGTGCAAGGTAAATAGAAATAAGACAAATAGAAAAAAAGACCAGCAACACCGGATTTATCGCAAAAAAATAGTTGTGTATTAAAAAATGCATTATATATATATATATATATATATATATATATATATATCAAACTCAACAGTAGAAAGCACTCACAGCTACAGCACTGCTGTAGCTGTGAGTGCTTTCTACTGTTGAGTTTGATGTATTATTTTTGTCAGCACCCAGCCTGTGCCCGATACTGGTGAGTGCCGATTCTTTGCAAGACTATATATATATATATATATATATATATAGTTTTTTTTCTTAATAAATGCTTCATTTTGATCACTTTCATTATATAGTATTTTTAGAATCCACTAACAAAAACAATAGTTTGAAAGATGATATAAGTACATGGTAACAAAACGGTGATAAATAATAGATTCTGAGTCTGGTGAGAAACCAGACCAAAGAATCTCAGGAGGACAGTAAGGGAATGGAAATAATGAAACCAACCTATATTATATAGCACAGCCAAGTGCATTATAGATCATTTAAGTCTTAAAACATTGGCAGCTTTCTGTAATGTAACTTAGTTATCAACCCAATCACATAAGTCTTATTATGGTATAATAAAAAGGAAAGAGACATGTTCTTGAAATAATTGAAATATTCTGATATAGAAATCGTAGGTGACCCTGTTACATAGGATTATCCTAAAGTAAATTAAAAATAGCAAAATAAACAGTCTGTCCCTTTTCTATAGTACTGTCTCTAATGCCCAGTGAAATTTTTAATAGAAACCTGGCAATCAGGTGCTCCTATTGTACATTGTGTTCACTTTGTATATGAATGGTTAAGTCTTTGTTTCTAGTTTTATGATTTAAGCCACTTCATGTGTTATAATACATTCAAGTTTTTACAATCATTTAGTAAACCAATTATGGGGTATATTTATATTGGACTGGTAAAAGTAGCTTTGTGTATTCCAGGGCTGCTACATACACTTACGTGGCAACTGAAAAAAATTATTCACTGATGTAATGGAGAGTCATAACTATATACAGTATCAGCATTTTGTAACTTCACCTCTCCTGACTCCATGACTGGAATGGGGGGTAGCTCAGGTGACAGCCCCAGTGGGTCCCAGACACCCCAGTCTTACACTGAGCATGCACTTATGGCATTCAAAAAGGTCCTTGCATCAATAATTGCTAGGAGAGGACACTGGTGCTGCTGCAAGTTGCACTTACGGATGCAAGTACCTTTTTGAATGCCATCAATGCATGATCAATTTAGTTCAGTTGTACAGTGGGGCAGTCACCTCAGATCCCCAGTCCCGACTTAGCACGTGTAGATATATACACACATATATATATTTGTAACTGAATTATCAAACTTATAAGACTATGCTTCCATAGTGCTGCATCGTGCACAAGTTGCCTTTATGGCAATTCTCATGTAGCTGCAATTACAATGGAATTCTGGGAGTAAATGCTGCACTTTGGTTTCAAAAAATGGTAATTTGTATCTGAAAATTATGATTGGAACTATGTTCCACTTTTTTAAATGAGGCTGGGAATGTAGTGAATTTAGACATATATTTCTTTATCTAATTTAGCTTATTACAAGGTTGAAATTGCTAGACTATTTTCGTTATCCCTTAATGGACTGATATGCATACAATGCCTCACCATTTTTTTCCAAACCCTATGAAACTCTAAATAAACCCTTGTTTAAACTGTCTGTATTTTACAAGATAAAATGCAACATAGACATATCATCCACACCAAACACAAATTATATTAAATCTCTTCCCCTTGGGATTAAGAGCCTATAACTCTATTTTTATTCTTCCTCACACTCCTGATTTATGTAGCAATGCCAAATGTCACAGGTTTAAGGCAACTATTTTAATGCAGAAGGATAACTACTCCTGCTTTTTCAGCCACTTATGTGACATCCAGGAATTTTGAGCAAAAGTTGCCAAGGTAACAACAAAAACATTTTATGCAATAAGAATGCTTCTTTTAAGTAAATGTGACAGGATATACTGTATGCCTTTGTTTCAATTAAATAATAGTGTAGAACTGAAATATCTGCTAAATTGTTAGTAAAAAATGTAAGAAAAACACTAACCCATTTATATAATAGACTGCGAATTTCAAGTTGTTTTTCTGTGTGCAAATAATTTTCCAAAGTTTTGCTGCCAAGGGAAAATATACTGTGGTTTTTCTTTTTTTTTTTAATTTAACTAAGATACAATTAATACTTATTGGAGGCAAAACAATTCTATTTAATGTTTAAATGATTTTTAAGTAGACTTAAAGTATGAAGATCCAAATTATGGAAAGACCCTCTTATCCGGAAAACCTGAATATTCTGAATAACAGGTCCCATACCTGTACAAAATTGCACCCCCTTAGGGTCCATACAGAAAGCATTTGTGTGTATATAATTGGCAGTTGCAACCTCTGCATGCACTTTGCACCAGGTCTCACTGGTACAGAAAATATGTTATATAGAGAGATGTCAAGTATGTTAATCTTCGCTGCATTGTATTTCTATTCCCTAGTTTGCATTCTTAGAATGATGGTCTTGTGTTGCAGCAAGTAGGGCACCTCGGGGTATTAGGTATTTTAGTAGTATTTTGTAGTTTTCAAATTTCCCATTTCATTAAATGAGCCCAGTGTATATTAATTATCCTTTCCCTGATTTTAAGGCATAAAAATATGGATGAGCAGACAGGTTTGCAGATCCCTGCCCATATACAGAAACCATTTACTGGCCATTTGTATATCTGGCTGATGGTCTTTCCCATAAGCAGAAATCATTCCAATATGGCTATTAAAGTTATTGGATCCGTTATCTGGAACCCCAGTATCCAGAAAGTTCTGAATTACGGAAAGGCCATCTCCTATAGACTCCACTATCAGAAAATAATTCTAATTTTTAAAGATGATTTCCTTTTTCTCTGTAATAATAGAACAGTACCTTGTAATTGATCCCAACTAAGATATAATTAATCCCTATTGGAGGCTAACCAATTATTTTGGGTCTAAATGATGTTCAAATTATTTTTTAGTAGACTTAAGGTATGGAGATCCAAATTACGGAAAGATCCCTTATCCGGAAAGCCCTGGGTCCCAAGCATTCTGTATAACAGGTCCTTTACCTCTACTATGCTTTATCTACAAGTATCAGTGCACCATGGGATGTAATTGAACAAATAATGGGTCACATTCAATTCAGTTAGAAAAAGGTTTGTCACATAAAAACTCATGGACAAGATTCAATCTGAGATGCAATTCAGTTCAGAAAAACCTATCTCAAAGTTTATCATGTGAAAACTCTATTCAATTCTATGGAAAAAACTGGAACTGATTTAGAGAAAAGTGTTTTCTCGTCCATTCATTTTTACGTGATAAACCACGAGATAACTTTTTCTCACTAAATTGAATCTGGCCCAATCATCTAAATTACAGAAAGATCCCTTATCTGGAAAACCCTGGACTCCGAGCATTCTGGTGGATAATAGGTCCAATACCTGTACTTACATATCGATAGATGATAGATAGATAGATAGATAGATAGATAGATAGATAGATAGATAGAAAGGGGGCACACACCAAAAATTAAGTAATGACCTGAACGCTGAGTTATAGTTTAACTATATATATCACATATACATCCATGCTTACTCTATTTTAATGTACTGCACAAAAGAGTGACTATGTACAGATGTGTTTGTAGTAATTATATAACAGATTGCTCCTGTGAGCTTGTCATTACAGAAGGCAGAAGTGAAATGCTGCAGTGATTTTCAGTCACTGTTTCCTGCTGCTCCGCATGCAAATGATCTCTCCAGAAATGCTGCTTTTATTGTGAACATGTAATTATCACGGCTGTGGTGGAGTGGAGGTGGCACCATTTTAAATGCCTCAGTAGGAAGCTTTTTAACGGGCAGTTACATTTGCAACCAGCCCTAAATGTCATTCTTTGGTTAACACAGACACTTTCATATAAAACACTGTATTTCAGAGCAGCTCTGCCCTTAAACCAAGAGCTATACATTTTCCATGTATTATTCAGTGTCAAGCACCCCCACACATGTAGCTCATTTGTGCTTCTGTTCTGTTCCCGCCTTTACTGCCAGGCAAGGCTTGGGTACTTCATTGTGCCAAGTACCAATCTAACACATGGCGGTAATTATACAAATTGAGGGACAACTTGTTTTCAGCTCCGTTGTGCCTGCTGCTCAATTATAACTGAATTCACAGCAATTGGAGGCATATTATGTGCATAAAGCAGTTTCCGGCTTTGCCTTCTATATATTCTATGGGTTATCAGACTCTTGTTTGCTGTGTGATGTGCTGATCTTTTAAATTGCACTCCGAAGCAGTCTGAGGAAAGAAACTTCTAGTTCTGGAAAGTGAGACCACTATTTGGTGGCATATATTGTGTTGTCATATTCCACTGCTTAAAATGTAATAAACTGCTAAAAAGGTAACATTGCACATGTAGTGCCTCAATACTAAATGCCAATGATGTAAGATTTTTAGACTCACACACAGATACAATACACTTATTTTATCCACTATTTAATGGCGCCAGAGTGAATTCATTTATTTGCATAGCTACAATGCATACAACATGGGTAATATGTCAGAAAAGGCAGTGGAGGTTAAAAAGTGGGGGGATGCTACATGCACTGCATATAGTGTAGTGTGCCAAAAATAAGCCCCTCACACAATTATTAAGCCTCACCCGCTATTATAATAAGCCCCACCCAGAAGCACTCCCTGGTTTCTATCTACGGAACAGTTTAATGCCCAATATAAAAATAGTGAATATGACTTTTCAGCGTCTGCAAATACAGCACCCTGTCTGAGTATTGTGTGTTATAACACAGCACAACCCCAGCATATTATATATAACTCCACATTATTTAAGATATATCATCCTCTCACCATTCCTCTGCTATCTATCTCTACCTTTATTTTATCTTTTTGTTTCCCCCATTTTCTTCTGTTCTCTATAATCCTCACTGATATCACACTGTTCATCTGTATAACACTTCTCTCTCTCTTCTCTACTTATCTCACAGCAAACTTTTCTCCCCTTTATCTTCTATGTGCTCTTTTTCCTTGCACTTCTTTAACCTCACTATTTTATTTACATGCCGAAGTGGAGATGGGCAACAGAAAGTTCTGGTATTACAAAAAAGTTCTCTTACACCCCCCCCCCAAAAAAGAAATAAAGGGATGGCATTCCTGTGCATCCCTCCCCAAGTCCAGCACTGGATACAACAATTATGCCAGATGCTTTTGCAAAGCTCCACAATATGACATACATATTAAGCATTGGTACAAGTCTTTCTTAATATACAGAACTGCTCTAAAGCAGGGCTGTCCCACTGGATGCAGGTGGGCCAGATGCAGCTCTCTAAAGGATTTTTATAATCCCCAGATAGATCACTATATGGCATTATCATTTTACCTGTGAATCTGCCCCTCCAACATGCTGTATTTAAGATATAATTGGCCAACTACTTGTATTAAGTTGGACAGCAATGCTCTAGTGTTAAGTGACTGAATGATTATCTTGCTCAGGAAAACCTCAGGACCCATAACTGGAAAAATATCCACAAAGCCATTCAACTTCATGAGTACAACTGACCTTAGCATGAAATAAATAGCCAGTGAAGAAATACCAGCATCCATTGTTCAACAGAGAATTACTGCAAAACTGCAGTAGCTTTGGGAAACTACAGTGTTAATATCCAAGGTTGGGAGAACAAGCTAAATAAACTATATGTCACAAAGTTTGTACACAAAGCAACCTTTCATCTGATAGATTTACCTGTCACCAGTTTGAAAGCAAACATCTAATTGGTTACTAGGGGTTACAAGAACTGGTGCCTTGTATTACGTTATCCTCAAAGAATCTTGCTTTGGCTATACTTGTCGAAAACTATGAAACACTAAGTTCCAGTGTATTGTACTAACTATTACAAACTACACTGACCCTAGGTTAGGGCTTTGGTCATAGTGCTGCTTTGCCAGGGCTTATGTCTGTCACTTCTATTGTATTTGCCTTTCTGCTCAGGGCCATATTTTAATTATAAAAAAAAAATAAAAAGAAAAAATTATATAGAATATTATTGTCTAGTATATACAGTATGTTCCCTTTTTTCATATATCAAGACCTCCCAAACTGCAATAACTTTGCTACATGTAAACAAATTGCACGATAATAGCAGTTTACTTACCCTGTAGTAATCGGTACTGTACACATCTCTTGACATGCCAAAATCTCCAATCTTCACCAAGAGGTTTTCTCCAACTAGACAGTTCCGCGTTGCAAGATCTCGATGTACAAAGTGCTGCGAAGCCAGGTACACCATTCCTGCAGCAATCTGTTGTGCTATATGAAGCATCTGGGACTGAGTTAGTTCAGCAGGACGGTTCCCTTCTGCCATGAGGACTGCATCTGGTCCATGGGCCCTGTGCACAATGCAGGAAAACCTTATTGCAAATGTAGTCAATAGTAAAAATGTGCCATGGGCTCTTTAAATAGGCAGGTCTGGGTGTGAAGTGGTGCAACTCAGGAGCTGCATTCATATAGTCCTGTGTGACTGTAAACCCTATGTGACTGTAAATGTATAGGACTAAGGTATAGCAAAGTAATTCTAGTGCCAGACGAGCTTAGTTTTTTGCAAAATGAATGCACCCTCAAACCAATACACACACATAAGAAAAGCATTACGGATAGAGGAATTATATGATTTAGATGTGTCTTAAAAACATGACATTTATTTTCAAAGAGCCTCATTGTTTAATATTCTTCTCTGATATAGACTGCTGTTTATGCCATAACTGTATTCCACAGGAGATTATTCCTTGATAACTGGAACTCTCATTTTACTTTCCAGTGAGCTATCCAGATTTTTTTTCCTCCTGCACTTTTCATGTGGAGTCACAAAAGCCATGTCTCCCACAGCGTACAGCTGTAAGTAAGCCACAACAATTTTTATTCCGGTTTGTGAACTCCCCCCAAATATTCTCCCTAGGATGAACTCTGTACTGACATTACATATGATCTGCAGCATGTGCTCTGATTTTAGCAACTTGAAGCTGGGCTGCACTAAACCCACACATTTTCCTCTTTAGCATAGCAATGGCAATGTCTTCAGCACATTTTGCCTTAACGGCCTGTAGGGGCACTGCAGGGTAAGGGATGGTGTGCCACCAGGGTTATTATAAAGTCATCTTTACTGTTTCAGAATATATTCCTGAGAAGTGTAAGTTGCTTAGAAATGAGTGATTACCTCCCAGTCTTGATTATAAACACGTTAACATATATTTGTCCACATAAATAAAGCACTGTAACCAACATAGCATTTTTATTTTTGCATAGTAAAAGTTAAAAGTATGTTTAAAATGTTCTTTCTGCCAAATACAGCAAATATTAATATAATAATAAATATGTGCAACAGGACAGGGGGCCATCTTTCTTTTAAGACAGCTGTAACTGCAACAACAAAAAATCCTGCCCTATACTGATCACCTGTCTGAGTCATTTATATATTTTGGAGAAATCAAATCCAGCCATCTAAACAGCATTGCTTAAAGATATAATTCTCCTCATCATCCCATTAAGATTTATGTCATATTGCCCTAGTAAGTAATACTGGTATAGGATCCATAATCCAGAAACCTGTTATCAAGAAAGCTCCAAATTACATGAAGACCATCTGTCATAGAGTCCATGATGATTTCTTTTTCTGTAATAAATCAGTACAGTGTACTTGATCCCAACAAAGATGTACTTAATCTTTACTGGAGGCAAAACAATCCAGTGATATGTTTATTTCAGGTTTAAATGATTTTTAGCCAGACTTAAGGTCTGGTCATCCAAATAACGGAAAGATCCCTTATCTATAAATGCCAGGCCCTGTTAAATTTGTATAATAGACCTATACCTGTACTAAAGCCGCCTGTACAGTCTAGCAGACACATTAACCATCCTGAAACCTGTACTAGGGCCTTATGAACAGTCTGTATTTCTTTTAGTCAGGGCACATAGATCAATCAGTAACATGAGTGGAAGTCTCAGTATTAATTACCAATAATTTCACTGAGCCACTTGTCCTGTTTTAATGTTATTCATAAAGCATGCTATGCTGGGAAGGTCTAGGGCCAGGTTCCAGAATATGTGTCTTAAAGGAGAACTACAAACCCCCCCCAGCTATAAAGGCCCCCTTAACTGGCCTGTCTTGACCCCCCTCATCTCTCCCTTATCGCATACTCTGTAACTTGGGGCAATCAGGAAATCAGCTTCAATCGTGCATGCTCAAGAAGGGTTTGTGTCGGCGGTGAGACCTGAAGATTCTACGATTGATCAGAAGATGGAGCCCAGGTAGGCAGCTGCGCTGCTCTGCATTTTTAGGTTGGGGTTTGCGACAGGGGCAGTTTTTTAAGTTACAGAGTATGCGATAAGGGAGAGGTGAGGGGGGGTCGAGGCAGGCCAGTTAAGGCAGCTTTTATAGCTTGGGGGTGTAGTTCTCCTTTAAAGAAGTGGACTGAAGGCCTTGCCTCCTGCTTTCAACAGATAAACAGGTGGCAGATAAATTGTATTTCTGAGAATATTTTAAAGAGTTGAACAGCTGTATACTGCTCCCAAGGTCTAACGCATTGTTAAGGGCTTGAGGACTATTAGTACTTCAGGAATCAGCAACAGTCTTGTCATTGAACAACATAGGGGTGGGGATCAGCAACTGGCATATGGATACAGCACAGTTGTATAAAAAACTGACAGATTGTACAGCAAAATGCAACCTTATAATAGCAGATAATCTTCATGTTGTCATATGTGATGCATTGGAAATTGTTAAAGACCCATGAATAATGAATTCTAGACTGCCATTTTGTTGTCTTTGATATTTTTTTTTATTTCAAAGCACCACACAGAAACTCAAACTGTTATTTTTAATTTGACATTTTTGATACCCAGCTAAGAAAAAGCAGCCCTTACTGTTATTTCCTAGGCCAGTGTACAAAGGAGTATGAATAGACTAATAAGGAGCTCACACAATTTTCACATTTAATTTCTAGGGGGTGCTTTACATATATTTATGATTGTTACTTTATATGTTCCCAAAATACCATATAAATATATTGTATTTATGAGGCTTTATTAAAATCTGTGTTTTAAATTTATAAAATTTCAACCTTCATCATTCTATTAGGCTTCCATGGGATCCTTAGCAAATTTAACTAATTCATATTTTGGTATTATCTAAATAAGTTAAATAAGACAAAGCTTTTTACTGCTATTTTTTTTCTTTTTTTTTTTACAAAGAAGCATTCTGCTGTGCTTAATCCAGCATGCACGCTGAACAGATATAGAAAATAGCAATGATTTACTGGTATTTACCCTGTACCAATAGTATGTAATCTAATTTAGCACATCTTACATTGTACTATAGATAGCACGAGCAAAGCTATGTTTAACTGCTGATTCTAGTTGGTTACAAAGTTCTTTAGAGAGAAGTCCAGGAAATGACTAAACTGACTTTTAAGCTGTGATTTTCAGATTCACAGATAAAAATTAGTTAATGAATAGGACCACGCTTTAGTTAAGAATAACCTATTCAGAAAAAACTGATTGGTTATTATAAGGTACTATATATTTTATTGCATAATCCCATAAGGGTGCTGTTGTTACTGCAGTCTATGAAGGATCCACACATCTAAAATTATACATTGCACTCTCCTCCAGCATTAACCAGAATCTTCCAAAGTAGGAGTCTTGAACACAGGCAGGAGTGTACTGCAATATGCTTGTGTTTATTCACACTACGGGTTTCACAAGCCCGTTATCAAGTGTGAAGCCTGAAACATGTAGTATGAATATTGCAGGTTCATTCTGCCTGTATCCAAGACATCTACTTTAGTAAATTGATTCTACCCAGATTTGTGCTTAGATGAGGTACAAAAAGAGTGATGTTGGACAGCTTGGCCTCTATGTGGTGAACCTTTCTTTATACATAACCAGAATCTTTACTAATGTGGACTCGGCCCCCCACCAACTTTTTATTGATAATGATTTATCAAGATCTCAATATACAAAGATTATTGTACACCATATTGTGCACCAATAGCTAGCCAAGTTTCAACACTGCCAGAGCTGATTTAAAACTAACAAGATACATTACACCATACTGTACCCATGTCACACACACAAGATCTTAACAACTGGAAGAATTTTACATATATAACAATGTCTGTACATGTATAATGAGGTACCCTTATGATACATGTACAGACATTGTTATGTACTGGATAGCTGATTTGCAATGCAATTCAAGGTAATCCTCTAGAGGTCTGATTAATAGAAAAGGGCCTATATGATTATAATGTATTAAATAATTGTTGGTAGTAGCTGATGGAGGGAGCAATACCCATGAGGTTGAACTTGTAGTTTTACCAGTAGAAACCCCTCAGGGGAAGGAAATAATGTAAGTCATGAAAAATCTCCGTCAAGCACAGCATAATCTGTCAGAGCTATATTAATAAAGAGTAATAAACAGCTTACCTAAGGAATTTGTTAAGATCGCCATGCTTCATATATTCAAAGACCATGATGAGCGGGTCACCTTCCACACAAACACCATAAAACTTCACAATATGCTCATGTTGCAAATTTGTGAGCAGCTCTGCTTCCCGATGAAAGTCTTTTCGGGCATTGTCACTGGCATCTTTTAATGTCTGCACAAAAGAAATATGGGTACATTCTTTTACAATGCCCAGCAAGGTCTTTAAAGTGAATATTAACCTCTAAAATGTTCTGTTAATATAGTGTTACATAAAAATGTATATAGTAATGAAATACTGTAACTCACTAATCCAAATAAATCTGTTTATCTATCTATCTATCCATCCATCCGTCTCTTCAAAAACAAATGTGATTTCTTGTTATTAAGTAGGCCCTAGAAGCTGCTAGTGTTGCTTGGCAACCAGAAGACTGCAAGTAAAAGAGCCAGAAAGGCTGAAATATGGGGAGAATAAAGGCTGTGGGGATAATTGCATGTAGAAAATAACATGATACCTCCCCTTCAGCTCATTTTCCTCCTATGCGGCTTTCAATTAAAACGATGAATAATGTGATATTTTATTTTATGTGCATGCCATCTCCAAGATAACTATTAACCTATATAGAAATCTGTTTTTAATGGAAGATCAGAGGCAATACAAACACATAGCAGAAACCTGATTTTTAAGTGAAATTAAAATGAATAAGAATTGTATTATATAAGTATATTTATGTTTATCATTACTTTGACCGATAGTTTCTGATAAATGAAGGGATGTGATGTAATGTTAGAAATGCAGTATATTTTGAAAGAAGTCAAAAGTTGCTGTGGGACAAAAAAAAAAGTAAAATCATTAATGTGTCTTGGATCTAGTGCAGTGCAACTCACACATATATTAGATGTGTTCCATATGGACCCTAAGGCAATAAACACATAAATGCACTTCTTTATTTACATATACATGAATAATCCCTAATTCAAATTGGTAGCATAATCCTCACTGAATCATTTTATTTCAATCTGGGGCTTATATATGTATGATTTTACTCATGGCTAAGCTTCCTTTCCTCATTAGAGCTCTCTATATATTCTCTAAAGTCGATGACTGGGCCTTTTCCAGACTGCCTCAGAACATACTCTGAGCATAGGTTTAGCCTTTCAAATGTCTCTCTGTCCCATTGTAGACAGTAATGGGGCAGGTGTGAAAATTGCAGCTGCCAAAATGTTGTTTTGTTCTAAATGCAATAGAGCAAAATTAGACATGGTTGCCCCATGAGCTTTAAAATGCAGAATATGTAATAAAGAGGCACACAAAGGAAGCAAAGTTAAAATCACAATACTATGCATTCATGTTTTAGCTATCAAATGTGATATAAGTACAAATTTGATTTATGAACAAATTATGTTCACAATGTTGACTTATGTTTGGGTGCAAAAAACGTTCCTTAAATTCTACTTATACAATAGGGAAATCTTTCATTTCTACAACCCTCCTGTATTGCGGAGATTTACCTTTACTGCAACCAGTATTTTATCTTGCTCAGGGTAGAGGTTGTAACACTCTGCTAGAAAAACTTTGCCAAAGGCTCCTTCTCCCAGCTCTCTCTTCAGGACTATGTTGTGTCTCTTTATGTGCTGGACAACTGTGAAAAATTACAAGTGAATGTCATTATATAGAAACAGGAAACTATTGTAAGAGAAAATGATTTCCAGACTGAGATATACCTTTAATAACATGATTAGAGAAAACAAAAAAAACCCTATAGAGTGGACCATTAAGTTTTCTAGTTCCATATCCGTATCCATGGAATACAAGTAAACTAATGATCAAACTAAGTTATATAGTTTGAGCTTCATATTGTGATCAGAGGGAAAGCTTTCATCAAAATGTTGATTTCTTTTAAACTTTGATTTCTTTTAAACTTTGCTTTGAATTCCATAATAGCTGTGAGGTTGGCAGGTGGAGGGAGGGAGTTTCAACTTCAAATCTAGCTGAAACACATGGCATATACACATGCCCTTAGGAGAAAGAATGACTCACTACATAGGGTGTTACTTCTCCTTCATATCTGCAAGTTGGATCTATCTTTATTGTATAAATAATTGTAAAATCCAATCAACATTTTTTTGCTTTGTTTGGCTACCTTACAGCTAGTTAGAAAATGAAAGAAAATTGTCTAATATGGTGACTTGTTATGTATAACTGCACTAGTGCAATTGTTTACCTATGTAAGTAAATTAGCCCCATCTGTAAAAAAAACAGTCTTTATTTATTACATTAACTTGGCTTTACAATGTATTTCAACTTGTTAAGATTCCTTGTCAGGTGGCATTTTAGGCACATTTAGGTCCTGAGCAGCCCATACATGGGCCCAACTTAATGAAAATCCATTTAGAATCAATCAGATCTTGATCACATATGATCTGTTTATGCCAATGTTATGACACAGGGTTCATGGGTTAAAGACTTTGCTCTGGTCCATTTAAATACTTCAAATCTATTTTGTTCTTCACTTGAATAGAAAATGCCAGCCAAGTGCTTAAATGAAAACATCTGTTTAAAATCTGTACATACTGTATTATACACAAAAAGTGAACCCTAGTGTCTTATTATTTAAAAAATAAATACTGAAAGAAGTAGAAATAGAGGACCCTGTGTATTGGCTTTGAGCTGCTGGTGCTATGCAGGTAGTCATTTCTTAGCTGGAGAGCAGGGCTAACAGAAAAACATAATCATAGAGTATTGCTGTCAATGAGTAGCGAGAGTGCAAACCACTAATGGGTGAAATCTACAAGGGCACAGGATATGCTTGTCATTTAATGGAGGGAAAAAGTAGGTCACTTAAATATCCTTGTGTTATTTTCAGATTAAGTTTATTTAACATTGAATCTGACAAGCCATCAAAGTGATTCTAAAAGTCAGAAGTGAGAACAGTTTACAATTGTTTACAGTTGTTGAAAACAAAGACTAGGAACAGCCAGTATATAATTTTCATGCCTTTGGTAAACTACAAATCTGACAGTGTTTGGCTGAGGATGCAGGGAGTTTTCTTTATCTATTGCTATTTATCTAATACAGTATCTAATAGTTAATAATAGTTTGCTAGTAATATTAGACTGATATGCCAAGTTAATGCAGCCAAGAATTTGTACCCATTCTTTTTATAAAGCAAGCACTGACTTTCACTCTTCATCGCATCCAGATTGATTTAAAAATAAACGAAGTGCAGTGGAAAGTTGTAGATGCCGCTCTGTTTACAGAGAGCCAGATTTAGAAGTAAGATGATGAATTACACTAAATGTATATTAAGGATCATTGTTTAATGTTATTAAAAAGAAGTCCAAAGACATTTAATAAACGTTCTCATCAATCACAGCAAATTGTTTCAATACCAGGCTCATCTAAAGTTCTAATCAAGCAGAATTGTTTATCATGTTTTGAAACATAGATTTCTACAGAACTGCTTATTTGGCTCACTTACCATGGGGCTCAGACTCTGGCAAATGTGCACGAATATTAGAACTAGTGAATCATTTTTATAAGATTATAAAAAGAAAAAATAGCTATAGACGTAATTTAACCTTTTATTGAAATGTATAAGCTAATAATCTTCAATACTATTTTTTTTGTGTTACAGAGCACTTTGAACCATATTCATTCAGATTTGTGAAAGAAGACAAGGAATGAAAGCCAGACCCAGGGCACTCAATGTTGTTCAAGTTCCAGCATCTATTTGTGGCCTTGTGATTGAACCAATGTGAAGACCATGTGGACTAACAGTATATTGAGGCCTAAAGCTCAGAGTTTTGGAGTCAAAACATTAAGATTTGTAGAAGAACACGTTGTTTCCTCCAGCGTCTGTGAACTACTAATATATTTAACAAGATGGTGACATTGCTGACATCTATATTCTAAAAAAAGTGGTCTTTACCCCTTGAGCACACATATCATAGTGGCCTCTAAAACATTCTGTATTTTGAAAGAGAGATGTCAAAGTCCATCCAGTTCACAGACTGTAAAGGATAAACAGTTCATCCCCTTATTGGTGACATCCCTTCTTTTGTTCTTTCTTTTTATACCTTTATGGGGGTCATCTGGTAAACATGTGTTAAATGGCTGGCTTCATCTTTACCCACCAGGTCCTTAGCTGAACTTTTTTACTTAGGTAAAATGGGCTTTGGCAGGTTATTTTTTGTGGTCCAGTTTGGATCAAACTGCCAAAAGAAAGATAGTATAAATAGTCTCCAGACAAACCACACTGGGCACAGCTACAAAGAGCAAAGGAAGAGCAAATAGAAGCAAAATATGCTGGGAGCTACATGATGATTTGTGGTGAATAATGAGTCAGGAGTTCAAATCAAGGAGAGCTGTAGGTTAACATCTATGCTATACATTGCATTATTCATCTCAAAACGTCTGCTAAGAGTCTCTGTGATCTCTAGTTATCTCAGGCACCCAAGCCTGAACTGGAATGTTGGTAAAAATAAACAATGTGGGTAAAAAACAGGGTGTTTTGCATCCAATGATATTAAATACACAAACAAGAGTTTTGGACGTTTTTGATTATTTTGTGCCCTGTGTTAGTGTTGTTGTCTAAGTTTGTGCCCAGCTATAATTCAGTTTTTAAACATGACAAGCAGTTGTTGCAAGACTTTTGGGCCGATATTTTAATTTTAAACATTAAAGGACTCACTTAATTTGGGCAGGGGCAGAAGTGCTAGAACCCTAATATTGAGCTCCTTAGTGCACCTACACTTCTGCTTCTTCCCATAGTTAGTGTTAGTGTGCTCTGTATGAAAATAGATAGCTTCAATCACACGCCGGAACCATTAGCTGATGTCAGTTAAAACATAATTGTATTTATTTGTCTAAAACAATACATCTGACACGTTTCGTACGCATGCGCACTTAAGCATAGGCATGATTAAGTAAGTGCACAATGTGCACAAAACATGTCAGGCCGCCAAAGTGCCACATAAAAAGAGAGGCCCAAATTAAAAAAAATTTTTAAAAAAACAAATTTGCTTAAGCTGTCAGTTTTAGAAACTGGTATATATATATATATATATATATAAAACAATGGAGAAAAGACGATTCGCTCCCTTTTGCCCCTTGTTGTATGTATTAACAGATATGGGATCAGCCTTTCACACACAGAGCTGATTCTGGTGCTGAAATCGACCCGTGTGTCATTAGCCTTAGATGTGATATACATTTATCTACACAGCAGTAAATAAAATCACATATCCCATGCTCTATTATGATATCAAAACATTATATAAAGTATGTAAAGGTAATCATTTTCATACTATAGCAACTATAATTACTTCAGCTCCCTTTAAGAGCCACTACTTTGGCCTTTTTCAGTGCCAGACCAATTATTTCAATTAATATAACTCCTAAATCCCTTTTAGAGTACATCTTGATCAAACACAGCTGACAGATTCTCACTTATGAGAATAGAAGCTTGGAAGTTGGCACAGTTGACTAATTGATAACAATTAATTTTATGGCAAGTGGGGCGAACATACATATTATGTTCTATAAAAGCATAATAGATGTCACAGTAAATCACACTAACCTCAGTTACTTACTTTACTGTAGAAAGGAACTGTGAAGCTATCAACATAGAGTATAAGATGTAATAAAATCCTACAATTGAGATTCCTGTAGAAGTGGTATTTCCACTACAAACACTGCTTTATCACTAACCCTAAATATTTATGAATTTCGAGTCAACACATTTTTTTAGAAGTTTAGATCACTAATTTTTTTTTATAGTTTTTCTTGGTTTAAACTATACAGTAAATATTTTTCAAATATGATGAACATAAATAAATTTAAATCATCACAGAACTGTTCAAACACAAAAATATTCATCTTGGTCTGTGCAAAGACACAGTTTATACATTCCTGTGCTATTTTATTGAATCTGCCATTGAGAATCTTTGTTCATCTGCATAGCAACTGTACTCTTGGCAGTGAACCCTCAGCAGACCCTTTAAGACAAGCTCCAAGAAAAGCCTTGAAACTCAGTAGCGCCAGTCAAGTCATTTGGAGAAACTTCCAATTAGATGACCTGTTTTTTTGTTTTTTTTTAAAGGAGGCATAACACCCATATAATGAAACTTTGGGATTAAAGGGCCCTGGCACAGATTAGGATTTGAGAGATGAGGAGTTAGCGAACTGTGTATAGGAGGGGCACAGTAGTCTGGACATGGTTTGATAACAACGGCAATAAGTAATTACTATGACCACGACTATGACCATCGTGGGCTTCTCAGACCTTTGTTTAGAAGAGCACAGTGGTGAAATGGTTTCCATGGATTTTCTGGGGTTTCATTCAGTTTAAAGCACTATTATGGTTATGTAATAAAAGGGGCATTTGCCACAGGTCAAATCACCTATGGGAACTAAAAAGCAGGTAGCATTTACTGCTTGTTTAAAAGCAAGCATCTTACTGGTTGCTATGATTCATTGCACCTGGGCAAACTTTTTGCCTTTTATTACATATGGGGGTATGTGGAGTTTGTACAGTATGTCCCCCTGTCTTTGTTAGTTTTGTCCTATAAAACTGACCTCATGTGGCTATTATATAAATATTAGACTATAAGGTCCACAGGGGTCATGATTGATGAAAATGATTAAATGTTGTCTGTAAAGTTCTGGGCTAAAAATATAGGATAATAATGATTATCCAGTGACTTGAGATAAGTGTTAATCTTGGGGAGAATACTGTAGCCTTTCATGACTGCAGCTAAATGTGGCTGCTTTGGCTACAATATTAGTCTAGTTGTAGCCTATGATGAATTATTTGCAGTCCCAGTAGCTGTTTCCCTACAGCCAGTGGTGGTTGCTATGTGTAGATACCAATGAACTGACTTTTAGTTCCAGCTGCTGTTTTCCTGCTGGCCATTGTGATTTTTCCTCACATGCAACTTTTTTGACGCGACTGCTACTTTCTTTTGATGTGACTGCAAGTTTTTTGACGTAACCGCAACCTTTTCAATTCAACTTTTTCCTCAATCGGGTCATTTTTTCGGCAGCTAATTTTTGCGCCCATTTCACGGAAAAATCCACCAATGGTGAAATGTGAATCCATTCCTGGTGAAAAATTTAGTTCATCACTAGTCAAAATCTATGATTGTACATACAAATATTTTAATTTGCATCTCAATTACAATAGTTTTGACTGGTTAGTTTATGATACATCTTATTTTAGCTTCTTTATACATCTGTATAATTAGCCTGTACATACTTTCTGCAATCTTTCATCAGTTAGTTATGATCGGCTATAGCTGTTTAAAAGACCTAAAATCTAATAAATGATAGAAATAATAGGTACTTCTTACTTATATATTCATTTTGTCATTACTGTGCAAATGGAAAATATAAAGATGATTACTTTATAGTAAGGCTTTAATATGGTTTCAGGTTGGTTCCAATGGTATCAAAGCAGATTCCCATTTACCATAGAAATCTTCAGTCTTTATATGAATAAAAATGTTACAAGAAAGTAATTATTAAATCAAAATTAATGTCACAAATCTCAACTAATAATTTTTTACAGTTGAATTCAACTAATTTTATATAGCTTTAAATGAATGGCTTTATTAATATGTGACCAGTAAAAATGAACTATGGAACTACTTTCCATCTATAATTTGGAAGAGGAGGTTATTTTAAAATAATCACTATGGGAAATACTGCAAAAAACATGGTATGCCCTTAGAATTTTGTGCTATCAATTGCTTGTTGTGAATTGGGTAACTTTTGGAATCATGCACTACAAAGTCCTCAGCTAAATAGCACTCAGCTGTGGCCCCCTGCATGCCATTTAGTGAAATAAAGCACATGAAATACTGCCACATCTGTAAATGGTTCATATTTTAGTTGAAGTAAATGGTTATTGACCAACTAGTTCCTGAGTTGTGGTATGTTGCCTTTGTTCATCATTTTATTGCACCTGTCTTCATGGCCCACATCTATTTTATAGTCTTCACCGCAATTGCGATCTGTCAAAAGTTCAAGAGGACCTCCTATTTCTACTTTTATGGTCTCTAGACAATAATCATGATTTTAAACACACTGCAATGGTTTCAGCCTGAAATCTAAAGAAGTGCACTCAGTACACTGGGTCTCTGACCTGCAGCTCCCTTAATTGTGGCCAGAAATGTTTCTCAGTAGAATTGTGGTTAGAATCCCCATTCAGAATCCAAACCAGAACACTCAATCATATGGCTGTCAGGATTAAATCCAGTGAAGGCGAGACTGAAAAGAGCAAATTGTCTCGGTGAAAAGCAATTTAGAATACCTTTAATCATGAGCTTTTGCTGTAACGGGAAACATGAGGATTTCAAAATGCTTGGTAATATTACTAAAATTAATAGCTTCCAAAAAAGGCAAAATTGTACATTTATTATAGCAGATAATTAACCCTTATGCACCTACCTAACTATAAACAGACCAAATATGACTTTCTATAATCTATTTTACAACCTGGACATACGCCAAACTCATTTTTATTTTTATTTTTTTTGTTGTTTATTGTTTTTCTACAAAATGTAGCTTATTTAGGATCAAGTACAGTTTTATTATTACAAAGAAAGAGAAAATCAGTTTTGAAAAATAGAATTATTGGTTTAAAATGAACTCAATGGGAGATGGCCTTCCTGTAATTCCTGTTTCCTGTAAAACTTTCTGGATAATCAGTTTCCAGATAGGGGATCCCATACCTGTACCTTGTGCATGAAGGTAACTAAGCTGCATGAATCGATATTGAAAAACAATCCTTTTGGGTTTATTTAATGTTTAAATAATTTTTACAAGACTTAAAGGACATGTAAAGCCTACATTTGCCTACAATGTATATCAGTTGGGCACGTCTCCCCCACCCAAATGGCATTATTTGTACTGCATATATCACCTCCGCTTGCCAGCACCATCACATTTTCCTAAAGCAAATAGCAGCTTTCACCCAGGGGCCATTACTCCTCTGATGCATAATCAGAAGATAATCTGAGCTTAGAGCAACTGAGCATGCCCACAAGTCAACAGCCAAAGCAAATTCCTGATGGAGGGGGCCGAGTGGGTTACAGGAGTGATTAAGGGGATGCTGCAGCCTTACTCTGGACAACCAGTAATTTGGATCACTTTACCTTAAGGCTAAGGTAAAGTAAGGCTAGACACTTATCTTGTTAAGATCCTCATCATGCTGTGGTGTAACTATAGAGGGGGCAGACCCCATGGCCATGGGGGCGGGGGCTGGGTAACAGGGGAACCGTGGGGAGGAGTAGGTTTACAGGTGACACACATCAGATACAAAATCCCTGGTGATCCGTGATTATGGGGGGGGGGGGGGGCAGGGGGCTGAATGTTTGTGTCTTTTTGTCTTTTTTCAGGGGGCCCAGGACCCTAAAGTTACACTACTGACATCACGGAAACAGATCAATTGTAAAACTATTTTATCTTTGTAAAAGAAAATGAAAATGGTATACTCACATGTGTCAGATTTAAGATGGCTGTTTGTAATTCCAAAGTACTGTGGATTTTCAATGACAGGGATTTTGGTCATGCCAATGATTACTGTATCAGGACCACCTTCTGATGAAGATGGGGTATTGCTGCCATTGGAAATATGATGGAGGGGACTGGCTGAATCATCATCATTGCTTATCACGGAGGATGGACCTAAAAAAACAAGAAACAGTAGAGATTTTATATTAGCATATCGAATCAGATATACCTTGCATGGTAGCTGACCACCTGTATCCTAGTAATTGGTCAAATGTCTGTTTATTTGGTTATCTTGTTATGAACTATTTCCTGTGGTCTTGCACTATAATGTGCCGTCTATGTTCAAAAAAGACGAAATTATTGTTACATTAAATTCAATTTGGATGCACTGCATCGTGAACTCTTGTTTACAGCATAAATCATTACTTGCTTCATTGAGTTTACTTTCCTCAAAAAGCGTATGTTACCCAATATTTTTAAAAAGCATGCACTAAAGAAAATTTTGTAATACATTAGGCAAGGTACGCATGTTATAATGAAATATATGGGTGCAAGCTGCTGGTCGGTTCCAGAGTGTGTGGCACGATCCATATATATATATATATATATATATATATATATATATACATATATATATAAATATATATATTAATAAATGCCCGAGTAAAAGGTAACAAGCAGTTCAAGGCTCCAATAAGGAGGAAAGTGGAGTTATTACCCTGCACTGACAAAGCCGCCAGTTTAGGAACTCAAGTTGATGAGTTCAGGGGACACAGAGTGAGATTTCTGATGCAAGGGACTGCTGAAAGACTAAACTACACTGGGCATTAGCACCTAAGAAATACCCCAGTAAGCATCTCTGTAGTAATAAGTCAAATCAACTGGACTTGCTTGTTTTTCTTGAAGACGTTTCGCTAATCATCTGACTGGCTTTCTCAATTCAGAATTTTTTTTTTTCTTCTCAATTGAGAAAGTCAGTTGGATGACTAGCAAAGAAAAAAACAAAAGAAGTTGAGTTGATTTGACTTACTAGTACAGATATACCATGACTTGGATGAATAAGAACCTTCACAGACTCACTAACCATCACTGATTTATGGAATAATGTACCCTCTATTGTAAGCGTTCCTTGACCATATAAAGGCACAAAGCCAAAGGCCAAGTACTTTTAAACAGGTCATGACACTCTGAGGTAACGTTTAATATCCTCATATTTTACAATAGGGGGTACATTATTTATTATAATACACAAGTTTCAGTGAGTCATGTGACACATATTACAACCCTAAGCACAATTAAGCACTAGGCAGTGATTAGGATATAACATCACATATGACATTGCATTGATTATTACCAATGGAGGGTATATATTTTACATGAAATTCATTGGTGCTATTTATTATAAACATATACATGTACTGTGTATATTTTTAAATATGTAAATGTTAAGACTAAAACAACCAAAGCATTAGCTACCCATAAACTCAAAATGTCCTACACAATATTTGATAATCAGCTGTTCTGCCATGTAGCTAAAGAGACCGTTGGCAGATAAAGAGAATGATGGGCAGATGCTGCACTGTAACCAGCTGGCTTTGCAATTTCCTCTCTACCACTCAGCTCAGTAGCGGCCATAACTACATCAGCTTTCAGCAAACTGATAAATGTAGCCCTCCATGGCACACACTGTTAAATAGTTTCATATTTGACAAATGACTTGTTTTACATGAAATTGCCTAAATTCCATTCCCTTAATGCACTGACTAAATCACATTATGGTCATAGACATACCGCTGACACTTGTTGTAGAGGAAAATACAAGGGACTCACAAATGTGAAAACAATCTCCTGAAATGCAATTTTTAAAAATCAGCTTTCTGCTGACAAGAAACAGGGGCTTGCCCTCTCATGAATCATTTAGGCAGAACATGAATCACAGGTTAATACTGTAAAGAGTGCCTAAGACTTGCTTTATCCTGATTAAATGGGGTCACCTAATTACTTGTCACAATGATCTGAGAAGCCATTTTGACACCTATTATTGACTTTGCTTCCCGAAGCATTGCACTCCTGTTTCTGAATACGTAGCAAATCTTTTATTTGTTTTACAACTGCACCTCTAACATAGGTTGAGGGGGAAAATCTGCATTGTAGGCACACCATTTTCTTCTGGAAGTATTGCACTTTGTTTTTAAACATGTTAACATGATACTGGCTATCTGGATAACATTATTGCTCATCTTTGTAGAGTTAGGTTAATCAGCACAAACACCTTTTCTGACAGTAAATTCTGCATATTACTGTACATCTTTGCAAATGTTACTGAATGCCGAGAAAATAGACAGTATCAAGGTATTTATCTATAAATTCTAGGGACACACCAAATCCCCTATTTTGGGATTTGGCCGAACCCCAAATCCTTTGTGAAAGATTCCAAACTGAATGTGCAAACTAAGGCATGGAAGGCATAAACCCAACTCCCGTGCAGCGCATGGCGAAAAATTTAATCTTCTGTGATTATGTAGCCAAAAGTCGCATAATTTTAAAAATTCGGATTCGGCTGAATCCATGGTCCTGTTCGAACCAATGTGAATTTTTTAAATGTGTATGTAATTATGTAGGACATGTTGACCCCAAATAACATTTTGCCTAATAAAAGAAAACAATTCTAAGCAACTTTGCAATATACATTCATTACAAATTTATAATGATTTTTACTTTATTTGTATATATAATTAAATATTAAAGCAGTGTTTATCTGTCCTGGTAGCTCTGACTTCGAAACAATGTAACACAAGCCAGTTAATTAACAAACCTGTCTTTGCAGGAGGAGACTGACCTTTGCAACATTGTTTAAATAACCATAACCAGCAAATGCTGCTTTCAATGGCAATTTTATTTTCAAATATATTTTAAAAAATTGCAATAAATTAAAATTGAAAAGTTGCTTAGAATTATGTTTTTGTTTAATTAGGCAAAAATTTATTTTTTGGGTTGACGTGTCCTTTAAAATAACAATTTTCTATTTAGGATCACTCAATAGGAGGGGTATGGTCATATATTATAGGCCTTACAAATGCATGCAGTTTCACAGGCTTATATATAAAAAAGCACATGAATGCAGTACACAAAACCTAGTGCCATACACCTGACAATGACAGGTGGAAAATGCAGAGTTACCTTTTGCCCCAAAGTGCTGCACCTTACACCTCAGTTACAAGTAAGAGGTGCAATAGGTACTGAGGCAAAGCAAATACTAGGGTCATGTGTTTTGTATATGGTGTTTTAAGGTGCCCAGGTGTGTGTGTGTTTAGGTGCCTAAGGCTGCTGCCAAAACAGTAACTGAAGCCCAGTTATTCACAACATTGGTGCTCCTATTTGACCTTTATGAAAAGCAATCTTTTTTGTACTTCGGTCAATTCATTATGACCTTTTAGACCTAAAAAATGTTATCGAGTAGAAGGTATCGATGTTGTGGGAAGGGGAAAAGTGTCCATTAAAATACTCAGTCTAAAGGTGCAGCTGAATTTAGAAAAGTCACAGATACCTTGTCTTCCAGTAGAATCACTATGGGCTGACATATTTAAGTGAGCCAAACTTTAGGAAAAAGTGAAAAATTAAAAAAGCAACAAAATGCTTCTTGTTCTTTTTTATATAATGAATTGATTGATTTTAGCTACTGAACTTATGTAAGGATTATAAGACTCATTTATAACTATGTCAGCAAAAGCCATTACAGCCATCCAGGTAAAGATTTAATGGCAGTCATAAAGTAAGGCAGTTAGTTCCTGATGGAACTGTTTATACCAGTAGCTGCACAGCTGACATGGCTTTAGATGATAAGTGATAAATTTATAGGCTATCAGTATTGGCAGATGGAAGAATCAGATTAGATATTAAAGTGTAAGAGCAGATATCATTATTCCTCAGAGATCAATGTGTTACAGACAGTTGTCCTGGGAATGTGAATAAATGTAGAAGGGAATAAGAAATGATTTATTGTTTTAATCTGCTGGCAGTATCGCATTTCATTCCTGTATCTAGTAGCCTATATTGAAAATATATCCATTTTCAAGAGACTGGGCTCTTTTAAATAAGAAGAAATGGGTCTTTTGTAAAATCAGGCAGAAGGATTTAATCATTACTTGAAGAGATGACAAAGGCAGTGATTTTTAGGGGATGGTTGCTTTTTCTTGGAGTATCAAAATCTCCATCTGTGGGAGATAAATTCATTCTCAGCAAATTTATTCAAATAGCCTCAAGGCCAAATATTCTCAGTGGCATGCTTTTCTACATTGATATACCCCAATGGACTTCAACTCATTTCTGTCTCAAGTGCCTTCGCCTTCTGCTCTCCCATTCTTACTAACAGTGCATACTTTGTTTTGTACTTTACACCTGGAATGTATTTTAATTTGTTATCATATTCTTATATTCTTTACCAGTGTTAGCACAGCCACAAGATCCAGCCTCTGGTCACTCTTGATTTGGATTTATAGGTGTTGTAACATAGCATACCTACTGTAAAACTTAGAATTGCTTAGCCATATTTTTAGCTTTCTCCAAAGGGTTCATTCAGTTTAAAGACACGGCACTGTGCATATACATATCTTTGTTCGGAAGTATGAATTATGATGGCCCCTCCTAATTGATACTTCTATGTAAATGCCAAAATATTCATGCATAACAATGGTACAGGTATAGGACCCATTATCCAGAATGCTCGGGACCAAGGGTATTCCGGATAAGGGGTCTTTCCGTAATTTGGATCTCAATACCTTAAGTCTACTAAAAAATCAATAAAACATTAATTAAACCCAATAGGATTGTTTTGCATCCAATAAGGATTAATTATATCTTAGTTAGAATCAATTACAGGGTTTTGTTTTATTTCTACATAGAAAAAGGAAATCAGTTTTAAAATTCTGAATTATTTGATTAAAATGGAGTCTATGGGAGACGGGCATTCCGTAATTCGGAGCTTTCTGGATAACAGGTTTCCGGATAAGGGGTCCGATACCTGTATAATAAAACTGATGTAGAGATAATGTCAGTGCCAAACAATCAGAGTTTAACCTTACTTTTTTCTTAGTGCTGGGGCAACTGAATAAAACCACAAAAAAACCTGGAATGCATCGAATTTGTCTTTTACTCATCATTTTCAATTGGTCTACAAAACTTAATTTGAAAAAAAGTCGCCTAGGACAAGTCCCATTGAAATGTACAGGAACTCACAAGCTTTTAGATGCTGAAGTTTTACAATTTTTTTGCAATTAATAAATATTGAACATTCAAGTTTTGGAAGTACTAATTACAATTTTAAATTTTAGCACAATAAATTTGAATCGTGAAAATAATGAAAATTAACCCCTTATGCCAAGACCAAAAACGAGTGCAGAATTGCAACTGTTAAAATGCTTGTAACTTATTGCACTTACGAGCAGTGTCAGTTTGCACCTACTTTGTCTATAAGGAGCAAGGTACAAAGCACAGCCCAGTCCAGAGTAAGGGACCATTGTACATAACACCTGCCTTGAAGAGGTGGTAGGGACAGGTCTCCCTTTGCATGTTATGGTATCTGGTGCTTAATATACCATGTGCACCATGGGAGCCAGATGAGAAATTAAACTGTGCTCCATCTTTAGTTGCTAGCATTAAAACTATGTTTTTTGGCAACAAACCTTTATAGTACTTTGTTAATAAATGTCTAGTTTAGTCATCTCCTGTGCTTGAAATGAATTACATTATGCTTAAACATGTGATGTGATGTTGTTCAGTCATATTTAAATGAATGTTCTTGTCCTCAAAGGCTGATAGATAATTTTGGGTGAGAATAAAATATTATGTTCTATCAATTTAACTGGCAGTTCTCATCCAAAAAATCCAAAAAATCAAAAAGGCTATACCATATAAGGGCTCATTTATGCAATATATCATTCTAGTGCCTGCTTTGCTAAATGATACATAATCTTTGTTCATGTTTTTTCTGGTGTCAATTCATGTACCAATTGTGCCATTGCATGAAGATGCTTGCAGTGCTGGACTGGACTTACCAACCCTATGGAATGTGGCTGTCTATCAAATAAAGTGTGAGCCAACAAGGTCACTTCTTTCCCACAAAATATCTGCCTGAAATGACCTATGGACCCCACGGTACAACCCTGACAAAACCCTATGGCTGCATATGGATAGTTAAGTAAGCAATTTTACTTTTAGCATATATTAGATGTTAATTAATTAAAATGTACAAGTAAGTTAACAATATCGTGATGGCGCCACTAGCCTCCTCTTTCAGTTGCTAAACTGGGAAGAAAGATTTTGGCAAATGCACATTAACCTTGACTTTATAAACTCCAAACTGCTGAATCAGGGCAAGAAGAGACAGAAATGATTCTGTTACTAAGACTATGAAAATAATTGCCAAGCTGAGTGAGAAAACATTGAATGCTTTATAAGAAATGCCCTGTTATTATAATATCATTTATTAATGACCACATAAACAGAAAAATCATAGTTTTTTACAGACTAATATATTCAGATAATTTGAATTTAGGATGTATTTCATTAATCTAAAACATTTCTTTAGTAAGTAATGGAAGAGGATGAAAGCAGGGCATGCCTTTACTGAAATCTCTTGTGTTGGTTAAAAGCCTAATTATTAAAAATGTATGCAAATATAAGCAAATAGTATATAACATGTATGGAAATTAATTTACTAGTTCTTTTAAAGTACAAGTATGGGACGTGTTATCCAGAATGCTCGGGACCTGGGGTTTTCTGGATAAGGGATCTTTCCGTAATTTGGATCTCCATAACTTACGTCTGCTAACAATCATTTAAATATTGAATAACCCAATAGGCTTGTTTTGCCTCCAATAAGGATTAATTATATCTTAGTTAGGATCAAGTACAAGGTACTGTTTTATTATTACAGAGAAAAAGGAAATCATTTTATAAAATTAAAATGATTTGCTTGTCTTGGAGTCTATGGGAAATGGCCTTTCCGTATTTTGGAACTTTATGGATAACAGGTTTCCGGATAAGGGATCCCATACCTGTACTACCATATGTAAAATGTATCCTGTGCTTCAACTGAACAAATGTATTTCCGCAAACTAGTATACACTTGAACATTTTGTTGCCCCAGCAGTCTGTTTGGATGAATTGCATGCAGTGCATCTATTGATGCAGGGTAACCTTGGCACTATCATTGAGATGGCGGTACCTCCAGCTTTCACACAGTGGCTTGCAGCTATTGATACAATGTACATGCGCCTAATGAACTGGGTGTAGATGTCATTTTGATGTGCATGAAATTCAGGAAACAATGACATACTGACACTGAGGATTTTCAGCAAAATTGTGCCCAACTGGCATCGAAGTGCACACGCAATTGATTTCATTATAGTGTGTGGGCCACAATTACGCTGGGAAAAAAATATGTCAACTTTTCACACTATACTCCTGCACGCTAATGATTCCTACTGTCTTGCCGAAAGTTTCTGTGTTAAAACAGCAGTCACTTTTCAGCACATTGGACAGAGCACAGTGAATTCCTTGCATTTCCCAAGTCTTGTTATTAAATGGTGTTGAAAGTTTAATGACAGTACAACAGGAAACTCATGCATAAACCCTTCTTCACTTGCACAACCCATGTAATAATGTTTATGTATTCAGTCAGTACACGTCTAAACAGAGGTTAATTGCATTCATCTACTAAGAAAACAAAGTCAAATCTTTTGTCAAAACATTGTAAAATAGTAGTTGAAGATGTGTGCCTGATGGACAGAACGTTATCTTATTCCATGGAAGGAATTTTGTGACAAATATTAACCAAGCGATAAAGACAAACAGGCTTCTTAAATAGTATGAAATGTGCACGCAGCTGTGTATTTTGAACAATCATGTTTGGTGGCTTCCTTAACCCTGTAAATGCCAGTAAACAAGGGAGCAATACAAAGGTATTATTGCGGCAGCCCAGCATTTACAGGATTAAGTTCATTATTAAGATAAAGCTAGGCTGCTATCAGTGGCAGCTGACACGTACAGCCTGAGTTACTATGGAAATGTTCAGGTACCACCAAGAATTATAGAACTATATGCACAATTATACACAATTTCTACATGTGCACAATCAATAGGATTTGTGTTAAACACATTTTCTTTCCATTTTAACATATGTTAATTTACTAGTTCCTATGTTAGGCTTTGAGATAAGGAGCAGCTCATTTAAAGTGGGTTTATCTGTGGATGGCATACGTAGCGCCGCGATATTCCGAAGTCGTGGAAGTTGCCTTGAGAGGAAACTTCCGCGACTTCGGAAAATCACGGCATCACGTATGCCATCCCACCGGCGATTTACATTCTCGACGGTGGGATGGCATTTCGGGCGGCGACTAATCTCCCCGTGTGTCACAGGCCTAAAGGTATGGAATCTATTATCTGGAATGCTTGGGACCTGAGCTTTTCCAGATAACGTATCCTATAACTGTACTAACAGTTTTTCATTTTCTTGTTTAATGCAAGAAATAACAAAACCTATAAAACTTTCTAAATTAATATAATAATATAAAACAGTCAAAATAGTATGTTTAATGAAAGCCCTATGCATTAAATTCAGATTATAGAAGAACGTATAATGACCCTTTAGGTTATGAAATCATGAGACATTTAAAAAGCGTACCTTGCCTTTCACAAAGTGAGACCACCCTTTTTTCATCTTGCTATGGTCCCCTTTGTTAAGAATGCGCTATTTCATATGTAGCATTACAGGCACTGTTGCCAAGCAAACTATTGGCACTTTTATTTAAAGCAAAATTCCCTAAACTCTAGTAAGGTTAAATATTCCTTAGAATACTATGACATGGTAGCGTACATTTAACATTTGAGATAAACATCACCGGTGATGTTGCATATTGCAACCAATCAGACCTTTGCTTTTGTTTTCTAACTTGTAGGTGACCAAATCTAATTGCTGACTGGTCCCTATGGGCAACATTGCCGGTAGGGATGTAGCGAACCTCAAAAAAAAAGTTTGCGAACCCGTTCGCGAACTTACGCCAAAAAGTGCGAAAGTTTGCGAACTTTGCGAACCCCATAGACTTCAATGGGAAGGCGAACTTTAAAACCTAGAAAAGCCATTTCTGGCCAGAAAACTGATTTTAAAGTTGTTTAAAGGGTGCCACGACCTGGACAGTGGCATGCCGGAGGGGGATCAAGGGCAAAAATGTATCTGAAAAATACGTTGTTGGCACAGCGTTGCGTAAAACGCAAGCTATTCCTATGTATACGCAAAGGCAGCTGGCAGACCTAGCAGAAATACGCAGCGTTTTTTGCTATTTCGCACTAAGCGCCATGGAAACGGGATTTGCTTACATCACCAGTACTAGGCTGAAAAACGCCATGTGTGGCTTGTGCGGTGTTTTTAGGCCGAGAAAAAACGCAGCAAAAAAACGCAGCGGAAAAACGCCTAAGGCGAACCCAAATTGCAAACATCGCGAAAAGTTTGCGAACTTGCGAACACACTAATTAGTTGCCGGCGAACAGTTCGCTACATCTCTAATTGCCGGTGATGTTTGTCTCCAATGTTAATAAATATGCCCCTTATTATTGTTTGTGCTAATATTTATTAATGCATACAATCAGAAACGTTCTGAAGTATACAATGAAATTTAATACATTCTGCATATATAATTAGCAATATATAAATAAAAATATACATACAAAAAATATTCAGTTTTCTCCATTACTGTCAACATTATCAACATTCTACTGTTCTACTGTACAGTGCTGTGTACATAAGTAGCACTTTATATATAAAGATATACATACATTATCATCGGGGACCATTTCAATCTCAGCACTGATTTTGAGCCAAGATCCCATTCTTTGGTGTCTTTGTCCCACTGCCTTTTTTTTTTTTTTTAAAGGTTTTAGTTATATTTGATCACATGTTCCAGAGTCTAGAAACACGTGTGATCTCTGTCAGGCCCGGATTTGTGGTGAGGCAAAAATGCATGCCGCCCCGCCACAATGAAATTGTGAAATTTTCTCCCATACGGAGCAATGGGGATTCCTCCCCACTGCTCCGTATCAGAGTTTAAATGGGCGCGCATGCGCCCTGCGCGGCGGCGGGGAGGCGGTGGTAGGGGAGAGAGAGGTTTGTTTGCGCATGCGCGCGCATGGAGAGGGCGGGGGGTGGGGGCGGCCTTGGGGCACCCGGATTTGAAATCCGGCGCTGATCTCTGTAAATTGTTTATACAGACACTATCATAGATATTGTGAACTGCATTGCCTTTACCCATGTAATCTTGTAATTAGTAATGAGCTAATCTGTCCCGTTTCGCTTTGCCAAAAAATTAAAGAAATGCATTGTGGTCAGTGGGTGTCTTTTCTCACTCCGAATGCATTTATGGTCTAAGGTTTTCTGGTGGGCACCTAAGGTCCCAGTCCGACACTGACAGCAGTTTTTCCTGCATTTTTTTGTGGCAAAAGGTTTTGTAGTAAATCCCTTTCTGGCGAAAAATTTGCTCATCAATAGTTGTCATACTCTTTTCAGATCTAATCAAGTTACCATCTATATGTAATCTTTCATTCATTGCAGTTTTCCAATAGCTCTTACCTGTATCTGTACCTGTCTAAAGTAGTGCAGGTAGTGTGACCTGGCAGCAGAGACAATGCTTTTTGTATCCCTGCCTCAAGGCCATAAACAGGAATGTGCTCCCTCACACAAACATTAAAGAGGATGCAGGAAACATTATCAGCAGACTTGAGTAATGGAGGGAGATAAGAAATGCAGTGTGATTGTTATGCATTGCCCTTTTACTGATTAAAACACTGATAAGGTTTAGCATGGAAACAATAGCACTTTGACACTGCTAAAGACCCAGAGCATTCTATTAGATTTTAGATTGACTTAATAACAAGTTTAAACAAACTTTAATTCTTCAAAAAAAAATAAAAAATTAACAGGTAATAATTGTTTTGTAAGTGTCGTGGACATGTTAAGAGACCATAAAGATAATTTATGAACACAAGTGTGGTGCTCTAAAATGGTTGCAAAATTGTGTCCACAGTAATGCAAAATTGCTTGGCCATTGATACTCTAAAATGGTCCCAAAATTGCATTCATAAAAGGTATTTGCATGTATACAAGCTCTTTCCACTTGAAAGTACTTTCCAGAAGGGCCAGTGGCATAACAATAGAAGAAGCAGACCCCATGGTTGCAGGGTGGGGACCTGGGGGACAGGGGGAACCGACCGCAGGGTCAATGCGCAAGTGCATGCATTGAACCGTGGAATTAATACAATAGGGCCTAAAGCACCAATATGACCGATGGCCTGCAATTTTGTGTTGACCAGTATGATGCCCTAATAAAAGAGAGCACCAAAGGACTGAATAATTATTTTATTTCTAACAGTTTTTTGCTTGGGATCATTTATTGTTACTTTACTTTTTGGGAACAGGACTTATTTTATGTATAGAAACAACAGATACGATTAATTCAAAACACATTTAATTCTGCATTATTTGTTGCATGTTAAGATATCAGCATTACAAAGACCCTTTTGTAGGTAAATGACTGAAAGTTAATGGATTCAAATTCTCCCTTTTCGACACGCTGCCAAAAAGGTAATTACTGGCATTCACTTTGCTGCCCTGTGCATAGTGGTGAATATGCTTTCACACATTATTAATTGAAAATCTATTGGATCTTTGCCTCTTTCTAAAGCTATTAATAAGGCATTTCTGATGTTTCAGTAAGTGGGCTGCCGCTGTATGTAAAGATTAGCGATTAATTATGTTAAAGCATTTAAACTCTTAGATGTAGGTTATCTCGGAGGTACACTCCTAAGTTTGCACACAATATACATTTTTAAGGATCTCCTTGACATACAAGTTCAGATTTTAAGCTAGATAATTAAAGGCCTGTCTATCATTTTTAAATCCTCACCTGGTGGAGAATGTGCATAATGGACAAAAGAAAGAAACGTATCCATTTTACAACAAGGTGCACTGAGTGATGTGTGACCCCTGGGTTAAAGGTTAATAGGTCCTGTGACCTTCCTTATGTTTAGCACAAAGGGTTCCAGTCTGAATGTTGTAGTATTATTGTGCTTATACATTTGTGATACAGAGGTGGGGGTGTCTGAAACTTTATGGGACATCTCAACACAAGGTTAAAGACAAATCAATAAGTTAGTGTAAATAACTTACCTTAACTAAAAAGCAAGCAATGTAAGAAATACTGATACGTAATCCTTTTGGTTGTGCTCATGTGTAACATAAAAACATATGCAATGGAATATTTCATTGCATTAAGGCATGAATTTTATGATGGCTATTAAGCTAAGAACAAAATCTTGCTGTGTGCAACCTACACCTCCTTTATAGAAAGTATTGGCCTCCTACTAAAATCCGACTGTCCTGTATTAAAAAAGTATCCCACAAAATAAGTATGTGACTAGGAATGTTCATACCATTATATTAGGAGCAGGGTCACAGAAAAAAATACGTTTATCTTTGTGATAAGTCTACATAATCACAATTTTTAATTAAATCAATGATTCATTGATGATACACTGTGCATTTAAGATATTACTGCTACAGTTAGTGAACAATGTCCAGGTCTAGCGGAGTTCCAGTTTACTTAAAAAAGCCCTACACATACAAATCCTTTGTTTGATTGTATATCCAAAGCCTTACCCTCCAAGAGTGCATGCTTTAACATTAGAACAATGCAATGTACAGGTATAGGATCCCTTATCCGGAAACCCATTATCCAGAAAGTTCCGAATTACGGAAAGTCCATCTCCCATAGGCTCCATTATAAGCAAATAATTTTAATATTTTAAAATGATTTCCTTTTTCTCTGTAAAAATAAAACAGAACCTTGTACTTGATCCCAACTAAGATATAATAAATCCTCATTGGGGGAAAAACAAGCCTATTGGGTGTATTCAATATTTAAATTATTTTTAGCAGACTTAAGTTATGGAGATCCAAATTACGGAAAGACCCCTTATCCGGAAAACCCCTGGTCCCGAGCATTCTGGATAATAGGTCCTAAACCTGTATTAACATTAAGGCCATACCCATGTACAAATGCCCCATAGAACTGTCCAACATGGCGCATAACATCCATGGTGGTTGGACTTCGTGCTCTTAATACACATACCTACACTGATGCAGTAAACGCTGGTTATAAGTAAATTTATCCTATAGAGGACATGGAACATTAAGTGTAAAAATAATATGCAAGTATCCTCGGGGAATAGGGACAAAAACTGTGATCTCTAATCCTAAATGAGCATATGTAGAACCAATCAAGCAATGGGCACAATGTCACTGTATATAGTTCAAATATATTGCTTTGCTTGGAATGCATACATTATTTTACATTTAACTACTGTTCCACTGCATTTGTTGGGTTGTTTATGCCTGCCTTGGGGGGTTTAGGCAGTGATGAGGTATCACTGAGAGTAAATAATTAACGCAAATACACCTCGGGTAGATTTCAGCGTTGGGGAGGTCAGTATCTATCCTAAAGGGCTGCTGGCATGTAGGTCTGTGAAAATATCCCAGTTTAAGAGTCACTAATCCAACTGGTAATTAGTAGAGCTATCCTTACAAATAGACTTGTTCATTCCAATTAAAGACTAGAACTGGCCACCTCTGAGCCACTTCTTTGGTGGATTAGAAGGCATCTGTAAAGTGAGTGGAACTATGATGACTATATACACCTCAAGGTGTTAAATGGGTATTAACACTGTAATACAAGTCGCTGCAGAGATTACAAAGCATGTTAAGACAAAGTCTAAACAGTCTTAAGAATAAAGTTTTCATACTTTAAAGGGATTCTGTCATGATTTTTATGGTGTACTTTTTATTTCTAAATTACACTGTTTACACAGCAAATAATTCACTCTACCATTTAAAATGTTGTCCTTAAACAAAGAAATGTATTTTTTTTTTTAGCTGTAATATTGGTGATAAGGCAGCCATCTCAGTGCATTGTGCCTGAGTCTGAGCTTTCAGAAGGAGCCAACGTTACACATTAGAACTGCTTTCAGGTAATCTATTGTTTCTCCTACTCCCATGTAACTGGAGGAGTCCCAAGCCAGACTTGGATTTCTTATTACTGAGTGCTATTCTGATATCTACTGGGAGCTGCTACCTTCCCATTGTTTTACTGATCGCCTGCTGGGAGTGGGGAGATATCACTGCAACTTGCAGCTCAGCAGTAAAGTGTGACTGAAGTTTACCAGAGCACAGGTCACATGGTTGTGGCACCCTGGGAAATGAAGAATATGGCTAGCCCCATGTGGAATGTCAAAATGAAAAATAAAAAAAAATCTGTGTGCCCTTTTAAAAAACAGATTTTAATGCAGGATTCCGCTGGAGAAGCTCTATTATCTGATGTGTTTCGAAAAAAAAAAATGTTTTTCAATGGCAGAATTCCTTTGAGACAACCAGAGATTTAGCTTTTTGTTTGCCTTAATGTATATTCTTAAAAGTCACATGGCTAAAAGTGAGCTGACATTAGATTGCCAAAACAAACTTTATAATATGTGAGAACAGTAGTATCATGTCTTTGGAAATTAATATGTACAAAAGAAACTCTTAAGTGTAAAAGGTATTTTGTTTTTAGTGTTTTCAGATTTAATAACATAATACAAATTTAAGACAGGATGTTATATAATAAAAGGGAAAAGGTTATATAATAAAAATTGACCAGGAGCAGTAACCAATAGCAACCAATCATCAGGCAGCATTTACTGGTCACCTGTTTCAAATCAAACATCTTATTGGTTGCTATGGGTCACTGCACCTGGGCAAACTTAGTACCTTTTATTACATATGGGGGTATTCTTTTATATGTGCCATGACCCACCCCTTATGCTGCTTTACAATTAACAAATAAATGGAAATAAGGTGATGACTCCATTTTAGGCATTTCCAGCATAAACTGCACTTATCCATTTAAACACTTCATAATATCACCTTTTTTAAACTAATGAAGATTTATACAAATCTGAAAAAACACTGGAATGTGCAAAATACAAAATTATACATGATCAATAAGCCCCAGTCCTCCTGCAACCTCTTACCAAAAGGAAATAAATTACATTTCCATTAGTGAATGTTTTGTAAAATAAGCAAAAAACTCAGCAATAATTTAGGAAATCAAGTCAAAGGCCCATGGCAGACACTGTCTTTGTCAGCATCTCGGGCTGAATAACTTGAAAGGATCCTTTAGCATTCCTGAGCAGGAGTAAATGCTAGCTAACTGCAGGAGAGGAAGGGTACTTTGATGGAGCAACATGCTGGTCAAAACATTTACCCTTGGCCTGAAAAAGTAGTTTACCTTTATGCATATTTTTCTATTGTAGGTTTTCTTATAAAACACAGCAAACAAGAACTCATAACAGACTTTAATTCTCTCATAGAAAATGAAAGATAAAAAATATCAAATGTGTATCCATTGTTATCTATGCCTATTCAAAACAATGCAAAAGAACTATTAAAACTAAAACCTTAATCCAATGTTGGAAATTATCTACAAAATACACGTTTATTAAACTATTAACTATTACCGGAAAAATATAACGGAAATATAATGGAATTACCCCTCTTCCCATTTATTGTATAAATAAGCATGTGTTAAAATAGACTGCAAATGTTGCCTCAAGCTTTGTGGATATTATTCTTTATACTACAGTGGCTCAGTGGGTGGAGTCCTGAGTTCATTTCCATCCAGAACAATATCTGCAAGGAGTTTGTATGTTCACCCCATGTCTGCATGAGGTCCTCCCACATTCCAAAAACATACAGGCAGGTTAACTGGCTCTTGTGTCAATGTGATAGGGATCCTAGACTGCAAGCTCCTCTGGGGCACTGACTGCTGTGAATAATATATAATCGCTGTAAAGCACTGTGGAAATGCGTTGGTGCTATATACACAAATAGTCAAATAGTCCATTACACAGGATCCACACTGCCCATCTAAGCCCTGTACCATTTCCATAATATGCTAAGATGTTATATTATTTTAATACTTGATTAAATTAATTCTACTGTAGATTTATTTGAAAGCACCCATTTGTGATTTTTTTTTTTTTTAAATAATGCATTTATTATGTGGTTAGAATTGCACAAATGGCAAATCACTACAATAATAAATAATTGGCCTACTATTTGGATACTGTTAGACAGCAGTGACCTAAAAAAACTGTTATGCAACAATCCTTTTGTGGTCTATGGAGAGTGATGAGCTGGTCCATGTGTCATGGCTCTAATTTTCCTTATTTCTAACCTTCTCCCTCCTGCAACTGTGTTAGCCCAATATTCCTTAATTCTTTCCTGTGTGTCCTTTCCTTATGTTTCTTATAATGCATCTTCACTGTAATACTCTGTTATCCTCTGCCAATGATAAAGCTATTCCTGCCTTCTCTAATTACTTTTTTACCTTTCTTGTTAAACTGTCTTCTTCCATTCTTCCAAAATGGCTGATGAAACACTGATGCATTATTATCACATAAATGCAATTTAATGATGCAAGAATGCAAGAATGATAGGAACCATTTAGTATACAGAGGTAAGTTTCGATAGGCTAATACAATGTGTTCTGTTTTGTAGGGAAACCCCTTTGAATAATTGTGGATTTCTTAGGTATATTTATCAAATAAATACATTTAGGAACACTTTTACTGCTTGAATCCAGAACAGACAAATGAATAGAAATAGAGACTGAGCAGCTGTTGATTTCTATTCATTGGTCTTTAGTGGGATTTCTATTCCCAGTTAAGCACAACCCCATCTTCAGTCGACCATAGCAGGTGAAGCTTATGGCCACTGTAGGATATGATGTGCAGCTTCTACTTATAACTACTAATAAACTGTACTCCCTGGTTACACCTGAGTTTTCAGAGAAATGCTTATTTTTGTATTATAATTGGAAAATATCCAAATTTTTTTTAGTGTACCTAAAACTGGCCTTACACGCACTGATAATATTGTATGAAACCTTGTTCCGTACGATATTCGGTGCATGTATGGCAAGTCGGCGAGGCGACTGATATTGCAGGAGGCTGCTGATATTGGTCGACTCGCCGATCGGGCGGGTTAAAAGATTTTGATCGGGCGCCTGAGGAAAATCTGCCTTCAGGGCTGAGTCGGCAGAAGGAGGTAGAAATGCTATTGTTTCTACCTCCATATCTGCCATTTCAGCCCTGAACGTTAGTGGCGGATTGGAATGTTCTTTCGTGCGACCGATGGTCCCACGAAAGATCCAAAATCGCCACGTGTGTGGCCACCTTAAGTCTAATGCAGCTTTCTTTTCTGTTAACTACCTTTGATAAAATACACTTGCATTTTTTTGACTAGGTATTAAATAAACAGAGGACATGTTAGGTCACAGCTAAGTGCCAGAATCTTTAAAAGAATTTTCCTTCACCCTGAAGTCATTTGTCTGCTTCTGGGTAATTTTAATGCACTTTGAGCAAAAAAAAATCCATTGATTCAATGTTTTTTGCACATAAAAAACACACATATGTAAGTGCTTCTTGGATGTACATTTGTTAGAGATTCTGTAGCAAAATGTTGTATTCCTAAATAGTAAATATAAATGACAAAAGCCATAAATATGTTTTCTTCATTCCCTTACTAACTGACTTAAAACAAAGCCTACAATTCTTAAATGTGTGGGCCAATGTAATAATTTTTCATAAACTGAGCTGACAAATTGGGCTCTAATGTGATCACTTTCATGTGTGTGATGTGACAAAATTATATGCAATCTGATTATTCAGCAATCAGGACCAATCAGATTGATGGAAATTCTGACCATGCATGGGTAGCTGAACCTAAAATAAATATAATGGGCCAGATTCAATTCAGTGAGATAAGTTCCAGTTTTTTCCCCATAGACTTCGAAAGTGTTTTCACATGATAAATTGTGAGATAACTTTTTCTGAATTGCATCTCAAATTGAATCTCGTCCATGCGTTTTTACGTTATAAACCTTTTTCTCACTGAACTGAGAACATGTACACTGTACAACATATAAATCAAAAAAAGCCAAAATTTGCTTCGAAAATGCTTTGGAAGTGCTGCTCTATTTGGTATCCCCCAAAACGCAAATGTGCATACCTGGACTGTGTGTAGGCCACACTAAAGCATACCTCTGCTGTATCTTCTTCAATGAAACCTAAGGTGGCAAAACTGTAAGATCATTTGGAAAAGGTCTATTTTAATTTTTAGTGCTGCTTTTAAAAAAGGAAGAAAAATCATAAGAGACTGGTTAATAACACTAAATACCCTGTCAATGGTTTGGATGCAAATGACCCAGAGGAACAATTCCACAGTTCAATGATAAGTGCTTAAAATTCAGGAAACATAGGTAAAAGAAAAAGAAAAATCTTCTGAAAATAAATGTACAGTTAGCACTGGATATGATTGTAGTTTGTCAGTATCTTAATTACACCACATAAAATACTGTAAGTAAATGATCATTTATTAAAGCACAATACAACAATAAATAACTTCACTAGAACCACAGAACAGAAAAACACATTAAAATAAAATGATATTGCATGTTTTAGTTTTGTTATGTTTGATAGTACTGTAACATCCTGTAATATGTTTTCACGTTTTATTTTACTTTTTGACACATCAGCATTGAATTAAGGCACAGAGTGGGAGTTAGTTTCAAAATAAGTCTGTTATGTCCATTAACTGTACATTAATATGTACCAAATACAGGTCAATAACAGGTTGTCCCAGGAAGCTTATATGCGACAAAAATAAGGTCATAGTCAAAGACACTGTATTCCACTCCCAGGATGCACTAGTTCAGAAAGCTACTGCTCCAAGTCAGAGCCTCTTTCTGCCTCTGGGCTTAGGTCACCTACCCATCCAGAGAAACCGAATGAAACAAAACAAAACCTAAAAGAAACAAAATAACAGATGAGAATGCATGCTTAAAACAACACAAATTAAATGGATGCATAAATTCACTTAAAATATAAGAAACAGAATAGAAAAATAAAAGGTGGATTGGCAAGCAGGTTGGAAAAAACTTTGGATGCAATATTTAGAATGGATTAGAACGCAGACAAGGTATGTCCAGCCTAAGTTCTCAGGTACTTTGAGTGGCTGAGCAATTAGGAGTGTGTGCTGAGAGATGTGGGGCTACAGAAAGCTGTAGTCTCACCAGTACCAGATGGGATGCAGGTTGCAAATACCTTGTACAGTTCCACAATTTCATTTACAAACAAATTAAACCAAAACACATGACCAAATAAACAAAATGGTAAGTGTGACATAAACATGAAAAAAACAAAATGAGTGAAGCAGAATATGAGGACCAATCATTTGGGTGCTATTGAGTCAATTATTCAAGCAAATCAAAAGCCATCCCTGACCTAAATAGTGTGCATCTAAGAAACCTGGCTGTGTTCATAACACATTCAGCTTTATTTCTCAATGTGATTAAAAAAATTCTCAAAGGGTATTTTCTGTTAACAATTTTGACAATTAATGACTTGCAAGACTATCACATGTGTATGTCTATCAAAACCCCCCTGTTACATTGCATTGAACATTACAGAGTTGCTTTGATTAATAATGTTAATGTTTCACATGTGTGGACATATAAATGAGATGCTATCAGAGATCTGAGATCATTGTAAAAACACAGTTGCAAATCTTCATGACTTTATCTGTTTGTTCTTCAGATGTAACCAGTTTGCATTAATCACAACATGCTAGCAGAGAGTCTTATAGCAGTGAAATAAAATATTTGTAGTATTACGTTTGACTATAAAAATAGAAATTGGGGCTCATTTACTTAATGCAAAGGGCAAAAAATTGACCCAGTTTGCCATGTTCCTTTTAATAATTGTGCCCAAAACAATCAGGTGCAGAACTGTATGCAAGAAGTAGTAAATTCTGTACAAAACTCTGTGCAGAACTTGCACCTGCTGGGAAAGGGGCGGCATGCCAGCATTACATGGATATACACTTGCATGCAATTCAAGTGGTGTACTTTGACATTGCAATATAAGTGTTTATTCTATCTTCTGATTTTCTTTCTGCAAAATCACACACATACCAAAGTGGCAGTGTGTATGAAGCTGTACAGAAATCTAAAGGCTGATTAATACTTGCTAACGTTCCCCCTAAAAAGGGAGCCTTCAAAAATGCAGTGTATCAGGTTACACTAAAATCTTTTTATCTACACTTTAGATATATTTGGTAATGCTCAATCTATAGATGGAAATGTTGACATGCAAGCATCATGCACATTTGTAAAGGCAGTGGATGATAGAAAAAGAAAGTGTGATGGAGCATTGCAGTGAAGAAAAAAATTAACTAGTAATTTCTTTACCAGCTTTATTTCTAATCTTGTGGCACTGACAGTAGGACACCACCTAATCCTCTTTAGTCTGATACTGCTTACAGATAGCGATCTTACAGTTTGCTGCATGTGCAAGAGAGATGTTTTTACAACAGCAGGTTTAGGGTAATGTCATACAAGGCAGTGTAGAGGACTGAAGGTTTAGTTACCTTTTATGCAGGCAGTCCCCTAAGGTTTTGGGCACCTATGGGGTCTTAATTTACAGTTGCGAGCGTAAGCTGTTTCCTTATTCTGTGTTAAAGTTCAATAACTGACCACAAGGGCTCATTGTTGTGTTTTATAAAGGGGAAGCCAACAAGTGTTTGGTCTCTCTTTGGATTCCACCTGTGCAGGAAGGTGGATGAAGGCTAGAGCTTGAGAGGTAGGTCTGGTAGGTGAAGATAGTGTTAGAATAGATATGTAATAGTTTACTCTAGGAGTGAGAGTTAGGATCAGTGTAGTTAGTGAGCAGCCTGATTCTTTTCCAAGAAAGGAGGACAGGGATACAAGCTTACAGACCTAAGGGTAGATGTGTTCCCACCTAGAGAACTGTATGCTGCAACTTTTGTTCATGTGAGTGCACCTAACCCATATGGAGAAAAGGTTTATCTATAGTTCTGTAGATTACAATCAGGGACATTTCAGGAGTTAGGGCCACACTGAGGCAGCCAAGTTGATGCCATCCACCCCTTACCCCCTAGTGCTAATTTTTTTTTCTTTTGAGACAGAGCAAAAATTAGACTCTTTAAAAGGAACATGAACACCAAAAAATGAAAGTGTATAAAAGTAACTAAAATATAAAGTGCTGCACTGGTAAAAGTTGTGTGTTTACTTCAGAAAGTCTACTATAATTTATATAAATAAGCTGCTATGTGTCCATGGAGGCAGCCATTCAAAGGAGAAAAGGCACAGGCACATAGCAGATAACAGAGAAAACACTATTGTATTCTACAGAACTTATCTGTTATCTGCTATGTAACCTGTGCCTTTTCTCCTTTTTTCCAGCTTGAATGGCTGCCCCCGTGGCTACACAGCAGCTTATTATATAAATTATAGTAGCGTTACTGTAGCAAACACACCAGTTTTACCAGTGCAGGGCAACAGTGCATTATATATTTATTACTTTAGAGCGCTTTCATTTTTTAGTGTTACTGTTCCTTTAAGTTAGCAGCAGTGGATTTTTGCTGCCCCTGGTAACTTGCAGGGGCTGTGCCCCCTGTCTCCTCACTAACTTGTATTTTCTGCCATTTCCTTCCCTGTGTATTTTCTATGGGCACACAGGAATAAACAATAACAATAAGAGATCAGCTGCAGGCTATATATAAAATCATATTCGTGTTGTCTCCTTCCCAACACACAAATATAAATCTTTATAGCAGTTGGTAAGATATCAAAATGCAAATGCAAAATTATATTTTCTCATTTGATAAAACTGTAATATTCATTACATTTAATATATTCAGCCACACTGTACAAGTATGGGATCCATTATCCAGAAGCCCATTATCCAAAAAGCCCTGAAATTACGGGAAGGCTATCTCCCATAGATTCTATTTTAATAAAAAAAAATCACATTTTTAAAAAAGAATTTCTTTTTTTTTTAATAATTAAACAGTACCTTGTACTTGATCCCAACAAAGATATAATTAATCCTTCTGAATGCAGAATAATCCTATTGGGTTTAACTTATGTTTAAATGATTTTTGGAGATCCAAATTACCGAAAAAACCCTTATCTGAAAAACTCCAGATCTCGAGCATTCTGGATACCATGTTATATACCTGTAATAACTCCTATACCTGTAAAAACTTCTTATATTTATGTTCTCAAACAGGAACCTTTAATGCCTTTAAAATGTAAGTGGACTAGTTCAGAATATATTTGAAGTTCCTTCTTCATTTTAGATCAGTTTTCAACATTTAAAATGTAAATTATCCTCTCTTTGTGGTGATTGTTAAGTGTTTAATATTGAATTACACGGGAAATTAAATTTAATGTTCCATGTACTGAACAAAAAAGGTTATTTTTATTAGGTTATGCTATTACACTCATCACTCATGCTCATGTAGATGGGCATGTTTATAGTATTTATCATATTTATTAATGTTTTCTTTTGGTAAGGTAAAGGTCATCAAGATTCTAGAGTGATCTCCCAGTCAATTAAAAAATACTGGGATATATATGTGGACTAGCTTTAAATAATGGTTGTAGATTGAAAAAGTTCATCGATGCATCCATGTTTTTTTCTTTTTAATTTGCTTGCAGTTTATGGTGCCTCATAAGGGATATTTTTTCATTCCCTGGAGAGCTAAGGGGCACAAGAACTCCTTAGTGCTCACTTGTGAACCAAGTGAAATGCTGCTTTCTCCACCCATCATTGGATCAAAATGTGCCAGCACCTGGTGCAGAGAGCAGCATCAGGAGGCACAGCAGCCTTAGGGCAGTCAGAAAAGACAGGGCCCATTTGTGGACTATGCCCCCTGACCCTCCCTATCTTGCATGTGTCACCCTATGTGCCTCCTAAAGTCTCCCTATGACTATGTGCTTCCCTATGTCTCCCCATGACAATGTGCCTGTCTACAACCTCACTTCTTGGATAATGTCCTGCCTAACACAGTAGTGCTATATTCAAGGAGCAAGCAGCAAATGGCAGATTGTGGCACTTTGCACACTGCGTTCTTATTCTTAAATTACCCCTATAGAGGAAGGAACAGGCGTGACACTTCAAGTGGTCTGAGTACTCAAAGAATGTTGTGTGTTATATGTTCATCTTTTGTGGAATCTAAATATAATAAATAAGAAATAAATTAAAATAAATCCTACTTTATATTCCTTTTATTAAAAAACATCAGATACTGAAAATAACACCAGGTCTTTTTTTATAGCCCCTATCAGTGATCAGGGATTGTTGTTTATTTGTTCTAGTAAAACGTGTTTTTTCCTACACCCTGAGGCAAAGTTGCGCCTATGAAGCTTAAACATCCTAGACATGTATTAGGTACAAAATCTTTAATGGGTGGAAGAAAATTCTTTCACTCCTCAACAATAACTATAGCTTACGATGGTAAGCCAATAAAAATAACATAGGTTTAGCTAAATAAAATGGACGGAAATCACATTTCACTCCAATTGTCTATGTTGCAAGTTCAGAATTGCCACACACCCATGCACATAATCACTGAAAAGAGAGAAGATTTAAAGCTGATTTTGACACTTAGAATACATTAGCAGGGCTTGAGAGAGTGTGTTGGATTTCCATCAATAATAATTATAGCTTACGTGGTATGAGAGATTTTTCTCTGCTGTCTGATAAAAGCCAATCTTCAGTTATCTCAGATTAGCACACTTTTGTTTTATCAGTTCATCTCTGCACCCATTATTTATCTCTGGATCTTAAACCTCGACAGGTAAGGATTTTAGGGTTATTCTTGTCTATGCACTAGTAAACAAATCAGATTTTATTAAATATTTTTCAAATCTCTGCTGTAGTTGGTAGTTTCCATAAAGCATTCTATGAATCAGTGGATTTAATATTTTAGGGCTTGAGAAAATGCCCATGGGGCATTGGAAACTTTTATTTAAGACAAGGCTTTGGTGCCTTCATTTAAATTTGTATGTATGTATGAATATGTGTATGTATATTTTCATATATAAAGTGCTACTTATGGATGCAGTGCCATACAGCAGAACAATACATTAGTAGAACAACAGGGGTCATTATAATAATAATAAATACAATATCACTTTACTAAAGTGCAATAGGGCACAATACTAACTTGTGATACAAATAATGCTTAATAACACCGGCTATTGCAGAACAAATTAGGTGCATCATATTTTTGTAGACATTGGTGCTGCATTCATTTTGCTGCAAAAAAATTATCATCTTTAATGGATAATTAGTTTTGATGAACTTTATATGAATGCATTTGTATGATTGATGATTTGATTGGCCAGATATCAGTCAGTCCTAGGGCCCCATAACATTGACTTATAAGATGCTGGCATAGTCTGAAAAGGCTGAGTTGGCAGCGTATCACAGCCTGTGTATTGTCACCTTTAGTTACAGTATATGGGTAGAAGTATAAACACACGGTTGCATTTAACAAGGTTTAGTACTGGGGAAATCTGGACAGGTGATGACTATGGCAAAACACACACAACCATGTAGCTGAACACAGTAAAGTACAGCATGCAACAGCCCATGTGTACTAATGTGTGCCAGACACAGACACACTGTGCTGAAGTAGGTATCATTGTCATGCCACCCCTGCATTCAGTGCAATACTTTCATTATGTGGATACCCCCTTGCTGCTACAAAGTGCTGTGGTGCCCAGCAACATGAAATGCCAGTTATGTGGGCTGTGCATTCTAGCTACAAAATGCATAATTACATTTGGCTGGTTGTCTGGAATTTTATAGTTTACCTGTTTGGACCGTTGAATCATATTATATAACTTTGTGAAGGGAAAAAAATATAAAAGCTTAAAAGAAAGCTGATTTCTTCCAATTCTATTATAACTATGCAATACATGGCTCTGCATCTTTGGTCTACAAAATAACACTAATGGTTATTCAGTCAATTAGCCACTGGGATCACTAATTGAGATGGGAGTTCATAAAAACAGGAAGAGGTCAAGCAAATTACTTATCCCTTGTTCAAAACACACTATAAAAAAGATCTTGATACAGTTCATCAGAATCATGTATTAAAGCCCAACTTGTCAAGTCAGCATTTTATGCAGCAGATGATGAAATGAATATAACTTAAACAGAGCTGTCACTTCACGCTATGATGCCTTTAACTCTCACAGTGCTTTGAGAGAAAGCATTAGAAAGCAATATTTATAGCATATCCGTTTGATGCAGAGAACTTGCCTAAGTCCCTTGTTAGAGAATCCCGTTATTAATGATGGGAAAATATACTTGTTTACAGCTCTATTTATTTAAGTTAGTATGCACTCAAAGGGAAGATATTATACTTATCAGTGGCTGGGGCTCCCAGGCTCAGGGGTGAATGATTATTTTATGCTTTGGAACATAACATACTAATAAGATAATAGAGGACTGATAAAATGTATAAATGGATTCTGTCACATTTTGTTTGCAAAATGAATTAGTTAATAGCACTCCTACAGCAGAATGCTGCATTGAAATATATATTTAATTCTGACATTTGGCATGGTGCTAACCATATTTTTAGTTTCCCAGGTGCCCTCAGCTATGTGACTATTGCTCTGATAAACTTCAGTCACTCTTTACTGCTACACTGCAAGTTGTAGTGATATTACCAACCCTCCCATTACCCCCCCCCCAAAGCAGAACAATGGGAAAGTAGCAAGATAATAGCTTATCTGAAAGCAGCTGCATTGTGAATTGTTGGCTCTTTTTGAAAGCTCAGAATTAAGCACAATGCACTGAGAAGACTGCCTACACACCATTATTACAACTAAAAAAATACATTGGTATTGGTGAACATATTGGTTCAAGAAAAACATTTTAAATGAATTATTTCCAATGTACATAGTATAATTTAGTGATAAAAACGATACCATAAAAATCATGACAGAATCCCTTTAATACAAAAGAGGACTTGAACACCCCCCACTGGAAGTGTGCTGTAACATTATGTGTTTACCTCCACTGCCCCAGAACACGAATCTTGAGTGACTATAATGCCAAAAATGGGACATTTAGATGACCATTTCTTTCATGGGGACAAGCTTCTACTAACGCTAGTGCTTCTGTTGATGTTCTGTTCCCTATTGATCAGCACAAACCAAGGACATTAAAATATTGCGGCTGAAATAGCATCCTGCTTTCCACATTTAGGATTGCTGGCTGCTTTGGATGATCGATAGCTGAACATTTGTTGTGCAACGACTAGAATCTGAACGCGTATGGCCAGCTTTAGGCTGCATTTCCCTAGGAAGGTTTGGTCACGGTGTGTTAGAGCAAAACTGTTCTATTCTTCCTAGCCATAGGGATAACCTCCCCCTAATGTGAAGAAACTTCTATCCGAACTGACTAGCTGTTGCAAACCAAGAAAAGAAAGTAGTTGCCTTATAAGTACAAAATCATTGCTATCATCCATTGTTATCTTTTATCTGTTATGTTTTTTATCTGTTATGTTTTACAATGTTTCTTAATTCCCACGGAAATGAGAGCAGCACATTGCTATTGAATAAGGAACCATATTCTGCAGACTGCACTAAACGCAGCACTAATCATAAAGATTTTTTGCTGTGTTTGGCTATGAATGATGCTTAAAAAGTGAAAAACGGTAAGTTGTAATTAGTATTTCGATCCTCAACAATCCTGAATAAAATACGCAGGATAAAAACATTTCCTGAAATCAGCAAAGAAATATTAATTGAAAACAAAAAGCATTTCTAACATTAACATTCACTGCACATGTATGATGGATATGGCATATTAATATGCAATGCACATTGCGCTGCAACATTAATCTTTTTCCATCAGCTCCTCTCCGTCTGCCCATTTCACAGTAGCAAAGGCCTATGGCTTTTGATATGAAAAACATAGTTTTTGTATGGGAGATTGGATTGGTAATGTAAGCAGATTTTTCATAAGAAATTTTCATACAAAGCAATTTTTTGTACATCAGTGCTCTCTGTGTAATTAATATAGTGGATATAATTAACCTTGCAATGTGCTTTTCTGGGATGTAGCAACAGTCATGCTGTTGGCCGATGAGTTTTTTTAAGGTGATGGGACCTATAGCATCATCATTTTCGGAGAAAATCCTTGTTATGACAATGGAACTAATAGTGCATGCCTTATCAAATCAACGCTGTCTGCAAATTTCTTCCAAAGTAGATTATGCATCAACTTTCTTTCACTAATGAGCAGCATTTTGTTCAGTAAATTAAAAAGACAAAGCTTCTGAAAAGCATCTACTCTTTAGTCTGGATTAGGGCTACCACATTTGCCTATACTTGGCGGGGCAAAGGGGAATGCCGGTGACATCAGGGGCAGGGTCAATATGTGTTGCAGTGGGACTATGATATATTGGGCGGTGTTATAAGGTCATAGGTGGGGTTGCTGCACCGCTTGGGTTAGATTGCTTGGATTTCTGCCCAGTTTTATGATTGTTGAATCATTTGTTTGCTGCTGGTATTAACTGGTGATAGGTATGGATAAAATAATATAAAATATATGAGTGTTTTCCTATATCTAAACTATATTTAGAGATTGGAATGGTATTAGCTTGTTTATTATTCGAATTTAGTCAAATTAAAATCTATTGATACCACTCAAATCAAATTACACATTGTTACAATACCAAAGGAATGGCAATAAAGTTATTTGAGTGAGGTTAAAATCCACGATAAATTTACTGTTACTAATGCCATTCAAATCAGGTTGAGGAGAAAGATACTGACGCATATTTACCTTCAATATTCCAGTCACAATGGATATTTATAAATCCATTGGAAATGAAAATTAAATATAGTCCTATCAGACATTCTCTTACCAAGAGAGATCCAATTGCAGCCTAGAACGTAGCTAAAATAACAAGGTTCTTTAAAAGAAAATGCGACAAGCTGGCATGGCAGCCATTTAGGGTGACCTTGAGATTGAAATATTGATCAACCTGTATGCTGCAGGACCAAAAACTAGTAAGTGACACCAGCCTCTCTAAATCATTAATGAGGACATGCTTCAAGCCTTGTGATGATGTGCACCTTTCATAACCTCTTATGTCTCTCATATCAAAATCAATTTTTGATCTTATACAATATAGGAAAAAAGATCTTATATATAAATTTGCAAGGATGTCCAAAACAAATAGGGTTAGATGCCATAATTGACTCTTTCTTTCTAGGCATGCAATCAAATAAAACACAATAAGGTAGATTGGGAGTTAGTATGTAGGATTTCATGAAGCATTCTGTACATAGATGAAACAGAAACATTTCAGAGCTTTATTTCTATTTTCTCACAGTTACTACTTAGTTTGATAGTAGACAAACCCTTGGAATGTATAAACATTACAGAAGCCCGGTCGACTTGGCCCGCCCCTGACGTGGTCCACTGCCCCATCGTCCATAATATACAGCTAAAGGCCATCACGTATAAGTAAAGGTAATCACATAGCATAGCATGCCCCAATATATCTTCCAGGCAAAGGGTTAGTTCACCTGAAAATATACTTTAAGTTGACAGCAGTATTATAAGACAACAATAAGTCTTAATTTATTGTTTTTTTTAAAACATTTACATTTTATTTCCTAAAATAAATAGGAAGGATAATAATTAAAAAAAAAAGACAAAAACACTAACCCTTGAAAAGTTGCAGTGAATTTAAAGGCAAACTTCCCATTTATGTTCGTTGGACATATGTAAGTACAAGAAAAAGTAGTTGGTTGGTTCCTTTAAATTAAGTGATGTGTTTACTATATGTGTATAAATGCACAGTGCAACTGTAAACACCAACAGAGAAACAGTCTAAACTAGTCCACTTGCTACAAAACACATATCAAACCAAAAACAACATGGCAACAGAAATATTGTTTAGGTCTTACTAGAATATCTTGTGACTTGTGTCAGTACACATGCATCTACATGCAACATATTTGAAATCATTGAAAATCAGTCCTGCAGAAGGGACAAGAGAAGGACTTTTATGTAGCATGTAGGATGAGTGCATCAATAGGGCTGAATATGTGTATATGTGTACGTGTGTGTATGCGCAGGAGTCATTTGTAGGGGTTGGAATATTTTTTCAGCCCAAAATAACTATGTAACTATGTAGGCTTGTGAACAGATGAGGCTGTTGCAGGTAAAAGTTTTCCCAGTACGATCAAACTTACAATTCACACAATACTCTACTTACAGTATATGTGCTAACAATTACATACATACATGTGCTAAAAGTTGGATTTATTTCAGTCTTTTTATCCTGATAACTTTAATTAATCCCTATATTTAGAGGCATATGACTGACCAAACAACCAAGTCAAATTACACTGCTTCCTATACTATAACCTCTGGTGAGTGAAACTACACAGATTGATTTTCCACATTGGGGGTTTTAATAATTGCTGATTGCACATCTTATACCCTAAAGTCTGCCCCATGTTTAGTAACCCTTTTTTGATTACAATATTACATTGATAAACTTATATTTTTTTGGTAATAATATATATAACATGCAACCCAATATGCCAGTGATTGATACCAGGGATGCCATCCTGGGGCCCTTCAACAGCTGGAGAGCCTCAAGACAGACATCTTTGCTTTAGACCTAAGTTTATAATTAAGAACAAATAAACCAAGTCAGTTTTGTTTATTGATCTTGATTCTGATTTTAGTAAAAAAAGAAATCTGATACGTGGTGCAATGAGAGGACATCTGTCTTGAAGCTTTTTAGGAGTAAAGGGAATAATGATCATTTCCACTCCATATACACAGGCAAGAACAGATGTAAAAAGGTTAAATGTTTCATTGCACCAGCTAAATAATTATACCATCACAATTAAAGAACCAGAGAATAAGGTGGGGATAGAAAGTATATTTTATATATATATATATTTATTATTATTTTGTTAAAAAATGCTAATTGAACATGGTCAGTTTATTTACACTTCACTAGAGAGCTAACTCATTCTCCATTCTCATTCTTCTCTATGGAACCTACAGAGATTGGGCACCCAAATGGATTCTACTACAATATAGGATATTAGGCTATGCAGTAACGTAATTAACTACTTATACATAGGCATGTTCCTAACTGGTAGTTTTTAACAATGTAGTTCTTCAATAAGCAAAATGATATGTTAAACAGTAATGCAAACAGATTATTTTAAAGGAGGTAATTTTCATTAAAAGAACATGTATTAGAAAAGCATGTATTGATATACAGGCGGTGTTCACTCTATAAGGCACCCCTGGAATATTTATAATTTATGTACAGTACTTGGTTCAACAGCGTATATTGCTGGAGCTTAGGGTTTACTCCTAGAGGTCTTATGAGTTTCCTGCTGACTTGCATGCTATGACTACACATCCAAACTCAATCCTAATTGGAATTTGAAGCCAGATCCAATTCACATTTTTAACCCTTACAGTAGTGAAAACTGGAAATGATAGAGATCCATAAAACATGTACTGGACTACGGGAATAACTGGAGTTATTTGCTAATGGAGGTTAAACACATTAGAGTAAGTAAGCATATGGGCTGTGCAGTTTCCTATTGCAGTTGTTTTTCGCTATACCATCCACATCACAAAAATACAATAAAGTGTAACTAGAGAACATAGAGAACAGTGCTGTAACAGAAATATATAGGCCCAGTGTTTTCTTGCCCCATTATGATTACTAATGCTATTTAACGTCTGGTGCCTAAGGCACGGCAGGTTAAATAGCAGGTCACTAGGTATTGAACTCTTGCCTCCCACCACCAGAGTCCTGCAACACAGATAATTAGTCAGTCCATGCAGCCATTTTTTCTCATAGACAAAGCAATCATTTTCATAGAATATAAAGCAAAATTTTGTTAGTAGGTGTGCCCCTTAACTATCAGTTTTAACATGCACAGGAAGCATTAACACTGCATTAAACATCATGGCATTCTCTATACTTCAGGTCCATTTATGTACCACGTGTTTGCTTGTGTTATGTTTCAGGCAATTGATCACAGGGGAAGCAAAAAAAAAAATGCTGTTAACTGCATCTCATTTTCAAAATGTACCGTTAATTAAACATTAACCATCAATTGAGCCTGGGTGTATTACAAATTCAATTTAGTTTATTGTGGAGCAGCTTAAGTGGTTATAAAGCTGGAGAGGCAACAGTGCAGTATTGCAAGAGCCAGGATGAAATTTTTAGTAGTAGGAAATAATCATGCTTTATTAAATAAGCTTCTCTTTAGCCACAAAGATAGCAACGTAAACCAATTTTCCTGCAGAGCAACGCATACCTGTATATACTGTAATAAAACATTTTCTTTTATGATAAAGTTTTCTATAATCAACCATTAAATAATAAAAAATAAAGTACAATCATTATAAGTAATATATTTATATTCTTTATATTATTTCAAAATCACTATTTAATATGTATATATCACACACACAGTACACAAGTACAGTATACTTTTAGGAGCTTCTAAAGACTCTTCCTTTCAGAAACATGGCTTTATATGTCATTTTCCACTTCATATTAATAAATGCAAATATGCACAGAATGATTTACAGTATTTAAAAAGGATCTAAACACCATCAGCCACAAACCTTGAAAGCAAGTAAGTTGCAGGTAATGAAAAATGTATAATGAAGCATTAGAATTCTTAATTAATCAGATAAAAGTGAGTGTAGGACTGGCCAGACTGGGGATGACTGTGATGTAGTTGGCCAGCTTAAAAATATTGCAATATATGGACAAACAATCCCTGATAAAAATGATGGCATTTTTGGTCACCTAATGCACAGAATGAGGACCTCTTGTCTTTACATGATTTTTGTGGTCACAGCCTCATTGCACCTCATCGACATGTGCTGTTACATAGAATTCTAAATAGTGAATTCTGCTTCATCTGTAATTTAGTTTTGCATAAAAATATGTTATTGATATTAGTGATGAATCGGTCAACCAAAAACAGAACCCACACTCAACTCTAACCCACCATTTTCAATACAGAAGCAATCCAAACTGTTACATAATTTTTATCAAGGCTTCCAGTGCTTCTCCACCATTAGGCTGGATGCAGCCATAACATACATTGCTTGTATTTATACTATGCTGTGAGTCACATGGGCATTTCATTTTAGCAATCAAAACCCTTCAGTTTTGGGCTGACCTGTGCAAATTTAACTGCTCTTGATGCTGGAATCTATCTTGCGCCACAAAAATTTTATATGTAAATATAACTGGTCTGCATTCCAATTTCTGCATTTCTGAAGCTGCTTTATACCACCTTAAGAAAGAGATGAAATAAAGCACCTTAATAAATACACACATTGGAATACAGGTCTTTATTGCATATATTTTATATAGTTACATAGTTAAGTTGGGTGGAAAAAGACCAAAGTCCATCTCGTTCAACCCTTTCAAGTGAACCCCAGCACACACATAAACACATACTGACCTACCTATACACTTACATACATAAACCATATATACCAACATCAAATCTAATTGTAGGTTTTAGTATAACAATAGCCTTGGATACTATGTTTGTTCAAGCAAAGGAAAGGCAAGATCTGTTACGCATAAAACCATGCTGGTACAAACTTCCAGTATTCTATCCCTTATTACCCCTTCCAAAAGCTTTCTTAACACTAATGTCAGACTAACAGGCCTATAGTTTTAAGGCAATTCACCAGTCTCTCGGCACCATGCCAGACCTCAATGAATCCTGAAAAAGTAAGTAAAGACGTTTGGCAATCAAAGAGCTAAGCTTGTTTAATACTCTGGAATGAATACCAGCCGGTCCTGGACCTTTGTTTACCTTATTCAAGTCTCTTTTGTATTTCCTCCAGAGTGACTCAAGCATCAGTAGTTATTTTAATAGAATTGGCTCTATTAAAAGGGAAGCCTTGATTAGCTGGCTCCTCAGGTGTGGAGACAGGTAATAAATAAGAGTTCAGAATTTCTGCTTTTTCCCTGTTCTCATCAGGCAACTGAAACCCTGTGATAATAAGGGGCATATGTAATATGCTGTGTAAAAAATGGCGAGAAAATTCGCCACACATCGCCAAGCTTCGCTGTGTAAAAAACGGCGTAAAATTGGCGTAATTGTTTTATGCGTTTTTTTTTTCCTGCTGAAACTTATGTAAAATAAAGGCGTAAAATCTGGTGTTCAGACGGGGATCTTCTCCGTTTATTTTACACAGCTTTTTATGCCGTTTTTTGCAGCGAATTAGTTTTACACAGCATAATAAATATGCCCCTAAGTGTCCCATCCCTTCTTGCTTTATTTTTTTTTACTAATTACATATATAAAAAAAAATTTTGGATTCCTTTTACTCCAAGCTGCAATATCCCTTTCCATCTCTATTTTAACTTGTCTGATATCTATTTTGCATACTTCCTTGTACCTGATGACAGTTTCTGCTGTCCTAGCTAACTGGAAAGCATGTTTTTTTTTCCAACCTCAACACTAACTCTTTTATTCAACCAGGTTTTTTCTGTTATTATATATATATATATATATACAGGTATGGGATCCCTTATCCGGAAACCCATTATCCAGAAAGTTCCGAATTACGGAAAGGCCATCTCCCATAGACTCCATTATAAGCAAATAATTCTAATTTTTAAATATGATTTCCCTTTTCCCTGTAATAATAAAACAGTTGCTTGTACTTGATCCCAACTAAGATATAATTAATCCTTATTGGAGGCAGAACAGTCCTACTGGGTTTATTCAATATTTAAATTATTTTTAGCAGACTGAAGTTATGGAGATCCAAATTATGGAAAGATCCCTTATCTGGAAAACCCCAAGACCCGAGTATTTTGGACAATAGGTCCCATACCTGTATATATATATATATATATATATATATATATATATATAAACAGGAAAAGTGTCAGCACTCTTAGGATTTTCATAAAAGATCAAAAAAAATCACCAGGGCTTTTGTAATGCAAACGGTGAGTGCTGACACTTTTCCTGTTTAAAGATTTGTTTTGCTCTAGCACCAAGGTATAGCAACGTTATATGGTGTGCTTCCCATTCTGGACTCTATATATATATATATATATATATCCTCCTTCAGAAAGCACTCACGGAATTAGGAAAAAAGAAAATATTTATTTACACAAAAATGTCTACGCGTTTCGATCCATATAGGATCGTCATCAGGACAGGATCTGGACTGTCCTGATGACGATCCTATATGGATCGAAACGCGTAGACATTTTTGTGTAAATAAATATTTTCTTTTTTCCTAATACCGTGAGTGCTTTCTGAAGGAGGATATGCTAGTTTGTGGTTAGCACCCGGTTTATATTTTTTGCTTTGGTGAGTGCCGATTTTGGGACTATATATATATATATATATATATATATATATATATATATAAAACACAACATTTAGTATTCCCTTATGTATTATATAAGCCCAGCACTCTCTGGTTTTGTTTAAAAAACAAAACAAATTAAGAAGAAAGAGAAGACAAAACAACCCTTCCAAGGTCTATTCTATTTACTGTTCTTAAAGGAAAAAAGTACCAGATCACTTCAATTTCTTTTCCAAACAAAATACTAGTGCTTTTTGTTATACTGATGCAATAGTATTTATTAATTCAGCCCCCAATTTTATTAAAGTGACAAGCGCTGTAATTAAAATTGTCTTTATATCAATGGTACAGGAGAAGAAAACGTAAATTATTCAGATTTCCAAGGCCCAAATGCCTTACAAGGATGTAGCTGAACTACCACAAGATACAATAACAAACACCCTAAAAAAAGTATTTTTGTTTCACTTCTCTAAAAATAATGTACCTGTGAAAATTTAACCAAATTCTACTTATTACACGCTTCCAATATCCTTACACGTGATATAAGCAATTATCACACTCCCCTTCTCATGAAAGTGACAAGTACCATCAAACCCCCTGCATTTTGCAAAAGATTTCTCCTTTCACTGTGTCACAACAGACCTTTTTCTGCATGCCCCATACAATGAGTAGCATTCTCCTTTCCTTAATATGTTTCAATGTACATCTGGTGATGTGAACATGATATTTATTCAAATCTGAGACAAAGTACTGAATTCTTTACACATGTTTTTCAGATTTCCTCTCCTGCCTTGTTTTCATTAAGGTTAAGATAGTGATAAGCTGGCCTGTCTAAGCCATAAACAAATTAAATAAGGACTTATCCGAAAAGATGAAAAAAAATAAAAAATGTAATTGTGCTCCTATCACATTCCCTGTTGTTGGACATACCATCAGTAAGCCATATGTAGCCATATATGGGTAAAATGGCTGCATTGTTGGGTGATGCCTTCTAATTTTTGTGATGTCTCATTAAAGGAAAAAAAATATATGACATTTTATATGCAAAACCCTGTTTCATCTAAATAAACCATTTTCAAAAAATATTCTTTTTAAGTAGTAATATGGGCTGCCCCCTGGGATCAAATGATTGAAGGTGGACACAAACCAAGGGCACGTATATGTTAGGCCACATCAGCCAATGAATGGACAAAATTTAGTCTTTTACTCTCACACGTCTTCCTGTTACAGTTAGAGCTGCATTGTTTCCTGTCAGGTGATCTCTGAGGGAGCACACAGCCCATCAATGGTGGCTCAAGGGAAAAGATTACACACACACACACACATACACATATATATACGAGTCCACACAACAGCACCACACTCCAAAGATTGCTACCATGTAGTTGCCCCTGTGCACGGAATACGATATAGATAGATAGATTTTCAACCTTGAAAAAGGTCCTCGGTCTGAGGATACGGCAGGGCCTACTGAGGAATCAGGAGGAGGAAGCAGTAGCAGGGTTGGGCGGGGCTTGCACAGCTTTGTGTTTTTTGTTTCTTTAAGTAAAGACTCCCAGTGGTTCTTTAACCCCTTCAGTGTTATTTAGGCTTTGGGATAATTGTCCTTCTAAAAGATTAACTTTCTCCAAAGTTTCAGTGTAAGTAAAAAGGCAAGTTTTCTTGCAGTTATTTCCTGTCATTTGTACCGATTAAAGCATCCCACAACATAATGCTGCCACTATTTAATTACTGGAGGTAATTCAAATTTTGGGTAAAAAAGCTGTTTCTTTTTCAGCCAAAAAAGAAACAGTTTCATTGTGGTTTCATTTGACCACAAAATGTTTCCCACATGCCAGCTGGGTCATCCAGACTTGGTTTTTATTTATTATCTGTATTTATACATTACTGCTGCAACAAATATTCACAGAGCAGAGATTGGGCAATTTCATGAGAAGCCAATTATCCTGCCTGCATGGACACTGCTGCAATAAGGCAAGCTGAGAAAGTCGCCTCAGACGGCAGCGCCCCTTAAGATACCAGGGTTAGAAAAAATCCACTCCAAAATTCCAATTTTTAGATCAAAATTTCAGCTCCTCTAGTGCAGAGAGCGCTATTGCAGCCCCCTTCCAACAGAGAAAAACTAAACGACCGAAACATCCCTACCTGTCTGTATATTTTTGGAGTTTAAAGATATTGGAGAAAACTTACATAGACATGGGCAGTACACACAAACACCTTGCAGAGTGCAAGGGCAAATGCGCCGAGCCACTGAACTAACAAACTTTGCATGCTTTCCAATACATCAGACAGAAGTGCTTAACGGATGCAGTTATAAACTACCCATTCTGAAATCTCCCGCTCTGTTTCCCAGTGTGCGTTACTGTGCAATTACAATGGCATAACTAAGAGAACACAATATTATAATATGATTGAGGCTTCCTCTGAAAGAGTTGTTAAGTGACTGTTTCAGACATACATTATTCTAATTTAATTTATCAAACTCCACATTTAGCTCTAAGAATAACATACTGAAAGAATGTGAATTAGATTCTCTTTAGCAATGCAAGGATGATGAAAAAATCAGTTTAAATGTAATAAACCTGCCAAGATTCAATGAAAATTATAAACAAATAAAAATACATGGCTAGAATTATATTCAATCAAGGTAAGAGTTGCTTGAAATCTGCAGACAATTCCTAGCGACCTCTATAGAAACGCAACAGCTTATTATTATATGCGCAATCACGTTTTCTCGATTTGTGGAAAATCTTGTAGGGCAGTGCTGTCCAACTGGCGGCCCGCGGCCCGCATGCGGCCCGCGACCCCCCTCTGTGTGGCCCCCCACCTGTCTGGCTGCTTTGATGGCTTACTCTTGTGTAAGCTTTAAATGGTATCAGTACTGAGATTAACTGCCCCCCTGCATGGTTCTCACCTCAGATTCAGGCTGTAATCAGGCTGTATTGTTTAAATATGTAATCCCCTGTGTTGTTCACACCTTTTAATCTCTGCATTGTTCACCCCCTGCAGTGTTCACACCTCAGGCTCAGGCTGTAATCACCCATATTGTTCCCCTGTTCACACCTCAGGAGCAGTAGAAACCCACAAATAATCCCTGCACACTACAAAAAGAACATATACTGAGGTAGTACTGCAATTAAAAAGTTTTTTAATATATAGTTATTGTGCAGACTGTAGGAGCAGTGCCAGCATTGTGTCACTGTAGGCTGCCTGTGTGTGCCATACACACAGGCATCATAGGGCAAGCAGAGTATGGCACACACAGGCAGGGTAGGGAAGGCAGAGTATGGCACACACAGGCCAAGTATGGCACAAACCAGCCAAGAATGGCAAACACAGTGAAAGTATGGCACATGCAGGCAGGGTAGGGAAGGCAGAGTATGGCACACACAGGCCAAGTATGGCACAAACCAGCCAAGTATGGCACACAGGCAGGGTAGGGAAGGCAGAGTATGGCACACACAGGCAGGGTAGGGAAGGCAGAGTATGGCACACACAGGCAGGGTAGGGCAGGCAGAGTATGGCAGGTTTTTGCTGTACTACAACCATTAATATGGGTATGGTCATGTGATAACATGGGTGTGGTTTCAAGTGGGTGTGGTTTCAAAAAGGGGAGTAGTCAAAACTGGCTTCCATTATCGGCCCTCCACCACGTCGGTCAGAAAAATTCCGGCCCTCAGTACCACAGAAGTTGGACAGCACTGGTGTAGGGTATACAGTTGTCATCATGTAATAAAGCATTATTAAATTAAACCTACTTTTTCTTACTGATGAACATAGAACCAATTATATAACATAAATAAATACAGTCTAGTTTGAGCAGTAGTGTAATGTAAGGTGATACCTTCTTTCCTTTCTTTAAAAACAGTTTTGTCAGGTACAAATTTCTGAGAAACATGGACAATTCATCAGTAATCTGCTTGATCCTGACAAGCTTGCCACTAACCCTGAGATGGTTTTTGAAACACAAATAAGGATATCTCTCCTCAAACAAAATGCTTTTCTATTGGATCCACTTCCCTGGTTCTATATATGCTGACTGGAAAACCTTGCATTGCATTGATGAACTCCAATAATGGTGAAACCGGTCTGCATTTGGCCATCCAATCAGCATACTGCCTTGGCTGTGCTTTCAAACCCAGTGGGTGAGGCTCAGTCTCAAGAGTATTTGATGTAAATGGAAATTTTAGGAGCCATCCTTTTTCTCAGTAAAGAACAAATAATATTTTTCACTCTTACACTGTTTAAATACACAAATATGAATGAATAGAAACAGGTTTAATACTGTTTGCATATGTTCAATATGCAGGTATGTCATCACATTAATAATAGGTACATGATTATCAACAAAAGTTTTCAGGGTGTCTCGCAAGGTTTCTCAGCATTAAATAAACCAGTGTGTTAAGGTGCTAAATAATTAAAAACCAATTTACAGTACATAGTATCATTTAGTCATTTAGTCATCCATTCATATCGATAAACAATAGATAATATGTAGTTTTTGTATAACAAAACTAATCCAAATGTTATTTTTTTAGTAGTTTAATATTGAAAAGAATAAAAGAGATAGAAAACCAAAGCCTTGAGGGCAAGCAATGTGAGCCATCCCAAACTTACCCTTCAGCCCAAACTTGGAGTGTCTTCCAAATTTTAGGATGATCAGCATTATTACCAGGCCGGTACAAACTAATGCTGCAATGCCCACTACGACATAAACCTGCAGAAAACAAAAAGGAGCTTAGTACTATACCAGGTGACTAGTACTCAGTTTGCTATCAACCTAATGGTTGGTTGCAATAGTCAAAAGTACAACTGTGTTTAACACAGTCTATATAGGATATTATAAGTGATAGTCTCCTACTTTCTGTACTTTCTTTACATTTCATTTGTACTCCTGTGTATATATTTAATACACTTATTCACCTACACACTTCAGTTGTTGAGCAGCTTGGTTATTTATAGTCAAATTACCATTAAAGCCAATAGGGCTCATTTATAAACATTAAGGGGGTGCTTAGTAAGGTTCAATTTTCTTTTATAATTCACATTTTTTTGTGCCAAAATATGATTCTGAATATCATTTTGTCATGGAAAAAAGAAAACTTTTTTTATCATGTGACAAAACTGCAGAAAAACAAACGACAAAAGTGCCACCTAAAAAGTGCCACCTGTTGAGGTCATGTAGAAGTCAATGGCAGGTGCCCTTTTTACAACTGGAAGAATTTTCTTTGCATCATGGTTTTAGAGTTTTCTTTGATGCTTGCATTGGTGCGACAATATGAAAAAAAAAATACAAATGGGGATAAATCTGCCCCAAAGTGTTATCAACCAATCAGCAATTAGCTTTAAACATTTTACTAAAGGTTAGAAAAGCAAATATATGACTGGTTCCTACTTGAAACTGCACTGGTGCAATTTTACACCTATCTCTGTAAAACAGTGATCCCCAACCAGTAGCTCAGGGGCAATATGTTGCTCCCCAACCCCTTGGACGTTGCTCTCAGTGCCCCCAAACCAGGGAGTTATTTTTAAATTCCTGACTTGGCGGCAAGTTTTGGTTGAATAAAAACAAGATTTACTACCAAATAAAGCCCTTGTAAGCTCATAGTTTGCATAGAGGCTACCTAATAGCCAGTCTTAGCCCTTATTTGGCACCTCCGTGAACTTTTTTGGTGCTTGTGTTGCTCTCCGGGTCTTTTTACATTTGACTGTGGCTCACAAGTAAGAAAGGTTGGGGACTCCTGCTGTAAAAAGTGTTGTCCTGTGTGCAAACATTTTCCATTTTAACAGTGCTAAATAGACTGAAAATCACAGTCATTGCAGGTGCTTGCTGATTTGTGCCACAATTGCACCCGCACATGCTCTTCACAGTCAAAATTGAGGATAGAGTAATTTCCGGCATGAGACATTAACACATGATTTTGCTGCAATTAACACTACATTCTGGGTTGCTGCAGATCCAGTGTTCCTCCAGGTTCACTTGTGCATGATTCATCAGAGCAAACTGGACAAATAATATTTTAAGCTTATGCCAGTGCAAGAAAAACACCGGACTGAGAAAATCCTTTTATTTGTGCTAAATAAATGGCAAAAATCTGCAATGTCAACTGCCCATTGAAAAATGTCATATTTTGAAATTTGTGCTTATTTATGCATTTTTTTTTTCATTTCTGGCTTTCGTTACACTCTCTCTTATGTCCCTTAATTAACAATCATCCACATCTTTTTGACTGCCAATGGCTTTAAACATCATTCCTGTGCAGGTAATTTAACTTCTGGAACATAAGGGGCAGATTTATTAACATTTGAATCCAAGTTTTCACCACAAAGTTTTTCCGTGGCAAAAAATTTAATTACTGTACCTGAGCAAATATGTAACACATTATCACATAAGCTTGGCAGGGTATCAAGTTTTACTTACAGTAATACTGTCTTCATTTCCTTCTTTAGAAACATCTGTAGAAGTGACGCCTGTTCCAATATCTGTACTTGTTCCACCAATATCATTGGAAGTGGTTTCATAATCTTAAAAAATAAGACAGGCACATTTAACATTGATACATATAAGTCAGTCTTACCATATACCTTACTAGTCTGGAATAATTTAATGTACACACAGGTTACATATATATATATACATTTTTTTAAAAAATATTGAAATGGAGGTTAAATGTATTATAATCCCTATATTGGAAGCATAAGCTTTTGTCTATTGAAATAAAACAAAATAAGTTCAGCCATGGAAAGAATTTGATTAACACTGCAGATATGTTTACAGCTCCATTATCTAAGACAAACTCAAGACTTTACTTGTTTTAATTCTTCTCTATTTACTTTTTTAAAATAAATAAAATGATAGGAGCTATTTAATATTTAAAATCCCTGACATTCAATATTGTGAGGAAGTTTTTTAATTGATCTAACTCTTTATAAATATTGATATAAATATCAATCAGTTAAATCAGTTCAATATAAATATCTATCAATATTGATATATGTCCATGCCTTTATATTTGTTAACCCAAACCAGCAAAATAACTATTGGTTTGGAATGTTAAATCCTACAGATAGCTATTCACAATGATTTGAATTGATTTTTTTTCTCTTTAATTTATAATACTGATCCCAGTTTCAGGGATAACCCAATTAGACTGATTTACAACTAATTGTTCCAAATTGATTTAATCAGTTACATGGGATGATATCAGCATCCTAGTTTATACTAGCTAGTCTATCATATCATACATAATTTGTATTAGTGCACACAATCTGTGTTAACTAAAAAAGAATTTGGCAATTCTAAAATACTATATATATATATACATATATCAGGGATGCACCGAACCCACTTTTTTGGGTTCTGCCGAACCCCCGAACCCACCCTGATGGGTTCTGCGGAATACTGAACCGAATTCTAATTAGCATATGCTAATTAGGATCGGGAAGGGTTAAAAGTGGCCGCGTGGTACACCCTTTCTGAATGTTAATTAGCATATTGCTAATTTATGTTAATTAGGATTCATATTCGGTTCGGCCGGGACCATGGATTAGGCCAAAAGCAAATCCATCAAAAAAAGGCTGGATTCGGCCCGAATCCTGAACTGAATCCGGGATTTGGTGCATCCCTAATATATATATGTGTGTGTGTGGCATTGGATGGAAAATTCAGAGGATGTTATATATATATAAAATATCCTCTGAGTTTTCCATCCAATGCCACAAAGATATCAGGAAAATAGGTAAAATGTTATTTGATCAAATCAATTCTGAATCCTGTTCAACTTTTTAAACATTTTTGAATGAAATCACAAACATTCTAAGAGCAACCATTCATTTTCAAGTAATTAGTAGCACTAACATACAATCTATAATATGAACTAGACACTGTTTATATACAGAACCCAAACACAAAATCCATGACTCTACTGAAACTAGATAATTTCAATCACTTTTATACTTAAAATTTACAAACATGGTTAGATAGTTGTAAAAAATGTGTGTGAGCTATAGACTATTTTGGTTTCAAAATGCAAATGTTTTGGGTTGATAATGACCTGCATTTTATTACAAAATGTCTAAACAATTTGCCTTTAAAAAAATCTCTACAATAAATTGATCTCATAATTTGATAAAAAAAAGTATAATTTCATATGTTACAAATAAAATTTAGGATTGTTGAATAGTAACCAGTGATAAAATGGCCTTTGCACTTACAAAATCCCTCCAACTAACTAACCTCTTAAATAGAAAAACTAATCACTACAAATATGTAGCGCATGTTACTCTTTCAATTTTTTCTGTTTCAGGAAACCCCAGCACAACAATAGCATGGGGTTGCATTTGCCCTTTGGTGGAGAATTTAGAGGTGTTATTGAATAGATGCAATACTGTCCTTTCTAAAGTTCTGCTTTTATAGTTAACATATACATGTTTGTATTTTGATTAACATGTTAATAAAGATGTAGTGTTACATTGCTTCTCCTCAGTGTATTAACTTGTATTAGGCGTAAATAAAAAATATCCAATAATTCATATGTAAAGATTTCTTTATGGCCTGGATAGATAATGAGAGCTAAAGAAAACCCAATTTCTATTTATTATCAAGCTTTAATTGTACCACTTCATTATTTATTTGGTGCCTCCCCACCCACCATAAATGGGATCTATCATGAACAAAATAAGCCTCATCTTACTGAAACTTTTATCCATTAAAAATTCTGTATGATTTATAAAATAATGACATCACTCTTAACTATCCCTCTCTCATAATCTGTCTCTCTTCATTCTCTCTTCATGCAGGAGGTGGAGTCAGATTCTGATTGACAGTTAGGTCTAAAACATCTTTTGGGGGAGTTCAACCCTTGACTAAAAAATATATTAGAGCTTACTATTTCAAAATCACCAGAAGTCCTATTTTTCTGCATGCAGGTTTGTGCTGAAGTTGTTTATTTTGTTAAATTTTGTTTGTGCTGGACTTGGTTATCTGAATTAGCTCTAAAGGTCCCCATACATGGGCCGATAGTAGCTGCCGATAACGGTATGGGCACTCCAGTCGGGCCTGCCTGACAGATATCTGGCCTGAAATCGTCCAGATCTCAATCGGGCAGGTTAGAAAATCTAGTCGGATTGGGGACCGCATCGGCTCATGGATGCGGTCCCCGGACTGACTTTGCCTATGCTCGTCATTATAATTCGATCGTTTGGCCCCATCCATAGGTGGGGGATATCGGGAGAATCGGGACAAGATCTGCTCCTGCCCATGTATGGGGACCTTAACACATCTGCTAGGAAAGGGAGCCACCCCCTAAAAGATGTATTAGATCTACATGTGAATCAAAATCTGACATCGTTACAGTTAAGTTGGCTTGAAATATAGAGTCCATCAAGTTCAACCCTTCCAAGTGAAGGCACACACACAAAGCCGACTGCATAAAGAGAATGAAGAGTGGCAGTTGCTGAGAGGAAAATAGTTAAGGATAACTTGATTATTTCAGAAAAGGGACAGAATTTTTAATTGATTGCATTTAGGAAATATCATATTTACATGAGCTAAATCTTATATTACCTTTTAATATTTGTGATAATTCCCCTTTAATAATAATAATGGAAATCAAGTAACTTCAGATTAAAAAAAAGAGGTTAATTAAATATGGCAAATGGTTAGTGGATACCATAATAATTTAGGACCCTACTTAAGCCCACCCTTTACTTAGCCAAGTGTAAAAAAAAACTTGGACTGAGTTTCTAATACTGGGTAAAACACCAGTGCTTTAACCCATAACACCAACTTATGTAATTTACTTTAAATATTCTACCTGCAGCACACTGATTATTTTTGTCAGCATTAATGAGTCATGCTGTGTTTCATTTTTGTTTTAAAGTCAGTAATTTCTTTAATAAATTCTAATTCAATATCAGTAAGTCAAAGGATTACCATAGCCATATAATGCTATAAAGTTTATCTACCTTGCAGGAAGAAACAGCAACACTGGACAATTCCATTGCTTTTATGTTTTTGAAAAAAAAATGTTTCAGGGGCCCCCAAAATATAGTTTGATTTTCTTAAGGAATTGTGTCCCTTAAAAGAAATGTGAATAGAGCCACTGTTCCTTCTTACAAGGTCTGTGAATTGTCTATGGGTTGTCTCCCTATGAACAACTGAACCCAGATAATCGGATCATAATGCACTGTTGACAAATTCTATATAAAGTTTATCTTAACAAGCTTTCCAGGGTCTCTTTCTGACAGTTTTTATATTACCTGCTCTCAGAAAAAAAATGCAAAAAGTACTCTACCCATTTGGCACTCCTATGTAGTCCAGCTAGGACTGTGACAAATACTAATTCAGCAGGTTTTCAGTAGTTATATAGCTAAAACAAGCATTTCATGTGACATTAACACATTTTTAAAGAAACGTCTTACTTTAAAAAAATTCCTAATATAGATTATGATATGGCTTAAAAATGAATTCAAGTAAATTATGATAGTATATGTAATGTATGTATGAATTAAATTACTAACATTTTATTTTTTAATTTACAAGAATCCCCTCTTTTGTGTTAGCTGGATATTAATAATAGCAGCCAGTTACAGTAGAAAATCACTGAATGGAGACAATGTTAAAGCAGCAAAAAATTATTTTGTGGGAAACTTTCCTATGGTTGACTGTCAATCAAGGAAAAAATAGATATAAATATACGTATCTAAAATAATGTTCAACAGCTGTGAAAGGTTGGTTGCTTCTTGAGCTATCTGTCATCATTTAAAGCAACCAGCCTTCAGCAGAGAGAGAAGAAGAGGGATTGGGGTAAACAAGTAGGCAATTTGTTAAATGCAAGCATTTATATTTTAATGATTTTTAACTACCTCTCTTCAGTTGATAGACTTAAATAATTTACCTGTGACTAAAGAGTGGTTTTTCAAAACCCCTTCCAACTTATTTTAAGTTAGAGGGGGTTATATAGACCTATCTGTCCTTTAAAGACTTGTTGTCAAGATAGTCAAGGGCATTTGTTTTAGAATTAATACAAAGCAATGTGATTTTGTTTTTTGCGTTCCTCTTCTCTCCCTTACCAGTCACCCACCCAATACAAGAAGAATAAATGTGTTATATACCATAAAATCCAGGGTCAGTAATCGGATCATTACCTAAAACATTAAAACAAAAAAGAAAAAAAAAATGTAAGTATAACCACTAAAATATCATCTAGTTTAATATGTGCTATGGTATGGTTTAATCATGTGGTTTCATAATTTGTAATCTTAAATTAATGTACAAAACTAAATGTAACAACTTCTAAACCCTTTAAATAAAGCCACTGGGAGATGCTTCATACAAAACCCAAAGGATTTTCTTTAAGTAATTTTTCAGTCACATTCTATATTACAAGTACCATCTTTAGTTAATGTTTCATTAATCATAATGAAAAAACATTAAATACATTCCCCTAAAATGATGAGATTTATGTAGTATTAACCAAACCATGCCATGGCTATACTTCCCCACAGACAATGGCTTCTGATAGAGAAAAGAATTGTGTTCTACTAGATCAATGACCTTTAATGTCTACAGAGTCTGGTCAGATCTTCAGAAACTTGCTCAGTGACCAGTCTGAACCATCACAAAAATGATATTGGGCCACAAATGAACACATTTTTCTCTAATTACTTTTTGAATACCTTTTGGCAAGGATAACATCAGGACCATATTGTATGCAAATTAAAGGAAAAGAGAACTTTCCGTTTCCCAAAACAAGGGGGGAATCAGTTTACTTATATCTATGCTAGGTAGTCTGGAAATGACAAGACTGTGCAACTATATGACATTTATGGGAATATGAACTTAAGAGATCATTATGTGCAGTATCACCTACCAAAAGTCTCCTTATTTATATCAAAGGGACCATTAAGCACACCTACATTTGGTAAAGGTCTCATTGCCAACTATACACAAGTAGTGGCTGGTGTTATATGGCCTGTGTGAAAGTCCCATGGAGACTGCAAACAATTAGATGGGATGTAATATTTGGAGTGAAGTAATCAGACTATTAACAGTTTATGGTACACCATTTTGAATAATTTTTGTACAAAATGTGGCGGCAATAGACTGTATGTGATATTAGTGCACTTTATATGCAGCCAAATTCATGCTATGTTTTATGATCTCAGTAAAAGGGGAGAGTTCCTTTAAAGGGAAAAAGGGGGAAGCCTCTTTATTTGTATATATTATGCACTTTATGTTGGTATATGATACGGTGAAAGTGGGGGAGTTTTGGTGACAAGGCACTTTTTTATATGTGTCTAAACAGAATAGTAAAAACTAAGTGTGCCCAACTAACCTGCTGTTGTCTTTGAAGTTATTTGTAAATATAACTACTAATAAAAAGTATCACTTTGTCCCTATGTTATTCCCTGTTGGATTTGGGCCCTGTTCTGCTCTTGTGCTGTTTTGAATACATACATACACTACTGAAGTACAAAAAATGTCATATCCTAACTTGAATGTGTGTAGACTGGTATTATTATTTATATATCTTATTGTACTACATATAATATAATATAATAATAATAAAAGATAATATAATATTTTGTGTTTCTGCCTCTTTTTTTTATTTGCTGCAATACTAATTTAATTACTATATATATAATTAGTTATTATACATTTAGAAAAACCCTCTGATCAACCAGTAAACTCATTTGTAAGCTTACTTTCTATTCCTAAAGATGGCTATACACCAAATGGACAAATACCATACAAGGTGGCCACCTTTGCACTCTTCGTTCAGACCAACCACCCAGGAGATCAGAACAGCAGGGAATGGAAAGCACCTCTTCACCTCCTTTTAGCCAACCAAGAAAGATTCTTCATCATGGACGATAATCCTCATTCCCCCCCAGGTCAGTTTAGCTTTGTACTAGCTTGAGTTTTCCATGCAAAGATGCCCTTTCTGACCTTTAGAAATGTTATATGAGCCTGAAATACTGACACTTTTGTGTTAACAGACTCCTTATCTAACTGTTTTTGTCTAAATGTCTTTTTCAAGAGGATCATTAAATCTGTAAAATACTCATTGGTGAGTTTGCCCCAAACACAAGTGAAAACCCTATTGAAGTCTATGGAAAAAAAACTGGAACTGAGTTAGGAAAAAACTTTTTTCTCCTCAAATTGAATATCATCCATGAGTTTTGACATAATAAACCAAGAGATAACTTTTCGCTGAACTTAATCTTGGCCATTATGTCAGATATTACTATAACAAAAATGATATTGATGCAATGGCAATAGTAAACTAATAGCTAATAGTCTAATAATAGTCTAATGGCACATGTAATCCAGGCCTTTAAAAATAATAGTATCTAGTAGGCTTAATAAAGCATGTGCAATTACTTGTATGGCCTTTGTCACTCCTGTAAACAATGTCTAATTTTGGAACTCAATGTAAGAAATGAAGCATAGCAAGTAAGTTGACACACTTGGGAACTTTAACATACATTTGTGTCTTAAGATAATTTTGCCTCATGGACCTGCTTGTGACTTAAAATAATTAAAGAAAAAAAAAATAAGTTTGGTAACAGATAAACTAACATTTCTCTTGTACCACTGAGGCACAAACCTTATTGACAGGGGCTTTTGCAAAGGGGTTCACTAACAATCAAATATCAAAGGGGACATTTTAAATCCAGTGCCAACTGCAGCTACTCCACTGGTTTACTTTTCTAGGGGCATGTAACTTATAATTTGAATAAATTCACTAAATTGGCTTACCTGTTCCCTAAACATGCACTATTCTGAAAATACTCCATGAACACAACTACTGAGAACTCCTTAGGAGAGATAAGGTACTACCCAAAACATAAACTTTGCTGTTTTAATTCAAAAATTGTCTTACAGCCCTTAGCAGCAAATATAGTTATGTCACTAGCTCTCCCCCATCACTGGGCATTTTTACATGGCCAGTCCTCCCATAGTGCATAGGGAAAAGTTGGCAAATCACTAAAGTGCAATAGCGCACAATAGTGAATTGTGCTAGAAATACCATCAGGAAAATTATCGGAGCAGGATTACTAAAGTGTGATTGCTGTATTTTGCAATGGTGTTAAATTTTTTTTGCAATTTTTTTTGCAAAATTTTTTTTGCAAACAAGAACTAGAGCTAACCTAGAAGGCAACAAAAAACTGCAACTAGCCAAAATTAACACTGCTGTTAGCTCTTATGTTTGAGTAAATAACCACCTATCTCAGGGCAAATTATGCAAACATGGGGGCTTCATAAATTTTGGTGCTGCTAAATTTGCAGCATTATTGGACAATGTGTTTTTAACAATTTAGTAAATAGATTCTACTTGTACTACAATAGTAGGTAACATATTGTACTATTTGATCAGGCCCCCATACCCTCCTGTTTGGACACTTAAGGGCCTATTTACTAATTTTTAAGGTGACAAAAGTGGCAAAACTTGTGCAACTAAATGACGCTAGGTTATTTAAGAAAAAAACACACAGAATATTCCTGTGTGCATTTTTTGCACAGGAAACATCCCCAGCTCTTGTGTGCCAAGTTTTTTGTGGTGATTTTATTGTATATTCAAGTTCATGGTTTTTTGCCACTTTTTTTTCTTGTATTGTAAAAAAAAACTCGAATTTTAATAAATACCTACACAAAAGATCATTCTTGTGCACACAACCAAAAGGAAATTAGAGGGCACATGGTGTATATGTGGCTAAATAGAACTTCTAAGGTGTTGGAAATTTCCCTGCGTACTGGCCAGGACAGTACAACTGAGGTGAAGCTGCATCACACAATATATTTGATTGCACTTAGCAGAGCTATTTTGAAGGGGTACGGTTTGTAATAATGCCTATATATTACCCACCCCGAAATGTGTACCTAATACTTTTTCATTTCAAGAATTTAGGTGACCTGGGTCACCCTGCTGACCTTGTGTTACCAGAGCAATCCTACTGTAATGCAAATGTGATTAGCCTAAATGCTTGATGGCTCTATTAGCGTAACCCACCAACTGTCATGATTATTTACACATGCCACTACAGGATAAAATGTTTTAAGCTGCTGGTGGGATCTTTTTTATTATACAGTAATACGTCCATTGTAATCTGCATTTTATTTGCTCATAAATCACCAAAACTAAGCTTGTTAGGTCAAAAGCCACATCTGTCTGGCTTATAGCCAAGGGACAATTAAAAGTAACTAGATACTTTTCTTGTCTATCACTGGATATTATCCAAAAATATTTCTCATTGCAATAGATCGGACAATTTTGGAGATTCTGTCATACAACTTGTGAAGCCAATAAATTTGGACAATATATTACCAAAATGCAAGTGAGTACATTTCTAGTTGTACGCCAGGAAAAAAAGAGCACAATAAATATTGGGTGGAATGTGGAAATAATTTACTGATTTCTAATGTCATGCTTAAAGTTAAAATTAACACATTTGTTCTTTTCCAGTTACAGTATGGGATCCATTGGAAACCCAGTATCCAGAAAGTTCAAAATTACAGGAAGGCCATCTTCCATAGACTCCATTCTAATTTGTAAAAATGATTTCCTTTTTCTCTGTAACAATAAAACAGTACCTTGTACTTGATCCCAATTAAGATATGATTAATCCTTACTGGAGGCAGAACAATCCTATTGGGTTTATTTTGTGTTTAAATGATTTTTTTTTATTAAACTTAAGGTATGGAAATCTAAATTATGGAAAGATCCCTTATCCGGAAAATCCCAGGTCCCAAGCATTCTGGATAGTGGGTCCAATACCTGTACTTTATATATTATTTGATAGAATTCTGCGCAGCCAAGCAAGAACTATACCCATAGGTGACAATGTTTTTTTGACTGCTTTAACCTTGTAAGAATTTTTTTGGCAAAAAATTGGGGAAGTTTCTAGAACATCAAAAAGGGTAAATAAAAAGAAAATTCAAACAGCTGAAAAAATGCCAGAAGAAACTAGGACTAGAACGTGCCATATAGAATGGGGTTCAGTTGACTGATAAAATGAAGGACAAGGCAATATGCATTTAGCCAATAATTAATTTCCATTAAACTTTAATTAGCATATGTGTGAACTCACTGTCCCCTAGTATTTGTAATTTTAGAATGGGCCACATTATCGACACATTATTTTACCATACAAAACGATACATAGTCATTCAGGTTAATTATTAAATTTTCACTCACCATCGTCTGGACGTTCCATGAAAAGAGCGCTTATGGATCGTTCATCCCTTCCATATTTGTTCTCAGCCCTTAATGTATAAAATCCGTTGTTTAAATGTGTTGGGCTGTCCAGTTGCAAACAGCCATGGTGCTCGCTTGTATTGTTACTTGTTTCATGAATCTTGCTCCAAATGAAATCTGTTTCACTGAGCATACTCCCTTCATGGAACCATTGCAGTGTAGGCTTCGGATTACCCCTCACACTGAAAGGTATGCACCAATGATGGTCCAGTGTTGGCAAGTCAATAAAAGTGATCACTGGGGGAACTGGAATAACAAGTAAATAAAAGTTAGTATATATATATACAGTATAACGTACAGTATAACATACAAGAGCCACGCAAGATAAACCTTCTTTATTAAACACCAGATATGTAGATAATACATATTTTTGGGTCCCTATTAGACATACCAGTGTTGCACTAATGCACAATATTGTTGCATATAGAGAACCACAGTGTAAGGACACTACAGTCAAATAAGCACTATCAAACTGGGAGCTAAATTGTGAATTAATCTTTTATATTTTATGAATATGTTAAAAATGATGATGCTACTTCAGAGTGGGCCAGATTCAATTCAGTGAGAAAAAGTTCTCATAGGTTATCACATGAAAACTTATGAATGAGTTTTAATTTGAGAAGAAAAAACTTTTCTCCTAATTCAGTTCCATTTTCAACTTCAATACAGTTATCATGTGGTATTTAGTTTTATATCACCATGAATTTGGATATTTTTAAAATACACATCTATAACACTGGTTTATAAATAACTGAAAAAGAAAAGTGAATAGACCTATTTCCAGATAACTATTCCATAATGTATTTGGCTAATTAGATAATGGAATTGTAGTAATTACAACAGCTCATTTAAAAATACCAGTATATGTAATTATAGGTATACTCCCGAGAGCACTAGGAAATCTGTACCAGCAGCCACACTTTATCTGATGAAACTGTACTTAAAAGTCTAAAAGTTTTCATCCTGAGTCTTAGCCATGACTGATGAAACTGACTCTCTGATGCAGATTTCTATAATAGCAATAGAATTTCCTCATCTTTAAGGTTTGGGCCAAAACCTCACTTGTTAAGTAAAATGTTTGTGCATTTAAAATTAGACACATATTTCAGCAAGCATATCTGTGTATTCATATACCCTAATAAGGTGGCGCCCATGACCAACAACAACAGACCCCCAGGAACAGGGTTGTGGGTCTTTAGGGATGACACATATGGTGTGGAAAAGGAGTTGTGACCCACGGTGGGGGGAAGGTCAGTGTTTTTCAGGGTCCCCTTGGTACAGTTGTACCATCACTTGTACCATTGTGAATTAAAATAAATAAGTGTAAAACTATCTTTCTACAAGAATTAATTTCTGTACCTAGCAACCACTATCTGGATACAGCAAACCCAGAGATTATCCCAGTACATTCTATTCTTGCTTTTCTGAAGGAAAAAAGGTTATATTGCTTTAAAGGAAGACCTGCATCCTGCCTCATAACACATAAGCTTTACATAAACATTAAACATTTAATTAAGGAATTCCAATAAAAAAGGAAAGGAAAACTAAAATGTTAAATGTTAAAAATGCAAATGATCAATCCAAGGCATCCACAACCCTTAAGAAATGAAGATCTGTGCATTCTAAGGTGCCCCAGTGGTAGAGTTTATGTCTCCTTTAACATTCTTTATGTTATGCTATAATTATTTTAACCATCTTTACAATTGGCCTTCAAGCTGACCCTCCTCTTTCAGTCAGTATAAAACACTTCTATTTTACTATAACTTCTTCTAGTGTATTTAGTATTACTTTTTTCCTTTTTCCATACATATGTTTTTATTTACACAATAGAGAATTCATTTGCTAAGGGCAAGGTGTAAATTGCAAAAACAAAGAGACAATTTTTTTTACCCACGGTTCATATACCCCTACTTGGTAGCCCCTACGCATGTAAGCAGCCAGTGGGTGACTACATGCACTTGCCATGCAAACCTAGCATTGCTGCTTGAACCCTCATATTAAGACTTCAACAGATATGGCTTCCACTAGAAGATATCTGCTAATTTGTTCTAAAAAGTAATATCTTTATTTAGATTGTCTCCCAACACAATCATAGGCACAGTTGTAAGTATTGTAGCTCTGTATAACAGTCAGCTATCTTCTCTATATGACATATATTTACATTTGAATCTCACTTACAGTGTACATTGAGTTCCACAGAGACTTGATCTTCACCCACGCTGTTTTCTGCCACACATACAATGACTCTTTTGTTGTCCATCGATGTTACATTTTTCAGGGTAAGCAAGGCTGGACGCTTTGTAGTTTCTTTCTGTAGTTAACATAAGAAAAAGTTTTAATTCTGTATAATATTTCTCTCATTTGTAAGAATATGTCAGAGTAGACAGTGTATGGTATGGATGCTTACCAAGCTTTTTGAAATGATCTGTGAGATATCCCAGGAAACATTTGGGTCTGGGAGTCCATTGGCATCGCAGAACAAGGTTGTCTCATTACCTTCAAGAACTGTGATATTTAATGTACTCACATTTACTATAGGCAACCCTGCAGAAGACATACACAAATATATAAGTTATATAAGACTAAATATATATAAATATATATAAAACTAAAAATTATAAATCATTGGCAAAGATCAGTTTGTCATTTAAAAATGAGAACCTGGGGATTTAAATGAATTGCTTTTATTTAGAAAATCCATTTCCAAATATTATTCATGAACAAATTAATCTCAGAACTAGATCTGAGGAAACAGAGACTCTAATCCTGGTAAACGACTAGAACCAAAGTTCTTATGGAAGAAATTAATCTGTACTGGAGGTGCATTTAAAATCCAACTTCATATATACACTGTGCATATATTATTTATGCTGATGACTAAACAATCCTATAGGGATTCTAAGGGGCTGATTTACTAATCCACGAATCCGAATGAGAAAAATTCGGATTGGAATACGAACATGTTGCGACTTTTTCGTATTTTTTGCGATTTTTTTCGTCACCGTTATGACTTTTTCGTAAATTGTCGCGACTTTTTCGTAACCATTACGACTTGCGCGAATTGTCGTGACTTTTTCATAGCCATTACAAATTTCGTGAATTGTTGCGACTTTTTCATAGCCATTATGACTTTCGTGAATTGTCGCGACTTTTTCATAGACATTATAACTTTCGTGAATTGTCGTGACTTTTTCATAGCCATTACGACTTTCGCGAATTGTTGCGACTTTTCTTATTGAGCGCTCGGAAAATTTGCAACAATTTACGGAAAAGTCGCAAAATACCGATCATTACGAAAAAAACGCATTCGGATGCTTTTCGGATGTTCGTGGATTAGTAAATGTGCCACTAAATGTTTCTTGTACATAAACAATATGGAACCACCCTTTATATGTTAAAAACACAAAACCCCTTATTCTATTGCTATAAACATGTGATCATCTGGATTCCTCACATGTGATAATACTACTTATAGTAATTATTAAATATTTCTATGCACTGTCACTTTAATGTATGTTTATATAGAAATAAAACATCAGAAACAATGAGATTAAGTAAGGTTGTGTGAGGTTAGGATCAATTTGAATTATAAAACCACCAACAGGCCCATGCTTTGTTCACACATTCCGGCTGTGGAAATTCCTGTCTGTAGGTCTCATGTGAAATCTGAGATCAATGTGCAACCACAAAATGAAAAACTATCAGAAGAATGAACAGAGAGATCTACTGAATGGTATTCATCCTCATTAATACACAGTATTTATAGTGCTGCAATTTCTAGCATTGCTGCCTGGCAGTGCTGGGTCCTAAGTTCAATTTTAGCCAGGGCACTACTGGCAAGAAGTTTGTATATTTGTCTCACAAATATACAAACACATCAGTTAATAGAGCTGCTCCAGCAGAATCCTCCATTGAAATCCATTTTTAAAAAGCGCAAACAGCTTTTTTTTTAATATTTAATTCTGAAATTTCACACAGGGCTAACCATATTCTTCATTTCCCAGGGTGCCACAGCCATATGTCTTGTGCTCTGATAAACTTCAGTCACACTTTACTGCTGAGCTGCAAGTTGGAGTGATATCATCCACCTCCCTTTCCTCCCCTCTGCAGCCAATCAGCAGAACAATGGGAAAGTAGCAAGATAACAGTTCCCTGGCACCGGTATTGCTAAAAGTGGTAGATATCAGAATAGTACTCAATAGTAAGATATCCAAGTCCTGCTTGGGACTCCTCCAGTAACACTGAGTAGGAAAACCAATAGGTTATCTGAAAGCAGTTCTAAGCAAGTTCTTGCCCTGGCTCCTTCTGACAGTTCAGAATCAGGCACAATGCACTGAGATGGCTGCCTACACACCAATTTCACAACTATAAAAAAATACATTTGTTGGTTCAAGAATAGAATTTTAAATAGTAGAGCAAATTATTTGCTATGTAAACAGTGTAATTCAGAAATAAAAAGTATACCATAAAAATCATAACAGAATCTCTTTAAAGTTCTCTGGTTTCCTCTCAAACATATGAGGTAAGCTGTCTCCTGATAAAGCTGACTATAGTGTGTGTATGAATGTGTGTGATATTAAACCCCTGGGGCAGGGATTACATGAATGACGTATAATTTCTGTAAACCACTGCAGAATATGTCAGGGTTATATAAATAAAGCATAATAATAATAAATAATAGTGCAATGGGCAATTCCTCAGGGGCAATTTGTCAGGGGAAACACCACTGTTGAAAGCTCTCTCAGCTGAATTTAGTTACAGTCGGAAGGTGCAAATCCTCAGAAGGGCAATGCTTGGAATGCAAGGTCATTTGCAATATCTGTCACTCCACTTGTACTTGGGGCTAACATATTTTATTTTCACTCAGAAAATTAAGCAAAACCGTTGAAAATCTCTTCACAAAAAATATCTCCCCTGATTTTCACTATGGAATCTCTCAAAAATATGCTCAGTATGAATGACCCATGTGTCCTCAATACAATGCTAAAATGAATGGTGTTTCATTAAAGCAAAAAGGAAGCTGTAGCTTACTGGTCTGGATTTGCTTTTGGATATGAAACACTGGTGGGAAAAAATACTTTGCTTGGACAGAATAAGTAGGATCAGGGATGTATGTGATAACACACGCAGAGGGAGAGGTGGAGGGACAATCCACTAATGGTTGGTTTGGACTTACAGAAGATGACAATGGAAAACAAAGGGAAATATATTAACAACACTAAAGAAGGGAAATTATGATGTAAAAAACTATAAATATATAGATATTTGCATATTTAACCATTAAGATGATCTGGGACATTAACTGGTGGGAATCCCTCTGAAGAGAAATCTTGCAAAAAATTCAAAGTACTGCTGTTTCAGAGCAATAGTGTGCTCCTTTCTCTTTGCCTTGAGACAGTTGCTCAGAAAGATCAACAGATATCTAATAATTTTTTTTTTCTTTATACAATATTCTAAAGTGTCCTGGAGTTTTAAAGATTGGATATATTAGATTGGCTATTTCAGTTCAGTGAGGACCAGGTCATTTTGATTACATGAGCTGAATGCTGTGTTACCGCAAGTATACAATCCCTTTCAGATTCCCCCAGTTTGAACTTTCATTTATCTGTCCTTCAGGTTACTTTCAGTCTTTCTAGCCTGTGTATTTCAGCCAGTTAGTGCTGTAATAAGAAGTTTTCAGCAGGGCCAAGCCATGTAGTAATGGTGCCCAAGGTTTATGTTGCTACCACAGCTCAGTCCATAGTTTAAATATAGGGGCCATGCAATCACAAAAATCATGTTTTGCCAAGTACTCTTTCACTTTATAGAGAAGAACATCAGAAAACCAGATTTTTAGATTTTTATTTGCCAGTAGTTTTGTTTGGTAGAGCTTTGTATCATATGAGGCTTCAGTGCTTATAAAAGACTGGGTGTAGTGCTGGTAAATTAGAAAAAAAACAGCAGTGCTTGTGTGCAGTCGTTAAATGCTGCAACATATAATGCTATTCCGTCCCTGAGTCAATCATCTATAGCTGTACATTTGTTGTACAGTAGCTAATACTGCAGTCAGTGGGGGTGGAGGGATTGTGCAACTCGCAGCAGCCATTTTAGCTTAATATAAAATAAGAGTTGTAGAAAATGGAAGGTAAGGGGCAAGAGGAAAGCTCTTCTAAATTTCATTCACTTTCTAAGTATTCAGAAAAATGTAATTTCGCTGCATTACCAACTGAGTATATCTGTATCTACTACACCTGCAGCTTTACCCTTGATTTTGAAATGTAGTATATTTTAATTACATCGAAACACGAACATCATTAGACTGAATGCTAGGGGTGGCAGAAAAGAACAAGGAAATGATCAAGAACACTTCCCCACATGACTAGTTTATTCATTTCTGTATCCCGTTTCCATAGAAACAAGCAAGAACTAGAATTACATTTTAACTGCCTTTCCATCTCTGCAGTGACAAGTAGAAGGAATGAAGGGAGGTAACAGAGAGAATGAAAAACACTAGGTAAAGCATAAAATACACCGGGAAAGGGCTGTCAATAGAATTATTTGTTATGCATGTAATACAATACTGATAGGTTATACATATTATATCACAAATTAGAGCAGCCCAAGAATAAATATCCAATTGTTGAAGAATTAAATGTTTGAAATAATATTTAGAAGAAATATAATAATAGAGGGTCATTCTTTTTGGATATCTCCATGGTTGGAGTAAAGCTGGCCATACACGTGGCGATCCGACGATGTTTCGTACGACCATCGGTCGCACGAAACATCGTCAGATCCGCCACACACCATTCAGGGCTGAATCGGCAGGTAAGGAGGTAGAAACAATAGGATTTCTACCTCCTTCTGCCGATTCAGCTCTGAAGGGAGAATTTTGGTCAGGCGCCTTCTATGGCGCCCGATCAAAATTTTCTAACTTGGCCGATCGGCGAGCCGACCGATTTCAGCAGCTTCCTGCGATATCGGTCGGCTCGCTGACATGCCATACACGCACCGATTATCGTACGAAACGAGGTTTCGTACGATAATATCGGTGCGTGTATGGCCACCTTAAGTCTGCCACATCACCTTTCCGAATGACAGCCCTAGAAACTAAGTATAGTACCTTAAAGAAGAGGGAAAGGTAAACACTAAGTAAGCTTTATCAGAAAGTCTATGTAAATACAGCCATAAGCACTTACTGAAACGCTGCACTGAGTCCTCTATCAAAAAAACACAGGATTTCTTGTCTCCTTTTTTGTAAACATGTTCTTAGGGTATCTGACTTACTCTCTCAGAAAAATCCTTCATTCTGGGGCCAGAGTCTGCACAGTTCTCCCCCCTCTCCTGTTCCCTCCTCCCTTAAGAATTCATACAACTCACTCCCCCCACCCTTAGGAATGTGTGATCTGAGCTATAAGGGCAAGACTGCAAACAGGAAGCTATTAACACCAAGTTAAAATAGCAGCTCCAAATCATAGAAAGCTTCTAGGGCCTTTTACTCAGGTAAGTTCTGCAGAATTTTATTTTTCTGCAGAATAAATATAGTGTTCTAGGTGGCACTAATGTGACAAATCTATTGGCAGTAAAATACCAAAATGACTTTCCTTCTCCTTTAACTCAAATTCAGTGAAAGAGTTCTCTAACTGTTCTGAAACAAAAGTCAGTGGATGTTTGGGATAAAAGAAATCTGCCTGTGACTCTATCATAGTGATATTTTATGAAAAAGCTTCCAATTTAGAACCCATTTTCAGATGAATCCCTATTTTGAAAGTAAGGTTATTGTATGGTGCACCGAGATGCCTTAATAAATTATGTAGAATAAATATATAATGATTTGTAACTGGAAATCAAACAAGCTTTAAGGTAATACAGTTTGCAGCAGTTCAGCAGGCAAGCGAGATGTAACAAATGCAGTCTGTTGAACCAGTGATGTACTGTGAGACACGCCACTCCAAAGCCATATTGTCATTTTCAGTACTTTTTTGTTTTATATGCTACTGGCCTACAGCTGCAATATTATAACTGGGACGAGGGCCTCAGGTTATTTTAGAAGTCAATGAGCCATTGTGTAATTCACAGAGAAGATCCACTGACCTCTGTATATCCACCTGGAAAATGCAATCCATTATGGAAGATACCTTCTGGAGATAAATTACGATGTGGCACTATACCTATTGCATGTAATAGAAAATTGTCTATTACGATTGTAACAGTGCATTTTTATTTTACTTCAGATCAGAGCTGTAGGGAGGCTGAGATTTCAAAAATCTGTCCCCATATGTAACAAAAGGCACAAAGTTTTCCCAAGGTACAGTAACCCATAGCAACCAACAGACTATTTGCTTTTAAACAGGTGACCAGCAAATGCTTCCTGCTTATTGGTTGCTATTGGTGATGAGACTTGTGGCAAACAATTTACCTTTTATAACAATACCCTATAAAACTTTAACTTTGCTAGTGGTTTTGAAATAAAAGTCCAGGCATATTTGAAATAAATAAGTTAATATTAACTGACAAGACATACTCACTTTTTAAAGGAGTGTAGGTTTGTAAAAAACATTGTATATGTCAATCAAGTAATATTGTTACTTACTGTCAGAAGTTACTGGAGTTGAAGGAGAAAACATGGAAGTAAAAAAAAACATTTTCCTGTTTCCTATATTACTCTTGTCTATAACGGTACTCTTTATAACTTGCATTAACCCTTATATATTATATAACTTAGCTGCATTTTAATAGAATTTAAGTAAAGCACAGTCTAAATTTTTTTGACTATACTGCAAGCTATTGCCTACTTAACATTAAAGGAAAACTATACCCCCATAATAAATACTTAACCAACAGATAGTTTATATGTTAAGTGACCTATTTAAAAAATCTTGTCAAACTGGAATATATATATATATATATAGTTACATAGTTACATAGTTACATAGTTACATAGGGTTGAAAAAAGACCATTGTCCATCAAGTTCAACCCATCCGAGTAAACCCAGCACACAACCTATACTAACCAATCTATACACTCACATACATAAACTATATATATACAACCAGTAATACTAACTGTAGATATTAGTATCACAATAGCCTTGGATATTCTGCTTGTTCAAAAACTCATCCAGGCCCCTCTTAAAGGCATTAACAGAGTCTGCCATTACCACATCACTAGGAAGGGCATTCCACAGCCTCACTGCCCTCACCGTGAAAAACCACCTACGCTGCTTCAAATGGAAGCTCTGTTCCTCTAATCTATAGGGGTGACCTCTGGTGCGCTGATTGTTTTTATGGGAAAAAAGAACATCCCCCAACTGCCTATAATCCCCTCTAATGTACTTGTACAGAGTAATCATGTCCCCTCGCAAGCGCCTCTTTTCCAGAGAAAACAACCCCAACCTCGACAGTCTAACCTCATAGCTTAAATCTTCCATCCCCTTTACCAGTTTAGTTGCACGTCTCTGCACTCTCTCCAGCTCATTCATATCCTTCTTAAGGACTGGAGCCCAAAACTGCACTGCATACTCAAGGTGAGGCCTTACCAGGGACCTATAAAGCGGCAAAAATATGTTCTCATCCCTTGAGTCAATGCCCTTTTTTATACAAGACAGCACTTTATTTGCTGTAGTAGCCACAGAATGACACTGCCTGGAATTAGACAACTTGTGATCTACAAAAACCCCTAGATCCTTCTCCATTAAGGATGCCCCCAACACACTACCATTCAGTAGATAGTTTGCGTTTATATTATTCCTACCAAAGTGCATAACTTTGCACTTGTCAACATTGAACCTCATTTTCCAGTTTGCTGCCCAGTTTTCCAATTTTGTCAAATCGCTCTGCAAAGCGGCAGCATCCTGCATGGAACTTATAGTTTTGCACAATTTAGTGTCATCAGCAAAAATAGAAACAGTACTCTCTATGCCCACCTCCAGGTCATTAATAAACAAGTTAAAAAGCAAAGGACCAAGGACTGACCCCTGCGGTACTCCACTAACCACACTGGCCCAATTAGAAAATGTTCCATTTACCACCACTCTTTGTACTCTATCCTTCAGCCAGTTTTCTATCCAATTACAAATATTATGTTCTAGGCCAATATTCCTCAATTTGATCATTAACCTTCTGTGCGGTACTGTATCAAACGCTTTAGCAAAATCTAAGTAGATGACATCAACTGCCATTCCAGCATCAAGGTTCCTGCTCACCTCCTCATAAAAGGCAACTAAATTAGTCTGGCAAGATCTGTTACGCATAAAACCATGCTGGCACAAACTAATAGTATTGTGAACTGCAATGTATTCAACTATCCTATCCCTTATTACCCCTTCCAGAAGCTTTCCTACTACTGATGTCAGACTAACAGGCCTATAGTTTTCAGGCTGAGAACGAGATCCCTTTTTAAATAACGGCACCACATTAGCAATCCGCCAGTCTCTCGGCACCATGCCAAACCTCAACGAATCCTGAAAAATTATGTGAAGAGGCTTGGCAATCACAGCGCTCAGCTCATTTAATACCCTGGGATGAATCCCATCCGGTCCTGGACCTTTGTTTACCTTTACATGTTCAAGTCTCTTTTGAATTTCCTCCTGAGTGACCCATGCGCCAGTAGCTAAATTACTAGCACTGGGTATATTAAAAGGGAAGCCTTCATTATCTGGCTCCTCAGATGTATAGACAGATGAAAAATAAGAGTTCAAAATTTCAGCTTTTTCCCCGTTCTCATCAACCAACGTACCTCCCCGTGATAATAAAGTTCCCATCCTTTTCTTTGATCCACCATTTAGTGATGGGCTGTGTGCCCCCTCAGAGATCACATGACAGGAAATAACGCAGCTCTAACTGTAACAGGAAGTATGGAAGCAAAAATTGTTTCATGTGGCCTAGCATGTATGTGTGCCTTGGCTTGTTTGAGTGCACTGTGAATCCTATGATCCCAGGAGGTGGCCCTTAATTCTTAAAATGGCAATTTTCTATTTAGGATTACCCAATATTAATAATATAATAATAATGATAATAATAATAGCACAAACTACTAAAATGGTATATTTTTATGAAAATGGTTTATTTAAATAAAGCAGGGTTTTACATATGAGCTTGTTTATGCAATATATTTTTATAGAGACCTACATAGTTTGGCGGTATAGCTTTCCTTTAAGGCAAAATATTAAATTCCTGGTCAATAAAGGGACAGAAGCAGTGGATTGAGTGTCCCAGCCTGAGGACTTGTGAATGAAGGATGTTTTGCTGCTCTGGATACTCCTGAAACAATATCTGGAGGGCAGTTACACCTATTTAAATAAAGAGCTTTTTGAAAGTACAAATCAACTTATGGCTTGAACACAAAAACATTTTAAAAAACCTGTGCTCAAATGGAAAAATGAAAGCTTTCCCAGAAAAAATAAGAATTTTCAAACATCTACGATTAAGTAAATATCATCTATGAGCTGCAGAAACCCCACTGAAAAGGCCTGTGCAAGGAATCTGAACTTGGAGTTATTAAATAAACCTACAGAAAGTAAAGAAAAGGTGTCCATGTGCTGCCAGATCAGTCTGATACAATTGTTTGCCCAAGGGCCAACAACTGAATCAAGCACTAGGGCCCATGGAGGCCAATCAAATGAACTGCATCAGTGCACAGAAGTTTTCCTCCACCAACGGGATTTTCAAACTTGCCAGCTGATATTTGCCTGTTTTTCAGCCAGATAGCGGTCGGACAGGCCTATTGATGGGTTCCATACATAGCCCCTTAAGCTGCAGAGTTGGTTAAAAATGGTTAAAAAAGCAGTGGAAAGAAATCTATACTGGGAGCTGAGTTTTAGCATGTAGCTCAGAAACACATAGTGCTGCTTACCAGAATCCAGTAATATAAAATAGAGAAACGTGTGAGCAATTCTCAACAGAACTGTAGCTACCTTATGTCTGCTGACCTCTGTTTTATCCTCCGAGGACATTTCTTACTGTGCTTTACAGCAATTACTTTATGTGCTCTTACGAATGTGGCCCGTGCTCCATTTACACATAACATAAAATATTTATTGTTCTGCTGTGCTCTCTGTCAGAGGTTTAGAAGGGGACATTATTGGGGGTAGGCAAGTTCTGAGCTGCTAATGTGCAAGTTTAAAGCAGTGTAATTTCTGTAATTTGCTTATCCTGCTATACCTTTATTTAACATTACACCCATTTTATTTATTTTTTAAACTTGGCATAATAAATGGTTTCCAGAGGAGAACACTAAAGGTAGACGATCTACAGGCGTGCCAGGAGTGTAAAGAGCCCAGTCATCCCTTGACTAATGTCCAATTGCAATAAAGGTTTGTTAAAGAATTCATCTTCTGCAGAGGGTTGTGGTTTCTAAATGAATGTAACAGTATTGTAATGAAAGTTACATCTAGTTACACCACTGGTTCTGGTTAATGAAGAATGGCAGGCAGTCCGAACAGTGGTGGATAAAATGAACCTTAAGCCCCAGACAGTTCACAAGTCATAAGCCCCAATCTAACCAATGTCATCTATTTTAATATTGAGGTTCTGTAATGTGCATGTTATAGAGTTCACAATCTCCCCCTGCAGCATTCATGTATGGGGCCATGTAAAGGATAGGTGGCAGCAACAGAAGCAGGAAAATACAAGGTCACTGTGACCATTTTTCATAGGTGCAAGGAATCAGTGATGCCCCTTATGGATAATGGGATAGCATCCCAAACACATCATAAAGTATGAGCAATTAGAAATATTATCTCCAAAACATTATTTAGTGAGAGAAATGGATAACAGAATCTCCATCATATTACACAATGAGAGCACCGACACCTAAATAAATATATATATATATGTATCTCAATCCTTGGAGTGTCTGCACTCTGATGACAAAAATAATTGTATAGCGGGATGCACTGCCAAATTAAGTGTATACAAAAATTATTTCACGACTGGCACACCCTATGTAAAAAAAATCACAACTTTATTGCGAACACATTGCCCAGAATTAGTCCACTAATTCTGTGCAATGTGTTCGCAATAAAGTTGTGATTTTTTTACATAGGGTGTGCCAGTCTTGAAATAATTTTTGTATTTATTTATATATATAGAGAAAGAGAGCAGCAGTTGGTCCTAACAGTGGACATTACATTCAGGGAAAGGCAGTGGGTACTAGGCCAGATGCACTATAGTTTTCCATGCCCTCCTAACCAATGAAATGCTATTTAAAAAAAATAGAAGGAAAACACTGCAGCTGGCCTACTAATAATATAAGAATTCTATGCACCTATTCCTACTTCCTACACACTAACAGAAATGCTGACCAGACAAATTCTTCTCAAATTAAACAAAAGGAAATAGTTTATAAAAAAAGGCCTTTTTGCAACGCTCCCTTCTGGTATCCATGGGTGTCCTTCCATGGCAAATATTTCTAAATAAAACCTTTTCACCTTTCAGATTTCCCGCAGTTACCATTTTAGGGGCCAACTCTTTTAGATCAAATAAAAGAGTAACAGAACTCACATGATATCTTGCTTCATTGGATATAGGTCTGAAATATTTTAAACTTTATTAAAATTTTCCTTTTGCATATACTCCCTCACTTTTTTAATGAAGGACATAATTAGTTTACTAGCATTATAGTTACCATCCTGGACGTCAGGAATAGCTGCACATGGGTCCTAGCATAAAGCTACTTAGTAGGGGGTTTAAGAAGAGAAGGAATGATTGGGGCAAAGCCCCCAAAGAGAAATTCAGGCATAATAATGCCAAGTAGCATGCAACAAACTTATCTCTGTATTCCATTAATTATAAAAATATGGGGTTTGGGTAAAATAATTTTCAACATAAAATACAATAATAGGCTTATATATAATAATTTTATGGTCAGGACAACATGACCATAACATGAAGATTAAGATACGTCTGCAGTAAAAATTCTGGCCTTTTTTCACCAAAGTTAGTAAGTAATAGCATGCAAGCTAGATGTGCAACAAAATCTAATTCACAAAACACTTTATAGCTGGTCCTACACAAATTGAACCACAACTAAGCCAAAGTAACTCTGCTAAAAAAACACAATAAAGGAATACTTGTGACACTAGTTGGTTTGATTGGGGACGTGTGACATTATTTGAACATCATGCTAAGCTCCCATGAGCTCCAATGAGAGCAAATAAGCATCCTTCCAAAATGTTACCCTAGCTGGACTTTATTCTGCCCCCCACCCCCACCCAGAGCAAGGTCAGCCTTACAGTTTGAGAAACACTGACTTACAGCATCACAGCAGTCATACACCACTTTATATACATTAATCTAATCATGTAAATTAACAGGGCTCCAATATGTTTAAGAAATATTTGCAGACAGATAAAGTTTTTATAGTTGAATACTTCCCTATAATGTTTCCTTTCTGCACATATCAGTAATCTGCTTTGCCTAATCCTTCCTTCTTAAAAGAAAGCTGTCTTTAAAAACATAATCCTATCAACCTTTAAACAAAGCCTTGAGTAATTAAGTTTATTTTATGGTAAGGATTTCAGCAGTGGTGTAACTTGGGGGCCCCCTCCACAAAGGAAATATTCTGGGCCCAACATCCCCCATACAAAATAGCAACCAGTTTGATACAATAAGCACTATTCTAGTGCATACCAAAACCAAACAAACAAGTAAGTGAGAAAATTGAAACCAAAAACAGGAATTCTCTGAACTGCATCTATGATGTTGCTTATACATGTAAAGTCCATTTTTTAGACTCAATTCACCACATTTTTTAACCACAGTGCAGAGTTTCTCTCCACAACTCCAGCATAAATTGCAGGTGTGCACAGGACTGAACTCAACAACTTAAAAACAATTGCATCAAATACATTAAAGCACAAACTGCATTGAAAATTGCACTGTTTCTGGTGGTCGGAGTTTTAATAAGTATGCATGTCATTCTGTAAAGGCAAGTCTGCAGCATGGGTGCAATTGCGCATCTCGACCTTAAAGACAGGGAGGATGCAATGGTGTTTGACGTTAATGTGTTTCATCTAAGTGAGCAATGAGTTCTTACACGACTGCAACAATGGCTGCTGGTTTAAATAAGCCTTATGGAGTTTTCTCAAATGGCCAGAATAAAGAGAAATTAAATGAGCTGTTTTACACTGATCCAGTACAGTTCTCTTTGATATGCATCTATATATGCCAGATCACCATAGGGTCACTGAAACTTATTTACACAAAGGAGCATATAGGAGTGACAGACTATCACCCACTCAATCTGGGCTAGTGCTAGGAGACTGGATGTAGTTCTTCAAGGGATTTTTAATGTCCATGGCCTGCTCAAGGGTTTTACAGACTTATTTACATGACATTACATAATCCAACACATAGGGTGTGTCAGACTATTACCCAACACCATGAAAATAAGTGAGCAGCACTGTACTAGCATGCATTCATATGTCATGGAGATAATTAGTGTGTCTTATCATTTCAAATGCTAAAGAACGTTCTGTTCTTCTACATAAATGACAAATACCAAGACTGTGATTTTTAAATATGTACAGGTTAACTTTGTCATTTATGTGCATAGAAAATGGAAGCCTCAAAACCAAGGGGCAAAGAATAAGCCTCAAAGCAAAGCTTTTGGGGATGCAGCAAGACTGCTTTGATAAAGCATGCACTTCTAACTTTCCTAATTTAGAAGGGCTTTGTTGGCTTTGGTGACAACCTTTTATTCTAAATTCTACTTTATCTGATTACACGGTCTGAATAGTGTCCCTCGAGTGATAATAGCTGTGGCTTGTATAAAGTTAAAATGCCCATCACTCATTCAGAACAACATTAGCTATAGTGTCTGATAAAACCTGCTATGGGGTTCAAATATACTAATCTAACAGCATTTTCTCCATTAACATATCTATACCAGTGGAGAAAAGGCTAATCTGCTCCTGTCTGACCAATGGCAGGCATGGCATTAACCCATCAGTGCACACAGGGGGGCAAATTTCAGAAGAAAAATGAATTTCTATGCTTAAAGCTGCCCTTTATGTGCACTGAGGGGGAGATATTGTGCCTGTCAGTGCGCACACAAGATGGGAGCAGTCCTGCCTTTTTTTCCACTGGCGTACTTACCCCAGTTGAAAAAACTATTGGGGTTATGTAAGAAAGGCACTGGGGGTCACTTATAAAATTTGTGCAACACAATATTATTTACACAGTGAACATATTTGCCCTGCCAGTGTTTACATTTATAAAGCATGACAAGACTGGTGCATTTAATGCGCAAACATAATTGCGAAATCTTTATTTGCAGTGCGACTGTCCTTAAAGCTTTTAAAATGTGGCATATTCGCAAATTGCTGATATGTGTGCGCACACTCTGCATCCGAGTTAGTGTTTAGTGGTGGCAAAAATATTTGCTATATAGGAAAGCATTGTTTGACCTCAGCCAATGGCTCCTGGGCTGTGGTGGTCGTATTAAAGGGTATTGTGGGCCAAAACATCTGTATGGGTGGTTTCAAAGAACACCAAGGTTTACATGGGAGGCATAATTTGTGGAACTGTGATAAAAGGTGCCCCACATATCCATTCAGCATAATAGGCTGGGATCTAATATTATTACATTTATGGGCTCAATATATTGTAATTATGCTCTCCCTATTTTACCCACATGACATAACAGTCTGTTAAAATTATCCAAAACTTTTTTAGCCCACATATAATGTGAGGAGATTCTAGACATGTCCACTTTGGTGACAGTTTTTCAAAACCATTGTTTTACCGATATTTAGGGGAGTGGTAAAATAATGAGTTTTAACACCCGTGTAATGATAGGGGACATTGAGAGCCATTACTGGAGTACACTGCCATTATTTTTATTGTATGTAAATATTATTTATTTTAGTACTGCACTCATATCATAAGATCAACAAATATAGTGAGCCATATGTATTATTAAAATGCTTGCTTATTAATAATACTAAATGTTTTGCATTTCAGCTTAAAACCCTTAAATAACCATGGTCCCTCTGGGATTTTGATTCTTAGAACTTCTATATTATGTATCTATATTGGAACATCTTTGCCCATTTATGGAGATATGAGGGCTCATGCATGTCCACAAGAGAAAGAGTGTGAATTTCACACAATCAGCATGTTTTTTTCCTATGATGCAGAGTTTTATTCCCATAATTCTGACATCAATATGGTCACAAAGAAGCAATTCTCTTGACACAATTGCACTGCACCTACCACATTGCATCTGATTTGGCAAATTTAGCACAACTCTGCATGCATTTTGTCTCAAAATTGCACTTCTGGACATAGATAAGCCCTATGGGCATTAATACAGGGGATATTTTTGCTTCGAAATCAGAATAATAAGTTAAATTAACAACACAAGAACAATTTCTCATCTACACTTGTAGTTTTGTAATGTGTTAATTGTATAGTTTTTTTTGTACTGGTAACTTGCTCTTGCCATTGTTATCACCTTTCATTTCTGATGCACCATCACAGATTTTCTAAAAGACTTAATCAGTCATTATGTCAAGTCATTTTACCCCCTTGACAAGGTTTGACAAAAGATTATGAATTCTGTTGGGACATAATTAAGGATGTGCTGGGCTTGCCTCCCCGCTGACTAGTAAGACAATACATAGTATAGGCAAGATTAATGAAAGGGATTAGTGGTAGGAGAGCCTAGAGAAAATATTTCATCTACTGTGTATCAGAGGAGCTTAGAGACAAAGATTAGTGATTAGGGAGTAGAAAAAGAAATTAATTAAGAAGGTTGGGTCTGGCACAGGAACACTCCATCAAAATGGCCACCACAAACACCCTCTAGTATTCAACCAACAAGAAGAGAAAGTGTTCATTAAAAAGGCTGCAGAGCAAGATGTTAACATAGCAGTCAAAAACAACTGGACCAAATTATAAAGAACTGCCTCCCACCTGCCCTTCACTGTTGCTTTCATTGCAAAACAGTGGCAGAGCCATATTTCGGGTAATCGCGCCGCCGCGTGTGCCATCCCGCCGGCGACTTACATGTTCGCCGGTGGGATGGCGGGTCATGGCAACTCAGGGATATTAGTCGCCCGTGACAAGGGAGATTTGTCGCGGGCGACTAATCTCCCCATGTGCCAGAGCCCTGAATGGCTGCTCCCTTGGTTACATAGCAGCTTATTTATATTAACTATAGTAGTTTTTTCTGAAGCAAACACACAACTTTTACCAGTACAGGGCAACAGTACATTATATTTTGATTAATTTAAACCATGTACATGTTGGTGTTAATGTTCCTTTCAGTGCAAATAACATACCTAAATGTTGAATCTCATGAAACTACATTTTGCTTTAAAATAACAAAACATTCCAGTAAATGCACACAAAATGTGCATATCCAAGTATTCCTTATAACGTGTGCAGTATGTTTGAGCATGCAAAAACAAATCATATGAGTAATCCATATATATGCATCTTTCTACTCAAGTGAGCCATTGTTTTGAAAATGCATGTGTTTAGCATTCAACCAGTCTCTAACCTATTGCACCAAATGGGCCTATCATTAATTTTACGAGCCTTTATTAAAGAACAACACAGACAGGAGAAGATAAACAGCATAGTCATTTAGTGAAGGATTACTTGTACGGTGTTTCAACAGGGGATAACCATAAATTTCCCATTAGGCCTTTTCGCAAAAAGTCTTTTTTATTTGTTCACCTGCAAGATCAGAATCTATCACCATGTCCTTTTCCAGGAACTGGACATCAGCCAGGCTTCTACTTTAAACAACTGGGGCTATGCGTTTTTGGCTGATGGAATCATTCAGCACGGTTCTGAGATTAAGCTAGCCATTTTCACACATGTACATACACATTTTTTCATCTGAGAATGTAAAATGGTAAAACTGTTTTTTGGGGGGTGAATGGAATACATATGTTTAATGTGCAAGTGCAACTGTCATGCAACTATCTTTTTGCTGTGTTTTATTTTCCAGCTGCAAACAACAAATAAATTGTCACGTTCTAGAATATGTCACATTCCAGTCTGGTAGTGGGTGTAAAGTATTGTTTTTAAAAACCTAAATGAAAGACTACTGAGAAAAGCTGCTAACCAGTGTTTCACATCCTTTCCAGCATGCAGTATTGTGTTAAAATATATATATATATACACAGAATATCACAGTAACACATCATAAAACCTTTGCAGTCAATCTGTAATTAAGTTTTCCCTATATATTTACAAAATTAAAAGAATACATTTAAACATATTATTCAGGCAAATCCTCAAACAAAAAGATATTCTGTGAATAAAATTTCACTTGATAAAACACAAGCAAATCTAAAACACAAATGCCTTACCACAGTTGGGGATGTGCATAGTGAAGAGAGGTATCTTCTTTTTGTTGTCATTGAAGCAGTATATGTTCTGGTTCTGATTTAGGGAATTAGTCTCCAATAATACTTTAACCCACATTAAATCGCACGAGCACTGGAAAGGATTGCCACCTAGAAATCTAAATGAAAGACATGAACAGTTGGGTAGGAAATAATTGTGGGTTGGTACCTAGGTTACATTTAACACTGTAAATCGTATGAATCTGTTCCCTGTTGTTTAGCAGGTTGCTTCATGAATTCAGTATAGAAAATAGTAACATTTGAGTTTTTACATTGCAAATTGCCAGATTGGAAATTACACTTAAGAGACCTTTCAAGCCCCTCGGCTCACCAATAATTAATTTTGAATAATTGATAGTTATCCTAATTTCCCTTAAAAAATGCCTGGCTCTTAACAAAACAGCTTGAAAAAATCCAAAACGAAATCCAAAATTCTGGTCAGTAAGAAAATAGTGAGCAACTGCTCTCTGCAACTAAAAAACCTTCAACTAGTTTGCAAACAAAGCGCACATAACAGAAAATGAAAGAAAACTATCATCACCAATGCAAGATGTTCTTTAATAATTTAACATGTTTTTATAGCCCTGTTTGAATATATATTTAACATTATTGTTGGAGATTAACACAAGCAACTTGGCTTTACTTGAGGCTGCCAAATTTGTGTTCAGACGGAATGCTGAAATATCAAAATAATGGATTGCTTTATTCTAATTCTACATATCCTTTTAGCATTACAAAACCATTAAACTTTGACTACTAATTAGAAAACATTAGGAAATCAACTTCAACATTTTACTAAGAGCATGATGCACTGCTCAGTTTTATATACTGCGAGACTGAGTTTTTAAAGTGTCATCTCAACCACAAATATTGATTGTTAAAGTGGTTATGAAATCAGTTTGCTTGATATCCACGTTCTTTGTTGAATAAGAGGTAAATATAAATTATTAGGTAAGAGTAGAATGCTTAATTAGGGGCTGGGCTGAACCCCACATCCTTTAACAGCAGCCAAACAGTTAATTCAAAACTCAGTTAGTACAATGCAATCATAGAGATAGATTTAAACAATTAAAGCATATCTGTGAGCACCTATTATTCTGTAAGCAAAGGTAGATATCTTTACTTTAGGTGCCCAGATTAATAACATAAAAACAAAGGCAAAATCAAGAAAAGAAATTGTAAATGTATCCAAAATTCTGGCTTCCATGAGTATTATAGAATACTGAAACCTCACCACTGATGTTACAAAATATAGCAAAACAACTTTCCACAACAATTATTAAGAGACTGTGAAAAAGTCAATCTAGCATTAAAAAAAAAGTAATGCTGGATGGAAAGTCATATTAGCCATGTTGCTTACACATGAAGAACATATAACGTAGGTTATGCTGTATTAAAGGCCAATTAGCTTGAGCATGTACCATAAATATACCTTTCCACTGTGTAAGCAACATTAGTAAGAACAATAAAGAAGAATGTGGAGGAGAAGGTTTACATTAGGATATGATAAAGGAACAATTCTTTATGCACTGCGGAGTTATGGCAACTGCCAAAAATTGAAAAAAATTGTGCAAAATAAAAGAATATCATATTTTTTCTTTTTAAAGGGCAACAACACATTTTTATATTACAATACTTGTTGTTCTTGATTGTGCCATTAAAGAGGGGTTTAAAACCACACATCACAAAACAATGAATTTCAGATATCAAAAGGCTTTCCACACAAATTCTTTCTTTTCAGTGAATATTACTATTGTACAGAACAGAATAAATGAAAATGAAACCCTATGCATTAAGTAATTAAGGATTATCTCATGGATGATTTGTTATTTGTGACAGGCATATTTAGTTTTATTAATTAGATATTTCTGCTAACATATTCTATTCAGTTCTAGCATCCTGTACAATACACAGATTCTGTCATGACGGAATGGGAATTCAGGAAATATATGGCCTAATGTGTCCCAAACACTGTAATCAGTTCAGCAAGTTCAGCCACAGAAAAGAAATATAATACTAAATGGAAATTGGCATATCTTATGGTTTATTTTGCTTTGGGACATCCAATACCCATTGCTCTGAGTTAAAGCAATACATTATTGCTCAAGACTATCAAGCAGTGCAGAGGATGGCTAAAAAACAGAAGACCAGCATGCAGATGTTTCTCCCTGAGTTTCAATGTTTTCTCAAGACAAAGCTTCAAAAATACTCGGGGTTGTTGCGCATATTTATTCTATTCCAGAAAAACATTACAGGGATCATAAATGTCCTGCACCTGTTTTACATTGTAGGCACTGGCTGTTTGGCTTTTTCTTAAGCAATCTGGAACATTAAAGTAGCAAGCTCTTCCAAGACAAAACATATTTAAGCTTTTAGTTCATATAACACTATCTTTCACTGAACATTTTAGTTCTGTTTTTATAGTTGAATGCAAAACAATTCTCTGTTGTGTGTTTTTATATAAAACACTTCCTGTAAACCAAAAAAAATATTTTTCTGCAGATACTTTGTTGACAAAGACATTGAATATTTTGACCAACTGTTCTCCGCAGTCAATGAGAATCCATAGGACGAGCAGAAAAAGAAAAAATATAGACCAATAATAAACAGAACGGCCTTGTATGAACGACAAGTTCTAAATCATTTCTGTTATTCAAGGCTAGTGAACCTATCCAAAGAGAATCTGAAGCTCTGTGATACCCTAAATTCTATGTTCACTCCCAACTACCTTTAAGCTAGTTTGAACAAAGCTAGCTGAAATTTTAAACATACACATGTTTACTAGTGTAAATATGTCCTATTAACTTCACTTTTATGACTAAGATTTCATATTGGGACTACAATTGGTGACCTGTTTGCAAAGTTTATCTACATTAAAACTGGAACAGCCAATACTTCCCTCACTGCAGGTTAGTGACCTGGCTGATCTGCAGCCTGATTTATCAGGTCAATCCCTATTAAGTCACCCTACTATTCAACCTATTTGTGGCTAGTTTATGTCACCTTTTCTTACAATGAAAAGCAAACATCTGGTTTACAGCCCATGCAACCACCTGAGTTGTGTCTCTATCTCTAATATAATTGCCATCGTTTATGTATTAATTGTTACAGAGAAACATGATTACCTGCATTAAGTGCAAGGTTATTCAAAAATCAAGTTAGCCAAACAAGAATCATGGGGTACTCAAATTTTAACGTCTCTCTAGGTGGCATAGCATCTATTTACAGTCACTAGTTGATCCCTTTAAAGTTAAGTGCATAGACTGTGCCTCATACAGAGATGCATCATATCGGATTAGGACACCTGGCTGGTGGCCCTTTAATGGGTGACAGTTTTTGTATATACAGTTATAAATGCTGCTACCCCTACTCGTTTAAAATGAAGTTGATCATGTAGTTCCTTAGAATTATAAAATAATAATGAACAAAACCAAGATTGATCAAGTAGAGAAATTTCTACAATTTCATTAGTCTTTAAAACCTTATAATAATGCAGGTGAAATGTATGGTCTCCAGGTGAGTTTCTACAAAGGTATCAACCACCTGCGGGGGATCATTTAATCCAAATAATAGTTTTTATTTTCTCGAAAAAATCTTTTAATCTTAAAAGACAGAGAACTGCCTAAAACATTACATACAGTATTATCATGATTACAGATGGATATATAATCAGTTAGAATAATGGTTTCCAAAGATGGGGAAACTTTTAAAAAAAAGGGGAATATAATCATAACTTACAGCTGAGATAAAGTTAGATGACGAAAAAGCTTCTTGGGTAAAGATGTCAGCTTATTTTTGGAGAAGTTTCTGCAATGTAACAAAAATGATATATGTTATTACAGTTACAAGTCAACAAATTACCAATATATTGGGCCAGATTCAGTAAGATAAGAAAGACTTTCCTATAGAGTCAGATGCAATTCAATAAGAAAAACATCTCACTGTTTATCCTATGAAAACTTAAAGTCTATGAGAAAAATCTGGAAATGAGTTGGGAGCAAAGTTTTTTCTCCTCAAATTGAAGCTTGCCTATAAGTTTTCACGTGATAAACCAGAAAATAATTTTTTTTTTCATAAACTTGAATCTGGCCCATTGTTTGTATATTTTTAATGGAAACTATTACAACTTAAAAACCAAGGGTAAACTGCAGCTTCACTTAACATCAAATACTATCTACTTGAGTTTGCTGAGAAATTTGGTTTTAATGTGTTCTGCAGTGTGACACTTCTTACATATCACAGTATGTAAAATATTCAGTACTGTAGATGGTCTCCTTCCATTAATATCTTCTACAGAATACAAAACATACTGCTTGCAGCTTCCTCTTGAAAATACCTCTTTGATCGGGCTTCAAAAGATATAGTGGAAGTGCATTTAAACAAAAAAAAAACAAACAAAAACAAATAGTGTAATACATTTTATATAAAAGGGAATTATAAGACCCTATAGGGCTGATTCACTAAAGTGCGTTAAAACGTGCGCTATTTATAGCGTGCGATAAAATTTTTATGTCGTCTAAATTTTCGCCACTTAACGAACGATTCACTATAAGCATACTTGCGCTAATTTACGCGTGATATTGCATGCGGCATTTACTGCATGCGCGCTAATTAACGCCTATTATTATGTGCGCTAATAGTCGCCGCGTATAAATAGTAGCATATAAATAGTAGCCACATATAAATAGTGCATATAAATAGTAGCATATAAATAGTAGCCGCATATAAATAGTAGCCACATATAAATAGTAGCATATAAATAGTAGCCACATATAAATAGTGCATATAAATAGTAGCATATAAATAGTAGCCGCATATAAATAGTAGCCACATATAAATAGTAGCATATAAATAGTAGCATATAAATAGTAGCCACATATAAATAGTGCATATAAATAGTAGCATATAAATAGTAGCCACATATAAATAGTGCATATAAATAGTAGCATATAAATAGTAGCCACATATAAATAGTGCATATAAATAGTAGCATATAAATAGTAGCCACATATAAATAGTGCATATAAATAGTAGCCGCATATAAATATTTATATGCTACTATTTATATGCGGCTACTATTTATATGTGGCTACTATTGATATGCTACTATTTATATGCTACTATTTATATGCACTATTTATATGTGGCTACTATTTATATGCTATTATTTATATGCACTATTTATATGTGGCTACTATTTATTTGCTACTATTTATATGCGGCAAACTGGAGGCTACATCACTCTAGGGCCAACACAGACTTGAATAAATAACACTGCAAAGTCCATATTTTATTGCCAAAAGCTCATTAACTGTACTTTTCTATAATTACCGCCTGCCTCAAGTAGGTGTTAATTTTCGCATAGTCTAATGCGATATTTAGTGCCTCTAAGTGTTTGTGAATCATGCGTTAGTATTCTTTTCTGCGCGCTAATTAACGCATGCGTTAACATTACCGCATGCGGTTGTGTGAAAATTAACACATGCGATAATACTGTAGTGAATTGCGCGCTAATTGTTGCGTCTTTTTTAACGCAAAAAAGCGTGCGATAAAAATTAACGCACTTTAGTGAATCAACCCTTATGGGTCTTATTGCCCTTTAATATAAAATGTATTACACTATTTGTTTTTGTTTATCTTCTTCCATATAACTACCTGATTTTGCCCACTGTAATTGAAAGATCTTGTTTGGGCATTTCCAGATGATGGTTCTGGTGGGCAAATGACTAATTCTCCAGGGCAGATTTTGTAAAATTTGCCCTACCCCCAGTTAGATAGAAGTATTCCAGTTGTTCCATTGCTTGAAAATATGTACTTATATATAACATATTTGAGTAGCTGCTCTCAGCGCCGGATTTCTAAACGACGCGCCCCGAGGCCGCCCCAATTCGGCGCCCCCTACTGCCCCCACCCGCACTCTATATTAAATTAACCACCCCCCCAAAGGTTACTCACATGTATGTAAGTTTAGGGTTCTTGCTGAATGCTTGCCGTGATACAATCTGTAAACCTGAGTCCACCACAGTTCTGCAAAGGAAACAATCTGTTTACCAGTGCACAAAAGAATAAAAATGCTTTTGTGTAGGCTTTATCTGCCATGTAACCTGGACTGGATCATAAGATTTTAATTTAGAAATCAGAGTTTCTTAAAGGAACAGTGACAACAAAAAAATAAAGGTATTTTAAAGTAATTAAAGTGCTGCCCTGCACTGATGAAAGTTCTGTGTTTGCTTTAGAAAGACTATTATAGTATAATGTATGCTACTGTGTAGCCATGAGGCAGCAATGCGGGCTTTATATAATACAATGGTATTTTACAGAACTTATATGTTACCTGCTATGTAACCTGTGCCATTTAGCCCTATTTCAATTTGAATAGCTACCCCCATGGCTAAATAGCAGTTTTTTTTTTTATAAACCAAGGGTCCCCCACCTTTCTTACTCTTACAGTCAAATGTAAAGGTGCAAAATAAGGGCTAACATTGGCTATTAGGGAGCCTCTATACCCACTATCAACTAATAAGAGGCTTTATTCAATAGTACATCTTGTTTTTATTCAACCAAAACTTGCCACCAAGTCAGGAATTAAAAAAAACTACCTGGTTTGGGGACACTGAAAGCAACATCCAAAGGGTTGGTGAGTAACATGTTGCTCATGAGCCACTGGTTAGGGATCACTGATATAAACTATAGTAGTGTTTCTGAAGCCAACACACAACTTTTACCAATGGTACATAATATTCTAAGTACTTTGATACATTTTTATTTGTTAGTGTTATGGTTTCTTTAAGTAAAACTGCACTTGAATTGTGTAAAAATGAAATGAAATAATCAATTCTTAACAATGTTATAGGACACATTTAAAGATAAAATATATTCAAACAAATCTTTGAAGTCATTGACTGCTGTTTTTTGGTGCCACAGAATTGCAAATTGCATATATTGCTCTTTAAACTGTATACAGTACAGTACTTATAACAGTGATGACAAACATTTGGCAAAATATAACTTTTGTTCTAAGGTACATTTTACAAACCTTCAAAGTCCATTACCTTTGCAAAACATATACTTTGTGATGTTCAATTTGTTATTTACGGAATATAGTACACTCTGTTAAACTAGAGAATATCAGAAGCTACAGGCACAAGGTCATATGCCTAGTATTGTTATACAGGTCATGGAACTCATAGAGTCATGTGCCACAAGGGACATCACTATGCTGATGAAATCACTAAACATGATTTATAAAGATATATTTAAAATATGTCACATACATGGGTGACACATGATGAAAGGTAGTAGAATTAGGGAGCGGCAACAAGTAAAGAAAAGATGAATGCAAAAGGGACAGAGACAAGGTTGCAGGAAGTATTGCAGTGAAGGGGGACATAAAAAGAACAGGTACACAATAGGAGGTAGAACCCCAAAAAATATTTTATAAAATGTTCAAGAACTGAAAATGCAGGTGTGCAGTATTTGCACTTTAACAACTTTGTACTTACAGATTTCTCAGTCCAGTGTAAATCTTTACATCGTCATCATTGATACTTGCCAATGATCGCTGGTTTGCAATATAACTAAAAAGAAACCCAAAAAAAAAAAAAAAATTTGTAATTTATAGTTACTAAATGACACTGTATATATTCTGTATATATATATAGAGAGAGAGAGAGAGAAGGAAGGAGGAAGAGACTATGAAGATGTCAAAGGCACACTTTACTTCCAGAAATATGGATTTTCCCAACCATTGAGCTGTATATGAAATTATATAATAATATATTTATCATCATTATCAAATATATATGTTTTATTGTCTTTGCCGTCCACAGTATAAACTTCCAAGACATGATGAGCACAATTATTAAATAAATACACAACAAAAAATATTTCATAGATCACGAGAGAGCTGACTGTTTTTATTACATTTAACTAATCCTAGGAGACACTTGATGCAATATGGTTGACTAGTCCACTCTCATACAAGTTAAACAGCAACTATAGATATGTTTTGTGTCTGCATGATTTTTACAAGCTTCTGACTGGATTATATTAGAGTGGAGTAGAGAAAAAATCCCTTGACCAGTGGAGTTGAAATTCCTTCCCAAACAGTGAAGGTGAATGTCTTAAGTCTTTAAGGCTTCCCATTATAGCAATTCTTTGGAGTGTCATATGCCTATAGACAGGGTAATACTGTAGACAAGTCAATACAACCTATCTCCTCTGTACTAATGACACCCACCTATAATTGTTAAAGGAGATGCAAAGACCTTTCTGTCTTGACACATATATTGGATACTAGACAACTAGAAATAAACAATATATTTGCTCTCGATTAAGCATTTGACCAAAACCTGGCAAGTTTTGTTTAGGCTACACGTGCAGCAACCAAGCCATCAAATTGGACCACGGATTATCTGACCCCAAGAGGGTTCTAAATGGCTTATGGTTTTACATGACAACAGTTGACTGCAATGGACCATAACATAAAACTAGGTTAGCCAATGACCATTATCTATACTTGAGTCATCGGCAAGGTTTAAGACTGATCTGTCGGTGAAGTGGCAGTATATCAGAATTTGCCCAGTGGCAATAAAGATTGTATATTAAATTTAAAAAGGAAATGAGAAAGGGTGAGATAAGTAAAAAAATATGAGGCTATGGAAGCAGAGGTCCCCAAGCTATGGGGTTTGCTTCCTATGGGAGCTTAAAGTAATGTAAGTTCAGCATGCAAGCCAATTAGAAGAAATAACTCATCATCATCAGTAGGGAACCATAAGACTTTATAAGTAATGTTAGAAGTTATAAATATGGTAAAATCATCCAGAAAAATAAACAATTGATTGCCTGTTATCTATGTTAAGTGCATTTTCCTGTGCTCCTGATCTAATCTGATAGAACATGGACAGAAAAGCTCTGATGGTCTTTCATTCAACCAGCTAATGTGGGTTTATACAAACATCACAAGATTTACAGTCACTTCAAACCTCATTTAGGGAAATGAAACCAAAATATTTATAGTCTCTGGGGTGTGGGTTCAAGTGTACCTCCTGAAATCAGAGGATTTTATGTGAGCTCTAAAATAAGAAACCTCTCTTTAAAGAGTAGTGTAGAGTAAGTGTAGAAACATATTTAATGCATTATAGAGAACATACATCAGCTGTAATAACAAAAGGGCCTCTCAATGGATATCTCAGCTTTATGAGGCTTTGTATGTCAAGATAGGCAGCAGAACTTTGTAAGGTGATATAGAGAGTCCACCAATCAGTCCATGGAAAAAAGCCTTCTGTTTTTTTTCTTGTTATTCTAGTTCTACGTGGTATTTAACCAGCAAGGCAAGCTGGATAAGTACATAAAAGTATTATTAATGTGCTGTATTTGATATGGGAGAACATAAGTAAGTATTGCCTTTTAGCTCTGCTTATCAGTTTCAAGCAAATGCAAGCAGCTTGCTTTTCTACCATGCCTCCATAAATTGACCGTAGCTCTCCTGCACAGAAAATGCATCAGCGTGAAATCCCCTTTGTTCTTATAACACCTTCCAGGCTAGGTAAGAAAAAGACAAGAGGGGACATCAATCAATGTACTAAGAAGAGACATGCAGATATTGTAGTTGTGGTGGCCCAGTGCATGCTCCTAATGTATAAACAGATTAACATTAAAAGGTCTCCACTGAACATGAATACTCTTATAATGAAGGTATCTATCCATTGGTTCACTCTGATTTTAATGCACTCTGGAGTAAATTACTGTTATTGCCACTGCTAAAAGAGATTATTTAGTAACTTAATACTGAAAAAGGAGTTTAATGGATTTTAATATCATGTTCTGTCAGGCCACATCGATAGGAAAAGAATTGGAATGTAACTTCTGAGATATTGTTTAAAATATGCCAAGAGAAGACAGCCACAGATAGCCAGCAGGGCAGTTCTTTTAGTTGTAGATTTGAAATAATTGTATCAAAACGACACCTTAACCAAACAGATAAAATATCCATTTGTGCTTTTACTGATAATAAATATAATGTGAAAATAATTGATTAGTCATATTAGTAAATTGGCAATTATTACATATAATAATACACTTATAATTTGCTAATGATTTACTATTTTATATAAACTGTACGTCAGTGTGGTCATTTGCAGTGGTGCCAAAATATCCAGCAGATTATGCAGTTGGCCTGAATGAGTATCAAAAAACTGAAATGAGTATCAAAATAACGCTAAAATGAGCTGATACAATTGAGTAAATAACAGTTAACGCAATACAAATTTGTTGCATCACCCTTTAGTAAGCACTGGAGTGGCATTCATTTTGGTGCAAAAAAATTAGCGGTAATGAGCGATGAGTTATAGTTAATTTTTAAAATCTTTCATAAGCAAACCTAAAACCTAAAAAAAAGTATTTAATATTCTGAATGTATCGTATTTGATCTTGGTGGACACATGCAGGCAGTGGCAATCAAAATAAGTAAATGGTGCGGCTCTGAGGTACACATTGGGAGGGGGGGATTCACACCAGTGTGGGGGCCTCCATGGCTGGGGAGGTGGGTCCTCGAAGTGGCAGCCCCGATGGGCCTGGACATCCCAGTTTGACACTGTTTCAGAGGCACCAGATATTCACTTCAAAAGAGCTGTGGTTGACTTCAGACATAAGCTCTAGCATGTCTAGACATTTTTGTTGACCTTTAGTTTTCCTTTAAAGATGAAAACACTTTCAGCCACAAATGCATATGCCCCAACACACAGTTTAGCACCCATCTTTGGCAAAATGATTTTATGATTTTAAGGCATAAAATGAGTTATTATATTTACCTATATGTCATATTCTTCTTCATGCAACTCTTCACTTTCTGCCTCTTTCTTTCTTAACTCTCAAACACACATGCACACTCTCAACAACAAGCTCCCTATCCAATTCCCCATCTTTCCTTCTACCCAATCTCTCTGCCTACTTGTCTTTCTGTCTTGTTTTTCCAATTGAGCCTGCTAATCTTTTCCTTACAAAAGCTCTTTGCCATCCTTTTTTCCCACATCCAACCTTTAAGATTATACACGTGAACCACAAAATTCAGGACCCCATTTGGGAAAAGCAGTAAATGTAACCCAATCACCTATAACCACATTGCTCCAGTGAGTTACATGAATACAGAGGCGCTTAAAAGCCAAAAGCATTAGTAACAGCATATGAAAAATCACAGGTTCACACTCTTAATCATTTTAACATTAAATATGTGTTTTGTACATATATCACCACATTCAGAATAATCAACATTTCAATGGGAGCATCAACAAAATATACATTTTTTACATTACAACGATAAAGAGTGTGGCCTGCGATTTTCTCATACCCCTGTTGGGGGAGGGCAATTTACAGATTTGTTTGACATAATTAGGGCACTAGAAACTTACATCAAGAGAGCAAACTTTTATTTAAAACAGCAGAAATGTTTAGATCAGACCATCCTTAGCCAACAGCAGCAAATCAGTCTCCCCGTGTTCCCATTGGGCATGGAGGTCAGAAGCTGGCCGAAAACACACCAATAATATCATATAAAGTAAAGTTTTGTATGATTATAGATATGCGTATGGTGGGCTGCCAATCCTGACTAAAGGTCCCCATACACCATAAGATCTGCTTGCTTGGCGATGTCGCCAAGCGAGCGGATCTTCTCCCAATATCCCCCACCTACGGGTGGGTGATATCAGGAGAATCCAGGGTAATTTGATCGTTTGGCCCTGGGGCCAAACAATCGAATTATAATGACAGGCATAGGTAAAGTCAGTCCGGGGACCGCATCGAATTATACAATCGAATTATAATGACAGGCATAGGTAAAGTCAGTCCGGGGACCGCATCGAATTATACAATCGAATTATAATGACAGGCATAGGTAAAGTCGGTCCAGGGACCGCATCAACGAGACAATGCGGCCCCCGATCCGACTAGATTTTCTAACCTGGCCGATCGAGATCTGGCCGATTTCGGACAGATATCAGTCGGGCAGGCCCGTCGGAAGTGCCCATACCCAGGCCGATTAGCTGCTGAATCGGTCCAAGGGACCAATAAAGGCAGCTACTATCGGCCCGTGTATGGGGACCTTTATACCCACGAACTATAGATATTGATTGGTTGAAGGTAGGTTTAAAAATTTAATCTGCTAATGAAGCACATTGGCCAGATAATGGTCATCAGAGCATCAGCAAATGAGGAAGTGAAGAGGAGCTACAGTTCCTCTTCACTTCCTGCTGTTCTGATTGTTTGTACCCTTTGCAGAGTAACACAAAGGCAGCCATACTTTGTGCAGCTCCTTGGACATTGTCCATCCAATTGGCCTATGGGCCACCTTAGAAGGTGGTCCACAGGCATATGGCCACCTTAACAAGTCCATATACATTAAGGAGGAGCACAGTAATTAGAAACTGCAGCCAATAATTCCTAAACAACATTTTAATAGTACAAAGTCTACATATGAATGTCATTACTAGCAAAAATCTAGCATATCTGACATTTTTATTTTTCTTTGATCTCACACTCATTTGTACAAAACACCTTAAAGTTCTGTATCTAGAGGAAAGCTCATTTCATGGAGTCCAGGTATAACCCTTCCTGCAAGCTATGGTGCATTCGTATATTCATCATGTAGCACACTTCCTAAACATAGAGGTACACTAGATGAGAAACACACCTACAAGCCTGTGTCTGTTGACAACAGGTCTGGATTGGGATTCAAAATAGGCCCTATAATTTCAAGTACACAGAGGCCCAAACAGCCTCCACCAGCCCACTAAATAGTGACTGTCTATGGCATCTTACAGCAGCCCCTCTGGCATTCGCCAGAACCTACAGATTACCAGTCCCAGCTTGGTTGACAAACACACAACAGAGCATATATGACTCTAGCATGCAGCTATAAGAGTGTATGAAGCCACTGCTAAGATGTAGGGGAACAAAGCTGCACTATACACCCACCTAGACAACAACATTTCTGCCAGATGAATATTTTGGGACGTACCAGCTGCCTGTCAATCTGGTCACGTTGATATGATATTTACTTTGTACCTGGTAGGCTGCAGCCATGAGGGATATTTTTCATATGAAAGGAGAAATGTGCGCATGTGCAGTGTGAGCCAAGCACCCATGCAAGGCGGATTAGACTCAGATGTGTATTCCTTGCCTTCTCTTCTATACGTACTACACTTGCATTGCTACATCATAAGGAAAGCCTTATAGTGCTGCACATGGTATCATGCCTGTATCCTTCACTGTCAGTAACAATCAGTGGTGCTCTGTGGGCAAAAATATTTCTCTGCCTCAAGATCAGCTCAAGCAACCATTTTGCACAGGGCTCCAGAACTGCAAATGGGCCTGTTTCAAATGTAAATGGTAGCACAACCCTGCTATATACAATCCTTCTATAATAGGCAACACAATCCTCAGGGTACATTAAATACTTTCAAAGTATGGATAACTCTGTAAGAGTCATATGTATTAAAAAGAAAGCAGGAGGATTTTTGAGGATGCTCAACATTAACTAATACTGAATCGTCTGTGAAATAGTTATGTGAAATAAAGAAAGAGCAGTCTGTTCACATAAAACTTTTGCTTTCTCATGACAAATATATCCCTACACCCTAAACATAAAACAATTTATGTTTTACTGAAGTGCACCCCTAAGACTGAGGTTTTTGGACTTCTTAGGTACAGGGTCCCCCTTTGTCTTAAACAATTTTGGTGAGTTTTCATCTCTCCACCTGCAGAGCTAATAATATCAATAAAGATATATAAAAACACAGACCTAATAATCATATTGTTATATATATACTCAAAAGAGGTGTTAACCCCCAAGTTGCACTCCACACTGCTATGGTCAGCACCGACAGTTTGGGAATTATAAATAGCTTATAAAGGTGATTTGGATAATGCTATACTGCTAGGTATCTAGAATGCTCATTAACAGCTAACACATCCTTGGCGTCTTGCCACACTGGCCAGATTGTGGCACAAAAAATGCACAAGCATTTTGTGGGTTGAAATTGACCCTATGTGCTCACTGACAAGTAGAAATTATTGTCAGTGGCATTAGGCTACATTGGTGGTAGTGGTGTTTTTTCTACCACTGCATGCAGGTGAAATACTACATTGTGGTACATTAGCCTAACAGTTCCTAAATTTTTGCACTGATAGACTTGTACACAGGTATTAACATTTGAGGCATTATTGGTTGATAGCAACTGCACCAACCCCAGCCAGCCTTTGTTGTAGATGGGATCCTGGAGCTGTTGTTGAACAAAATCTGAAGGGCCATTGGCTGTACAGCCACAAACTCCACCATGGTCACAATTAACTAAATTCAGTGTTGTGTAAGACCTCAGTGCCCTTTCTAAGCTTTTAATACTAATGGGACTGGCTGTTCTTCTTTCAGCAAGTTCTAACTGCCCACTATAGTGCAGAGGAATTCAGCACTCAGAGGGTCCAGCATCATAATACTATTACCCTTATTTACAGATCGGAAGGCGGGATAGAGAAGAATCACCAGTAATTGGTCTATCAATGGGATGTTTGCTGGCTGTAATAAGATAACTGCAGATGGATGAGTCTGGGAGATAAGAGCCTTTCCTCCTACCAAGTATCCTGTCAGCACCACTAGGATATAGAGATTCCAGGACTGGTATGAGTAGTAGGGAGCAGATCTGTCTAATTAGGGAAATAGGTAATATTGTTGTTTATCAAAGGTGTATGCATGCTTTAAAATCCACAGACCTAGGCACCAGCTTTTACTGTATTTATTGCACGAGTTCATTCTAGCCTTTCTCACGCATACCTCTTTGGTTATTACATTTGTTTGTTCTCCAAGCCCTACCCCTCAGTAGCCATGTTCTAATATATAACGACAGGATCTTACAAGACCAAAACAGGCTATCTGCAAGTTTTGATTTACAGTTCGAAATTTTAAGGGTATATCTGTGCTATAAAAGCAGCAGTTCAGGATTATTAGTTGGCCAAAGGGACAAAATAGGAGTCATTTGCATACCTTCTCCCATGATTCCTTCGGTGAAATACTGTATGTGTAGCATAAGGCAAGTAAATACCTTCTGCTATTTTGCAGCTTTTACTGTATATGCACTAACATACCCCCGCTTTCTGTCTCACTGTAGTGCAATCTGATCCCTGCCTGGAGAATTGTACTATCGGCCAATTAAGATTTATTATCTAAATGCTCTTAAACCCATATCAGTGAGAAGTCAAGGCAAATTAAATCAAAGCAAGGCTTTTAGTCTTCCAGCTCACACCTCCACTCTCTCTCTCTCTCCCTGAGCATCTAAGCTGCTGGCTACTGTCTTTCCTCTCTGATCATTTTGAAAGCTGCAGTTAGAATAGACTATAAAAGCTTATTATGGGAACATTTGCTTAGGAAAGATCAGAGCCATAGAACATTTATATAGATATATTTCAGCCTATGTGGCACTTACAAGATTGATTGTCCTCAACGGCACTGCGTACCCCACTACTAATCAGCACCCAGCAGAGGTGCCAGTTAGAAACAAAGCGGCGCAAATCAGGTGCAGTCGCTACTTACATGTCAGTAATGTTCTCCGCCAGTGCGCTGTCCTCCAGCACCGGGAAAGCCACAATCCCTTTGCCCTCTAAAGTGCACCAAATCCTGGTGGAGTTGCAGCTGCAGTACTGGGGGCAAGCCAGGCCCCTCCAAACCAAGGCAAGTAGGATCCATAGAGCGCCGCACACCTGAGTTAAATCAGGTCCGTGGGAGCCTTTCCAGAGGCGCATGGTGGATCTCCGGTCCAGTGGATCCCCCTAGAATGGAGAGGGGATCCCCCTAAACACCAGGCGTTTGATCCAGAAAAGCAATAGGTCCGGGGAATCTGTGGGAGTCAGTGACGAGGCGTCGGTTCAGTCATAATCCAAATGCGCTAAGTGATACACACCATAGCTCAGCGTTGGCGAGCAAGCAAAGGTAGGAGAAAGGGCTCATTCACTGTAAGCTTCTCACCTCTTCTGCCTCCTCAGTACCAGTGCAGCTTTATTGGTGATGTGATCCCAGAAGGTCCGGCACAGAAAGGATGCTGATTCCCTCTCCCAGCTGCTCCTTCTGTTAGGGAAGAAACAAACATAGGGTAATAGAAATGTGTGGCATTTACAGCCCAAGCAGCTCATCCCTGGGGCAGACCCAGAAGCTGTCGATCCGAGCTAGTCCAATGCATCGCACATCCATATTCATCAGGTAGAAAATATCCCACTGACTCATCGTTTCACGTGTGGCCTTATTATTCACATCGGAGCTCTGCTGCAATATTCCCGCACTCCCCACATTTCCCAACAACTTAGCAGCATCACTCGCTAAATGACACACCAAAGGTAGGGGGATGGGGGGCTCGCTTAGGAGCTGATGATGACGGGGGATTGGGGGTGTTGGGGAGGGGGGTTACTGGAAGCCTAGGGGCGACTCTGTCATTCATGGGGGGTCCTGATCTAATAATTCTGCTATAGAATGGCATCTGATCCTGTGCCTAAGAAACCTGGGATGCAGGAATCTGGGATGTACAAGACAAAATACCGCTCTAGTAAGGATCTAGTACAGGCAAAATCGCTCAGCCTTCCCTTGCTGCAAATCTCTTGGGCATCACTCAAACCGCAAATAATGAAAATGCGGGTAAAATAGTCCTAGTAGCTACTACCCTGGCCATGAGAGGGCAGGTGAGGTGGTGGCCTCAGGGATCCAAGCACATCACTATGGCTGCTCCTACCTGGGGGGGGCTGCAGGGATTTCAGCTCCTGCCCGATAGAGACAAACAGAGATGGAGAGTTGGCTCTGCACTGGCCGCCGGAGGGATTCAGTCTTCGATATTGGCTTTTTTACACACTGTCTCCTGTGCTAATAATAAGTGCAGGCTTCTCCCTCCCATCGCCATGCCAATAGCTGGGCAAGGAGCGGTGACGCGAGCAGTGACGCAGGGCAGGGGCAGAAACTCCAAGCCAATTCTCCTGGAGCCCAAAGGAGCAGGACACATCAGGGAGACAGGGGGGCTCAGTGCTGGGTGGGTGCTTGCTAGCTGGTGTAGATGTTGCCCTATTGCACACACACAGGCATAACCACATACACACACTGCTCCTCTCCGAGCATCCCCTTCAGCTGCGATCTGCTGCAGTAGCACAAGGGCTGGCTGAGCGGACACAACTGCACCTACACTGGACAGCGAAGGGAGACGTGACTGGAATGCCAACCCGGCTCCTGTTTATTCCCACACAGTATCGACTATTATAATGCCAGCCCAGTAATGGATCAGAATAAAAATGAAGCGATGGGTTTTGGCTTAGATTTATTCCGCTTGCGATCTGGCTGCTTCTAGCAATGTAATTGCAGGACGCGATGTTTTGATCGCTTTCTCTGACAGTTGCGTCCAGAAAGGTTGGGGTTGGGGTGCATGGAAGCGAGCCTTTATTCTTACAAATCCAATCGGCCTACAGTAACCTAAGGCTAGCCGGGACTTCTGGGAGTTGTAGTTTAGAGCTTATAGTACAACCATGTGGCGCGTCTGAGGATCAGTGAGGAAAATGCAGCTAGACATTTAAAAGGAACCATATGAGAAGCGAATCACCGGGAACACTGCTATTTACTCCCACTCTCCCGATATCCCCACACACACACCAGCTATAGAGTATTCCTAGTTCCGCTGGCTCCTTGCTCACAGCAACTGCGTGTGCCCGGAGCCATATTGGCTAAAGCACACATGCATACTAAGTCATGTATGATTGGGGAAATGGGCTTTTCATTTGTGGTTTCGGAGGTTTTTTTTTCCGCAGTAATTTAAAAGAAGTTTAGAAATCTACCGCATTGACAGGCTACGATTCTTGCGTTTCTATAGAGAGCTCTTCTGCCCCCGAGTGGTGAAAACTAGTACTGCAGCCACATGCGTAGAACTGTACATAATGCTGGATGTGGGGAAAAACCCTCTCCCTGCTTCTTTTATAATGTGGTATTGATGCATTCGCGATGAGACCCCGGGGAGTGGACGCGTTCCCATTTCCTTTCCCTTTATTTGCCATCACGTGATCTAAGTTGCCACCTGCCCGCCCAGAAAAGCCACAACCCAAAGTAACTGCGCCTTCAATTCAGCCCTCACAGTGTACGATCATATTAAAGGGAAATATAGACTAAGTCCGTTCTTTAATAATAGCCGTATTTGTAATGGTTGTTTCTAAAAGTCTACGGGGTACGTTTAATTGATAAATTGTAATATTAACTACATAGGGCAATAATATTATACAGCGGGAAGAAATAAATGACAGAACTACCTTAAGTAAAAACAGGACCCAGAGGGTTCTGCAATATAGGACTGACTCATTCTATTACCCTATTATCAGCCTTAAATTTTGTCAGCTCCCATCAGGAGTAGTACTTTAGCAACAGCTGAAAGCTAACAGTGAAGCAGATGTTATACTAAATACATAGAGTTAATATGCCCCTATGTTTATGCTGTTACTTGGCAAAGACCCATTTATCTAGTTTATAGTTTTGCATGTGCCTTATTGGTTTACAGGTTGACTCCACCCTTTGCACTCCAATATAGTGTTTAGCAAAGGGGTGGGTCTTCCTCTTTGGCTGCCTCTGTATATCTCAGGTGGAAGGTCCACTGAGCCTGGGATCAACAGGGCCCCATTAAAGCCATTTCTACCCTAGAGTACCCATCTATACTCTAGAGAAGTCAGGGGAAAGCGACCCAGTGAATGAGGAACAGCTAGACAGTTACACTCCGTAGAGCACTTTCTAGGAAAGTGAGGCAGTTAGAAAAGGAAGCAAGAGCAGTTTCTGGCTCCAACCAGGAGAAGTAGCTGGAAGTACTGTTCCATACAGGCACTGTTGCCCTAGCATAGGGCCACGGTTAAGATGCAGGATACAGGCTAGTACCTAAGCCTGATCCACAGTAAGTAGGCTGTCGTTGTCCTCAGAGTGTACTACTGTTATTATCTGCATATTTGTGAGTATACCATCAACCCTGCGCATTAATTGTCTTTGACAATAAACCAAGTTATCATTTGTTTATCAGCAAGATCCTTCTGGCGTCCATTATTTGCTATTTTACCCTGCACACAGTGACAATGAGTTGTAGTTGCACTACACCCCCGGGATATTTCCACCTAGTGAAAGCCCATCTGAGGGATTGAGTCCTATGGACCCCCTGCTCTAAACCTATTCTAGCTGGCGCTTGTCAGTTTTACAGCCAAATAGGGGTTATACCAGTTTTACAGTAGCTATGTTGTTCTGCTATACCTGTGCACAAGTTTAGTGCAATTTACTTACTTGGTCAAGAGAATCTGTATTCAGAATGGCCACCAAAGAGGATGGATATTTATCTTGTTCCTCTTACTATTAATTGCGAAGCACCCAGTGGCAGGTCAGCTGAGATTTTCACACCCAGAGGTCATTGGCCAATATTATTCTCCACTGTCATTGGATAAATCAGCATACACACATTTGCTGCATAAGCTATTCTTTTCATACAGCCTTGGGTTCACTTGGTCAAACAGTAATTACATTTGTTCATTAAAACTGTCAGCAAAAAGGTGATTCCACACGCCCTCTTGAGGCTTTCTGTGCCAATGACTATTGTTGCAGCAGGTAGACTTTCTGTGCATTACCTATGGTTGTACCCTGCTGTATGTCATATATGCACTGATTTATAGAGCAACCTATTCTTTTATATCCTTATTCAGTACTCAGTGTGTCTGCCTGTTAGTTTGACCTCAAACCTGCAAATCTGCAAATGGTATGTAGTGGGAATTTTTATGTATAATGCCATCAAAATTGAATTATTTGTAGTAGAATTAGGAACAAAGTACCATAACCAAACTTGCTAGTAGTTAATCAGTTTAATTTATTTATCTTAGTGATATTAACATACAGATCTGGAGACAGCTGAATAGTGTCAGGGATTGGTGGGATTTGCAGTTTAACACACTTGAGGTTGGATACTTTCCTGCATCTCCCTGAGACCTGCTATTTAACTCCAATCCAATTTGTGCTTCCAGTTGTCAGCTAAGATGGGGAGAAAGTGGCGTTTCCTTAATGTTCTCAGCCACTTAACTGGGTATCACATTCATGCAGAGGAACCACTTAAATCTCTTCCATTTACTATGCAATCCATGTAGCAAATGTGGCCAGCTATATCTGTTAAGAGAGCAAGACAGTTAAAGGTGAACTAAACAGAACCCCCCCCTTTGGATTCAGTTAACCCTTGAGTTGCTGACTCCCAGTTGAGCAAAAAGGCTGGTATCAGCAGTTTAAAATGCAAACATCCCAGAAACCACTAAAAATGTATGAAAACTGCAAAACTGCTCAGAGAAGCACCCTGAGTAAGTTTTTATTAGTTTTGATTACATTTATGGGTAGATAAGTGTGAAAGCTACAGCTCCTGAGTCATTTCAGATTCAATAACCCTGGTCTGCTAGACCTCTTGTAGCAGATATAACCACAAGCTGAAAGAGCATCATTGCTCTACACTGAACAAAACATCTATGCCTAAAATGTACATTGAAACATTGCAAACACCTAAAAAATCATATAATTAATTCAAAGAACTGATGTTCTAACTTACTTTGAAGCTGAGGTTGTTCTGCCTAGAGGCGATGTAGTCAAGAAGTCCTTCTCCATCTAAACTTCTATGCACACCATAAGGACCCACAAAGTCTGCTATATCTGTAAACACACAAGCACTGCCATAACTATAGAGAAAGCAGCACGGTCACAGGGGGGTCCTGGGGGACAGGGGGACCTAGACCATGGGGTTAACTTTCTATATAGTTAAGAAAATCCCCCCTCTGCAGCCACTCCACTCTCCTACCCTTGCACAAGTGGATGGGGATGCTAGTGGAGGTCAGCGGTTGCAGTTGGGGGATGGTTAACTGTAAGCGCCAGTCCCCTCTGAAGATTTTTCTGTAGGGGGGACCTGGTACCTTGTATGTAAGCAACTGCATACAAGGTAAAATGAAGGAGCTTTAAATGAATAACTATAGGTAATATACTTCTGAGTCTAAGACATCCCAAATTCAGTGTCAGGAAAAGTACATTAATTAAGTACATTACTAAGTTACCAGGAGCAGATTTTTGCCGTCCCTGGTAACTATGGGGGCTCTGCTGCCTGAGGCAAGTTGGTAGCTGAATTGGAGCTGAGGCCTCATGGTAGCAGCACCCCTGGTTAGCTGTGGTGGGACATTTGCACACTTAGGGGCACATTTACTAACCCACGAACGGGCCGAATGCGTCCGATTGCGTTTTTTTCGTAATGATCGGTAATTTTGCGATTTCTTTCGGCGTCTTTACGATTTTTGCGTAAAAAACGCGAGTTTTTCGGCGTCTTTACGATTTTTGCGTAAAAACACGAGTTTTTCGGCGTCTTTACGATTTTTGTGTAAAAACGCGAGTTTTTCATAGCCATTAAAAATCGTAAAGACGCCGAAAAAGTCGCAAAATGTTCGTTTCCAATTGGAATTTTTCCAATTCGGATTCGAAATCTAAGTAAATCAGCCCCTTAGGGTAAAGTCTGTCTGCCTGTGTCTTTGTCTGCCTAATTATCTATCTATCTATCTATCTATCTATCTATATATCTATCATCTATTTATCTATCTATCTATCATCTATTTATCTATCTATCTATCTATCCATATATCTATCTATCTATCTATCTATCTATCTATCTATCTATCTAAACTAATTGCATATTGGTTGCAATTGGCAACTGCACTTGTGCAGTTTAGCACTTATGGTTGTAAATCAGTTCTTTAGTCTTGCTCCACAAGCAAGAATTCTGTGTAAGGAACTGACATCTCATTCCACCACCTTTTGTGTTGAGACATCCCAGGCACAACGATGGGCTCTAATAAAGTTGCTAAGAAGATAATTTGATAGACAGAAGCAAGCATAGAACTATTCGCAGAGCTCTAGACAAGGATATGGAATGGAAGGCAAGAGGACAGTAGGCAGCTGGGTGACTCAGCAGAGCAAGCAGTGAGAGACTGGAAGTGATAAGCTTATATGGCAAGATGCTCTGCGTGTAATCACTGACTCATTGGATCTATCATAGAAGGAACCTCATGCAATGATATCAGCATTACCGACAGCTACGGCAACATCATCAGAGGAGCTGAAATAATGGAGCTGAACTGCATATTGGTGACTGATGTCTTTCTAGAGAACCTTCTATGGATCTTTAGTCTTTTCCTTTAACTCGATGCTAAATATGGAGTTCAGTTATATACATTGGATGCTGTACATTATTCATGCAAATGTATTTTTTGTTTATACGCCATTATGGAGGTGGGGGGAGGCTTGGCATTTGCATGGGAGTTTAGTCTAAAGAATCATCCTTTGCTGCAGTGAGAAGGAACATAGTACATCCCACTATCAAAGTGTTGTTCTTCTGCTGTTTCCATGACAACCTGAGAGCAGCCTCTTTGTGATTACAGGAATAACGTTCTGTTACGTGTTGCAGTTGAAAGAGGACCATGTTTAGCATTTTTACACAGAACCATTATTTATTTTCTTTAAAATATTGATTGTGAAGGGTTTAGCAGAAATGCTCATTGAGTTGGTCATTTATAAATGGTCATTTAGATCCAAAAATGCAGTTTATGAGAGTATGATACAGAACCCCTGATCTGTCGACTGCGAAGAAGGAACAGAATCAGTAGGATTCTATGCAGATCTCGGTGGGTCATGGGTATGGTACATATGGGGTTTTATTTATTAACATTGAAGAGAAACATCACAAGTGATGTTGCCAATAGCAACCAATCAGATCTTTGCTTTTGTTTTTTAACTTGTAGGTGAGTGTTTAAACCTTATTGCTGATTGGTTGCTACGGGTAACACCACTGGTGATATTTATAAATGCGCACCCTAATCTTCAAGCAACAGATGCAACACCTTGCACTGCAGCCAAACTGCAACCAAATATTGTGGTGCATCAGTCATTATTACTGTGTTTATGTTTAATGAATAACAGTGACAAACAATATGGCAGCACCTATATCACTTGACTCAACATGACTTTATGCTTTGATTCCTGCATCTTGTTCTGGTTCCTCGCTTGTACCTCCCCTATTGCAGTTACCCATTCTGGTATCTCATTCTCCTGTTGTTCACCCTCCCCATACATTTGAGTCTGCTGTATATGTTCCTAAACTTTATTCTGGGCTCAATTTCTATTACCCCCACTTTGTACCTTATTTACAATATGCCCTGATCTGCATTCCGTTCATGTGTATCAGTTGAACTGACATCATACTAGTGATGCGTTCCAGCAAATTTACAATTGAGCACTCTTTCACCGTTGCATTGCAACCACAAACAACCAATGAAGCCCTATCAGCTCTATTTTCTAGAAGTATCTGTGATTTTTTTTCATATGATCTGGTAATGTTATAGCACATTCCATGAGGGTGGTTAAACTAAAGAAGTGTACAGAGCCTGTGATCTCTGAAACTGTGTGGAATATTATACATTGCCCATTTATATATACCTACCTTTCTCTCCTGTTATAGGATGTTAGGAATAAACAATAAATGTTAATAATAATTAATAAATTCTTCAGAATATTAAGAGAAAATATACAGACCTGAATATTGTTTATCATTCTTTTTTGTTTTTTTTGTTGCAGCTTGCACTGTATTTATTACCAGTCCTATGTACAGATGTTCTCTTCTGCTTGGTATTTTAGGTTATGTTAGGGCTAATTATTATAATTATTATTATTATCATTTATATACCACAGACATAAGGGGTCATTTACAACCTCCTGTGCAAATAATGTGGAGCACAAAGAGCTGCAGCTGCCCCTTGAATAAAGTGCTGTCTACATTTGGCTAGAGCTATATTCAAGAGGGACCGGCAGGAGGAAGCATGTAGGTGTGGCATTGCCCGAAATGTGTTAAGCATTAATGTATATTTACTGCTTTGTAGCTGTATTTATTGTTTTCAGTTCTGACCAGTTACAGTTTAATCACTGAGTATGTTTGGCAAAAATATCTAAATGACAGAATCAAATTGGAAATTGGATCATCTCTTACAAAATTGTTTCTCTAAATCAGATATGTCCAAATTTTTTCTAGATGATTAAGCAGGCGTGGGTGCACAAAATACAAAACACTAAATTGGCACAGAGACTCTTAATGCTTCCTCTTGAAGCATTAAATAAATAAAGAGACACTAGGGCAGAAAGGTAGGAATAACATGGTTGGAGAGTTGAGCAAAATCATTTGGCAGATTTCTCAATTTCTACACAATTTTGGTGGTTTTTAACTAGCAAAAACAACTAATGGGCTGAAAAACATTGGTGTTTTTAGTTTTCAATAAAGTGCTCTAAATGTGTCAAAAACAAGATTTTGGAAGCACATAAGGCCGAGACAGACAAAAAACATGCGAATTGCCTTGGGTCAGTTTTCATTCAAGTCAAGGAAAGCACAATACAGTAAGTATGTAAACAAAGAAGTATGTATGTATGTATATATATTTTTTTATTTATATAGCGCTATTTATGTACACAACACTTTACAGCAGAATAATAAATTAATGCACAAAGGGGGGGGGGTCATTATAACAGATACAAATAAATACAAAATGTTGCAGTTGCATTTAAAACAGTATTTAATAGGCTGCAATAGTGAACAGCTGTAGTGATAGGGGCACATTTACTAATCCACGAACGTCCGAAAAGCGTCCAAATGCGTTTTTTTCGTAATGATCGGTATTTTGCAACTTTTTCGCGAATTGTCGCGAATTTTTCGAGCGTTCAATATGAAAAAGTCGCGACAATTCGCGAAAGTCGTAATGGCTATGCAAAAGTCGCGACAATTCACAAAAGTCGTAATGGCTATGCAAAAGTCGCGACAATTCACGAAAGTCATAATGACTATGCAAAAGTAGCGACAATTCACGAAAGTCATAATGGCTATGCAAAATTCGCGACAATTCACGAAAGTCATAATGGCTATGAAAAAGTTGCGACAATTCGCACAAGTCGTAACGGCTACGGAAAAGTCGCGAAGGTTGACGAAAAAATCGCAAAAAATATGAAAAAGTTGCAAAATTGCAAATGTTTCCAATCCGATTTGTTCCCATTCGGGATTCGGATTTGTGAATTAGTAAATCAGCCCTATAGGGTAGGCAATAACAGAAAAAAAGAAAAAGAAGTAAACAATGGAAGGAGAAAACAGGTAAAAACTTGACAGTTAAGTGCTAAATGACTGCTCTTTCTGGGTATTGTTATAACAATACAAATTCATAAATATGACCTTAATATAAACAGAAGCCAGTGATTTTTATGTTTGCAATGCATTTTATTTTTTTTAATGTGGGTTGTTTTAATGCAGTTAAACCAAAAAACAAAATATTTCAGAAGTAGAACAGAGCAGTGCCACAAGTGAAACCAGTTGTAGTCTTTTCCTTTTAAGTTCTCCAATGAATATGAATTGTTCTAATAAAGTTACAATCCAGCAAGATTCAATTACAGAGGGATGAGTTCTACAAATGAACTCTGCACGTGTATAACAGAGCAAATGATCTGTGGGAATGTAAACCTCTGGCATCTTTTCATACATTAAAATTTGAAACAATCCATCATTGAAAAATGTTAAAAATGCAATGGAGATATGATATAATACTCTTTTTTTATATAAACATCAGCAATACAAACCAGCTTCCTAGTGATCATGTATCAGAGTATGAATTTGTTCCTACCCTTCTTGCACAGGTGCAGCTCCTTGTCCAATAATTGTGTAAGGAGACTAAAACCTTCTGTGAAGAGTTGGGTGCTTCTCTGAAATAGCTTCTGAAGTCCGACCCCAATTCATGAAAGGTTGAACTTCCCTGAAGTACTGGTATTTGGGTCTAGGTAAGTATCCATAGCTGAGAATGATTTGAATGTGAGCATAAAGTGTGTATTAGGGTATATTTTGCTTGAAAAACACCATTAAAGTTTTACCGTTTTTTGGTTGGTTTTGAGTATTTAACAGCAATGTTGCCTGTTCTGATATACAGATTCTGATATACAGTATAGAACCTAACCTACAAAAGTCTGGACAATATATAGGCATGCTTACTTTAATGAACAACAGCAGTTCTTAGGTTGAACTGTAATATGCATGAGCTAATTTTGTTCCCGACAAGGTATGAAAGCCAAGATTTTGGTGTTTCCATTCCTGTTTCTATGGATTTCTGCTCACAAAAGTATCTAGAAAAGACCTGGCATTAGAGATGCAATATGCCTACAAAATGCTCCTTGCACAGGTATGGGATCTATTATCTTGGGACCAGAAGATTCCAGATAAGGGTTGTTTATACGTAATTTGGTTTACCATACTTTAGTTCTGATACAAATCATTTAAACATTTAATAAACCCAATAGGATTGTTTGCCACCAATTCTATTTTTGCAGCTGAGTTACTCCCTGAACCCTTCGAAGCCCTTCATTAACTATTCAAGTACAAAGAGTGTGTTCACGTGGCCATTCACCACGCTATTCTGATGGTCTTGGTGCAGCTCCCCAGCCCCTAGTAAAGGGGGACCCGGCAGTGAAAGACAGAGGCTAATACACATTCACAAAGGTACACTGCTCTCACATTGTAGCATATGCTACTTATTGGGCACCCATTATAATTTTGAAATTCTGGAAATAAAATCTGCTTTGTGGGTTAATATCAGAATACTGCCATTTTCACAATGCCCGTGTTTGTAAACGAGTCCTCCTGTGTATATCCTGCTTTCATTGTTGTTTTTGGCCTTCTGCTGTTTAGATTCTTTTATTAATGTGGTAACATAATATAAGCACTTGATTAGCACCTCATAAATTTTATGTTTTATTAACTGGAAATGTTTATTCTGTGGACTGAATTTTTTTTAAAGACCTACAGTGTTTACGACTGATTTAAATGATTAAGGAAGTTTTTTTTTTTTACAAACCAGAGTGCTACTTTCTAATTCTGGTTTAATGTCTATTGTATTTGTGCTCTCTTTTTGATTTGTACAGCGTGTGCAGGCTACAAACATGATTGGTAGTTCCAGCCTTACAGTATAATAATAATAATGATCCATGTACCCATCAGCTCCTTTTTTTCTAATTTTGTAAGGCCATGTTTTGAGTGTGACACTGCACATGCTCAGCGTGCTCCAGCTTGCTCAATGGTCAACAGAAATCGTCAAAACATTAGCAGAAAGTGAGGTCACATCTGTAATAGCAGCTGATGCTATAGGGCTGATTATTAAGCATTTCTGGTGCAGAGTACACTGGTTGATATGAGGCCACGTAACATGCAGCTGAATAAAGCATTTCATTCTAACAAAATTCTTTGTTGGTTTTTTTATTATGTTAGTCATTATAAACCTTGAAATACAGGGAAATATTCATAGTGTAATACTCTAATTATAAATCACAAAGCCCAAAGTCAAGGTGTACTTGCCTCTACACCATAATGCAGTGGTAATGTAAAGGTTGATGAAGCAAGTGATTTGATATGGAGGTGTCTAAACAGCCTTTAGTACCAGTGGATTTTAAACTGCCACAACACGTGGACCACAAATCCAAATGTAAACATAGAAGCTGTGGTGCTAGAAACATGGTCGTTCAGGGTAATGGCAAATGGGACATTTTGTTGCCCTCACCTAATCTCTGCCAGCATGGAAAGCTAAACATTTGAATTAACACTCCTACCGGGATTAATGAAAAGTGCCACAATTTACAACATATGCATTACCCAGGGTCTGACTGGGCCGACGGGACTCAGGGAGAAAACCTGGTGGGCCCTGGCCCTCATGAGTCCCTGCCAACCCAGCCCGCTTCCTTGCCCCCCTGCCTGCGCACCCTATCAAAGATTCAGGTGTAAAAAGGCAAAGGTTATCGATGCAGCATGCATGTGCTCATGGGCAAGAGGGAGAGTGTTTACGCCTGGAGGGGGACCCTGGAGATTGTGAGGGGCACTTTGTTGCAGCTCCAGTGGGCCACTGCTGCCCCAGTCTGACGCTGGCATTACCTATGCATTGCATACTTGCCTGAAGTTTTACCCCCGGATTCTGTGATCCCCAGTGTTAAAGACTTTGATGTTCTTTAACATGTTAAATCCTTATTATTGCACCACAAAATATAGTATAAATACTTATTGTACAAAGCATAGATTTTCATATTTAAAAAACACAAATATATATTATACAAATGTTTATGTAATTAGGTTTAGGTTGTTTAAAAGTGCTGATGTGCTTCCTGAAACAGACTAGCAAATATAATGACAATGCATCATAGTATACCAAAAAACATAAAATAACATAGATTTCATCACAGCTTGTTAAATGGGTTACCTTGGGATAATCTCGAGCCCTGAAAGGATTTTGCTTGTAATCTGTTTAAGCCCCTTGGGTATATATCTCTATGCAAAGCCAGACAAAGGAAAATAGAATTTTACTGCACACAAAGTTTCTGACCATGTGGATGAACAGCATTTGGCTCTCATAAAACTATATTAAAATTAGCTTACTCTTCAGTGTAATGATTATTCTATTACAGGAAATGGTCCTTTTAAAACATGGTTTGTTGCCAGAATATTGATGTAATAAAACACATTAATATCCAACAGCAAAGTAGCATCCTCCGTACCTGATTAAAATTGGCAACGGACTATATAAAGTTCAAGTCTATATAAATGTTTCTGTTTAGCAAAGCCAAACGGAAAGCAAAGAAAGGGAATTTGACATTTAAGAGAGAATAAAACCCACAGGTAAATAATAACACTTTTTTCAGTGATAAGGGCATTTCATGGTAATGTTTAAAATATTATGAAGCTTTCTAAACATTTAAATCTAGGCTTTACTAACTGTTTTGGAATCTTGGTAACTTGGTTGGTATTAGATCTATGTACCTGGAATTTCTAATAGTCTATGTATGTAACCCTTAAGGTGGCCACACACGTGGCGATCTGTGATCTTTCGTGCGACCATCGTTCGCACGAAAGATCGTCAGATCTGCCACTAACCTTCAGGGCTGAAACAGGCAGATAAGGAGGTAGAAACAATAGGATTTCTACCTCCTTCTGCCGATTCAGCGCTGAAGGCAGATTTTGGTCAGGCGCCTTCTATGGCGCCCGATCAAAATCTTTTAACCTGGCCAATCGACCGATATCAGCAGCTTCCTGCGACTTGCCATACACACATGAATATGAATACGAGGTTTCGTACGATATTATCGGTGCGTGTATGGCCAGGTTTCGGGTTGCACTTACCAAATACTGAGATTAAATGTTCTGCTGACCTAATTAAATTGGTAAACTATTTGACACCTTACCAGTAGGTGTCACTGTATCTTTAGTTCATCCTATCTGTAAATAGTTTGAGAGACCAACATCCCCTGTCTCTGGGGAAAGAATGGTTTCTTCCAGTTTTCAAGAGGAAGAGGATTTTTACTGACTTACTAACTGTTTTTTTTTGTTTTTGGTCTTGGTAGCTACAGGGACTGCTACAGACAGCCATTGGGAAAGAGCCAATTGCTTACCTGCATAGAGGGTAAGACCCCCAAGGAATCCTCTCTTAGTTTTTAGTAAGAAATAGTCAGCTTGTGTTATAGGAGTTGGTCAGCACCCACTTAGTGCCAGTCAGGTTAGCTGAGCAGCCCAACGCTCCAACAGGAGGTCAGTGGGTTAGTTCCCTGGTTGTACACAGGTTGATGCCTGGCAACCCAGAATAGGGGCCTTAGTGATAAGGAGGGTGTTTCTTATAGAGAGGATTCCCATTCTACCGGCAGTGTCCATCAGCAGATCTGGCTGGGTGAGACCATACAGCATTGCTCATATTTCTTTGTTAAAGTTATATTGCATTGTTTCCTGCTATTATATAATTTTGCCTGATTGCTTATGTGATTACATTTACTTTCACCACTGTAATACTCAAACAGTGTAGTGAGATGTTATTCTTCAGTTGCTGCATAAATAAATATACCTCCTAAAGAATTCCTGGCACCATTAATCTTGATCTTAATTCACACCACAACCTTTCTGATAATCCTCTCACTACAAAGAGAGGGCCCAGCCCTGAATGAAAGCCCCTGGTGTGGCCTTATACTGTCATAATAGTGCTACATCAACTGGCGCCCAACGTGGGGCCTAATTTCTAATTTGTACAGTATAAATTAAATCCAGTATCTCTGTGCCTGAATGTATTTATTATTGTGGTAAAAAAAAAAAATATATATATATATTATTATATTACAATATTATTATTCGTGTGGGGTTTGGAATTCTTCCTCGCACCTGCAGCGACTGCAATAGTGCAAGTTAAATCCTAGTTTTGTAATAATGGAACACAAAGCAAACCTATCACCTGTAGGCATCCCTACTACAGTCACCCCTGACGGAGACAATGTGGGACAGACTGTAATTTCTCAAGGGCATGCCCTAGGTGGACCCTCCCATAGTATGGGTACATCACCGAGTGACTCGCAGGCAAAGTTAACTGAGCCCTCTGTAGCTACCCCTGCTGAGGCTGAAAATATTGCATTAACCATTGGAAAAGCCCTAGGAGATTCCCTTAAACAGGCTTGGGAGGCTGGTCCCTATAAAAGATTTAAACAGTTCTCTGGCAGTAAACCTGTACCAGCAGGTGAGGAGGACTATGACACCTGGAAAGCCCAAGCAGAGCAAATCTCACAAGACTGGTCATGCTCTGATATGGAAGTGTGGAAACGCATTACTGAAAGTTTGAAAGGGCCTGCTAGTGACCTGATATATTCCCTTAGAATGAGTAATCCTGCTGCCACTGCTAGTGATTACTTTACTGCTCTAGAAAATGCTTTTGGTAGTCTGGAGACTGGAGAGGATTTATATTTTCAAGTCTGATTATGCCAGCAGAAGTCTGGGGAGAAATTGTCAGATTATTTTTACTGTCTTGAAAAATTGCTGCAGAAATGTAAACACCATAAAGGCCTTGATGGCAAAAGTGAGAACCGCACCCGATTAGAACAAGTGATCCGAGGGGCTGTTTATGAGGAACTCCTTATCTTACAACTAAAAGTAAAGGACAGATTAGAGAATCCCCCTGATTTTCCCCAGCTACTCAGAGAGGTTAGGGAGGAGGAATCAAAGCGGAGTGCAAGGGAACAGAGTAAAGTCTGTGTTAATCTAGCAAATACTTCCCTTGATCGCAAAACTGTTGGTGAGCGTGACACCAAGCTCTATGAGCAAATTGACTATTTGAGCAAGAAAATGGAGGAATTGCCGGCTGCCCAGGCTAAAGGGAAACCTCCACAGATTCCCAGGCCCCAACATCTGGTTAATCAGACCAGGAGGCCTAGAGGGAATAGATTTTGTTTCCGGTGCGGAGAAGATGGCCATACTGCCCCTATATGTGACAACCCTAGGAATGAAAGCAAGGTGGCCCAGAGAAAGAAAGAGCAGCCGTTAAACTCCAAAGCATTTTCTAGAGTAGTACAGTAATCACTAGCAGTGGCAGCAGGATTACTCATTCTAAGGGAATATATCAGGTCACTAGCAGGCCCTTTCAAACTTTAGTCTTGTGAGATTTGCTCTGCTTGGGCTTTCCAGGTGTCATAGTCCTTCTCACCTGCTGGTACAGGTTTACTGCCAGAGAACTGTTTCAATCTTTTATAGGGACCAGCCTCCCAAGCCTGTTTAAGGGAATCTGCTAGGGTTTTTCCAATGGTTAATGCAATATTTTCAGCCTCAGCAGGGGTAGCTACAGAGGGCTCAGTTAACTTTGCCTGCGAGTCACTCGGTGATGTACCCATACTATGGGAGGGTCCAACTAGGGCATGCCCTTGAGAAATTACAGACCGTCCCACATTGTCTCCATCAGGGGTGACTGTAGTAGGGATGCCTACAGGTGATAGGTTTGCTTTGTGTTCCATTATTACAAAACTAGGATTTAACTTGCACTGTTGCAGTCGCTGCAGGTGCGAGGAAGAATTCCAAACCCCACACGAGTAATAATATTGTAATGTAATAATATATATATATTTTTTTTTTCACCACAATAATAAATACATCCAGGCACAGAGATACTGGATTTAATTTATACTGTACAAATTAGAAATTAGGCCCCACGTTGGGCGCCAGTTGATGTAGCACTATTATGACAGTATAAGGCCACACCAGGGGCTTTCACTCAGGGCTGGGCCCTCTCTTTGTAGTGAGAGGATTATCAGAAAGGTTGTGGTGTGAATTAAGATTAAGAGTAATGGTGCCAGGAATTCTTTAGAAGGTATATTTATTTATGCAGAAACTGAAGAATAACATCTTACTACACTGTTTGAGTATTACAGTGGTGACAGTGAATGTAATCACATAAGCAATCAGGCAAAATTATATAATAGCAGGAAACAATGCAATATAACTTTAACAAAGAAATATGAGCAATGCTGTATGGTCTCACCCAGCCAGATCTGCTGACGGACAATGCCGGTAGAATGGGAATCCTCTCTATAAGAAACACCCTCCTTATCACTAAGGCCCCTATTCTGGGTTGCCAGGCATCTGCCTGTGTACAACCAGGGAACTAACCCACTGACCTCCTGTTGGAGCGTTGGGCTGCTCAGCTACCCTGACTGGCACTAAGTGGGTGCTGACCCACTCCTATAACACAAGCTGGCTAATTCTTACTAAAAACTAAGAGAGGATTCCTTGGGGGTCTTACCCTCTATGCAGGTAAGCAATTGGCTCTTTCCCAATGGCTGTCTGTAGCAGTCCCTGTAGCTACCAAGATCAAAAACAAAAAAAACAGTAAGTCAGTAAAAATCCTCTTCCTCTTGAAAACTGGAAGAAACCATTCTTTCCCCAGAGACAGGGGATGTTGGTCTCTCAAACTATTTACAGATAGGATGAACTAAAGATACAGTGACACTTACTGGTAAGGTGTCAAATAGTTTACCAATTTAATTAGGTCAGCAAAACATTTAATCTCAGTATTTGGTAAGTGCAACCCTAAGGGTTACACTCTTCCCCTTTAGCACACCCTACATCCCAATCTTGGGTAGAAAACACATTAAGACATGCACACAAGGGTTACATGTATATCCTTCCACCATTTACATGAACTGTCTAACATACAAAATATTGTCAAACAAAGAAGACCATAGATCTTTTAGTCAGTCTATCCCTTGGGGCCAATCGATATAATGGGGCTAAAAAAATTGGCAGCATATGATGTGAGTATGCTGCACCCTTTTTTAAAAAAATATAAGTGTGTTAAAAGTGAAAATATTGTGTGTTGGGGGAATCCTTCGTTGAGATGGATCTGAGGATTTTTGTGGATAACAAGCTGTATAACTCTAGGCAGTGTCACTTAATGGCTACTAAAGCAAATAAAGTACTGTCTTGCATAAAAAGTATGTTAATTCCTGGATAAGGTCTCACCTTGAGTATTCAGTGCAGTTTTGGGCTCCAAGGATATTAATGAGCTGGAGAGAGTGCAGAAAAGTGCAAAAAGGGATGGAATATTTAAACTATGATGTTAGACTGTAAAGGGTCGAGTTGTTTTCTCTGGAGAAAAGACGCTTGCAAGGGAGTACATTAGAGGGGATTGTAGGTGATAGAGAGGGATCTTTTTTCCCATAGGAATGATCAATGCACCAAAAGTCTCCCTTTAGATTAGAGGAACAGAAATTTTATTTAAAGCAGGCAGTCCACAGTAATGCCTTGAAGAGTGGCTTCGACAACTTCTTGAACAAATATAATACCGAATGCTATGTAAAGGCTTTGTGAAATAGCCTTCCCCTAATTGAGTTTTCTGGATAATGGGTTTTTGGGTAATGGATCCATTATATATGGTTTATGTATGTGAGTGTTAGATAGGTCTGTTTAAGCAGTATATGGCAGAACAAAGATCATTTTTGCAGATAATTTTCTACAATCAAATAGAGCAGATCTTTTTTTATTTGTTTCTGTAACCTTGATGACTGCTGGGTAGTTTTTCTTTGAACCACAAAAAGCATTTATACAAAATAGTATTCAAGCATATGTACTAACGTAGAATATCTGCATATTAAACAAATAATGTGATCTCTGTCTGCCCCTGTTATGGACTAGCCCCTTACTGATTTCTCTCTAGAGGGGAGTGGCACAGATCGGTCCTTATGTCTGCATCTTTAAATTTTGTCCTATTTCGAGTCGCCAAAAAATTCACAAGAATGCTGAAAAATTTGTGAAACAGTGAAAAATTCACAAAATGCATTGAAGTTAATGAGCGCCAATTTTTTTATGGATTAAATTTTTTTCTTCATGAAACAAAAATTTCTTAAGGGCGCACAAATCCACAAATTCACCACAAATCCATGGATTCCAAAAAAATTCCCTCAATAATAATTAGAAGTTTACCCTTTACTTTTAAATCCTGCTCTGCCAACCTTAATGATAGAAAATAGGGTTAGGATTGGGGGTACCTCAGTGACATAGCACCTAATTGCTGGTAATGAGACCAGTGTGTTTACAAAGTACTACAGCTGCAGTGAACATGTATACACTCTGAAACAATAATACAAATACAAAGAGTAGCTTAGAAATATACAATATTCAGAGTGTTATTTTCCAAATGAACATAATATAAATGTACACAATTATTGAATAATTCTAGCATTATTCAGACAGCAATTATTTTAAGACGAATTAGTATGATTGCACAAAAGGCAATTTGGAGACTTTTGTTGCTCCTAAATTTTGTAGCTCTGTGTTTGGGGTACAAAAGCCTGAAAGTGCCTCTCGATTAACGTGAAATTGAAAGTGCCAGGTGCATGCAAATATAACTTGAAAAAGCAACAGAATTTGAATTTAAATTGAAATGGAATAGAGGGGAGAGTTCAAGCATTTTGTACCCCACCCACTGGGCTGCAAAACACTGGGTGCAACAAAATTCTCTAAATTGCACACTTTATACATTTATACACTATATACATTAAACTCTAAAAGCAACTTGAATAATCAAAATGAATGTTTTAGAGATAGACCTGTGCACTTATTTTTATATAAAAATGCCTATACACAAGGAAGTACATTTACTTGCCCAGGGTCTAAACTCTGTAATGAAATTCTGGCTTTCCTGATCTAGAGTTTAAAAGAAAGAGCCCAGTGTTTGTGGCAGCTGGTACAGTAGTTTATGGCTGGTCACCTTTTGCCCATTTGTAAATGCATCTCAAGGTCTATCAGCTAAGTGGGTATTATTGATGGACAACAATATTAAAAAGAATCCACATATTTTCATTTGGATTTGACAGGGACTTTTATATTCTCTGGAGAACATTTTCTTCTTTATAATGGGCGTCTGTCAAGCCTTGTGCTTTTAGTCATTGTATTGCTAAAAGGTTTAGTTTCATTTTAAAATTATTTGCAACTGTTTATTTGTCTTCAAACCAGAACCTGTTGCAGAACCTGTATAACATTAGTGTGATGTCTAATATATGAGGCTGTGTTGGCTGGCCCTATTGTTTTTTTATTATAGACCAACAATCTTATTCCCATAGCTTAAAACAAGCTAAATATTTATAAATACAACTATGCAAATAACACTATTCATATCTGGATGGTTTCAGATTGGGCAGATTGTGCTAAACATCAGTTTCCATATACAAATACTATTATTGTGTACTGTTTTGGAGTGTTGTATGGCTATTAAACAATACTTTGTGCCTTGTTTGCCAAACAAGCTAATTCTGTATTTATGATGGTATGCTTAGAGGTTTCAAATATATTTTGGCAAATACAGAAAGATAGATAAAACATTGTTTTGTTATATAATCACCTGATACAATTATATTTTGGCTAGTAGATATTTCTTTAATCTTATTCATATGTGTTCATATTTTTGCAGGAACATATCTTGATTTTTTTCTTTGCTAAATTTTACTGTTTTTTTTGCATAAAAAGTAAGTTATTAAACTAGGCTACTAGGCTGTGGGATCCCTTATCTGGAAATCCATTATCTAGAAAGCTCCGTATATGGAAGGTCATCGACCATAGACTCCATTTTTAAACAAATAATTCTAATTTTTAAAAATAATTTCCTTTTTCTCTGCAATAATACAACAGTACTTTATACTTGATTCCAAAGATATAATACATCTTTATTGGAGGCTAAACAATTATTTTGAGGTTAAATGATGTTTAAATGTTTTTTTTTAGTAGACTTAAGGTATGGAGATTAAGGATAGATTGCTTATTACGCATTATTGCATTGACCTTATATGTATATGGATGATACTGATTTGTCTGACTGTCAATATATTGCTCTTAGTAACTTTGTTTCCATATGGAGAGAGTACAGGAGAGAGTACTGGTATGGTAAAGGGGATGGAAGGTTTAAACTATGATGTTAGACTGTCAGGGTTGCGAGGGGATTACTCTGTACAAGTACATTAGAGGGGATTATAGGCAGATAGGGGGTGTTCTTTTTTCCCATAAAAATGACCAGAGGCCACCCATTTAGATTAGAGGAATGGAGCTTCCATATGAAGCAGTGTAGGTGGTTTTTCACGGTGAGGGCAGTGAGGTTGTGGAATGCCCTTCCTAGAGATGTTGTGATGGACTTTTTTCATACTTAACTATGTAACATAACTATGTAACTAGAGACTGATGTAGATCAAACAAAGCAACTTCTATTACAGCCTGACCAAACTTTGCTGGACTTTAACCACACCTGATTGATGCGCAATCATTTCTATTAATAACAGCATTCTGTGTGTAAGACAAAATAATAATGAAATGAACCATGCAATTTCCATGGCAAGGGACTTTATAAAATTAAACAGACACAGAACTCATTTTCGATAACATTCTAACCAAATTCTAAACATTTTTGTGACTATGGCTTTTGGCTTAGTACCAGTTCCCTCAATCCCCTATGGCCAGATACATATGGACAGTGACATTCTTCATTACAATTATCAGCTAAATACTGACCCTTTTTTAAGTTCCAAATGTTGGAACATAGTTAGCGTGTAAAATAAAGAAGTTTTATTTAGAGATGGACTGAATCCTGGATTTTGTTGAGGAGTTTGGCTGGAAGAGTTTAACTGAACTAACTTGGAACTTTTAGACCTTAGACTTTTCTTCAAAATGGTTGCATCTTTTTTCCTTTTTTGAATTTTAATATAAAAATTAGTTTCAGTATTTCACCAAATCTTTTGGAGTATATGGTTTTAACACACCTCTAGTTGTATAACAAAGATGTTCAATACAATTTTACTTAATTGAATCAGATCATTTATTTGTTCTACTCTCAGCTTATGATTGTTTCCTTATATTTCACATGCACCCATTCATTAATATGCTAGATAGAAAGATAGGTAGAATTCTGTGCATACATGACTATAGCAATATTGGCAAAGTTATGGCATCTTTCCTACTGAAATTGTTACTGCTAATGCAAAACCTTCAGCTATTTCTAATTTGTTGTCTTCTCAGTTATGTCATAATATGACACTGTGCAATATCCATTACTGATAACATGGCCTCAGTATGGCTAGTGATGAGCGAAATTTTTCGGCAGGCATGGATTTGTGACGAATTTCTGCATTTTGCCATTGGCGCTTTTTTCAGTGAAAGGGCGGCAAAAATTCGGCACGGAAAAATTCGACCCACAAGAAAATTTTGTCGTGTGTGCCAAAAAAAATTTTTTTGACATGCATCACCTTTGCTGTTTCGCAAATCTTTCCAAAGATTCACTAATTTATCTACGAAGCTAAACGGGACACATTCACTTATCACTAAATGTGCCCCTTTAGCCACTAAGCAACAGCCATGTTGACTTGTTTTAACGTGTGACACAATTTCTAAGCCAAATTGACTGTGTCTCCCAGATACTAGGTTGTGAATACAGTTTACATTCCTGATAAAGGAACAGCATAAAGTGGGCAACCAGGGCACATATGTAACCAAAAATACATTGTATATATGAGATGCAGAAGGACAGCTGTGGTATATTGTAACGGCTGTTATTTCTTTGGGTTTTTTTTTTTACTTTTAATTTTCTCAGCATGATGACAGAAATTATATTTAAGAAACACAAATAAATGAGTTTAAACACCGTGTCATTTTCTCCCATCTCATTTGTATGGGTTGTGTTTCAGGAAATATTCAAGAAAAAAAAGAAAGTTCTGGCAAGTAGTGAATACATCTGAATATGATATAATGTGGGAACAAGACCAAATCTAGCTCAGAAGTTCCAGTTACTGGCATAATATTCTTTAGTCTAAATTGCAATATAAATTATCTTGCACCAGTATTAAAAAAAAGCCTGCGTTTGATCAAAGCTTCAGTAACTTCACAATGCGGCTTTTCCCTGTTTTAATTTTCTTTTTTGCATAAAAACACCATGGCTTCAGTAATGTCAACTCCTTGGCTTCCTTAGATTTGGCAAGATACATTTCTGAAAATACATTTGCAATTTTTGAAGTGCAAGTGGATTAAAATATCACTTAATAAACAGGTTTATGTACTGAATCTGACCTTATAAAATAAGTTATGCCCCGAAGTTAAGAAGTATCAGGAAGCCCACATGGGCTTTGTTAATCTTTTTAAAGGGATTGTGAAATTGTATGGCCTTTCAGTGCCTAGTGGTACTTGGAAGTAATGATGGGCAAAATAATTTGGCAGGCATGGATTCGCCCTGAATTTCCGAGTTTCGCCATGGGTGGATTTTTTAGTGAAACGGGAACAAAATGCGTGTCCAAAAATTTTCGCCCACCTTAAAAAAATGATGCACAACATGATGTGCAACATTTTCACTATTTTGAGAGTTTTTCGCCATTTTGCTTTGAAAAGCTTAGCAAATGTTTTGGCAAAACAGGACATATTCGCTCATCACTACTTGCCAGTATATTCACAATATGCAGAGATGCTTCCTTCTCCTAGAATGCAGGCCATGGGACTGGAACGATTGGAGGACACTTTGTCGAGGAAGTAACATCTTTTGACAGATTTATAACAGGGCTCTGCTAAAAATCTGTAAAAAAATTTCTGTCGCTTCTGAAGTTTTTTTATACTTAATACATTAATTATATATTAATAGGCCATGCAAGTAGGCCACTCTGAAAACAGGCTGTGGCACACGGGGCTGATGATTGGCTTATCCACCCTTGCATTTTCTACAATGGCAAAAACAAGCCAATGCACTCCCATTTGCTCCTTCCCCTTGAATTTCTGCATTCTGTCACATTGAGGTGACCCAGTTAGCAATTTGATGATTGTTTATATTTTTTATTATGTATAATATATCTATCTAAGAAGACAAACAGACATTTATTTGGAGATGAAAGACTTTTCAGCACAAACACAAAACCAGTATTGGATAAATTACTTTATCAATAAAATGCAATTTTTATGTGCATTTTATTTTTTTACTGTTTTTAATTATTAAATTTAATTTGCAATGATTAAATTCAGACCACGTTATCTAGCAATATCAAAGTTATATCACACATCAGCATCATTGTAAGGTTCCACTTAACTTTATAGTGATTATGAGCTAAAATTCTCATAGCACTATCCATGAAATATATCAGAGACATAGAAAAGAGTAATCCTTAGCCATTACCCTCAAACACATTATTGACTAAAGGTGCAAAGTCAAGCAACAACTGGAGAGACTACAGCACTACACAGTAAAATAGATAATAGGAAAAATGTCTAGATTTAGATCGTAGTTCCTTTGCCAGCTATGCCCCAGAGTATCCTTGTGCCTTTGGCATTATATGTAATCTCCAAGCTTTATGTTCATGCAGAGGGTTCTGCAACCAGAACTGTTGAGATTCAAGGAGATTACAGGATGGTCTAACAAAATTTCCTCTTACGGGACACAAGGAAGATAGAGCATATACAAATCGTATGAGTTCCACTTTTAGAATAGAATATTGTCATCAAAGTAAGATGCTACATAAACATATTTCAGTGGTAGCAACAGAAGTGATTGACTACAAATCTGATACAATGATACAAATATAACAAACGCCAAGAATTATGGCTAACAGAAAAGGCAATTAGTTATGAAAACACTACATGAGTAATAAACTCATCTGTAGTATTTATTACAAACCACCAAGGGGGATTCCCAGAACATTATCAGTGATGCCTTCTGTCCATAATAGACAAACCGTATAATATTGTCCCTTGTCACTGTGTGTGCTACATATTAACACAACCCTTTCTTCCCTTTTGGTGCCCTTGACCCTCGGAATGGCTAATACAAATAAAATAAGGATAACCAATAACCAGTGCAAGAGGTAAAGAGGGCCCTGCCCAACTAAGCTTATAATCTAAAAAAAAGGGGTTAAGACACAAAGTGTGGGGATGGGCAACATCAGGTGAGAGATGTGGAACTGAGCATTGCAGCATATAGTATACTGAGCATTTAGCAGCATATAGTGCACACTGTCCTACTTCAAATTCACCCCATGACTTCTATGGGGAAATTGAAACTGCTGCCAACCTTACAGCTTTGAGGCTTCACTCCCCAAACTTGAATCACATATTCACAGGGACAGCCTGAATGAAAATATGATGAATGTTGGATGCCCAAAAGTGGACAGAGCTGTGAACAGCCAATGAGATTTTACTTATTGACTTGGCGGAAATTCAACCTGCTGCCATTCTCACAGTAATAACACCAGGGTCCCTAAACTGTGGTTCAATGATAAAAAAAAAAGTGGGCAGAGCCACCAACAGCCAATCAGATTTTACCTATTGACTTTCACTGGAAAAATTCAACCTGCTGCCATTCTCACAGTATTAATACCAGGGTCCCCACAGTAGGGGACTGCAGTTTTAGTTTTGAAAAGTGGGTGGAGTTATACCAACAGCCAATCAGATTTTACCTATTGAATTTTATTGGTTTGATGCCAGGGTTCCCAAACTTTACACAGTCAGTAACTGGGTCACTACATACTCATGGTTATAAAAAGTGGGCAGGGCCACCAAAAGCCAATCACATTTCTTTCATTGAAATTTTAACTGCTGCCATTCTCACATGTTTAATGTCAGGGTCACCAAACTTTGCACAGTTTGTCACTGGATGACTACGTTCCAAGTTTAGAAAAGCGGACGGGGCCAACAACAGCCAATCACCTTTCACCCTATAGACTTCATACATTTAACTGCTGCCATTCTTTAAATATTAATACTAAGGTCCCCACACTTTGCAGAGCTAAGCAGGTAACTGAGGTTCAGAGTTAGAAATAGTGGGTGGAGCCACCAACAGCCAATCAGATTTTAACTATTGATTTTCAATGGGGAAATTCAAATTGCTGCCATTCTCACAGTATTAAACACCAGGGTCACAAGGAGACTGCATTTTGGGGTTTTAAAGAGTGGGTGGGGCCACCAACAGCCATTCAGACTTCACCTACTGATTTTTTTTTTGGTTTAAATTTAAAATGCTGCCTTTCTCACACTATTTATGTCAGGGTTCCCAAACTTTGCACAGTCACTGGCTGACTACATATTTAGAGTTAGAAAAAGTGGTCGGAGCCACCAACAGCCAATTCATTTCCACCCATTAAATTTCATTGGTTAATATTTAAACTGATGCCAAGTATTAATTCCAGGGTTGTTCTTCCCTTTCTAGTTGCTATCTGCTCTGTTAAGGTTGGGAGTTATTCAGACTTTTTGTATTTACCAGTTTATGACTAATAACATCTCTTTCAAACATATGAAAACCATATGTTATTTGCTTTAGAATTAATTTAGCTTTTTCTGATCTTGTGCTAGGTGAATTGTTTGTACTTTGATGTGAGCAGTGCTTAATGCAAAAATGTTATTTCCGTAATAAACCTAAACTTGTTACCCAGTTGTGAGAATAGAAGAAGAACTTTGACTTGTCAGTTTTCCATCTGTTGACAGTTATGGGGTAGGAGGATAAAAGTATAATGCTGCTTAAACTAATCAAATTCATTTTCAGATCCAGTTAAAGTATATGGTGGCTTGGTTACCAGGGGCGTTGCCTACATGAGGTGAGTTGAGATACTCCTCTCCCTGTTAGCAATACAATAAAGTACTTATATATAAATAAACAAGGCTTATGTTGGGCCTCTACACTACAGTATATCAAGGGGAGGTTCTAGAAATGATATACCTTTTACTTAATTAGCTAAACAGTGAGTGGAAACTGTGATACACAACAAGGTTTTTGTAGCAAATACACTTAGTGGCCCTGGAGGTTAATGAAGTTAGGACTGAGGCCCCATAATGATAATACCCCCCACATTCTTTCATAAGCAAAGGTGTTTTCTTGTCAGACAACCAAAAAGCTGTTTACTATTCATTTTATTATTCTTTATTTATATAGTGCACTTCACAGAAATTATACATTCACATTAGTCCCTCCCCAAAGAGAGCTTGCAAAGAGCTTATTAAAGTTCCTTAGACCACTTACACGCACAATATGGTCATATATATTAAGAACCAATAATGTTAAAAGCAGGATACATACACATGATGTTTCTGTTGATTAATATGCCAACCTTTAAAGTAGCAGAAATGTCTTCCAAAGAGCAGGGTAAAGTGCATGTTAAATGAGATGTAAACCCAACCCCAGGTCCCAAGCATTCTGGATAACAGGTCCCATACCTGTACCAAGAGCTCTTTATTTCATTGTTTTGTTATAGTATATAGGTCCCTCACTGCGTATCATAAGATACAAGCAACAGAGTGAACAAACTTGACAGACATTGTATAAAAACTCTTTAGTCAGACATTGTTTCATGGAAGAAGTGATTTGTTTTGTTTTTTGTTTTGTTTATATAATTCATTTATATAAGTAATCTGTTGCTTTCATGTTAAACTAAAGACTTCCTCATTGAGCTAAGGACTTTAAAATTGTGTCTGGAACAGAAATAAATTAAAATATTTTTGTTGATATATTTATCCCTAACACATTTGTCAAAGTGCAGAGCATGGGAAAAATGAGTGAGTATATTTTGTTTTATTATAAATGGCATTCACTGTTGTGTGAGGAGCAAGCACTGTTTTGAATTCTGTTTTCATGTGCAATTTCATGTGCAATCATTCAACTGGTCTAAGTAAGGCAACTCATCATAAGGTTAGTGACATTGCAACACGTACCATCCATCTAGTTTAACCTCTGAAAAATATCCAATTTGTCAGTTGGTAAAGCATATATTTTACAGAAGGCTTCCTCTGTTTTGTAAATGTTTTGCCTGGGCCAAATAGTGGCTTATTAAGGAATAAGATCTTTGGACAGGGAGCCGTGATGTAGAAGTCACATAATCAGTTGTTGCAAATACAAAGTCATAGAATGTTGCAAATTTACCAAGCTTAGTGATACTTACTCAACAAAATGAAAGTAATAAAAATATATAAATTAATAAACCTATATCCAGTAACTCAGGCAATGCAAAGCAAAAAAAAAAACAACAACAAAATCACACAAGTGACAACCCTAAGATGTGATCTTACTTTACAACAATCAATGATAGGTCTAGCCTCATGTGCATTCTACTGAAACCAAATTTTCCATTTAAGTATATGAACAACCAGCTTTGTTTCTTGCTACGGGACAATCCCCTGTTTTAGGTAATAAAATATGAGTAATTGTAGTGCTAGTAAGAATATGACCCAGTATATCATTTTACAAGAATATCATCATCTCTTCTAAGGGGTAGAATCATTCTACGGTTTGTCTCATAGCAATGATGATATTTGTGATATCAAAAAAAAAAAATTACTAATATATATTATATATTACTAATTTACTAATATCTTAAGTAAATGCATTCAGTCAGTTAAGTACCTGTGAGAGCAATAATCAGCTACAATATAACAAAGACATGGAACAAGCTGGAGGCTTCAAAACTATAGAACAGCCATCCCTTAGGTGATTGCCAAACCTTTTCATTCAAGCCTTTTTTGTAGGTTCATTTTTTATTTAGGGCCCCTTCTTTTTAGCTAATAGTTTTAAGAATTTTTAGGACACAAGTTTTAACTCTAAATATTAACATGACTGACCTTCCGGCTGGGCTTTCAGGTGTATCTAGCAAATAGGTATTCTCCCCAGATCTTATGCTATTTGGCCTTCAGGCTGAGCCCCTGGTTAATTGGCATTTCCAGGTAATTTCCAATGCCCCACTTCTCAGAAAAGTAACTGTTGGTAACATTTAGTGATGAGGAGCTGGGACAGAATGCCGGCACATGAAATGATACTGAAGCTTACTGTATCATTAAATGAATGAGAGGGATTTTACACATTACTGGCATCACCTCATTCATCCAGCCAACCAGATTCATGTTACACAAAGCTTCAGGACACTGTCATAGAATGATTGTGCTTAGTCAGATGGGTAAAAGTGGAAAAAGACACAGAGCTTTTATCAGAATGAGGAGTTGCGGTTATGGAAAGGGGGGGCAAACATTAATATGGTTGGAAATGCTGTATTCAAAGAGCTTCAGCAGTATAATAACAGTAATGATACAGGACTTCAAACTTGTTCACTGAAACTCTTTTGAGTGTCAGTAAAGCTAAGCTTTAGAAATAACCAAGCAGAAAGTGAGGTTCTTCTGTTATAGAAGCTGATGCTACCTGGTTGATTATTACATTCTCAATGTACTGGTTTGTAAGCGGCCATGTAAAGTGACTCTGAAATAATAATTAGTCTTGTACTGTTAGTTTTATATTGTACATATGGTGTATATTGTGAGTCAGTCCTTAAAGAAAAAATATAGCATCTTGTGTGCATTAATGAATACTATATGGTGCTGGCTTTAATCTGAGCTTAAATTATCATTTTAAAAAATAGTCCCTTAATTGGAGCTTCCTATACACTCTTTCTCTTCCATGTCTGTGATTCAAATGCACAGGATCACAGCCCTGAATTCACAAAAGCAATGAGGCTGTAGTTCCCTGCCAGGTCCACTTCTGATTGGTTGGTATCCTAGAGTGCAAAGTACTAAAAACCTCCAGCACCCCTGCACAGTCTGGGAAAGCAGCCAGTAGGAAGTGGAACAGATGGGCAGGACTAGTAGGATTTTTTTGGTACAATTTCAATAAAATAGAACAAAACTAAACATTTCTACTTACATTTCTTCTATATTTAAAAAAGTATAATGCAATGGCACATTCTTGTTTTCTTGTGTACCATTTAAGGGCAGGTAGCAGTCCTGATCAATTTCTATGTATTAACATACATTAAATACATAATAATACATGATTAATACATAATAATACATAATAAGCAAGCCAGGCATACAAGGATGTTTTAGAGTGATATATTATTATTACTTATTGTTTGTTGGCAGAACTAGAATTCAAAATAGGCCCTGGCATTTCAAGTACACAGAGGTCCAAGCAGCCCCCTACATGTCCAATCAATAGTTCTGTCTGTGGAATCTTAAAGCAGCCCCTCTGGCATTTGCCAGAATCCACATATTGCCAGTCCTAGCCTGCTTGTTGGTCTTCTGGATTCAATAACACAAGTCTTAAGTACTAAGCACCTTCAAGCAGAAAATACTGATTCACATTCATTTAGGTGTTTTCAGCCCAGTAAAATATAGCTTAAACTGTAACTAAGGGTAAAAAAGGAGAAAAACACATGTATGACTAGCACTTGCTAAATTATTGTCATGGTGGGCTGTACATTGAACCCAGTGGTTAGCATTGTTGCTGGGGTTTTAGGTTCAATTCCAGCTAGGACACTTCACATCTGCAGAGAGTTTGTATGTTCTCTCTATGATTGCATGAAGTTTTGATGGGTTAACTGTCTCCTGATGACATTTGCCATTGTAAATATAATATATACCTTACACTGTAAGCACCAGTAGAGCAGGCATATCTGTATTGCACTAAATAAAAAATAATGCATAATAATACAGCGCCCAAATTGTTTATATTAAAAATTAGTTTTATTGTCTATGGAAGGACTAGTCAAAGGCTTCCACTGTTAAATGTAAGTTTTGCATTTTTCTAACTCAAACCTCCATCAATATTTTACATTCCCCAGGTACTTATCCACTGCTATTTTTGAGTCTGCTGTTCTTTCCCACTCCGCACTTCATATTTTCTCATGATACTTAAAAGTACTTTTGGCTGAAAATATTTTCCTTCCAACACTTTCGAGGTTGACCTTGTTATGACCAACTCTTACACCATAAATCCACTACACTGTACATTTATTTCCTTGTGCTCTTCATTGGTGACAGAAATGTGCAGGCATTTAACTCTTCTGATGGTCTTAAAGACTAGAGACTTATGGGGAGACCACTGACTGCTATTTCTTAATCTGTAGTTGTATACACAGATAAATTAAAAGTGCTTTCAATATCAAGTACATTAAGGACATTGCATCTTCTTGTTTATTTTTATATCTATGAATTTTAACCACAGGAAATGTATAGAGCATCTGCAATTAGATGGTCATGAATTCCATTTTTATACATTCAATGGTCAAATCTATATTCTTTCAGTTTTAACCACAAGATCTAAATTAAACATTGAGGTTGCAAAAACCACTTTCCGGCATAAAAGAAGAAACATAAAAATGTTATTGTGTCTAGATTATTCCTTCTGTAATCTCATATAGGGAATGTTCTATATTATGAACCAAATGTTATAAGTTATTTAATATATATACTTATATAACATAGTATGAAGCTAAATTCTGTTTAAAAACTTTTATTGCAGATGAAGGAATTCATAGGCATGCAAAGGGCTCCAACAATCAATAGTGCTATATTTGAGTATAGTAAGTGCACCATGTAAATATATTTACTCTTATGGGGAGAGTGGAATCTCACTTGGAGTTCAGTTCATTTTAAAGGGCAAATAGAGCCCTTTAATGGTCTTAGTAAATAGCCTTGCTGGGGTTTAGGAGCCTAAAGTAGAATCCTATAGTGGGTCAGGGAACTAAGGGAAATCACAAGGGGCTACACATGCCAAACAGTTTCTAGATGTTTTGACTGCAAGCAAATGGCAAAGTTATTTAATTTTAAAGTTTTATGAACCAAAGTATAACAGCAAACAAGTGTCATCTTTGAATTTATAGCCTGGTAATTGTGATTTGTAGCAAAATGTTTCTGGTTCAGGTTTGCTTGATGTACATTTTTTTCAGGAGTCAACAAAACTGTGTTCAAATTGATTGACTTGTCTTTCTTCGCTATTGCATACAAGCCTATAGTTAGAAGCTCCCACTGTTACTGACACTCAGCATAGAGTGTATGATAATTCAGGTCCTAGGGACACGTTATCCCTTCTGTTCCCTTTTGATCTGATCATTGCCACTCTTCCCCATGTTTATATATTTTCCTTTACATTTGTTTTGTAATGTCTTTTTAAGAATACACTGGAGTGTTGAAGAATGAGTGCTAATACCTCTTATAAAAGTAGCTGTTGCACAATTTCCCAAATTATTGGATGCAGTTACAAAATAAATGGGTAAAAGAACCTTGTATATTTCATTAAATCTAAAACATAGGATTTATTTTTTGAATGCAGGGGATTTATTTATTATACGAAGACTTACATAGTAACATAGTTACACTGAGTTTAAAAAAGACCAGAGTACATCAAGTTCAACCCTTCCAAGTGAACCCAGCACACACAAACCTATACTGACCTATCTTTTAAATCACATACATAAACCACATATACCAGTGCTGTCCAACTTCTGCGGTGCCGAGGGCCTGGATTTCTCTAGCATACATGGTGGAGGGCCGCTAATGGTAGTCAGTTTTGACCACTCCCCATTTCTAAACCACACCCATTTCAAACCACCCTATGCTGCCTATGGGCCATACTCTGTCTACCCTATGCTGCCTGTGTGTGCCATACACACAGGCAGCATAGGCCAGAAAGTACATACATACATCTGAAGTGTGAACAATGTGGGTGATTACAGTCTGAGGTGTGAACACTGCAGCGGGTAAACAATGCAGGGATTAAAAAGTGTGAACAACACAGGGGATTAAATTTTTAAACAATACGGGGATTACAGCCTGAATCTGAGGTGAGAACCATGCAGGGGGTCAGTTAATCTCAGTACTGATACCATTTAAAGCTTACTCAATGGTAAGACATCAAAACAGCCAGACAGGTGGGGGCCCCACAGAGGGGGGCCACGGGCCGCCAGTTGGACAGCACCAATATATACCAACATCAAGATTTTAGAATCACAATAGCCTTAGATACTATGCTTGTTCAAGAACTCATCCAGGCCCTTCTTATAGGCATTAACAGAATCTGCCATCACAACATCACTAGGAAGGGCATTCCCCAACCTCACTGCTCTCGCTGTGAAAAACCACCTACGCTGCTTCAAATGAAAGTTCCATTCTTCTAATCTAAAGGGGTGGCCTCTGGTGCACTGATCATTTTGATGGGAAAAAAACATCCTCTATCTGCCTATAATTCCCTCTAATGTACTTGTACAGAGTAATCATGTCCCCTCGCAAGCACCTTTTTTCCAGAGAAAACAACTCCAACCCTGACAGTCTAACCTCATACTGTAGTTTGTTTATAGACTTGTTTATAAAGTGCCAATATATTCTGCAGAGCTGTGCAATAAATGCATGTACACATTGAAAATACAGTATGAAGAGGGTCTTGACTTAAAAAGCATAAAATGTAAAATGAGAAAAGATATGAAACACAGAGTCGGTATGGTGAGATATGTGGCACTGAGCATTGAATTTATCAATATATATACATATATACAGGGAGATTCAGGGGTGGAGATTTAAATCTTCTAAATTCTAGCTGTTGTATCTTTCCCTGGTGGGGGCTTATCTTATCTTATCATTAATTTACCTTTAGGTAAATATGATTTGGTCTCATGTAGTTACCTCTTCCAAGCTTTTCTTTGGTTGCCCCTTGTTTCTCAAAAATCTAATCATATTATACATTTTTCATTTTTATTTTTTATTAAGGTTTTTCCACAGTACCCCCCCATATGTAATAAAAGGTACTAAGTTTGCCCAGGTGCAGTAACTCATAGCAACCAAAAAGATTTTTGCTTTTTAACATGTGACCAGTAAATGCTATCTGCTGATTGGTTGCAATGGGTTACTGCTCCTGGGCAAACTTGGTGTCTTTTATTACATAACCCCCTTAAGATTCTTCTGCTTGTCATCAATTAACTTGTTACATTTAGCAGTTTCAAAGCTTCCACTGTGTCTTATTCCATTTGTTTCTTACCAAACATGTTAACTGTAACAATAACAGATGTGCATATTACTTTATCTGGTTTCCGAAATGTCTAGCTTTATTTGGTTGCTGATTGGCACCTAAACGATGACAGATAAAAAAGATCAGAGAAATTTGTCACTGCTTCTAAGGACTTACATTTTCCAGTTGATGATGTAAAGCCCTTTTGGCTCACTGGAAAATATGTGTGCTTTTTTCTATCCGTCTACATTTCTGTGGGAAATTTAACACCATTATTACGGACATGTCATTCTTCATAAATATCTGTGCATCTTGTATCCGTCCAAACAAAGTAATTAGAAAACAGTTACCATGAAGTAACTACCATGAAGATTGCTGTTTTGACTGAGAGCATCTTGCAAGCCAAAATTATATACTCAAGGTATTTATGTCTTGACAAGTTGCTCAAGTTGAAACAGGGAACCTTTTAAATCCCAGATGTTAGAGACTATGTAAAAGTACATTAGTACATTAGACCTCCTGTAGAGGAGAGATTGTTTGTGATCCTGTTTCAGAGAAAGATAATACAATTAACACCAAAGAAAACTGTGTAAATCTCCCCTTTCTTGAGAAATGTACATACAGTATTTATGTATATGTGTTGCTTTTCAGAGAGTATTCTATAGTGCCATTAAATATATTCCATTGGTAAATAAAAAGGCAAGCATTGTAGCATACAATCATCCTTCCATCTAACACGAAGCCACCCATTCCAATTAGAAGAAAAGAGGTTCTGTCTAAATATTCGGAACAATCTTTTAATGAGAGAGCTGTAAAGCTGTGGTTTTCTCTCCCTGAATCAGTTGTACTGGCTGATACATTATATAGCTTCAAGAAGGGGTTGGATGACTTTTTAGCAAGCGAGGAAATACAGGGTTATGGGAGATAGCTCTCAGTACAAGTGAGGGAATACAGGGTTATGGGAGATAGCTCTCAGTACAAGTGAGGGAATACAGGGGTAGGGGAGATAGCTCTCAGTACAAGTGAGGGAATACAGGGTTATGGGAGATAGCTCTTAGTACAAGTGAGGGAATATAGGGTTATGGGAGATAGCTCTCAGTACAAGTGAGGGAATACAGGGTTATGGGAGATAGCTCTAAGTACAAGTGAGGGAATACAGGGTTATGCTAGATAGCTCTTAGTACAAGTGAGGGAATACAGGGTTATGGGAGATAGCTCTTAGTACAAGTGAGGGAATACAGGGTTATGGGAGATAGCTCTCAGTACAAGTGAGGGAATACAGGGGTAGGGGAGATAGCTCTCAGTACAAGTGAGGGAATACAGGGGTAGGGGAGATAGCTCTCAGTACAAGTGAGGGAATACAGGGGTAGGGGAGATAGCTCTTAGTACAAGTGAGGGAATACAGGGGTAGGGGAGATAGCTCTCAGTACAAGTGAGGGAATACAGGGGTAGGGGAGATAGCTCTCAGTACAAGTGAGGGAATACAGGGGTAGGGGAGATAGCTCTCAGTACAAGTGAGGGAATACAGGGTTATGGGAGATAGCTCTCAGTACAAGTGAGGGAATACAGGGTTATGGGGGATAGCTCTCAGTACAAGTGAGGGAATACAGGGTTATGGGAGATAGCTCTCAGTACAAGTGAGGGAATACAGGGGTAGGGGAGATAGCTCTCAGTACAAGTGAGGGAATACAGGGGTATGAGAGATAGCTCTCAGTACAAGTGAGGGAATACAGGGTTATGGGAGATAGCTCTTAGTACAAGTTGATACAGGGACTGGTCCGATCTTGGAGTCAGGAAGGAATTTTTCCACCTCTGCAGCAAATACGAGAGGCTTCAGATGGGGTTTTTTTGCCTTCCTCTGGATCAAAAGGCAGTTAGGCAGGTTATATATAAGCATAAAAGGTTAAACTCGATGGACCTATGTCTTTTTTCGACCTAACTTACTATGTTACTATATAAAGGTATGAACAGTACACTCAGTAAAGACAATCTTTCATCTGTCATCAAGCTTTTTGATTTCTTACAGGTTAGCAGGTTAACAGATATGTGTGTTGTTATATTGAGATTTAAACAAATATATTTTGAAAAAGCAAATAAAAAATATATGCTTCTAAGAAGGCCATTGAGGATGGAGCAACAATAAATGCATTACAACGAGAGTATTGCACAAACATGGGACCTGACATCTACATCTGTGTGCAGATCACAAAGCTTTTATATAGTGATTTTCCATAGCAATCCCCAGCAATTTTTGAAAAGATCTAAATGAACTGGAGAGACCCATATTACAGGTATTCAGAAGAGATCAAATAGACAGCATTCACCATAACACATTCAGCTTTGATTTCCATGACAGTCCCCTTTTAGATAGGACAATTTTGTCATATCTTTTGCATCCATAGCAAGGTGACTGGATGCTGCTTGATATTTGAGATGATTCATATGGCAACCATGCTTAGACTGTAATGCTAAAGGTTATTCATTTTATAATTAGGGTGGAAAGTACAAAAAAGTATATGTTCCTTATTTGCTCAGGACTCGTTCCAGTTAAATCCTATCATGCAAAATGTGCACCTGTTCCTGCAAGGATCCAGTAATGTAATCACAAGTTGTCACTGTTCCAGCCATTCCTAAAGGAAAATCAACAGTTCAGATTCTCTGGATCTGGGGTCATTTATGAACGCAAGTGCTGTGAAAAAAAGTGGAATGTTCAGATTCAAATTGCCATGTTTTATACCAATAATGCTTTTTTTCCTATAATCCCAGAGTAATCGCAGCCATGCTATAATTGGGGGACTGCATCACTTCCATAGCATATGTTAAGAATACTGTTCACAAATATTGATGCCACTCACAGCCTTGAGCCAGAGCTAGGCCCAAGGTAGCAGTAGCTCTAAGGTACCTCTGGGTCCAGAGGAGCAGTTATTCATCATTAATCATAATAATGAATAATAAATGCATTTGCAACCTTGTGGACGTGCAGGAGTATGTTTGGACACAAGTATCTTAATTGCTTTAATATGTTCTCTCCATTTCTTCCATTTTACATTTGTGTTTTGCAAATAAACCTGCATATTTTGTAAGATCTCATCATTCTCCATCCATTTTTGCATGTGTTATTTGATTTGCATACAGAGATTGCTGCTAAGAAAAATGTTTCTTCCTAACAAAGTACTGCACTCACAAAACTTCAAAAACTGCAGAATTTATTTTAATTAGCCTAATGTTTCAGTGAGAAACAGGGACCTCCCTTCCTCGCCAATGAGTTACACATACATTTATTTATATATATATAAGGCTATGAGATGCACAACACTGACAAAGTTTAAACCTTACTGCCTTTACAAAGATATTGCAAAAATGTGTCAGAATTCACAATATTTTATTACATCAAAAAATCAAAACATTCCTTTCACCTAGTTCTTGGGGGGGTGGATATATATATGTTTGTCTATATTCCAGGACTAGGGGACATTCCCTATTAGGGGAACTCGAGCACTAGGGTTGGAGGCCCAATTAGAGTGAGGAGGCTTATTTACTGCCCTAGATATTCTTGTAACTATAGTAGCTTTAAGATAATGTTTTTATGATTCTGTACCTTTTCTGTGCGGTATAGGGGGAATGAACTTTCAACCATGTTAAATGACAAAATAATTAAATATGGTTGTCATCTGTATCAGCATAAAAACCCTGTTTTTTCCACTAATGTCTGCTGTGTCTGCCCATCATTTTCTAGGTTAATCCACTTACCTTTTTGTCCTTGGTCAAAATATACTATTTAATACACAGTGCCAGTTTTTACTGGTTATTCATTTCCTACCCCAGTCCCCTTGGTTGATGCACAGCAATAATGGTAGCCAAGGGCACAGTGCAGAGACCTGATCTGCCGATGTATCATTATCAATGTAAGCAGTGTCTCCTATCTATTCTTTGCATTAAAACATTTCTGTAGGGGGGGTCTGTGCCCTACATGCATTACTTTACATTTTGTCTCATTAAAACAAACTTAATAAATGTTAATTGTATAATGAATATTGATGATTTATATATCAATTATATATATTACTATTACAATCTCTCTAAAGCATATCAGTCTAGTGTTTTTATGTGACTGAATGATTTAAAGGTTGGAAGCAACCTTAAAAACTTCCTTTCATTATGAGATAACCATGCAAAACAATTTACATGCACAGTCCCCTGTCTTTGGCTTGTTTAATCTTAAATCTGTAAATGTAAATCTTATTTTACCAATATGCCAATAATAAGTTATCTTCTTAAACCTTCTAGCACATTCTCATCTCTCATCTGGATAATGCATCTTCCTAGTTCAGCACTTACGCTGAATTAGGATCGAGAGGAACGACCGTATTGATTTTGATTGCTATAAAGCAGAAATATCAGTTGTCAGGTGTAAATTTACATTAACCTGAAGCAGATACATATATTCAGCAATATGTGATTAAATGGCATAGAATTCGGAGACTGTGAGGCCAAATGTTTTACACAAACAGGGTTAATTGAGGTCAGAATGGAAAAGACTAAGACTGGCCAAAGAAAGGATTGTTATTCAATTTAGTACGCCTGTGAAATCATTAGGTAGTATACTTTACAATGCTATACTTATTCAGTAAGATACAACACAATGCATTAAACTGCTGTGGGTTGCACATTGCCTCTATATTTACAGAGAATTTGTACTTAAAAAGTTCAGTCCCATTTTTCTTATAATTCCAAAGTAATTGCAGCAATGCTCAAAGTTGAGTCTGTCGCACTTGTGTCTGATATGTCATAATAGGTGCAACTGTTCTTGTGTTTTGATCACAATCTGGTGCAAGTTGCCCATAGCATTTTTGGTGAAAGGGTTACATCACTTCCAGAGCACACTAAAAACAAGTCTGTGCTCCTATTGACACAACCTGCTGTGGAAACCCTGGAGCCACTACCACGTTGGACCTGGTGGTAGCTTCAGGGTTCTCTGACATCAACAGGTGTAGCTGTGCACCATTTATTGGCAGAAGCAGCAAGGACACATTGGCAACCATGTGGAAGTGCAGGAACGTATTTGGATGTACGTATTTAGCCAAGTGTTATTCACTGTCTAAATGGAACATGCTAAACTGTTTCACTGAAGCTTATTAAACCTGGGTGAAACCAACTACACGCTATAAACCAGAGACTGTGATTCTGTTTGGGAATTTAAGTAAAATATGCCATCATAATTTTTAAGCACTTTCCACATTGTTTGTTGCTCACATGCTGTCAACATTTGCCAGTAAAATGCATTTTTCACTTTGACAAGAGATTTTTATTTTCTCAGAAAATTTGCGTAGTTTCTTTTCTGTAATGGACAAAATGTTCTAGAGATTGTTTCTGCCCTCAGTCAGCCACAACCTCATCTTTTTAGTGTAAGGCCTTAAAATGTTTCATTTGTAGTTAAAAACAAATAGTGTAGCTTTGTGTGCTTGCACTCGATGTAAAAATCCAAACTTGTATTATGCTGCCAACTTCCAGGCAATAAAATGAAGAAGAATGTATTTCATCCAGTCATTGCTTAACATTGGGGGGGGGGGAGTGATGAACAGGTCAGGGCCACACAAATACAGCAAATACTGCAAAACATCTAAACCCAGTCTCCAGCTTTGCTGGAACAGAGGTACCACCAGCCAAGAAACCTGTCCAAGAATGCATTTTTGGGAACATTCAAAGGTTGTAGGCTGTAGAGTTTAAAGGGGTTGTGAACAAAATGTTAACATTTTACATAATGAAAGCAAACATAATTCTAAGAAAAATTCCAATCTACATTAAATACAAAAGTAATGCACAATATTTTAGTTATTTGTGTGGTTAATTTGTAGGCTGTTTCTGTGTTTTGCCTTTCTCTTCACTGCTGGTTATGACTACATGTACAGGTATCGGACCCCTTATCCGGAAACCCGTTATCCAGAAAGCTCCGAATTACGGAATGCCTGTCTCCCATAGACTCCATTTTAATCAAATAATTCAGAATTTTAAAACTGATTTCCTTTTTCTATGTAGAAATAAAACAGAACCTTGTAATTGATTCCAAATAAGATATAATTAATCCTTATTGGATGCAAAACAATCCTATTGGGTTTAATTAATGTTTTATTGATTTTTTAGTAGATTTAAGGTATTAAGATCCAAATTACGGAAAGACCCCTTATCCAGAATACCCTTGGTCCTGAGCATTCTGGATAATGGGTCCTATACCTGTACCAGTAAGATGTCCTCCAGCCTACACTTCAATTCCCGCAATGTTTTGCAGTAACACCAGGAATTGAACTTTCATCGCTTTTGGTACAAATCTGACCAATATCTATTAAAATGGCTATAAGGGAATACTAGAAGTTGGAGTTTTACCATCTCTGTTAAAACCTGACCTGAGGTCTATATAGAAATAGAGTACTGGGAATTAACAACAGCTTGTATGCTGTAGGAAGGACTGTTGCACACCAAAGAGAAGCATCTGGAAGTATAGCTAAACCTGGAAGGGAATCTGTTGTTTGGATATCTGAAAGCCGAATTAAACTGGAATGCTGATTAAAATTGGAAAGTCAAGTAAAAATGTAGAACAATGTTCAAGAAATCTGAATATCAAGTTAAAAGCAGAGGGTAAATTGGACTGGCTCCATGCAACTGGAGAGCACAATGGAATTTTTCTAGAACATTTTGCATGTGCCCCTGGCAGAGTGAGTGCTAAGATTTTCATAACAAAATTGTTATTTTTTAAATTGGAGAAATCATGCTGTTGCAGATAATATTCCCATATATTTTCAAACTATCAGCACATTTCAGAAATTGACAGAAGTGTCTTTAAATCAATGCAACGTACAATGTGCTGCTCATGATTCCCATCCGTATGCAACCTCCTACTAGCCAATAATGCTAAGAGAAAGATGTAATTAAAGTTAACTAAAGAGTAAAAATGAATATGGGTAGACATTCTAGATTTTATATACTGAGCTTACTGTAGAGCAGAGAGGTTCAGCAGCCCTATAACAGCAATTAGCCAGGCCTTCACATTTACGTACAGTCGTGTTAAGCCATCTTTTGAGTGAGGGACACTGCATATGCTCAGTGTGTTCTTGGTAGCTGTTGGGAAGCTATCACCTATAAGAAGATTCTGCTTGTCAATCAGAAAAATTGATGCTACAGCAGCATTGCACTGTGGTGTCTGAGGCCCACCAGGCCCCAGTCTTAAGGATCCACTTCCCATACCTTTGTTGCAAACTCCCCCACCTTGTCTGCCCGCCCAGTGCCTGCACAATGTACCGCCCTCCTACTGGCCAATGCACTGCCCACCTGTATCTTGTATTTCCCCCTTCCCCTGAATACCTGCAGCCACTGGTCCTGGTGGGGAGGAGGCCTGGGTCACTGAGACCCATGAGGGCTGGGGCCCACTGAGTTTTCTCCTTAAGTATGACCGACCCAGTCTGACCCTGTGCTACATGGCTAATGAGGATGTATACATATATATACGCACACACAATATTGTGAGTAAGTCTAAATGGCTAGGCTGTGGTCGCCTTGGGCTAATAAAGTAGCCGAAACCATGTGTGGAATTTCTAGCCTACATCTTTGTTAACTAAAATTTTGTAGCATTTCTAAACATTTTGTTCATAATATTTACATACACATGCTGTTTTGTTTGAGCGAGAACACCGAACTGGAATTTTTATTATATGTCCAAATAAATTTCCTGTTGTATTTTACAATTCCCTTGTTTAGGAGATCAGAAGAGACCTCAGCGTAGTGCTGCACAGAAATGGATAGGAGTACAAAGAGGAGAGTTTGCTTTGTTTTCTTTCCTAAAAAACAGCACAAATAGTTTCAAACCATTTATTTTTTTAAGTGAGTGTGATCTCTTAACACTCTCCTCTTTGGCATATAGCAGATATTAAGCTTAGAGGTTGTTAGAGACAGTGTTTTAATTTGAAAAGTACATCTGCTCTCCCCTGATCTGTCTCTAGTAACCTCTAAGCTTAATATCTTTAGAGAGTTTAGTAACATACATATTATACAGAGCCAGAGGAATAGTTAGTATGCATTTAGGTTTTTGGTCTTACAAATTACATGGATAAAAAATTGGCCAAAGCAATGCAGAATGTAGTAACTGATTGCTTATTCTCTACCTGGACCACAGAGCTTTTACCCCTTAACTCAGTGGTTGTTAGTTTTCATTTTTAGTTCAAACCCTTTGAAGGTCCAGCCTTTGACCAGGGCCCCTCTTGAATGGCCAAGCTTTGGTCAGGGCCCCACTTAGCTCATGAATTGGTACAGGTATAGGAAAATATCAGTATCAGTGTATTAGCCATACAGATATAATTCCAAGAATATATTGCACAGAAAATATATATTCTCCCCAAATCCTAAATTACCTTAAAGGTGTGGTTAACCTTCAGGTTAACTTTTAGTATGTTATAGAATGGCCTGTTCCTAGCAACTTTTCAATTGTTCTTCATTTTTTTATAGTTATCAAATTAGTTGCCTTTCTCTTCCAACTCTTTCCATTTTGCAAATAGGGGTAACTGACCCTAGCAGCCAAAAAACTATTGCTCTTTGAGTCTACAATTTTATTGTTATTATTACTTTTCATTACTTATCTTTTGCCCTCTTCTATTTATATCCACTGTCTGGTTGCTAGGTTAAATTGTACCCTAGCAACCAGATAGCTGCTAAAATTCTAAACTGGAGAGCTGCTGAACAAAAAGCTACATAATTGAAAAAATGCAAATAATAAAAAATGAAGAACTACTGCAAATTGTTTTAAAATAGCATTCTGTACATTATAATAAAAGTTAATTTAAAAATAAACGACCCATTTAAAGAAGGGCATTCAGGTTTATCCCATACCCCCATAACTCCTGCCATTTCTGCATCAGCTGGGAATCTTCTGTTCAATTGAAAATGTTTTGGATTTCACTACCGATACAGACCCTGCTTGAGCATGCACAGTTGATTCCTGGCTAGCTCCAACTGAGCATGCTCTAGCAGGGTCCGTACTGGCGTTGTGACCCGAAGCATATCCAAATGAACGGGAGATGGTGCTCAGGTGCGCTGCTGAGCTGCTCTGATCTTTTAGGTTGGCTTTTTCTATAGGGACAGTTTTTAGAGTTATAGACTATGCAAGAAGGCAGAGGTGAGGGGGGAGGGGTTGATGCAGGCTAGTTAAGGCTTTTATACCTGGGGGGTGTAGTTCTCCTTTAATGAAAAAGTAATTTTACGCTAACATTTACACCATTCTCAAGCATGTCTTTAACATTTGCATTGTAAAAATATTTAGTGAACAGTATTACATTGCCAGCAGTGCTAAATTTTATTTATTTGCAAAAATACAATTTTACACATGACTTGCAATTTTTATTACATTCCCCCTTAGGCCTGCGTTTGCTATCAGCTATCTGTGCAGTGCTGTCTCTCTCTTTCATTTAAGCCAAAATGTTATTCTTCAATCAACAAACGCCTTGTTGATTCGTCATTATAAGTCCTGTAAGTGTGATCATGATCTACATTTTAAACAGTGTACATTTTGAACTGAGTTTGTCTTATATAAATAAATATATTTTATAAATATATAAATAAATATATAATAAGTAAGCATGGGAAGCCGGCACTCACGTATATGACGGGATACTTCGCCTGGGAGCAGACCCGAAAAATAGATGTATACAAAATCCAGAAGTTAGGTACCGCAAAAGCAGGGCTTAAGATTAATTTTGAGTACTTTATTGAAGTGGCAAGACAACTGACGTTTCGGCTCCAACACCAGCCTTTGTTTTGGTCTTCTTCTAAGACCATTGTCATGGTCTTGACAATGGTCTTAGAAGGAAACCAAAATGTTGGCCTGATACATTTTTAGAATGACTTAAATAAAGAATCTTGATTTTTATTTTTAAAGGTTCCTGGAGTGCACCTGTTTTTTCCTGATTTTCTATATATATATATATATATTGTACATAGATAGACAGATGTGTGACCGGTTTTCTTCTTACATCATTATCCTTGGATCTAGACCCAGACTCCTTGCACCTTTACAGTGCCAGTTGTCTTCTCTCTTTCTCTCTACATTACTGACTTGGTCTGACTTATGTACAGCCAACACAACATCATAAAGGCTAATTCCAAATGTAGTTTTGTGCTAGAATTTGCAATACATACAATATAAAACTGGATATGATGAAGCACTCAATGGCCAAATAATTCCAACATTTTGCATATCTTTACAGGCAGATACAGTAGATTATTTTAAAAAAGATTGCAGATTTGTTCTTAATGAACTGGTGCTCTACAAAACAATATACAATAGGCATATAATGTCTTTTTATACCATTTGTTGAGCAGTGTTACACATAGAAAGAACTCAGTTCTGAAATGTGTCCCGTTTGGGTATAGAGTATGCATCCATTCCCTTTTGTAGAAGTTTAAATTTTAATGATTTGTGCTTGCTAAATAGTCTGTTTCCAACAGACATTACCGATCAATGTTCAACACTAAGAGGCATAGGAAGCTGGAAGCCAGCAAAATGGTCTATGCAAAATGTATGCTATGGAGATGTGTGGCCTTCACTCATGTTCACAATGGAACAAGAAACATGCAGTTACTGTTAAGGGAAAACCTTCTACACTGTCCCCCATGTGCAGAGCATCTTCTGAAAGCAATCAGGGCCGAATGCTGTGTAATAAATTCAGCAAACACAGCAGGCTGTATCCGATCACCACTCCTCTCTGCTCCTTGGAGGATTATTTTGTTCGGCATAAATTATTCATTTATTACAACATTTCAAGGAGACCTACAGTTGGAATAACTCAGTTTGCTAAAAGATGCAAACCATTTGGAAATGGATCTCCCAGAATCCTAAAAGCAGCTCAGAAGAGGTGACCTTGGACTGCTGCAGCCTTGCCTCAAATGGTTTCAAGTCATACAGGGTGGTGCTGAATTTGCAATGACAGCAGTTTATGTCTTAAGATCAATCCATCGTTTATAGTTTCGCTTTGAGTTCTTACCTGCAAACAACAGAAATATCATGTATCATTTCAGCTCATGTATGCTGCCATGAGAATGGCACATCCTTGCTGACCCTCTAGACATTTCTCTCAGTAGAAAGCACGTAGTTGAAAACAGTACTACCAAAACCAACAGAACAATTATTTTGCTGGTATGTCAGCCTTTGGGTTTTTTAGCACAATTTTTTATGTTATTTTAAGTTACCTGGTGAATGGCAGATCATATGTTGTATCATATGTTTATTTCTTATAAACTTTCCAGCGCAATTCAGAGCCCAATTTACTCAGTAAAGGAAACACTAGCACACAAATTGACATCCTATTATACCCTCTTTCTGCACACCAGTACTAATTTAATCTTGTGCCAGTTTGTTTTCCCCCATCTCTAGGTCTTACAAAGCTCCAATAAAGTAACTATTGATATATCTGCCAGCATGATTGTACAATGCTGTATCATTTTTACATTTTTATATGTCATGCATACAATAAAGTTTGTCAAATGTAATTAATAAAAATAATGTTTCCAACCCTGTACTATATTGCAGGGCAAATATGTATGTATGTATGTATGTATATCTTTATTTATAAAGCACTACTTACGTACGCAGCGCTGTACAGTAGAATACATTAGTACAAACGGGGTTATTAAGATAATAATAGATAAATACACAGTATAACAATAAATACAAATAAATACAAGATACAGTTGAAATAAGTTGAGTCAAAGACACAAGAGGGTTGAGGTCCCTGCCCGTAGAGCTTACAATCTATATGGGAGGGGTAACTAACAGACACAAATAGGCAAATATAAGTGCTGTAGGTCACAGTGGGTGACATTACAATATAAGTGCCAGTTCCCAGATCAGGTGCTGGGCGAGTGCTCCAAAAGGTAGTCTAAGCGGTTGCTCTGCGAGGAACGAAGGAGTCGGCCAGGAACGTACGGAGACACGAGAAGAGATGTAGTGAGGAGCAGAGAAATGGAGGGCTTTGAAGGTTAAGAGAAGGAGTTTGTAAGATATTCTTTGTTTAATAGGAAGCCATGATAAGGACTGAGGGGAAGGGCCTGAACTCTCCTGGATGAGAGGAGGAGAATTCTGGCAGCAGTATTTAATATAGACTGTAGGGGGGAAAGATGGGAGTTAGGGAGGCCGGTTAGTAGCAGGTTACAGTAGTCAAGTCGGGATAGTATGAGCGCATGCATGAGCAGCCTAGCTGTTGCAGTAGAAAGAAAGGGACGGATTTTGGCAATTTGTGAAGCAATTTGTGCATTTGTTAAAAACCCAGAGAAGAGAATATATTTATTTCATTTATATACGTATATATATGTATATATATATATATATATAAAAACCAGAATGGGAAGCACACCATAATGATGCGATACCTAGGTGCCAGAGCGAGGAATCAAATACAGTATAGGTTGTCAGTACTCATAGGTTTTAAGTAATAAAGCAAAAAGGCAAAGAAAAATCAAGCGGTGAAATCTATTGGTTCCGATGTTTCAGTCCTATACAGGGACTTGACGAAAGTCCCTGTATAGGACTGAAACGTCAGAACCAATAAATTTCACCCCTTGATTTTTCATTTTCTTTGCCTTTTTGCTTTATTACTTAAAACCTATGAGTGCTGACAACCTATACTGTATATACAGTATATATATATATATATAAATAGCAAGATTGCTACTGCAGAGTACAGAGTGAATTGTATTCTCTGCTTGCTTTCTGCATACAAATAACCGGGAATGTGACTAGTAAAAAATGCTCCACAGAACACATTTGTCAAGGGATGAGTTATTTACTGTATTATGTCTGTATAGCATTTAAAGTGTAAACTCTTGTTAGCATCTCCACCACTCCCCTGCCTTATTCAGCAACTTTTTGTTGTCAATTTATCTCTTGCTTATATTATTATGAGAAAGTGCTGCATGAATTGTTGTCATTTCATTTATGAATGATGATGATGGCAATAGTTGCATTAAAATTAAAGGGGTCCCAGAGACCAAGCATGGTACAGGTTGAGGGTTTGGGGCCATCACAAGGTTTGGAAAGGCCTAGTAGTTCTGATGTCTGATTATTTGAGGGGGAGGGTAGATGCAAAAATTCAAATTAAACATAGTCGAACCCTTTTTAATGGGTTAATTGGGATTTGTTAGGTAGGATAGTTTGGTAGGAGGTTGCAGGAGTCACAGCCAGGACATTTGTAGCTGGGGCAGGATTAATGGAGTACAAATGGTAAGTCTGAGGCTAAGGATTGGGGCCATATTTAGCCTCAGGGAAGGAATGACTCTCACAAATGCAGCATTCAGTAGCTCCTTGTTGTTACGTTTTTTAAAAATGTTAACATGTTACTGTTAAAGTAGGTTGTTTACAAAGCTCTGAAGGTTAACTATTTGTAAATAAATGAGCTGCCTTTTTTAACCCAACACAGGCTTGAGTCTGAATTATGTTTAGCATAAGAGATTTTAACCGAATAGTAGTAAAGGTAATGGTTTTAAAGAGGGCATTACATTGGCACTGACCTTGTCATGTACTAATTATAGCACCAGAAGGATTGTTTCATTATATTATACAGTCTGTGAATATTACATACATGTGCATGCAAAAACTTCTTGTGGTATAGAAGACTTTCCTGCTGTTCAGGGATACATTTTGTGCCACCCTAGGCATATATATATATAATTTACTGTAATTTACTTGCTGATTTTAGGCGCTACTGCTGGTCCCTCTGTCATTGCCAGTAGCCAGAAGGATCAATCCTGTGCAAGTGAATGAATGCGGATTGCACTAGTGCATAACTACTGTGCTGTCCATACAGAAGAATCTTACCCGCTGCAGAGCTCTGCATTTGTGTTTCACCCAAAGGTCCCATAAGTACTATGTTTCCTTATTAATAAAGGATCAATAATTGCTACATGAGTGTACTTGTAAAAGTAAATATCCCCTTTAAGTTATGTTTTTAATTGAAAATGACTGTTCAAAACTAATGCAAAAAAGGTATGTACATTTAAAAATCAGATATAACACAGCTTAATTCCATATTTTAAACAAATCTTCACATTTTGAAAAGTAATTTGGGAATACAAAAAACTGTGGCTTTCTTCCTTCCTTGGCTACTTCCTTCTCATATTTCCCATATTTCCCAACACTTAACAGCTTCTCTTGCCAATTGTGGGATAAATATGTCAGGAAAAAACGGATAATTAAAGTGATGATTCTCCATTTTCAGCCCCCTGGGCTTTGCAATGGCTTCAGTGTAACCAGTGGCAGGTCAGAATTAGTAGTAATGCTGTGAAACCATTCACTAAGACTTAAGCAAGGGTGCAGATGCTGAGAATGGAACCAAGGCTGTGGAAAGATTGCAAAGATACTTAAACCACTTAAAGCACTTCTGGCTAATATTAGAATCTATTTAATAATTCAGCGTATGGTAAACTGCATTTTATAATCTGGTCAAAGTCTTTAATTTATATAAAGTAAACTCAATATCATAGGCTTAGGACATAAACCGGTTACAAGTTGCACCAATGTCATTTTACAAGAACCGGATATTGCATAAATTCTAAATACTATATAAATGTTAAATTGTCAGTAATAATATGGCTATTTGCATTACTTTCTTCACTTTGCACATACTTTCATGAATATAGTAGTGTATTTTTAGAAAAAAACATTTATTATATTCATTTTATAAATATATATAACATTTATTATAAATTATGATTTTATTAGCTATTTATATTTTAGCGATATATTAGGTCAGGAATTCTACAACCAGGGCATTTCAATAATGGAGTCAGGAAATGAGGAATTCCACAGTGGAGTAATTTTAAGTGCCCTCCTATGTCTCAGCAATACAGTGACACTAACAACAAACCTATAGGACTTATAGGTTTTTTTTCCACTATGGGTAAAACTAAAATGAAACAGTCACCACACAGTGCATTCTAAGCTTGGCAAGCCAAAGCAACAGAAATCTCATAATGCCAAAATTGTGGCTCCACTGCATCAACAGCTTTCTAATCTAGAGCACCATATATTGGCCTAGAACATAATATTTGTAATTGGATAGAGAACTGGCTGAAGGATAGAGTACAAAGAGTGGTGGTAAATGGAACATTTTCTAATTGGACCAGTGTGGTTAGTGGAGTACCGCAGGGGTCAGTCCTTGGGCCTTTGCTTTTTAACTTGTTTATTAATGACCTGGAGGTGTGCATAGACAGTACTGTTTCTATTTTTGCTGATGACACAAAATTGTGCAAAACTATAAGTTCCATGCAGGATGCTGCCGCTTTGCAGAGCGATTTGACAAAATTGGAAAACTGGGCAGCAAACTGGAAAATGAGGTTCAATGTTGATAAGTGCAAAGTTATGCACTTTGGTAGAAATAATATAAACGCGAACTATCTACTGAATGGTAGTGTGTTGGGGGTTTCCTTAATGGAGAAGGATCTAGGGGTTTGTGTTGATAACAAGTTGTCTAATTCCAGGCAGTGTCATTCTGTGGCTACTAAAGCAAATAAAGTGCTGTCTTGTATAAAAAAGGGCATTGACTCAAGAGATGAGAACATAATTTTGCTTTATAGGTCCCTGGTAAGGCCTCACCTTGAGTATGCGGTGCAGTTTTGGGCTCCAGTCCTTAAGAAGGATATTAATGAGCTGGAGAGAGTGCAGAGACGTGCAACTAAACTGGTAAAGGGGATGGAAGATTTAAACTATGAGGTGAGACTGTCGAGGTTGGGGTTGTTTTCTCTGGAAAAGAGGCGCTTGCGAGGGGACATGATTACTCTGTACAAGTACATTAGAGGGGATTATAGGCAGTTGGGGGATGTTCTTTTTTCCCATAAAAACAATCAGCGCACCAGAGGTCACCCCTTTAGATTAGAGGAAAGGAGCTTCCATTTGAAGCAGCGTAGGTGGTTTTTCACGGTGAGGGCAGTGAGGTTGTGGAATGCCCTTCCTAGTTATGTGGTAATGGCAGATTCTGTTAATGCCTTTAAGAGGGGCCTAGATGAGTTCTTGAACAATCAGAATATCCAAGGCTATTGTGATACTAATATCTACAGTTAGTACTAGTGGTTGTATTTATAGTTTATGTATGTGAGTGTATAGATTGGTAGGTGTGGGTTAGGTGTTCTGGGTTTACTTGGATGGGTTGAACTTGATGGACACTGTTTTTTTTTTCAACCCTATGTAACTATGTAACCACTCTTTGTAGCCTAGCCTTCAGCCAGTTTTCTATCAAAGTACTAATAGTATGTTCCAGGACAATATTCCCTAACCTTATGTTAACCTTAACCAGTAACTATATTTGTGGAACTGTATCAAAGGCAAAATCTAAGCACATCTAATCACATCTACTGCCAACCAATATCTAGGCTTCTGCTCATGGAAAGCAATTTGATTTGTCTGGCAAGATCTTTTATACATAAAGCTATGCGGGCACAAACTCATAGTACTGTATTGTCATTTGCAATAAATTCAAGTATCTTATCTCTTATTCCTCTTTCCAAAAGCTTTTATATAATTCTACCACTGATCACAAACTAACAGGCCTATTGTTTTCAGGATGAGTATTGGATCTCTTTTTGAATAGTGATACCACTTTAGCAATTCTCCAATCTCTTTGCACCGCCCTAGACCTAAAAAAAATCTGGGGTGGTGCAAACTTGTTTAGTACCCTGGGATGAATACCATCCTATTATAATAGGTAAGGAATACTAGAAAATGTGATATTCCCAAAAAGAAAAATTACTAAAGGACATGGGAGAACTGAATTGAGAAGCACAGACAGCATACTTTTCTATTCTTTATATATAAAAATGATTTAACGTTCTACTCTCTTCCTCTGTGACAGCCCCAACTTTTCCTTGTCAAAAATACGATATTACTAATGTAATGTGGATAGGGGGCATTACTAGCTACAATTCACTGAGGACACCCAACAAGGCTCTCCTGTAACAAAATCCACAACTTTAAGGCCACTCACTATAACCCAGCCAAAGCTGCCTTTTTAGCCCAACCTGTGCAAAAGCCAAATGGTAAGGGCCATATATTGAAAATTAGCCCCACAATTTGATCATGAACACTGAATGGCTCCTACACATACATTATACTACAGCATTTCCACATTATAACAGGAGAACAAATATAGAGGAACTCCACAGTGGTGTTGTTTAAAAGGCCCTCCTATGACTGTCTAGGCAATTAAGAGATACTAGTAGCAGATCTTGCAAATTTTTCCGCTATGGGTAAAATTAAAATGAAACAGTTGCCACTACAGTTCACAGCATTCTAAGGCTGGCAAGCCAAAGCAACAGAAATCTCATGATCAAAAGATAGTGGCTTCATTTCATGAACAGATTTCTGATCCAGATCAAGTGAAAGAGAGAGAGAGAGAAATCTGAAATGCAGATCACAAGACTGAATGTGTAATTCCTAACAGAATTTACCTTGCAATGAGCCCTCTGCTCTCTTCCGCGTACGTTTATACCTATCAAGCAGTACAGTAAATGAAAAATGAAGTTTAAGAGCTTAATAACAATCAATTACATTAAACAAACAAAATGGAGGTATGTGTTAAAGCCCAAAACAGTCTGGTGTAAACTGACCAAGTAGCAACAACAAATTACTAATAAGAAAATAATTTTGCTTCATTATGCTGGAAACACTCCTCAAATATAAACTGCCATTGTGAGGTCCTCCTGAAGATCCATTTGTTCAACTTAGTAGAAAGCATACTTTGTTGCACTCTGTAAACACTTAATATGATATAAACTATCCATTGTTTAAGTATTAATTCTGGGGTATAGTTTAAAAAAATATGAAATCCTTTGCAGAACATCTTTGACAAAAGGCTAAAGCCTAAACACAACTAATGTGAGGTTCAGTTTTAACTATGTTTAGAACTAAGGTTAATGTCATACTTATGATGCCCACAGTGTACAAAACAAAAGTGATTAAAAAAGAATAATAATAAATAAAAAGAAAATGCACAAACATTCTGAAAGGACAAAATTGTATGTTGATGGTACTATGATGTTTTTCTTGTCTCGCTGATCTGAATCTCTATGTCTCAGTGGTGATTGATCAAAGTTGATGGATACAGCATTGGGATCCCTCTGAAGGGACTTGGGACTTCCAGCCATTGCCAGAAGCTTAATGAGTTTTGTCATTTCAAACAACATGCTCAGAGGCACATGGATTTTATTTACGAGAAATGATCAGATATATATACAAAGGTTCTGTTACCTAAATGGGGACCTGTCACCCAAAGAAATAATTCCAAATTCTTTTCTATTGTGTTTGTTAAGCAAAATTAACTTCACATACTATATAAATGATATAAATCTTGTTTCTTTCAGCTTTGGGAATATACAAGAACAGCTAGCAGGCAGCTGCCATTTTGTGGGCACTGTTATTAAGGCAAGCTTTGTATCACCCCAAAATCTTGTGTATGTGCCAGAATGGGGGACCTGATGCCCTTGCCCATGCACTGGCTGCACAATTAGATGGTGAGAAGGTAGGGAGAATGTAAGTGCTCAATGGAAAATTTTAGTAATTATCTGCCCCGCCTCTATGCCTAAGGCATAGAGGCGGGGCAGGCAGAATATGATTGACAGCTGGGATTTTTACATGCATTTATAATGGGTTTGAATGTGTTAATATAAAAATGAATTTTGGTTTCATGTTTAATTTGAAAAGGAATTTTATTATACAGCTTTTCATGTCTGGGTGACAGGTCCACTTTACATTACATGTATATGTTTAAACATATTTACATTTACATATTGTCAGACTGCGGCTTTATCACTGCTTTCTTGCAGACTCTACCATAGGCCATGATGTGATGAGCCCCACCTTTTCTACATGCCCCACTATATCCTATGCCTTTACTTTTCACTACCATAAATGTTCTTATGCATGTATCTTCAATAAAAATAGGAAGGGTTATATAAAAAAAAAATGAGTGAGCTTGCTTACAAATTAAAAGGCACACAGCACCACCATGTGTACACTGTGTAAAACTGTAATTGTATTGGATCACTGGAGTACCATAGAGTAGTTATTCAACCAAAAAGCAAATAGTGCACAGATACTTTCTACCCCTCTCTTTGTATATAAATATACTTATATAGTACTTATATAGTACTTATATAGTACCCAAGCGTACCTCCCCCGCCCCCCTCCTGCTTCTTGTTCCTCCTCTCTGGCTGTCGGCACCTTGCCCCTATTCTCCCTCTATGACTCTGCGCTCAAATTTCTTTTCCTATACTTTATACTCAATAAACGTATGAACACTTCTTTATCATGTTTAAAGAGACACGGATATTGTGTACATGGGTTGCTAGGCAACCACAGACTTTGGTGCCAAAACCTACCTGTAGAGGGGATTTAAAAAGTAACGTTGGCTGTTCATGCGTTTTTACACAATTGATTGTTTTTGGAATATAACTCGGTGTTGCTGGTCTTTTTTGGATACATATATATATACAGTATATATATATATATATATATACAAGAGGAGTACTCTCTTAAAAAACAAAAGCAACTGGGTGCAGGTAAAGTATCAGTCATAAAAGGACACAGTATATATAATACATTAGAGCCATTATTATTCTGTGAATTATATCCTCCTAAATGATATCATTAGTTAATTAATTTGTGCTTAGGCATGTTTTTCATATTTATTCTAAAGCAAGTTTTTTCTCTACTCTGAAGCAAGTAGCAGGTTATTAGCATTCTATCAAAAAACTGAACTGAAATTCTTACACAATTTTTTCATGGTAGGGAAAAATGGTTATTTATGAAAGGAAATTATTTTCTCTTATTTTTGTACCAGAATTTTTTTTTTTTTTTTTTTTAGAATAAGATTACTGTGGAGGTGGAAAACATATCTACCAATCAATAAATATGTTACCTCCCATTCATGAATATATGCAGCACATAATAGAACTCAACTCATATTAGCAGAAATATCCTGATATGGCATGAAATGTAAGCGCCACTTACCGATAGGGGGTATTCTCCCCGTAAATCTATTGAATGCAGGGCTTTCACCTCACGGTGCACTTTAACAGGACTAACCTGCTGGCTGCAGATGAATAGCAGGGGGCTGAATTGAAAGAGGAGTAATTCAAAGTAACAATAACACTGTAGCCTCACAGAGCAATAGTTTTTTAGCTGCCAGGGGCAGTGACCTCCATTTGAAAGCTGAAAAGAGGCAGAAAAAAAAAAAAATTATACAAATGCAAAAAAAATGAAAACCAATTGAAAATTTGCTTAGAATAGACTATAATAAAAGATAATAAAAGGTATCCTGAAAGTGAACCACCTCTTTAAGAGTAACAAACCAAGGCTGGCTGCTGCTGTATTATATTTTTGTATTCAGGCATCATTTTCCTATGGGGCACCATACCTACAATCCCCATATCCACTGCTTTCCACTGTAAACATATTTTGTTTTTTTCATGCAAAGAGTTTCAAATCTATAGAAATTGTTTCCTGCTGCCTGGAAACACCGACAACAAATTTGGTGGCTTTTCTTTCACCTCTACTATTATTAGGATGCAGTTCTGCTGATTTTACATATCTCTATAGGTAGAATAGTCTGGCTCATTGCCAGAATGACTACCAAAACAATAACACACTATATAAATACAGGGAAACAAATAATTCCCAAGTATTGCACCTGGAACCCAATGAATAACAAGACTGTAGCACAAGAATGAAGTATTTCTTCCCAAATTATATAATTTATTATTGTGGTATTTATAGTGCAGTATTTTTCTATTTACACACCCTACTTAAGCATCCCCTCTGATTACATGCACTGTGTGCTGCTTGCTGGGCAAAGTACAACATTTTAGTGACTCGGCTTGCTCATTACTGAAATTATCTCTAGATGGCAGTCTTATCACATGTTTAATCATTCTCCACTAACTTTAAATCTAAAAATACTACTTTGATGCATATTATGTTAGCAGCATAACTATAGAGAGGGGAGACCCCATAAAATTATAATATGAAATGTAATTATAGTTACAACACAAACAATAAGTTAAGGCAGGTTATATATGGTCATTATGGTGATGGACGTATGTCTTTTTTCAACCAAACTTACTATGTTACTATGTTACTAATATATATCTAAGTTTTAGTACCTTGCGTATTTTCACTGATTTTTTTCCCTAATTTGCGCGACTTTTTCATACTGTGCATCAAAAATTACGAAACAAAATCGTATTGTCGTGCCATGTACAAAAGTTTCGGATTCATTCAAGCTTCGGTATCGTGACTTTCCTTGGGCCAGGTTGGAGCTGCAGAGTGCCATTGAGCCCTATGGGAGACTTTCCTTGGGCCAGGTTGGAGCTGCAGAGTGCCATTGAGCCCTATGGGAGACTTTCCTTGGGCCAGGTTGGAGCTGCAGAGTGCCATTGAGCCCTATGGGAGACTTTCCTTGGGCCAGGTTGGAGCTGCAGAGTGCCATTGAGTCCTATGGGAGGCTTCCAAAATCATGCACAGAAGGATCAAAATCAGAAAGGTTTTCCCGCCGTCTAAGATTGTTTGGATACGAAGATTTTGTGACTTTTGGATCGGCAATACGATATTATCGTGACTAATTTGTTTTTTCCATAAGCATTTTCGTAACATTTGTGATCATCAGAAATTATCGTATCTAATCCGAATTTTACCCATTTCGGGATTCGAATTACTTTGATGAATCAGCCCCTTAATGGCCTTCTCATTAGCATAACTGGCTACTCAAGCCACGTCCATTGCTAATAAGTGTAGGGCTACAATTGGGGATCCATTGCATATTTGGAAACAAAGCAAGGCAGGAGATTGAGAGTATGAAGGAAAGTTTTGCAACCTTAGGCTTTTGCAACGTTAGGATTTATAGCTAACCTTTAATGCAAGTGGGGATGAATAGATACAAAATTGATGGTCCCAAAACAGTTACCTCATTGCTTGTCCCTGCATCAGTGCCACCTGTCCAGCTGTCCTACTTGGCCAACATGAAAATTGCGTCTGAGATTTAAAACAGGTCCTAGCAGTACACTATAGCCCAAACATCCCCTTGCAGGCAAAATACATGTATGAGACCTGTTATCCAGAATGTTTGGGACCTGGGTATTTTTGAATAATTTGTAATTTGGATCTCCATACCTTAAATCTACCAAAAATCATCTAAACATTAGTTAAACCCAATAGGAATATTTTGCCTCCAATAAGGACTATTAATACCTTATTTAGGATCATGTACAAGGTACTGTTTTATGATTATGGAGATCATTTTTATGATTTTTAATTATTTTATTAAAATGGAATGTATGGGAAATGGCTTTCCAGCAATTCCGAGCCTTCTGAACAAGGTCGGACAGGGGGGTACAGGGCCCACCGGGGCTTCTGCCTCAAACTGTACCAAAATGTCAAGCTTCTGCCCAGTCTATCCTATCAGTGTATGTGACTGTATAATATATTATATTGTATAAATCTTAAAAGTAATATATTTTGTATAAAAATGTATTAGTACAGCTATGCATATAATAGAGTAATGGGACTTAATCTGCATATATCTTGCCCAGAGATATCCTCTTTTTATGGACTAAGGTTGCTGAATTTATATAGACTTAAGGTGGCTTCAGACTGATGGGCAACCCCCGACCCTACCCAACCAACATCTAGGCTAAATTTGGCCAGACCTCGATCGGGCAGACATCTGATTGTTTGGCCCATCTTACAGGACATATCAGGAGAAGATCCACTTGTTTGGTGGCTTTGTCAAATGAGGGGATGGCAGTGTGTATGGCCACCTTAAGGCAGATGTTTGCTGATTAAATTGACATAAATTGCTGGTGTTGATGATTTACTTTGCCACTTGATGGGAAAGGTGCTAATTTATGCCAGGCACTGTTGTGTTGCTATGTTCTTGAGTATAATTAAACATGTAATGTATATAAATTTATATTTTGGTTTTTATTTATTTTGTTTATATCTGAGTAATAAACAGCTCTTTATTGTTTAGGCTTTCTTTGGGGTTTCATAAGTTGGATAGGGAGCGCAGAAGTGGATAGCAGAAAAGAGAGAAGGTATGGGGAGTAACAGACAGATAATAAGACTATAGAATGAAAGATAGAAGATCTGTAGAACGCAAGATTATGCATTATGAATACTATGAATACTATGAATACTATGAATACTAGATACTGTACATCATACCCTGGATGAATAAAAACCTTCCTAGATTTATGAATTGCTACTTCTGACATCAGAGGTTTTGCTATTGCTCCACTTATAGCTAGTAACCAAGCATTATTTTCCATCTTCGCATTCAGCTCTTTTTAAATGTTACTATTTCTATCCTGTAAGCGAGTGTCTCAGTAAATTTGTGGTTTATATTCTTTTTTTCCTGGAAAAAATTCCAAAACTGCCATTTACAGTATGAGGTTACTTTTTTCTCAACAGAAGGCATGCACAGTCCTAGCAGCTCATGTTCCAAACCAGGTGTATTCCAACCCAGGTGCAACTTCATTTAAATGCAAACAGTTTCCAGAATGGGCCAAGTGTTTATTCAAGGTAAATAATTCAACAATTTGGTTACTTTGTGCTGTGATAAAGGCTACTAAATAGTAGAAATGGCTAAATATTTACCTAGAGCAATTTATATTACTCACAAGCAATGCTCTCTGTGTGCTATCAGTTTAGGGAAAAAATAAATATATACTGGAATGCTCCACTGCCATTTCTATGCGAATAGGGAGCTGCTGGGGATGGTGGCATTTACTCTGTTCAGTCATACTACCCTGGCCTGGCTAACATGATATGTCAATAAATGAAGGCCATCATGATATTTCTGTAAAGTCATTCTAATAGGAAGTAATCATGGTTACCTTGCTGGTTGCAAAAAGTTTATTATCAACTTACACGTGTAATATAATTTGTAAGCATAGTAGAAATCTTACCAACATATGAACAAATACAGAGTTACCTCTGTCAGAAGAAATACTTTCAGAATAAGAGCACTGATTCTATCCTCTCGACTTTAATGTAGAAGTAATATGATTTTGCAGCAATAACTTTGATAGAAAAGGTAGGCATTGATAAAACCAGTTCTTTTGACACCATGAATGGCCTACTACAAACTGTATGACTTTTAAATATAAAGTGTTCTTATGATGTAACAACATCATGGGTCATAGTAGATTTCATTGGAACTACTGAGATGCAACTAGAAATTGGGGTTAAAGCAGAACTACACCCTAGCCCTTCTTCAGACCACCATCCACTGACCCCACTCCAAGCTCCCTCCCTGCAACATCTATTCTGTTCAGAAGTTTTCCTCTTTGCCAACCTGCCATAAATCTGCAGGGTTGTAGGTTCAACTGTGCATACTCATGCAAGATCCATGTTGGCGATCTAAAAAATGAGGATCTGAAGACCAGGGAAGATGGTGTCTCCACTGCGCAATTTTTATGGCAGGTTGAGAAAGGGTGCTGAAGTTGTCGCATTATATGGCATATAGGATTGCCACCTTTTAAATAAAGGAGTACCAGCCAGGATATGCTGGAGGGTGTTGTTGATGTAGGAGGGGCAGGGAGATGAGATAGGAGGGGTGGGCATTTATGTAAAAAGGTGATAACATAAATAGGCAGTTGTGGGGGCAGATTATGGACAATAAAAATAGGAAGGTAACGTTGAGCAGGAATTGGGACAAAACGAAAGGGTATTAAAACTTACAGGAAAGTACATTTTACCAGTTAGACCAGTGCAATACTGGCCAGTTGGCAACCTTAATAGAAAATGTGTTTAAATGTTTCTTGGCTAGATGTCATTTTCATTCAAATATTTCAGCATATAGTGTGCGTTTGTGTTGCTATATTTGGATTCTGTACAGCATTATTAATATATGTGGGAGTTGTTTTATTAACTTTTTTCTTTTTTTTTGTACATGACCCATTTTCTTTGTCGAGAGATAATTAAAAATTAAAATTTGTTTTCACCCTTTCCTTGGCAGCACATAGTTGGGTTTTCACTTAACTACTTACTGATGGAGCACACTTTATTTAGACACGTGGCACACCCTGGCACACCCTTTCCCATTGCACTGAGACGTTTGCCCATGAGCAGTGAGAACCAGAGTAAAAAATAAACACACTAATTCCTGGTACTGTATGAGGTTTGCACCCTTTAGTCCTGTAGAAAGCAATGAATGGCATTGAATGACTATATATTCTAGAAGAATATCTTTCATATTTTGGGTAGACATAAGTCCTAAAGCCCAGTTTCAACTTAAATGTCTGCCCTTGTGTATATCAAATATAGTAGTGTTTCAAAAGTTAATGCACAACTTGAGCCAGTGCATTTAATTAATATTCATACAAAACCTTGTAGACTTTCCATTTATCTTTATTATCATTTGTATTCAATGTTGCTGATTTCTGTCAAAAGCTACTTTTTTCCATATCTGTAAGTACAAGTTCATAAGGGCTAATACACTAAAATAAACAAGCATCCTGGGACATTTTGAAAACCAGGTAGAAACCAGGTAGCTGGGCTTTGCAGAGTAATTATTTAATATCCTATAAATCCTCTCTCAGATCGGGCATACCATAACACCTAGTTATCATATACAGACTTAGAGCGGCAAAACAATATAACACTGGTGTCATTTTTATTGTTATTGTTTTGGTTTTTGGTTCCCCCAGAAATTTTCCTGCAGAAAAAACAGCCATGAGTCGCCCCCCCCCCCCCCACTCAGTATGCTGCAGTAAGATATATATATGTTTGTCAACTCAAGCAACTACTTATTAAAATAAAATAAATGCACGTACAATACTCATATACATTATCTGACTAATTGTCATTAACAGCTCTTCACATGACTAGTTTATCAAGTTCCACTCCCTCCACAACACACCCAGTTTTGCTTTGTTTCAACATGACTTTTTTGGTTGCTTTTATTTGGCATATAGAAAGTTTGGTCCCTTTTCTATTCACAATATGTTTCTTTTTTTTACAAAGCCAGCTTAAGCACGGAGATATTCTAGAGGAAACTTACTGGGCAATTAACCAAAAAGTGTTTTGCTATGTTATTTTCATGTTGGGTATTGGGTATTTTCATGACATGTATGAGCGATGATTCCTTCAAAACATCTTTATTAAAGCCAAGCTACATTTTTTCATCATAGGTCAGTAGTTGTTTTTGAGGAATAGGGCATTATATAACATACTAAAAGTAAACTTTTAACCACCCCTCTAAATGTCAAATATTCATTACACATTGCTTCACTGACACATTATGCCAGACATCCCAGCAGCTCTAAAGCTGGCCATACACGTGGCGATCTGACGATGTTTCGTGCGACCATCGGTTGCACAAAACATCGTCAGATCCGCCACACACCATTCAGGGCTGAATCGCCAGGTAAGGAGGTAGAAAGAATAGGATTTCTACCTCCTTCTGCCGATTCAGCGCTGAAGGAAGATTTTGGTCAGGCGCCCGATCAAAATTTTCAAACTGGTCCGATCGGCGAGTCGGCCGATATCAGCAGCTTCCTGCGATATCGGTCGACTCGCCGACATACCATACACGCACCGAATATCGTACGAAATGAGGTTTTGTACGATATTATCAGTGCGTGTATGGCCACCTTTAGTCTACTGCACTGAATCCACTTATTTTATACTTATACTTTTTACCTTCCTGCTGCTGTAACAATAACTTGTGATTGATTTCTTACTTAAAAAGTACATAGTCACATAGGAATGGATTGTAATTAGCAGGACTATGAAAAAAGTGCAAAAAATGTGTGCAGATATCTGAGGCTAGTTTCTTACACAGAGAGGCAGATTTACAAATGCACGAACGCTCCGAGCGTATTTTCGGCAACTTTTTCTACGCTTGTGGGCCTTTTTCGTAAAATTGCACGAAAGCTTTTCCGGCTGTTTACAATTGTTCCGTACGAAAATTTTGTGACTTTCGGATCGCCAATACGATATTATCGTGACTAATACGATTTTTTCATAAGCATTTTTGTGATAGTTGCGATCTTCAGAAGTTTTTGTATCCAATCCAAATTTTTCCCATTCGGGATTCGAACTGGTTGATAAATCTGCCCCAGAGTGTTGCCTACATTAGGCAGCACTGTATATAAGTGGGGTAGGCAGGAGGAGGCACATGGGCATGCCCCTTCTCTCCCCTTACCCATCAGACAGATAGAGAGAAAATGCATAATAAGAGTGTACTATAGGTGTACCAGTCTTGCATTCAGTGAATCAGATTCAAACACAGTTCTGAAAGCATGCTCCAGAAGTGATCCACCTCCCACTTTAAAAATGCCAAACATATCTTGCACCCAATTAGCGTCAAAGTGAACAAAATGTAATGAAATTGCATCCCATTTTGATGCATCAGTCACAAGGCCTTGCTCTGAGGAGAAAGTGAGTATTGGTTATTTTTGTATGTAATCTTGCATGTTCAATATATACACCCATTTAATAATAATAATGCACCTGAGTGCATCTGCCAATGAGTATAAATTCTGTGAGAGAGACAACCGAGTTCCCCTCCAGCCACAACCATTTCAAGTTGCCTGTTCAGTACTTAGAATCTGGAAGTAAGATCCTTGGCCTCCAAGCAGGTTGCTAAGCATTCAGTAATAATTCAGTAAAGAGTCAGCGAATGCAGGAAGCAAGTATTACGCTAAGCCATTGTGAAATTGTTGGCCAGCACAAACGGCAGTATTGTATCACTTTTAGTCAGATTACAACATTACAAGTGACAGTCACATTTAAAGTTTTATAGCAAGCACATCTGGAGAGGTAAACTGTTGTTCATGGGCCCCAAAGTTTCCAGCGTTTAGAGTGCTATTAATAGCATTACAAAAAGAATGGGAGGATAGAAAGATTATCCCCAGGCAGGATGATTACCCCCAAGCAGCGTGCTTATTAATATACAGTGTATATATATATATATATATATATATATATATATATATATATATATATATATATATATATATATTAATAAGCACCCTGCTTGGGGGTAATCATCCTGCCTGGGGATAATCTTTCTATCCTCCCATTCTTTTTGTAATGCTATTAATAGCACTGCACTTTTTCCTTTGTAATATCACCAAAATCTATCCATTTTTATTTCAAACCACATGACCTTACCTTATCCCACCCAGCCTGCAGTAACCAACTACTAACTGGCTATACGGTCTTCCACCTTTCACTTTTCTGTCAATCTAAAATTCTGCTGCTGGAATCTTCCTGCTCTTATCTAAAAGACAACCTGGTTCTCCCCTGTTAATGTTTCTCATGGCTCCCTGTAAACAAATGAAAACCAACTAAATACTTTTACTAAACATCAAACTTCACTTGTATCTCCTGAATGTCTCCTTTTTTTCCTCTCTGTGCTTTTCACATTTCTCATATACAGGGCTGGATTTATATCCAACACTGCCCTAGGCACTCGGCCTCCACCTGCCCCCTTCCTGGTTGGCACATAAGCAGGAAAGTCTTTGTACCACCAACCAACTTTGCTGCCAGACTATTAATATTTATGTCACTACCCTGTATGAAGAATACTCAGTACAGGACCAAATTTCTCTAGGGACACTTAAGTTCTGTATCACCATTGGGTACCTTAAGCATTGCCACTATCTTTATTCTAGAGATACACAATTTCAATAAATGGGTTCCTTTCTCCCCTTTTCTAGTGGGAACTAAACCAGGAGCTAACATACAGTCAGTATGTCTTACTACCACAACCCCACAAACTATAATGTTTGGTATTTGTCCAGAGCTATATCCATTGTTTGGTATTTGCCCAGAGCTATATCCATTATTCTTGCTGTATTGCCGGTAAAGAAACAATCAAATTATCTGGTATTCCATTGCCATAAAACTAAACATAAATAGTCTAAACCAATAATAATAATAGTAATTATAAACATAAAATCCCAAGGGATCAACAATTTAGAAGTGTCTATGTCTCATTTAACAGGTTAAATTTATTTTCAAACTACAAGCTAGCTAAGTAAATATTCCATTATGTCCCTTGGCATAAAAACTTTTTAATATCTGCATTATAAATGCTCTATTTTAACACTGTTAAATATAGTGTGGTGTCCTTAAAAACCATTATGTTGCTGAGGGTTAAAGGTATGATATTGCTCTGTGATGCATCTAATGTTGACAAAATAGATATAATGCAGCCATTGTCATCTGGGCATCTCTTTAATCTAGGATCTTGAAAGCAGTGATATCTAAGGTCATTAGTTGTTACATTAAGGCCAAAGTCACACATGCCAGATCATCCACTTTTTTCAGTCTGCGTTTCCTACGCAGACTGAGAAAAGTAGATCCACTCATCCGCTGCTCCGTGTAGCTGCACTGACAGACACAGCATCATCCTTAGCGCAGCTATATACAAAATGGAGATCGTCCTGAAAATAGCTGCTTTCACATTTTTCAGGGCGATCTCCACTCCATCTAGCTGCACTTACACTGTGCCTGTCAGTTCAGCTACACAGCTGCAGATGAGTGCGGATCCGCCATGTGGGACTCTGGCAGTAAAAGGGCATCTTTTGCATGAAGAATGTTTTCCCCCACCTCAGTTGTGAGCTAAAGCTGACCATACACATTAAGATTTTTAAAAGATCTTTTACTTATCGTAGGACCAAGCTTATCCTGAAATGATTTAATGATTTGAATGATTTAAAAGAACAATTTGTACATCAAAAAAAACTACCTTTTAAAGCAATATCGCCTAGTTAAATCTAGGAAAACTACCTGCTTGGCCCTGCAAACAAAAGGACCAATTTCATTGCTAATGAAAATTTTCAAACCGTCCGATCGATTTTCTGACTGATATCAGATGAAAAATCGCTACATATGCGATCATTCAGTGCCCACTAACCTTACAATAATTTGACGGGTTTGTCGGATCACACTGACATTGGCCATTAGGGAGAGAAAAATCTATATCCCCAAACAATGTAGGTCTCTATAAAAATATATTGCATAAACAAGCTCATATGTAAAACCCTGCTTAATCTAAATAAACCATTTTCAGAAAAATATACTTTTTTTTTAGTATGTGCTATTGGGTATTACTAAATAGAAAATTGCCATTTTAAGAATTAAGGGCCACGTCCTGGGATCATAGGATTCACAGTGCACACAAACAAGCCAAGGCACACATACATGTTAGGCCACATCAGCCAATTAATGGAGAGAGTTCTGCCTTTTACTCCTGCACTTCTTCCTGTTACAGTTAAGGAGGCCTTGAACGATCTTTCGTGCTACCGATGGTCGCACGAAAGATCCAGAATCGCACACGGATCGTTCAATCCGCCACTAACGTTCAGGGCTGAAACAGCAGATATGGAGGTAGAAACAATAGGATTTCTACATCCTTCTGCCGATTCAGCCCTGAAGGCAGATTTTGCTCAGGCGCCTTCTATCTTTTAACCCGCCCGATCGGCGAGTCGACCGATATCAGCAGCCTCCTGCGTTATTGGTCAACTCGCCGACTTGCCATACACGCATCGAATATAGTACGAAACGAGGTTTCGTACGATATTATCGGTGTGTGTATAGCCAGCTTTAGAGCTGCATTATTTCCGGTCAGGTGATCTCTGAGGGAGCACACAGCCCATCACCAAATGGTGGTTCAAAGGAAAGGATGTAAAAAGGGCAATATTTACTGATATATATATTCCAGTTTGGCGAGATTCTTTAATAGGTCACTTAACATAATATAAACTATCTGTTGGTTAAGTATTCATTCTGAGGGTATAGTTTTCCATTAACGTATATGCCCACCTTTACAGAGCCCACACTCCGGATGCGGGAAACAATAGTTAATGAGTGATCATGTGATATAAGATCAGTCAGTGCATGCATGTGCCCCAACATAGGAGGGATCTCCCAGTGCTGGGGGGCTGATCTGCACAATACTACTGTTTTGCCCTTTTGGAGTGCAGGCTCTGTTTTTCTGCATCTGCGATGGGGGGAAATATTTTTCATGTTATAATTGTCTAATTATAACTTGATATTTTTTTAACCTACTCATTTAAAGTGATATTGACAGAAACAAATATTTTATTACCCTTTTAAGTATGCTAGCGTAGGTTTTGTACGTTTATTTAGTCAGAAAACATTGCTTACTCTCATTACTCGCACACACATTCCAACTCCCAACACTGTTCCTGTTGTCTATGAGAACTTATAAAAATGTAAAACGTATTTACTAATTTACTGATCACTTTTGGTCTCCTGTTTATGAAAACCACCAAAATCATATCCAGCTTCCCATTTGGCTCTCTATATTTCTATAAAAAAAATGCCACATATCACTTAAGTAAGAAGGACAGGGGGACAAGCCCACAGTATTTTTCTAGGGGGATTATGCAGTTGTCTTTGCAGCTAGTATAGCACTGTTTGTGTGGATGTCACTACTTGCCGCCTAGGCTCAAAAAACAGATGCTGATTGTTTGACCAGTCAAACTGTGAGCGTCAGCATCCCAGCAACAATATCTTCAACTGGAGAAGAAATCATTGTAATATTGGGGGCAAGAGAAGTGAATTGAAATGAATGAATGCGTGTTGCAAACTTTGGCAGCTAGTAAAACCGTTTTAACTGCAAATATTTTTCTTCAGCAAACATAACATTAGATACGATTCTATTCACAAATCATTGTTTATTTGCCAGGTAACCAGAATAATCTAACAGGCAAGTGAATAAGCAAATAAATATTCTCATAGAACAGATCCAATTCTAAAGTTTTTTTCTTGGAGCAGGAAATTAATGATTAAGCATTACCAATAAGTGTTTCCTAAAACTCTAAATTTGGAAAACCAGTATCTATAAACTTTAAATTATGTGAAGGCCATCTACCATAGTCTATTTTTAAGAAATACAAGGCACCCCCATGTGAGGAAACTTCAAGCAACTTTGGAAAATAATATGACGTGTAAGCTTTCCAACCCGCAGTTTACTTTACTGCCAGTGGGAAAGCTGGTGACAAAAATTTAAATTTGAACATTGAGCAAAAAAAAACCCACTAAATTTTAAACCATTAGGCAAGGGTGCAAAGAGGTTGTGACCACAAAATACATACAGACAACAACAAGAAGTCCTCTGTACTCACCCATTATTAATATATATATACAACATTAAGACATCCCAGTTTTGCTTAAAGGGGAGGGCATTTCTTGGTGGCTTAATGCACAGAATGTCTTAATGCCTAATAATGGTTGAGTGCAGAGGATCTCTTGTTGTTGTCAATGTGAACATTGATAAATCATCCCCTAAAGCTGTAGCCTCACAGAGCAATAGATTTTTGGCTGCCGGGGTCAGTGACCCCCATTTGAAAGGTAGAAAGTGTCAGAAGAGGAAGGCAAATAATTCAAAAACTATATGAAGACCAAGTGAATACTTGCTAAGAATAGGTCTTACGCCACCTTTACTGATGCACTACAGCAATACTTTCAAGTTTGATAAAAAGCCCGTGGACCCTTGAAAAATTACTTTTATGGCTACGTGCTTTAATAAAGGCATTTTATTTGAACTCATTGCTGTCCTTTGGAGATATAAGCATAAGGGACGGTCTGAGTGGTTCTCTGAATATGAATGTATAGGTACAAGTTTCAATGTAAAAAGTAATGGGCAGCAAACTTTTTTTTCATTTGGTATCATCTTAAAATATTAGTTAATCTTTAGGGACAGCTAAGTAGAAAATAATTATTAAGAAAAACCTTTCAAATGTGTAAGCCCATTTGTTCAGTTAATATATGAGTGGGTCAGACAAGGGTACATTTTAGGAATGTGGGCTACAGGGGATGCACATTCTTCGTCACAACGTTTTAATCTCCAGTATGAACTATTTAGGTACCACAGGTCTAATATTTGTTGCTGCATAGGCAAAGATAGTATCTTAACCTGACTTGGCAGATTTATTACAGCAGCATAGTAGCTATGATTTGTGATAACTACAAACCACAGGAAATAGGGATCAGTGTCACTTATAAGGTGCAGCTCAGTTGTACACATGAGAGGACTATTAGCAATTTAGCTCACTTATTCCAAGAAGATGGTGTATAATGTCTGTGCATTCTTCCAAAGTGCAGTGATTCATATAACAAAGATGCTAAAAAGCAAAATGTGACTAAATAATGAAAGAAAATGACAAAAATGAATAATAAAGTATTCGTAGTATACTGAAAATGTTTTTTGATCAAGTTTCCAAAGATGGTTATTCAACAGATGGAAAGCATAAAACCCAAAGGAGTAGATGTAAAGGGGCAGTATACCCCCTTGTTTAACATGAGTTCAGTAAATAGGGCTTAGTAAGGTAGATTCTAAGCCCTATTTAGCTTAAGAAATAACAAAACCATGATTAAAACAATACGTTGAGTAAGTATGAGTAGTGGAAACAGCATTTTGCCTCTTCTTCCCAGTTTCCATTGTAAGTTATGCCCAATCAGTTGTGCATAAATATGGCCCAGGCGACCCCACATGCATACACCTTACTCAGTCATTTATTAGGCACAAGTAGAAGGCACAACCTAAGTACTGTACTTGTGCTCACAGCAGATATTAGCACAGGGTTTAATTGCATTCCTAGGCACTGTTGAATGTGCCAACAATGACACAAATAGCACTTCACAAAGGGTAGCTTCTGCCAGGTATGCATTTTTGCAATCATTATTACTTCAGAACTTGCACCAACCCACCCCCTTTTCAACAAGCCCCTTTGTATTTTTTAAACAGTAACTTGTAGTGAATTCTGACATTTTAATGTGGAGATTCTACTGTATGTTGTACAGGTATGGGATCCCTTATCCAGAAACCTGTTATCCAGAAAGTTAAAGAAAGGCCACCTCTCATAGACTCCATTATAAGCAAATAATTCCAATTTTTAAAAATGATTTTCTTTTTCTCTGTATTAATAAAACAGTACCTTGTACTTGATCCCAACTAAGATATAATTAATCCTTATTGGAGGTAAAACAAGCCTAAATGATTTTTAACAGACTTAAGTTATGGAGATCCAAATTACAGAAAGATCCCTTATCTGGAAAACCCCAGGTCCCAAACATTCTGAATAACAGGTTCCATACCTGTACATTATTCAATTATATTAAGATATAGCCTGCACTTTAAGTATACTGTATATGTGTTCTGTTGGCTGGCAAATAGTGATGGGAGAATCTGTCCCGTTTCGCTAGGTAGAAAAATTTGTGAAACTGCAGGAAAATTCGCGTAGAGGTGAAAAATCCACAAAACCATTTGTCGCGCAACTTTTTTGTCACCTGTGGTTTTTTTTGTCACCAGGGTCTTTTTTTTGTTGCACACATTTTTTTACGCGACCATGCCCATTTTTCAGTGCCTGTGCCTATTTTGACACAACCACGACTTTTGGCAAACTCTTGGCAAACGATTATATATATTTTTAGGCAGGTGCTTTATCCTTTCAAGGGAACCCATACCTTTGTTGTGGCCCCAGCCACATGAGTGATGATTATTTTATCTGCTTTAAAATGTTTACAATCTGTAGCTGTTTGTCATTTGAGAGCTGTGTTAGCTTTTCTGTTGTCGGTACTATTATTGTATGTTGTGCCGTTTATTTAAAATTTCTCTATAGGTTCTGATTCAGTGAGCTGATACTCTGCTAACCACCGGTGGCAATACTACAGGATTAGATGACTACCCAAGGGGTTTAACAGTGATTGAACATAGGCCCACAGATATAACATGATTGTGGCATACAATATTCAACTGTTCAAGTAATAATTGTGTTATGGCTAATGTATACATATATATATATATATGTATATATACGCACCAGGACCATTTTTCCCTATATTGGTAGTGCATTACTACCAGTTGAAAATATTTGTTGCGTGCCAAAAAAGCTGCAGTTGCGTCAAATTGGCTGCGGTTGTGCCAAAATAGGCATGATAGGATGCACAACAAAGAACTCATGCGTCAAAAATGTTTCACAAATTTTTTTTTAATTAGTGAGTAAATCTGTCACGTTTTGTTTCGCCAAAAAATGTGAGACACTTCTGAAAAATTTGCGAAACTGAAGAATTTGTGAAACTTGAACGCATGCAACATTTTTCGTCATGGGCGTGACTTTTTTACACGCGGAAATTTTTTGTAGCGGCGCAACATTTTTTGACACGTGCACCAATTTTTTACTGTGCCTGTTTCGACAAAAATTTGCCAATGCCGAACTGCAGAATTTCGCTACAAATCCATGCCTGCTGAAAAAATTTGCTTGTCACTAATAATACATAGCAAGCAATCAAACAAGTGTTTTAAAAAGACACTAGTAATACACTGTCATTAATATTTTACATGGTTCTTCTAATACTTGTTTAAATTTTAAAACATGCTAAGCCAATTATTTTTTCTGGGCTTACTTAGCTATCCAGTGATCCAGTGAGTATAATATTGTTTTGCACTGTCAGTACATTTTTCTGAGAGATTCAACTCCATCACAGTTTTTTTGACCTTTGCATGTTTTCAAGGTATACTATATTGCCAACTGTATTTGGACACATTTTTAGTGAAAAGTATACAAACACAGAGGAATATTTCCTCATTTGGGGAGTTCTGGACTGTCTTTAGAAGCTATGCTAGCGTTACAACAAAGCTATAACCAACATACCATTAACATATACACTTAGGGGGAGTATTTATTATGCTGTGTAAAACTAATTCGCCGAAAAAACGGAGTAAAAAGCTGAGTAAAATAAATGTAAAAGATCGCCGTCTGAACACCAAGGGGCACATTTACTAATCCACGAACGTCCAAAAAGCGTCCAAATGCGTTTTTTTCGTAATGATCGGTATTTTGCGAACTGTCGCAAATTTTTCGAGCCCAATACAAAAAAGTTGCAACATTTTGCGAAAGTCGTATTGGCTATGAAAAAGTCGCCACAATTCACGAAATTTGTAATGGCTATGAAAAATCGCGACGGTCACGAAAAAATCGCAAAAAATACGAAAAAGTCGCAAAATGTTCGTTTCCAATCCGATTTTTTCCCATTCGGGATTCGGATTCGTGGATTAGTAAATCAGCCCCCAAATATTACGCCAGATATAACGCCATTATTTTCCGGAGTTCCGGAGGAAGAAAAAATGCGTAAAAAAATTACAGCGGTTTTACGCTGCTTTTACGCCGTTTTTACACGGCGAAGCCTGATGTGTGGCGAATTTTCTCGCCCTTTTTTGCACAGCATAATAAATATGCCCCTTAGCATCTACTGGAGTGTTGCAATGGGTAATGCCATTGGACTCTGGAGCATTTCACAATCTTCAAACAGTAACAGAAACTATACTCAGGTAAAAAACAGATCCAATAAGCAATCACTTACAGTACACACAGGAAATTGCACCCTATCACATAGCAGAGAAATTCTGGGAACGGTAGTATTATATATACTTATATACTTGATATATATTTGATATATCAAATATCAAAACTAATGTGTAATAGAAATAGACAGATAGATGACAGATACATTAGAGTCAACAGTTTCTGCTCATGCCACAGAAGTCTAGCTATAGTTTGTCTTCACAGAATTAGTAATGTTGGTAGCATTATGTTCTTTCCCAAGGATAGAGGTGCAATGATGCATTATTGCAATAAAAAAATAGCAACCACTCAGCAATTACTTGATAACAGTGGAAGAACAGATTGATAAGGTTTGCTGCACTTGCACAGTTTATTATTTATGCTTAAACTTTGACACTATAGGTATCAGGTTTGTGAATCTTAAAGGAGAAGGAAAGGCAAAGTCACTTGGGGGTGCCAAAATGTTAGGCACTCCCAAGTGACTTTAATCGCCTACCTTGTACCCCGGGCTGGTGCCCCTGTTAGGAGAAAACTGCACCAGCCCGGGGTAGCTGTAGCGGAGCGATTCCTCCTTGGCACCCCCAAGTGACTTTGCCTTTCCTTCTCCTTTAAAGGGATTCTGCCAAAGGAAAACATGTTTTAAAAAATGCATCAGTTAATATAGCTCCTCCAGCAGAATCCTGCATTGAAATCCATTTTTCAAAAGAAAATGTACTTTTCAGATCTGACATGGGTCTAATTTCCCAGGTGCCCTCAGCCATGTGACTTATGCTTTGATAAACTTCAGTCTCTCTTTACTGCTGCGCTGCAAGTTGGAGTGATATGAACCCCCTTCTTTCCCTCCCACCCCCAGTAGCCTATCAGTAGAACAATGGGAAGATAAACAGTGTAAAATAGTAATAAAAGCGACACCAGAAAAACACGAGATAATTATTTTTATAAATATGTTGTTGGCTGAACCAACAATGAAAGAGAAATTGTAAATACTTTGTTTAAATCGCCAACATATAAACCAATAAAGTTTACACTGTACTAGATGGGATGTAGGGGGTGTAACCGGTGTTTTGAAACACGTATCCTAGTCATACATTTTCATTAATATTTGACATAGTTCTTCTAATAGTTGTTTAACTAGTAAAACATACTAAACTATTTACTTCCGTGTATAGTTAGCTATCCAGTGACAGTGTATGATTTTGTTGTGTTCTGAGAGAAATAATATGGTGATCAACCTTACCATTATCATGTTAATGCTGACTTTGAGAATATATTTATTTAGTGCTTTCCTCTCAACGTATATTTTAGTGGATACATATTTATTCAAAATTGTTCATGTATAAATTGAACCAAGGGTACAATACAGTGGTGTAACTAGTCCCCCCACAGAGAAATCTTTGGAGGGGCCTGGCACACAGGGTCTCCTACCCAACCCCCACCCATGTCCCTTGAGTCCCCTCTCCCAATGGACCCATTAGGGCTCTGGCACACGGCGAGAATGTAAATTGGCTGTGGGATGGCATATGCAGCACTGCGATTTCCCGCCGTGTATGCTATCCCACCGGCGATTTACGTTCTCGCTGGTGGGATGGAATTTCCGAGAGATTAGTCGCCTGCTACAAGGGAGTTTTGTTGCGGGCGACTAATCTCCCCGTGGCCAAAGCCCTTAGAAGGCAGCCGTTACTGGTTTACTCTTAAGTGCCATGTGCCAAGAGACAGACTACGTAGGAGGTCCCTGTCCTGTAGCGCTTATAATCTTTGGGGCAGATTTTCGCAACTTCTGTGGCACCTTATTGGATCAGACCCATCTCTCTCTTCCCAGAGAGAGAGCCAGACACCAGATTTTTACCTGTTAGTAAATAGCTCTCTGATGATTGAGGGAGGAGGTGGCAAACATGAACATGCAATTGCATATGATTTATTTGTGACAATTTCAGAAACACAAGGTTAAGCCTATACTTGCCATCTGGTCAAGGCAGGTGTTAGGGCAGGGCAAAGGACTACTTTATACCTTGAATGTGCACCTCATACATGGAGTTAATACAGATACATTTACATGGAGTTAATACAGATGAGTAGACAGAGGCATAATTGTTGTGTAAAGTGTTTTAAATGATGCAATCCCTTTTCCCATTTTTCATTTATGTGCCTAGATGTAGTAAATGAGCCCTATACATACAATTAAAATATTTTATATTGATGTAAGGGTTCAATATACATGTAAAACAATCTGTATGCTCATGACAAAGGTCATTTAATGATCATTTAGCAGCTAAGTTACTGAATGCTATCCCTGGTGTGTTGACCCAGAAACTATTAATTAAAATAAATAAAAATGAATGTTGGTGAAGGACTGAAGCAGATGGATTAAACCTCAGTAACCATGTTTTTATGTTATAACTTTTGTATGGTTTATGTAATCCAATATTTGGGGCTGCTTTTTTTCCTCTCCAATTTTTTTGCATAAATGCCAAATTGAATCAAGTCGAGTAAACATCTATGTTCATTTTATTAAAACCTCCTCACCCTATGGGTTATGTGCAGGCTGGCCTAAGAAAGTGGACACATACTGTCCCTTTGCATCAGTTATCCATTTGTGTTTTAGGCATTTCATATAAGTAACATGTTAGCAATCAGTGCTGTGCAGATATTAATTCTTCGGCATTTTATTTTCTGACCACTGCCCACGAACTATATTCACATATTTGTACTAAAAAATACTATATATTGGCTGTCTAGACAATTTTAGCATACAGGTATATAGCTTTTTTTTGCTGCAGACACTGCAAGCCAGACAATGGCATGCTTTCCTTGAGCACAAGGCTTTTATACAGCTGTCTGTTAAATATCATGGCTGCAGGTATCCATTTAGCAAGAGTATTTTTAATATAATCTCAAAATCTACTTCCCCTTGGAAAACAAAAGCAAAGCAAAGTCATATCCACTCATAAATGTGCATTTTATAGTCGAATAATCATTTCACATTAAGAATTAACTCCAACAAGTGTATCCACGTAAAGAAAGGCATATTCCCAACAGCACAATCAAGCCATTAAATATAAAGGGATTATTAAAGTACTGCAATATGCATACACCATGAATCTTTGCATCCAGTTCCAGATTCAAAAAGTTAAAACAATCCAGTAAGGCCTGGTGGGACATGGACATTTATCTGCATGCCCCATAATAGCACAAAAATACAAACTTCTAGTACAGCACCAAGCATCCTGTACCTGGTACTACGATATAAGTACAACAAGCACAAACAGTACAGTGAGGAAGCTGATTTGTACAGCGAAACGCGTCAGGCGGGGGTGATGTCACATCCAGTCGCAAGGAGAGCCACGGGGGGAATGCACACACCAGTAGGACCCTCTGTTGGAACAGTAACCCTGCAAACTTTTTTATATATATATGTCATAAACCCCAAGGAACTGAATGTGAGTGCATTATGTTTTAAGTTTTTTTTGTATACATATTGAACAGTATTATACTATTGGAATTTCTTTGCATAGCTTTCACTGAAGTCTGAGGATGCACAGATAGCAGAGGGACCTTTTTGATTGAATACTACAGGCAATATTTTAACCACTGGTTTGTAAGTAGGCATTTCTGCTGACTGGTGGATGTTTCATATTATACATAAGGATTTTTACTACAGCATGCATCTAAGGAATGTCTGAGCATATATGCTATTTTTGCAGATTAATTCTAATTTAATATTTCATATAAACCTGGGTGTTGATTTGGATTATTGAAAATACTATACGAGTTCCTGATTTCTCAGTTTTTGCCATAGGTGCTGATCTATTTTTATATTGTAGTACAGTGGGAACCTATGACAGAAGCAGGCAGAAGTGCTGCAGCACAAGGCTCAGTGATGAGCAGTGAGCACCATTCTGTGATACAGCAAGTAGACATACAGATCAGATTTTTGGTTAACAGGGTCAGTTCCCCTGACAATGAAATATCAGTTTAAGCTGGAAATTAGAAAAAGCAGAACAGAATGGCAAACAATTAATAAAAAACAATGAATATTAAAAAACAAGGGCCAAATGAAAAGTTGCTAAAAATGGTTCAGTGTATAATATGCTAAAAGGTGATATAAGAATTAAGTGTGACTATAACGGGAAGCACTCTGAGAAAAACACAGAGACAAGGCACTATCTAAGCTATTTCCCTTACTGTTTTGTATAAATAAGATTTGTTTCCCTTGGCATTCAGTAATTTCTTTCTTTAAATATTTTCTTTTTTAAAAACAAAGGAGGGAGTGTTAAGCCTTTCAGAAGAAAAGGTGGGATTACAGAATACACATTGGTCACACAGTGGTGTTGACCACAGCATAAAGGCTAACAGATTAAATGCATGTTCTCAGCCAAGAATTTACTTTTTACCTCTTGGGTAGTTTGCACAAATTATTATAATTTAATGCACTGATATTGTAATCTTGGGTTTCCAAAGAATGACTGCTGTAATCCAATTAAAAAATGCCAACTTCTTGCAGCTACTAATCTCACTGCAAAAGTTAATGTACTGACTGCAACTTTATGGATAAGCAGAAGTGAAATTGCCAGAAGTGAAATTGCTAAGCACAATTTAAAAGGATATATTTTGCACCTTTCCATGGTTCTTGTATACTGTGCTGGGAGAAAACCTGTTGGACCCCAGACCCGCCGATTACCCTCTGGCAAGATTTGATCTTGGTGGACACATGCAAGTACCAGCAAGCAAGAGGAAGTAAATGGTGTGGCTCTGAGGTTCACATTGGAAATGGAGGAATTCACACCAGCGTGGGGGCCTCCGTGGCTTGGGAGACGGGTCCTCAAATTGGCAGCCCTGGTGGGCCTAGACATCCCACTTCGACACTGCTTGTATGTTATATATATTTTATTTACATTGTACATAAGTGTGTGTATAGATACTGTGCACATACTGTATATATGTTTTTGTTTTCTAAATACTTGCTATGTTATTGTTATTTTCTGTGAAGACCACTACTAAGGTATTGCTGTAAAGGCTAGCAGTATGTACAGGCAATGACACTGAATTATACATATTATACTATTAAATAAAATAGCAGTTCTATACAGCATTTTCCAGGAAACTGAGTTGTGTAGATAGTTCCCTTCTGATCCTCATCACTGCAGTTTAGTAAAGCAGGAAAAAATGTGAAAAAAGCAGCAATTGTGTAATTATTATCTATTTGAAGCTATTGGCAAATTGGGCAAGCTGTAAAATAGGGAAAGAATGGGATTTTCTCAAGATCACACACACTGTAAGTGGCAAGCAGTAATTGAACTCTCAAGTGTAGTGTACTTAACACCTTAACTACTACAATGCACAGTCATGCATAATCGGGCTGGGAACAGTTGCTTGCTTTTGCTTTAAAGCTTTGCACAAGATGTGGTCTTTTTTATAAAAGGACATTAAAAGCTGCTAATAATGTTTTTCTTTTAACTTAAGCACATTCTGTGTGCAGGGTACTGTATTCAAGGACTTTGTGTACTGTTTCAAACTCAAACAGCCTGAATAAAACAATGCGGAAAGGAAACAACAACAAAAGCATTGGCATTCCAGCTGCTAAAGAATTACTGAAGAATTACTGCACCCATCATGCCCGTGCCTGCTAGGTTGGAGTGGAAATGGCTAAGAACAGTAGTTCTAGAAACTAGGAGCATCCTAAGATTGCCGTTGTACACAAGCTTTTTTTTACCTCCTTTGTACACAAGCCTTTATTCAATGAACTCAGGTTGAAAATGTGTTATATTTATATATCTTTAAGTTGTACTTTTCCTAAGCCATAAACCAGCTGATGCTGTAATTTTTTTTCTTGAGAAAATGGGCTCCTGTGCAGGAGTTGAAGGAGCAAATAAGTAGACAAATACAGAGGACCCAACCCAATTAAGGCTTTTATAACAAATACTTTTCTTTAAATTTACAACTCTATTGGCATGAAAAGTTAAAAGAAACATATGGTTTGGGGGGGGGGCATAATATTTGGACAGAGGTCAGGAAACCATCTATCAAAGAAGTTCTTTTCAGGCAGGGTGAAGGTCAGTTATGACAAATGAATTGTTTTTTGATACTTCCCTTATCATTCATACAATAGGTGGGGGGGGGCAGAAATAATACTTGCTGCTGACCATATACAAGGTGGCGTCTTTGCATCAGTTGTACAATATTCAACATATAAGTAAATGTTATTGCTGATCCATCAATAGTTGCATCTAGCCATGGAGCTAATGTTCCTGTTATGACATTCCCCTACTGTGTTTTTTCAATTATGGACAACCAGAAAGCCAGAAAAAGAGAACATGGCAAACCATACCTTCCAGGTAAGTTTGGATATGATACCTACCATATGACACATCAAGAAAGTAGATATAGACAATTGCATAGGGTTAGGTACATTGGTGCTGCAGACAGCCATGTATGTACTTGACATACTGTATTCTTTGCATTTTTTGCCGTTGTTGAACTGCTGATTACCTGCTTGTAAGCTGGATCTGCCCAAGGCTAACTCACACTTTTTAGTTAACTAACTCCCTATGAGATACAGAAATAGAAAATTTAATTGCAGGAAGCTTGTCATGTTGCCAGCATAATTTTGTGAATAAAATCACGCCTATAAACAAAATCTCATTTTTCTAGTATTATTAATCAATAGATTAAAAACTCAGTTTAGTTTTTATTTATTCCAAGTCTTATACAATGCCACTGGCCAGCCTGAGTAAGCTTGATATGTTATATCTTGCCCTGTCTTTCTTTTTGTTATACGTTACATTACTTGAGGAAATAAAAAAGAGCAAAATTTGCCACTTTACAGTGTTTGGCTGAGCATCCCAAAGTACACATAGGTTAATAAACTGTTTGCACAATAAATGACTATAACATTAGTAATGCAAACACATTGTTAAGCAATGCAAAACATCACCTCCGAAGGAAAAAAACAATCAGTTTCACCATTTCCTTGACCATCTTTATATGTAAAGGCAAGACTAATTTATTTAGCAATCGTTATAGGAATGAGCAGTGAAACTTTGTTGCTTAATGGGTGGAGCGAGGAAACAAAATCTAGGCTGGGAGTGGTGACAGACAGGTAAACCTCTGTAGTCTATGCAAGCGAACACTCGTACTGTTTGAACATTAAACTCATGCTAAAGATCTATCTTGTGACATGGAGTTAAATGAGAACAATCAAAGAGGAAATGATGGATTCAGCAATGTTGCCTTTCAGGTAGGACTCTTGACATTATACAGTATATCTGCAGAGTACATGAAGTTTTACAAGAGCTGTGTGACATAGTTATTGGGGAAAGATATAACAGCAACAACGGAATGCTTTATACAACATCAGTGATTTAACTGCAAACAACAGCTCCCAGCATTCTCTGTTACCTAATCAGGCAGATAAGGAAGATAGTCATTTGCAAACACGAATATAAATGATAGAAATTGGGTATATTTTTAAGCCAAAGATTTGTAGTATTTCATAAACCTACAAGTACTTTTTAGCAAGGTTAATACAGGCGTGACTGTGCCATTTTGTTCTAAGCCAGCAACACAAAGATAAATAAAGCCTAAAACAAAGGTTGTTCATTCAGTGCCAATGCTTTTCCTGTTTACCCAGCAACTAGATCTCTAGAAAAGCAGATTTATACACAGATAGTGTGATGTGGAGCGCACAATGCTTATGGTTTTATATAAATGACAATATGTAAAGGTTTTTGTGCAGGAGGGGAAAATGAATACTGTAGTCAGAAAAACCCCTGTGTAAATGCAGTTATTGTATATAGATTTGAATTGTATGCCTCCCTCTCTGGGTTTAATATGAAGCTGCCTTACACTCAGTATAATAATGTGATGTTCACATTTATTTACACACCCCTTTTGACTTTCTGCTTTTCCGCTTTTGAATATCCGCTTAGTATATCTCCACACAGGCTGATGCCGTGCCTGTCTATGGAGTTAGAGAAAGGAGCACAAGTGGACAATCTGCTCTATGTGCCCCTGGCCTAATTGTTATATCAGCCAGAGGTATTCCAATCAACACTGTTGCTAATAGTAACTAGCCACTGGTAACTAGCCATTTAGATAAAGGGTATCTAAATGTTCTATGGGACACCTGTTCTGATCCAGAGAACATCTAGGATTCCTGCCAAAAAGTGAATTGTTGCTGTATAACCAGACAAATTATAGAAACAGTTACATGATTACCAGGAAATAAATTCCTCCATGCAAACATAAAAGAGAGCCCATAACTGTTTTGAAATTCACATTGTATAAAACAAAAACAATATGTGCATCAGAACATATTATATCTCAAACAGTTTTAGTATAAAGCAAATGAGTTAACTGTTTTGGTGGAATGTATTTAAGCAAACTGGAAAGCAACATTTCTAAGTTTTTAAATTAAATGATATGCAAAAATACATAAAAGGAAATCTCATTTGAAAATACAGGTGTTATTATAAAATATAAACTTTGGGCTATTAAAGGACATGTAAACCCCACATACAAATATTTAATCAGTGAACAGCCTCTTTGAAATCTTTCAATACCTGCCACTCTGGTTGTCCAGAGGTTAATAGTAAGGCTGCCAAATCTCTTTAATCACTTAGATTTCCTTCTCCTCCTGTAACCCACTCAGCCCCCTCCCTCAGGAATTTGCTTTGACTGTTGGCTTGTGGGCATGCTCAGTTGTTCTAAGCTCAGATTACTAAACACACCCTCCGGTCTAGCAGCCAATGAAGAGATGGCATTGCTGGTTCCCATAAAAACTCAGCTCTAGCTGTCTGCTTCAATTTTTGTTCTCCTAACCTCCTCTCCTGAGCTCAGTTTAAACAAAGCAGAACTTTTATCAAAGACTGTTCTGCCTGTGTGAGCCTGTATTCTTGATGAAATGTATGCTGAATAAGGGTCTGTGTGTGTGTATGCTGTTTGCAGATTTAAATGTATTTGATTATGTATCAGAGGAAAAATGGCCACCGGGTGAAAGCTACTTTTTGCTTTAGGAAAATGTGATGGTGCTGGCAAGTGGAGGGGATATATGCAGTACAAATAATGCCATTTGGGTGGGGGAGACGTGCCCAACCGATATACATTGTAGACAAATGTAGGCTTTAAGGTGGACGCGATGCCGGCAAGCGAGTAGATCTTCTCCGATATCCCCCACCTATGGGTGGGGGATATCGGGCGAATCCAGGCTAATTTGGTCGATTGAATTAGAACGACGGGTATAGGAGAAGTCAGATCGAGGACCTCATCAACAAGCCGATGCGGCCCCCGATTCGACAAAATTTTTTTAACCTGCCCGATCGACATCTGGCCAACTTCAGGCCAGATATCTGTTGGGCAGGCCCATAGTTAGTGCCCCTACACGGGCCGATTAGATGCCGAATCGGTCTAAGGGACAGATATCGGTAGCTATAATCGGCCCGTGTATGGCCACCTTTAAGTGTCCTTTAAGCATAATCAATCATACTTGAATCATGGTTTCAGTAAACATTAAAAATTAATAACATTAAGAACCATTGTCCTCAGTAATGACTCACTTATTGATAAGTGACCTGGTCTAGGTAACAGCATAGTAAAGAAGGACATAAACAAAATAAACAACCAAGTCTATGACAACAAACAAGCAAGTCTAGGTTTTATTTTAACATGAGAAAGGGCCAATATGGCATCAGTGAACCTCCACCATGCCACACACTGGTTGGTGAAGATTCCAGATGACAAATAAATTCCATCTCAAGCCAAAGCAAAAGGGAGTTATCATTGGCTTTGGCCACACTTGACCCGATTGTGAGTAAACCAAACTGCAGGTAAAATTAGTCCTTAAATCAAAAACAATTGCAGCATAAAATAATCCCTAACAGGTTGTTAAAAAAGCCTATCTGGGTCTCGTCATTTAACCCACTCCCCCATCATCATTCATCTGGAATAGAAAGGAAGAAATACTCTTCCTGAATAGGATACCTGTTTATTATTTTGTTTTAAATAAACATTTTCATCCATTAATTTCCTCATTTATAGTACACAATATCTAAAACCGTGACTGTCCCACCCTTGGTTTGATTATGATGTTAGATCTTTCTTTAACCTTACTGAAGCTTATGTTCATCATGAGTTATGTTGGATGTGAACTTCAGACTAACTTGTTTAATATATGTCTCCATAGCCGAGCATGAAGTAGGGGGTACAAACACATCAGGGCTGTGAAGACCAAATGTCCCAGTGTAAAATATCTCAGCATCCACCTGCTGTGTATCAACAAGCTGCAAAATAAGCTTTAGGTCTTAAAGGAGAAGGAAAGGCTAATAAAGAGTTAATCTCAAGCTGCAGGCATACCTTCAGTTGTCTCAATAGTGCCCTTAAGTCTCCCCATATTTCTCCCGTTCAGATGATCAGAAAGTTCCCATAATGCCAAGCTCCTGCACCAAGACAAAGACCAGAGTACATGTGCAGTTTATAAGACTATGAGGAAGCTTCCTGCTGATTGGCTCAGATCATACATTCCTAAGGGGGGAGTGAGTTTTTAGTATTCTTGAGGGAGGGGGGAGCAGGAGAGGGAAGAGAGTAGAGAGCTGTGTGTCTCTGGCAGAGGAAAACAAACAAGACAAGAAATCCTGTATCTCAGTGCAGCGTTTCTGTGAGTGCTTATGGCTGTATTTAAATAGACCTTTCTGATAAAGCTTACTTAGTTTTTACCTTTCCTTCTTCTTTAACCTGCATAATAAAGCATATACATCCACTTACAGTTTAAATAAGTCCACTCTGTCTACTGGGCACTAATTCAAAGCCTTATTTAATAAGGAAAGGCCTTCTCTTTTAAGGGGAACTTAGAAACCTTGTATATTACTTGTTCTTTTTGCAACCCCTGTTAAGCAGCTCTGCTTCTGTGAACCATGCTGGTACCTAGAGTCATGACCCCTTCCTCCTCGCCTTATTTATTCCAGTATCAGCCCCTAAAAAAGACTTGCAAAATCTTAATTTCAGGTTTAACATTTATAAGAGATTATTTATAAAGTGCTCATTAATGAAATGTGACACAAGGTAAAATACCTCCATCTTCATTTGGCAGCACTGTACTCAAGAGGGGCAGGTTTGGGGAGGCACCGAGTCCTCCCCTATTCTGCTGATTAACTTGAAAATTATTAGGACATGCAAGTTAGGGAGCACTGGTGGGAGCAGGGTGCAAATAAGCCATTCCCTTACTGCCTACCTATGCATTCTGCAGAAGGATAGCGCAGCTATGTCCTAAATGCAAGTGAATAAATTGTGGCACTTACGTCTGGGGCACTTACCATTATGCTATAGAGCAGGGCTGATAAGAGTTCACAATGAAAAGAAAACAAGGGCAGGAGCATAATTCTCTGTTCTCAGAATGGCTTTTCAAATTGAAGAATTAGAAAGTCTGTAATATGTTTCCAGTGCTGATTTAGGAAAAAAAAAGAATTTGCAAAACTTACTGTAAAATATATTTTTCTTTTTATACAGAATGATGAACCAGCTCATAATGAATTTGCTAACAGTAAGGTCCTAAGTAATGGAAGTCCTAAAAAGGAAGATGTCGTTGTTATTCATCAGGTACAATAAAATTGCATTGTTTCATGTTGTGAAGCCCTTCAAGGCTAATTCAAGTATAAGTACTATATAATTAAAGAGCCATAGTCCTTGACAAATTTACTTCAAACAGGGTAAAAAAAATAAGAGTTTTGAGAGAAAAATTAGCAATGCAACCTCCATAATTCCATAGCCAACCATAACAACAGCAGCATGTATGTAATGGGGTGCTGATATGTTTATATTACTTTAGAAGGCTTCTGCCCTGCTCCCCTTCATAGGTACAAAACTATGAACAGTATGAAGTATGAAGATAAGAATATCTTGTGCATATAACAAATGCTGATTTTATTAAAATAATCATTATATATCATTTTGTTTAACTTCTGTAATCACTTTTACAGCTTGATATATATGAAAATAACCTTTCTAAATGGAGCTCTGATGAAGAAAATCTGGAAAAGAAAAGGTACAGAATTTCAGATCAATTAAAAGTAAGCAAACAATGCAGTAAAGCCCCCTTTTGCAAGCCACAGCTTTATTTTTTGCAATAATTCCCAAATATAAGGGTAGTTTCTAGGGTAGTTTCCTATATACAGTGGTGTGAAAAACTATTTGCCCCCTTCCTGATTTCTTATTCTTTTGCATGTTTGTCACACAAAATGTTTCTGATCATCAAAAACCGTTAACTATTAGTCAAAGATAACATAATTGAACACAAAATGCAGTTTTTAAATGAAGGTTTACGTTATTAAGGGAGAAAAAAAACTCCAAATCTACATGGCCCTGTGTGAAAAAGTGATTGCCCCCCTTGTTAAAAAATAACTTAACTGTGGTTTATCTATTTCAATTTTCAATTTCAATATCAATTTCTGTAGTCACCCCCAGGCCTGATTACTGCCACACCTGTTTCAATCAAGAAATCACTTAAATAGGAGCTACCTGACACAGAGAAGTAGACCAAAAGCACCTCAAAAGCTAGACATCATGCCAAGATCCAAAGAAATTCAGGAACAAATGAGAACAAAAGTAATTGAGATCTATCAGTCTGGTAAAGGTTATAAAGCCATTTCTAAAGCTTTGGGACTCCAGCGAACCACAGTGAGAGCCATTATCCACAAATGGCAAAAACATGGAACAGTGGTGAACCTTCCCAGGAGTGGCCGGCCAACCAAAATTACCCCAAGAGCGAAGAGACAAGTCATCCGAGAGGCCACAAAAGACCCCAGGACAACATCTAAAGAACTGCAGGCCTCACTTGCCTCAATTAAGGTCAGTGTTCACAACTCCACCATAAGAAAGAGACTGGGCAAAAACGGCCCAAAACACACCAGCAAATCCACCTCTGAATGGCTGAAGAAAAACAAAATGAAGACTTTGGAGTGGCCTAGTCAAAGTCCTGACCTGAATCCTATTGAGATGTTGTGGCATGACCTTAAAAAGGCGGTTCATGCTAGAAAACCCTCAAATAAAGCTGAATTACAACAATTAAGAAAGAGACTGGGCAAAAACGGCCTGCATGGCAGATTTCCAAGGTGCAAACCACTTTTAAGCAAAAAGAACATTATGGCTCGTCTCAATTTTGCTAAAAAACATCTCAATGATTGCCAAGACTTTTGAGAAAATACCTTGTGGACCGATGAGACAAAAGTTGAACTTTTTGGAAGGTGCGTGTCCCGTTACATCTGGCGTAAAAGTAACACAGCATTTCAGAAAAAGAACATCATACCAACAGTAAAATATGGTGGCGGTAGTGTGATGGTCTGGGGTTGTTTTGCTGCTTCAGGACCTGGAAGGCTTGCTGTGATAGATGGAACCATGAATTCTACTGTCTACCAAAAAATCCTGAAGGAGAATGTCCGGCCATCTGTTCGTCAACTCAAGCTGAAGCGATCTTGGGTGCTGCAGCAGGACAATGACCCAAAACACACCAGCAAATCCACCTCTGAATGGCTGAAGAAAAACAAAATGAAGACTTTGGAGTGGCCTAGTCAAAGTCCTGACCTGAATCCTATTGAGATGTTGTGGCATGACCTTAAAAAGGCGGTTCATGCTAGAAAACCCTCAAATAAAGCTGAATTACAACAATTCTGCAAAGATGAGTGGGCCAAAATTCCTCCAGAGCGCTGTAAAAGACTCGTTGCAAGTTATCGCAAACGCTTGATTGCAGTTATTGCTGCTAAGGGTGGCCCAACCAGTTATTAGGTTCAGGGGGCAATTACTTTTTCACACAGGGCCATGTAGGTTTGGATTTTTTTTCTCCCTAAATAATAAAAACCCTCATTTAAAAACTGCATTTTGTGTTTACTTGTGTTATCTTTGACTAATAGTTAAATGTGTTTGATGATCAGAAACATTTTGTGTGACAAACATGCAAAAGAATAAGAAATCAGGAAGGGGGCAAATAGTTTTTCACACCACTGTATATATCTGTATATATATATGTCACATATATATATATATATATGACCTATAACATAATCAATCAAAATGAATCATAATATAGACCACCTGACATCCTCCTCAGCACTGTTATACACAGTAACCAATAATAGTAATAACTTGGGATGGGAAACTCTGTGCTGATATGTAAGGATTAGAAAACATGGCATTTACAATATATCAGTACAGATAAGCTCTAACAAGCCATGCCCCATAAACAAAAGGTTTGGGAATAATACAGTACACAAGATAAAATAAGAGATGAAAGCATACAAAAAAAAAGACTTCCGCAATATGGCTGCCAAGACATAAAACCTCAGCTGGAGAGGATCCTCTGCGAAAAACAAGCAAACTGTCAAGACAAAGATGCTCACTAGTGGCCACAACCTGAAGGGTGGCACTAGGCAGATCACTAGTGAAACTACCCTAGAAACCACCAGCAGACAAGGTAATCCACACCCGAAGCTGGCAACAGCTTGGATCCATTTACCATATGTGCTGGGAGCTATATACCAAAGCCTCAACTCTAGCCTGTGGCTCTAGAAATGGCATGCATTAGCATCTATCCCCCCAGCTCAATGGCAGCAGCTCACCAGTGTTGACAGCTGTCAACCTCAACCAAAGATCAGCAGAAGATTCACCAAACTAAGTTCTGATAAAACGCACAGTTGTAGTGTCAAAAAGCTACCAAACCAACATATTCCTGGTGCCAAAATCAGAAACTGTGCGCACAAAATGCTGATGCTGAGTCACCTAACCAGCCTGCAACCACTGGTGCCAACCAGCTATCATACATGTGCCAGCACACAAGTCAGTTACCATGCATACAAACCACTGGCATACAATCCAGTTTCTGCTCATTTTAACATATATGGACAAGACAGCTGCCATGCCTACAGTCACTAATATCCAAGCGAGCTGCAGTGCATGGAAACTACCATAGTAAAAAGCAGCAATAGCACATAAACCAGCTACCATGAATGCCACCCCTTGGCACAAAAGCCATCAGTCACATTACACAAACCCTGACACACATGTCAACTTCCACACATGCTAACCACTGAAGTACAAACCAGTTACTGCACCTGCAAAACACTGGTCTACAAGCCAGCTACATTGCTAGTAAGTGGTGGCATAACCAAAAACAATGTGCACAATTCAGGCCAAAGCTAACGACCACACAAGCCACTGGCCATAGCAGAGGCCATCAGCCAAACAATGTTGGCTCCAAGCCTGCTAAAGTGCTAGCTGACACTAGAGTAAATGCCTGCCAACACACCAGTTAGAGAGGATGGGGCCATGCAGCCAACAACAGAATTGTTATAAGAAAGGAAGGAAGTTCAATACTACTTCAACAATGTAAACCCCCAGTAAGCCCTGGAAGCACCTTTTTTTAAAAAAAAAAAAGTTTTCCAACAGGACCCAAAGCCATTTCTATTCATGCATCAGTATGCGTCAATTAGGTAGACAGTCATAGTTTATCTATGTAATGCAATTGCAACATTTAAGTTTTATTTTATAAATGCTGGAGATTATATATAATCTGCTGTGTTAACAAATGTGATACAATTCCTGTATAGTACTCCTGTAAAAGTACAATTATTTGATTTAAAAACAGGGCTTATCAATGTTAATAACCCTACATAATGTCCTTTTATTTATGTTTTCACACAGCTGGATCGAAAGGAAATATGATAATGTGTGCTCTTTCTGTCAGAAACACAGAAGATTAATCAAGCATATAATCTATGGCATTTTGCTGGCTGGTAAGGACAACCTTTTCTTTAAACTAAATATTTATGCATGAAATCAAGGTGCATTAAGGTGGCCATACACGGACCGATTTTTTACTTACAAATGACCGATTCCCGAACGATCCGATGGAATCGTTAAGTTATCGTATAGTTGGTGGTGTACGAACGATCGTCGGCCCACTAAACGAGCCGACATTATCGTCCCCAAAATCGATCGGCCAGGTTTAAAAATTTTGGTCGTTTAACGATAAAATCTGCCAGTTGGTGTGAGTGTCAGACATTTGTCTTTCAACGATTGTTCTCTGCGCATGTCACAATTGCCAGCAGCGGAAGTCAAAGACATTCGATCGTACGTAGATGTACGATCGTACGTATTTTACGATAATGATGCGACGAAATCTTTCCCGAATTATCGTTGCCCGTGGATGGCATATCGTATGGGAACTCGATCGCCATACGATCGTTTGTCGATATAATCGTTCATCGCACAACGAGCGAAATCGCCTCGTGTATGGCCACCTTTAGTGAAAAAGGATAGTGGATAGTGAATCAATGTCATGAGCATTGGATTACCATGAATATTGAATCCCTTACAAAAGAATTAGCCATATACTGAACTGAGTTACAACCCTGCATACTGAACAAATTCAACAAAATTGTATTATCTGTGAGCAAAAATATGTCATGTTCATTTGTCCAGCACCTGGGTCATTCCCTGTCATTCAAGTGTCACAAGTCAGTTAGCTCTCAAAAACACCATGCAATATAATATTGTGGGCTGCACATCCAAATTTATAAAACTTCACTTTTATCCCAGCCAAGTTAAAAAAAAAAAATTTTATGAACATCAAAAGGACCATTGCCTGACATGTTTCAGACTTTACCAGTCCTTAATCATAGGAGACAAAATAGACAATACTAATAATTGACTCTATGGGTATTTTAGAGGAGACAATTCTCAGTATTGTCTATGCCCTTATATTTTTTTATCCTCCCAGCTTGCAATCATTTATTAAAGATTAAAGATTAGAGACTGTTGTAAATAATATATAATCTATGTATTGCTCTGTATAAATGTGTCGGCACTACTGTATATAAATAACAGATAAGTGCATATTCTTCTAATATACGGCCAAATGAAATATATTCCCTTACATGACTAATTTTCTTTCAAATTAATGGGATAATTTGTCAACCCTTATCTAATTATTTTAAGATTAAATACTGGCACAGTCTACACAAAGATATGAAGAAAATGCACTATAATCATTGTAGTTCATACAAAAATGTTACTTTCAGGTTTTAATAAAAACTGCAAGACAGTGTTTTCAATTGGATCGTTACCTTAGTTGGGGAGAAGTTGCAGCTTGTGTTTGCTTGATTGTTTTCACATTCCAGAGAAGAAAATCACTGATTACACAGGTCAATGTTTAGTGAATAACTAACCTAAAGGTACTTTGATCCAGGAAAATTGATGGAAATTAGGATCTTAATTGTGATGTTTTTTAGTTCTTATGGGGGTCATTTAGCAATGCCCCAGACAAATGTCCTAAAAGAGGCAGGGCTCTTACTCTTCCAGATGGGAAGGAGAGAAAATGGCCATTGACGGGTCGATTTAAGTTAACGATTTGGGTCCTTCGGACAGATTTGGCAGGTTATCTGTGTATGGGGCCATCTGATGTGCTGAAAGTCAGAAAAATGCCCAGCTTGATTTTTGCATCTGATCAGTGACAGCATTGGCTCATTAATGCAGTCCTCATTCTGATGGCTCTTATTCCTGTTGTTGTAACTCGATCATTTGGCCCTAGAACTAAACAATGGAATTAGCCCAATATTGCCTACCTTATTTGGGCAGATTGGGAGAAATTTCTGCAACCACGCCAAACGAGTGAATCTTATGGTGTATGGCCACCTTAAGTGTTTATAGATACCCAGATTTGGTCAGACAATTCAGCTAATTTTTACCATGCTGTCTGAACAAACGGGCATGCACCTTAAGGGCCTATTTTCATAAACAATGACTTTTAAGCTACTGCCCCACAGAGAGATTAGTCGCCCGCAATAAATCATTGCAGCCATAGGCGACTAGTCCTTCCGAAATGCCTTTCCACGGCAACAAAGTGAATTGCCGGTGGAAAGGCATATGCCTGAAGTAAAGGAGAGCAAGGTTTCCTTCTGCAGGCAACTTTCCGCGACTTTGGAAAATTAAGCGCCAGTGGAAAGGCATTTTGGAGAGATTTGTCACACGTGTTAGCAGAGATTTATTGCTGGCAACAAATCTCTCAATGGGGCATTTGCCTAAGGGCCATGTTACAGTCTATGTTTTACTTGGAACTACTAATCCAAAACATACATTTTAAAATGAAATATAGCTTCTTAAGAATGCCTGTCCCACCTAAAATGGCATGCTCCTTGGGGACTCTCGAAATCTAAACAGGAAGTATGTTTAAGGCTTTTAGAAGAAATTACATTAAAATATACCAGAATCTCAAAGAGGTAAACACCCACCATATATGAAGGGCCCAGATGTTCATGCCACAGAACCTTGGCAAATGCAACAGCTATAATCACTAGTGAAATAAAAGCAGGAAGCATTTCAAAAATTCTCAGCCTTTCATGCCTAAAAAATATATTACATATATGAGTGTATAAAGGAAATAAGGGCAGCAGGGCCGGAACTATGGCCGCTGAGCCATGTGCCAAGGGTGCAACAATGGGGGGGCACATACCTCTTTTTCCTACCCCTAGTCCAGGCCCTTGTTCCCTCACAGAGGGGGGTCGGGTTGCTTAGGGTACCTTGCTGGTTTTGCCCAGCACTGAGATGCAGGGATATCTATAACAAAGTGTTTGACATAGATAATAATCCACCAATCACAGGATCAGTCACAAAAACAAAGCAGGACACACTTAACAATCACATGAAAATATAAACAGAACATTGAATAAACCCTGTAGTTTTACATTTATCAGTTAAAAAAAATGTATAATTTGTATATATCAAATCTCAATGCTCCCCCTAGTGACAAAAAGTATTTTAACTTGTATTAACCCAAATATTGCCTAAATATGCAAAAACCTTTATACAATATATACCTATTTTTTTTATTCTTTGTTCAGTTTAATTCAAGGGAAATGAAAGTAATATGCAGATGAAAGAGGCGAATAATCTATGTAAGAATAAACTATGTAAGAAAGTTCAAACATACTCTGTGCTTTCTGAAAAGTTTCACAGCACAGAATGAATTTTAGTCATTTATTACTACTCCACTGAAAAAGATCCAAATTACATTTTGTTGATCATGGATTTCACAAACCTGTTCTTATACCTAGAATATTATGAAACGGGTAATAACAGATACTGTATACATACTGAAACTTGCATAACATCATTATATTTAGGGCTTATCATTGAAATTTCATTAAGAACCTTAAAAATATTATTAACTTACGACAGCACAGGGGGGCCCATGTTGCAGGGTTGGCTTCCTCTGTTAAAAATTCCTCCTCCCCAGCCGCTCTCTTACCTACAAGAGGACAAGGTGCAGGAGTATGCAAGAAGGTGTGTGGAAGCAGGGCTGGGTAGGGGCTGCTATTTGCGCAAGGTCCCTCCAGAGCAATGTTGGTTTATAACCCATCATATGTTTTCCTCACTGATTATTATGGAGTGTTTCATTCCAATTCAATCTATAGTCATCAATGTTTCATACTAGTGGATATTTGGGGGATCTGAGTGATCAAATATTGGGAAGACTTAAACAATTTTAAAAGGTGCTTTTGCCAGGAATGTTTTAATATTGGCCAGCTCCATGCAGTTATGAAGAAACTAAACATAACAATACAGGATACCTTTATCCTTTAAACATGTTTGCTATATAGATGGAAGATATACTGTATATAGATGGAAGAACACAATTATTGCTTGTTTCTGTTCCCATTGTGTTTCCAACAGGTTTCCTAGCAATGGTGATCGCAGCCTGTGTTTTGAACTTCAGAAGGGCTCTGGCGTTGTTTGTATTGACATTACTGGGCATTTTCTTTGTATTCTGGGATTTATTTATGGACAGATATGAAGGCAAGATTGTTAAATTGTTCTCCCCCATTGGAACCTTTACAAAGAAACACTGGTTTTGGATGAAATGGTAAGTTCGGCAAAAAATACACAAAGATTTATCAAAATGTGCGTTTGGAGCTTAATACCTAAAACCTCACCCACATTCCATTCATTCCTATGGGATTTTTAGAAGCATATTTATGAAATGGTGAGTTGTAACTTTCACCCACTGATAAATACACTTCTAAAAATCCCATAGAAATGAATAGAACATGGCTGAAGTATTAAGTACACAGTTTAATAAAACTGCCCCTTAATTTCTAGAATCAATGTAAATTTTTAAAATAATGTATAGACATGGACATAATGTCCATGAGAGGACATTAAAGGACATAGCAAGGAAAAGTCACTGGGGTCACTGCCAATTTGTTAATTGTTTACTTTTATAATTTTTGGAAAAGATTGAATCTGTATATTTAGTCTGACCTGGTACTGAGGATTCCTGGGAAGATGCTGGAAGATGGCGACTGCAGGTCCTACCATAAAGTTTGTCAGTATTTTGGGAAATATAGATATAGTACAATAAATATAGTAAAATAGTATTATCTAAAAATTCTCAGTGAATGTGGTTCAATATAACTTAAAGTCCTGCATGGACTATGTACTGTGATACACCGTTCATAACCATGATGTGATTCATAACAATGGTATGAAAAGGGTTGTCTTCAAAGGACCACGAATGATTATTGATTAAGGAAAACAATTTGACTGGAATGTGGAGTCCTTGAATGGCTAATTGTTTATGTGGAGTCTTCAGTTACTGTCTAAATGTCTTTTTTATCCATAGGGTGATTTGGATAAGCCTTGTAGCTGGTGTTATATGCTGGCTAATTTTTGATACAGCAAAAATGGGAGCCAATCAACTGATATCATTTGGTGGACTTGTGATGTATGTGCTCTTAATGTTCATCTTTTCAAAGCATCCTACCAAGGTACAATGTTTCTTCAGGATTACTCACATTATTATTGACCATAAAAAAGATCAACAAACTACATCTTAATATTTTTGGCCAATGTGCACAGATAAAACAAAAGAAGATATAAAGCATAGTTTGCTAAATTAACACATATACAAATGGTAAATATTTACATTTTGTTTAGTTAGTGAGTTTAGTTCAAATAATGAAAACAATTTCATGCAATTATATTTTGTGTATTGTAGACCCATTTATCAAGCAACATAAATAATGAAGTTCATTTACTAACACAAAAATGGAATATGTAATTGTAATGTCTGGAAATCTACAAAATAGCTATTAAGAAATCCTACATATGTTTTGTGTATCCTTGTAAATATATAAAAAAATATATATTTTGGTGCTGTTTAAAATCTATACAGAATTTTTCAAAAATATAAATTGAAATACATTTTTGCCCTAGGTTCGTTGGAGGCAAGTATTTTGGGGTATTGGCCTGCAGTTTCTTTTGGGACTTCTAATTTTAAGAACAAAGCCAGGATTTGATGCCTTTGATTGGCTTGGTATACAAGTACAGGTAAGGTATTGTGTAGATAACTAATAAAAGAAAATCTCATATCCACACGGTACACATTATATAGAAATAAAAAAAAACCCAAATAACAATTTTATACCTGACCTTCAGCAGTGTCCAGTACTTTAATTTTAACCCTTAAGTGCTGAAATTGGCTCCTTGATCTATTCTATGTGTTAACACAAGCAATATGGCTGTGTCTTATGGGTGGTCACACATGCAGCATTCACAGTAATTAAAACCCTACATTTGTAAAAATGTCATTATTGTGCAAGAAAGCATAAAGGAAAAATGATCATCTGAAGATGTACATCCCTGCAATAAATGCTCCCATCTGTCCCAAATCAAGGGCTTCCCCTATTAAAAAGGCAAAAAGTGGTCCCTTTCACATGTGGTATTTCCTATAAACAGTTAGAAGGCAGATACATATTGTTTTCTAAACCTGAAACAAGCAACCTGGTTGTGTAGTTTTTACCCCAATAACTAACTAAAATGATAGAGGTGGAACCTATACTGACAGGTTCCTTGTTTAGTTAATCTGTGTACATGGTGACACAATACAGTACGTATTGCTGATTGCCTACGTGGCTAGATAGCTTCCTTGGAACATTTTGAAATTGAGAACCTCAATTCTTTGCCAGAAGTGGTGAAAATATGATTCATGGTTTAACGATTGCAGGACGGGAGCAATAAGGACATTTTAATGTTAACATAGCATACAGGATAATCAATTCATTATCAACAATCAATAACATAATAAAAGTAAACATTAAGGTAAAAGATTGAATAGAATGAATCCTTAATGGATCCAATAAGGAAAGTGAACTGTTACATCTGAAATGGCTGATAAACTGTATATCCCCTCTGCTCAAGTGTCCATTGCCTATAAAGAACCTTGAATATATATATAGAGGATGAGATATATATATAGAAAATGAGGGGGTATTTTCAAATGAATGAAAAATGTTAGATAAAAATATATATTTCTGTTATTTTTCAGACATTTCTGGAATATTCAAATACTGGTGCAATGTTCGTATTCGGTGAAAAATATCTTGATCATTTCTTTGCCTTTAAGGTAAGTATATCGTTCTGCAGATATTCATTCCTAATATTAAGGACCTGTTTTTTAATAAGTGACTTAATACCGTATCATTTTAAAGTGATACTAATTGCTTATTGCTTTCCAAGCTGGGCTCTAATACTGTGACATGGCTTCATTCAGCAGTGTACAGCATTTTATTTCAGTCTGTAATGCTTGTCTGGTGGGGGTGCGATTCTCCTATAGACTATTTTATACAGTCTAGAATGGGCTTTGCTGGATTGCCATGTTGTAGTCCTCAGGTACTGGTTTGGGCATTCCTTGATAGAATCCTTTTAAGAACAGCTACCTATAGCTGGGCAGCTGCAAACACTAAGGGGCTGATTTACTAATCCACGAATCCGAATCCCGAATGGGAGAAAATCGGATTGGAAACGAACATTTCGCAACTTTTTCGTAGCCATTACGACTTGCTCGAAAATTGTCGTATTGAGCGCTCATAAATGGCGGGCAAACCTTTGCGACTTTGCATGATTTTTGAAGCCTCCCATAGGACTCAATGGCACTCTGCAGCTCCAACCCGGCCCAAGGAAAGTCTCCCATAGGGCTCAATGGCACTCTGCAGCTCCAACCCGGCCCAAGGAAAGCCTCCCATAGGGCTCAATGGCACTCTGCAGCTCCAACCCGGCCCAAGGAAAGTCTCCCATAGGGCTCAATGGCACTCTGCAGCTCCAACCTGGCCCAAGGAAAGTCTCCCATAGGGCTCAATGGCACTCTGCAGCTCCAACCCGGCCCAAGGAAAGTCTCCCATAGGGCTCAATGGCACTCTGCAGCTCCAACCTGGCCCAAGGAAAGTCTCCCATAGGGCTCAATGGCACTCTGCAGCTCCAACCTGGCCCAAGGAAAGTCTCCCATAGGGCTCAATGGCACTCTGCAGCTCCAACCTGGCCCAAGGAAAGCCTCCCATAGGGCTCAATGGCACTCTGCAGCTCCAACCTGGCCCAAGGAAAGTCTCCCATAGGACTCAATGGCACTCTGCAGCTCCAACCTGGCCCAAGGAAAGTCACGATACTGAAGCTTGAATGAATCCGAAACTTTCGTACTCGGTGCGACGGCTACGAAAAAGTCGCAAAAAATTTACGAGCAAGTCGTAATGGCTACGAAAAAGTTGCGACAATTTACGAGCAAGTCGTAATGGCTACGAAAAAGTCGCGTCAATTTACGAAAAAATCGCAATATAACGATCATTACGAAAAAAACGCATTCGGACGCTTTTCGAACGTTCGTGGATTAGTAAATGTGCCCCTAAATGTAGTACACAATGGATAGCCCACCTACTCTCCTCCATTCACTCCGGGGACCCATTTACCTGGCTTTTCCTAAGCTGGCCAAAAGACCACAGCCTTACATGCTGCAGCATCACACATTTTCTCTGGAGCTACTGTAACTGTGTACCACATTTAACTAACAATAATCTTGTCCAGCACATCTCTTTCAATCATCTGTATATATTGTGGTAGAATGGCCCAACAAATGAGAGAAAAGGTGAGCTTTCCCTTCAAGTTCTCCATAGTGGGAGATGTAAGCTACTGTAACTGTGTACCACTTTTAACTAACAATAATCTTGTCCAGCACATCTCTTTCAATCATCTGTATATATTGTGGTAGAATGGCCCAACAAATGAGAGAAAAGGTGAGCTTTCCCTTCAAGTTCTCCATAGTGGGAGATGTAACCTTTAGGGGAGGGGTTGATAAACAGAGAAGGTTTGCTCTGTTTAAAAGGTTGTGCTGTCTGGCCCTGAAAGCTATAGGGTTCTGTAGTCCAGCTCACCTATTCGAGCTTACTTTCCACAGGAAGGCTGTCCTGTGGAAAGGTATATAATTGTATAGACAGGTGTGAGACAGTCTCTCAGAGCAGGGCACAGAGCAGGAAGGATACCTCTCTGTGTTAGGACTCCCAGAGGGGCTGGGGGAGCTTCTTGCCACTGCCAGAAGCAGAGGGAGCCCAGACTTAAGAAAGCTGCCAAGAGACTGAGGATCTAAGGAGCTGAAAGAAAAGCCAGGAGGCTGAGCTAATTCCCCCCAGTGTTGTGAGTACAGGGGTGACCCCAACATTTATGTTTTCTTACTGGTAGTCCACAAGGGACCCAGGTTAGTGAGGGAACTAATCTAATGTGTGAAGGTAGCACCCAGAGGGCAGGATTTCTTTTTATGATTTGTTTTGTATGCTGAAATGGGCCCCCCTGTGTAAATAAACTGCCTTAAAGCCAAGAAAGTGTCTGTCCTGGATCCCGCTAGTTTACAATATATATATATATATATATATATATATATATATATATATATATATATTATACTCCAAATATAGGGAAAACTGGCCCAGGTACGTCCAAGAGAAATAAATATCCACATGAAAAAATGAAGCACATTTTGTTATAATAAGAATAAACCTAAACATGCATTAAATCTGTGTTAGGCCTATCTGGGGTCTAGTTAAGAGCAAGTAGTGCTGATTTGCATGAATTTTTTCCAGTTATAGAAAAATATGATATCAGTAGAGACAGTGGGGCTCATTTATCATCACTGGGCAAATTTGCAGCTGGGCAGTAACCCATAGCAATCAGTGATGAGCTTTATTCAGCCATCTGCAGGTAGAACAATTAAAGCATGCATAGATGGTTGCCATGGATATCTCCCAACTGCAAATTTGCCAAGTGAATATAAATAAGCCCCAGTGAAGCTAATTTAATAAGAGTGAGGTCAATGGAATCTTTTTCCCTCTTATAATATGAATAAAGTCTGTAGAAATTATACTTTTTTTTTCATTATCTAGGTTCTACCAATTGTCATCTTCTTCAGCACAATTATGTCCATGCTTTATTACATGGGCTTCATGCAATGGCTCATAAAAAAGGTAGGTATTTATTAATTGCACGTTCCATTTTTGTTTATATAATATTATTATACATATTATTATATAATAATACTGTGAGGGGGCATCTAGCATACAGATATTGTTGGGGAAAAAATAGTATTTTGTGAAGGGAACCCCTCTCACAATGGCTATGCTGCCCACATCTTTATCAGCCTGCAGTGCCGTTTAAATAAGACAGGTATCCTAATGTAGAATAAGTGGGAGCATTGACTGATAATCATACATATGTGCATAATGAGAAAACTAGTACACTAGCACATTATGTCCATGCGTGTGCTCCAATATGGGTGTCTGAAACACAACCGAATGTGGACCTTGCAACATGACCTTACACTTCCCAGTAAATTCAACAAGCAATGGAAGATACTGGGACAACCAAGTCAAAATCCAGTTCTGAATCCCGTCGAGATGCTTAGTGGGGAAGTGAAATGGGCTGCGCATGAAGGAAACCCTTCAATCCTCAAACAGCTGAAAAAAAAATTGGGCAGGAAATCATTGATAGTTATGATTATCAGCTACTTGAGGTTGTTTCTGCCAGAGGAGGCAATAGCAGATATTAAAGCCAAAGGTGTATTAACTTCTTCCACAGAAGGAAATGGCATAACTCTAATTTTTTTTGTTGCTATAAGGTTTTCAACCTAATGGACACAGAATATGTTGCTTCCTGTGGGCATATATAAAACAACTTGTAGCCGTTAGATAAATAGATAGATAGATGCCAAAGAACGTTTTTGTATGAATTTTGGTAACAGAAGCTGTCTTCTGATCCATCAACAAATTTTAGACCACTCTGAGTCAGATTATATCAGTCTGTTAAATGATTATAATGTTCTTAAAATAATGTTAATGTTATTAATATTATTATTACATTTAGTTTTAAAGTGCCAACATTTTCTGCAGTGCTGTACATTAGGGTACATCATTTACAAACAAACTGATACATTAGTTAATGAGGGCCCTGGCCACAGGCTTGCAATTTATACAATGGGGATAGTTGATACACAATGTATAAAATTATGTGGCTGTAGGGGAAGTATATGTTGGAAAGATACTGACAGAATTATGACAACTTGAGGAGGAAATGAGTTAATGTGGCTCTTGTTTTCTCAAAGGTTGGATGGTTTATGCAGAAAACAATGGGAACATCTCCAACAGAGTCACTTGTTGCAGCTGGAAACATATTTGTTGGTCAGGTATGAATAAAAGTCTATATTTGTATTAAGGTTTTGTTGAAGCTTAGGATATTATATGAAATCTTGTTTTTTGACCCATCTCAAATGAATAGCCAAGGTCCTCAGGATAATTTTTTTCCACTTCTTCTTTCTTCTACAACCACTTTCTGCCTAACTGGAGGACAGGCCATCAGACATACATAGGCCAATTAGCTACCTAATCATCTTATATCGGCCAGTGTATGGCGAGACTAACAAGAAGGCTATGGAAGGATGCTTTAATTTCTTAATATTTTAATTGATAGTGAAAAAAGCATTGTAGACCTTTAATGGAAAGGCATTTTGGCATTTTACTGCCAATAGATTTGCCACATTAGTGCCACCTAGAATGCTATATTTATTCTGCAGAAAGCTTTACCATACCTGAGTAAAGAGCCCTAGAATCTTTCACTATTTGTTTAAGATTGCAGCTGCCATTTTAGCTTGGTCTTCATAGCTTCCTGCTTGCAGCTCTAGCCGTGGTAGCTCAAATTACGCATTCCTAAGGGGGGGAGTGAGTTTTATGAATTCTTATGAGAGGGGAGAGCAGGAGAAGGGAGAGAGCTGCGCAGACTCTGGCCCCTGTAATAAATTGATTTTTCCGAGAGAGGAAGTCTGATACCGAAGAACATGTTTACAAAAAAGGAGACAAGAAATAATGTGTTTCATTTGATAGATGACTCAGTGCAGCATTACTGTAAGTGCTTATGGTTGTATTTGATTAGACTTTTCTGATAAAGCTTACTTAGTTTACTTAGTTTTTGCCTTTCCTTCTCCTTTAAAACTAAATTTAAATGTTAATATGAAATAAAGTCTCTTTATTTTTCTTTTAGACAGAATCTCCCCTTTTGATCAGACCATATTTAGAACTTCTAACAAGGTCTGAAATCCATGCGATTATGACGGCAGGCTTTGCTACAATTGCAGGAAGTGTATTAGGTGCCTATATCTCATTTGGGGTAAGTGAACAAAACATTAGGTATATATCAGAGTTTAGACTTCAGAGTTTAAAACTTTGATGGTTCTTTTCAGTTGATCAAATTTGGGAATGAAGGTGTAATGTTGTTTCATCCATTCCTGCGAGAATGTTAAACATTTATTTTAATATGCATTAGCAGCATAGGAAGGGGAAGTGAAGGGGAGGAGCACAGCATGTGGAGAGAACAGCTAACAATAAAGCTTTAAATTCTAGTCTGCAGTCTCACATTTCCATGTGGATTCTTCTAGTTCCAGTACACCCTACACAGGGTCATTATGAGAAGGCAGGTTTAGGGTTGGGTATGGGTAAAGCATCTTAAACTGCATTGTTATTTTCAGTTATTCATTTGTCCATTTGTGTTTGTTACTGATACTTCTTGATACATTTTATGTAGTTGCGTCACTATTTTATATATTATAATATTTTATATGTAAATAATATATATATATTTTTACAGGTTTCTTCTTCACATTTACTAACTGCTTCTGTGATGTCTGCCCCAGCTGCACTGGCTGTATCCAAGCTTTTTTGGCCAGAAACAGAACCTATAAAGGTCAACATGAAACATGGGATGAAACTAGAAAAAGGGTAAGTGAAATGTGTTTTGCATAAGTTAAAGAAATACTGTCATGGGAAAACATGTTTTGTCGGCCAGGTTAGAAAATCCAGTCGGATCGGGGACCGCATCGGCTCGTTGATGCGGTCCCCGAACCGACTGCCCTATTGCCGCCTACGTAATCCGATCATTTGGCCCCAGGGCCAAACGATCGGATTATTTTTTTTTTTAACTTCAAGCTCCCCAATATCGCCCACCCGCAGGTGGGGATATCGGGGGAAGATCCGCTCGCTTGGCGATCTCGCCAAGCGATCGGATCTTACCGTGTATGGGGGACCTTTAGACTTGCAATGCAAGTTGAAGTGATATCACCCCCTCCCTTTCCTACCCTGCAGCTAATCAGCAGACAAATGGGAAAGTAGCAAGATAGCAGCTACCAAACACTTGTATTGCTAAAAGTGGTAAATATCAGAATAGCACTCAATAGTAAACAATCCAAGTCTGGCTCATGACATCTCCAGTTAAATGGAGTAGGAGAAACAATAGGTTACCTGAAAGCAGTTCTAATGTGTAGCGCTGGCTCCTTCTGAAAGCTCATACTGAGATTGTGGCCTACAGACCAACATTACAGCTAAAAAAATAAATAAAATTGTAAATGGTAGAGTGAATTATTTGCTATGTAAACAGTGCAATTCAGAAATAAAAAGTACACCATAAAAATCATGACAACCCCATTAATATTTAATATTTTCAGTGTAATACCAGCTAAACATGAAAATACTGTCATTAGAATTGTTGCCTTGCAGTGCTGGGGTCCTAGGTTCAATTCCAAAAAGGGCACTTTTCAAGGAGTTTGTATGTTGTCTCCATGTGAGGATTTTCTCTGGGTACTTCAGTTTACTTTCACTATCCAAAAACAGACAGGTAGGATAATAGGCTACTGATAAAACTGACCATAGCATGTATGTAATAGGGACATTAGTTTGTAAGTTCAATAGGGGTAGGGGCTATGTAAATAGGATATAGCCTATAATACCTTTATATACATTAAATAAACTAAAGGACAAAAGGAGTAAAAAAAACTAAAGGAAGTACATGAAATCTATAGTTATGGTTGTTCCATGAATATGATTGGAATTTTTATTATGCCAATTGTGTCTCTTTAAAGAGTAGTCTAAAATGTAAATAGAAATGGTGCTTTTATTCTCTTTATAAAATGTATATTCATCACAGCAATTAGCTTCTTGCAACCAGGCTGTTGTTGTCTCATCTCTGAAATCAAAAGAAATGGGCTTATGTTAATTATGAGGCTTGTGACTTTCTTTACAAGAAAGAATTGTGTTTGTGTAATATTAGTGTGTTCTGAACTTCATTTTGATTTCCCAGACTGTACTGTTTTCTTATGCAGGGAAGCTAGAAATATATTAGAAGCTGCAAGTCAAGGTGCCTCTGCTTCGATTCCTTTGGTAGCCAACATTGCGGTGAACTTGATGGCGTTTCTGTCGCTACTGGCTTTCTTCAATGCAGCTCTTTCATGGTTGGGCAATATGTTTGACTACCCACAGCTGAGCTTTGAGGTATGTGTACTAGATCATTTTTGCAAACTAGAAATATTCATTTACTGTATATGGATAGTATGCAGATGGAGGGTAAGCAAAATACTAAACTATATACAATGAATTAATATTTTTCTATAGGGCTATAACATAAGTGTCATTTTAATTCTTACTGCAGGTATGGGACCCTTTATCCAGAATGCTCGGGACCTGATGTTTTCCGGATAATGGGATCTTTCTGTAATTCAAATCTCCTACCTTAAGTCTGCTAATGAAATTATTTAAACAGTAATTAAACCCAATAGGATTGTTTTGGCTCCAATAAGGGTTAATTATATCTTAGTTGGGATCAAGTACAAAGTACTGTTTTATTATTACAGAGAAAAAGGAAATCATTTTTAAAAATGTGAATTATTTGATTAAAATGGAGTCTATGGGAGATGGCCTTTCCATAATTTGGAACTTTCTGGATAATGGGTTTCCGGATAAGGGGTCTGATACCTGTACTAGCCTTGAAAATCAGAACAGTGCTACTCTATGCTTCTCAAAAATTTTTATTGGAGATGTTATTTGTTACTTTTATCTCCACCCACAATGGTGCTACAACTGCCTGCTTCTACATAACATAGCTGATTGTTTATCATCAGGATGTATTAAGATTTCATGTTTCATTAACCTGGTTCATTAATTGCACAGGTAATATGTTCCTATGTCTTCATGCCATTTTCTTTCATGATGGGTGTGGACTGGGAAGACAGTTTCATAGTTGGAAAACTTATTGGATACAAGACATTTTTCAATGAGTTTGTTGCTTATGAATACCTTGCTGGATTGATTAATAAACGAAAGGAAAGCGGACCTATGTATATCGAAGGAATAAAGCAATATATGTCAGTGAGTATCACAACACAGACTTGCATTGTTAAGCCAGAATCCAAGTATATCCATAACACCTTCGAAACCTAAACCTTAGAGTGAATCATTTAATAAATATGCAGCACTGGCATCATCAGTTGACCGTATAGTCCTTTGGCTGTGGAACATGTGAATCACCTTCACAAAAAATGTTATGACCGGAAAATCTGTTAAAACTCTTTTAATTTCAGAAAGGCAAAATTATAAGGGATTCATGTAGTTGAGGCTAAAAGTTAGCCTCTAATGGGCTCATTTATCAACATTTGAATTCAGGTTTTTGCCACAATTTTATTTTTTTGGGGGCTAAAACTCATGAATTCAAATTAAGGCTTTCCAAACTTGAAGTTTTGATATTTATTAAGCGCAAAAATACACAAATGCAAAATGTTGCCATCTAAACGCTTGCAAGTTCATGTAAAAGTCAAGGGGAGTTATCCTAGAGAAAGGTTTTTTAGTTCAATTCCAGTTTTTACAGTACATTTTTTTGAGTTTTAGACAAATTGAAAATGATGAATGTAATGTGAATTTGATGCATTCAAGTTTGTAGATTTTCAAACATTTTAATTTTTATAATATTTTATTTCACAGTTTTAGTTCATTTGTAGACTGTACTTTTATAATGAATAAGGATGATCCAAGAATTGTTTAGCTGAAGGCAAAAATACCTTTTTAGATGGCCTTTGATTTATCTATTTGTTTGTACAAAAATAAGATATTTTTGGTTTATATATTTTAATAGATTCGGTCTGAAACAATCGCAACATATGCCTTATGTGGATTCGCAAACTTTGGCTCCTTGGGAATTACTATTGGTGGCCTAAGTATGATCAGTGCATGCTTTATTTTTATATGTTATTATTTTGCATTAATAATACTAAATTTAAACAGTTAAAATTCTAATATCCTCTAAAGCATGTCCCTAATCTACCACCATATTGTGCACATGGATCCTTATTTGCACATTTTCATTTACATATAAGAGTGAAAGCTGCTATAAAGAAGTGCAGTCTACTTTAGGAACAGTAACACCAAAAAATTTATATATTTTAAAGAAATTAAAATATAATGTACTGCTGCCCTGCACTGGGAAAAGTTGCGTGTTTGCTTCAGAAACATTACTAGAGTTTATATAAACCCTGGTGTGTAGCCATGGGGGCAGCCATTCAAAAGAAGAAAAGGCACAGGTTATATAGCAGCTAACAGATAAACCCTGTAGAATACAATGGTGTCTTATCTGTTATCTGCTATGTAACCTGTGCCTTTTCTCCTTTTTTCCAGCTTGAATGGCTGCCCCCATGGCTACACAGCAGCTTATTTATATAAACTATAGTAGTGTTCCTGAAGCAAACACCCCAGTTTTACCAGTGCAGGGCAACAGTACATTTTATTTCAATTACTTTAGAACACTTTCATTTTTTGGTGTTACTGTTCCTTTAATAGTGGTTCAGAAGTTTTCCTTTGCTGTATAAATATAGCTATCACAATGTCAGTTATAATTTTACCAATTATATCAATTATTTTGTTAATGGCCTGTGTTTCTCTGTAGCAGAAATAACCTTCCAGCTAAATGTAACAACAAAACACAGTTTACTAGCACTGAGCAATTTGTCTTATTGCAGTGACTGATAGCAACCAATCAGCAGTCAGCATTAATCAGTTTTAATGCTCTCTTCTTACTTCTTTTAAGCGAAACAAAAAAGTGCAACATGTATAACAGTTGGTGGACTATAAATCCCAACATAGCTTAGCAGACCTTGAGGCATAATAGTAATAAACTGCTGCATGACACTTGCGAGAATTGCCTCCACCCACTTCTGGCTGCTGGCTCGAAATTATTTTATCCTGGCTATAATTTAACTTGTGTAAATGATATAATCACATTATTTATTTAATCTGGATTCCTTTAGTGTAAATGCAGAGTTGTTTACATATCATGTCTTCAAAGATAACTGCACATATGTATTATTTTCTCTTTTCATTTACTCAGGCTCAATGGCTCCCAGCAGGAAAGGTGACATAGCAAGTGGTGCCATTAGGGCTATGATCGCTGGCACAGTTGCTTGCTTTATGACGGCTTGCATTGCAGGTATTTTAATTCATATAAGTTTGCTTTTGTATTTGTCTTTTTTTAAATATAAATAGCTATTTTTACTGTACAATATTATATGCACAAATAAACATTTATTGAAGGAATAGTTTACATTGTAACTTTCTACTTCTAAACTAACTTGTCACATCTCATAAACAAACTAAGGTAAAGTGCAAAAAAAGTGGCACAAATAACCAAATCTGCAATGCACTGTTCTTTGGCAGCATACTTGCAGCTGCTGCAGTCCCGTGGCCTTCAGAGTAGTATAGTCACATTTGGCTGCTAGTTGGCCCTGCATCTTAAATATACTGACACCAGATATGAAACCTTTTTACATCATAACAATGTCTTTGCATGCTATTTATAATTTTGCCATAAAAGAATTTGCTCAATGCTTTTACATTACCTTTCTGATCCCCCATGTTCCTCTATGAGGGGGCTGCCATATTTGTGCAGCAGTAGTCCATTAGCATTGGAAGCTATAACTGACAGGTTGAGAAAGGACAGTCAGGTTGGCAAAACAGTCGGGTTTAGGAACTTCCAGTAACAATTACTTACAAAAGCAGCACTATCAGCAAAGAATAGTCAACATGACCCTCAGGTAACTTTTTATGCAGATTCATATTTTAGAAAGTAATTTTTCATGTCAGTATCACTTTAAGGGCTTTTAATGGGTGCACCCATATTGTACATTATTGAAATGTATAGTATACCCTAAACAATAGTTTTCTTTTTAATCACATATTTTTCAGGGTTATTAACCCAACCAGTCGAACAATTCACATGCAGAGAACTGTTGGAAAGTTCACTTCTCAACACAAGTTCACCAGTCAACTCAACAGAGGTAGTGGACTGCTGCGTGGGACTTTTCAAATGGTACGGTATACACATAAATGCACTATTTTATTGCAAACTACATTTTTTTAAAACAATTCCTATGGGATTTTTTAGAAACGTACTGGGTTAATTGTCTGTGGTGACCTCTAATCTCACATTTTGATAAATCTGCCCTTAAGCTTTGCAAACTAGTATAAATTCACCACTATGTTAGTAATGCAATTCATGATTAATTTATAACTGTCATGTTGTTTAATATAATGTAAAGTTCCTATTTTATTTTGAACCTAATAAAAATAGTTTAAACATATATATATATATATATATATATATATATATACGTATATATATACATTCTGTGAGTCACAAACTATTATATGTGTGGAAAAAACTGATCTTGGAATAAGGTAAAGTTTCTCTATGTGCCCAGTAGAAGAAAATGTGAATCAGGTCAAAAGCGTCATTAGTGATGTCATGTGTCACATTCTTTATTGTAACTTATGTATCATAAAAAATAATGTGCCCTACTGTAAAGTAAAGGGTTATCAGATCATGGAGACCCTAATGTGGCTTCTTATATCTTAATATTGAAAACAACATTTGACTTTTTATTTGACCAATTACAATTACACAAAGGCATCTGTAATACTCCCAAAACCCTACTTGCTCTCTAGCAAGCCCACCCCCTTTTGAAGTTTGAAATTCACTGTTGTCCAATGGAAACTAGCACCACTAGTAGGTATAATGTAGTCGTTATATTATTATTTCAAGTTGTCATATGGCACAGGTAGTATCACTAAATACTATGTATTACTGATTACATTACTAGGCATAATTTAGAGTATTATATACATATTTTTATTATTTAAATAACAAATTCAAAGGAGGGGATTAAATGAACATATAGCCATAAAAAAGGATTCAAACACTTCAAGTACAGTGGTAGTTTTTCGGTTAACTGAATATAATAAAGCTGGAAAAAATATAAAAAGATTTTTGTAAATCCACTTTTTTTTAAAGTCTGTGACTTGCTTTTGCGGAATGGTAGCATCCAATATATTTTTAACAATGGTTCAAACACCTTCCACAGTTTTCTTAATATTACAATTAATTTAGTTAAAAAAGTCACAAAAAAAGTCAAACACCAACTATGCTCTTTATTGAGGACAGTAAAAGACTATCCTTGGAAAAAGAACCCAGTTGGTATTTAAAAGTTGGATTTTTTTCAATAAGGTCCGAAACGTTGGATACAATATAATTAACGTGAGCTGGAGTGCAGGTCCATTGCATCAGGATAGATAGAAAAAAATTTAATTATGTATATATTATTTTAATGTACCTATATTTAGAGCATAGCAGAATATGTTGATGCTTAATAAATAAATGTAATAAAAAAAAAAAAAAAAAAATATATATATATATATATATATATATATATTTAGGAATGTTATTACACAGAGAAATACCCTTTTATTTTTCTTTCTACTTTAGGGTGGTTGCAGATGGGCCCTCAAATGTTACAATTGGTGGAAATCACAGCATGAGCTTACTCAGCGGTTGTTGCCAACTGGTGCACTCTCCATCCTTAAATTGTAGTTGGTTTGTTCTACTCCAATAGAATGGACTTTTTTTTATTATGATTGCAATTGTAGGAGAGGATCTACAGACAGACAGACATTCTCTACAGTGAGAACATAACAATAGTATTGTAATTAGTATTGCTCATTTTTTTTTTACTTTTCTAAAAACCATTGCAATAAAAATGCTCTAGTCTAGGGCATTTATTCTCATTTTTTATGTTTATATAAATGAGATCACAAATATCTAAAAACAAGTTTCTGTTATGAGTATGTTGCATTTTAGATGGAGAAATGGTGAAGGAAAATAATCTTTCCAGCATCAGTTTATTTTCCTTCATACAGATTTTTACAATGTGTGAATATTTCAAGACAACCCATTAAATTAAGTGTTTTGTTTATAAGACAGAAAAGGCTGCTCCTTCTCTTCAATCTATTTGGTCGTCTGCTTGTCTGAGCTTTCACCTACTGGAAGCAATGCTCGGTGCTACTGTGTGGTTTATAAGAAATATGGTTTCTTTGGGAAATAGCTTCCATGGGCTTTATATATTAACTGAAAACTATAAGAGTTTAATAAGAATAAGAGTGCATTTTGAGTGTTATGGGACATATTGTCCAGGTTTCCCAAAAAAACATACTAAGCCAAGTCTAGCAAGCCTTGAAAGGAAGATATTCTTCATACAGATATATGATAGAATAGTTACACAAAAGGATCTGTGAACCCCACTCCGGAGGAAACTTAAAATCTTTTTATGTAGGCAAAATATGGTCTGAATGGCATGGGGTGGGAGGGCAGAAGACAATCAATGTGGCTGAATGCAGGCAGTACTGTATTTATGCAGAAAGTGCAGGTGTTTGCCTTCCTCTCCAGAGTGTGAGGATCTCCGTCTGGCAGCGATTAACCACAGTCAGGGTGCAACCACTGCACCTGTATTATTGCACTTTTCATCCTGCCCTATGAATGATACATTACCTCTTATGTCATATATTAACATTTCTATCTGATGATGTAAATGTTTTACATACATGTACAAAAATTAGCTACTGGTTTAAACATAATATTGTTTTCTAAAAGGAACTTTAGATTTTGAAATATTCAAATCTCTAACATAGGTCGTAATTGGGGTTGAAAAAAGACTCAGTCAAGTGCAATCCATTATTTAAATGATATCTACATCGATCCTAAATGAGGCAAAAAAAGCAAAAGCAGGAGTCTTTCTGAAGCATCTGTGTGACCCTAGACCAATCAGTGCTCAGTATAATTTGTCTGTCTATTCATTGTGACTTGTGTGTGTGCTCATTCATTTCTTGTATTGTGGCTGAATGCACTGCGACTGAATGTCAAAGAGAGCAGATGGAAACACACCTACTTCACCATCTGCTCCCTGGCATTCATCTGCTTACAGCTTCAAGCCTACTGCATTTGCTGCATATTTCTTTGTAGTATCAGAAACATATCTCATAACATATCACAGTAATAACTAGGGCATGTATAGATATTAAAGTAGCGCAGATTATTTACAATGGAATAAATCAGAATTTTTTAAAAAAAAAAAAGATTTTTTGACATGACATTTTTACTAATTGTTACATTATTTGGTAGTCAATAGGATTGCCACCTTGCCATTATTTTACCTGCCTGGCCAATAAATATGATGCTTGATGACAATTAATCTTCAGCCATCATATTTATATACTCAGAAAAGGTGGCAATCTAACTAGTTTTGGGGTTCAATCTCAGTTGCCAATTTAAAACTACACACCTAATGTAATATCTTATTTGTTCTTTGTGAGGGTATAACCAACCTATATTATTGTATAATTTATAATAGTGCTTTGTTTGGTTTCATATACATAAATATATACCCCCTATACTCTCCTTAATCTTGTTGTCCTTTGCCAGTTGCAGGACTGTCTCAAGCCAAGTTAAATAAATCTTGAAACAAGGATGCTAAAATAAAATATGATTATTATGCATTACATTTTTGAATGATACTGCCATGTCATATTTTTAAGACGAATACAAAATCACCTGTCTATAATTCTGGAACTCTTGGTTATACACACTGCTACATTTTTGTACTTTTTTCTGTAATCGTAGTGGAAAAACAACTCCCACAAACACTGCTGACCTTTACAACACAGTCATTAAAATGTATGCTATGATTTCCCATAACAACACGTGCAGACATCAGTATCATTTTCCAGTGCAGGCATCAAAAAATCCAAAACAATTTCTTCCAAACAAAGTAACATACACAAATGTCATTTTTTTAGAACATTGACAGAAGCTGTCTCCTGAAGTAACACTTCATATTACTACATATAAAGCATAATATATTTTATAACAATTTCTCTTTATTTCAGAAGAAATATAGCTACTATAATTAAGGAACCTTTGGGATGCAATGGACATATAGCAATGTCTATGGTTTGGCAGTCACGTGTTAAATTCTTTATTTGCAAACCCAGGCAAAGAAAATCAGCAATTCCAGTTTCCTTTTCTTTGCTTTGCTGCCATCACCGGTTGGGGGGCATTAATGAATATGACCTTTCTACATATTAGGCCCTACTGCCTCTGATTCTTTAAAACATATTTTGAAAATAAATAAAATATATTTTAAAATATATATATATGGCAGGATTCCCTTGAAATAGTTGAAGAGTTTGAAATGTTATTGTTTGCATTTAAGATGTATCTCAATTGTGTGTGTAATCTGAGCAAATACTGAATTATGTGTTTTTTTTGCTATGCAAAATGTGTGATACATTTTGTGCCCTTCCAGGGGACCACAGCTTGTATGCAATTTTTTTTTGTTTATATGCTAACACAAGGCCTTTTTGATGAGAACTACATAGTAGGTGTTTGTAGACCTTAGTATAGTTGTTAGTACAGAGCTGTCAATTACCCATTAGTCAAACAATTCAAGCACAATGTATTTCGTTATCCAGATGCACCTATAACATAAAATGCTACTTAAATGGGTTTCACAATACCGTGGTGGCATTGGGCTGGGGTCCTATGTTTCAGCCAGGGCAAAGTTGTTTCCATGCTTCTGTGGGTTTCTTCTGTGTACTCTTGTTTACTCAAACTCTCCAGAAAACATACAGGCAGGTTAATTGGCTCTGATAAAAAAATGACTATAGTGTGTGTGAATGTGATAGGGACCTTACAGATGCTTCAGCAGCACAGGTACTGATGTGAACAATGTATCATTTCTGTAAAGCACTGTAGAATATGTTGGCCCTATATAAATAAAAAGCTAATAATAAAAAAAATCCAATTTGAAGCTTGCAGCACATGAAATCTCTTTCAGCCAGCAAAGAAATGTCCTCTGTCCCACACGCCTTCTATCATTTATATGAACCGCCACTTGTAGCAGATGTTTTATTTCTTTCAAATCTTTATTTGTCTTTTCTTGAACCCTTTTACATTTTGTTTTTGTTAAGCAAAAAACAAATATATGGGCATAAGCAATCATTTTTACTTTTAGTAACACAGACCAATGCTTTAAATCAAACAAAGCTCTCACTAAAATTAAACATTTATACACATATGTTCTTTCCATGTGTGTCAGTAGATGGCAGAATTTCACTCCCGTATACTCTCTGGCTATTATGCAGAAGATATAATTATGAGCCAAATGTCAATGCCCTGCACAAGAACAGCTTATCCATTTAGTAAAGGTGAAGCGTGGCTGCACAGGAAACGAAAATATGCTGCATTTAACCACCATTAACTGGATGAAAATAACAAACGGTGGTACACTGTAGGTGGGTAATATTACTGGATCACTTTAGGTTATTATACAACTTGGGAAGTGAAGTAAACTAGATTCGGCCCTGTGAGGGAATAGACCAACATTTAAGCTTTTTAAATCTCTAAGGCCTGTTGCAATTTTACTGCCAGCATTGTGGGATTTGTTACCATCAGATAATACAGCCATTAGTATAAAATTGCCCAGTGTCCTCAAGAGTAAGTGCATTTATGTAATTGAGTCAAGTAGAAAACATACCGTGCTTACAGAAATACATGTTCTACATAGTGCTCAACAGTTGTTTATCTCATGCTCTTAAATCTTCTTTTGGAACATGTAAGAGGTAAACATCCCAGTTAATTATACAAAAGCAAAGTACAAAGTAGCTGCTGTACATAAGTTGTTATAAAGCTAGTAAAATGTAGAATTAGTTTTTGTTGGCTAAAGCAATGGTTTAAGAGAATACGTATTAAGAAATAAAAAAAAATCCAAATCTCCAATTTTTTCATTTAATTAGGTACAGTGTATACTGCAGAATGCTAGATGTAAAGATTTAGCATTCATGACTATAACTCTTATATATATATATATATATATACAAAATAGGCAGACAGACAGACAGAAACCTTTACAACTGTAGAATTTATTTAAAAATTCTGGGGTTAATACTAGTCTTGCTTACAGTATCTCTTACTTCTGTAATTCAGGAATTGTATAGGACAGCAAATAAATATTCACCCAAAATCTCACTCCAGCTGATTTTCTGCCTAGTCTTTCAGGAATATCTATTGCAGAAAAAACAAAGTCACACTACAGGGCTCACGAGTTCAGTTGCACCCTGCAATTTCCCCACAATTAGCTTTGAATAAAACCGCTTTCATTAAACATATTTGTATTAAAATGTGCTTTTCGCACTTCCATATAGTTACTAGGTGCCACTCAGCCCTTCTTGCCTTGTGTTCCAAATTGACTGCAGTTGCGCCTATTGCGCCTGGAGCAGTAGCACCCGGGTTCCCTTGAATTGCTTAAAAACAATTATATAACATAAAACTACTTGTTGTACAGTTAATATGAAAAAACAGCCTTTTAGCTGTAAATAAAGTTTTAGATATGACTAGAGTGCGTAACAGACGTTTTAACATTTGACAAAATGGGAGGAATTTGCAAAAGTGGAGATGGAATTTTTTAAAGTAAAAGTGGTACTAAAAGTGATCTGTAAATACAAAAAAGAGTGTACATACATTCTAAGTATTTATAAACAGAAATACACCTAAAGAAAGAAACTTTTGTGAATATGTTGTTAAAATGACAAAAACAGAGATAAAAAAAATGACATTTTTTCCCAACATTTTTAAAATGGAGTAAAGCTTAGTGTATATCTTCCCCCTGCCCTCAGCTCTGCATTGCTTCCTTCAGTCTGCATTCATCTCATTTTCAGAGGCAGTATAGGGGGCTTATTAGCTTATTATTCATGTGGATTAGCAGCCTTTGGGAAGAGTACAAGCACATTTTCTGTCTAACCCTTGCATAGCAATGTGTATGAAAAAAAAGTTCATTTTATGTCCTATATAAAATTAGCATTTTGACAACATAAAAACGCATATTTTTACCTCACATTTGCAGTATGTTGCTAGTTGTTGCATAATAAATATCAGCAATTTGGTTGAATATGTTGTATGTATCTTTATTGTAAGGGGAAGTAAAGACACCCTGGCAAATATTTAGTTTTAGTACCAGTACACAGCCCCTTACCTAACTGCCATCATAGCATATTCAAAACTACAGCGCTGCTCAGCAGTGTGAGCCACCACCTCTAGCTTTGTCACTTTTGTTCCCAACATCCATCTTGGTGATCAGCAAGCAGGAAGCAAAAGTGGGATCTTGGGCCACAGGTAAAAGTGTGGGGGATCTGTGCACTGGTGATAAAACTATATACTGTATTTGCCAGGAGGTTTTACTTCTGAATTAACAGGACAATGCCTACTGGATATAACTCAAATAGCACAGCATTCGTCAATTGAGAGATGAGAAATTAACTGAAATTTTAGGTGATAAAAATTGTGTTCTCCCATTTTGGCCTTTAAATGGGACATACAGCAAGAAATATACAATACAATTTCACAGTGGAGCAAAACATGCTAATCAACATAAAACAAAGGTATCAGTTTGTTTATTTTTGTACCTTTTGGAACAAATATAGATTAAAAAGGCAGAAAACAGCAGTTAATAAGCCCCTTTCACATACTTCATGTCCAAGGTGAGATTTCATGTACAGAAATTGCAGCTCTTGTTCTGCAGTTAGTTACCTATATACACTAATATGCACAGACCATTTATCATTAGCTGGAGGAAGTTTTTTTTAGGAGATAAAATGTGTTTAAAACATTTTTTTCTGCATTACTACAAACTTTAAGAAAAAATATTATAACTAAAAAATCAGTATTATCTAAAATGTCCGTATAAAAAGCTGAATTCACACAAGCAGAGATAAAGGTTTGTTAATATGGTGGGAAATGTGACAAATCTGCATTTTTATTTTGTCTCAATATCATTACTTTTGTAAATTCCCCCAATATATTAAAAATTAATGGTATAATTTAAGCTGTTTATATTTTTTACAATCAAGCCAAGTTGATCAGCACTGAACAGAACTTGGCTTTTATAAGGGCATAGGGGTGCCTGAAACAGAACTTAGGGCGAAGTGTTCCTGCGCTTTTCTGCCTGGCTGAGAGAAGCAGATCCGCTTGGAAAACGTTTGCTTTTGCGTTTTCCAATCCGAGCGCCGATCTGCTCTGCTCTGTGTGTGTGCTCACTCTGGCTATTGCTATAACTATTAATGCACACAAACAGAGCGGCGTATGGAAGCGGATCCGCTTCTCTCAACCAGGCAGGAATGAGCAGGGCTGAGAGAAGCGGATTAACGATTCGTCTGCTCTCACCCTTAGACATTAGGGTTAATTTTCAACTGCTTGTGCTGGAAACAGAGCAGAGAGATAAGGGATGCAAAAGTGCTCATTCGGGTTGGACTTGCAGCAGGTGCACTGTCCCACTCTGGTGCAAGGTGCAAAGGTGTCAGCAAGTCCCTGGTTGTGCCTCTAGATGGTGTTTCTGATTCTCTACCTGGACCCAGAATTGACATATACTATGTAACCATTGTGCATAGCCTACTAAAATTTGTTCTCTTTAAAATCAGAGAACCTTGCTGTAAAAGTGGCAGGAAACTTTAAAATGGTAATTTCATGCTTTTTCCTCCATCATCAACCTCAGAGCAGGATATAATCCACAAATGTCTTCTAAGAAATTAAAATTTCGCAGTAAAGAAAAAAGAAAAGAAACTCTTTTCCATCTTGCATACTAAACTATTGTCAAAGGAAGATCATAAATTTGGTCCATAGAGGCACCCTCCCCCTGCCTCTGTCTATATAGTGTTCGATCTCACGTAAGGAATGTACATAGAAATGAAAATATGCAACATTTGCTCTCTGTATAAGGTGACAATATAGTTTGTATAATTGTTCCTTAATTCAGTACTGGCTCCACAACAGCTGCAGATTCGCTGTTTAGGTAAGCTATTGTATTAAAAGTTAAGGTAAGCTTGACAACACATTTATGAACATAAGTGCCACTGGAAAATTGTGATGAATGTCACCATGATTGTTACCCACAATAAAATGTTTTTCTAGAATGACATTGTAATACAGTAGGAACCTGCTACATAGAGTCCCTTTTTGCAAATTCTGTCCAATTTATGGGACATGTTTTCTTAATTGCATTTGTGTGGGCATGGCGTCACTTCCAAAGCACAGCATCAATAATTCTGGAAAGTCTAAAACAATGTTGTTCTCCAACTACTTAACATCCTGTCAGCATTTATTTATATTGACAGTTTCTCTTTATAAAATCCCCCTTTGAAAACATACATGCAGAAATGCCAGTGTCCCCTGTCTCTGGGGGTAGGATAGTTTCTGTATGCTTGATTAAGCAGGTCAAGAGAGATAGACTGGTAAAATTCAGGGAACTGATTACTGCTGCTCACTGGGCTCCGATCAATAAAATATAGGCAAATCTCCAGGAGACTCTTTTCTAGACAGTGGTAGCTGGCTTTTGTTATGGAATGGATTAGGTTCTGCTTAGTGCTAACCAGGAAATAACAGTCTCCACAACACTAAAAAACACAAGCGCCTATGACTACAGAAAACCAGGAACCAATATGGTGTAGTAAGTTCAATTTCGCAAACTGACACCCAGTCCACTTTAAAAACCTCAACCCATTAGCAGAAATGCCTACTTACAGACCCATAATAGGAAATGTTGTGTATAATAAATCACTCAATCTCCCCTTCACACTTAATTGCTACTTCCAAAGGGAAAATTGTATCATACTTACCGTGATTTTCCTTTCCTGGGAGTACTCCATATCAGCATGTTCCCATCCCTTATGCAATGGTAGTCTTAAAGCTCGTAACAAAGACGCCAAAGAGGGGGTGGGGGTGGCTTTTAAAGCTTTGGGGAGGATCCTTCTGATGGGGCATGGGGGCGGGGATATCCCAGATAGTGCTGATATGGAGTACTCCCAGGAAAGGAAAATCACGGTAAGTATGATACAATTTTCCCTTTTCCCTGGTCGTACTCTATATCAGCACTATCTGGGACATAGCAAGCTAATACCCAGTTGGGAGGGAAACTAGGCTCTGGCAGACTTCTGGATGGTACTGCAATAACTTTGCTGAACGTCATAGTAGCCTATCCATTGTCATGCTAACGACTTCAGGAAAAGAACCTAGCAATGTATTGAAGACTTCTAATAGGATTGGCTGATCTCAAACCCAAACCAGGAGAAAGAATGAACAGTGATACTAAGGAAAGAAGATCCTGCTAGGACCCAGACCTACACAGAGAACACACACAGTGAGTGTGACCCCAAATTGACCATCTCATCTCCACTTGGTTAGAGGTGGACAGTGCCCAAAACACCTTAAGAACAAACTCCCAGAATTTCACAAAACTATTTAGAGGCATACCATTTGACAGCTGTGAAATTCACCGCAAGTGGAAAATACCTGCTAAACCATAGCAGAGAATCCGGTCTCTATACACATCCGTATCTGAAACTAATGCAACGTGAACATCACAAGGTAGAAGATATGCATCATGAAGGAAGTACTATAGGCAGAACCCATGTGAGCCCTGTCAGACCTTTATGAGTCCTATGAGTGCTTATGCTGACCTCTTGACCGCTAGTAGCACTCTATCCCATAACAGTCTTTAAAGGTTGCTCTCATGCCGAGGTCACATACTAGAATGATAACCCTCCACAAGGGTAACCTAATTCCAGGAATCTCAGGTACTGTAATGACAAAACAGTCCCTAATTTTTGGGCTATATGCTGTCCCCTTATGGTAAACATTTGAGGATGACTGGCATAAAATGAAACAAGCAGGGCAACCCATGACTCATTACTACCTTGTTCCCTGAGCAAGCCAAGCAGAAGACATAAACGGCAATGCCACTACATATGATATACCCTGGACGGGAAGGCATAATCATAGCCACCATGCCGCTAAACTAATATATAGCATAGGAACAGGAAGACATAATCCCAGCCAATGTAGATAACTGGGTAGGAATAAGGAATGTCTTTCAAGTATGAGTTAAGGTTAGAGCTTCTAGACCTAACCAGTGTGTATGCCCTGTATCCGGACTAATCTGATGGAAGCCAAAAACACCATGAGAGAACCCTGTAGAACACGCAAGTCAGATGCCATTCACCAAGTGTATATACTACTAAAGTGATGCCTCCCTGCGGCACAGAGGAACACATGTTGCTGGGCTCTAGAATAACTGCAAACTCAGAGGAATGTTTGTTTGGCAGCATATTATGGATCATGGTTTATGCCAGGCTCAATAATTACTACAGGCCCAATGGCCCCACAGTTGAACTACAGCATGTGAGCCTAACCCTTTTGGTTCAGCTGTAGTTATAACCATAATGCATTCAGCTTGCATACCACAGGGCCCAGTGAAACTTGCAGCTTGGCCCATACATACTACCTGGTCTTAGATGTACTGCAAAAAAGACCTACAAAACCCTGAACTGGCAACAGCTTATGAGGCTTATCGATAGGACACAGTGAACCATGAATTGTGCTGCAGCTTTAGGCATGCTAATAGCACAGATAAAAGAAATGCTGGAGATAGTACTCTGTTTGGGCTGCAGATTCATAAACATGCACATTGCCCAGTACAACAAACATTCAGTCAGCTAAAGCTCTAGGTATGCTTACTGCCCAAACTGGTACCAGACTCTGGTTGCTGCAGAAACTAATGAATATTACCTTGTACCCCGGCATTTGCAGTTTAAGCATGCATAATACAGGAACTATGAATTGTGCTGCAGCTTTAGGCATGCTAATAGCACAGATTTGGAAATGCTGGAGATGCACTCTGTTTGGGCTCCAGATTCATGAACATGCACATTGCCCAGTACAGCAAAACATTCAGTCAGCTAAAGCTCTAGGTATGCTTACTGCCCAAACTGGTACCAGCCAATGGTTGCTGAAGAACTAATGATTATCTGGTACCCAGACATTTGCAGTTTAAGCATGCATAATACAGGGTTCTAAATCTTAGAAAAGTGAAAAAAAAAAAAATCTGCTGGTGATTATTGTACAGAGAAACATACAGCATAAGTATAAGAACACTTAATGGCAATGTGCCCATGCATAGCCTGAATGAAAACTACATGGCAATACACTCTAACACATATGCAGATGAATGCTAATCACAAATTAAATAATTGTGTTAAGGTGGCCATACACGAGCAGATCCGCTCGCTTGGCGATGTCGCCAAGCGAGCGGATCTTCCCTCGATATCCCCACCTACGGGTGGGCGATATCGGGGAGCATTTAGGTTAAAAAAAAAATAATTATTATTATTTTTATAATATTATAATTATAATATTATTATGTGGGCGGCAATGGGGCAGTCGGATCGGGGACCGCATCAACGAGCCGATGCGGTCCCCGATCCGACCAGATTTTCTAACCTGGCCGATCGAGATCTGGCCAATTTCAGGCCAGATCTCGGTCGGCCAGGCCGCTCTGCTCTCCCCATACACGGGCCGATTAGCTACCGAATCGGTCCAAGGGACCGATATCGGCAGCTATAGTCGGCCCGTGTATGGCCACCTTTAGTTTACAGGTAACAACACAAGCCTGGCCTGGCCTGGCCTGGCAAGGTAGGATTACAGCCCTCTGCAGTGTGCTACAAAACACCTTTAAGTGATCAGAATAAAGGGCTCTCAATTTCTATAATACTATAGCTCTCTAAGCAAACAGTTATGGCCTACCTTAGGCATCTAAAACTGGAAAGAGGTTCCTAAAGGAGGACTGATTAAAGGAAACCAGCAAACAAAATCAGTATACAGAACCTTACCTTCCCAGCCCATGGTGCTATACTCTGGGAACTCAGGATTGGAATGAGAGCCACAACACCTTTGGCTAATTACATAATTACCTTCAGCAGAGGTACTCTGGTTACACCCCAATTAGCCAGTAGGGTTATACTACAGACCCTTATACAGAGTTTTAAACATAATTAGCCAGGCTACTACTAGCTAGGCACCTGAACAACTTCAGACCTAATTCAGCAATACAATCTGGCTACAATCGTGATGGCAAAGTACTGGATCCATGTGCATACACATAATTATACCCAGCTAATGCAGATACAGATCTCAGAGGTACTTCAACTCTATAATGCCCTGACTACTATAAACACCTTCCACAGTAAGTGAAATGTTGTGCATTACCTGGTGTAGCAGCAGTAGCCATAACACCGAACTGGTGCAACTCTCTGGGAAGCTCAGCTGGAGTGTAGCTGATCACGTAATCACATTCACCTGAGGATACCCAGGAACGCATCTAATTAGCCAGTTCTTAGTAGTAACTACACTACAGTGCCCTAGTAACCATAACACAATGCGGGCAGCTGAAAGGAGTTGACGCATTACCCCATGTATCAGCAAGTAGCTATAACATAGGACTGCTGCAATCTCTGGAAAGCTCAGGTAGAGTGTAGCTTAGCACATAATCACATTCACCTGAGGCTACTCAGGCATGCATTTCATTAGGCAGTTCCCAAGGTTACTACATGGCTCTGCCCTAGCAACCGTAACACAATCCAGAGCAGCTGAAAGGTTCAATGAATCACCCAATCTGTCTGCAAGTAACCATAATATTTGACTGGTTACATTCAGCTAAAGCTATCCAGGTATGTAACAACTAGCAGGCAAACTAACCCATCTGTAGTACATAATGCAGCCCAATGTTTAAAGACAGCGGGTTGTCAGGCCCCTTTTTTTTTTTTTTTTTTAAAAAACACCTCTTAATACAAAACCCTAGGAAAGACTTTGTGAGGGAGGCAGTAGGCTTCGAACTCTGGCTCCATTCAAAAAAAAAATCTCTCCACACAGTAGAACAAAAAGGAATATGGAGATCGCTAGACTCAGGCCACTAACTAAATGTTGAGGACTGCTAACTTCCACCTCCCTCGCCCATCCGCAAAAATATTAAGTGTGTCGGGCCACACACCATTGCCACCAGACACTCACGGCCTGGGAGGGCATACGGATGGGGGGACTAGCACCTGCCATTGGATGCCATTATGACAAACCAGAAAGGCACATGGGATCAAATATACCAACAGCATTGTCCTACCTTATCAAGCAGAACAGAGCCGAAGATCCCAGTATATGAGGTAATGTGCAGGGGAAAAGATCTCATGGACCAAAAACCCCAGTCCCTAGGTGCCATTTCCGGTCACCTAATGCTTTCCCAAGGCTAAAAAGCAAAAATGTTGCTTCCAATGGAGCAAGGAAAGCAGAAGGAAAAAAAGATGCCAAAGAGGGGGTGGGGGTGGCTTTTAAAGCTTTGGGGAGGATCCTTCTGATGGGGCATGGGGGCGGGGATATCCCAGATAGTGCTGATATGGAGTACGACCAGGGAAATATATCCGCTGGTTACAAAAAAATGTAAAAAAGAAAATGCAATAGTAAAATACTATTTAATATAAGTTAAAAGGTTATACTGCACTCACATTCAGTTGTTTAGGATAATCATATTAGCACCACCTCAGGAGGCCAAGTTGATGCGGCCCCCTTACTCCCCTCATGTTTAACTTTTTCAGGTCAGAGGGGGGTGGGGGAGTGTCGCTAGTGCAGGTAAAAAATAAACAGAATTTCAGCTCTTTAAGTTACCATGGCAGCAGCGCCCTGGTCATGTATAAAGAGATAAAATCGCAGAGTTCCAATATGGTCCCAAAGAAGAAAACTGCTGGTGTTTGTTTCCCTTGTGGATCTACTTGCAACCGGATGTGTAATTTCCTTTGCCTGACGCATTTTGCTGACAAAACTTCACAAACATATTGAATTTTCTTTTTAAATTTTTTGTAACCTGCAGATAAATTGGAAGTAGCAATTAAGTAAGAAGGGGAGATCAAGTAATTGATTATTAAGCACAATATTTCCAATTATGGGTCTGTAAGTAGGCATTTCTGATGGTGGAGGTTTTTGGAGTGGACACTGTTATTTTTACACAGCAGGTACTTAAAAATATCTGTTCATTTATATCACTAAGAATTTATAGGGGAAATACACCTTGAATACTCTTCCTTCTAACACTGGGGGGCCCATTTACTTACTCACGAACCGGCCAAATGCGTCCGATTGCGTTTTTTTCGTAATGATCGGTATTTTTTTCGGAAAATTATCGCGACTTTTTCGTTGCCATCCGAATGTTGCGCAAAATCTGCCGATTTTTTCGTAGCGTTAAAACTTGCGCGAAAAGTCGCGCTTTTTTCGGAGCCATTCTGAAAGTTGCGCAAAATGTTGCGATTTTTTCGTAGCGTTCGGATTCATTCAAGCTTCAGTATGGTGACTTTTTTTGGGCCAGGTTGGAGCTGCAGGGTGCCATTGAGTCCTATGGGAGGCTTCCAAAATCATGCTAAGTCTGAAAGTTTCGGCCGCCGCTTACGAGCGCTCAATACGAAAAAGTCGCGACAAGATACGAGCGAATCGTAATGGCTATGAAAAACAAGCGTTTTTTCGCGAAAATCTTATTGGTAACGAAAAAGTCGTGACAATTTCCGAAAAGTCGTAAAGGCGCCGAAAAAAATCGCAAAAAATACGAAAAAGTCGCAAAATGTTCGTTTTCCAATCGGAATTTTTCCAATTCGGATTCGAATTCGTGTCTTAGTAAATCAGCCCCTGGGTGTCAGTTTGTGGAATTGAACTTACTACACCATATTGGTTCCTGATTCTCTGTTTCCATAGCCGCTGGTCTATTTTAGTGTGAAGGTATATGTACAGTAGAGAGACTGTGAGAAGATCAACTGAAAAAAATCTTGAAGGACTGACACTCAGATTTTTATTGTATTATATATCAGCAAGCAGTCCCCAACCCCAACAGAAGAAGGCTTAGTTCCATGGCAGTAGACAGCTGGCTACCTAGAGTAGCATTCTCAGAGATAAGAAGAGTCTCTAGAGAACCTAGAACCTATTGCAATATTCAGGTGCAATTTATTATATTATTTATTTAAATTATTTACAACTGAATAGCTTTGGACGAATCAACTCACACAACAGCTACAAGTTTTTCCAAGAATGCACTTGCAGGTGTAAACAAGGCCAAGAGTGTTATATTCAATAAAAGCTTTAGAGATGTAAAAATATTGTCTGGTTAATACCCAAAAGCATTACAAACCAAGCTCCGCCTATACAGCTACAATCTACACGTCAACATGTTTATAAAAGAGCAGAAAAATGCATTTTCTGTTTTTTTCTAACTTGGCATTTTTTAAGTAAAAATATCCATTTCCAATGAGTTCTATATATTCTGCACTACATCCTATGTGATCTATCTATTCTGCACTTTATAAGGCACTATATGTTTATTACAGACCATTGTTCTCCTAAATTACGGTTTTACTCATATCTTTGATTTCCCTCTGCTTTTCTAAATCGAATAACCGCACATATCGAATTGTCGCTTATTTATTAATAATGAAAATTTGCTCGAATAAAAAACTTCAATAACCTAAGTTTTTCCAGTTTACAAGTTCGAAAAACTCGAAAAATTCGAGTTTGAGAATATGGTTTGACTTTGCCTAGAACAACTACCTGGCGAATTTTTACATTCCAGTTTTCATTTTTTTGCACTTAATAAATACCAGGCATTCAAGTTTTCAAACCATAACTCAAATTCGAGTTTTTAAAATGCTGTCAAACCAATGATCTGTTCAATGCTGTAGAATTTTAAACTGTTTATGTAATTGGTTAGATAAATATGCCAAAGATATAAGATTATGTGGCAATCTTGGTTATATTCAGATGTACAGAAGTCAAGCAAGCCTTTGCAGGCAGACAGCACTGCAGTGGTGCATGGAATATAAAATACCCAAAAAGCCTTGGCGCTCTTGATGGAAGATCTTGAAAAACAATGCAACTTCTATGTTGTAGAGATATACATACGAATCTGCAGCTCCTTCTTAAGATAACCCCTTTGAGTGGGTCTCCAGCACTGGAGTGGTGAAATACCTCAGCTGAAAAGTTATATGTGATATGGTGATGTCTTGTCCCTTGTGGGATATTATTGTTTGGCAGCGATATACAAACAAGCTGCCTTTGACATCAGGGTGCTGTAGTAACATCCATTATTCATAACTTGACCTTAATGCTCTGTGGAATTTATAAATATGCAGCTTTAGTATAACATAATCATTTATTCACCTGCAGCACGAGCGCATTGTTTGTCAGTAACAGGTGTGCCTATATCTCCTGGAACAAACTGTGTTTTTGAAGTTTTAGTTTTCCACCACTCATATTTAAAACACCGTGGGTAAATATGGCAATGCAAAGATTGGTTTCAGATGCTGCAAATGTGTTATTCCTGTATTTGTCATTTTTCGAATGCTTCGGTACAGATAGGAAATGTGCACCCTGACAAAGTGTTACACCAAGGTCATTTACCTGCCTATAAAAGAAAAAAAATGAACCACACCAAGAGGTTTGCTGAACAGCATGTGTGTTGTGGTTGCCATGGGAACCTTTTTTCTACCATTATACAGTTCACCTCTTTCTGATTGCGTTTTCTCTCTGCACTTTTTCTACATGAACCAAATACATGTATGTACATTTTGCTTTTACATACCTACCCACACAGATGATCATTTTAAACTGCATTGCAGTGCGGTAGGCTTTTTGTGCATTCCCCTTTATCGGTATCTGTAAAAGGACTTTACCGGTGTGAGAGCACTAAAAGCTGAACACAAATAAAATTGGACATACATAATTTCATTCGCATTCTCATCAGTACAATCCCCATTGTCTTGTCCTGGCAACCTGTGAGCAGTATTAAGAATATTGGGAGGTATGCATGCAATATATCAGACATACACATAAACATTCTCTGTGGGAGAGGGACAAAACACTAGAAAAGTTTCCCCCCCCCCCATTCAAAGGGAATGGGAATTGTTGCTATTTGCAGGGTCAAGTGACAAATGTTAATTACTTGGAAATAGACGACCTAGCAGAAGAATAAGTAGTAAAATTCAAGGACAGGAACCACTGTAAAGTGGACAGGAAGAAAGATGAAAAGTTATAATGGCCAAGCTAGATATTTCTGTACCTCTGAAACCTTCAGGAAAGGTGCTTATTAGATATGTGCATCAATCAGGATTCCCTTACTGGAAAAGTTAGTATTTTGTACACGATCCTGCCAAAAATGTACAAGCCAGCAGCTGCAAGCAAATCTTTCAAAAGCCACTATGCTCATTTAAAATGTACAGATTGATAATTTTCTCAAAACAATTTCATTTCCAACTATGAGTTTTCTTTCTTTTTATTATGTTTTCAATTCAACCAATGTTTTGTGCAAAATAAAATATCTTTCAGAAGGGGAATAAAATTTTCACAAAACTGTTAGATAAAGGAAACTATAAAATCTAGGTCAGACTACCTAATAACAGTTAAAGATGTATTTTATTATAGATAAATCCAGGTTTTTAAGATCAGTCTATATCAATAAGAACATGGACACAATTGTTATCTAGAAGCAACTTGGAGAGTCTTAAAATAAAAGTCAGCTGCTACATTTTGAGGTGCAGCTTCCTTATAATAAAGCCATAGTAGAAGAATAATTGCACTCTTGACTCAGATGGAAGTATCAATTTTTGGAAATTGAACAAATTGGCCTGCGTTTTTATCTGCCATGAAAGCATTTGTACATACTCTGCTCCTTCAGATAAGACCCTGAAAGCTTTGTTTTTTATTTAGACTGCAGAAAGTACTGCATCTGCATTGTTCCCAATCGAAAAACAAATGTAGATTTCCAGTCTGTAAAGGTGGTACATTTTAACAGGTATTTTGTTATGTCTTAAGGTCCCCATACACGGGCCGACTATAGCTGCCGATATGGGTCCCTTGGACCGATTCGGCAGCTAATCGGCCCGTGTATGGGGAGAGCAGAGCGGCCTGGCCGACCGATATCTGGCCTGAAATTGGCCAGATCTCGATCGGCCAGGTTAGAAAATCCAGTCGGATCGGGGACCGCATCGGCTCGTTGATGCGGTCCCCGATCCGACTGCCCCATTGCCGCCCACATAATCCGATCGTTTGGCCCAAGGGCCAAACGATCGGATTATTTTTTTTTTTTTACCTAAATGCTCCCCGATATCGCCCACTCATAGGTGGGGATATCGGGGGAAGATCCGCTCGCTTGGCGACATCGCCAAGCGAGCGGATCTGCTCGTGTATGGCCACCTTTACTTAGTATGCTAATATATAATCAAATGATCACATGTAACAAGTTGCCACAATTTTAGCCTGGCAATAAAGGACAGATGTTAGACCAGGGCTGGCCAGACTTTTCGTGGTCATGGTCGACTGGAAGTACGCGGAATGCGGAAGTGCGGCATGAATGCGTATGTACACGACGCAGCATACGTACACATTAACGCAGCACTTCCACATCCCCGTCTTGATCGCGGTCCACCAGAAATCCATGGGGGATCGGCTGGTGGACTGCGATCAACGTATTGGCCACCCCTGTATTAGACAAACAATTACTTTTTATAATGAAGGAACGTGTTGGCATCGTAATGCTGTTAGTACATGTTAAACAAACATGTACTAACATACATGACATGTAGACTGGTTAAAGGATAGTGTAGGGGGTTGGTTGTCAATGGTACATTCTCTACTTGGAGAGGGGTTCTTAGAGGGTTGTTTCAATGTTCTGTATTGGATCCACTTCTGTTCAGCAATGTATCTGTATTTGATGATAACACAAAACTAACCAGGCAAATTAAATCTATCATTTAAATGTCATCCTTTTAGGGGGGATCTAGACAAACTGGCAATCTGGGAAGATAATTGGCAAATGAGATTCAGTGTTAATAAATGTAAGGTTATACAATTGGGGTTTTAAGTCACTTATACCCTTAATGGCATTAAGTTTAGCAAATTCTTGTTAAAGGAGAAGGAAAGGCAAAGTCACTTGGGGGTGCCTAACATTTTGGCACCCCCAAGTTAATTTTAAATTTCATCCTTTTAGGGGGGATCTAGACAAACTGGCAATCCGGGAAGATAATTGGCAAATGAGATTCAGTGTTAATAAATGTTAGGTTATACAATTGGGGTTTAATGTCACTTATACCCTTAATGGCATTAAGTTTAGCAAATTCTTGTTAAAGGAGAAGGAAAGGCAAAGTCACTAGGGGGTGCCAAAGTACCCCCAAGTGACTTGAATCGCCTACCTTTTACCCCGGGCTGGTGCCCCTGTTGGGAGAGAACAGCACCAGCCCGGGGTAGCTGTAGCGCTTCCTTCTTCCTGTATCGATCGCACACGCATGCGCAGTAGAGTGAGAAGCCGAACTTTAACAGAGAAGTCGGCTTTTCACTCTACTGCGCATGCGCCTATTGTGTTAGTCGCAGCAAAACGAAGCCGGAAGGAGGAAGCGCTCGCTACAGGTACCCCGTGCTGGTGCTGTTTTCTCCTAACAGGGGCACCAGCCCAGGGTACGAGGTCACTTGGGGGTGCCTAACATTTTAGCACCCCCAAGTGACTTAGCCTTTCCTTCTCCTTTAAAGACTTTGCAAGGGCTGCCCCCCTTCTCTGGAATTCACTCCCACTTTCTCCCAATCTCTAAAAACGCAGTTATTTAGAGAATCTTACCCTAATCTAGATTAACATAACCTCAGTGCGCTACTAAAAGCAATACCCTGTGCCACACCTCTCACAACTCTGGTCATGCCCATTCCCACACCTTGTGTCTCAACCCTTTCTCCTTGTAGATTGTAAGCTCTTTTGGGCAGGGCCCTCTTCACCCCTTGTATCGGTTATTGATTGCTTTATATGTTACTCTGTATGTCCAATGAAACCCACTTATTGTACAGCGCTACGGAATATGTTGGCGCTTTATAAATAAATGTTAATAATAATAATAAAAGATGGCATATGGGGTTCTTGTGCATAATGAACTTAGCTTTACCAAGCAATGCCAGTCAGCAGTTAGAAGGGCCAGCAAGGATTTCCTATATTAAATGGGACACATAATAGTGGGAGGGGAGCACTGGTTAGATCCTGTCCAGAATATGCAGGGCAGTTTTGGTTTCCAGCCTTAAGCTGGCCATACACGCACCGATACTATCGTACGAAACCTCGTTTCGTACGATATTCGGTGCGTGTATGGCATGTCGGCGAGTCGACCGATATCGCAGGAAGCTGCTGATATCGGACGACTCGCCGATCGGCCAGGTTAGAAAATTTTGATCGGGCGCCATAGAAGGCGCCTGACCAAAATCTGCCGTCAGGGCTGAATCGGCAGAAGGAGGTAGAAATCCTATTGTTTCTACCTCCTTATCTGCTGTTTCAGCCCTGACTGTGTGTGGCGGATCTGACAATGTTTCGTGTGACCGATGGTCGCACGAAACATCGTCAGATCGCCACGTGTATGGCCAGCTTTAAAAGGATATTAAAGAAAAAAAGTCCAAACAAGAGCTTCTAAGTTGATAAAGGAAATGGCAGGTTACGTTGAAGAAGAGGCACTTAAGGGAGATATGATAACCATGTATAAATATACAAGAGGACTTTGATGCTTTATTGCCCAGTAGGTCCTTCCAGTAAACATAAGGGTGTCCATTCAGTTTGGAAGAAAGAAGTTTCAATCTTGCAATAATAAAACATTTTTTACAGTGTAAACTGTGAAGTTTCCTTCCTACAGTGGTTGTAAAATGCAGAAAAATCCAACGTTACTGAAGTTAATTCTTTATAGAGTTACTTGTTAATTTGCCCTTTTGGAGTCAAGGTTTTTTCTTCCCTTCAGATTGGAGAGCTTGCAGATGGGTTTCTTGAGTTTGACAAATTGATAGATGTGTGTCTTTTTCAACCTAATTTACTATATTACTGTGTTGCATATTTTCCTTAGGGCAAATAGAGGTTTAAAGTGGACACAGATCCTGAGATAAAATATATAGTTTTACTAATGGGGCATTGCTAAAGGTCATATAACAGCATATAAGGCTGTGACTCAAAAAACCTTTATAAATAAATGTTAATAATAATAATAATAATACCTCTGCTAGCCAGCACAGAGGCTGGCTCTCTACAAAACAGCCCTATGAGAGGACTAAATTGCTGCATATGATATTATGCTTGATTGAAATGTGTTGATTGAAATGCTTTTTCTTCAGTCTTAAAGGAATGAAGCCTCATTTTTCTTTGAAAAGCGAGCTTCAGCAAACTCTGCAAAAGGACCCCCACCCTTTCCCCACTGCACCCTCTATTGCCCTTCTGTTTCCATATCATCTGACATGTTAATCAAGCAACCCCATGCTGTTCAAACCACTTAGCTGCTACTATGCAAATAGAGACATCTATTTAGCCAATGTGGGAATCTGTCTCATATATATATATATAGATAATTCAGAACACATTTTACTACAATTATGTCATAGATGTACATGTCTAGAGATATCACCCAAAAAGTAATATTTATTTAAACTAAACCAGCTAATAAACTTTTAGCTGCCTAAAGTACTGATCAAGTGTACTGGTAGGTCTTAAAGGGGTGGTTCACCTGTAATTTAACCTTTAGTATGTTATAGAATGAACGATGAACAGTTATTGAAATAATTAAAAACTACAAATAATAAAAAATGAAGACCAACTGCAAATTGTCTCGGAATATTACTCTCTACATCATACTAAAAGTTAACTCAAAAGTGAACAACCCCTTGAACTAAATAACAACATATAAGAAACAGATCTATCTTTCTTTGCATTCCACTAAATGTGGACTCCTACTGCAGAGGATAATTAAAAAAAACTGTGTAACATACTAAAGGAGGCATGCAAAAACTGTGCAATTTGCTGAATAGTGGCAAGAATGCTTTTAAATAAATATTCTTGAATAATACAATTCTCCTAACATGCTTGCAACATTTGATTTAACCATAGACTACTTACTATTTTGTTACTGTACTGTAATTTGAAAAAAAAAAAATCAGTCTGCAGTCAGTCAAGTGGAATAAGGCAGTAGAGGTTGCCATGGTATTTTGTGAAGCAAAGATGAAATTACACATTTTTATGGAAAGCAACACAAATCTAGTGGGTTGTGATTTAAGCTGGCTCACTTAATATTTCAGTCATAATAAATGTCTGATTTTAGTCCCCCATCTGTCTATAGGGGAGTGCAGATTTTATCCTATTATATAGATCAGTGCTGTCCAACTGGCGGCCCGCGGACCCCCCTCTGTGTGGCCCCCCACCTGTCTGGCTGCTTTGATGGCTTACTCTTGTGTAAGCTTTAAATGGTATCAGTACTGTGATTAACTGCCCCCCCTGCATGGTTCTCACCTCAGATTCAGGCTGTATTGTTTAAATATGTAATCCCCTGTGTTGTTCACACCTTTAATCTCTGCATTGTTCACCCCCTGCAGTGTTCACACCTCAGGCTCAGGCTGTAATCACCCCCATTGTTCCCCTGTTCACACCTCAGGAGCAGTAGAAACCCACAACTAATCCCTGCACACTACAAAAAGAACATATACTAAGGTGGTACTTCAATTAAAAAGTTTTTTAATATATAGTTATTGTGCAGACTGTAGGAGCAGTGCCAGCATTGTGTCACTGTAGGCTGCCTGTGTGTGCCATACACACAGGCATCATAGGGCAAGCACATAGGCAGGGTAGGGAAGGCAGAGTATGACAAACCAGCCAAGAATGGCACACACAGTGAAAGTATGGCACACGCAGGCAGGGTAGGGAAGGCAGAGTATGGCACACACAGGCAGGGTAGGGCAGGCAGAGTATGGCACACACAGGCCAAGTATGGCACAAACCAGCCAAGAATGGCAAACACAGTGAAAGTATGGCACACAGGCAGGGTAGGGAAGGCAGAGTATGGCACACACAGGCAGGGCAGGGAAGGCAGAGTATGGCACACACAGGCAGGGTAGGGAAGGCAGAGTATGGCACACACAGGCAAGGTGGGGCAGGCAGAGTATGGCAGGTTTTTGCTGTACTACAACCATTAATATGGGTATGGTCATGTGATAAAATGGGTGTGGTTTCAAGTGGGTGTGGTTTCAAAAAGGGGAGTGGTCAAAACTGGCTTCCATTATCGGCCCTCCACCACGTAGGTTGGAAAAATTGCGGCCCTCGGTACAACAGAAGTTGGACAGCACTGATATAGATCATTTGTTGGACAATAGTTTTGCTGATTACAGTCCATACGGTTTTAGCTCTCCCTATGATATAAGCAATAATCAATTGTTACAGTAAGATACAAAAAAATGGGGCTCATCCTTTTGCCTGAGTCTGAGCTTTCAGAAGGAGCCAGCGCTACATATTAGAACTGCTTTCAGGTAACCTATTGTTTCTCCTACTCACATATAACTAGAGGAGTCCCAAGTCAGACTTGGATTTCTTACTATTGACTGCTATTCTGATATCTACTGGGAGCTGCTATCTTGCTTCCTTCCTATTATTCTGCTGATCGGCTGCTAGGGGAAAGGGAGGGGGTTGATATTACTGCAATTGCAGCACAGCAGTAAAGTGTGACTGAAGTTTATCAAAGCACAAGTCACATGGTTGTAGAACCCTGGGAAATAAGGAATATGGCTAGCCCCATGTGAGATTTGAAATTTAAATATAAAAAAATCTGTTTGTGTTTTTGAAAAACAGATTTCAATGCAGGATTCTGCTGGAGAAGCTCTATAAACTGATGCTTTTTTAAAATAGCATGTTTTCCCATGACAGTATTCTTTTAAGCTTTTCAGTATTCTGTGGGCCATTTTAGCATTATAATTTATCTGATTACTATAAGCATAGAGAGGAGGTAAAGCTTGCTGTATGTACATTTAGAGAAGTCCAAAGATTTTGGCCTGAGCAAGTACATTACCTGTAGAACCTTTACCCCCATATGTAACAAGAGGCACAAAGTTTCCCAGGTGCAGTATCCCATGGTAACAAATAACATGTTTGTTTTTAAACAGGTGACCAGTAAATGCTAGCTGCTGATTGGCTGCTAAACTGGATATTTTATTACCTAACACCCTTTAGTCTACTCTGAAGGCAGCATAAATTTCAGAGCTCCTAAACGTGTTACATCTTACTACAGGGCCATTTGCATTATTGTGCTTGTAACAATTATTATTGTGCCAATATGAGTAAGTACTGGGAATCATTATTAGAGTTGTGTCCATAAACGTGGGAATCATTTTTAACCGTAAGTACATAGGTGAGGTAATAATTGAGCACTTGGCGGGTGCAGATAGCATTGTTTCTGTGTGTGTTTGGGCATAATGAGTGGGGGGGGGTATCAAAGCAAAAATCCAGATACATTTCTATTTACAACTTGAAATGTTTACTTTGCCACTATTCTTTATTTTTCCATGCCATTACAGCTAGCACACAGTTCACTTTCTATATGTAACCCTATTTTGGCTACGGTTGTACTTTTAACACGCAATACCCTGCGTGTGGCGCTACAGGAGCCCTGAGCCCCCGCTTATTATTGGGGACAGGTATGATATAAATGAATGGCGTGCCTCCACCCAGGGTAGGTATAGGTAAAACTATATGTCTCCTCCCTGGGAAAACTCTATGGGGTCCTCCTTGGACCCGGACTCCCAGCAACTCCCGGTACCTTGCCCCTCCCTTGGGGTAGCTGCTTACCAGGCAGTTGAGGATCCTCAGTATATGAACAGCCAAGACACCGGTTAAAATGGTGAACCAGATGAACTTGTTTTATTGATGATGCAGGCAGAACACTTCAGAGGATGTCACACAGACGGCTCAAGTCACACACTCTCTTTGGGCTACCCCCGGTACTCCCGCCGGATGCTTCCACCTAGGAACTCACCTGAACTCCAGCCATGAGTGCTGGGGGGTCTTAACCCCTCTCTCCTGTTGGGGCTATCGCTGCCCATTCTCTCTAGCCTGCCTGTCACTCCTAGAGTGACCTGTTACAGTACCTCCTGTACTAGAACACAAGCCTGTTATACGCTTCTTTACAAGAAGCAGTCCCAGGACTAAGACTTGCTGAACATGGGAGTCATTCCCTTTTATACTTTTAGCACAGCGACATCTAGTGGTTGCTGTTAACTTGCAGGGAAACTCCCTTTTCACACATAAACACCTAGGACCACCTTTAGGTGTCCAAATCTCATAAGGCCACCCTCATGGTGCCTGTCTAAAGGGGAACTAATCCTGGAGGGGCCCAATTCTTTGGGGTCCCTACATATACAATCGTATTTTGCTGGTAGGTGTCAAATACAGTAGGGGTCATTTAAAATGTACCATGCAGTGTTCAAGATGGGCTCACAGTGTGGCGCTCTTGAAGAATGGATGCAGGATGTTTTTGAGCAGGGGGTAGCACATTGGTATTCCTCTCCTGCTTCCTAAGTTAGCATTGGGAGAATTCTACCCTAGGGCCCAAGTTCTTGTTAAGTAAGCAGTAAGGGACATGCAGTTGCACCCCAGGGTAAAGTAAATGATTCTTTGTATTTTTTTTTAAAGAATACTTACTTGTGTTAAACTAGTTTCCCCTTTCTATATTTTAAGTATTAACAACCTTCAAATGCAGACATCACATTTCTAGAATAGGAATAAAAATAAACAAAATACATGACTTCCATGAGATTTTGCTTAACATATATGTCTTGGCTGTTGGAAAAGGTACAAAGGGGGTGTTAGATGGTCTCCTATAAACAGCACCACTATTACACACCATGTAGCATTTCATGTTTATCCCCTTTGACCTTGAGTAATGAACCCTGGTGATGTTACTTGAATATTTTTCATGAGCCAAACTTAGAATTCAGGCAGACAACCAAAATAGATCTTGGGGAAGTACCTCCACTATGATCAAACTTTTCTGCATTTTTATGAAACATGTTGTCAGTGTACACAAGCTGTTTGTTGTATCCAAGTCTGTTGCCTGCTTTAGCATGTATAGGCCTCAGAAGCCTCAGGTGGCAACAATGGCAAGGATAATAAGCTTTGTTGATTCTGCAAAATGGGGAATATAAAGCTGATGATTTATTCATGAAGCGATCATACACAAAACAGCAGAAGCAGTTTGTCTAAAGTGCTACTAACCATTCGGAGGCAAATGCTGTGCACCAAGCAACTGTATTTAGCAATTCAGCAAATTATCTCTGTTAGAGGAAATAAGACATAAATGTATCCAAATACTGAGGTAGGGAATCAAGGGGCTGTCAGGAACACATGTACATTTCTCATGCTGTGGTCCATGAAAATATATTAAGAAATAATGTATCTTTACTGATCACGGTACATGAGAAATGTAGATTTTTTTTATTTTTTCAATAGAGCAGGATAAAAAAATCATTACTAACAAGATTGGAATTAAGTTTCCTCTGTGGGGGGTATAGAGGTAGATATGAAGTAAGGGGTAAAAATGTTTCAGATGTGAATCAATCCAGACCTTTTCAGTAGGATTTCCATGATAGCATTACAACCCAAATTATGAGCATTTATGTCTAATTTCAATAGGTAATATTTGGGGCAAATCCAGCTTTTCTAAAGAAGACATTAGTCCTGTACCCCTCTGCATTTAAAAACTGTAGAAACACTAATACAGGTTCATTTTATTGATAAACTGGACAACACACAAAGTTAAACAGGATAGAGACATTGCTAGACATTCTTCTAGGAGGCAAAGTAGCTGGGTTGTTTGTTGTTCTTTTTCATGTTCTTCCTTTTTAAACTGACCCCATATCCCAATGATTTCACCTTGCTAACTTCTGGGGATTATCACACAAGAGAAGGTCTTTGGGTGGTGTAAAAATAGTTTTGGTCAGAACAAGAGGAAATGTAAGATAGAATTTGCAAGCACAGTCAGAAAAAACTGAATGTAACCCATACAGCCTCAATGAAGCTGATTTATCATTATTTATTAATATTTATCAATGTCCAAGATTTCAGAATTTATTATGGATTAATATTTTTTGAATTAACCCTTGCCTTGTTGACTGAGCTAATGCAGTCGGATTCAGATGATAAATAACAAAAGCGTTAAGCACTAATTCATTTTTTATATATCAGCCCCATTTAAACCTAATGAGTTCTGCAGCTTAATATGTATAACACCTTCCAAAACTTGGGAACAATTACCTAGTTGATGGCTATCTATTCAAATTGCACGTCATTTTTAACTCCACAGACCTGTACTCCTGGGGCCCCTATATAACACTGGGTAAGCTGTCCCTAAATGTATGCACTTTCCTTTCAAACCACTTGCTTTCTTAACTACTCAGTTGCTTTCAAAAGCTTTCCAATCAAAGGGAGATACTGTTGCTGTACATAACAGTCTTTATATTGGCTAATTCTTACTTAATATCAGATGAGGAACTAACATAATTTAAAAAGTAAATTTATATAAACAGTGTTCACTTATATTATCTTCCTAGATTAAGCTTTACCAAACAAATCCCTCTGAGAAAATACACTGATGTGTTGTTTTCTTAAATGCATATATTAAGAACAGCCCCACAAGCAAGACAAACTCCTGTTTGCAGAAATAAAAAGAATTATGCAAATGGAATTAATTTGGCCTTGTAAACTTAATCCATTCAAAGATAAAAAGGGTTCCGTGCCATGAATATTTTCAAGTCTGTTTAATACATTTAAGATAAATATTTAGCAGCTGACAGATGAAAACATGCCCTCTACATTACAAAGGGTACTTTAGAACAATCATTTAGGATTTTAATGAATATTTACCATAGGGGGCAGGGATAAACTCAACAGAAAATTGAGCTCATAAAAAGAGTAATTATGTGTGCGGCTTCCAAGTGTGGATGTTATTGGGTCTAATACAACTATAATAAATACAAATTAAGGGTGTAAGTGCCTTTCTCAATATAATGTTAATTTTAATAAAAATGATGCATTGTAAATAGTGTGTTGTCAAATGTATAGCATTGATAAAAAGATGTAAATGGGCTAATTATACATGAGCAGTAATATAATACTGGGATTTGCGGGACTGGTAAAATGATTATAATGGATAAAGCAATGGATGAGAGGGTGCCCAAATCCTTTAGGATCTTCAAAAATTCTGAGCTGGTCATACACTGACTACTGGAATCAACAATGGGTTAGCTTTACAGATCACAATCCTCTGTCTCATAGATTCTGAGGCTTGCCCTCAGGTCAGTGGTTAATGTTGTGTGGATATGCTTAAAGGCATAAGCAGGTTTTGTATATGTATGTATGGAGACTCTGTTTACTCTGTAACCTCTGTCTATCTCTCTGTGTAAACTCTTAGCATCTACTACTTGTGTTTTGAAAGGGTGGTTCACCTTTAAATTCACTTTTAGTATGAGGTAGACACTCATCTAATTAGGCTATTTGCAATGAGTTTTAATGGGGGGGGGTGTGGATTTGATTGGTTATTGGTTTTTATTTAGCAGTGCGGAATTTAGGAGTTGTCTGATTGATAGGGTCCAGTTTACCCTAGCAACCAAGCAGTGGTTTGAATGATAGACCAGATGAATAGTAAAGGGTCTAAAGAGAATAAAAAGTAACACTTACAGAGAAATCGTTTTGTCTGCTGGGTTCAGTGACCCACATCTGACAGCTGGAATAAGGTAGAAGAGGAAAAATCATTCAAAAACTATATTAAAAAAAAATATATATATATATATATATTTTATATAAAGAATAGTTGAAAAATTGCTAACAAGAGGTCATTATATAACATGCTAAAACTTAACTCAATTCCTTTAACACTATAACTATTATGTTTTTCATTGTCGGCCATTAAAGAACATGCTATCCAAAGGCACACTAGACTTTTGCGAAGTAGCAAAAATTTACTTGGCCCTCCATCCCTTGAATGTTGGGTGAAATGATCTGTTTTGCAAAACATTTTAATACTACACGGCAGAGCACACACCACACATATTATATGTCTGTGCCACTAGGTCTGCTGCCCATTGCTTCTCCTCTGATGACACAAATACTTTTAGCTTGGTTTGGACACATATTTGAGAAGTGAATCTTTGTAAGTCTGGCTCCATGTTCTTTGTTTCTTTCTGCAACTTAAGCTGTAACCTATAGGCTGATGCCACAAGGGGCTGATTCTTGGCCTGCATAAAAACCCCTAGTGTGCCCCTACTCTAACATTAGCCTTTTTCTTTGCCAGACCTTTGTGCACGTACATGCAGCTGATATCAGTGAAGCAACACAAGCCCTTTAGAGTTCTACATATTGGTAAGAAAGTTTGTATGATAAAAACAGATAACAATATTCTTTGCAATATGTATCCAGAAACTCTGTAACTCTGTTTACATGAGGGGGTCCTACCAGGTAACATACGTGCTTAATAGCATTGGTTATGTGAAAATCTGAGTATCTAGCAATTGTTTGTATTGCCTCTAGCAGAAATCATGGTTGCGCACTGTTGCATTGCGTCTCATAACATTTATAGTTTGCTACTGGGGGGGGCAAAGCAGACAATAGAAAGGGATTTCAAAAACAGCAAATAAGGTTCTATGTGAATACTATGCAACATTCAAGATACTCTAGAAACACTGTAGGGCTCATTTACAACCCTAACAAGAGCACCATGCAGTGCACAAAGTGTAATTTAACTTGTTTTTTTACCCACAAGGTAGCATTTTACCCACAGTTCCAGAATAATTGGGGTAGGTGCAGTTGTGTTCTGCATGCTATCAGCAGTCAGTGTGGAGATTGCAAGTGTTCATTCTTTCCTGCAGTGCTGCCAAGACTGCAGTATATTATATTTAGTTTTACTACCACTCATTCATTTCCATTGATTTTTAAATAGTTCATGACCAGATCTAGATGTTTGACCTGTTCATTTTACAATCCCCATCAAATGTCATTTTAAAATATTGCTAATTTTTCCAAAACTTAGATTGGCTATACACTCTATCTGTAATGACTGAACTTTGCTTGAGACAAGTGGTATCTGAAGTGCTAAAACATAAATGTGTTTTCTCATTTTAAATTAAGGACAGATTAACACGCATTGTTAACTTGAACAGAAGCATTCACATCTTGATCATACAGTAGGGAAATGCAGCTTGAAATATATTGATATTTGGGAGGGATCTTTTCTGTATGTCTACAGAAAAAAACACTGAGTAACTCTACACTGAAACTGAAAGCCAGCAAATTGCATATAGAAATAATGTTAGACAAAATACATGCTTTAGCTACATTTGTGCCTTTATTTCATTTGCTGCCTTGCAAGAGCATCCATCTATAAAGTTCAATTTGGAGTCTTCCAACAGCACCATAATAACAGTTCTAAGAAGGCTCAGCTGTAAGCTAAATGGCATTCAATTAAGAACTATTTCTAGGAAAACAGCAATAATGTTACCTCTTAGAAACAGAGGAGACATGAATGTTGGTCAATAGAACCCAAGTTAATTTAATGCCTTTAAAAATGACATCTTCCAAAATGTCAGTCCTGTTTATAAATGTATTAAATACTGCCAAGATAAAATGAATATAATAAGCTGAATATTTGACATTGTAGGCTCATTTACTAATAGCAGATACAAAATTGCACTCATAAGCTTGCAGTACAACATACTACTTAAATCTGCTCAACCCCACAGTGAAGTGAAACACCAACGGGGCCATACCCTGTCAGATTTTTTTATTCTGAGCCAGATTTTTTAAGCACTAAAAAAGGGCTAAAAATCCGAATCTGACAATTCGCCAGCTAAAACTTGCTGAGATCATGTAGAAGTCAATGGCAGATGTTCATTTACTTTCCTGGAAGATACCCCTGATTTACTGAACAAAGATACTGTGATTATATTACTTTCTATATTAATATAGCTCCACACATTTCTGCAAGACTTTACAGAGATTATACATCATTCACAGTAGTCCCTTTCCCTAAGGGTAATGTCCCACAGGGAGATTAGTCATCCACAATAAATTTCTGCTACCGCAGGCTAATCTCCCCAAAAAGTCTTTTCACCAGAAATAAAGGGAATCGCTGGTGGAAGGCCTATGCATTGCTTCGGCTTTCCAAAGTCTCGCAAGGTTTCCTTTATTGCCAGTGAAAAGGCTTTTTGGGGAGATTAGTGGCCCATGGTAGCAGAGATTTATCGCAGTCCACTAATCTTCCCGTGGAACATTAACCTAATGCATCTTACAATCCAAGGTCCCTATCACATTCGAGCACAGAGGGGACAATTTTTATCAGAAGCCAGTTAACCTGCCTGTATGTTTTTGTAGTGTAGGAGGAAATCAGAGTACCCGGAGGAAACCCACATAGACACGGGTAGAACATACAAACTCCTTGCAGGACCCCAGTGCTGCAATGCAGACGTGTTAGCCAGCAATATACATATTAAAAAAAAAAACTATCTACAACTATTTTTAAAAACAGAAAGGGTTATGCAGGGCACATATATCACCCAGAGTACTGTAAAGTATACATCTTATTTTTTATTAGCCTCAGTATATTATTACCTCACTAAACATCTTTGGATGTGCAGGGGGCGACAGCACTCAGTACACTGCACTGTAGGAAAGGAACCAATCAGCAGCTAGGCTGACCTGATAGGGAACTGAAGCCTGTCTTTGCTTGTGTGAGTGCAAAGCTGTGATCTTCCTCCTGTTAGGACACACCCTCCCTGTCATTTGAGACACGGACAGAGACCTTTGAGGTTCTAAAGGGAGCTCCAATAAAGGGGCCATTTTCACCGACTGTATTCAATTTTAGACCAATGAGAAATCAGCACCATATATTAAAACATAATTGCCTACAAACTGAGGTTTTTTTCCATGTATCCAATATGTCTTCTTTAAGCACTACATTTACATTTATTGTAAGCTCTATTGTCCAAGAACAATCAGGGTAGTTAGGCTTGGTGCTTACACAGCTTCACAATTTTTCTATAGGGCCCATATAATTTACATCATATGTACAAATGGCAGCGCCCTTATATAGCTAATGGAAAAAATAGATTACCTCTTTATAGTTAGAATACTGTAGTTCACATTTAGATTGCAGCTTTACTGCACTTATATGTGAACAATAATCTCCAGAAAATTACAATGCTCCTCAAAAAAGCCCTTTTTGTATCGAATGTACTGCCACAATCCTCATATAGAAATTATTAAAGCCAAAAATTAATTGAAACACATGTATTTGTTAAGTGTGTTTGGTTTCAGTGGTCGAGCATGCCTTTACCCTTGTTCAATTTTCATCCAGTACCAAACATAGGCTTGCTCAGCCATTAACAGTTGAGTTCCACAGTACAGTGTTAATTTTCTGAAGCTAATATAACTGGGGCAGAGCTTCATTTAGGTCTAGTGCCACCTTAGCCACTGGATCTAAATGCTCCCCTCCGGTTGCTAAAGTAACATTAAGGGGTAGATTTATCAAAATGTGAGTTCAGAACTTAATACATAAAAACTCACCCACGTTCTATTCACTCCGATGGGATTTTTAGAAGCGTATTCATCAAATGGTGAGTTCTAACTTTCACTCATTGATAAATATGCTTCTAGAAATTCCATAGGAATGAATAAAATGTGGGTGAGTTTTTATGTATTAAGCTCTAAACTCACATTTTGATAAATCTGCCGCTAAGTGTACGCTGTGTGCGATGTCACTTTACTTGTGGTGTCACTCCGCCAGAAGTGAATTTACTTCCTGTCTAAACTTATCCTGTTAACCCTCACCCCCCCAGTTCTACCACCACATTTTCATAGGTTTCATCTGGCAGTGGCTGGGAGGTTTCTATATAAATACACCCCTGTCTGTGGGGCTAATATTAGGAACCAGGGAATGTTTTTAACCTCTGAATTGTATAGGGAAATAAGGACATAAATATCCATTATGTTATAATGTATGGATATAGGCTTTTTGTAGTGCTTATTTTAACATTTGTTTGCAAAGCATTGGTTAAGATGAAGGTAATTAGAGTATAGCTTCTTTGTTTTCAGTGTTATATTGTCCCTTTAGCTGGATATCATGAAAAGACATACAACCCATATCAGTAACTGCCTTGGCAGCATATCATAGTCTTTATGACCTGGAAAAAACACTTACTGTTAAATTGAGAAAAGGAATATGGGTATCTATTTGGGCTATGTACCTTTACTTACTGTAATTACTACTCAGAAGTACACTAGATAGCTTTATCACTCAGCATACTTATGTCTGAGAACTGTTCAAGAACAGCACTTTGCAAGGATGGCAATGGCAATTTCTCTGCAGAAACTCATGTCCTGTCCTACCCGCAGTGCTCTGCTATTATGACTTTTTTCTGTATCACCCAGTTTTTTTTCATTCGGATGCCTTTTTCTAGCATTAAATCAAACCCTCTTTAGTTGAAAACCTCAAACTTTACTGATTCAAAAATCAAATAGTGTGAAAATGATTATCAAGTGCTGTATAATTTGCCTAGAAGGACGTGAAAAAAAAGAATTTGGGCTGTAATTGATGTAATGAAATTAAGTAAATAGCTTGTTATTCTTCGTAAATTATCTGCAAACATGTGTGCAATTACTTCATTAAATGATAGCGGAATAAAGTGAAATTGTTTCCATTTTCAGGTTTGCTATGGGAAGATTTGTTTTATACTACGCTGATTTAGTGGATAATCACTGTGTTATTATTCTCTACAACTGCCAGTTAAGACAGAAGCGCACTGTGTCAGCCAAAAGCTGGAAGCCTGCCACAGTAATAATATCATAATAATCTTGTCACTTCTCATCTACCTTCATACTTCTTTCTCTGACCCTTGTGCTCAAGCTATGCTTCTTTTGCTCATCCAAGTTATTCATAATGATTTGAGTGGATTTAATACTGGCCTTGAAGATTGCAATACATTTCCATCACTTGTATGTTTGATTATGCAGGAAGAATGTAATGCTTGGCACTGTTCTTATCAGCTATTTTTCCCAGTAACCCAATAGCGGTTTTATACATATATACAGTATATATATATAATTTAACCCACCATTCTTTTCCATAATCCTAGCATAACTTCCCAATTCAAGAGGTTCCACAATTTCACTGAATAGTAATTAGGGTGCATTTGAGCACCTGTGTATGCCCATGTAAGAGGCAGTATGTGGGCATGACATAGGTATCCAATTGTAAGCCTCAAATTTCCCCACTAATACCTAGCTGCAAGGTAAATAGGACACCCTATGTTTGATGCCTGCTCAAGACATATCTTCCACATATATTACAAAAATGTTTTTAAAGGTAAGTTCTTTTCATAGACTTGTACATTGGGATAAGAACCATTTATGGCTGTTGTGCTCAATGCATGAGAAGATATTACACAACATGCCCTAGAATGCCCACTACTTGTACAGGGAACCTGTTTGCTATATTTAGGATTAAGATCTAACCCAATCACTGCTATTACAAGGGATACAACTAAACTATAGAAATCATTGTTTGCTATGACTCATTTGCTAAGAAAAGTACAAAAAACAGCTGCATGTTTTTTACCCACAACACATTTTTTCCCAAAATTCCAGCATAGTTGCACATGCTAAAGTGAAAAAGCAGCACATAGCCAAGCATACATACCCTTAAGCTACATAAGATTCAAGTATCTTGGAAACACTTATTAGGGCGAAGACACACAGAGCTTCTTGTCACGGTTACTAAACCCCATAAAATACCCTGCCATTGAAAATACTGAGAATTGCCTCTGCTAAAACACAAGTAGAGATGATTATCAGTAAATGATCAGCATTGTCTATAGTCACAGGAGACTACATTCTTTTAAACAGATCAAGGTGCCACACAGATGAGCTGAATAGATGAGCACAGATAGGCACAACGGTATTGTGTATGGCATTTTGGGTGCAATTCTTCACCCTTTGTAGCACCTGTCTCTGCACCTTGTAATTGTAGATAAAGTCTAAAATCCCAAAGAAATTCATGGATTGCACCATCTTGAAGATGCCTATAGTTCCGATTGTAATTTGTGCTTGATAAGGCAAACTGATTGTATTTCACTGATTTGCAGTCAAAAACGTATCTCAAATACATGTCAGAATATGCAGGTTTCATATGCATGTATGGCCAGCTTTAGACTACTGTCCCAAGTACTCAGCACATTTTATCTAAAAGTTTACATTCAGTGTTTGACCCCATGTTTTATATCCGTAAATGAAAGCATATTTTCAAAAGATGGGTTTTTAATGCAGTTATGTTGTACTGTACAAGTCTGTCTATTCTGGAGAAATAGTGGTTATTTCATATAAGCTTACATGAAGTAGCTATCCTGACCTTGGTCTAACTTAATTGCAGTTCCATATATTGTGCTCTAAAGTATTGTTACTAGGTCATAGAGTCCTTTTCTGTGGGAGGTATTGAGATGACTCAGCCATGGTAATGAATAGGAAGATCTGTAAAACCTAAACATCATCTCATATGTCCTTTTTTTGCATTGTATATTGATATTATCTTGACTAAAAAAAATACACTGGCTGCATTTTGGTAAATTATTCAGTTTTACAATTATTGAACACCTGGTGCAGTGAAACTGAGAAGGTTGCTTTCGTTATTAACACTGGCTGTTAGAACAGGCACAGAAGAACAGACAAAATGTACCTTGATAGAATATTAGGAAAAAACTATTTTATCACCATCAACACTATAATTTCCTTAAATAACTCATATTGTTCATTAAAGAGGAATTTCATCACAGATATTTTACTACCTGTAGGATATAGAAAATTTGCAAATGATAATTTATAGCTATTTTTAGTAGCAGCCTTGATTTCTTCCACTCTCTCTAACCTGAAATTTAAAATGTTATCTGAATGGTGGTGTTGTCGACCTCAACAACTAGATAGCACTTTAAAAGCACATATATTTTGAGGATAGATTTTACCAGTTATTTTCATTATTTTGCATTATTTATGTTTATATTCAGGCTCACACCAATCCATATTCGAGTGACAGTCAATACAGACAGTTTACATAACTAGTTTCACAGGTAAATACCCTCAAATCATGACACTGCAATCCTTTTTTAATGCAACCTTCTTCCTCCTTTTTGATTTCAACCTCACTCCATTAGCCATTTCCTATATATCTTAAGGGGGACCTGTCACCCTAAAAAATAATTCCAAATGTGTTCTATTGTTTTGTCAATCAAAATAAACATCACTTTACAAACACTATATAAATTATTCAAATCTTGTTTAATTCAGTCTTGGCATTACAGTCACAGCAAGCAGGCAGGCAGCATTTTGAGGCAGGCAATATATGATCAGCTGGGATTTATAAAAGCCTTTATAAAGCGTAGGGCCCGCCTGCGAATTCTTTGGAGGGGCCCAGTGCACACAGGTACCAAGCCCTAAGCCCTCCCACGAACCGAAATTATGTACACTTTATGTACACATTATGCTTCCTCTATAGCAAAATAATATAATAGCAAATAAGGGCTAAGATTGGCTATTAGGGAGCCTCTATGCACACTTTCAGCTTACAGGAGGCTTTATTTTGTAGTAAATATAATTTTTATTCAACCAAAACTTACGACCAAGTCAGGAATTAAAAAAAATAACTCCCTGGTTTGGGGGCCTGAGAGCAACATCCAAGGGGTTGGTGAGCAACATGTTGCCCCCGAGCCACTGGTTGGGGATCACTGCTCTATAGTTATGCCACTGGTTTAAACCCACAGGGTTCTGAGATACATTGCTCTGCCTTTTGCTTTATTTATGGCCTGTAGACTTGGTATCTTGTAGACATTGGCTGATAGCATGGCTTCATTGGCAGACCTATCTTCTAGCTCTTACATTCTTGCAAACTCGGCACTGACTCACATCTGTTATCTTTCTTTTGTTTTTGCTCAGGCTAATATCTTCTCTTCCATATTGGATTTCTCCATTATAAATTATTCTATACATCTATCTCCCCTATTATAAGTTAATCAATAATTATACCTTTATATCTTCTATGCCTCTTTAGCATTGTCCCTTAAAAAGCAAACAGGTTTACTTCCAATAGTTTAACACAAAGAAATCTAACAACCACGACCTATTTCTGATTTTAGTTCTTTTCTCAGTCTTTGAGTGCCTACAAGTTTATTTTATTTACACTGTCATAAAAGGTGCAGATCATGTCACAAATCATGGTATACAGGTTTGGGACCTATTATCCAGAATGTTTGGGACCTGGGGTTTTCTGGATAAGGGATCTTTCTGTAATTTGGATCTCCATAACTTAAGTCCAATAGGCTTGTTTTGCCCCCAATAAGGATTAATTATATCTTAGTTGGGATCAAGTACAAGGTATTGTTTTATAATTACAGAGAAAAAGGAAATAATTTTATAAAATTGAAATTATTTGCTCATAATGAAGTCTAAGGGAGATGGCCTTTCCGTAATTCAGAATTTTCTGGATAACGGGTTTCCGGATAAGGGATCCCATACCTGTACTTGATTTACTTTGGAATTCACCCTTTTTCTTTAATCCCTAATAGGCTTTAATTTGCTGTTAGCCCTCAAGCATTGACTCTGGAATGCCCCTTTGTTTCTTTTCTACTTGTTCCTTTTCTAATACCAGTTCCCGACTGGCAATCTTTGGATTCTGGCAAATGTATGTATGTATAACTTTATTTATAAAGCACTACAAGGATATGCAGCACTGTACAATCTTACAATATACAAAATTACACACAGGGAGCACAAGTGTTATAATAAATACAATAAATATGTATAAATACACAGAGAATAAGTGCCATGTGGTATGAGACACAGTAGGAAGGTGGTACCTCCCCCGTAGAGCTTACAATCTAAGGTGTTGAGTAACATACAGGCACAAATTGTAAGGTAAGAGTGCACCAGGTATGGGCATTTGCTCTTAAGCGCAAGGGGCTGGTGTAAGATGCCATAGACAGTGACTATTTATTGGTTATTTGGGCCTCTGTGTGCTTGAAATCCCAGTCCAGGTCTGAATAATACCACAAATTGATGTCACCTCTCCATTCACTTCAAATACAAAGTGGTATTCATGCACCATGGCATCCACTGTTCTCATCGTTTAGTCATGGTTTATATGTCAATCCAAGTGATTCATGAATCATCCTTCTTTACTTCTAAAAAAATATTTTTTGCTGACCTCTGCGCTAAATACTACCAGTTCTCTAAATCCATTTTTTGTAGGCATTTTCAAAATGCCAGCCTCAGCCATTGTGTTTTTTATTACTTGTACTCATTGTAAATGCAGTGAAGGAACTCATTTTGTACCTTAAAGGCATTCTGTCACGAGACAACATGTTTTTATCAAAATGCATCAGTTAATAGTGCTGCTTCAGCAGAACTCTGCATTAAAATACATTGTTTTCCTTAAAAAAGCAAACATATATATATTATATTTAATTTTAAAATTGGGGCTAAACATGTTAATTTCCCAGATGCCCTCAGCCATGTGACTTGCGTTCTGATAAACTTCAGTCACTCTTTACTGCTGCACTGCAAGTTAGACTGATGTCCCCCCCCCTCCCAGCAGCCAATCGGCAAAACAATAGGAAATAGTGATCAGGCCGAACCGAGGGTCGTGCTGACCTCGGCACATCACTTGCAGACGTTCATCTTCAGGCCGGGTCGGAAGCGGGCGGGTAAGGGTCTGGGGCGGGTCAAGTTTTTTCTAAACCCGCACATCACTAATAGGAAGGTAGCAAGATAGCAGCTACCTGACACCAGCAGTGCTAAAAATGCTCCCATGCCCCACCTAATGGTAGATATGATAACAGCACTCAATATTAAAAATCCAAATCCAGCTTACTCTATTCATGACTTCATAATTAGGAAAAACAATAGTTTATCTGAAAGCCGTTCTATTGTGTAGTCTTGGCTCTTTCTAAAAGCAAAAGATCAGGCAGAATGACCTGAGATGGCTGCTTACCCACCAATATTACGGCTAAAAAAATTAATTTGTTGGTTCAAGAATAAAGTTTTAAATTATTTACACCATAAGGATCATGACAGAATCCCTTTAAGATCCTTTACTGCTTCGATTCGCAGGCCTCTATTGCTTCTTGCTTGCTATGACAACTTTAGATAATGTGGTATTCTATTGCTTTGATGACCCTCCACCCTCTCAGTTCAGTTCTACAGATAAGGATTAGGTTTAACCTTTTTCTCATCTAAGGGCTGTGGCACACCGGGAGATTAGTCGCAAACGACAAATCTCTCTTGTCGCGGGCAACTAATCTCCCCGAAATGCCATCCCACCAGCAAGAATGTAAATCATTTCCTCTCAAGGCAACTTATTGCGGCGCTGCGTATGCCATCCCACTGGCGATTTACATTCTCGCCGGTGGGATGGCATTTTGGGGAGATTAGTTGCCCGCTACAAGGAAGATTTTACCGGGCGACTAATCTCCCCGTGTGCCGCAGCCCTTAAGGTGGCCATACACGCACCGATATTATCGTACGAAACCTCGTTTCGTACGATAATCGGTGCGTGTATGGCATGTCAGCGAGCCGACCGATTTCGCAGGAAGCTGCTGATATCGGTCGACTCGCCGATCGGCCAGGTTAGAAAATTTTGATCGGGCGCCATAGAAGGCGCCTGACCAAAATTCTCCCTTCAATGCTGAATCGGCAGAAGGAGGTAGAAATCCTATTGTTTCTACCTCCTTACCTGCCGATTCAGCCCTGAATGGTGTGTGGCGGATCTGACGATGTTTCGTTTTTCACAGAAACGAAGACTAAAATTATTGTAGTTATTATTTATTTGATTGGGTGTTTAGGCATCCATAATTTATTGAGTCATTTCTGAATTGAAAAATTTTCTCTCATCCCTGCATACTGCAGGTTTAATTACAGGTAAACGTGCTTTTTTTTGACAATCACATTAAAACATTATGGTAACCATAGACGTTTTCACATATAATGATCAGTGGTATTCAAAAGAAAATGTGAAAATATAGGCACTATAATCTAGAATGCATACCCACAATTTAGAAAAAAAAACCGTTATATCACTCATAAACATAAAAAGGCTAAGAAAACTCAGACATAACATACTACCGCAGTTATAACTACTATTTCTATGTTAAGCTAGCCATATACAGGGCCATCAGGAGAGGAGCCAACATTGTTCTTGTCCACTGGTGTTTTTACATCTGCCTGATAGCTGCATACATTGACCAGTAAGGTGCCAACTTAGTATTTATGACTAGCCTTTCCTTCTATATAATTTCTGTTTCAGAAATATACACATTTTCGACTGACAAACTTGCCTTAACTTAGTATGATATATATAATAATATTCTGTGGCAATAGGTAATTGCACTTTTTATGTGTATAAAGTTTGCATTACTGGCCTTTTTAATCTTCTAGTCTCCCACACAAAAAGGGAAAATATTTTGGTGACTAAAGGAACCATGAGACGGATTTAAGCAAGCTGAGATAAGAGTTTATAAAATGTTTCTGTTTTCTGTTACCTATCTTTCGCTTCAGACTTCCTCCAGTTCATTTTATAAATGTGATCAAGGATGCACACCTATTTTAATTAAAGCAGATATTGCTTTGGCTTATTCCACAATACAAGTAAAAAATAATACCATAGTGTACTGAGAGTAACACAAGCGCAGGGTTGGTGCAGCATGGCAGCACTTGGGTCCTGAGTTCAATTCCAGCTTGGGCACTATTTACAAGGAGTTTATGTTCTCCTTGCCTCTGCGTTGGTTCCCTGCAGGTACTTCAGTTTTCTTCCACACTTCAAAAACATAAAGGCAGGTTAATTGGCTACTGACACAATTGCCCCTACTGTGTGTGAATGTGATAGGGACCTTATATTGCTAGCTGTACTGGAGTATGGACTGATGTAAACAATGTGTCAGTGGAAGACTGACATTGGAGAAAAACACCATTATAAGGCGGCGCCGAAATTGACGAAGTTTCTTCTCAAGGCAACTTCACCGATTTCAGCAAATCGCCGCGTATGCCATCTCACCGGCTATTTACATTCTAGCCGGTGGGATGGCATTTCTGGGAGATTAGTCACCCGCGACAAGGGAGATTTGTTGTGCGCCGACTAATCTCCCTGTCTGTCATGGCCCTAAATTTGGGAAACATCCATATCTGATTGCTTTCACACTGGAGAGAACTATACCATAAAATAATTTCTGAATTGTTATGACCCAATATTTGCCAACACAGAGCACTTATGAAAAAATATTGTGTTGGGCACATCTCCCCCACGCAAACTACATCATTCATATTGCATATATCTCCTCTGTTTGCCAGCACAATCACATTTCAATCAGCAGCTTTTACCAGATTCCTATTTTCCCTCTGACACAATATGTGAAATTAACATCTGCAAACAGCACATGTGCACTGTAAAGTTCATGTAATGAAGAATGCAGGTTCATGTAATGAAGAATGCAGGCTTACACAGACAGAACTTACTTTGATAAAAAGTCCTGCTTGGACTGAGCACTGTAGTGGTTCAAGAGAGGAGGTTAGGGAAAACATGTTTCTCCAGAAAAGTGCATAGCTAGAGCAAAGTTTCTATGGAAACCAACAATGTCATCTCTTCATTGGCTGCTATACTGGAGGGTGTGTTTGGTAACCTGAGTTGAGAAGAACCAAAGTAAATACCCAAAGCAAGGGTGCAGAGTGGGTTAGGAGAAGGAATCCCAAGTGATTAAGGGGATACTACAGTCTTACAGTTAACCTATTAAAAACATTCATTTACATATTTCAAAGAGGCTGTTCACAGATTACATTTTTTATTTGTGAGGGGGTGGGGGGAAGGAGGTTATATGTCCTGCCTTTATGTTTTTGCGGTGTGAAAGTAAACCACAGTACACGAAAGAAAATAACTATTTGCAGCTTGTGCCAAACCTAGAACCCCAGTGCTTCAAGGCATCAATGTCATGCCTCATGCAGGTAAGGGATTATAACACTTTACAATGTAGCAGTTTCTAGACTGAGGGGAATTATGAATCACCTATTAATATAGTTTTAAAGAAGAAGGAAAGGCCAAGTCACTTGGGGGTGCCAAAATGTTAGGCACCCCCAAGTGACTTAGATCGCTTACCTTCTACCCCGGGCTGGGGGAGAAAACAGCACCAGCCCGGGGTAGCAGCGATCGCTTCCTCTCTCGCTGCGTACGCATGCGCAGTAGAGTGAAAAGCCGAACTTTAACAGAGAAGTCGGCTTTTTCACTCTACTGCGCATGCGCCGGACTCGGAGTCTAGGGGAAAGAAAGGCGGAAGCACATCGCCCCAGGTGCCCCGGGCTGGTGCGGTTTTCTCCTAATAGGGGCACCAGCCCAGGGTACGAGGTAAGCGATTCAAGTCACTTGGGGGTGCTTAACATTTTAGCACCCCCAAGTGACTTAGCCTTTCCTTCCCCTTTAAGCCCTTTACAGTGACACTATCAGAAATAAAATAGTTTGCCAAAAAACTATGCAGATTGTTTAGCGAAGGAATGTATGCCAGGCAAAACATAATTCACTTCAATTTTAAAGTAGTTAAAGCCACTTTTTTCTTGGAGATTTTCTGCTATGTTTGGGCCTATTTTTCAAGTCATGTGATTCTAGTTTATTTTCACGCAGTGGTCTGAATTTTATCTCCTGTATCACATCCCTAAGCCTAACACTAATGTGGGGAGGATAAGACAACAAATACAAAGTAAATGCTTACAGTACTTACCTTATTCTGCCAGGTTTTAAAATAATAATTACTGATTTAAGATAGATGATTGAGACTAATTCTCTGCCATATAGACCGTTTAAATTCTACGGCTGGAAAAATCAAGAAAAACATATGGTATATCATCTTAAGGTATTTCTTTAAAAATAATAACATTTTACAATGAAGCCAAAAATTAGATACTACTTTCCAACCTACATAAAAACTATTTTGAATTAATATTTTTCTTTAAGTTTAAAAATCTTGCTTAATTCATTGCAAATATACAGGTTTTCCAAGAACTAAAAAAAAAAAACCATTTCAGGCAAATGAGCTACAGGAAATACCCTTCTGCTTTGATTTTTATAATAATATAAAAAATGCTGTAATTAAAATGTTTTCTGTGAATGTAAAGACCAACATAGGGAGCACCATTTTAATCTTTTGCATTGAGGCAATGATTCATTCAAATGCTATTCATTTTCATTCGTTACAGAGTTACCATAGGAACATGCTCTTTTCAAGTACCAGGTAAATTGTTGAGAAGTACATCTTATTTTGATTATATGCTGCAGCCTCTTGGAAGTAAATACTTTATTATCATAGTAAACATTTCATTTGTTTTGCATAGTAGTGTATCCATTAAAATCTAATTTTACATTCTTTCTTCAAATAATTTGCACCAAACTGCATTCAGCAATCTAATTAAAAACTAAAAATTATGCTTCATGAGCACAAAGGTTGACTTTTAAAAGCTTTCTATTCATCAACAGAGCAGAATGTTTTTTCTGTCTTCTTTCTTACAATTATTACTTTATCATTAACATAACAGAAAACATAATTTGTGCTAATATCAGAAACTCCAGACGTTTTAGGATGGAAGTTGAACTAATAAGTGAACTCTGAAAATATTTTTTTATTGGCTGGATGCTAATGTAATAAACAATTAAAAACTCTTTGTGGACCTGAGGGGGAAGCAATGAATCTTGGCTCAAAAAACTAAAAGAATAAATATCAAAGGCTAATTATTATAACTGCTTTAGTTTTAGCCAAGCAATAGTTTATTCCATTATTTTATCTGGGGTAATATTTACTCAAGTTATTTTGTTTTGTGGGTTTCTACACAGTCCAGTAGCATCCTAGTGTTCTTTTCACTTGGGTGTGTTCCCTAGGGGTTATGCATCACATAACTATCTGCCATCACTTCACCAGGTGAATTCCCCTACCTGTACATACTGTAATACCCTCCACTGCAATACCATTCACTAAGTGCAGGTAAACATCTGTCATGCTCAGTGTATGGAAAAATCTAATGTCATGAGGTGGAACCACAGCCACAGAATGAAGAGGGAACAGTGTCCTGCTGTAAAAACAAAATCCTGTATGAAAAGTAGTTTTAGATTTTATAGTCAAAAACCAACCAAAGCAAATAGAGAAAAGTCAGGTAGCGCAGGTTCAGGGTTAAGTAAATAGACCAAGGATAATGTGGAAGAACAGGCTTCAGCTGGGTCCCAGAACAAAGCCAAGCTTGGCCAAAGAAAAAGATCTGGAGAGAGAATAAATAGGGCAAATCACTACTCAATCCAGAACAATCAGTGAGCTGGAACAACAGAGCTGTTCCTAAGGCCGCATCATGAGCCATGCCTTTTAACAATCTTACTGCTTTGCCAAGAGTTTGGTTATTCTTCTGCTTTAGCTATGGGCCTATTTATTATACGAAATTCGCAAAAAATAAATAAATAAATAAATAAATAAAAGGTGCAAAAAGCTGAGTAACCAAGTAAAACAAGTTTGTTTTATTGTACCCAATCTGAACGCCAGATTGGATTCTGTAAGTTCTGGCGGAAGTAGCTCTAAAGGAAAAATGCAAAAAAAAAGACGCCACTTTTTTTGTCACCACTTTTTACACTGCATAATAAATCTGCCCCTATGTTTCCAGCGTGTTTTTTTTTTTTGCTAGCAGCAAAATAAATGTGTCTTTGGTCATTATCTTTCTCCTCACTTTTGCTTTGTTAACATTGTTTTTTTTTTTGTCTTTTACCCTCTTAAAGGCCTATAAAGAAGAAGGACCTGTCTTTTAATACAATTATAAAAAGATGTCAAACAATAACAATAACAGATTATACTGTATTGCATAGGTAATAAAAGGAACAAAGTCTGCCCAGGTGCAGTGAAGCATAGCAAACAATAAGGGGGAATTTAATAAAAGACGGTAACGGAAAATTGATTTGCAATGCGAAAATGTATTTCTCTGTGCAAACAAATTTGACTTTGCATGAATTTAACACAGAAACTGCTTAGCGCCCACTCTAAATAGTGGAAGAAAGTTTGCAAATTTTACTAATTGCGACAGTGCACAGTGTAACAAAACTTCTTAATGAAAAAGTTACATTTGCGCCAAAAGATTACACCACCTTCAAGCATGCCTTAAAAGTTCACAATGCGCAATTAAAATTTGCAGTGCAATTGTCTAAAGAACATTAAATTGTAAAATGTGAATTTTGATTTGTGCCCATTTTTATCTGTCTATGACTTGTATTACATTCACCGTAAGAGGCTTGCTTTTTACCAGGGGGCCAGTAAATTTTATATTTGTATAATTTTGATTGTTAGCTTGTGTAATTTGCACTTGCAATTCCACATGGTTTATTGGGTACCAAAAAAGGAAAGGGGAGAGGAGGGAAGAAAAGGGAAACAGGGAAAAAGGGGGAGAGAGGAGGAAAGAAGAAGCAAAGGGAAAAAAGAAAGGAGAAAAAAAGTATTGTGAGGGTGGGTGTTGAAGGGTGGCTTTGAAGATGTGAATATATGTCTTGGCTACCAACCCCCCTCCCCCTCTCTTTTATTTTCATTATGTGCACATGCGCATTAGTAATGATCTTCCTCCCCTCTGTTTGCTTTCATCACGGGCACATGCGCTGGGGCAGTCTCACTGTACGTTCTCTACATGCATGCTCTAACTCATGGAGTCCAAGAGTAAGAATGCAAGCTTGAAAATTTTGTGCCCCTGATGAAGATCTTTTTGGATGAAACTCGTTGGGATGAATTCTGTAATGCTTGATGACTGTTTATAATACTGCAAATTTTGCATTATTTTATCCATATTAAACTTTTAAAAACTTGCTTCATCAGATGTTAGTCCATTTGGATTAACATCCAAAGTGGCAGTGGCTGTGTTATTGTTATTGTTGTGTTATGTTATTACTATCATTCAAGACTTAGATACCTTTTTGTGGGAAGATTTTTAATGCATTTTTTTTCTTTTTTTGGGGGGGGCACTTATGTATCCCCAATAGTTTTGAACAATTGGGCAAGTAAATACTACCTGCTGATACACTACTATGGGTTACCTGAGCTAACTTTATGCCTTTAATTACATAGGGGAAGAAATATGCTAGTATTAATGAAAATCCTCAGGATGAAGAACCCACAGTAAAAATAATGGACTTTTGCCTCATTGAAAGCTATCGTTCCTCCTAAACTTCAAGTGGAAATTTTAATTCATAGATACATTAATAATTTCTCATAAGTAATTCTGGAATACAAAACATGAATAGTTTTTTCAGAGACAACTGGAACCTCTGTAAGCGACTTACCTGATATTCTAAACTTTTACTTGGGAACGCATGATAATGGTCTAAGCAAAAAAAAAAAAAGATTATATCATAAATCTTTTTTAGACACCACAACAGGCCATATGCCTTCTTTCCCACAGAAAGAGGAGGTGGTAGTGTACAAATCCAAGGCATAGCTAAGTTACTGAATAATGCACCCAGTGTGGCACAGTTTAATAGTTATTTCTCAGTTCACAAGGGAGCTCTATAATTACAGACTTCTTTGTAGCATGTGTAATTCAAAGGGCAACCTTTGGCTGTGAACTTGTCCCTTTTTACTTTCTGCCCTGGGGGCAATAACTTTTAAAACAATTTAGCAAAAGCCAGCTGTCAGAGAGTAGACCTAGTCTCTGCTGGAGAAGAGTGGACTTTTGCAACATTGTTGCAAAACAGAGGTCAGGAGTAAAGAAAGGATTAAGCAGATACTGTTTTTATAGCAACTGCATTTACAAATACCTTTAAACCATTGAAAATGGGTGGTTTACATCCCCTTTAATAGGGTAATGTTATAAAAGTTGCGCTGTGGTGCCAAATAACCAAGAGCAATCAATTACCTTTTTTATGAAGGTGACAAGTTTCTGGTTTCTATGTGTTGCTAGTGCTATTATATCCCATTATTAATCCCATTGGACTGTTAATATCAGAGTTGCAGCTCAGTAGCTCAGTTGTTGGAGAGTTAATTGACTATGCAGGTAGAATGTCTAATAGATGCCAGTGTACAAACTTCTTTTCTTGTCGCCTTTAAAATTTAAAGCTTTTCAGATTTTCTGGTCCCTGATTAGTGAAACAGCAGGTCCCATCAACAATCTCACTATTTAGGAAAGATTGGCAGTGGGGTACAATTAAGAATGTGTTGTTGCTCATTAATTGGGCTATTGTCTGGGTAACAAAATGAAAAAAACAAATCTGTATTTCTAGGTGTGTCATTGGCCTTACAATTAACACTTAACAGCTTTATAACCAGACATATATACATTCCACATGCTAAATGACTAATTAGAATTTTTGTAAAATAGCATACTGTATGGCCCCACTTATTTCTAATCAGTCTGTAGCATGCATTTTAATTAGTAATTTAATATGTGGAAAATATATTCATCCAGTTTTAAAGAGGTGAGGTTGAAAATATTATTTCCCTTGATTTGGTGGTACATACATACGTATGCTTATACACAAACTCTACATAGCTAACGCTGTTCATTTAACAAAAGGTGCAATATTTTTATACACCTTTTCAATTCTACATGGCAATTAAAAGTTGCAAACTATCAATTAATTACATTATTAAAAGGTATTCAACCATAAAAAGAACCCGAAAAATTAACTCTTAGCCTTCGGTGATAGAAAATTGCATGGAATTACAGTAATCTGAAGTAATATGAGTGATTAAAGTGAGGTAGTAGCATGGCATATGAAATATGGACTAATTATTCTAAAAGCATTAATCAATTTGCTAAGAGCCCTTCAATAATAATGCCATCTCATTACAGCTGTCGCAGTAAGGTTTTTGTTCACAGGATCTTCTCATCGTTAAAAAATGCCGAGCTCTCATTGGCTCACTAAAAGAAAACATTTTAGAAGTGCTCTGTACTGAAAGGGATAGTAAATAATTTTTGAGACTAAAAGTTGAAGTGGATTGATTAGGAACAATTTTGTTCTGTTTTATAAAATAAAAAGAGATGAACTATACAGTTCGCTGAGCCAATTTGCAGAGCAACCTCCTCTTCTCACTAATTGCTGCTAGACTAATGTAGAAGCACACTCCTAGGAAAGTAGAGAAATCCATTTACCAAACCATGACATTTAAGAAGAGAACACAAATAGTGGATTTTTTCCATTACTCTTCATATTAGCCCTGCTACATTCCACCTGTGACCCTAGTTTTATGAGGGCAGTGCTCTTTTAGACAATTTTGTATCTTTAATAAAGGTCCACTTTAAAATTGCCTAAGAACATTAAAAAAACATAATCAGCAGCATAACCAAGCCCATTAATTCTTGATAATGCGTTGCAAAGCAGAATTCTTTGACGAAAGGTCTCATAAACCTGTATCTAAGTAAATGACCAGAAGGAAAGAATATTTCCCTTATTATGAATACCCAGTCAATGTTCCCAAAGGGATAGGGAGGCTTTGTGCTGCTGATCCAATAATTTAAAAAGATTTGCACTGAAATTTACCTTTAAAAAGGAAGCACAGTAATGTAGTTATTGAGGTTATAAAAAAAACCTCACGTTTATAAAGTACAACAATTTGCACATAAAATCCCATTTTTTGCTTTTAGTTGATGATCGTATAAATCAATACTAGTCTACCTTTACTTTTGCTGATTTGCTAAAAAGGGATTCAACCTTAAAGGAGAACTATACCCCTGGGCTCTAAAAGCCCCCTTAACTATCACTGCCTTGACCCCCCCTCATCATATAGTTTCTATGGTTAACAACCATCCATATCGCTAAGCCCTTAGCAACTAAAGGCACTTTGGGTCTCACCGCCGCCACGGACCCTGTTTAAGCTAATTTCCTGCTACCACCAACTGCACATGCGCAAGCAGGGTTCGTATCAGAAAAGAAGATTTAGGCCAGGTACACTGCTGCGCTACTCTGCCGTTTTAGCTAGGGGTTAGAGATATGGATAGTTGTTAAACCTATAAACTATGCAATAAGGGAGAGGTGAGGTGGGTCAAGGCAGTGATAGTTAAGGGGGCTTTTAGTGCCTGAAACTGATTAGATTCCCCAACTTGCTACAAACATATCTTGGACATCCTACGGCTCATTAACAAGGGTGCAAAGTGCTAATTAGGCAGGTGTTTCAGTAAAGCGCTCCCTTGCACCTGTAAAGCTGTGATTTGCACCAGATTTTCATATCAGTTCTCACTGTGGTTGGGAGCACAAGGGCTTTGTTTATTGGCTATAGCACTTTTTTGCCTCTGTCCATTGTAAATAAACCCTCATGTCTTTGAATAAATGAAATCCTCCATAAGTATAATGCATGCAATTGCTTTTCTCTGGACTCTTCCTGGATCCATAATTCTTCTTTATTGAAAAAATTCCGTTAATTAGCTACATTAACTGAATACTTAGCATTGCATAACAAAATCAATTTAATCACAGTTATCCTGTCACTTGAAACTGTCATGTCCACTTACAATAGAAACACATTTAGCATCCATTGCTCAACTCAGCTTAGCCTTCTGGAAACAAAAAGGAAACTCTCTCTACCCCTCTTATAACTCTGTTTTTATCAAAGAATACACAACAGCTACTCTCTGCTTTATTAATGTTCATTTTTTTAATGCAGTGCTGGCATATTGACAGCAGGATTATACATCATACACATCCGTTCCTGCTCCAAACCAAGAACCTGCTACATACATTTTGGTCAGTTTTTTAAAAAAAACATGCATTACACTTAAAGGTGGGTCAAGAGATATGGGCAACCAAGGCCATCTCCCGCAACCCCACCGCCTCCACATTGTCTGCCGCCGCTTACCGCCAGTCCTCACAAGGAGCAACAGTAAATCATGCAATTCCTTTTCTCCCTGGAATCGCACCACCCTCTTGGTTGCTCCCAAGGCACCTGCCTGCCCCCAGTTCTATCCCCAATTATGCTTTATCCCATATTATATCGACGTGCATACAGAATCTCCAAAACCTATTGCAATATCTACAACAGCACCATGTCTTGGGTTTCTATTTTCGGGTGGAAGCTTAGTACATATTCTGAGGAGCATAATAAGAAATAAAATATTCTAAGGGAGAGGGGGGAAAAGGGAGCAGGGAGGAGGAAACAAGAATTAAAAGTGCTAAAAAAATATGGAGACAAAGGAATAAAGTGTTGTGAGCATGTAATTCTGCCAAGTGGTGGTATTCCTCTCTTCCACATTTCAACAGCAACTTTTATGGGTTTTGATGGTTTCTACATGTTTGCCACAGAACAAAATTTTTCATCTGACTCTTAAGGTGGCCATACACGGACCGATTTTTTACTTACAAACGACCGATTCCCGAACGATCCGATGGAATCGTTAAGTTATCGTATAGTTGGTGGTGTACGAACGATCGTCGGCCCACTAAACGAGCCGACATTATCGTCCCCAAAATCGATCGGCCAGGTTTAAAAATTTTGGTCGTTTAACGATAAAATCTGCCAGTTGGTGTGAGTGTCAGACATTTGTCTTTCAACGATTGTTCTCTGCGCATGTCACGATTGCCAGCAGCGGAAGTCAAAGACATTCGACCGTACGTAGATGTACGATCGTACGTATTTTACGATAATGATGCGACGAAATCTTTCCCGAATTATCGTTGCCCGTGGATGGCATATCGTATGGGAACTCGATCGCCATACGATCGTTTGTCGATATAATCGTTCATCGCACAACGAGCGAAATCGCCTCGTGTATGGCCACCTTTAGATCTCCGATTGGCCAATCTGGATTGCCTTGCTTCACATAATGATTGTACCACATGTTCTAGCATGTTTTACCTGTAACATTTATATATAAAAGCAGGAAAACCATTTTCAATATATCTGTACATTCAAGAAAAAAAGGGAGTTCAGCCAACAAATAGTTTGTCCGTGTTAATATTCAAACAATGCATTATATGATGCACCCTTTTTCAGAATATGATCTCCAGCTGTGTAGGTATAATTCAGACACATTATGTTTTGTCACTTCTGCATTAGCAGAAACAGAGAACCTGCTGCGCATTTACTACATAACCTCATAATGACATGCAGCTACCAGCAAGTAATTATGTTCTGGAGATGATTAACAGCTACTCTTAAACTGTGGCAGTCTCGCCCAGTCTCACTGATTTCTATCAGTCATTACCCACAAAATTCCTTTTTGAAGTAGAAGAAACAAGCTTTAAGAGCATTTTAATACATCTAAAAACCCAATAAGGTTTAGGTAATTCTATTTTTTAATGATTTCCTTTTTCTCTGTATTAAAACAGTACAGGTATAGGATCCCTTATCCAGAAACCTGTTACCCAGAAAGTTCCGAATTACGGAAAGGCCATCTCCCATAGACTCCATTATAAGCAAATAATTTTTATTTTATAAAATGATTTCCTTTTTCTCTGTAGTAATAAAAACAGAACCTTGTACTTGATCCCAACTAAGATATAACTAATCCTTATTAGGGGCAAGACAAGCCTATTGGGTTTATTCAATATTTAAATGATTTTTAGCAGACTTAAGTTATGGAGATCCAAATTACGGAAAGATCCCTTATCCGGAAAGCCCCAGGTCCCGAGCATTCTGGATAATGGGTCCCATACCTGTACCTTGTACTTGATTCCAGGTAAGATATAACAACAAACAATCCTATTGGGTTTATTTAACATTTTGACTAAACTGTAGTTAAGTGAAAATTATAAGCTTTTCATCTAGTTGGTTGCTATGAGTTACAAGACAAGTAGCAAACTTAAGACCATTTATTAGACCATAACTTTTCTTTAAGCAGTTATCCAGTTTAGAATTTTATATTTTATTTTGTTTCTTCATTAATAATAATGAAGCAACAGTTTAAATGACAGACTGGACAGAACTGAACAGGAGAGGGCCTGAATAGAAACATAGTAATGACATGCAGGCAACAGGTGGTCAGTGATGGAAAAAAAAATAACCTATAAAAAGTTGCCAAGACTTTTGTAATAATAAAAGATTAAGATGCCCCTTTAATCAGAAACAGAATATGGCTAGCTAGACAGATTAATGCTTTGTTTTAAACTTGGATAAACAAAGCTGCCACTCTTACCAGACATTTATCCTTTTTACTTCCTATCCCATTTCATCCTTTTATTTACTATCCCTTGCTGATATTTATCTTATATTTTTTTCTAACTTGCATTTTTTCCCAACACAATGTTTGTTCAAAAAAGTCTTCACTGCAGTTAACACCATTATTCAAATATTACTAACATGGTAGTGTGTTGGGGGTATCCTTAATGGAGAAGGATCTAGGGGTTTTTGTTGATAACAAGTTGTCTAATGCCAGGCAGTGTCATTCTGTGGCTACTAAAGCAAATAAAGTGCTGTCTTGTATAAAAAAGGGCATTGACTCAAGGGATGAGAACATAATTTTGCCCCTTTATAGGTCCCTGGTAAGGCCTCACCTTGAGTATGCAGTGCAGTTTTGGGCTCCAGTCCTTAAGAAGGATATTAATGAGCTGGAGAAAGTGCAGAGACGTGCAACTAAACTGGTTAAGGGGATGGAAGATTTAAACTATGAGGTGAGACTGTCGAGGTTGGGGTTGTTTTCTCTGGAAAAGAGGCGCTTGCGAGGGGACATGATTACTCTGTACAAGTACATTAGAGGGGATTATAGGCAGATGGGGGATGTTCTTTTTTCCCATAAGAACAATCAACGCACCAGAGGTCACCCCTTTAGATTAGAGGAAAGGAGCTTCCATTTGAAGCAGCGTAGGTGGTTTTTCACGGTGAGGGCAGTGAGGTTATGGAATGCCCTTCCTAGTGATGTGGTAATGGCAGATTCTGTTAATGCCTTTAAGAGGGGCCTGGATGAGTTCTTGATCAATCAGAATATCCAAGGCTATTGTGATACTAATATCTACAGTTAGTACTAGTGGTTGTATTTATAGTTTATGTATGTGAGTGTATAGATTGGTAGGTGTGCTGGGTTAGGTGTGCTGGGTTTGCTTGGATGGGTTGAACTTGATGGACACTGGTCTTTTTTCAACCCTATGTAACTATGTAACATATGTACAGCATTTTGAATAAAAGAAAACTGAGAAACAAAAGGAAAAACACATAAGTATAATTTGGACTTCATGGCGACCCTGGGGCTGCTGCCGCCTGAGGATCCTCATGGCAGGAGTGGTCCTGTTTGGACTGCAAGCAGAGACAGACATATGGGGAGGTGTGTTATGCAAAGGAGTCCAGACCAGGCACGAATTAGAACTAAGGTGTGAAATAGATCACTGTAGTAGTTTATTGTCTACACAGATTTGTAGAATCCAAAATACTGTATATGTTTCCCTTATCCCGAAACCCATTATCCAGAAAGTTCCGAATTACAGAATGGCCATCTCCCATAGACTCCATTGTAATCCAATATTTAAAATTTTTCAAAATGGTTTCCTTTTTATCTGTAATAATTAAACAGCACCTTGTATTTGATCCTAACTAAGATATAATGAATCCTTATTTGAGCCAAAACAGTCCTATTGTGTTTAATTACTATTTAAATATTTTTTTATTAGTAGACTTAAGGTGGCCTCAAAGCAGGTACTCATTTTTGAATTTCTGGTAAGGAGGAAAGTTTTGGTTAAATAAAATCCAAGTATAATGCTAAACAGAGCCTTCTGTAGTCTACCAGTCCACATAGGGGCTACTAAGTAACCAATTATAACTATTATTGGCACCCCAGGAACCTTTTTCATGCTTGTGTTGCTCCCCAACACTTTTTCCATTTAAATGTGGCTCAAGGGTATAAAATGTTTTTGTAAACTCACAAAGTAGAAAGAAAACTCTAAAGCCTCACAAATTCTAAGTTTGATAAATAGACCCCTCCTTTACCACTCATTTTGCATTTGTCTATTTATTAGTTGAAATACTCTATCCAGGATAATGTGCACACTTATACACTCAAAGCAACTTGCTGTCGCTTCATTAGGTTAACGCTACTTGTTCTACATTACAATACTGATACTCAAAACAGATTATTAGTATGATAAAATGGTTCTCAAAATGAAATGAAATAAGCAAAAAAAAAAAATTTATACAGTGAGATGAAAGTTTGTGATCAACGAAGTAACCGCTGCCTTCATTAACAAGTAAAAGTAGCCCAATTGTTCATGGGCAAGAGCAAAGGTCAAACGGTCTTACAAGTACATTTGCAACATTCAAGAATACATATCAAGACAGCGGAGACATATAAAAAACAAATACATTTTTCAATTTTATTTTCCATTACTGAAATGGTTTGCTTACATACCCATGTGACTGTATTATATATTTTAATAAGGTTAATAAAAATGTATATATATCTTGTATCTTTTTCTTCCCTCTCCTTAATCGAACAATAGCGTCTACTCATTTGAGACATTTAGCACTTAAATGTATAGTGACTGGCTGGGGCAAACAAGACCTTTTAGCATGCATGGTTACACCCACACCCCTATGAATAGGCATTGTTTAGAGTGATACCACGGGGAATTAAAAATAAATATTCAGTCAGCTTAGCTACAATTTAATTTATATTTATTTAAGGCAGAACAAAACTTTACATATATAAGATATCGCTCAACAATAATCAAAATGTTACCAACCAGTCAACAGCTATTTTTCACCAGCATCATTACTAAAGGGAGAAGTTAAAAAGAGAAATGAGATGCATAAACACACTTATTTCAGACACTGACTGGTTGAACATACATATAAAACAAATGCATTCTACAGCTATGAATGCAACAGCCTTTGTAAAGACTGCATAATTTCCTCAGTGACATCCTGCAGAGACAGTACAACAGCTTCCTCCTTGGCAGGGTTATAAGAAATAGTCATAATGCCACAAAAATCTGTCAGCATCATTTGGCATCTCTGAAGTCCTTCCATAAGTGTATTTTGCTGACTAGGGTCCTTTTTCAACCTTTTCATTTCAGGCACTGAAAATCCTATTAATTTTGTAAGAACATTGTCACTAAATTCCACATTAAGATAACCTGTTCCATCAGATATTTTGGCCTTTATATTCCATAATCCACCACTGTGAGAGAGATTTCCACTGAGGGTTACAATAAATGATTTTAGTTTTATGCAAGTTATATCTTTGCTTTTGCTGGCCAATATAGTAGACAAATATGTAAAAGGAGGAATGTTTTGATCAGAGGTACAACTGGTAGCTGAAGCATGTGATCTAATGCCTGAAGTGGTAGGCAAAGCTGTACTTCCACGTGGCATCACAGCCTGACTCATGGACATTTCTTCTAATTCCCGCTGAATTTCTTCCTCTAAAAACAAATCATCGTCTATATCATACTGATCTTCAATTGTATGATTATTTTCAACATCTACACTGACAACAGTTTGATCTGACGTAGGAAAACTTGCTTGTCTAACTCTGGAATTCTGTGTTTGCAGTTGGGTAAATGATGATATACTTGAATTCTCACTTCTGCTATAATAGCCACTTTCAGAAGGTACACCATTATTAACTGAAAACTCTTCATTCTCCTCAAGGCTTGCTAACAAATCCTCATCTGATGGGCCAAGAGCTTGCCCTAGTTCCCCAACAGCTACACCTGCAGTCTGTTCTTGAACATTTGAATGTTGAACTGAAGTGTTGTCCTCAACACCAATTAACCTTGAAAGAACTTTAGCTTGTGTATACTCTTCTACAAGGGCTTCTACTTCTCCACCAAGAACTTTAACATTTTCAGGTTTAAGAAGGAGTACCCCCAGCCGACAGACAATAGAGCCCTGTAACAGCATCTTGGTACCTGGAGAGAGATTAGCATTTAAAACTTGGATTGGCCGGTATTCCATACCCTGGATATGCTGTGTTCCATCAGTCAGTTGTAACATGAGCATTCGTGTTGGTTTTGCCTCCCATGGCTTTTGGCTTATTTGTGTTGTGCATGTAACTTGTTCATTTGTGCTGTCTTTTCCTTTTAATTTTTGATGCTGGGAATAGGCAGGCTGACTTACATCTACTAAGGAATCAATCTGTATCGCATAAAAGCCATTTAATTCAAATTTTAGGGAATCAGATAAGTTAGCTGGCAAAACTGAAAACTCTAAATCCCTTAAATCCGTTAGAAGCCATTGTTCAAAAACTTGTTTATTAATTTCAGCTTGTAGTAAAGATGAACCATTGTTTTCTTCTTGAATCCAATTAATGCAAGCCTCTAACCACGGATTGGGTACTTTAACATGCCACGTAGATGCAAGCCAGGTTTTCACACGATTAGCAATGCCAGATGTAGCCATCTTTTCATGTCTGAAATATTCAAAAAAATAAAAAGAATAGGCTGGTACGTCAATCTTAAGGGAAAAAGCATAGCTACCACTACAGCCACTTCCTATTGTTCTTTATATAAACTGTACTACTTATAGCCATGAGTGCAAGCACTGCAAGAGAATGCAGATAAACACATACAACCTAACACTTTCAGCCTACCTAGGACTTCTGCAATGACCCTTCTGTCTGAATCTGTAATTTTGCATTCTTAAAATCCCCACATCACATGGAAATTCAAGCTACTAGTCTCAAATGTCTTGACTTTAGCCACTCCAAAATATGGCCCTGTACCTCCACTCAAGTAAAAGGAAAAGAAATACACGAGTGTTAATGGCCGCAGTGTCTGGCAGCATAAATGCTTGTCCGTAGCAATAGTTGCCCAGTAGCATTCATAGCTGAAGTCAGAACCAAGTCATCTTCTACTGTCTATGATACTGGTCAGCCATCTCTGCCAGAGAAATAGAGATAGAAAGCCAAGCAGCCAGACATGGCAGTTGAAGACCCCCAATGCACTGCCTTTTATTACCAGGTATGAATGTGTAGTTCTGGAGAGGGGCCTCTATTAGGGCCCCATGATACATCAATATCATATTGTCTGCTCCCAGCGTCTTTTTGGAAAAAGGCTGCACAAACTAACCCCCATACAGTGCCATATAAAGTAATGGACAGCAGCACAATTCTTTATTTGCTCTACTTTAAAAAAAGTGAACGTGGCTTGGGCCTTACACCTTTTGGATATTTCCATCCGTAGTCACAGGGTAAATAAACGGAAGTCCCCGAAACACACAAGGCCCTGACATGTTCACTTTTTAAAGCAGAGCAAATAAAGACTGATTTTTAACAAAGGAACCATGCTGCCGTCTATTACTTTCTATGCACAGTATTTCAATAAGATTCCCACCTTAAGTATAGGTGCTGTAAACTAAGACAAAAGCAGTCTTTCCTCTATTTAATAAAAAAAATATATATTTGCTTACAAAAATAGTGGCACAGTTAAGGAATCTAGTTTCCTTCAACCATCACTATTAATGTGGATTTAGCATAACATCAAGAACAATAAAACAATGTAAAAATAAAAATCTTACACAGAAGGCTATGAAAGGTTATATTTCAGATTATTCTGAAACAGGTAAATGGACAAAAGAGCCCATACTTGTGATGAAAAACAAGTTAAAACATTTAACAGTGTATTGTTTAAATGCCCCCACCTTGGGCTCTGCAGCACATCTGAACACACAGGAAGTTTATTGTTATTTCAAAATCCGCATTTAAATATTTAGCGTTTGAATTGGGGAGTTCTGTGCCGTTTACCACAAATACATGCTCTGAGGCATTCTTAATTAAAGTCTCCATTTAAGTAATCCCTGGTTATTTTTTCAACTGAAGATGAGTGTTGCTATTTTACATGTTCAGCACAAAGTTAGCAAAATCAAACAAAAATGTTAACAAAACCCAATAAAGGTCCAATAAAAGACGTAAGTGGAATTTACATATAGGTTGAGTTGGTGTTGTTTCTGCTAAAGTTATGTACGACAAATGAGGAAGAGATGCTAATTTAAAATTACATTTTAAATTAAAATTACCCGACACGGTATTCCTAAAAATAAAGGAAGAAATGAACAGTGAAAGAATTTTAGTATACAGTCAACAAATCCGTTGAGCTCCATAACTGCACATACTTCAGCATCCCCTCCAGGTCACTGGACTCCTACACGTGAATTGTCTATTCTAAAGATTCCAGTTAACAAAAACAATAAAATGGCGAATTTGCATTCTACATATTTTTAACAGGTGCTTTTAACACATTTTACACCAAAATTTTGCCTAAATTATTTTTCATAGGCCCACTTATCCACAGTTATTTTCGGATAAAGTTGTTTAAAGGGGTTGTTCAGGTAAACTTTTAATATTTTATAGAATGGTCTATTCTTAGCAAGTTTTCAATTGGTCTTCATTTTTTTTTTGTTATAGTTTTTGAATAATTTGCCTTCCTCTTCTGACTCTATACAGCTTTCAATGGGGGTTGCTGACCCCGGCAGCCAAAACAACATTGCTCTGTGAGGCTAACATTTTATTGTTAGTTACCTTTAATTACTTTTCTTTCTATTTAGGCCCACCTCTATCTATTTTCCTGTCTCTCAAACCACTGCCTGGTTGCTAGGTTAAATTGGACCCTAGGAACCAGTTCACAGCTGAAAATCCTAACTGGACAGCTGCTGAACAATAAGCTAAATAACTCAAAACCCATAAATAAAAATGAAGACCAATTGCAAATTGTCTCAGAATAGCAGTTTCTACATCATACTAAATGTTAATTTAAAGGTGCACAACCCTTTTAAGATACAAACCATATACATTTCTTGAACTGTGGCCGTCCATCCATACCAGTTGGTTTGCATTTTAGCTACCAGTTTATTGTGGATAGCTGTGCATCTGACATGCAGAGTGGTCTCAAAATAGCAGTTTACTATTATACACAGTACTACTATATTATTAAAGGGGGTGAAAATTAAAGCCTCTGGAAGATGCTAATTCTTAGGCATGCCTCTGAAAAATCCAAACCAACCAAGCGTACTTTCTGCAGAGTGTCATGATACCATCTTTCCAGGTATCTCTATTGCTGCCCTGGGCAGTGCAAATTCACAGTATAGTCATTCTTGGACATTGTTCTACGGAGAACACACACTTGAATAAAGTTGGCATAGTGGCACTCTGCATGAAAGTACTTCAGGGTAGTTTGCCTTTTAAACAAAAGGCACCTTTAACCCCAGGTTCAAGGTGACTAATTTTGTTAATCAGGGGAAGGGCCCCCCTACAATTCCCAGTAGTTGAAACTTTTGTCCACCTTTTCATGAATATGCATCCCTGATTTGCATCCAGCATTTTATTCTGGTCCTCTGAAAAAAACATTAGTGCCAAAAACATGAGTGAATCAACCTCATTAAATGGCAGTAGGCAAACATACTTAAAAATATTTTTAAAGTAAAAAAATATATTAAAAAATAAAAATACATTTCTTAAAAAGTTACACTTCATTGTCTCATTCTGGAAATCCATGAAAAGGTATATTCTAAATGACAATTTGTACTAGCTTATGTGCCTTTTATATTCATGCAAATAGTTCAGTTTTGCCTGATATGTGGCTCCTGATTCCAAGAAAATGTGAATATGCAATGAAAATGAAAGTGTGGGTGGATAATAAAGATGGAAGGTTTGAAGCAACAACGTGAGACAACTCAGGGATCTATGTTTTGCCTCAATTACATTTTGTGCAAGCAAGAAAGCCACAGTCGAAACACAATGCTTCCATTTGTGAAACCTCATCAGTGAATTTTACAGCTTTCTGCCTTTTACAAGGATGCAAAAGGTTTTTTTTCACATTTTGCACAAAATTTGAAATATACAATTAACAGTGGCAATTGACACCAGCATTTGTTTGGTTATGTTCTCTGCACTCCAGGTTCTGACTCCTCAAACAGTGCAGCAGAGGTCAACCGATTAATATACACTGGAGATAATGGACTTCTGCTACATTGTTTTATGTTTGTGCTCAGAACCAGGACACAGAAACAGATAAATACTGCTTTTAGTTGCAATTTTATTTGCAGAAAACTATTTTTGACTGGAGATCCCTTTGAATTTTACATAGATGATTGGGTAGCCATGTAAGTGACCCAAAATATATTTTTAGCAGATACAGAATAGAGTATAGCTAAGTGAATGCCAGATGGGGCATTTTTTTTCTTTTGCCCATTTGAAGACAACAACAACAAAATGCACAAAACAACATTTGTACTGTGTTGCCCAGGAATTGATGTGTAATTAAGCACAGCAAGTAATTTTTGTGCTCTACAATTCAGAAGATATGTTCATGTGTTTTGTGCAGGCCACAAAACACCCAGTGGGTCATTGCCCTAAACTTTACTTATTTTTATTTTAGCCCACTCAGAAATCACTAACCTATAAGCAGCACATTACCAAAGATAAAGTTTGACTAACATCAAAGAAGAGGCTGAAATGCAAATTATATATATATATATATATATATATATCTTATTATAGGCATGAATCAGGGATGAGAGTCCAGTAAAAATTAAGTTCCAGTGATGCATGAGCATTTAATCGGCTGCTCTAGTTGGCAGAGGCTGATCAAAGTTTTAGCACACCATAACGCTCTAAATACTGGGTATCCGATGTGTAGTATGTATGTATAACTTTATTTATAAAGGGGTACGCAGCACTGTACAATCTTACAATATACAAATTTACACACAGGGAGGACAAGTGTTATAATAAATACAATAAATAAGTATAAATACACAGGGAGTAAGTGCCATGTGATATTAGACACAGTAGGAAGGAGGTCCCTCCCCATAGTGCTTACAATCTAAGTATGATCAGAACAATCTGTATTTAATATACCAGATCAGTGCTGTTCAATTTATTACAAGTACTAGGCCAATTATTTACTTGCAGCATATTCAATGGCTGACTAAATTAATGTCATTGAGTGAAGTCTATGGAGCCTTTGATTAGACTGGGGGCCATAAAATTTTATCTGGGGGCACGGGCCTTCAGTTGGATAGCCCTGGGGGCACATTTACTAATCCACAAATCCAAATCACGAATGGGAAAAAAATCGGATTGGAAACGAAAATTTCTGAAGATCGCAAATATCACGAAAATGCTTACGAAAAAATTATATTAGTCACGATAATATCGTATTGGCGATCCAAAAGTCACAACATTTTCGTACCGAACAATTGTAAACAGCGGTAAAACCCTTCCGATTTTTTCGTGCAAACATCGGCAAAAATACGCTCGGAGCGTTCGTGCTTTTGTAAATGTGCCCCCTTGACTACACATAATTTATATATTTTTCCTTTTAGTGAGAAACCACAGATTAGATTATAAGCAGACCCAAAGAGAATCCACCCTACCCAATGTGCACTTTCACCACATTAGATTAAAAAATATTTTCCTCCATGTCCCATTTTGCCGAGGCGCAGAAAGCAACATAAGGCCTTGCTCTCTAGACAAAAAGCACAGTAATTTGACTCGATTTGCTTGTACGAGCCCTGTTGGAAGAACCAAATCTTGTCACACACATATTTAAGTTAGTATTGCATGAGTTCACGAACTGTGGCGTGAAACAAGTATCATCACGCCTATATATTACACTACTGGCTAAACCTAATTGTAAGGAAGGGGGGGGGGTGATTATCAGATCTCTATTGTTACAGCCCAATCGTTAATATCAGGTCACGGTCCCCTCTCCGTACCAGCCAACAAAGCGCTCGGAATCCTCTCCCGCATAAGCGTTTAACCCGGCCGATTAAGGACCCACTTTCTAACTTGGCGGCTCGAACCTTCCCTGAGCGCCACAAAACGCGCCCAAGCTGATTGGCAGCCGAGGGCTTAATGGGAGCAAACTCACGCGAGATTTGGCCACTCGTGACTCCCCCTTCTTTCCCGCCGCGTTCTTTGTCCTAGAAACCGGGCCTGGTTACTAAGGAAATGTATTTCCCTTTGTACAAATTCTATGTGTTTGTATTTGTAGTACGATATTTTAATTACTTCGGGTCTGCATTGCACTTAACAAGACTGGAAATAAAGGCACTTAGCCCCGCGCTTTTCTTACCCACCCGAACGATATTACTGCAATAGCCCATGCGTTCCCACTGTGTCCATGGCAGCAGGTATCACCCAATGAGGCAATGAGATATTACTGTAACATGGGTCTTCAAGTACATCAGACATAGCTATTTCTTTGCGACAGTTGTACATTACTAAATATCCACTGTTGACTGGGTGTGTTAATTCTTCCTATAATTATGATTTTTATTGGGTACCTACAAAAACGAGCTAACAGGGCAAAAACATCAGTTAGCGCTAGAAATAAAATGCATCTCTATTTAATGAACAAATATGCCTGTTTATTGTTATAAAACGTAAGCATTCTAACAAAGAGAGTCTATTCTTCTTTAAGGTGCCGTCCGCCATTATGCTGATTACCATTACAGACTCTCAACCAAGCATGATGCCCTACGAAGGCGTACAATTTCATAGAATGTAAAGTGGGGGCGGTACAGTGGGCGGATTCTATGGGGGATTGGCTCTTTTCTTAGCCAATTGCGGCGCAACTTGCTTATTGAGTAACAAATCAGCATCGGGCAGCCTAGGGGTGGACTTATTACTTTGTGTAGGTTGTGCCGCGGTGTGCTGTGTTCTTCTGTTTCGGCCGTGTTGGTGGAGGTAGCTCGGGGGTCGGCGTAGGAGCAAGGTAAGGAACGATTCGAGCAATTTCTCGAATTCAGTTGCATTTTGCTTATCGATAAAAAGCGAAACTCGGAATTGGATGGACCGTGAGAGTTTATAGTTGTGGGTGCGTCACTTTGATTGGCAGTGACCTGTATGAACAAATAAAGCGCTGTGTGGCGAGCTAGCTCGTAATTTCATTCAGCTGGGAAATTGGAACCAAAATTGTAGCGTTGACCTTTGGCGCTGGCTAGTTTAATACCCGCTAACTATAGTGAAGCGAGAATATTAGGAGGCGCGGGTTATCGTTCCGAAATGGTGGTGCGTCGCTGTTATGTAGTGTTTCTTAGCGCTATAACTAGCCTTTGTATAAACGTTTCCTATTATATTGTGTAGGCGGCCCGGGTGTGCAAGGCCGCGACTGCTGACGTCACCACCCTTCCTCCATTTCCAGAGGCGCACTGCCCGGCCCGCCATTTAATTCACTTCCACGTAGGATTAGAAATAGGGGTAGGAATGTGCGTAGCGTTATGCTTGGCTAGGGGTGGGGAAAACCTACACCACAATAGTTTAGTCAATCATGAAATGGAAGCCACTGGATTTAACTAGATACCATTATATCACTGATTCCTTATTTAATGGCGAGTCACTGTTGCTACAGGAGGCAGAGCTAAACAATTTGTCGTGTAGGCGCCTTATGTAGCCCTACAAACAGTGTATTGCTTGCGGTGGTACAGCCGCCATGCTGGTGAGTGGGTTCTGATGTTCCACAAAATGGCTGACAGCGGAAGCTTGCGGCAGCGGGGCGGAGCCGGTGGAACCGGTGTCTCAGGGCTCGTAGACAAAGGAGCTGAAAAGACTAAATAGAGGCAGATGGCCATGGCTGGTTTCGCCGGCAACATGCTACAATATATAATATAATATGTACAAAGCTGCCAAATGCATTTACTGACACTGGGCTACCGCTCGGATTTTTGCGTTTAATTTAGTTGTGACTGGCAGAATCGGTGTTTGTTACTGTGGCGATGCAGTATTACTCTGTGGTAGGAAATTAGCCCCACGGTGTGTTCTCTATCAGCAGATGTATGGGCTTCAGCAATTGCTACAGACTAGTCTTCATTTTATTAGTGAGGGGTTTTCTTAACATAGGGGAACAGCATGGCTTTACCTAACTGGGCCGTGTTGGTGGGTTTGCATTGCATGGTTACATAGTGTCTTATGTCCTTCCCGATGTTTTCTAGTAATTAATGTTGGCAGAGTACAATATATTGGGTGGGGGTGGATTTAAACTCATTTACATCATTGCTATTCATGTCCATGTTGACTCAACCCACAGCCCTGATTCCCCCCAACCCCCCCTACACACACACAATATATTAAAAATATTGGTGCATCGGCCACAGTGCCACTAATATTACAGAAACAATTGTCCATCTCCAGTGTCATTTTTTTAGAACAGTAACATTTTTGTGGGTTTTTCTTTTATAATAATTTTAGATATAATGCACTGTTACCCTATTAACCATTCAGCATGGATTGGGCATATTGACTCTGGTTTGAATTACAGGCTTTTTAGAACACAATGGGTTTAGTTCTTACACACTCAAAGAAGAGATGGTCAAAAGAGCCCTTTTCCGGTGATAGTCAAAACCCTACAAAGAACTATTTATTGAAAACAAGTAAACTATCCTATGCACTTCAAATATGAATACATTTTTGCTTTATAAGTTATTGGTTCTTTAATCCCCTTTAAGATCAAAAGAAACAAAATAGATATGTATTTAAAGCACCAGCATTGCACCAATAAATGGCTTTATACATTGAACATGTATCTTTGTATGTAGCATATAACTGATACAAGAAGTAATAGAATGTAATCTTTCTGTAATGTTTCCTTAGACTGCTTCCTAGCCATAGTTCTTAGTCACCCAGGGGACCTGTCTCAGTCTGGAAAATGCTGCTCCAGTTTAAGTGCATTATATTTGCAGTGGGGTACCTGTGCTGCATGTTTGTATTTCAAGAGCAGACAGCATGGACAATCCCATGTTACTTTATTTTTCCTCCCTCCCTTTCTACATTGTAAATTAATTATGCACGGCTCTCTGTGATTGGACAATGAAACCATTTCGTAATTGTTTGTGGGATACGCTTATTTGATGCCGTCATCGTCTTCTGGTCCCTCCCAGTGTACAATTTGTTATAATACTGTTCTTTGCGAGTTTTTCTTTATTGAACCTTAGCCTGTACACCAGGATGTTCCTAATAGATTGCAGCTCAATCTTTATCTCTTCTCATGTTTGCTTTATTGACAGGTAGCAGCCACCAAATTATAAGTTGTATTAAAAGAAGATGGAGACAGAGCAGGAAGAGGTTGAATTCACTAACACAGAAACTAACGGTAAGCTGCTTTTTTTTTACTTTTTTTTTTTTTTTTTTTTTTTTTTTTTACTGTTAAGCCACCCTTACTTCTCTTTACATTGATGTTTAAAATCTCACACTTAATTTTGCAAAACACTCCTTTATCACAGGTAAACGCCCAGCAGAAGACATGGAGGAGGAACAGGCATTTAAGAGATCTAGAAACACAGATATGATGGTTGAGCTGCGTATTCTGCTTCAGAGCAAGGTGCGTTTAGGAATTATACATTTGTTTTGCTGCAAAAGGCATAATTTAATTCATGCCCAAATTAGTGCATTTGGGTGTTATATGGAAGTCTTACCTCATTCTGCATAACAAGTTCCATATTTGTACTGACATTTAATGTTTGGGACCTGGGGCTTTCCCCTGGATCTTTCTGTAATATAGTCTGCTGAAAAAAAATCCTTTAAACATGAAATAAACTGCATAGGATTGGTTTGCATCCAATAAGGGTTAATTATATCTTAGCTGGGATCAAATCCAAGGTACAGTTTTATTATTATTAGAGGAACTCATTAAAGAATTATAATGGAGTCTATAAGAGACATTCTTGAAACTTTCTGGATAACTGGCTAATCTCTGATTAATTTTTAAGTTATCATTCATTTCCTTTGTTTTAGAATGCTGGAGCAGTAATCGGCAAAGGAGGAAAAAATATTAAGGCGCTTAGGACAGACGTGAGTGTTTAGAATGTATTTTTTTGACTCTTTGGTTGACCTTTTTGCTGCTTAAGCCATCTTGAAATAAATTCCAAGTGAATGTCCTTAATTGATATTCTTCCAAACTTATAAGTCCTGCATCATTATCCATTTCAAAAGCAGTACACACTATTTTAAACGTGCTGATGCTGGTGTTAACTAGTATCTGGGAGTGCGGTAAAACAAAATCTGTTTTTATTCAGGGATTTAGTAATTAAAATTTGCAATGATTTAGTGGGTTGACTCATGCGATTAGACAGTTCTTTTAGAATAAGAATATTCTGACAAACCTGGAAATTCGCTTTTGAAGACGAGGCATATTTAGACTTGATAGCGCTAACTCCAAATCCTATCAAAAGTTCCCATCGATGTAGGTAACATTAAAACTTAAGTAGGATGGAAGTGCAGAAGTCTGATTCCCATATTCCATGTTTTGATCTGGACCAATTTTTCCTCTTTTTTTTTTTTTTGAAAAGTTGTCCGTTATCGGCAAGACCTTTTTTTTTTGTGTAGTTTTAAATGAGAAGTGTCTACACAAGAGCCAGCCTACTATAGTTGCTCGCATATGTATTAGTTTGGCATTCCACTAACACTATTCAAAAGTTACGTTCCAAACATATTGTATTTTTTCACAGTATGACTTAATACTGTTTCTGTAACTGAAAGCAATGAGTTTAGTTTGTGTTAAATTAAAATGTATTGCTTTTCCCCCTTTTCCCTCTCCTTGTTTTTTTGGCCATATATCTCCGTTGCCCATGTACTGGATCGTCTTACCCCTGCGTTGCCCACCATGACGGCCCATCTATCCCTGAACGCCCATGTGAAAACCCTGGTTGGCTATGCCCAAAAATGTGCTCGTTGCCCAACGGGTACTTTTCCTGACATCTTCTGATTGAATGCCCATACCCAATGCCAACATCCACGAACGCCAATGACCAATGCAGTACAATGCCAGTGTTTCAGTCCCAGACAGCAGTGGCCCCGAGCGGTATGTCCCAACAGTTTATGCCTCACTGCCTGATTAGAAAGAGAAATGTATTATTACCTGCCTTTATAATATGAATCATTTCCCCTTACGTAGTGATTTTGATTTGTTTTTGGGGTTTTTTTTTTTTTTTTATTCTATTGGGGTTTTTGTTTAGTTTTTTTTACTTCTGTGTCCCCATGAGGTTTTTTTTTATTTCTATTTTCTTTTTTTTTCATCTTTTTTCCCTTTTTATATATTTTTTTTTCTTCCCCTCCCCCCACCCCCCTTACCTCTGCTTTAAGGTCTGTGGACCAACTAATTTAATAGCTGAGGGAAGGTATATAGCCTCCAGAACTGCTTAATTTTAACTTTCTAGTTTTTAGTGTTTAAGTGGTCTGTCTTCGTAGCCCTCCTGATTTCTCATTACCTGTTCCATATTTTTATTTTTGCGTGAAGACCTAACTCTCACTCCTTCACTTCATGTTCACGTTGCATTTTTATTTTCCCTCTCAAAAGACCATTAGCTTTTAATTTTTTTTTTTTAAAGCAGTTCCATTCATAAAATGTTCACCACTTACATTTTCCAACTTTACTGAGGTGTGCCAATGTAATTAGAATAGTGAGGTGATCTTAAATTAGTGGTGACGGGGATTGTGATCATTCGCTTGTTTCTAGTTCTGTGCCACCTTCTTGCCCACTTAATCTGAGTCCTGGCAAAATCCCCCCTCCTTCCACTCACTGACATGTAAACCTTTGCTACCGTCAAGTTTATGGGACACACATGCATGTGTATTTGTCATACAATTATTCAAGAACAACATCTTTGGCTTTTTATGGAAGTTATTTTATAATATTATTCCTTTTCTGCCATTTCATGTAATATGTCCAGTATATTAAGCATCAGCGCAGATATTGAAACAATTGGAGAAATCCTAAAGAAGATAATTCCCACACTGGAAGAGGTATGTATATTATAATACCTAAATATCTGATGAGTTACTTCTAGATATGGCATACTTTATGAAATGGTTGTTACACAAGACCTAAACAAATAAACCTCGTATTGTTGCTTGAAAAGAGGATCTGTAATACTAGTTTACAGATCTCCTGTCTGTCTTTATTTTTAGTTTTATGTCAAATTATGCATTATTATTAACTTATTTATAAAGCGCCAACATATTCCGCAGTGCTTTCTCTTTCCGCAGCCGACTATATATGGATTTAGTGTTAAAGAGAAAGCTAATTGCTGAAAATTTCTGTGCTTTGTTTAAATAAACACTATGGGGGAGTTCATTTGTCAAATTTCATATTTAGATAACTGGTTTTCCAGATAATAAATCACAACTTTTGATGCAAACATTTGTTGTACTTGGCTATTAATGGTTGCTTTCATTTTTTTTCTTTTTCTGACTCACTGCAGTACCAACACTTCAAAGGAAATGATTTTGATTGCGAGTTGAGGTTATTGATTCATCAAAGTTTGGCTGGTGGAATTATTGGTGTCAAAGGAGCAAAGATTAAAGAACTTAGAGAGGTATTAAAATAGCATATTGATCATTTGAGAACTGCTTATGTCTGTATTTTAAGACTTTTTTTTTTTTTATGCTCATCCTTCCTACAGAATTACTTATTTTTTGTTAGCTCAATAGTACATGTATCTAAATAGCTGGCTTTGCTGACTGCCTTATCACCCACCCAATTAAATAATGGAGTTTAAACTTATGTTTGGTATTTGGCAAAAAGGCATGATAAAATGTTTTGTCTGTATTACCAGAATTCTGGTTATCCAAAGAATAAAAATATTTAAAAGACAATATTAACTCTGGATTAATACTTTGTAGAATTATGCTTATTTATAAAGATGTGAAAAAAGGTAAGCCTGTGAAAAGGCTGCATGAAAACTAGCATTAAGTACCAATGCTTTTACACTTTTTGCCTGGATTTTTCCTCTTCACTTTTGTGTTATGTCGAGTTTTTTTTTTTTTTTTTTTTTTTAAAGAAATAATTACTTGTAGTGGATTATGGCTGACTTACATGTTTGTAACTGAGCTTTGTAAATGCCACTACTGTTTGACTGCTTGTGTAAAGTACTTTTGGCATTAATGGCCCTTTTAAAATGAGTTGCGAAAAAAATGTTCCGACATGCTAGAAAAATCTGGCTTGCACAAGTGAACTATGTCTATGGGGGTTGGAGATGGTGGTTTTTTTTTTTGTTTTGTTTTTAAGTCCTTATTAACCTTACCTCCGGATGTCGCTATATGAAGATTGTTTTTGTTCCTTTATTTTAGCACCTGGAAGGAGCAGCAGGCTTCTTAACTATAGACCGTTTTAGTGCTGTAACATTGTCAAATTTGTTTTGTAGAAAACTCAGACTACAATAAAGCTATTTCAGGAGTGCTGCCCTCATTCTACTGATCGTGTTGTGCTGATTGGGGGAAAACCTGACAGGGTGGTTGAATGCATTAAAGTTATACTTGATCTCATCTCTGAGGTAAGCCGGCTTATTACAAAATGGCGCTCGGTGGTTATGCTGCTTTTCACATATTGGTGCTATATAACTTATTATTCTCGTTTCAGTCCCCTGTAAAGGGCAGGTCTCAACCCTATGACCCTAACTTCTATGACGAAACTTATGATTATGGAGGATTTACAATGATGTTTGATGACCGAAGAGGACGCCCCATGGGTTTTCCTATGCATGCTAGAGGTGGATTTGATCGAATGCCTCCAGGACCCGGTGGTCGCCCCTTGCCACAGTCAAGGCGAGATTACGATGACATGAGTCCAAGGCGGGGGCCACTTCCTCCACCCCCTGGTCGTGGGGGTAGAGGTGGAAGTAGAGCTCGTAATCTTCCTCTCCCTCCACCTCCACCACCTAGAGGAGGGTGAGTGCTTATTTAAGCTGTAAAAGTTCATTTTATATTATCAGTTGTGCATTCGTTATAGTGAATATTCTTGGTTAATGGACATTGATCTGCATCTTTTTCAGAGACCGAAGAGGAAGACCAGACCATTATGATGGAATGGTAAGATAAATTATTTTATTTTTTTTACAGTAAAATATATTTTCTATTTGTGAATATCGTATGGTAGTCATAATGTTGTTCACTCCCAGAACAACCACAGTATTTGATTGCTATGCTTGTTACATAACATGACCTTGGTTTTTTCTGGCTACTTACCTTAAAAAACATGAAAGGTGCTATGTTTAGAATTGTGCATGTGTTTGAATTATAAATTCATAATATTCCACCCCCACCCAAACTTGGGGTTGGTCTGTCACCTCATTTAATTTGCTTTTCAAGAAATCTGCAGTATTAGTACATATGCTATATAGTTCTTCCTCCCCTCCCATTGCAACATAATCATGTTATGGTTGCCTAGGAAACTGATAATTGTTCATTTTGTAGCACGTTTTTGCTATGTCTGCAAGAGAGCTTTGAGCTTAGTGGGAAAACATTTTGACAGTGCATAAAACACTTTTTGAAAAAAAAATTTTTTTTTTTTTTTTTTGGACACATACTTAATTCCACAAGTTAAAGGAAACCTTGATAGTCAATCTCTGACTCATAGGATATGTTCCCTCAGGCCTGACTGAGACCACTGAGATACACATTGCATGAATACCACTTACTTGTATACTGGCATGGTGTCTACCTGTCCATGTGCGCACATAGTGTATGTAGCTGTGCATTTTTTATGCCACAGTTATTACTTGAATTATCAGTGAAGTCGGAGCAATCTTTTTTTTTTTTTCTGGCAGAGAAAATGTTACGTTACATAGGCCTAAGGTGCTCAGTCATGCAAGCCATCCCTCACCAGATACTTCTGTTTTCCAAAGAATCTGTGCACAACTTACTATTAAAAGCAAAAGGATTTAAAGTCCTGGAATTTTATCTCTTTACAATTGGAAAGATGAGGGTGGGGTTGAATGACTAAGCCTAAAGCTGGCCATACATGGTTTTCTCCCTAATAACCAGTTTCAGTGGTATACGACAAACCTGTCAAATTATCGTAAGGTTAGTGGCCAACAATCGTACATCTAGCAATCTTTCATCTGACATTGGTCAGAGAATCGATTGAAAAATTTCGTCATTAGCAGTAGTCTTTGCCCAGTGTCCAATATATTGCAAGCGTGTAGTTTCCCAGCTTGAACTAGATGATATTGCTTTGTTTTCGTCGACAAGCAAATCGTACTTTTAAACGATCATTTCAGGATGAGTTTGGTCCTACCATAATGAAAAGATGTTTGGAAAATCTGTGTATGTCCAACTTAAGGGTGGGGTGCCAATTGTTAAGTTAGCAAGGTATCCCTTCCCCCCCCCCCTCAAGGTGGACATATCAGGAGGAAGATTTGTTAATTTAGTCATCTCGCCAAACGATCAAATCTTAATATGAATGGCTGCCTTAACGGGTTAATAAACTGCTCTTACAAGTCAGAGACTATTGCTTTCCTTTCAGTCCAGGGAGTAATGTGTATGTGAAATTAAAAATATTTATTTGTGCGAATTCAGAGACGTGCTGCACGTTATCAAAACTTAATGAGATGGTTTAGCTTTAACAGCTGTCCGGTTTATTATCTGAAATGCTTGGAACTGCACCAAACAGTTTAACTTATTTTATTTTTTTTCCCCCATTTTCTTTTACACCACTTGTAATAACTACAGGGTGGAGCTGGATATGGTATGTATTTTTTTTTTTTTTTTTTCTCAACTTTGGGTTTTAGAAATTTCAAATTGGTTTGGTACTGATTTTATTTTTTCAAATTAGGTCGAGGTTCTTTTGGGGATATCGGCGGGCCTGTTATAACAACACAAGTAACCATTCCAAAAGATGTAAGTAACCTAGGTTCTCACTTCCAATGTGGTGCTTTTTTCTGCCTTGTCACTGCCTAATGCTTTAACCTTTTTATTTATTATAAGCCAAACTTCTTCTGTAATTTTAAAATTACGTCCAAGTTCAGTAAATGGGTTTTTGTATAGAGCTGGCTTTATGGCCAGGTTTGCTAAGGGAGGTAGGCCAGTTTAAACTGTACTGCCTGACCATCTAGGCAATGTATGTCAAGTTGAGGCTGGTGGATCAGTTATAAATTTACATTGGTCAGCCAAAAGGAAGTCCAACTTTAGGCAATTAAACTAACAATAGAACATTGGATATGGTCTAATACAGTATGTGTTGCTTTAGCCCAAGGATTAATCTCCATATTGTATGGTTTGGGCCAGTATATATTTGTACTGAAAGTGCATGGTTTTGTCAAAAGTAACACTGAGAAAACTAGGCTTAGTGCATAATTTGCACAAAAGTTGTAACTGGCAACTCACTTCAATTTTATTTTTCAGTTAGCTGGGTCGATAATTGGGAAAGGTGGTCAAAGAATCAAACAGATCCGCCACGAATCTGGTGCATCCATCAAAATTGATGAGCCATTGGAAGGATCAGATGACAGAATAATAACCATCACTGGCACTCAAGATCAGATTCAGAATGCACAATTTTTGCTTCAGAACAGGCAAGTAGAAAGCCTCAACTTTATACATATTTAAAATTAAGCATCTTTTTGTGTTTTCCTAATGACTGTCCTGTTTTTTCTGTCTTAATGTTTCCGTTTTTAGATATTCTCTTGTTTTTCTTCCCTTTGTGTTTCTTACTAAACCAGAAGATCCACTTTTATACTAATTCTGCTTGAAGGAAAATAACATCTTGGTTCTTTCTATTGTGAAACAGCTGCAAAAGTATAGTAAACATTACTGAGCCTGTAGATCTTAAATATAACTAGAAGAAGTCAGTGGATGTTGGTTTAGTTCTGTGTGGAAGACTAGTGATTTTGTTGTTTTTAGATAACAACATTGACAACAAATCGCAGTCTGCCATATGGCACAGACCATGCCTCTACAGGACAAGTTGAAATGGGTATTGAATTTGTACCATAATGCAGCGTTTTCACACTTCCTACCCATTTTCTAACCACTTTTAACTTTTCTTAAACTGCTTAACCTTATGCATGTTAATTTCTTTTCACATTGTACTAATAACTAAACCTAATCTGCTAGTTCTTTTTCAATTGCTACCATTTACTAGCACTTAGTTAATCTTGTTTAGGGATTTTGATATCTAATTTAAAAGGCACATGCGCTTTGAGGTTCTAATGCAAGATTTTCTTTTTTTTATAGTGTGAAGCAGTTTTCTGAAGATTATGCTTATGGGTTTTGACTTCTAAACATTGCGAAGCACATGCTCAAGGGTTCTAATGTAAGATTCTCTTTTTTTATAGTGTGAAGCAGTATTCTGGCAAGTTTTTCTAAGACTAGTGAAGAATGAAGGAGCCCTGCATCTTTGTTTTTCTTTTATCTTCTCTGTTTAAAAACAAAAATTAATAAAAAGCCAACATTCCTCTGCTTCATAGGTGTAAAAATCATATTTGGTGTTGACCACATGTATTGGTTTACCTTACATAATGAGGCTGCGCTATGTGACTTAGCAATGCAGCTTGGAAACAGATGCAGAATGAGTGGATTTTATTTTAATAACGGTGACATGTACACTTTTTGTGTGTAACTGACACTTCTTTACATACACAGAAAATTGACAGCTTGTTAGGGACCAACGCTAAGCTTTTTTTTTTATGTGATAAACTATGGTTTTGATAAATGCTATACCTCTTGTCCTCCTATCTTCACAAAAACGAAGCTACAGCAATGCACTTGCCAATATAGAAAAAAATGTTTTTTTCCTTTCAACCAGTTTGTAATTTACTGAAAGTTAATGCTTTTTGTTCTTGTTCCTTCCACTCTAGGGTAAAGGCTCTTTTGGTTCAGACGCCATCTTTGCAGAGTTGATGTCGCTAGAGGGATATGTACAGTAACTTGTTGAAATTAGTTCTCTCTTGCACTTGTGGCAGGTTGTTTTTACTTTTTTTTTTTTTTTTCTCCTATTCTCACAATAAAACATTTTTAATTAAATCTGAATTGTGGTGTTTTATTTTTATTTTTTTTTTTCAAATCTAAATGGGTTTCTTTTTTTTACCTAAGGCTAACTGATGGCATGTCTGCTTTTTAATACAGTTCATTTTTCAAATTGTACCGAAGCTGTTGCCACAGTACATTCAGCTGTTTTGGGGATTTGTAGGCCCCCTGCCTCACTTTTGTTCTCCTGACTGATTTAGGAACTGATTAGGCGGCAGGAGGTGGACAAAACAATAAACATATAGTATGCAGCATATGGGTTTTTTAATGTTTTAATTCTACCAAATGTGAAAGGTGCAGTATCTTAGATTTGATGCCATTCAGATTGAGATGCCTTGAATTTCCCTCTCCCATTTAGATTAGAAAAAAAGTTTCCTATTCAAGTGCTTTTTGTCAACAAGTGCAATAAATGACTAATTTCACTGCTGTCATGATTTTGTTTCCCCTTTTCATCATTGCACTTGATGGTATTTGAACTAATGTGCATATTGGTGGGAGACTAGTGAATCAAGATTTTGTTTATAGTATATACCCTATTTTCAAACAGTAATTTCATATAGTTCTGTTTAAGAAAAGCTAACTAGTGAGTAGAATGTTGGTCTTCCTTCATTTATTATAAAATAGGCTCCAAACCATGGAGTGCCAACAACATATAATGTGCTGTGTTACACATGTTTTAAAATCTAATTCCTAGGGTGGGAATGAAAATTGCATTTTTCTGTGCTTCAACCTTAGACTGTGGTAAACCTCCTGAATTTGTGGTCTCGGGATAAATGTATTTCCTGCTTGGGTTCATCCATACATTTGTTCAACATTTTTATGTATCTGGAACAAATATGAATTTCTTTTTCAGGCATAAGTGGATTCCAAAATATTTTGTTTAGAACAGCTTCAATGAAATCCTGGAGTGCTTTTCTTCCTCTTTGGTTGCTAATGGAGTACAAATCAAGATCTGGATCTCTGGATGCTTTTGTTAATAGTTACCAGCATCGATAAGAATTCACAATTACGCGGAAAATACTCAAGCTCCAAGAGAATTGTACAGAAATAGTAGAGCTGAGTTAATATATCTGCATTTATCAAGGTCTTTCTGACTTGTGTTGAGCTAAAGTCAATTTCTCATAGTAAATGAGACTGCTTAATCTTCCCCCATGCAAACCTTAAGTGAGAACAGATTTTCAGTAGCAAATTAAAATTTCAGCTTTATTGTTTAGCCCTTTTTTGTTTGGTTTTATTTCTGCACCCCATGTTGATTTTTATAAGTTTTCCCAAATGTCCTAATTGAAAGTTGTTTTTTCATTCTTTGATTTTGAAATGTCTGTTTAAAAGTTGGATTTGAGTTTATTGTAACACTGTACAGATTGTACACTTGACCTTGACTGTTTTTATCACTTTTACATTGCTATGTTGTAATTGAAATTAGTGAAATTAGTTGCCTGTGTAGTATATTAATTGACCAGCTGTGCTTGAGTTTTTATTAATATAATGACTTTTTTTTTTATTGTTATATAGTAAACAGTGGAGCAGTTTTTTTTCCAGAGTTTAAAACAAGTCAGAACTGGTCATTGTCTCACATTCTGTCCATGTTGGAAATGTCAATGTTAGTAAAATAAGAAGTAGACATTGATTTTTAGAGTTAGGATTTTTTTTTTTAATTTCCTTTTAAACTGCCTGGTGGATAAGCATTCAGACAAAACTAAACTTCACAATAATGGCTTGCAAATAAACATTTTGCATATTCACTAAACTCACTCATTCACTGCCTGGATAAAGATGTATCATTTATCCTCTTACTGGCAACTGTGACATCAATTATCCACAGTTTGTGTTCCGTTGTAAGTTAAGTAAAATCTTGTTAACCTTGCTTTACATGCAAAAAAAAATGTAATATTTAGCAGATATGCGTGGTATGTTTTGGGAGGAAGGTTGTTTTCTGTAATTCCTACCCTGCCTAATTATTTATTGAGCTAAGTGATTATGCCCACATTTAGTAGTATAAGGCATAAATTAATGGAAGTGTGTTATTCTTTATGGTTTAACTAGATAAATTGCAAGCATTGTGGACTGCCAAGGCAGGCGCCAATGTAGTCCAGAGAAACATATTACATATTTACAACAATGTGCCTGAAGGGACCATACAAGTAGTAATAAAAACCACCCTAAAAAGTGTAACTATTTAAAATATGTATCTCTAATAGTGCAATCATAAAATGCTATTAGACATTTAATATTTTGTGGTTTGGAGTTTCAATGTGAAAGCAGTATGCCTCTATTTAGTACTGCATTTAATACTTAAAATACAATAACATAAGGCAGCTGAGGTGGAGAGCTGACTCCCACACTGTGGAGTCTGTTGTACCTTAGTCCCCCCTCTTGGGCCCTATCCTACCATAAATATAGTGGGGTGGGGGTGGAGGGACTGGTCGGGCCCAGGCCCCTATCTCTGCAGGGGGACCCAAGTGACAAAGTTACACCGCTGAATTGCAGCCAGCTTTGCATAGTTTAACCATCATTTCTAAAGAGGCTGTCAGGTAAGCAACAGAAACATAAATATATTTCTCTATATGCTATTTACAATCTTTTATGTTCATGGAAATACAAATTATATGATAAGCTGCTTTTCTCCTAAACATGTTTATATTAAATATGTAAATCAGATTCCTGATTTGTATAGATCAAAAACAGCAACAGGAAACCAACATTTTTACTCAATAAGTGGGCATGACTTAAACTGCAAGGCTAAAAAGGTTTCCTAACAGTAAGATGACTCCAAAAAACGTATTTCAGTGAATACATATTCTAATTCTTCTCTATACAGTTGAAGCACTTACTGTAAACTGGGATTCAAAATAGGCACTGGCATTTTAGGTACACCGAGCCCATGCAGCCCCCACCAGCACAATAAATTGTGACTGTCTAAATGGCATCTTAAAGCAGCCCCTCATTTGCTAGTCTGGGCCTGGTGGACACAACAGTATTGTGTACATAATGTATAAGGTCGTAAATGTGTTCTCCCCCTGTAATTAAGCAGAAATACTGCTCAATAAAAGAAAACCTTTAATTGAATACTTTTTAAAGGAGAAGAAAAGTCATTTTGGCATTCTACTGCCAATAAATTAGTCACATTAGTGCCACCTAGAACAGTTTATGTTGCAGAAAGCTTTACCATACCTGAGTAAAGAGGCCTAGAAGCTCCCTTTATTCGTTTAAGATAGCAGCTGCCATTTTAGCTGTTTCAGTAGCTACCCTGCTGTAGCTGTTGGTATCTCAGATCACACGGGGGGGAGCAGGAGCGACCTACGTAGACTCCGGCCCCAGGGATGAAGGATTTTTCTGAGAGAGGAAGTCTGATACCAAAGACTCCAAAAACGTTAAATTTTCAAACCTGCCTGATTGATTTTCTGACTGATGCCGGATGAAAAATCACTAGATGTACGATCATTTAGTGCCCACTAACCTTGCGATAATTTGACAGATCGAACTAAAATTGGTCATTAGGGAGAGAAAAATCTTAACGGGTGGCCACTTTAAGTGTCCATCATAGAGATGGAAAAGTAAAAACGAAGTAAGCTTTATCAGAAAGGTCTATGTAAATACATTCATAAACACTCACAGAAATGCTGCACTGAGTCCTCTATCAAAAGAAACACATGATTTCTTGTCTCCTTTTTTGTAAACATGATGGTTCCGTGTCTTACTTCCTCTCTCAGAAACATCCTTAATTCCCGTGGCCAGAGTCTGCGCAGTTCTCTCCTGCTCCCCCTCCCTTAGGGCTGCGACAGATGGGCTCTCCCTTGTTGCGGGCAACTAATCTCCCTGAAATGCCACCATGCCTTGAGAGGAGATTTCTGTGTATGCCATCCCACTGGCGATTTACATTCTAGCCGGTGGGGTGGCATTTCGGGGAGATTAGTCGCCCGTGACTAATCTACCCGTCTGTCACAGCCCTTAGGAATGTGTTCTGAGCTATAACGCCATCTGCAAATTGTGGGGCACTTGGACAACCATTCTGTATGTACAGACATCAGTTGATTTTAAGCACTGTGTGGATGATTAATAGCTGATAGGTAATGGCAGAGGGCACATTTCCCCCATGTTTCCCTGCAATCCAGTGTTAACTTATTGGTGCAGCTGCAGTTAAAGGTATTGAAGGAACTATTATTTTCATAAGTAAATGAGAGAATGACAAAGGCAAGGTGATTTACCGACTCCTCCACTGCCCAGGAACTCAGAATAAGCAAGGCATTTTTTTCAGTGTATGTGTTTATGAAAAATGGTTAAATGGGGGTATGGGCTTTAATAATTTTGGATGGCTAAGTAAAAACCAAGAGGGGGTCTTGGTTACCAATTTGAAGCTGTTCTTGCCCCTGCTGACATATTAGGAAATGTTTACCCTAAACTAGGGTATGCTTTGCCTTGTAGTTAGTGGTAACAATGGTATTTGATTCAGTCTGGAACTACTGTAACACCTTCGTAAAAGAAACCGGTATTGAGCTGTTATCCATAATGTTGATTAAAATTATTTGGTGAACCCTATTTAACTTCATAGAGGTTAACCTTTCACTGTACCCTAAAAGAGTGTACCCTAAGAGATTAATGTAAGACATTTTGAAAAGTCTTTAATAGGGTCACCATGTGGTATAGTGTTAGGTTGAAGTAAAGAATAGATAATTTAGTTTAGAAAGATGCAACAGACAGTGATTAAACGGGTTGTTCCCCTTTGAGTTAAATTTTAGTATGATGTAGAGAATAATATTCTGAGACAATTTGCAACTGGTCTTCATTTTTAATTATTTCACTTATTATTATTTTGCCCTCCAGTTTGGAGTTTCAGCAGTTATCTAGTTGCCAGGGTTTAAATTACCTTAGTAACCAGAAGGAGGTTTAAATGAGAGACTGGTTTATGAATAGCAGAGAGGCTGGACAGAAAAATAAGTTATGAACAGTAACAATAACAAACTGTAATCTCAAAAGCAATGGTTTTTGGCTGCTGGGGTCAGTGACCCCTATTTGAAAGCTGCAATGATTTGGAAGAAGAAGGCAATTAATGTAAAAACTATAAAGAATAAATAAATAAGACCAATTGAATTGATATAATTGCCAAGGATGAATTACTGTTCATCAATTCAGCGGGTTACTTACAGAAGAAAAAGCCAAGACAGACCCAAACAGTCAAGGATCTGACAGGAACAGTAATTGGAAGATGAATAAGATCAAGGACAGGATGCAGAAATAAACGTCTGATCCAACGGAACCAAGGAATAACGTGATGTGTATCAGTTGAGGGTACAACATGCAACAAGATAACGCATGGCTTGGATTTCTATAGGAACCAGGTAATGGGTGGTATGTGAAATGGTACTATCACATAGTAAAATGCAAATGCAGCTGGGAATTGGCTTCTGAACCGAAATGCAAAAACTAACCAAGGTATTATTGAAATGGCCCTTACTCTCAGTCTATTGTTTTGCTGTACAGTGCTGCGTACATTAGTAGCACTATATTAATAAAATTATATATACTTACTAGGTCCTTCATATGATTTATTAGCATGTTGTTAATGAGCAAGGACTAGTGTTACAGGAGAGGGGCTTTCCTGCTTTCAACAAGAGCAGCAGAACCCTCTGCTTTGTTCCTGGCCACTGCAAGGCAGGGGGAAGTCAAACAAATAATAAAATTGTCTAAGAAAATCCCGCAATCCGAAGGCCCTTTGTTGGCCTGTCGTGGTCTGTAAGGTATTTTCCTCTGTTTTGTTGTTCTCTGCTAGGATTGAATCCAGTAAGTGGTACATCACAGCCTTCTGCCCTTTATTTAATTTTACAGAGGCAAGTTATAGGTATTGGTTATCTCACATTCTGCTGCTTTGTGTATATACACACCCTTACATGCATTACTTACTGCCTGTTGTAGGTGCTTCTGTTATAATATAAAAAGTGGCGGGATGCCACGAAACGCGTAAAGCGTAGGTCCTGTGTGATGTACACGTGCTTTTAATAAATGATTGAATAAAGACTGGTTTTATTTTTTAATTACGTGGTGCTCTGCTATTTTCAATGTTTCTCTGCATTTGGGGCCATCTGGGAGCTGGTCTGCGAGTAGCACACGTACTCTATTAGCGGTAAGTGCTCCCGTGTAATATTTCTATTTTTCATTATATAACAACTGGCCTGGTTTTGACCTTGCTTGATGTCTGCCTGCGGTGTCCCATTGCCTGGGCTTGGGCTTTAGCTTGTTAATGTTTTACCTAAATATCTTCTGTCTTGCCTTGCTATCCCTGCCTGTGCTCAAATAAATCATTCCTATTTGCCAAGCATCTGTCCTGTCTGTTTCCCAGTCACCTTCCTCCTTGATCCCTTGTGTGAATATTACAACCATCCCTGTTGTGGCTACATTGGTCATAACAGTATAATCTAGCCCTGGTCATGACAAATTTGTTTTTAATGGATGATTTCAGTGTTTGTAAGGATGGTATAAAATCATTCTCGAGGTGAAATTGCATCTTTTTCAGAATAAATCACTTTTATCCTGAATGATACTGGAAGCTAGGGCAGGGAGTAGGCATAGTGGCATGGGAGAGAAAGAGAAGTTGGTGAGATGTATGAACCTGGTAGCTGTATTTATTATAGACTTGAATGGTGGTAGGCTTTTGGTAGAGAACTCATGTAGTCAATATAAGATATCATTAAAAAAATGTAATTTAGGTAAATTCCATAGGTACATAAGGAGTGAAGGACGGGGCAGAATAACCCTCAAGTCATAGGGCCTGGGAAGAGGGAGTGATGGTGGATTTGCTAACTGTAATAGAGACTCTGGCCTGTTATAGATTAAAAAGAATTTGCCTCGATTGAGGGGATAAAGATGTTTTTGCTGTAGGCCCGGCCAGTGCATATTTTAATTAGAGGGGAAGTGTCCAGTCAGGAAGAAAAGACTGAACATTTGGGTTAGAGATTTAATTAAACAAGAAATAGAACTGTGAAGATGTTTGGAAGGAGGAGAAACATGAGGACAGTATTTGAATTTCATTTTCAGTCACAAGGAAAAGGAGAACAGATGGTCCCACCTTGGCAGGTAAACCCCTAGGGCATAATGCCAAACATTTCTTGATGTATCGTGGTGAGCTCAGCCATATCCTGACCAGTGAATGAAGTACATGGGGGGTAGGGAAAGGTACAGATAAGTTGTGCAGGTTTTGAATTAACGAGTGCAGTAAAGGAGTATTTGGCTAAGCACAGGCTGGTATTACAGAAGCAATGCAGATTTACAATTATGGAAGTCTGGTTCTGGAAGTTAGAGAATATAAAATCAAATGAGCTGCCACTGGAATAAGTGGGGGATTGTTAATGGGAATAGCAATGTCACCAAGAATGGAGGAGGGGGTACAGACAAACACAGAGATACATAGAAATACACAAGAATGCACTGCAGAGTGGGACCTTTCTACATCTATGCCTACCAACATTATTTTTATTTTCCATCCTGGTTACTTGTTTGATCCATTGCTTGATATGCATTGCAGGAGCTCATAACCATGCTCATTCATTCAAAAACATAGTTATTATCTGTACTTGGCGTTGCCAAGCAACTACTCTGCTGGCCTTTCTCCTGCTACTGCTGCTGCTGTGCCACAAACACTTAGCTTTTGTTATTTACACAGCAACATTTGAAGAAGTCCATGATTTATACAAATGGAAGTCTCGCTTATTATATTAACCCCAGACATGCCAGTAAGTGACAAAATGGACAATGAGCACATTATCCCAGGACATACCAGTAAAATTACAACAGAAAGGAAAAAATGAAAGCAGTACCTCACCCACACTTGTACAAAAAGAATACAACAAACTATTCTTTTCTCCTGGTCCTCCCATGCTGCTTGTCCCACAGTGGAATACATAACTTTCATGATTTTATTTTGTCACTTTCCAAAGAAATCAAACTGCTTTAAGTGGACATGTGGTCAGAAGGACCCAGTAGGGAAGCAGTCAGTTGGCAGGGCCAATGGTTTTTTTCCTGGTATCCCTGTGGGACAGCCCAACCCTGAACAGGTTAAGTGTGGCAATTTGCTTAGAAGTGTTTGACAGTCATTCTTTTCAATGAGCTATTAGAGCTCAGCTGTACAGCGGATGTCTGAATGTTGTATACTAGTTTAACATTTGTGTGTAATATTTGTTATCTGTTGCCATAACTAAGGAAGAAGTTACAGCTCTTTCCTTAATTGTGGGAATTAGTATGCATGTGGGAGTGGCATAAGACAGGCTTCTATAGTACTGGGCAGAATCATTGCAATTGGATGGAGATTGCAAACAGGAAATGGCATCTGTGTCAGTCTGATTTGTGGGCTCATTCCCCATTCACATGAAAACCTATTATGGTCAGCCCAATCCTTTATTGAATCCATTACAATAACACTGCTCCACGTGGCACCATTATGTTCTGCTTCCTACATCCCATCTCTCAAGTTCATTTTTCCCAGTAGCACCTCTACTATAGCTCAGTGTATATAATGCTAAAATTGAGGAATATCGGCCTAGAACATAATATTTGTTATTGGATAGAAAACTGGCTGAAGGATATTTTTATATATATATATATATATATATATATATATATATATATATATATATATATATATATATATATATATATATATATATATATATATATATATATATATATATATATATATATATATATATATATATATATATATATATATATATATATATATATATATATATATATATATATATATATATATATATATATATATTGGTAGTAAATGGAACATTTTCTAATTGGACCAGTGTTGTTAGTGGAGTTTCGCAGGAGTCAGTCCTTGGACCTTTGCTTTTAAACTTGTTTATTAATGACCTGGAGGTGGGCATAGACAGTACTGTTTCTATTTTTGCTGACAATACTAAATTGTGCAAAACTATAAGTTCTATGCAGGATGCTGCCGCTTTGCAGAGCGATTTGATAAAATTGGGAAACTGAGCAGCAAAATGGAAAACGAGGTTCAATGTTATGCACTTGACATGTAGAAATAATATAAATGCGAAAGGTATAATTTAAAAGGTAGTGTGTTGGGGGTTTCCTTAATGGAGAAGGATCTAGGGATTTTTGTAGATAACAAGTTGTCCAATTCCAGGCAGTGTCATTCTGTGGCTACTAAAGCAAATAAAGTGCTGTCTTGTATAAAAAAAGGGCATTGACCCAGGTCCCTGGTAAGGCCTCACCTTGAGTATGCAGTGCAGTTTTGGGCTCCAGTCCTTAAGAAGGATATTAATGAGCTGGAGAGAGTGCAGAGACGTGCAACTAAACTGGTAAAGGGGATGGGAGATTTAAACTATGAGGTGAGACTGTCAGGATTGGGGTTGTTTTCTCTGGAAAAAAAAAGGCACTTACGAGGGGACATGATTACACTGTACAAGTACATTAGAGGGGATTATAGGCAGATAGGGGGGTGTTTTTTTTCCCATAAGCAGGATCATGGCACCAGAGGCCACCCTTTTAGATGGAGGAACTGAGCTTCCATTTGAAACAGCGTAGGTGGTTTTTCATGTTGAGGGCAGTGAGGTTGTGGAATGCCCTTCCTAGAGATGTGGTAATGGCAGATTCTGTTAATGCCTTTAAGAGGGGCCTGAAAGAGTTCTTGGACAAACATAGTACCCAAGGCTATTGTGATACTAATATCTACAGTTAGTATTGATGTTGGTATATATAGTTTATGTATGTGAGTGTATAGATAGGTCAGTATAGGTTGTGTGTGCTGGGTTTATTTGGAAGGATTGAACTTGATGGACTCTGGCCTTTTTTCAACCCTATGTAACTACATACATTCCCCAGCAAACTTTTCCCTACATCTCTCCTAACCCTCAAAATTTTCCTTTTAAGTACACACATTGACTTACTTGTGTCTCCTTTTAGATTGTAAGCTCTATTGAGCATGGGCCTTCTTTACTCCATTTCAGTCAGTACTTGTATGTAATCAGTATGATTGATGTATATTACCCTATTGTACAGCGTTGCAAAATATGTTGGCACATGTGCTGTAAAATAAATGTACTTTGATGGAGATTCCTGGATTTTATACTATTTATATAATATGCAAGTATTTAATGCAGTGTGCAGTTATTTTTATACATATAATATCAGCACTGTGTGCCTTCCTCAGAGATGAAAAGGCCTTAAATCAATCTATAGTATGAATACAACATTTTCAATTTCAGTACAGCAGTGTTCCCTATGGAAAAGTACAGTGTCACTGTGACTGCAGGTGGCTCTGAAATCACCCTCTGCTGATTGGCTGAACTTTGCCACTTGTCGGGGACATCATTATATAGTGCTGTAATAATCTAAATTATATACTACATACTTAAGTGATGGTTATAAAAAGATAAATAGTTTCTTAGCTGAGAAGGGTAAAAAGGCGAAGGTAAAAACTGTATTTGTAGATATTTCTAATATAGAAAAATTATTGGTGCCTGCATGTGCTAGTGACGTCAGTAAATGAAAACCTGCTTATTGGCTGAAGCCTTCCCTAGTGCCCACATGTGCCAATAATAGCTAGCTGATTGGTCGAACTATGCAACTGTCAGTAGCTACCAGGCAGTTAAGATATTTGGTGACATTTGCAATTTTAGTTTTAGCAGGAACTTCCTACACGACAGGGGAGAGTAAAAACTGAAGGACAAAAATAATGTATGGCATTAGGAAACTGGAATACTGAAACTTGGCATAATGTATAGGTAACATGCATTGCATGTGTGTGGCATCATGTCAAGCCTTTATTTTATAAATGCCCACACAGCATGAAGGGCCACTGGGTTTTGCATTTTACCAGCAGATGAAGCTTGGTTGTAAGGTAAACATCCTTGTTGTATGAAAAGTACCAAAAATGGGACCCCAGCCTTTAATTATTGTCAGAGATTCCCTTTTTTAATACTGAATGCATAACGGGGTGAACAGGAACGATCAGGGTGTGGCCTAAATTGTCCACTTTTAAATAACCAAATGTATTTTATATGCCTGTCACTTGTATAGTGCCCATGTGACATTTCTAACTGGTGTTACATTTGCCATTACTTTTCTGTTTTGTATGTTTAAATGTATAGGATGATATAAATGTACCACCACCTAACCTAATTTAATTTTTGTTTTCTTATTTTCATGTTATATATGTTTCTTTTTTTGCAGTCAACTTATTAAATCATCTTAATACATTTATGTTTCTCTATTAATTTTTTAATTACAGAAAAGTTATTTCACATCCCATTTCCCACTGTGACTCTTCTGCCCAAAACTTTTTTTTCTCTGCCTTTTTTTCTTGTTCTCTAGCAGACCAGTCTCTTTCTGATTCACTATGGTGAAGAACTGGACCAATCCCAGTTGGGGGTAGGCTGGGCCAGTTGGGTTGGGAACTTGGGTGGGCAGTTCAGCGGGAGTAAGTGAAAGCTTTATATGCTGCCACAGTGCAGGCCCCTATGGCACAGGGCCCGATTAGGACCAATCCCTCTACACTGACAGCAGGGGTGGCCTGGCTAATACAAGGAAGTGCAGGACAGCTGGGCCCAGGACATCTGTCTCTCCTGTCCCCCTCTGATGGTGGCCTATTATAGAATCTTACCAAACTGGAATATATATATATATACATCAAATTATGATACATATCAAATTATGACGACTGGAATAGGCAAAGTCGGTTCGGGGGAGCCGATGCGGTCCCTGAACCGAATGAATTTTTTAACCTGCCAGATCGATATCTGCCCGATTTGAGGCCAGATATTGGTCAGACAGGCCAGTCGTTGTTTCCCCTACATGGGCCGATAAGCTGCCGAATCAGTCCAAGGGACCGATACCGTCAGCTACAATCGGCCCGTGTATGGCCACCTTAACAATGACTAGAATGAACATCCCACTGCAAAGCTTGGCTGCAAACTTAGGCTTGAAGCTCTACTTATAGAATCAACTCATTAGATTAGAAAGGAACCCCTTGCCTGATAGGCAGCCTTGGGAATTGTGAGCGTGCCAGCAGAAGCTTAGGCTAATGTTTTATCTTAAATATTATCTGTATTAGCACTATGGGTTATAACAACTAGCACTGAGACATAGCACTACTCTATCTATATATCCAACTGATTGCTTTATATGTTACTCTGTATGTCCAATGTATGAAACCCACTTATTGTACAGCGCTGCGGAATATGTTGACGCTTTATAAATAAATGGTAATGTAATGTAATGTAATATCCATCTGTCACTGTCTTGTTTCAGGAATACACTCTGCAGGCCCCCTTGCATTGTTTTGGACCTTTATGGGGGGGGGGCCAGCCACACAATCTGGGAGCCATTGCTCAAAGGCCAAAAAAGAGGATGACATATATGACACTATGGGGGCCATATACTTGCCATTTACCATTAACTGTTATTTTATTTCTTTCCCAATTCAGATTTCAGCTCTAAAATTCACAGAAAAAAAAACTTGCAAATCCGAATCCGACAATTCGCCAGCTAAAACTTGCCGAGATCATGTAGAAGTCAATGGCAGATGTCCCTTCCCTGGAGGATCCTTCTTTTGCTGGTCATTTCTGCAATAATTCAAAAAGGTAGAGGTTTCAGTGCAACAATTTTCTGCAACTTTTTTTCCGCACTGACTTTTTCCGTTCAGACTTTTAAGTAAATGTCAGACATTCATGAAAATGAGTTTATTCAAATTTTTAAAATTAAAAAAATGAGAAATGTTAGAAGTAAATCTGCCACTATATGTAAATGTTTGGTAAAAACTGAAGGGATTTTTATCATTATAGATTCTTCATTTTATATGTAATTAATGCTTGCTACGGGGAGCTTGAAGGCACAAATGGGATGTTATAAGGAAGGATTAAGTCCCCTTTCAGCGTGTAGCTTGTACAAAAAAGGTGTCAGAGGCATGGAGCTGAGATTGTTGTAATGCCTATTATACCCACTAGAGGGAGAAATTGTACAAGGATTAAACCATTTTATCTGACATTTGTCTCTCCAGTACGTTGGAGACTGCCTAAAGCAAGTACATGTGAATGTAATAGTCCATGTTTTGTATAAACATAATTATTAGACCAAAATTAAAGAACAGACAGAAGTCTTCTGGGAAGGAGGACAGGCTTGGCACCAAATAACATTTGTTAATCTAATACAAGCACTTCAGTTTCTAATAGGATTACCTTTCTAAGCCGGGGGCTCAGTGACTACCATTGTAGGGCAAGATGGAATGCAATTTCCCCCTCTATGATGTTGTTATATGAGCTAGGTGGTTGGGGGTAGGGTTGCCATCTTTTCTGGAAAAAAATTCTGGCCTTCCTATGATTTATCTTTCTTTCCTGTTAATAATATTGGCATCAAGCAGCATTTTATTAGCTAGACCAATAAAATACCAGCCAGGCCAGTAAAATACTAGTCAGGTGGCAACCATAGTTGGGGGAGGGGGAAGTGGGGGTACGTATTTGCTTTCCCCTGAATCAACTTTGAGGGTTTTTAAAAATGCCCTAAACTGCGAGATCTGCTTAAGGTCAAAAGATAACCTCTCGGGCAACTTTGTCCTAGCTCATTACTGTTATTGGACTGCTGAACCCTCTACCAGTACAGTAAGTTCAGTATATAAAATACTGCATTTTTAGCCATATTCATTGTTAGGCTTTTGTTCTCATTTAAAAAGTGATCTAGTGCAATGTGCAAGTACACTGTGCAAAATCAGCTGGTAGCAAAAGGGTTAAATAACAAAATGAATCTGATATAATGTGAGATTTAAACCTTCCAGAGAGAAATAAAGCTGCAGTGGGTGCAATTACTATCGCTATTTACCATACTCAGGTAGAAATGATTGGGTACCTGACCAGGAAATTGAATACCTGATACTGAGTAACTGGTGGCAACAGCCTTGTGGGTACACTGAAGCAATAACAAAATGACCACATTCATTATTGTTTTTGTGTGTGGCTTTTATTAGGGATTGTCTGAATCATTGTATACAAAACAATAAGGATGTGACATAGAAATGTGAAATTCACTTGATACAAACATTATAAGGCTTGAATGGAAAGGCAAGATTTCCCTCTTTGCAACAGAAATATAGTTCTATTTGGGGTTCCCAGAGCTGTTTGTATAAATATGACAAAACCAGCAAAAATACATGAATTAGTTACTGACAGAAACAACACACCACTGTTCCAGTATTGTCTTTATAAAGCCAATATAATGACAGGCTCCTGCTGTACATATGGTAGGTAGGGTGGCAGGGCGGGTACCGACACGCAGCGTCCCATGGGCCCAGTACATTCTGCTGCTTGTGTGCTTTTATATACGGGACACCAAAGTCTGCTGAAAGATTTAAAGTCTCACAGTTGCCAAGATGCTGCTTTTATAATACGCTGCCTGTCATGTGTCCATGATTTGCCCAAGGCTGCATTGCTGAGCCCCTGGGTGCCCTCCAAGGGATCTGCCAACTGACAGCACAAGAGGCTGCTCCCAGCACTGCCCAGCTCAGTTACTTTAGCTTACAACAGCACGGCTTATATTCAAAGATATATAAGATGCATGCCATATCATAGTGCTTTCTAGTGCCTACCTCAAAATGGCCATCACATCAGGGTCTGTCATAGCATGGGGGCACTATGTGCTGTACTACTCCAGGTATCAGAGCATGTCTCTGGACCTAACACATCGTTCCACATCATTACAGACAGATTAGGGAACAGGAATGGCATGGGAGGGAGTGGGATACTGGTACCCATTGCTGCTGTTTGATGGGCACAGAAGTACTGCACAATGTAGCCCTGTGTAATTCCCCAGATTCTTAATGCTACATTATATAATGTGTGAGGTGTAAATGAATGCTTCCATTATTGCTGTATGTGTACCCCACCAACAGGGATATATCTAGATGCAGAAATGTAGGGGTGCATTTCTTGGGGAGAGTTTATTTTGTGATTAGAAATCTTACTGATATTTATCCCCAAACATGATCCAACAATATTAGAAATGCCACGAGCCAGAACCCCTAAGCTGTCCCAAGCTGACTGGGGGTAGGCGCCTTCTCTGGAAACTACCAATTCAACTTCTAGAAGCTCCATGGAATTAGAATGTTATGTAAGAAGGTCAAAACCCAAACGAACTGTATTTAGACCATCACCTCTGTTTCAGGGCCACATTTGCACACAAGACTGCAAAATGCAAATTCATGTTAAACCTTTGCAATTCCTGCCTCAGATCGGGCTGCCTTGTATATCATTCTCAACTCAGATTCAGACTGAAAAAGGAGTCTTTTTTAACAACAACAGTATGTATATAGGCACACACTTATAGGAGTTACAACCTGGGTGCAAATCAGAGAAACAATATAAATATGTAAAAAATGCTGATGCAAACCAGGAAAATGTTATCAAAAAAAGTTACTCATTTTATTTGGATTGACGTTTCGGTCCTCACCCGGGACCTTTATCAAGATCTTGATAAAGGTCCCGGGTGCATCAGCATTTTTATATACATATATATATATATCCTCTTTGCAACAATACACTTGCCACTTTCCAATCACATTCTTTTATCCTCCCATCACACTTTCTTACAACACCAACTATTTCCAAACCTGTGTTTCATGAGAAGTTAGAAATAAGTGTGCTACCCTGTTACATTTATATCTATAAATGTAACAGGGTAGCACACTTATTTCTAACTTATATTTCTAACATAGGCGCCCATGGGATAGAACCCCCTTGCTCAATAGAGCGCCTTACAATAGGTGCATATAGAACACCAACACACTGATTTTCAGCATCTTCTTAATTACAGATCCCAATTGATTGTCACAGTCACCTTGGTCCCCTTACACTTATGCCCACCCCATTTCCAGCAGTTGCTGGGTCTGTTCCCCCTATTGCTTTACCATTGTCAGAAGCACTGAAACCTATTCAGTTCAGCTGGAGCTTTACATTTTCCTGTCCCAGCTCTTACAATTTCAGAACCTGGGATATGCTATCAATATATCAATATATATTTCCTTCTCCATTCCACTGTCTTCTCTTGAGCTCTGGACCCCAATTTGCCCTGAGAGTCTATAGCTCAGCCATTCATTAAAGATCAGAAATGTAATATTCTGGTATCCATCAGACATTTGTGCACCTCAGTCCTGTTATTTAACTCATTGATGATTCCTGACATTGTTTCCGCCACTTATTGACAGTGCTCTGATCCCATATACAGCGCCCATCCCACTGCTTGCACATTGCTGTGTATTCCAGATGATAGGTGCAGCTGACAGCACATGACTTTATATATAGTTTACAAGATTTACCTTAGATTGGTCCTATACATTGTATTGCATTATAGAGAGTGTCCAGTATCTGGGCTTTTTACACAACAATGTTAAAACTTGACAAACATGAACACTACCCAAAAGGAAAATAGTCCTTAAAAAAATGAAAGTGTTTGCATAAGGATTCATCAGTTAAATTGGCAGTTACAGTATGCAAGCACAAAGCAGGCTTTAAAGCAAAGCAAGAATAGTGATAAGGCTAGAGGTATCTAGGTTGGCCTTAGTCATGTGATGTGATTGTATAGAATTATAGGGTTAATAAAATAAGTCACAATATATGTATGAGGTGTAATAACACACAGTAACCAATCATATGATTTAGAACAGGCTGATGATTGGTTGCTGGGTCACTAGACCTTATTATATTATCCTGTAAGCTGCTTTTACCATTAGCAATTTGGTCTTGTAAAGCTGCCCTGTCTTGGACTTAGCTGGTATGGGGTAGATCCCGTGGCTCATTTTATAGGCAAATCACAAATGTCATCAAGAATACGCCATCTTATGCTAGCTGAATTCATAAGCGAGCATCATGGTGGCCACCAGTTTGTTTGCTTTATACCACAGGGCCAACATTGATCATCATATTTTTTTAATTATCAGTACAGGCATTTTGTTACATAACCTAGCGCCAAATTTTTAATCACCCTGCTAATTCATTCTGTAAAGCTGAATGGGCACTTTCCAATAAATTCACTCAATAAACTGATCCACGTAGAATATACGGCTGCTTCTGAGATAGCACGGGCCTGAACTTCTATACAGGAATACAACCAGACTGGCCAGATCAGTGCAATTTGACCAAGACCTCACTGGTCAGATTATACAACTATCTACAGAAAAAAAACCTCTATCAAATTATTGCCCTTATAAGTGGTATCAGTCAGGATCCATTCTATGCACATGAACATATCTTACTGCAGTTGATATTGCAGCAGAGGGATTTCAGGTACTGAGTTTTGTCATACAACTACTCCCTGTCATGCTACACAAGTGATTGTCTTTGTAATACTTGGCAACGGGCATATTGGTCCATTTCAACCTGACAACAGACTGGTAATATTGCGGCATAAGAGTTACACTTTCATATGGTAATAACAAAATGTGACTGCAGCTTTCCCTACTGTTATTGGGCTGTTGTATGTGTCTAGATTAGCCCAGTGCTAAAACATACCCACTCCCGATGGTGCCAACAGTAGCAGACCAAAGGATAAGTATTTCCTTCATTTAACTCTCTGAACAAACAAATGTAAATAAATAAATAAATACAAACAATAATTACATAAGATATTCTCAGTTAGAGCTGTGGTCTCCCCAAACCATCAACTTCCTTGCAATATCTTGCTATGATATATCTTGTGTGTACAAATGCCCTCTGCTCAATTACCGGGTGAGCGTAGGATTCCATATACCTGGGAGGCAAGCCAGCCAATACAGAACAAATCCTAAAAACTGTAACTGTTTGGCAGTGTCTTATGTAGAATGTATTAGCAAGGCAATGCTGCTCATATATAATAAATTCAGTTATGGATGAACTTCAGGTGGATCCTATTATCTTTGCAATGAATACACCCAATGGTTGCTTTATATTTAGGTGCAACTTGTCCTTTGGCCTCCACAAGGTAAGCCCCAAGTGCTGTGCTTTTACTTTATTCATTAGGAATCATCCCCTTTATGGAATATGCATGAACCCATGATGGGCATAGGTGTGACGCACAGAATCAGCTCACTACATAGACGTTTAACTGTTCATATTTGAGGCCTCCACAAAATACTAAATAAAAGTGTTACATGCCAAAACCAGCAGCACTAAATATTAGCCAGGAGGTTTCAGCGAATTCTTAACTATATGGGCCAGCCATGGGCATTCTGGGAATTGTAGGTGTATAAAAATGAGCACTGACTGGAAATCCCTACATGTAAGCATTCCACTGATCATTATGATTAGCAAAAGTACAAATATGATGATGGGGGATTTTAGCACAGATTTTGTACTAAGTGGATGTTTTCTTTATTTACAAATATAAGATATTATCCATTTTGCTCCTAGACACTGCTCCTAAACATTGTGTTCTGGTTGTCACAAAGATCAATGCTCCCCCATGCTTCCAGGGCAATATACTAACTGTATCACACTGGCCAACCAAAATTCTATTGAAACGACGTCAGACCAAGGAGGAGCTGGAAAAGGGGCCATAAATCCATTTGAGCCTTGAAGGTCTCTGTATTAGAAAAGCACCTGCTGCAGTGCTACAAATCCATTCTTTACTCTCCCAGAATGCTCCTGGAAAGGATTCATTTTTAAGAAAGTCCCTTCTATTTTATCTCTGTGAGGAGATTTCCAAGCCATTAGAGGGATAGCATAAAGGTAAGATGAGGTGACAGGCAGAAAAATAAAACATATTGTGAATAAGAAAAAAAGCTGACTGGGCTACAAACACATTCTGCCATCAGCACTAACATGAGAAGAAGAAGAAGTGTATCATTTTGCATATTTTAATAATATTTCCTGAAACAACCATTATCATAGCAGAAGAAATTGCAGCCGAATGTAAATACTGTATGCACTTACAGCCTACGTTTGCTGGAGTTTGCATTCCTGCCTCGCTATTTGTATTCATTCTGCACTCCACACTGAGCTGAACAGTAGCTTCCTTTACTGGATCACATTTACACTTCTTTTCCATGGGGATGGGCAACCTTCAACAAAATGGCTTAACCACAAATAAACTCACCTATAAGTAAGGAGGACACCTTTACCCGCCCCACAATACAAACAGCAACCACCAGGCCCAGACTGGGAATGAAAAGAGGCCCTGGCATTTCCAGTACACATAGGCCCAAACAGCCCACCCCACAGGCCACTAAATAGTGACTGTCTATGGCATCTTACAGCCAGGCCTGAACAGTATTCACGAGTCAGTGCTGGCAGCCATACTGAGTGCACAAGGGGGGGTGTCCTTTTGAGGCCTAGACATAACAACTTTGTCAGTTCTTAATAAATAAATAAATAAATATATATGCCTGTAGTATACCTCATAACCCACACAACATGCTAAAAGCCTAATTATAAACACAGGGAAAAATAATAAACAATAATAATGGTTTAAAACACCATTTAAATGTTAGAAATCCTCAGCTGCCTTCCCTCATGTAATTTTTAGTTTTAGTTATTTAAAAAACAAAGGAAAATGTTGGTGAAAATGGAAGAAAAAAAACCCAAACGTGCTCTTTGTGCAAGAATCTTTTCAGTCTGTACAAGTAAATAAGTTAAGAAGACATATTTATTTGCTACAAATTTACCAAAATATTTGAACACATAAAAATATAAGAAAAAAATAAAAACAGCAAAACTGTTGCTTGTATAGGCATTGGGTAACCCCTCAACTGCACAAAGGCCTGCATCAACATTTTTATGGTTTGCATTGTGTCACAGGCCTCTCTGGAAGGAAGGAGTTTGGGTAATGGCACATGGGGAGACTGGCAGCAATTTCTCACCCCCTAGGGATTTCCTGCTGCAAGGGAGGGTGACAAAGTGCTGCCAATCTCCCACCCAGCCAAAGAGAATGGGAAACACCATAATCCTGCTTAGCAACAAGCACTGTCAGATCCACATATTCTTTGGAGTAATATGCACCTTTTACTAAGCAGGGCAAGGCAAGTTTCCCATGCACTCTGATTGGAGGGGGAAACTGGCAGTGTATTGTCCCCCTCCCTAGAAGCAGGACATGACTGGGGCAGCAAATCTCCCTATGTGCCATTATACTTAAGGGAACTTTGCACTGAGGTTTATATTCAAAGTTATCTTTTCATGGATGCCAAACTTAGGGTCCTACATTTGACCTATCAGGAGGCTGAGGACCTTACATCTGACATGCCTCCTGTACATCTTCAAAACTGTCATCATGTTGCGCCTCCATTTCTTAATATTTGCAGCTAAAAAAATATATACAGAACTGCCCACTATACAGTAAAAAAGCAGTTAACTTAAAAAAATGTACATTGCACACACTTTTTGGTACCGTGGAGCCAGGGAAAGTACAAATAGCGACTCCACTGGAGGGTTTCAATTTGAATATAATCCTCAGTCAGTACGTGGACCGATTTAGGTGCTGCCAAACAGGTTTAGCGCTGCACTTAATTTGCAGGCTACCCACTTCCTAAAAGGACAGTAGTATTCATGGTGGAACTGCTCAAATTCTGGCGTCAGGCGGATTTCACGTAGGAAAGAAACATCAATGTCGGATTCCAGCAGAATGAGGAGGAGAGGGAGGACCACCATAAGCAAGCCAATGGCTGCCAGCAGAAGCTTGGAGAAGCTCTTCAGAAAGGCGTTGAGCTGCATGTTTCCCATAATGAAATTGTAGCTCCAGCTTAGCGCTTTCCTGGCCTCTTTCATCTCTTCTTCTTCTGCAATCAGAAATGCATGTTCATCTGCCTCTAAATCCTCAAAGGAATCAGTATCGTCCTTCTCCCTCTCTGCCCTGAGGGGGCTGTTGAAGAGCATATCAATGCCTTCATCTACTGGGGTGGGTAACAAGCTGGCGCTTGGGTTATACACCTGCTCTGAGATAGTTAGGGGCTCCTCTCTGATACTCTCTTCCTCATCATGTGTCACATCTGCTGTAGTCTCTAAGCCTCTGGCAGGGGAATTGCCCAACACTGGGGCAGAACTAGCCTCACTTTGCTGTAAAAGCAGGATACCTACAGGATACAGAGAGACAACACATTGTTAGTAACAAATATTATAGATAAACATACCGAAAATATTTTATAAAGCAAACGTTAGAGTAAAATAAAAAGGTGTTAGAGTCAGAGATTGGAGTGATGTTAAACTCTCAGAGCACTTTCTTGTATTCTTTCGTTTTTTTCACTAATCATAGTACAAGAATGGAATCTATTCTCTGGAAGCCCATTATCCAGAAAGCTCCAAAATACAGCAATGCCTTTCCCTTCAGTCACCTATTGCATCAAACATTTCTTCTTTATTACAGCAATAAAAAATTACATTGTACTTCCTAATACAGCTCCTACAATGGGGCATGTTTATTGAAAAATTACTCATGAGCTTGCCACAGTTTACTTCTATGGGTGTATTTATTATTGGTGAAAATAATAATCCCCCTCAACATATACACTTTAAAAAAAAACATAAAACTGAATAGAGAGTGGTGAGCAGAGCATCTTGTTTCACTCTTTAAAGGACATGTAAAGCCTACATTTGCCTACAATGTATATCAGTTGGGCATGTCTCCCCCACCCAAATGGCATTATTTGTACTGCATATATCCCCTCCGCTTGCCAGCACCATCACATTTTCCTAAAGCAAATAGCAGCTTTTTCCTCTGATACATAATCAAATACATTTAAATCTGCAAACAGCCTACACACACAGACCCTTATTCAGCATACATTTCATCAATAATACAGGCTCACACAGGCAGAACTCTGTGATAAAAGTTGTGCTTTGTTTGAACTGAGCTCAGGAGAGAAAGTTAGGAGAAAAAAACTGAAGCAGACAGCTAGAGCTGAGTTTCTATGGGAACCAGCAATGCCATCGCTTCTCTGGCTGCTAGACTGGGGGGCGTGTTTAGTAATCTGAGCTTAGAACAACTGAGCATGCCCACAAGCCAGAAGTCAAAGCAATTTCCCAAGGGGTGGGGCTGGGTGGGTTACAGGAGGAGAAGGAAATCTAAGTGATTAAGGAGATGTTACAGCCTTACTATTAACCTCTGGACAACCAGAGTGGCAGGTATTGAAAGATTTCAAAGAAGCTGTTCACTGATTAAATTTCTGTGAGTGGGGTTTACATGTCCTTGTAACTATACCTGGTGGTCTAGGGGGCCAGCAGGACGCCCGCTGCTTCACATGCGGGGACGCACGCCCTCCGGTTCTGCTATGCGCTCGCGTGCGTCCGCTGCCTTTTTGACGCGCGCACGTCTGTGCATGCACCTTCTCAATTGAGTCACGCGCATGCGCACTTGCCTTCTTCTGCATTGCGCTGCGTATGCTGTCACTGTGGCGTGAAATTTGAGAATTTAAAGCAGCATAATCATTGCCCAACATAGGTCTACCTCCTGATAGTTCCTGGGTGCATTCTTTATATGATTCTGATCTGTTTTGACCCTTGCCTGTTCTTGACCTACCCTGTACTGCTGCCTGAACCGACCTTTGCCTGTAATTGACTACTCTTCTGGATTCTATTTGGTACCGCGCTGTCTGATTGTTGTTAACCCCGGCCTGAACTCTGACTACGCTGACTCTTTCCCCTTCTCCCTGCCACACGGTTCTGGTTCCCGTGCCTGCTCAATACTCTCTCCTTGGGTCTTTCACTATATGGATCAAGGGAAAGGTTGTAAAAGGGCAATACTTACTGATATATATATATTCCAGTTTGGTAAGATTCCTTAATAGGTCACTTCATATTATAGAAACTGTTTGGTTAGATATTTATTCTAAAGGTATAGTTTTCCTATAAGATTGTCATTCCTTGTAGGCATGGTGCTCATGACCTACTATACTGGTTTGTCTGTACCTTTAAGTACAGACTTAATTTAATAATGAATTTCATATATATTTGTGATAACTAAGCTTGCATTAATCTATCTTCTTTTACATTTTTATATGTTTTTGGTAAGCATTAGGAGTAATAATGCAGAATGGCCCCATTAGGTTGAATATCTCAGGTCCAACGTTTTCCAGATAATAGCAGTTATCTTGTATGGGACCCAAGGCACAGAGTACATTATACAGAAGTGAATAAAAAAATAAATAAACAAAAGATACTGATGGGTTTATTTCCTTTTGTCAGACTGCAAACCATTTACCCCACATCACAGTACAAAAAGCATGGTGGGCTGTGTGGTTCTGGTGCAAACCAATGCTCAGTAGAAACAATATCCCATGCTGCCAATGGTCAGCACCCACTGCCCCATGGACCTTTATTGTGCCTGCCCATGATTTACATAAATCTCCTGCTAGAACAAAAACAAGAAATGTTTTATAGTCATTTAAGTTATTTAGTATTTTATTATTCACTTACTTTTTAATTTGTGTGATAAAAAAGTTGAAATACCTTAAAATGATTGTGTGCTTGTCTCCATTATAAACACTTGATTTAATTATTACACTCTAGTATAAATGGAGAGATCAAAGACTGTCAGATCATGGGGCACAGATGCGCGGAGCGGCAGAAGAGTTACTGAGGTAAAGGGTCAAAGTCCGCAATCCATGAAATAAGCAAGATAATTGCTTAAAAAAATAATTGCCTGCCATGAAGGGAAGAGTACAGCTAAAGACCCATTGACCCACAGTAATTACAGGATGCTCTCAATGACAGTCTCTTAGCACAATGGACTGAATAATTATTTTGTCAATGTAATTGCTTTATTCTTTCAGCCTAGTCATTTTTTACATGCACAGTGCAATGGTGAAGTCTCCAGCATTTTATACCCAGTTGTTCTAATGAGTGTCACTCATGGGATGAATAATGTTAGGATCATACACATATGCACATACACAGATGTGGTGTGAAGACATCAAAGCAAATTTACTAAAGTAGAGCAAAAAAATGGGATATAACTTAGGAAGGCCTGGGGATCTAAACCAAACCACAGAGAGAACATCATGAACAAACTGCATCCTGACTGCTACTGTACCTCTGGCACATTAACCTTAGCAGGTGCAAATGAAATCTTGTTTTACATTTACAGTTCAGTATGGCTGCCATGCTATTTTCCTGCTGTGCTGTTGTACATAGTTGTGATGTCTGCTTACTATACTGGAAGAGAATAAAGATACCTAGTATATAGATATCTAATCTTGATATATAGATATCTAATCTTGATTTTAATACATGTATAGGGCCTGTTATCCAAAATGATTGGGACCTGGGGTTTTCTGGATAAGGGGTCTTTCCTTAATTTGGATCTCCATACTTTAAGATTATTGAAAAATCATTTAAACATGACATAAACCCAATAGGGCTGTTCTGCCCCCAATAAGGATTAATTATATCTTAGCTGGGATCAAGTACAAGGTACTGTTTTATTATTACAGAGATAATTTGAATTATTTGATTAAAATGGAGTCTATGGGAGATGGCCTTCCCGTAATTCAGAGCTGTCTTGATAACAGGCTCCTCAATAACAGATTCTATACCTGTACCATAATGATTCGCCATTTGTTATTTTGCTTTATGGGAAACGTTAAAAGGACACAGTGTTGTTTAATCTTGTGGGGTCACAAGTGCTAACAGAATTTTTATTTGTAGTTCATTTAACCCATTAAAGGGATACTTTCATGATTTTTATGGTATACTTTTTATTTCTAAATTACACTGTTTACATAGCAAATAATTCACTCTGCCATTTAACATCTTATTCTTGAACCAACAAATGTATTTCTTTTAGCTGTAATATTGGTGTGTAGGCGCCATCTCAGTGCATTGTGCCTGAGTCTGAGCTTTCAGATGGAGCCAGCGCTACACATTAGAACTGCTTTCAAGTAACCTATAATGTTGGTCAGTATGGCCAGCTTTAGACTTAAAGAGATACTGCAAAGATACTAATAACACTTTACTCATCTTACAGTCCCTTACATGCACATCTGATATATAATGCCCACTGGATTTGTTGGAAAAAAATGGAAAAAGCAACTCTGCTAAGTGTAATGGTATGGATTTTGCCAGGAGCATTTTGAGAATTAGAATGTCATTACGTTAGTGCAAAGAATAGCTTTGCTAATCCTCAGCTAAAGAATTGTAGCTGCCGAAAGTTCAAGGAACAAAATGTTTTACTGCAGAAAATGTGTGGATTTCCTCTCCAAGCTCACTGATACTGCCAGTTTTTGTCGCTTGTTATACAGAGGCTGTTAGTAAATATTCATTGTCTCACCAGACAGCCCCAAATATAATGCTATGTATATTCCACCAGGAGATAGATCCTGAATTCTCATAAAATGAATTTCATTGGTCACTGTTGGTGGAATGAAAGTTTGGATCAATATTACTGTGTAACTTTCCCCCCTATGCCTGTGACACCCCACAAACACAACAGCACAGAGACGTTACCCTCACTCCTGGCTGTGAGCCTAGATCCAAGCTTTAGCAGCCGCACAAACACCATCTGGTTGGAGTAGTTGACCATGCGGAAATAAACACTTTTAGTTGTCTTGATTTTCACCAAACACTTCATTGTGCTCTCTCTCCGATCTCCAAGTCAGTCCCAAGCACTATCTCACACCGCACTATAAACGCCTGTATTTCCAGTTACAAATGCTTTTGTTCATTTACAGCAACACAATGGGAAGGTCATATAAACAAAGCCAGGGATTTCATGCGGAGGATAAACTGAATGCTAATAATAACCACTCTCATAATTCTGAGCTTTAGAACCATATCCTGCATCCTTTCACACTGAATCACCTCTAATTATAGATATCAGAATAAGACAGTGAGAGAAATCAATGTATTTGTATTGGTTAACAGCAATGAAAATGAGAAAATAGCTAAAAATAGCATTTATCCATAAGAAATGCTTTAAAAAAAGATTCAAAAGGAGACTTTGCCAGAAAATCACTGCAGGCAGCTGTATCTGCTTGGCTAATAGGAATCCTCATCCATTTTGTGTTCATGTCCCACATTATCTAATGCTATCCTCCCAGTCTATATTTCTCTTTGCTGTTGCTCCTCAACCATAATCCAACACTTGGTGTGTGCAATATTGATAGGACGCCTTTTAAGAACAGAAGAAACACTGTACAAATAGGTAGGTTTCCTGTTATATGGTATCTGGAGTCAGTGAGAAACAAATGGCTGACCTTTATAAATAGAGAACTGAGACCTTTGGGTTAAAAGAGCAAGTGCCATAACGCCATTAAGTTAAGCAATATACTATAACCACCTCAACAATATAGAATCCCACTTGGTCAATTTCTGTGTTTACGATGAATTTAATCCACCTGGGATCCCAATTTGGGTTACCAATTTTCAGATATCGAATGCTCTTAAAGCAGAGCTATATCAGCCAATGATGAGGTTCAAACCGCTAGATAAGGTTAAAGAGCGAACCCCTCCTAGTTTTAAAAGGAGTGCAACTCAACATTCTAGTTCTAGATGTAAGTCATGTGTTTATATGCAAGACCTCTGAAGGAACCAGAAATTTTGCTATTCCCTTATATGCAAACTGTGAAACGATTTGTTTTATGTGTGGTCACTTGTGTTTGTGACTTAAATATGTTGGAAAAACAATAAAAACAGTTTGGAAACATATTATGTGACACAATACTTAAAGGAACAGTAACACCAAAAAATTAAAATGGATTAAAGAAATTAAAATATAATGTACTGCTGCCCTGCACTGGTAAAAGTTGTGTGTTTGCTTCAGAACCACTACTAGAGTTTATATAAAAATCCTGCAGTGTAGCCATGGGGGCAGCCATTCAAAAGGAGAAAAGGCACAGGTTACAAAGCAGATAACAGATAAACCCTGTAGAATACAATGGTGTCTAATCTGTTATCTGCTATATAACTTGTGGCTTTTCTCCTTTTTTCCAGCTTCAATGGCTGCCCCCGTGGCTACACATTAGCTTATTTATATAAACTATAGTAGTGTTCCTGGAGCAAACACACCAGTTTTACCAGTGCATGGTAACAGTAAATTATATTTTAATTACTTTAAAACACTTTAATTTTTTGGTGTTACTGTTCCTTTAAGTGGGTAGGAATTAGTGTTGCACAAAAGTCAACCTGCACCCAAATCTAACCCACCCTTGCCCAACCCTTACCCAACCTGACCCAGCAACCCGCCTTTATTATAGACTGGCACTCACCCCCATCTTCTACGTCATGAAGGGGTCGTTGCAGAATAGGTGTGTGCCTATAAACAGAGGCTGCCAGAGGCAGAAGTGGGGCACAGTAAGGTTGGAGAGGGCGGAAGGAAGAATTTGCCCCAAACCTGCCTGCAAATCTTGCGTGGATGTCGGCCTAAACCCGCTTGACTAGTATTTATCTAATATGTACACCTAGGTTTTGTACTGTAAGCTTTGTTGTACAGGAATGGGATCCCTTATGCAGAAACCCAACATCCAACATGCTCTGAATTAAAGGAAGGCCATCTCCCATAGAGTCCATTTAAGCAAATAATTCTAATTTTAAAACTGATTTCCTTTTTTCTGTAATGATAAAACAGTACCATGTACTTGATCCCACAAAAGCTGCATGAATCCATATTGGTGGCAAAACAATTCTATTGGGTTTAATTAATGTTACAATGATTTGTAGCAGACTTACATAAAGATCAGTAATGTTACAGTACTGGAAGCAGGTTACGGGTTGGCCCGGACCTATAGACGAACAGGCGGGAGGGAAGGGGACCGGGGTGGGTTTTGAACTCTGTAGTAGCTATGTCACTAATAAAGATCCCTTGTCAGGAAAACCCTATTGGACCAGATGTTAAAGAGAAACAATACCTATGAACAGTCTCTACAAAAATATATTGCATACAGCAGCTCATATGTAAAACCCTGCTTCATCTAAATAAACCATTTTCATAAAAATGTACTTCTTTAGTAGTATGTGCCACTGGGTACTACTAAATAGAAAACTGCTATTTAAAATACTAAGGGCCTCCCCCTGGGGTCATAAAATTCACTGTGCATACACACCAACCAAGGGCACACATACATGCTCGGTTACATCAGTCAATCAATAGACAGAGCTCTGCCTTTAAAAAGGAGCAATAAATCAATCACCCCTTTATTGGTGCTCTGTTTCGCTAAGGATTTTTTTTACTCTTTTTAGTGAGATTAAAGAAAACATAACTTTAATGCAGACAAGCCCATGTGAACCAGGAAATCTGCATGTAGAAAAGTTGCTGTGATGTTTTCATACTTAAATCAATTTTTCCAGTGCTACTCTCATTCACTTTCATTTTTGATAAAGAGTATCCGTATCCATCAGTGCCTGATCCTTCCAAGATATGTTGATTTCTTTAAGATTGTTGTTTTGACTGTATATAGGTCTGCCAAGTCACTTCTACAAGCAAATATTCATCAGCTTGTAATTAAAATACATACTGTAAAGAACTCATATGCATTGGATTCATGCTTTTACAAGCCTAAAATGTGCAGCATAACATTCCCATTCAAGCTGCACAGCAGGCCACACAAGCAAGAGAAGGCCAAGGTAAGGGTATGTTGCAAGCAGGATGCAAAGATGTATAAATAGGGTCAGGACCCACACAACCAGTATTCAGGAAAGAGGAATAAAACAAAAAGCTTTACAGCAATGCTGCACTTAGAGGCAAAGGGAGGGCAGAGAGTAATATATGATATATAAAAAAGCCTAAACTCACACATATATTTTCTAAGCTGGGGGTGGAACTTCTTTGGTCAGCTGCAGGCTTTCTGTGGGGTCTCAGAGGAAGAGTCAACATGTCAGACACAGGTCTCTGTGCTTGTTCACATTCATTTTTCTCAGAATCCCTTGTTAAATATTTAAAAAGTTCCTTAAGGGGCAGGTTGATCAAAATGTGAGATTAGAGCTCACCACAGAAAATTTCACCCACTTTCTATTCATTCCTAAGGGATTTTTTAGTCATATTTATTGATGGGTGAAAGTTAGAGTTTACCAGTTAAGAAATACAGATCCCATAGGAATGAATAGTGAGTGGGTGAAATTTTCCGTGGTGAGCTCTAATCTCACATTTTGATCAATCCGTCCCTAAGGGGCACATTTACTAACCCACGAACGGGTCGAAATGAGTCCGATTGCGTTTTTTTCGTAATGATCGGTATTTTGCGATTTTTTCGTATGTTTTGCGATTTTTTCGGCGTCTTTACGAATTTTTCGTTACCAATACGATTTTTGCGTAAAAACGCGAGTTTTTCGTAGCCATTACGAAAGTTGCGTAAAATCGCCCGATTTTTCCGTAGCATTAAAACTTACGTGAAAAGTTGCGCCTTTTTCGTAGCGTTAAAACTTAAAAGGTGCGAAGTTTCGCGTAAGTTTTAACGCTACGAAAAAAGCGCAACTTTTTGCGCAAGTTTTAACGCTACGAAAAATCGCCAGATTTTACGCAACTTTCGTAATGGCTACGAAAAACTTGCGTTTTTACGCAAAAATCGTATTGGTAACGAAAAATTCGTAAAGACGCCGAAAAAATCGCAAAAAATACGAAAAAGTCGCAAAATGTTCGTTTTCAAGTCGGAACTTTTCCAATTCGGGTCGGATTCGTGGGTTAGTAAATCAGCCCCTAAGTGTTCTGTTTTATTCTTATTAATAATGTTAGTTTAAGGGGGATCAGTAAGGTATTATTTCTTCTACCACATAAATATTAAATTAAATGCATTTAAAAAGAAAACACATTATAAATGCAGCTTCTAGGAAAATGTATATTATTCATGTTTAATGATACCTGGTTGTACCTAAATAGTCTGTCTGTTTGTCTCTTTGTCTCTCTCTATATACAGTGGTGTGAAAAACTATTTGCCCCCTTCCTGATTTCTTATTCTTTTGCATGTTTGTCACACAAAATGTTTCTGATCATCAAACACATTTAACTATTAGTCAAAGATAACACAAGTAAACACAAAATGCAGTTTTTAAATGAGGGTTTTTATTATTTAGGGAGAAAAAAAATCCAAACCTACATGGCCCTGTGTGAAAAAGTAATTGCCCCCTGAACCTAATAACTGGTTGGGCCACCCTTAGCAGCAATAACTGCAATCAAGCATTTGCGATAACTTGCAACGAGTCTTTTACAGCGCTCTGGAGGAATTTTGGCCCACTCATCTTTGCAGAATTGTTGTAATTCAGCTTTATTTGAGGGTTTTCTAACATGAACCGCCTTTTTAAGGTCATGCCACAACAACTCAATAGGATTCAGGTCAGGACTTTGACTAGGCCACTCCAAAGTCTTCATTTTGTTTTTCTTCAGCCATTCAGAGGTGGATTTGCTGGTGTGTTTTGGGTCATTGTCCTGCTGCAGCACCCAAGATCGCTTCAGCTTGAGTTGACGAACAGATGGCCGGACATTCTCCTTCAGGATTTTTTGGTAGACAGTAGAATTCATGGTTCCATCTATCACAGCAAGCCTTCCAGGTCCTGAAGCAGCAAAACAACCCCAGACCATCACACTACCACCACCATATTTTACTGTTGGTATGATGTTCTTTTTCTGAAATGCTGTGTTACTTTTACGCCAGATGTAACGGGACACGCACCTTCCAAAAAGTTCAACTTTTGTCTCGTCGGTCCACAAGGTATTTTCTCAAAAGTCTTGGCAATCATTGAGATGTTTTTTAGCAAAATTGAGACGAGCCATAATGTTCTTTTTGCTTAAAAGTGGTTTGCGCCTTGGAAATCTGCCATGCAGGCCGTTTTTGCCCAGTCTCTTTCTTATGGTGGAGTCGTGAACACTGACCTTAATTGAGGCAAGTGAGGCCTCAGTTCTTTAGATGTTGTCTTGGGGTCTTTTGTGGCCTCTCGGATGAGTTGTCTCTGCGCTCATGGGGTAATCTTGGTCGGCCGGCCACTCCTGGGAAGGTTCACCACTGTTCCATGTTTTTGCCATTTGTGGATAATGGCTCTCACTGTGGTTCGCTGGAGTCCCAAAGCTTTAGAAATGGCTTTATAACCTTTACCAGACTGATAGATCTCAATTACTTTTGTTCTCATTTGTTCCTGAATTTCTTTGGATCTTGGCATGATGTCTAGCTTTTGAGGTGCTTTTGGTCTACTTCTCTGTGTCAGGTAGCTCCTATTTAAGTGATTTCTTGATTGAAACAGGTGTGGCAGTAATCAGGCCTGGGGGTGACTACAGAAATTGATATTGAAATTGAAAATTGAAATTGATAAACCACAGTTAAGTTATTTTTTAACAAGGGGGGCAATCACTTTTTCACACAGGGCCATGTAGATTTGGAGTTTTTTTTCTCCCTTAATAACGTAAACCTTCATTTAAAAACTGCATTTTGTGTTCAATTATGTTATCTTTGACTAATAGTTAACGGTTTTTGATGAGCAGAAACATTTAAGTGTGACAAACATGCAAAAGAATAAGAAATCAGGAAGGGGGCAAATATTTTTTCACACCACTGTATATACACACCATTAAACACTAACACAATAAAAAAGATGCATGTATGACCACCTTTTAACACACTGGCTTGTGTGTATCCTTTGAATATGAGCAAAACAGTAAAAGGGAAATTTATAAGAGATCATTACATGTAAATCAGCTTTTGGGACATTATAGATGGTATTTATAGACCTGTTCCAAGAAAGAGTTAAGTATGTAGTCATTTTTTGCTTTGTTTATGAATAATTGGCCCTCCTGTTCTACCTGTTTGCAGTCAGCAGTTGAAAAACTGGCTGTCAGGGTCACTGACCCCAGCAACCAAAAAACAGATTTACTGTAAGGCTTTGGTTTTATTGTTATTATTTTAATTGATTATCTTTCTGTTTAGACCTTCTCCTAATCATCTATTGTGACTTATTTTCTGCTGCAAGGATTTGTAATGTAATTAAGCCATAATAGAAATACAATGTATAGACTGTAAGCTCTAATTATCAGGGCCTTTTATTATCTGTTGTGTTTGTCAGTATTTGTATGTATTCTGTATGATTGGCACCATGCTGAGGAATATCTTGGTGGTGTGTACTGGTAAATGCTTAATAACAACAACAATTATCATTATTATAACAGTTTAAATTCCAACCCTGACAAATAACAACATTTAAAATACAAAGAACTACAAAAACATGAAGCTTAATTACAAAACTGTTTTGAAATAGCACTGCCTAGCACTATACTAAAAGTTTACATTAAAGTAACTCTCATCTTAAAGAAGTACTAAATCATTGGGAGTTTGTAAAACATAAAAAAAATAACATTACAGGGGATCTAAATGCAACTTAACAAACTGAGGCAAACTCAGAGTGCTCCTCTGAGCTTGTTGGCAATTTACATTCATTTTCTATTTTTACCAGTTTCTGAGATACTTCATTTTTAAACTGCTAATAGCAAGCTTTTTCTCTACTGAGAGTCAGCAACCCGAGAGTTAAGTGAATCCAGAAAGTGCACAGAAAGCACATAGACAGTAAGGGTCACTGTTCAGCACTGTTTAGAAGTCTAAAACTGCTAATATCTCAGTAACTACAAAAAATAGAAAAGTATGGACACCACATAATAGGCTCAGAGGACCACTCTGAGAAAAGGTCCACGAGGTCGCCAAGTGAGCGGATCTTGTCCCGGTATCCCCACCTACGGGTGGGTGATATCAGGCTAATTCAGTTTATTTGCATATGTGGGTGGTGTTTCCGGTGAGATACCACTCTGCCTGTTACTCTCTGTCCTTCAGGAATTTTAAATCTATGCTGACAGCCAGAGGGCAGTAGCTGTTTGCTCAGCACAGTTTTTGCCACTTACTGTTCATGGGAGCCTTGAAAAAGTTGCGCTGAGCTGGAAGGAAGAATGGCATTCCCTGTTACTACATAAAATTGGGATCTTGTGCCTTAACACAGTCATGGAAGTGCACATGGAGTCTACTTAGCCAGATTAGGGCTTTTCAACTTTTCTGGTTGTGCAAATCATCTTACAGACAAATTTAAAATGTAGTTCAAGTGAATATTGTGATTTCATTCAAAGGAAGTCTGTTGAGTTCATTGGCAAGTTGCCAATGGCTGTTTATATATTTTACGCAGAAGCACGAATGACAACAATATTTAATATATTGTAAGTGATTGTACAAATTTACCTTCATCTATTTGATTCTCTTCTTCTTCCTCTTCCTCCTCCTCATTTGGAGATGGTATTAGAGGTTGCAGAGGTTCCATGTTGATTATAAGCTGTTTGTTTAAGGAGTAGGAGCTGCGGCTGTGTGGTATGAGTGACCTACCGACAAAATGGTGTCAGAAATGGCAATCACATAGTGCTACATTAATCAAATGCAATCAGTCTGTTTTGCACACTACACATTTATCGAAATACAGCATAGTATGTGATAAAACCCAGTGGCAGAACTATAGAGGAAGCAAACCCCACGATCGCAGGGGGGCCTGGGGGTCCGAATCGCTTGGTCTGCTTCCTCTACAGCTGTAAGAAGACCCCCTCTCCAGCTACTCAGATGTCCCCCAACCCAGCACCAGTGGCAGGGGAGCAGGGGACAAAGGTGGCGAGGTGGAAGAAGGACCAGGTAGGTGTGTCCACAGATTTTTTTTTGCAGGGGAGCACAGTGTGGCATTGTTACACTACTGATAAAACCTATTCACATTCACAACCTACAACTAGATTAAAAACAAAACTTCTGAATATCTCCTGCAGCTTTTTCTCCCTGTCCCCTATAAAACGGAATATAAAGTTGCAGAAAATGTTGCTGCACGAGACTCAGTAAGCTGTTTCCTGCATCTGAAATGAGTATTAATCAGCCATGTAGCATGTGTTATAAATCCTAATAAATAAGAAAAAATATAGTCATTAATTTAACAGCTTATAGCTGAAACAATAGCTTCATAAAAGCCAAAATTTGTGTAAAGACCAAGCAACCCAATACTCCAGTTATGGTTCATAGTAAATTACCTATGCACTTCTGGGGGGTCCCTCTGGATTTTTGAACTTGCCTCTACTACTTCTTTTGCGACTTTTCCACTGTATAAAAGAAAGACATAAGACACTGATTAAATATTCTCACACTGTATCAATAAAGCAAGTGGCAGATTGATCAAAAGGGTAAATGATCAGTTTAGAATAGGATTTATTATGTGGAATTCTTGGGATCTGTTTTTTCTTTTAGCTATGGCTTTTTTTCATAATCCGAGTCCCATGCCCTAAAGATGCTATAAAGTATCTAAATATTAACAAAAAGTAAACACTGTATTGCCAAGGAACTGTCTAATTATTAGAGAAAAAAGTAAATATGTAAAAAATGGTATAATATGTGGCAAAATGAATACAAGTCCATGCAGAAGGAAATGCAGTAGGTTTGATTCCTGTACCAAAGAGTTGTGGCCTTGAGCAATGAATTCACGTGCCTGCTCTTCTGTCTCCTACTTTTAGATTGTTTGTTCTACAAATCATGATTCAGTGGGGCTTATCTATCAACAGTAAGCAAATCTGCCCGTAAGCAGTAAACCCATATAAATCAGTGATTTTGCCTATTTTAAGGGGCAGATTTCATGTTTTTCGAGAAAAGATGCAGCAAAAAATGTGAATGTGAAAATACACACACATATATTAAAAAACCTCCTTTAGTTGGAATTTATAAAAGGAAAAAAACTGAAGTTGCAAGAAGATAATAGGGTTGATTCACTAAAGTGCGTTAATTTTTATCGCACGCTTTTTTGCGTTAAAAAAGACGCGCCAATTAGCGCAACCACATGCGGTAATGTTAACGCATGCGTTAATTAGCGCGCAGAAAAGAATACTAACGCATGATTCACAAACACTTAGGCGCGCTAAATATCGCATTAGACTATGCGAAAATTAACACCTACTTGAGGCAGGCGGTAATTATAGAAAAGTACAGTTAATGAGCTTTTGGCAATAAAATATGGACTTTGCAGTGTTATTTATTCAAGTCTGTGTTGGCCCTAGAGTGATGTAGCCTCCAGTTTGCCGCATATAAATAGTAGCATATATATAGTAGCCGCATATTATATGCACTATTTATATGTGGCTACTATTTATATGCGGCTACTATTTATATGCGGCTACTATTTATATGTGGCTACTATTTATATGTAGCTACTATTTATATGCGGCTACTATTTATATGTGGCTACTATTTATATGCACTATTTATATGTGGCTACTATTTATATGCACTATTTATATGTGGCTACTATTTATATGCTACTATTTATATGCGGCTACTATTTATATGTGGCTACTATTTATATGCTACTATTTATATGCAGCTACTATTTATATGTGGCTACTATTTATATGCTACTATTTATATGCACTATTTATTTGTGGCTACTATTTATACGCGGCGACTATTAGCCCACATAATAATAGGTGTTAATTAGCGCGCATGCGCTAAATGCCACATGCAATATTGCGCGTAAATTAGCGCAAGTATGCTTATAGTGAATCGTGCGTTAAATGGCGAAAATTTCGACGCGATAAAATTTTTAGCGTAAACGCTATAAATAGCGCACGTTGTAACGCACTTTAGTGAATCAGCCCTAATATGTTTTTAAGAAGTCAATGGGAATTGTGTGAAGCAACTTCATTTACTTATTTTCCCAGTTTATTAAAACATTGGAGATCGTTAGCCTAATTGAAAATGGATGGAGCAAGGTGATTCTTGCTTGTGTGAGAGCGGTCAATAAACAAGTTCTCAAAGAAGATTTCAGGAAAAAAAAGTCATGTGCGGTTTGGCATTTTTTGCTGTTCTTTTTTCCCTCGAGCAGGGAAATTAGTAAGTGGGCCTCACAAAGTTATAAAACAATAAAGCAACAATAATAATCCATTATCATTTGGGAAAAGTTAATAGGACCCAAATATCTAAGCATCAGTGACTGTATTGCAAGCAGCTCAACTGCAGCTCTCTCAGCTATTTCCTTGCCTAGTGTTAAGTTCCGCCCCTTTTTTTGCTGAGCTTTCCCCTCTCTTACTGTTGAGATGGTCAAAGAGGTGCCTACTACGCATACCTGATTAATTTACAATTGAGCAGAGCAGCAAGCATGCACAGTAGACACCTCTTAGACCAGAGATCCCCAACCTTTTATACCCATGAGCCACATTCAAATGGAAAAAGTGTTGGGGAGCAACACAATTATGAAAAAGGTTCCTAAGAGCAATAATAGGCTATTCAATAGCCCTTATGTGGACTGGCAGCCTACAGAAGATTCTGTTTGGCATTATACTGGGTTTTTATGCAACCAAAACTTGCCTCCAAGCCAGGAATTCAAAAATGTGCATCTGCTTTAAAGGCCATTGGGAGCAACATCCAAGGGGTTGGGGAGCAACATGTTGCTCACGAGCCACTGGTTGCGGATCACTGTCTTAGACCATCTTCACAGACAAAGAGAGAAGGAGAGCTCAGCAAAGAAAAGGGGGTGGAGCTTCACACTAGACTAGAAAGTAGCAGAGAGCTACTTGTGATACAGAATCTACATGAGACTGAGTGCAGGGAGAAAGATATGTTATTTTAGGGGCTGTATAGAAGGCCCTCTGCATTGTGAGTTATAGATGCAAAGTCCCCCTTATTGCAGCTTTTCACCAGGATTAAGAGTTTGCGCATATTGAGCAAATAGTACAATTAGTGCAAACCGTGTGGCAGAAGATAAGTATCGAGCATTATACAGTACAATATACACTGGTGCCTAATTACTTTGTGAATATACATTGCATCTGGCTGTATGCCGCACCTGGATTTACTACAACAATTTAAAACTTTGAACTGAGCCAACCAATTTATAACAACAGTTACTGGTGTGGATTTGAGCTCCTGTATAATCATATGTTTGTGGCTTTGGGACCTTAATATATACACACTAAGAACATCTGAACGGAATCTTTAAGGAAGCTATTTTGAGACATTAACTGCATTCTGTGGGGCTAGTACATGTTTACTCTTTAATTGTTTAATATTTGATCTATCTTTATATTAGGGTTGTACCTACATGGATGGGACCTCCTTTATTGCTGCATTTTGTTTTTATGGTCTAGGGCTTGATTTTAATAGGCTTGTCTTGCTTTTGTGTTAATAAATTATTTTTTTACTTTTACGTTTTTGATTTTGCCATCATAGATTGGGCCAAACAGGAATTTAGTCCCAATCAGAGTTAGAATGTCTTTTTAGGGGCTTTTAGGATAAAGGCTTATCCTTTACAATATCAGTTTATCCTTTATCTAAGGAAGGCACGGTTTGGAAAAAGAATGAATATTTCTTTGTTAGTTAACTATAAAGCTTTCTGTTGCAGATTCGATTTTCACAAAAATACATGCACAGATACACTCACCAATATCGAAATCGGCTTCCTTTAAAGAAGATATTGCTGCTTGTTACTGTCTTTACTTGACTTGATTTTGCATACCTAAGTGAATACAAAACAAGAGGCTTCACTAGCTCAGTGGTTTAACTATAGCTTATAAGAAATGAAGATGTTATCTTGTGTGCAAGTTACAAGAAATTGACAAAATGGATTCTCAGAGCTTAATAACAGGTGCAGAAACCAAACTTTATGTACAATTTATGTTTTGCTCATTTTTCAATGTAAGACATCTTAGACACCACAACAGTATAAAAGCATGATATATTTTCAATATTCAGCAAAAAAAAAAACCTTAATGGTTTGATGGTAAATAAATGTTTAAAATAACCGTATTTCCACAAAGGCCCTTCTATTGTGGCTGATCTAGTGTAGAATTGGCATTCACATTTGCAGGGTGCTTGGGATATAACAAGATATCAATAAATAAGAACTGTGTATTTATAAACACAAGTAAGGAAGAGGCCACTACTGTCTTTGAAGCCCAAAGTCTAAGAATGAAAACAATTTCATTGCACATTGAACTGTGGCCTTGCTAAAGCAGTTACCAATATACATTTCAGATTTCTAATTTACCACTTCCCAGGGGGCAACATCCAAGAAACAGTATACCTTTTAGCTGGCCATAAGCTTTATGACGCAAGATAGACAAGATAGCTGACCTTGAGGGATGTGAACATCTGAGCAGATCAATAACTACTCTCCAAGATAAAAGCACTAAGTTATAAAAAATAATCAGGATTCCAGAAGCCTACCTTCATTTTGTTATAAGGCTGCAAAGTATATAATACTTTCCCGCTGACACAACTAAATGCCTGTATTATAGGGGGGTGATGAACAAAATCAACTGGCAAAGAAGAGATAATAGCACAAAATAAGGCAATAATCCTCTTATATTCTCAATCATACAAGTATCTCCTTGAGGGATGCTATAGAATAAGCATATATCCTTGCTATTTTTACAAATGATACCTGTACTATTCTTGCATGGAAACTGGTGAGGAGGTTCAGTAGGTATAATACATGAAAGGGTAAGGTTTGACTTCTTTCCTTTATTTCTATCTACTAAAGATAAAACCTGTATTCAGCATTATTCCAGGGCTAAGTTTGTCCCAGTCCTATAAACCTAGAACCAAGCAGCAGTTACATTTAATTGACATATCAACCACAAAAATATTTTTTTGCCTAATAAAACATAATTCTAAGCATCTTTCCAATATAAATGTATTAAAATAAAATGCTGTGCTTTAAAAGTAATTTGTAAATTTAACTGCTATGGAAAGCAGCATTTGCTGAACTCCTGGTTATGATTTTTTACACAGTGTTTCAAAAGCCAGTCTACTCCAGCAAGGCAGGTCTGTCAATCTGTTTTTAGTAGCAATTATATATGAAAATAACTTACATTACCATTACAAATTTGCAATGAATGTATATTGCAAAGTTGCTTAAAATTAGGTTTTCTATTATTAGGCGAACCTGCTTTTAAAGGAGAAAGTTAAAAATCACTGGGGGGGGTGCCAAATGTTAGGCACCCCCCAGTAATTGTAATTGCTTACCTTTTACCCCGGGCTGGTGCTCTTGTTAGGAGAAAACCCCACCAGCCCGGGTTAGCTGCCAGAGAGCAATTCTCTTCCTTTTTCTGTCTTTGCGACGTTTGCACAGTAGAATTAAAAAGCTGAACTTTAACAAGAAAGTCTGCATTTTCACCCTATTGTGCATGTGCCGGCCCCTGAGATTCAGAAGAACTAAGATAGACGTAAGATGATCACTCCCTCGCAGTTACTCCGGGCTGGTGCAGTTTTTCTCCTAACAGGAGCACCAGGGTAAAAGGTAAGTGATTACAATCACTGGGGGATGGTAAACATTTTTACCTTTCCTTTCTCCTTTAAAGGTATCAATTTTACCAATATTAACCTTAATATAAAATACTGTACTAACTTACTTGTAAAAGGCTTGATTTTCAACCCCACATTTCCATAGATGCTTGCAGGCTGCTGGTGTCGAGGTATGGTAAGTTAGAATATTTTTTTTCTGGTGGACAATAAGAAAACAGATTAAAGCAATATAACGTAGATGTTTTAATCACAGAATTAACATATTATAAGAGGTTCTTCATATTATATTATAATAAGTTCTTGAGCTTACACTAAAGCAAAGGTGGCCATACCTGCTTTTTTAGCACGGTGGCCAAATGAGCGGATCTTTCCCTTTCCATGTCCACTTGAAGTGGGCAATATCGGATTAATCCCGAGGGCCAAATGACTGAATCACATTGTCAGGATGTAGGCTGTCAGGATGAGGGCCGCATCATCAAGCCAATGCACTCTTCATCCTGACAGGATTTTAAACCTACCAGATCGACACCTGGCAAATTTTCAGCCAAATATCAGTCTGGTAGGCCTGTCTGAGGCCCCAAACATGGGCCAGTTAGCATTAGCAGATTGTATTGCCCCATGTATGGCCACTCAATACTGAGTAGCTAAATAACAGCAAAATATTGATCTTCATACTGATGCCTTTTCTTTTTTATGTGAAGACAAGCAAAATTAAGTACAGTCTCATGTGCTGGATGCATGCAAAATAGTAAAAGAGATGCCCAAAAGCCCAAATTTTTTCTATTGCCTGATAGACTCCTTATTTGACAGTAAAATTATGTTTATGGCTAAATGGTGAAACAAAGTGTAAAGGCAATGGAAATATATTTCAAAAATATCAACATTTATTGGCTCAGGTTAATAAAAATATTCAGGTAAAATAAAAAGCTGGTAAAAGGCCTACTACCTATATTTATACAATAAATCAATATCTGGCTTTTGATTTGCTTTATATCATATTTGGATTAGAGATTTTAATCTCTTGTGGCTTGCTATACTCATATACATATGTGTGGTTTAGTTTCTTTAATTAAGGATTCAATACATTGATATATAATGCAGTTAGTGCTATTAGTATGTGGCAGTGATTAATAAGCTCTGGTTCCACAAGGGTTTTGCTGCAGCAATAAATTCTCTGATTCTAATTGTACAGAATGTAAGCTGCTGCAGTTTTGGGTATCAATTTCCCACGATAACAGTCAACACTGTAGCATATCTATAAAGATGTGTAAAATTTGCAATTTAAACCATCTCAAACATTTAGAAACTTGTGTGATGATTTTGTGTTACCGACTGTAAAATTCTGGTATTTTTAGGGCCACAAATTGTTGCGCAAATTGTCGCAAAGTACGAAAAAGTTAATTGTTAATTGCCTTTACAAATTAAGGTTGAAAACATTTTCATATTATATTTTATTTATCTGTATTAGTATATTATGATCAATGGTAAATAGTTCACTGCATACACACACTATTGCTTCACCACATATTTGCAGTTATACATATAGATGAGAGCTGCCATATTCTTTACATTGACTGAGAAGTTCTTTGTAGAGCTATAAACTGTATTTATGACCAGTCTGTTTTGCTTAAAGGACATGTAAACCCCACACACAAAAATGTAATCAGTCAACAGCATCTTTGAAATCTTTCAATACCTGCCACTCTGGTTGTCCAGAGGTTAATAGTAAGGCTGCAGCATCCCCTTAATCACTTAGATTTCCTTCTCCTCCTGTAACCCACTCGGCCCCCTCCCTCAGGAATTATCTTTGGCTGTTGGCTTGTGGGCATGCCCAGTTGTACTCAGCTCAGATTACTAAACACGCCCCCCAGTCTAGCAGCCAGTGAAAAGATGGCATTACTAGTTCCCATAGAAATTCAGCTCTAGCCATTCTGCTTCAATGTTTTTCTTTTCTGAATAAGGGTCTGTGTGTGTTTGTATGTTGTTTGCAGATTTAAATGTATATGATTATGTATCAGAGAAAAATGGCCACCGGGTGAAAGCTGCTATTTGCTTTAGGAAAATGTGATGGTGCTGGCAAGCGGGGGGGGATATCTGCAGTACAAATGATGCAGTTTGGGTGGGGGAGACATGCCCAACTGATATACATTGTAGGCAAATGTAGGCTTTACATGTCCTTTAAGTATATCAGGAACATCATAGTTGGCAGATCATATATATGTAGTAAACTCCCATTTTGTAGTGATGGGAGATTCTGCATACACACTAACAATGCCCATACTGTTTATGGTACAATAAATAACAAATCCTCATTCATCTACAGCTATTGTCTATTGCAGGGATGCCCAACCTTTTATGCTCATGAGCTATGCTTAGATGTAATAAGTGATGGTGAGCCATGCAAGCATGAAAAAGTTCTTCAGGGATGCCAAATAAGAACTGTGATTGGCTATTTGGTAGCCTTATGTGAAGTGCAGAAGGCTCTGCTTGGAGTAAAACTGTGTCTCTTTGCTTCCAAAACTTGCCTGCAAGCCAGAAATGTAATATGGGCACCTACTATAAGTGTTTTGAGAGCAACATCAAAAAGAGGTGGTGAGCAACATGTTGCTCACGAGCCACTGATTGGGGATCACTACTCTAAGGGTTATGTCCCACAGAGAGATTAGTTGCCCGCAATAGATCTCTGCAACCACGGGCAACTAATCTGTTCAAAATGCCTTTCCACCGCCAACAAAGGGAATTGCACCTCTTCAGTTTTCCATAGTTTCCTCCAGTAGGCAACTTCACACGACTTCAGAAAACTGAAGCAGTGTGTAGGCTTTTCCAATGGGGATTCCCTTTGCTGCCAGTGGATAGGCATTTCAGAGATCATTCACCCACAGTAGCAGATATCTATTGCAGGCGACTAATCTCTCCATGGGACATTACCCTAATGCAACAATAATGTGAATAATTGGTAAGTAAATCGTTTATAACAATACAAGATGTTTTTATAGTTGGGGAGTTCCATTTCTAATCTATGGATTTGTATGCCTTTTTTTAGGCAGCTGGAGAGAAGCAGAGAGCCCTTGGTCCTTCATTTTTGTTGCTGGACATCCAGAACCTCTGTAAAAACAGTGATGAAACATGCAACCATAAATGATAACAATAGCATCAAAGATGTTCACTCAAAATAGAAAACCAGTTTGTCATCAATAACACCTGATTATGGTAGAGCCACCCTGCTGTATTGCTCTTCTTTATTAATATAATGGATAATATGTATTTAATATAAGCATCTTAGTGATTTGCTCTTTCTCAATTAACTATAGTAGTGTAGCCAAAACATGAAAATAACTGGTAATATGTAGCTTAGTGTTACAGCAAAGCACAAAAACACAGCGGGATATTAATGGAGCACATGTCTGGTGCTATTGTACAGACCTGGTCTGTGCGTTGTGCTAAAGGTGCTTAACAAGATCTTTCTAGTAGGATCTAAGCACAGGAAACCCTATGATGCCTGACTGCCAAAACAGCAGAACCAAATGGACTGATAGATTAACTAGCAGTTTACTGGTACTAAGTCTGTATCCATGTCAGGCACAGGTGTATTGACAGGTGCAGTTTGCAATGAAGTTGAACAGAAATTTTATCATGGCGCATCTCCTCAATAAATGATCCCAGCAACCTTTGAGTCAAACTAAATATTCTGCATTATATACAGAATGCAATTTAAAATCCCAGCAAGTTAGTGCAATCCACCTCTCATTAACCTTTCATTGATAACAACTCATTGCATTATGCACTGTCATAGCTGTTCTTATTATCATTAAGACCAGTCTGTTCTATTAATGTTCTTCTTAGAACGTTCAGGACGTACATTTTTCACCCTGTTTTATTAACTACGCACATTTACTTAATTATAAAAAGCATGAAATCACTGGGAAAAATGGTTCCTTCATTCCATATAAAAGAGATTGGTTACTCTCTGGTCTTTGATTAATTAATATTATCAGTTTAGCTTCTTGTTCATCAGAAATTAATATTGCTTTGCGAAAAGAAGCCAATATATTCATCACTAGACTGTTCCAAGATGTTACCTGTGACAAAGTGAGGGAGGATGCTATTTATAAAAATTATAATAAATATAATTCTGCCTACCCATAGTTTTATGTTATTGTATTTTGTACATTTCAGATTCAACATTGCTGTATCAGTCATTAAAGGGAAGCATTCATTTGGTGTCTTGCTATGCAGTTGTATATGACACTCTATGCCAAGTTGGTATAAAGTATTGTCTGTGCATTGTCTCACAAAGTAAGAATTCATAATTTACTGTCTCTTACATTTGGCTACTATGTAAGTGAGGGATAAAAGGTAATTAAGGTATATAAGGTAGTTAAAGCCACTAGTTGAATGAGTAGGTGTAACTGGTAAATGTTAATATGGACAACAGAAAAGACAAAAAAGAACAACCATTTTAAATACGGGGCACAGGGACCACTGGACTGGCATACAGATAAGTGTTGGGAGAGCACTACACACAAGGGTTCACATAATTATTATTGGATTAAAAGGTGCATTGTGGGGATAGTCCTTCCAGATTATTATACTCTTTATACTATGACATATAAGGAGTCAGTTACAACTGAATTATTTATAATTTATTGTCTTTGCTGGTGTTATAACTTGTGTGCATTAACAGGAATGTACAATTTAGGAGAAACTGTAACTGCCATATTTGTTTTTTTTATATTTTAGGTGCTTTTTAAACTCTTTTTGATTGATCAACAAACTGCATTTTTCAGGACTGCTGTTTAGGAACTGGGATGGTTTTGTGGTTCTTGCTGCATTCATACACTTCTACATTATTCCTTATCAAAGTGGAGGGACTTGTACATACATCTTTTAAGAAGAGTTGAATTACAACAATATATGGGCCATTAATTTCAACTGCAGCCAGATTCAGAAATGAAAAATAAATGACAATCTCTATAAATAACCCACCTACCTCCTTCTGCATTACAACAACGTGAAAAGTCTTTCCATCGAACTTCATTTTGCAGATATCTGGCCTATGGAAGAACAAAAGGCAATACGATTGTCTACAAATTCACTTGCTGTACACTGATTTTTATAGCAAAAGGAAAAGTTGTACTTACCACTAAACACTTTTAAATGAATAAAGGGGGGTGAAATGAGGATGTGACCACAAAATTCATACAAAGACAAAATAACCCTGTGGAATATGTATTTTGAAGCAGTAAAATTCTTAATGAATCAGATGAAACCGAATGTAGGACCGGTCAGACCAGGGATGACACTGACATAGTTGACTAGCACGAATATATTGCAATATATACACAACATGTATGTGTTGTTTAAATGGCATATTCAGTAGTTTTATGTACACAATGTCTGGGAGGCTTAATAATCAAAATCCAAATTTGTTTTTTCAGTTCCAATAAACTTTAAATCTAACTCCTTCAAATAAAACTGAGAATAAAAAATGAAATGCCTTGAATTCATACTTTTCTCATGATTTTCAATGGGTCTCTAAACTCTGAAAAAAATGAGAAAATTAGAAAACCCGGAATTGAAAAAAATCTCTTCAATTTTCCTAGGGCATATTCCATTGTCTCCCACTCGCAACCTTTTAAAAGCAAAAGCTTTACATTTAAGTTTTTCAAATTTTGTGCACTTAATAAATATCAAGCCCTTATTTGAATTCAGGAGTTTTTGCCCAAAAAAAATTTAAATCACAGAAAATCTGAACATAACCAAATTAGCCACTCATCTTATATACTAACACAGGGGTAAATGCAGAGGATGTCGTCTTTGCCTGGAGATTGATTTATACTCAAAAAGCCCAAATGTAAGCTTATTTTAGATTCTATAGTTGTGTCCTGTTAAACACAATCTCTGTTTTTCTAACTACATTATTTTAAACTGTATTCAATTTAGTGCAGTAACATTCCTTACCATTTTATTAGGTGTATTCTTTTATTACCCTGAAAAACGACAAAGCCTGCGGCAGTGTATCCGAGAAATGTAGTGGTCCCTGTAGAATCCTTAAAAGAAAGAAATATAAAGCACTGAATGGAAGAAGTTGGGCAAACTGGTAAATATAGAAACTGAATAAACTGAATACTATTTTTTACAGTGACTTGTTGCTGAACAGATCTTACAATTCAGTACAGACATGGGATCTGTTATCCGGAAACCCATTATCCAGAAAGTTCCGAATACTGAAAGACCAACTCCCATAGACTCTATTACAGGTACGGGATCCGTTATCTGGAATGTTCCGAATTACGGGAAGGCCATCTCCAATAAACTACCTAATTGACAATTAATTAAAATTATTAAAAGTAATTTCCTTTTTCTCTGTAATAATGAAACAGTACATTGTACTTGATCCCAACTAAGATATAATTATCCTTACTGAAGGCAATACAATCCTATTTGGTTTAATATATGTTTAAATGATTTTTTGTAGACTTAAGGTATGGAGATGGAGATCCAGATTATGGAAAGATCCCTTATCCGGAAAACCCCTGTTCCAAGCATTCTGGATAACAGGTCCCATACCTTTATAAGCAAATAATTCTCATATTTTAAAACTGATTTTCTTTCTCTGTTTAATAACAAAGCAGTACCTTGTATTTGATCCTAACTAAGATATAATAAATCCTTAATGAATGTAAATAAATCCTATTGGGTTTATTTAATGTTTAAGTGATTTTTTTAGTAGACGTAAGGCATGGAGATCAAAATTCCCCAATCTGGAAAACCTCAGGGCCGGAGCATTTTGGATAACTAGTCCCATGTCCGTATTTCTTTTTGTCTACTGTGTATTTCAGCCTATATAGAGTGTAATGTATGAAAAGTCAGAAAGTTAGAAACTGGTCTAGCAAGCCATAGTAACCAATCAGTGGTAGCATCTACTGGTCACCTATAACCTGTCTGCAACATTTAATTGGTTGCTATAGGTTTATAGACCAGGTTCAAACTTTATGGCTACATTACCCACCTTTGTGGGGGATAATAAAAGTTCCAAAGTTTGCATCAAGTCTAGTAACCTAAAGCAACCAATCAGTAGGTAATAAGTCAGTACATTAGTTAAGCATGTGACTTATTGTTTTGGGTTATTAGATTTTACCCATTCAGAGTATGGAATTGTTCAAAGAAGCTTCAGGAATTCAGATTTGAGCAAAGTCCAGAAGTGGTAGGACTTGTAGAAAGAAACATATATCACTTAGCCAAAAAATGATTATTTAAATATTTCTCTTTACTAAATAGCCTTGTTCCTCTCTTTTGTAGACCCCCCCCCCCTCTACTCCATTAATGCAGAGACTGGCAGCGAGTACAGATCTGAGGGCAGCTGCAGCTTTAAGTGCTACTGCATACCTGGCTCAATGACACTCATTTGCCTAGCATGGCAGCCAATTGGATAAATGCTATGCAAGTGACTGATGACATAAAGCCTCAATTCATATCTGATTTCCACTGCGGATCTCTGCTTAACCCTGAGATTGTGTAAGTGCAACTTTTATCATGAATATAACAGAAATGATCAGTATTTGCTACATAATTATATTTATTATTATCATTTGTCTTTAGATACTGGTGGTAAAATTGAGCCAATGAGTCTGACATCCATAACCCACAGGAAAGAAAGGAAATATATTCATATATTTATATCTGTTAATGATACCTAATACTCCTTTATAAAAATACAACAAACAACTGCTGGATGGCTGCAAGGAGAAGCAGTTTAAATTAAAGTACCCATGATCGCCTCTAGTGCAACATTTTGGCGATTTACTTTACAGAACATTAGATTAGTGGGACAGCCAACCGTATGATAGCATTCTGTAAGCATCATCATTTTTAGAATTATGCATATTTACTGGAAGCCATTTTCTATGCCAGCAGATGCAGTTATTGTGAATCAGAACTGTGCTAACTCATTACAGGATACATATGTAAAGCAAAATAAACATGAAGGGAGATCTGTTTAAAAGGGTTTATCTTCAGAAGAGCTGCTTTACCTTGCAGGGATGAGGGTCAACCCCATATGTCTCCAAGGAATGTGCTTTCAGCAGCAAATTAAATTCAGAAACAGACGGACTCTGACCTCTGTAACGATAGGCAGGGAGGAGTAAAAGGTTACTGGCGTTTTCACACAATACCCAAAGTAATTCAAAGGAATAATATTTTCTTTTTTATTGTTCTGATTACATACAAATCACCAAATGACTGCAGTAGAATACAAATATACACTATTGTTTTTCTTTAAACTGTAATGTTGTAAATTGTAATTAAATCTTTTTAAGTGATTACAGTATGCATGTCCACATGTATGTATATGTACAAATACATATATAATACACACATATAATACACACGAGCCATGAACATTCTGTAAACTTAAACCTCCTTAACCACAACCTACTATTGTTACCAAAATCAACTGAAGAGTAACTGATGAGTTCTTGAACAAGCATAGTATCCAAGGCTATTGTGATACTTATATCTACAGTTAGTATTAATGGTTGTATATATAGTTTATGTATGTGAGAGTATAGATTGGTAAGTATAGGTTGTGTGTGCCGGGTTTACTTGGAAAGGTTGAACTTGATGGACTCTGGTCGTTTTTCAAGCCTATGTAACTATGTAACTTCTTGCAAGATGATTTTTTTTATAAGGAGAGTATAGAAATGAAAAACATTGAACAATTGTACTCCTTTATTATTTTACAGAAAATTATGTTCCTGGCCACAGTTTTTTAACTAGATTATACAGCCCTGCAGCACTGAAGGAGTAGTGAAATGTCCAAGTTCTCCCTACAATGAAAACAGAAAGGAAGGGTGCCAACTATGGAATGCCTCTAGTTAAATACTGACCAGCAGGCAATTAGAACAAGTAAGGCATAAAGCAACATTTTTGGGGAAAAGAGAGCCAAAGCATCAAAACATGACAAAATACTTAGCAGCCTGAATTAGAATAGCCCTCCTTCAAAGGAGAAGGAAAGGTACAATCACTGGTGGCACCCCCTAGCTACCCCGGGCTGGTGCGGTTTCTCCTAAAAGGAGTACCAGCTGGGGTAAAAGCTAAGCAATTACAATCACACCTAACATTTTGGCACCCCCCAGTAATTAGACCTTTCCTTCTCCTTTAAATAGCATTACTTAGCTCCAAAACTCTCTGAATGGGCTCTGGTGTACAATATTTTAGTTATGATAAGCTGCATATACAGTATGCATTTCTCAATCAAGTGCTATGTGTCATTATAGTCAGGGAAGATTAGATTATTTCCTACTGAAATCTTATCCTTTGTCATTAAAGTCACAGTCTTCTTGTTGTGTGAATGTGTTTGAGCAGCTCCCCCTTGGCGCATATGTTTATCTTATCAAAACTGCATGTTATCTAATATCCTCGAGTTAATTATCTGTTGGGATTTATGCACAGGCTCAATTCTTTAATAACAAATCCTGCTGCATCTGTTTTGCATTAATACTGTATTGTGTATTGCATTCTTGGTTTCCTTCCAAAACAAAGCTTAAAGGGGATGTTCACCTTCACACAATAGTCAGAATCTGAACAGACCCTGTCACAAAAAATATTTTTGTAAATCATCTTTATTATTTAAAATGCTTTGAAGCTACAGACCAGGATCAGAGCTGCTGTCACGCTCTCATCTCTGCTCTCAGGAGGGGATTTCCCAGAGGAGTACTTGGCAGGCTGTCACATAAAAAAAGTTGAAACTGAACTGGTTCTGCGCATGTCTTCCCTTTCCTGCTTAATATACATGTCTTTGATACCATTGGCTGGCAACATTCATCCAATCAGATCAGTGCAATGCAATGCTATAATCCCACAGAGAAAAATCTGAGAAAGCATCTCTGCCACCATTTCTCAAAAACTAAAAACTTCTTGACAGGTCCACCAAGTATGGATACAAGATCCATTCTCCACAGAACAGAAGACAAGGAATTCAATTTTTACTTCCTATATCATTATAAAAATGCCATCACACCAGCAAGTTCCCTGTGGTAAATTAAACAGTTACAAGGGGCCAATCACAATGGCCCTGTGAGGATGTCATCCCTCTTATCTACTATTTTTCTTCAAGTATGCATTCTATGACATCCATAATGCACAAAATTTAGCTTTGTATACCTTGGTGCTATCAGTGCTACACTGCAATATTCAAATGACTAAAAATACTAATTAATATTGAAAAATGTCAGGTAAAGATTGCTAGATTTCCATTATTGTCTTTATCATATTCTTCTCTTAACCTTACTATTCTGTAAGTCTTCTATTAACCTTACTACTCTGTAAGCCTTCTATTAACCTTACTACACTGCGGCAAAAACCAAATATTTCTATCCATCTATGCTTTACAGTACAAGCCACATTTTCCATTTGCCAATAATAATATGGGGTAAAATCTGTAAAATCTAAAATGTAAAATCAGAGAAAATGCATTATGCAATATGTATTGGTGGGACCACAAAAATACTGTGTAAAATAAGGGAAAAAACAAAAGCAGGGGATGTAAAATCGAGGTTTTAATGTGTATAGATTTAGGATGTTTTAGTTACATAACTGTATTTAAAACAGATCTTGTAGATTGTAAGCTCTTTTGGGCAGGGCCCTCTTCACTTCTTGTATCGGTTATTGGTTGCTTTATATGTTACTCTGTATGTCCAATGTATGAAACCCACTTATTGTACAGTGCTGCGGAATATGTTGGCGCTTTATAAATAAATGTTAATAATAATAATAATAATAATAATCGGCAATGAAGAGAGAATTCAGGGTAGAGCTGGAACACTGCCATGAGACTCATTAGTATTTGTGCTCATGTACAGTAATTACAATTTTATTCACAAGGGGGTACTCAGAAAGTCCAACATTTTTACAGATGCCAGGCAGTGAAATCCAAGACATTGAAAAATAAAAAAAATATGCAGGGCATCTATGTACAAGTCAAGCTGGCCTCACTATGGTTCAAATATTGAGAAATTGATTTATTTTTTTGTCTGTTAATATGGAGCTTTTAATAAACAAATTATTTAAAAGGAAACTCTGGCTTCCGAACCAATATTTGTTAAAGAGCCCCACACAACACAGAACCCCATAATAAATCTACCACTGTAATCTGTGCATAAATACAATTTTTATATGCTGAAATCCAGCTGCAAAACAATTCTTCTCTTTCTGCATCATTTGAAATCCTGGCAGGAGAAGAGGGACTAAAACACTGATTTACAAATTGTAACAACTTCTCTACAGTTTACAGACAGCATGCAGGAACCCATAACCCACAATGCATTGCACTGTGACGTTCCTTTCCTTATTGATCCCGCATGTGCAGGGAATTGTGGTATTTGGAGGATGCAGGCTGAGGGCACGCTGAAGACAGTCTTAAATTGTGTTTGGATGGAGTTCCCCTTTTGGGGTGAAGACACAGGGAGCTACTTATTGCTAAAACACACAAAGAGACAATTATCAGTAAATGATCATCATTGTCTTTTTTGTAGCCATGAAAAGTAGCTGCTACTAGTAGCTCTATGTGTCTTCACCCTTAAGGGCTGTGACACACGGGGAGATTAGTCACCACACGACAAATTCCTTGTCGCAGGTGACTAATCTCCCCGAAATGCCATCCCACTGGCTAGAATGTAAATCGCCGGTGGGATGGCATACGCAACGCCGCGATTTGCTGAAGTTGCCGCAGGAAACTTCAACGACTTCGGCAAATTGCGCTACCGCATGTGCCATCCCACTGGCGATTTACATTCTAGCTGGTGGGATGGCATTTTGGCGAGATCAGTCACCCGCGACAATGGAGATTTGTCGTGCTGCGACTAATCTCCCCGTGTGTCACTGCCCAAAGGGGCCTTAAATATATGAATTACAGGAGATAAACAGCAACAAGACACAGATAAACAATCACCTCAGCTCGTTCTTATGAATTTCCACGATTTTTCTCTCCAACTTCTGTGACTGTTTAGGGAATATCTTGAAGTCGCAGATGTAATTGTCAGGATGCTCATCAGGATCGTAATCTCCAATCTCAGCTGCAGCACAAAATATTTGGAGTTTGTTGGCACAAACATTTTATTAAAATATATAAATGCATGATGAACTTTTATGATCAACTGTTACAAGGGCTAGAATCCAGTATCCAGTGCAGTGGATCTGCACCCATATTCATTTCATTTCATGCATGTGTGCACAGTCTAAGGCCTGTCACTGCTCAAGGAGAGAATGGGTGTGGATTCACTCCAATCGGTTTCTATGCAGGTGGAGAAACAGCCCAGTGTGACAACAGCTTTATATTCAGTACAAAACAAGTGCTAACAGTGGAGACACTTTGAAAGTAATTAAACAGTAGACTTTATCCAAATCTGGTAACCCACAGTAATCAATCGGTTCTCTGCTTTTAAACAATACACCTATAATTGCTACCTGCTGGTTGCTCACTATTAGTTACTAGAACCAGAACAAATGTTGCTCTTTATATTACCTTGTATCTCATTGAGGACATATGCAGAAAGCCTTACATGCACCAGCCTTGCCCATACACGCACCAATATAATCACACCAAATGTAGTTTCGTACAATTTTCGGACCATGTGTAGGCTCCAAATTATTGTCCCGATAATTTTCATACCATGTTGATTAGTTGTTTGGTTCAATAGGACAGGTTAGAAAATTCCAAATCTGTGCATATATTGTGTATCTGACGATATCCTTGGGGATGTCACTTTCGTACAGTTGTTGTCTGCCAAATGTTTCATATTCAGAACATCCTCCCATTTGTTATTTTTAGGACTTTTTAGGATCTTTTGAGTTACAGATGTAACTAAATCAGACTTTAAAATGTTGGTCAAGGCTTTACCTTGTCGCACAGGTAAGCTTACCATCATATACTTGGTTATGCAGACAACGATTGCAGGGAGAAACCAACCTACCTATAAACTGGACTCCAAACACAGTAAACAGTGGGTCTACCAGTCTCTCTATGTAGCAGGTAAAACCCCCCACACACTGCTTGTTCTAAGTGACACAGATACGCCTATCAAATACTTGGTATAATCTTCCTTGGTAATATAAAGGTTATTTAGCAGACTTAACAGACATTGCACAGCTGCTGAATTAATGTAACTCTCTGACAGTTCACAGCATATTTTAAATCTTTTTTTAGAAGTGGAAGGATGGGAAACATGTGCATAAATTAAATATAAAAGCCAATTATTTATGCCACCCCTTTGTATAGCAATTGCTGGTTGCAAACTGTCTGCACTAAATACAGATTATGGGGCACTGTAATTTTTCACTATGAACAGAGGTCTTACTTCTCCCATCAAGATGTAAATGGGTAGTAATCACAGGAAACATGAAATATTACATAAACCAATGTACCATGCAGTTCAGTGATTTTAGTAACTGTACCAAACACAATAATTATATGTGAGGCATGCCAGCAAAAACCACAATGCCTGCTAGTTTTTAATTAAAACTTAAAATGGAATGTGTTATTTTCAGAAATAACACCAAGGCATGATGACTTGTGGAGGAGGCTCACAACAGTTAATCAGTGTCTCGGGAAATTGTGTACTACACAAAACAGGGGTAGACTTTATCTAGCTATATTTAAAATTGAAAAACCGCAGAGTTTTTACTTGGTCACTAATTACAGCTGTAAGCTATTGGAGGATAAATCTAAAGCAACTTTATACATCTAGACGTGTCAGTAAACATTTATATTCACAAAACTGTTAAAGACCTATCAGAATACTGAGTTCAAACTAAACTATATAAAGCCATTTAATTTGTAATTTATTCACCCCAGTGTGTGGAGTACATTGGCACATATTGCAAATATCTTATGGGTCTTTGTATGCTCATTCAATTTAAAGAAGTGGTTGTCAGCTCATGCCCCACTTAAAGCCCCATTTGCCAGGGCCCCCTTTGGTCAAGGCCTATAAAATGGGTACAGATATAGGAAAAATCAGTACAGCAGTTATTCAAGCATAGTTTCATAATATCTAGCACAGCAAATAATATCTCACCAAATCTCATCCTAACTGATCTTAAATTATTTGGGGGGTTCAGGTGTATATCTAGGGCAGCAAATGGCCATTTTCTTTAGTTCTCCACCAGTTGGCCTTAAAGCTGAGGCATCTGACACTACTCCTTGCCCACTAGGGTGGCCAGTCCCACAGTTCAGAAACCACCAACCTACATGGGGTGTTATAGTGGTGGAGCACATAATGATTTGGAGATATCCAATAGCACCAGTAATTAAAGCATCTGCACTCAATGTTTTTTCTGCGTGACTTACTAACTTAGTTTAATAACAAAATGTACATTTATGTCATTCTTACCTTGCACAATACAGGCACCCAGAAAAGCAGCATCAGCAAAACAGCAAAGTAGCCGACCATGAAAAATATCTCGCTTGATTTGTAAATACAAAAGATACCTGAAAATAAATATATCAATCATTATTAACTGTGTCAGCAGTTCATATTCTTTGTAAGCACAACGTACAGGAAATAACGACCAGAGAAAAACAGCTCATTGGTGAAGATTTGCCAATTAGAAAGGCTATTAGAAAGGTCTTACGTTTAAGATATTTGTTGTTTAAAATGTTTTTTTAATGTTTTGTTATTATTTTCAATATGTTAAACATGAATTGATTCTATGGATGAATACTGATGGATTCCTTAAACAAACATCTCAGAGGTTCAGTGAGTACAACATATTTATAAAGTTAAATGCACATATGCTTGCCCTGGAATTTAATTGCATATCTGTCTTTTGTGGGTTTTTTAGACCAGAATCCATTCAGTGTAGCTTCACACAAGCCAACACCATGCCTGTCAGTGGAGCTACATGGAGGAGCACATCAGCTTTTTTTAGTCAGCATGAAAAGTGGATCATCCACCCAGTGTGGCCCTAACCTTAAAGTGAAAGTGACCTTAATTAAAGGGATAGCACTGTCAACCAATTCAAAGAATAGGGCTTGTGTTGAACATACTTTTAACATGTTGTTTTAACCAAAACACATGTATGATTTTTGTTATTTCTTGCACTAATAGGGAAAAATCTGAAACTGAGAATAAAGTCACATTCTCCTTCCTGTTCTAATGAGTACAACAGCAACAAATCACCAGTTTACTCATTCCAAAGGTCTATCCATACTGTACAAGACAACGGGGCATTGCCCCGTAGATATTCTTTCTATATCCCCTCGTTGGCTTGTACAGCACTGCAGAATATATTGGTGCTTTATAAGATAATAATCATTCTGCCTGAATGTGTCATTCTGCTTCTCTAAGTGAATTTGCCAAAACCACTAAACAGCACATTAAACACCACTCCTTTAAGCACATTTTAATGCAAAATGACTATGTGCCTGAAGCAAACTAATAACCTTTCTAACCATGCATTTGAATTTTCCACTTACTCCTTTTTGTCAAACAACCCAAATTGTTACCTTTCTGAAAAATGCAATGTCTTTTCAGTTGAACTTCCTGTGCTGACTGTGGGACATAAGCCTAAAAGCTGTTAAAGCTTCTCTCTCAGCATAATATTCTCTGTTCCACAACTACAAAGCATTGCAAAGCACTACAGATATTTCCAGATGTACTAACTTGCGCTTTACCACATATTCTCCAAATGTTTTTGTGTGGTTGTGGCTCAGCAGTTTAGTTAAATTACATTAGCCCACAATTCTTTGTTCCAAAAAGTTGCAAGATTATCAAATCTTGTTTAGCATCATTTAAACTTTATGTCTTAAAAATAGCTCCCCTCTCTCAACGTTCCCACGCATTATTTTGTGTAAGCAGCACTCTGCTAAGAATGTGTGGACAGCACTACTTGGCCTCCCAGATTTGGCACTGAGGCATTTTTTCACTTCTTAATAATGTTTTTGACAGCTGAAATGGCTGAATATGTTTAGAGACTTGCACAGGGTACGTCTGCAAGCAAACTGAAATTCTGAATGCAATTGTCATGTTTTTACCCCACAATGCAGCATTTTCCCCCCAAATTCTGCTGTCATTATGATCACAAAATGCTCTTGAGGCAATTGCGCTCCGTCAACCACAATCGCATCCGATTCATCAAAATGAAAGCAAGCTGCATGTGTACTTTGTTGCATGTTGTGCAAAACGATGCCAAACTTTCTCTATGTCCACTTAGTGGCAATTGACGCAGAGTGTATTAGGGTTTTTTACACAAGAGTGAAAATAAAGCCTTGCAGCCAGCCAACCAAAGAAGGTGACAGTTTAGCAAGACTAAAATTGCTAGTAAACATGGGCAAACATAGGGTGATACTGTCTGATGTCTTTGCCACTCCTGGCTGAATGAGAAACATATAGGCCTAACAATCCCTTAGGGTAAGGATGGCCCAAATAAAAGGATATTTAAATGAAAGAAATGGTGAGTCATTTATCAACTCATCAGCTGCAGGTGGAACAATGAAAGCAAACATTTGATTGGTTGAAATAGGTTACTGCCCAGGGGCACTATCCAATAATAAGTCCTTAGGTTTAATGATGTAAATCAGTGCTGTCCAACTTCTGTTGTACCGAGGGCCGGAATTTTTCCGACCTACGTGGTGGAGGGCCGATAATGGAAGCCAGTTTTGACCACTCCCCTTTTTGAAACCGCACCCACTTGAAACCACACCCATGTTATCACATGACCATACCCATATTAATGGTTATAGTACAGCAAAAACCTGCCATACTCTGCCTTCCCTACCCTGCCTTTGTGTGCCATACTCTGCCTTCCCTACCCTGCCATACTTTCACTGTGTGCCATTCTTGGCTGGTTTGTGCCATACTTGGCCTTTGTGTGCCATACTCTGCCTTCCCTACCCTGCCTGCGTGTGCCATTCTTTCACTGTGTTTGCCATACTTGGCCTGTGTGTGCCATACTCGGCCTGTGTGTGCCATACTCTGCCTGTGTGTGCCATACTCTGCCTGTGTGTGCCATACTCTGCCTGTGTGTGCCATACTCTGCCTGTGTGTGCCATACTCTGCCTGTGTGTGCCATACTCTGCCTGTGTGTGCCATACTCTGCCTGTGTGTGCCATACTCTGCCTGTGTGTGCCATACTCTGCCTGTGTGTGCCATACTCTGCCTGTGTGTGCCATACTCTGCCTGTGTGTGCCATACTCTGCCTGTGTGTGCCATACTCTGCCTTCCCTACCCTGCCTGCGTGTGCCATTCTTTCACTGTGTTTGCCATACTTGGCCTGTGTGTGCCATACTCGGCCTGTGTGTGCCATACTCGGCCTGTGTGTGCCATACTCGGCCTGTGTGTGCCATACTCTGCCTGTGTGTGCCATACTCTGCCTGTGTGCCATACTCTGCCTGTGTGTGCCATACTCTGCCTGTGTGTGCCATACTCTGCCTGTGTGTGCCATACTCTGCCTGTGTGTGCCATACTCTGCCTGTGTGTGCCATACTCTGCCTGTGTGTGCCATACTCTGCCTGTGTGTGCCATACTCTGCCTGTGTGTGCCATACTCTGCCTGTGTGTGCCATACTCTGCCTGTGTGTGCCATACTCTGCCTGTGTGTGCCATACTCTGCCTGTGTGTGCCATACTCTGCCTGTGTGTGCCATACTCTGCCTGTGTGTGCCATACTCTGCCTGTGTGTGCCATACTCTGCCTGTGTGTGCCATACTCTGCCTGTGTGTGCCATACTCTGCCTGTGTGTGCCATACTCTGCCTGTGTGTGCCATACTCTGCCTGTGTGTGCCATACTCTGCCTGTGTGTGCCATACTCTGCCTGTGTGTGCCATACTCTGCCTGTGTGTGCCATACTCTGCCTGTGTGTGCCATACTCTGCCTGTGTGTGCCATACTCTGCCTGTGTGTGCCATACTCTGCTTGCCCTATGATGCCTGTGTGTATGGCACACACAGGCAGCCTACAGTGACACAATGCTGGCAATGCTCCTACAGTCTGCACAATAACTATATATTAAAAAACTTTTTAATTGAAGTACCACCTCAGTATATGTTCTTTTTGTAGTGTGCAGGGATTATTTGTGGGTTTCTACTGCTCCTGAGGTGTGAACAGGGGAACAATATGGGTGATTACAGCCTGAGCCTGAGGTGTGAACACTGCAGGGGGTGAACAATGCAGAGATTAAAAGGTGTGAACAACACATGGGATTACATTTTTAAACAATACAGGGGGATTACAGCCTGAATCTGAGGTGAGAACCATGCAGGGGGGGGCAGTTAATCACAGTACTAATACCATTTAAAGCTTACACAAGAGTAAGCCATCAAAGCAGCCAGACAGGTGGGGGGCCACACAGAGGGGGGTCGCGGGCCGCATGCGGCCCGCGGGCCGCCAGTTGGACAGCACTGATGTAAATGATTGAATTGTTTTAATAATGCACAGTTGTCCTTTAGTTCTTAAAACACAACTGCATATTAAAAAAGGGGGATGATTCAGCAGAACTTAGTTTGAATAAATTCAAACCATTTTGGTATAATGATCCTCTTTTTGCCATTTTCCAAGGTGTGAAATGTTTCTTTTGTTGACATTTATTAGTTCTGCCCTTTTCATTTTGATTTTTTTGGGTCTACCTAAAGCGAATGTACTTTTTCACTTCCTGCCAATTTAGACCTTCAGCTCAAACATCTAAAAGGAGCTTTTCTTAAGGGCAAAAGCATCTCATGTTAAACTGTATACTTTCTTTTTTTTTACCTAAATCTTCATTATTCTCTGCCTTTATTTAGTACTAAGCCGTCTTGCAATTTTAGCACATGTTTTTACCCACACATAAACAAGATTTATGCAAGCATAGCTTCAAGAAACACAACATTTACATGCATTTATTTTACATCTTTTTTGAGTGTACTGCTAACTTCCTTTAGATTTATCAGCCATTCAATAAATTGTGGGGCACCCAGAAAATAACTTCCCTCCCCTCCATGGGACACACAACCTGTAGTCTCCTTAAAGTTAATGGGGCCCAAGCATTGCCATGTTTTCTGTACCTTGTATTATAACAGTTCTGTCTGCCTGCCAACTGGAATCTCCCCAACCCCATATACACTAAAGGGCATATTTATTATAGTGTGTAAGCCAACATCATCGGTAATGTTGTCCATAGCAACCAATCAGAAATTAGATTTGAACAGTCACCTATAAGGTAGAAAACAAAAAAAGTATCTGATTGCTTGCTATGGGCAACATCACCACTATAATAAACATGCCCCTAAGTGATGTCATAAACATGGGAGAGAAATAAACAGCAGAGCTGCTACTGGGAAAATGCTACAGAAAGTCATTATTGGTGCTGTACTATTTGAAGACAATGTTTCTCACAATTTAAAATATACTGAAGATTGGAAGAGTTTATTTATATGTAAATACATGGTCACCATGGGTAATGTTTTTGGAATCATATATGGATTAATAAGTGCGAATAGACTAGGAGCTTCACTATGGAATGGTATACTTTAAAATAAAATGTCATGTATTAGTTGATTGAAATATAGAAGTCATAATGGTAATTGGGGACCGGCTAAGTGATCTCTTTTTTTTCCTCAGTACAGCACTATTCTTTGACAGTTTTTTTCTTCCTCTTTTCCTTCAATGGGCCTGTTGACCCACCTTTTCCCCATGAATATATCAGTAGGGCAACATTAAACTGATAGGAGACATCATCGCATATGTGTAATTGTACAACGAACTTGGTCACTGTAAAGGATCTAGAAGGAACTTTACATAAACCCTGCCTAGATTTATTCTACAGTCCTGCTTTGAAAAAGTATGATTTGCATACTTTTATTTTGACCTATTTCTTTTAATAAATATTATGCTTGACTTATAAATATACTGTAGTATTGCACACTCATAACTTGTACTAGTTATTACTCCTAAAAAGAGGTATTGCTGTGTTATATACCAAACAATTAGTAAAGCCCTAAATCTGTCAGAACACAAAGGCATGGCCGCATTTCAAAATACACTACATTATTCATTTCAATAAATTATTTATAGGAGCAGATTTTATATTATACTGACAAATAGTGATGGGTGAAATATTTTGCCAGGCATGAATTCGCAGAGAATTTCAGCATTTCGTGAAGCGGGCAAAAATAATTTGCTGCTGAACAATTTGCTATGTGACAAAATATTGTCGTCCATGTCAAAAAAACATAAAAAATTACCTATTTTTGGGGGTTTTTTTTGATGCACGTGTCATTTTCTTTTGACAGGGACATCAATTTTTTTTGACATGCAACATTTTTGCCATTTCCCGAATCTTTCGCAAGATTCACGAATTTCACTGTGAGGCGAAACGGGACAGATTCACCCAACACTGCTGACAACTTCTAAAACAAACTTTTTAGTACATGAGCATTTTGATTTGTGTGTAAGCTGTTCACTTAAGCGTCTTCAGGGGATAACACACTGTAATACAACTTTACATATAATACTCTTATAAAATATTTTTTGCACTACATTGGAGATAAATAAAAGAATAGTTTCCACAGTCCTTTATGTAAACTTTTACTAGCAATAAATGTCAGTCCATACTTTATCTAGATTGTTCCAAGGAACCAAATAATCAGCATGCTAGTCCAGTGGATACTTCATTTATGTAAATGTGACATGGTGGAAGGGATTAAGGCTGAGGCGCATGGGGTAGACCTTTTTAAACAGACAACACCACACTATGATCAGTAGTCTATCATGTAATATAATAAGATTTAAAAAAAATATATAATTTTCTTAGCTTAGGTTCTGAAGCTATATCCCAAAGAGTATTTTTTTTTACATTTTCTACATTTTTGTAAGAGTCAGTGCTTAATTAGTATGGCAAAACAAACTATTGCACTATTACAAATAAAAGATCTTTTATTTTAAATGCCTGGGACCTGGGGTGCCTGAAACCCGACCACTTTTCTATGGGTTCCGGGCCTGATGCAGGTCTACTGCAGAACAATGGAGGATCTGATAAAAGGCTGATGCTAAAAGAAAGGAGGGGTTTGTTTGTTTAAAGGAGAATGATAATCTCAATCACAGGGTGGTGCCAAATGTTAAGCATCTCCCCCCAATAATTGTAATCACCCAATACTCTGGGCCAATGCTTCTGTTAGCAGAAATCTGCATTGGCCCAGGGTACTTTTTATCGAGCCCCACGGAACAATCCACATCTTCCATCTCATTCGCAGTTCGCAAAAAAGCTGGCTTTTTTGTTAAAGATTGACTTTTCATTCTACTGTGCATGTCCATCTGCATGAAGAAAGAAGAACTAGGGCCAGTGCAGTTTTCTGCCAACAGAAGCACTGGCCTGGGATATCAGGTAAGTGATTACAATTACTGGGGGGGGGGGACTTAGCAATCTATTTTACTGGGGGGTGTCTAACAGTTTGCCCCCCCCCAGTGAAATAGACTATACATGTACATAAAGACCTGTTTATAATGGGAGGGGGCAGAAGTTTAGTGAAAAAACCCAACAAAACAGAAACAAATGTTTAAAAAGTAAAGGCAGAACGTATTTTTAACACAAGTCCTATTTATTTTGCTAATTTTTAGCAAAGGTGTCTTTAAAGCGTGACTCTGGAAAACATTCCTGACATCAAAAGCTTTCATGGAAGAAAGTCTATCTTGTTACCTGCGAGCAAGAAATGTAAAACATATTAATACCTATTATGTATGGTCTGTTTCAAGTGATAAAAATATTGTGTGAAATGCCCTACAGAAAGGTAAACAGTGCAAATAAGACAATATGACAATAAAGCACAGAGAGAACAGTATTAACATAGAGATGATTTCTGAGTGTTTTGCTATGTATGCTTCTAGAAAGCAGAAAGCATTCTTATTACAAAACTATTATAAGAGTTTATGAGCAATTGTTTGTTTAAAAAAAGCTTGAAATGCATTTGATTTCCCAATGTTGCAGCCTGTAGAAAGAAAGCTGGTTTGGCCATACTAATATTTATAGCCACAGGCTAGTAAAATACTGTCCAGGTGGTATCCCTATTTATTGCTTATTGCTATATATATTATATATATTTTATATATATAAAAATCTGAGTCTATTTAGGCAATTAACTTTCTGTTCCATAAAGGGCAAGAAGTCACACCAGCTAACACCTATTGAGATGCCATAGAAGTCAATAAAACCTTTACCTTTAGAATTAGCAAGTAGAGCACTGCATAATGTTTTCCTGTGCCTTCTTATTTATTTTAAGTGTAGAAGAAGTGATTTTCAGTATCCCTTATGACAATGTATATTTTGCCTTTTTGTAACCATGACAAAATGCAGGTAAAAAAGCCCACCATGTGACAGTAGAATTTTTTTAGGGTGACAGATCCCTGTCAATTTGTATGCAAGATTTGAAATGCTGTTTTCTTTTGAGCGCCGACACAGAAGGGAATAGTCTAACAGAAAGGAGAATTATCTGATAAACAGGTTGTGAAAGAGAAAAAAGAAGGAAAGATTTAAGGCTCAGGAGAATTTAGGGAAGGATGTTATTTTGTGAACTGTAAGCCACATGGGAATGCAATTAGACTTTCTGTGTTGCTGGAGTGATAAGGTACAGCTGTAGTTAGACACAAGGGTGGCTTGCTAGAAGCATTTTGACATAAGAGATCAGGTTTCTGACACATAGGATGGTTTGATATGTACAGTGTCATCTTCCCTGTTCTGCTCAGGTAGACACATGAGAAGAACAAAGTAACCAAACACTGTCTTCTTATATAGGGATGATCGTTTTCTAGGGCTAACATTTGGATCAGCCTGATTTTGCCTTGCATGTGGGCCTATATCATTTGCTTGGAAACCATGCCAAACAAGCAGATCTGCTGTCTATGGCTACCTTAAAGGAAATGTAAACCCCCCACAAATATGTAATCAGCATATAGCCCCTTTGAAATATTTAAATACCTGCCACTCTGGTTATTTAAAGGTTAATAGTAAGGCTTCAGCATCCCCTGAACGTAGGGTTCCTTCTCCTCCTCTAAGCCCCTTGGCCCCCTCCCTTAGGAGTTGACTTTGGCTCTTGGCTTATTGAGCATGCTCAGTTCTTCTTAACTCAGGTTACCAAACACACCCTCCAGTCTAGCAGCCAATAAGGAGTTGGCAATGCTCTAGCTGTGCACTCTGCTGGAGAAACATGTTTTTTTTCCCCAACCTCCTGTCCTGATATCAGTTTAACAGTTACAGGGCACAATCCAAGCAGGACTCTTTATCAAAGTAAATTCTGCCTTTGTAAGCCTGCATTCTTGATTGCATGAACTTTACAGCGCACATGTGCTGCTTGCAGATGTAAATGCCATTGATGAGAGGAAAGGAAAATGTGATGGTGCAGGCGAACAGATGGGATATATCCAGTACAAATGGTGCGGTTTGGGTGGGGGAGATGTGCCCAACTTATATACATGTCCTTTAAGAATATGCCTTGTATATAACTGTTAGATTTGTGTAAAGCTGCTGGCTTAATAATGTGCAATGTAATTTAGAGTCATTATGATGGAATCCCTATGTCCCCATATTAAATAAAAATATTGAAGACTGTCAAACCACCATCAAATATTACTTTTTCTGAATACACAAAAGGACTGACTTGTTTATCTCAATTTATCAACAAAATATTGACCCTTTAAGTCTACTATATAGCTTATATACCATCACATGCAAGGTACTTTTTACATAGACAATCAGCAATCATATTTAAAAATTAGAATTATCTGCTTATAATGAAGTTTATGGAAGCTGGCCATCCCATAATTCTGAGCTTTTCTGATAATGGGTTTCCAGATAAGGTATCTACTTCCTGTATACTGAGACATTTGTTTATGTTTCAGATATTTACATTTCATAACACCATGTTAGCACATGCGTACATTTATATAAAGTTCTATTGTTAGAGTTATTTAAATTCAAAACTGCACAGACTTGTCCTGTCTGTATGTTGATCAGCTACGCAGACTGATCTGCTCATTATGAGATTTAACGCTGTGATGACACCATTGTGAGCACATGGAGTGCCAGTACAGGTATGGGATCATTTATCCAGAAACCCATTATCCAGAAAGCACCAAATTACTGGAAGACCATCTCCATAGACTCTATTTTAATCAAATCATTCACATTTTTAAATATTATTTCCTTTTTGTGTGTAATAATGAAACAGTAGCTTGTACTTGAGATATAATGAATCCTTATTGGAGGCAAAATACTCCTATTGGGGGGTATATTAAAAACTAAAACTAAACTAATTTCCACAAATGTAATTTATCAAAAGCAGGAATGAAAAAAAAATCGCAGTGGAGGCAAGTACGGTGCAGGGGAAGAAGGGCCCACCCAGAGCATGAGTGCAGTGAAAATTTGGCAGAGCAGTACAAGTAGTGTGAGTGTAGTAAAAATATTATGATTGCAGTAGCTATAATGGCACATTGAAGATACTCCTGGGCTGAGATTTGTATAGGCTTTTCCGTTAAGTAAATGTGCATTATGATGTTGAACAAATATTTAGGATTCAAAATTGATGCAGTCCCTACCTACACTGCATTGTCTTAGCTGGGATCAAGTACAAGGTACTGTTGTAAATGTACCTGTAAAATGGAGTCTATGGGAGATGACCTTCCCGTAATCACATCCTAATAAGAGATTATTAGGTTGTCTAAGCAACTTAAATAAGTTTCCTAGTTAGGGCAATTGTGATCAACTTTTTTGAGCGCTAGTGAATTTAGAGAGCTGACAACATGATAAACTGTTATTCCAGAGAATATATAGACCTGACTTGTTTATGCTGCAATTCATAGTTTCCAGGGAAACCAAAGTAATAGGGATCATGATGACCATTCAGTCTGCGGAAACCATTTCAATGAAAACCATATCTATGGAGACCTTATCATGATAGTTTCCATGGAGACCATTATGACAGTTGCCAATGGAAACCAATGCAGTAAAAGCAGTTTCCATAGATATAATAATGATTGTTGCCATGGAAACCATGTATGTCCACACCCATGGAGATCATGGTGACACTTAACATAGACAACAACCATTGTCATAGAGACCATGGTGACAGTTTAGTTTAAGTGACAGATACCAAAGTGACAATTACCATAGTAATTATAGTGGAAACCATGGCTCTGTTATTTAGTTAGTTAGTTCAGAGCCATATATACAAACTTGCAGACAGCTTGTTTTGATCTCCTTACATCTCATCGGTGCACCATGTTGGAACATGACTTCTAAAGGGGGTGGGACTTGAAAAGCAGAGAAGCAAAAGAACCATATTGGTTAGGTAGAGAGGCAAATAGGAGCCCACAAGCCATAATCAAATGCCCTAAAGTGTTGCATTTGAGAAGGACTATTGGGCTCTTTTAAAGGACATGTAAACCCTGCATTTTCCTTCCATGTATAAAAGTTGGGCACATATTCCCCACCCAAACTGCATTATTTGTTCTGCATATATCCCCTTGGTTCCCCATCACCCTCATGTTTTTTGCAAAACAAATAGCATCTTACACCTGGCAGCTATTTTCCCTCCGAAACATAAACCTGTTTCTCCAGCAGAGTGCACAGCTAGAGCACAGTTTCTATGGAAACCATCAGTACCATCTCTTCATTGGCTGCTAGACTGGTGGGCGTGTTTAGTAAATGAGTTGAGTAAAAATGAGCATGCTCAGTAGCCAACAGCCTAATAAAGTCCTAAGGAAGGGGGCAGAGTAGGTTAGAGGAGGAAAAGTAATCCTAAATGATTAAGGGGATGCTACAGCCTTACCATTAACCTTTTAACACCCAGAGTGGCAGATATTTAAATATTTCAAAGAGGCTATTCAATTTTTTTGGGGGGGGTTACATGTCCTTTAATAGCCATGGATGTTTTAATAAAAACATAATGAATTTGGGTTTCATGTTGAAAAGGATTTTTACAGTACAGCTTTTTATGTCTGAGCGACAGGTCCCCTTTAAGTGGCAGAACATCATCAGACATTGTTGTATTGTATACTGTTGTTTGTAATGCTCCTTGTTGATTTTATACGTTCTTCCAAGTTACTACAGTTTACATGTTCTCATTTTAGTAATTATTTTATGACATGTCTAGAAAAAGTGTTGCTAAAACATCACCGGAGAACGAATTACAAAGAAGCAGGGAACAGAAGCGTGATTTAATAGCTAGTGTTAGACTATTTAATGAGAGAAGGATCTCCTTGCACCAAATTATATTCATTTTCCTATTTTTTTTAGTGGATGTGACCAGCAATACTCTGTGTACAGTGAAAGTCACTAAGGTAAACCAGGGCTAAATCAATGAGTGACATTACTCAAAACTTGCTTCTGCTAGGGGCAAACCAACTTTTCAACATTTTCATTCCTTAGTCCAATAACTCCTGTTCATCCAAAGTAAACTTAAATACATTTTACATTTTTAGATTAAAAGGAACATAACTGTAGCACCAGGTGGCACTAATGTTGCGAATCTATTGGCAGTAAAATGCCAAAATGCTTTTCCTTCTCCTTTAAAGTATTTGAAATATAATGTACTATTGCCCTGTATTGGTAAAAGTTGTGTGTTTGCTTCAGAAAGGCTACTATAGTTTATATAAATAAGCTGCTGTGTAGCCATGGGGGCAGCCATTCAAACTGAAAAAAAGAGTAAAGGTACAGGTTACATAGTAGATAACAGATAAGCCCTACAGAGTCTTTAAGTGTCTTTCCTGACCCCTGAAGACACAAGTGCAACAGCACTAAGGGGAGCAAAAGTGTGCCCCCAGGCTAGCTGCTCTTTGCATGGAGCGCTGGACTAAAAATCAGGAGAAGCACCCTGACTTTGTCCTTGTTGCCTGCCACAGAGCCTCTGAGCCTCCCCCTATCCGCCTCTTTTGATCACTTCAAAGAGCAGAGGCCAGTGTCTATTGCCCCGGTGTCAAAAATTGCCAATTGAATTTTTTCACACTGTATGGGGTTTTATATATAAGAGGTCAAGACTGCATGTAATGAACTCTTCACAAAGAGGGAATTAAAATATGGCATTGTGAGAAAAGACATTTTATTGAACTTGATGGATGTGTGTCTTTTTTTAAACTAACAATTCAGTACCATGGACAGTGGGCTTTAAAATGAGACTTGTTTCACGCTTAGGTCTCTGCCATGTTTTGTCTTTTTCACTTTTTGACTTCCACAGGAACAGCACTGATACCATCACACACACCAACCCTCATTTTTTTCTACCTCCTTTCCTATGTGTATATGAATAATTTGTCTGCAGACTGAATGAATCCAGAGGTTACCAGGACAGTAGCTCCTCTTGAGCACCACTGTGCCAGTAAAAACAGCATAAAAAAATTAAAGATCTACAACACTGTAGGGAAGTTGCTTTTACCAGCAGGAATATTGTAACACAGCAGGATATTACAAAACTTTCTTTCAAGTACTGGCTCTTCTTTAAAATGTCATGTATTTTTGTAAATTACAGTGTATAATTGTCTAAAACTTGCAACTGAAAGGTGCAAGTTATTCACTCTATCCAGCCTACACTAATATGAATATTTTTATTGCTCGAGGGGCCCTGCACTATGCGACTAGGAGCCCCTCCCAACGATGGTTGGTTTTTAACATGATGCAATAAACAATTTTTTATAAATGTTCTAAATCTGTTCTGATGAGATGTGTTTATCATTTTATTAATGTCATTTAATTTGAGCATAAAAAGCATAAGTTGTGCATATATAGCTCATTAGAAAGCTAACACCTTGGATACTAAGCTAACTACATATGTGGGAATTCTAAAATCACTTTACTTTAAATAAAAAAAGTATAAAGAAATAATAAACTGGTAGTAAAGGTAAATCAAGGCAAGGAGAATGTAGGTTAGATTTAGATTTTTGTCTTGTTTGTTGAGTTTGTTGAGTACAACAGTAAGGGTTGGGGAGACATCTAGCAAGGTCCGGAGTCCTAAGGATTACTCAAACTAAACATTTCTCTAAGGTAGATGGATATTTGGAATAAACAAATATTCAAAGGATGGTAATGGCAAGTTTAATATATGTTCTCATGGCTTGTAATAAACGTAGGGTTAATAAGAAAATTAACTGAAGACTGAAAAAATGTTTTAACATTAAAGAAAAGCTGATAGTTACAGGTATAAATGGCACCACTTCTAATTTGCACCACATCATACATTTGTTATTGCTGTGAGGTCCTATGTTAATGCTGTTTTGTTTTTTCGCTGCACAGGGAGACTGTTCTTTTAACACCCAATATTTGCAACAGTCTGTAACTATGGAGGAGAGATATTATACTAAAAGGGAAAATATAATTTTCGACATTTCCTAACCCCCTTAGGTTGACAACATGCTAGACTGCCCTTAACTTGTTTCATTGTGAAAGGTTGGATTCTGGGACCCTGAGTTCCCTGTGCATTTCATAGTGGGTGGTGCACAGACTCCGAAAAACCACAAGGATTCCAGAATCCATCACTTCACAATGGAACAAGGTGAAGCAGGTACCGGATCATTTTTTAGGCCTAAGGGGTTGTGGAAATGGGCCTTACAGCACAGGCAGACTTTAATGGTTTCCTTGCAATTTGTGGAATGAGGTCTGTTTGTGGAAAAAAAGTATATTTATTTTTGTAAATTCAAAGTTTATGCTCTTTTTTTTACATAAGCCCAACTAAATGAGCTCATGTCAAAGGAGGTATATTTCCCCTTTAAACAATAGAAGTCTGGCCTCAGTCACTGATTTGTGACATCACTAAGCACTAATTTAAAATGATTATTTTATAAGGGCATGTTTTACATGCAATTCATGCCAGTTTTGTATTTTAAACACAGGTATCGAACCCCTTATCTGGAAATCCATTATCCAGAAAATTCCGAATTATGGAAAGCCCAACTCCCATAGACTCTATTTTAATCAAATAATTCACATTTTTAAAAATGATTTGCTTTTTCTCTGTAATAATAAAATAGTACCTTGTACTTGATCCCAACTAAGATATAATTAATCCTTATTGGAGACAAACCAAGCCTATTGGCTTTAATTACTGTTTAAATAATGTTTTTAGCAGACTTAGGTAGGCGATCCGAATTACGGAAAAACCCTTTATCCGAAAAACCCCAGGTCCCGAGCATTCTGGAAAATGGGTCTCATACCTGTAGTATTATTCTGTAATCATAAACCACATAAGAAAAACTGCTGCATTTGCAAAGATACAACTGGAAAGAAAAGCTACGACAGTGGTTTAATAATGGCTGGATGTGAACCAGGGTTATTATTATTTTCCAAAGTGTTGAATTAGCAAATGTCTTTAAGGTAACATACATACAAATAGGAAATACCTGGTGAGCTCTTCTTTAATCTTCAATGGTTCATGTGGGTAGAATTTCACTCTAAAGCACATGGTGTATGGTGGATGAGCTGAAACGTTATAAAAAATAAAAAAAATATATAAAAAAAAGCATGAGAACAGCAGCAAAGAACAGTTGCTTGATGAAAGTGCAGGAGAGGTTTTCATTAGTTAGTGGAATGGTTAGGACCCCAGTACCTGGAAGTGGTGTAACTAAATAAAAGCATGGCAAAGATGCCCATGAACATATCCTCATAGCTTGGGGGTCAGGGTGCAATGGCAGAAGCAGCTATGATAATGACCTTATGTTATGTACAGACCAAGGTTTCAATTGCTATTTACACAAATTACAGAGAAAGAAATAACAGGGCTGTCACTATGCATAGGTCACATTCACAAAGCACTTACCTGCTTCATGCACAATTAAAAATGTAGAAGAAAAAGAAAATGGTTCTTAAAGTGAAGGGCTGCCTTAATGCATAATCCATTCCCTGTGGGAAAACTAGAAACCTTTATATTTGACGTCAACATTTCTGTTGCACGCTGTTACAGGAGAAAGCAAACAATACGCTGCCAGGGGCTGAACACCATGCTTCCAGCCTACTTTAAACTGCAGCATAAATTATATTCAGAGTGTAGTCCAGAACTGCTAGGGGGGTTTCTCCCACTCCTAGCACTCCTAGGCTACAACCTTCTAAATCAGTGGCAAGGTTACACTTTGGAAGTGTTGTGACATCAGCTCATGTCAGCCAGGGACTTTTCCCTAAAGGTAACATGTTTATGTGGACATTCCTGAGAAGTGACTCTGGAACTCTAGTGGCTACACAAAAGCAATGTAGGTCTGTATAAAAATATATCATATAAAGCAGCTTATATGTAAAGCTTCATCTAAATATACTATTTACTTGTTTAATAGTATGTGCCATTGTGTAACCCAAAATGAAAAACTGCCATTTTAAGTAAAAGGCCCGCCTCCTGTGATCATACGATCCACGTTGCAAACATACAAACCAAGGGCACACATACATGTTAGGTCACATCAGCCACTGATATAATTAATCCTTATTAGAGACAAAACAATCTAATTGGATTTTTTTAATGTTTAAATGATTTTAGTAGATTTAAAACGGACCTGTCACCTTAAAAAATAACTCCAAATTATTTTAATTTTAGTTGCAAAATAAACTTCACTTACACTATATAAATAATATAAATATTGTTTCCTTCAGTCTTGAAACTGGACAATCACAGCAAGAAGGTAGGTGCCATTTTGTGAACACTGTTAGTAAGGCAAGCTTTATATCATGCCAAAATCTTGTTTATATAATAGAATGGAGGACTAGAAGCCCAAATGCATGAACAGGCTATATAATTAAATGATGAGGAGGGAGGAAAAAAGTAATAAGTGCAGTGACATCTAGGTAGTGCTGAATGGGAAGCTAATGTTATTGTCTGCCCCACCTCTATGCCTGAGGCATGTAAGCAGGGCAGGCAATATATGATTGACAGCTAGGATTTTTAAATGCCTTTATAATGGGTATAAATGTGTCATAAAAAAAAGTAATTTGGGTTTCATGTTGAAACCCAACATGAAAATGACTTATATTATACAGCTTTTTATGTCTGGTGACAGGTTCCTTTTAAAGGTGGCCATACACCTTCAGATCTGCTCGCTTGGCAATGTTGCCAAGCGAGCGGATCTTCTCCCGATATCCCCTACCTATGGGTGGGCGATATTGGGCGAATCCAGACTAACTCGGTCGTTTGGTCCTGGGGCCAAACGATCAAATTAAAACGACGGGTATAGGAGAAGTCAGATCGGGGACCGCATCAACGAGCCGATGCGGTCTCCGATCCGACTAAATTTTTTAACCTGCCCGATCGATATCTGGCCGATTTCAGGCTCATCATTGGTGCCCCTACATGGGGCGATTAGCTGCCGAATCGGTCTAAGGGGCCGATATCGGCAGCTAGAATCAGCCCGCGTATGGCCACCTTAAGTATGGTGATCCAAATTATGGAAAGATCCCTTAGCTGGAAAACCTTATGTCATGAACATTCTTGATAACAGATCCCATACCTGAACTACTAAATAAGGGTACATTTATTAGATTAGCCTATTTCAACTTCATGCAGTTAAAGGTTTAATGCCCCCGGGTAAAAGACAGAAATCAGCCTATACAAATTATAACAGTGGCCAGAAAGTACCCAACTTGCAGGATGAGGCAAAACAGAGCACCAGATGTGGAGCAAAATCAACCAAAAATACAAATAAACAGCACTCCTCACATGAAATGACAACTTACTTCCATTGTCAGGTACAACATAATCTCAACAAAATAACGTAGGGATGGCCTGAGTAGATCTCCACACCCCATCCTTAAAGTAAATAAGCACAGGTTCTGTACAGCCCAAGGAGCAGCAGCTTTGCCCCCTGCTGAGCATGCTCCCTGATAGGTAGATAGCCGACCTGAAACGTGTTGCAGATAGGTGATGGTGGGTAACCCTACACTTACCAGAACCCTCCCCACAGGCCAAGTCATCCCCCTCTCCCAGAAACCTCTGGCGACAGCAACATAGATTCTGCGTTTATGTATTCAATTCCAGAGTATAGAAAAAGGTGTTGCTAGGCAATACGTGGACTGTTGGCAGCAAAAGGGTTAATACTATGTCATAAATTCTCTTTGAAGGACGATGATGTCTCTAACCTACATTTAATACTGTTCAGGATTACTTTTCTGTTTTAATTCATAATGTGATACTTTTCGTTATACACGAATACTCCACCGTAGCTAACATAAGCAAAGTGTTACATCAGTAATCACGCCATCGGCCAAAGACAAAAATAAATGACTCTGAAAGCAGCAATTCACTCTTATAATCACAGTTATAGGATATGCGGTGTTTGTTTGGAAGATAATTACAGACATTTTGATGTTTGCCTCAGATATTTAAGCCAGCTGGTGACTGTGTGTGTAGTTATTTAAATTTAGTTTCTGCTGCTACTGTTACATTTCAAATGATTCAGTTAGCAAATAATATGGTACAAAAAGAAGTAGAAAATAGCAAATAATGTCTGATATTCATTTATTTTTCTGTATTTGGCACTGTTACATTTCCCCTTAATTAATGATTAATGAAAGTGGCACACTGAAGCCTAAAAAAAGTAAATTTGTCTGAATTCTTTAATTCCAGTGAAATAAATAGCTCTCTGCTGTAATTTTATTAAAGAGACACCAAATCTGTCATGTCCAAGAGGGTTTATAAAGTAATTGGGTTTGAAATAAGTTACCTAGTGACTGCTGTATCTTTATAATAGTATTTCACTGGCCTGGACAAGGGGAAATTACTTAAAAAATAACAAAAAACACATTGGCGCTATAGATAAATTGTCACATTCACAATTATTACACAAAGCGTAAAAACTCAAATATCCTTTAAAGGTGAAGGAAAGGTAAAAACTAAGTAAGCTTTATCAGAAAGGTCTATGTAAATACAGTCATAAGCACTAACAGAAACGCTGCACTGAGTTCTCTGTCAAAAGAAACAGGATTTGTTGTCTCTTTGTTTTCCTGTGCCAGAGACACGCAGCTCTCTCCTCTCTCCTGCTCCCCCCTCCCTCAAGAATGCTAAGAACTCACTCCCCCCCTCTTAGGAATGTGGATCTGAGCCAATCAGCAGGAAGCTTTCTCATAGTCTTACAAACTGAGCATGTACACTGGTCTTGGTGCAGGATTATGGGAACTTTCTTTACAGAGCCCAGCGGTTTTTTTTCCTATGAGGCTTCTGATCATCTGAATGGGAGAAATATGGGGAGATTTAAGGGCGCTATTGAGAGAACTGAGGGTATGCCTGCAGCTTAAGATTAACTATTTATTAGCCTTTCTTTCTCCTTTATTGCAAAGTTAACCAGAAGTTCTCACTTACTAAATATCCTGCACCTCCACCTCCTGAAATATGGCCTAATGCATACCTTCCAACTGTCCCAATTTTCGTGGGACAGTCCCTCTTTTGACAGCTCAACCCGCAGTCCCAGATTCCTACTGAAAAGTCCCTCATTTCCCATTTGATCTCCTGCACTAAATGCTAAAAAAGATGCAAATTTAATTAAAAAGTAGCTTTTGGCAGAGAGCCTAGAAAGTTAACAAGCTTCACCTGCACTTAGAAACATTGTTTCTAAGGCTAATGCCAGACGAGGCGTAGGACGGATATTTTCAGCAAGCAGAAAAACTCTTGCGTTATTATGCATTTTTCCGCTACATGTGCCTGCACCCGAGCGTATTCTATTCATTCGGGTGCAGGCACAAGTAGGAGGCGTAGGGCCTCGTCTGACATCAGCGTAGGGCTCGTCTGACATCAGCCTCAAAATTAATAAAAAAGTATATTTTGGCAGAGAGCCAAATAAGTCAAGGGATTCTGGGAACAAATTCCTTTAGGCTCTTAGAAAAATCCCATTTACATGGGCTTGTCCCATTTACATGGGTTTATCCTATAGGCTAATGCGTACCCACTGGGTTTCAATGCAAAAGCCAGGATAATAGCTGATCAGATTCCCAACTACAGACCGGTTTCGCCCTTCTTGGGGCTCATCAGTGTTGTGCAGGGAGCCTAAAGGAATTTGTTCCCAGAATCCCTTTTTGACTTATTGGCATCTTAAAGGAGATGTAAATGTTAAAAAAACAAATCATATATTTAGCCTTAGACTACTATTCTCTACACTTTACACTACCTTAATTTTTAAAATAAGACTACCTTAATCCACTGGTTCCAGCACTTCCCCCTGGTGCTTTGCAGTCACATGTGCCATGTTTGAAAGTCTTCAGAGAGAGCAGAAGCCCCCACCCTCCTGGAAAAAAAAAAGCCTGCTCATGCACAGGCTGGCTCCTGCTGCCTCCAGGCATGCGCAGAAGGGACTCTCCCCTGCCGACAAGTTGTCGGTGCAGTGAGAGACCTGAACAGGAAGTGGGGGCGGAGCTTCACTCTGAACAAGGAAGGAGTGGAATAGAGCAGAATGTAACTCAGCAACCAGGTAAGAAAGAACAGAGGGACAAAGGCAGGCAATCTGGGAAGCTGTTTAGAGTTATTTTATTAATAGAAAAAAAAAAGGTGAACTTATTCTTTAACGAGCATCACCTGCAATTTAATGAGTGGGCTTTTGGCAGAGGGCCCAGAAAGGTAAAAAACCCCATCGGCACTTCGATACAATTGTAACTAACAAGCTAAACAGGTCTCTTGGGGGAACTGAGACTTGCAGCTTAAAGGGCAATTTCAGATTTTTTTTTTAACAAAACTGTAATAAAAGATAAAACAAGACCCCAAAACCCCCAGAAATGTGTTTAAACTATAAATAAGCTGCCAGATTTAGTCAAGTGGTTGCAAAAACGGGCGTGGTAAAAAAAAATAATTTCTTTTTATCCCCTCTTTCCATTTTCAAAATGTTGGGAGGTATGCTAATGGGGGTAGACTTTGCTATATACATGCATGCTTCCTGCTTACAATTACAGTTACAGCCTAAAATGGATTCATAATAGAATATACAGCAATTCTGTCTGCATTGTCATTGTTATTATCAGTTGAATGACCTACACCTCTAAGGGATTCCCACCTCAGATGGGGCATTGCACAACAGACCTTGTGCTATACCTTCCAGGATTCCAGGAAATGCCTTTTAAGCCATCCTTTACCGTGATGTTTTCTTCAGCACCATCCTGTGTGTAACCCATTTAAGAAGTTTTTTACTGAAACTGTTTTTATATAACAGAGGAAGCTCAGAACCAGAAGGAGTTGGGATTATTAAATTATTTACTTTAGCTTGGGAATTAAAGGGCAATAAAATATTTAAATATTTCTCCATGCCATACAGCTGTTGTCCAGATGTACAGCAGACTTATACCCTTGAAAAACACTTCCTATAGCTATTTGCTAAATTTTCTTTAGTTCTCTTCTTGGATAGAGTTCTCTAGTTACGATTATTATTGAAATGCTCTGACTGGCACTTCTACACAAGGACTTGTTTCCATATGACACAAGCCAGCACTAGGCCAGCAATACACCATATTGTTCCACAGAGGATTAGAGATGCTCAGGATCCAGATTCATCCTCTCTCGTAAATTTTGATTTAGTGTTTTGGCCTTTTAAGAGACACATTTCATTTTGATGTAATGGCCAGTACTTTGACTTCAAGACTCTGTGCAGTGACCTGAAAGCTTCCATCACCCTAGTAGCTAAAATTACATGCTACTTCAGATAATAAACCAAACCTTCAAAGATCTCTAGATTTATTTCTCACTGTTAAAGGTGAATCGTAAATTTTGCCACATGAAAGTGGTTTTCACACTACCTTTTCTGCTAAGAAAGTGTTATTGCTAAAGGTCACACACTGGCTTTCAACCCTCAGCCATATCATACCTTCTGCAGGCACCTTAGGGCTCTGGCACACGGGGGAGATTAGTCGCCCGCGATTAACTCCCTGTTCGCGGGCGACTAATCTCCCCGAGTTGCCTACCCCTGCCATCCCACCGGCGAACATGTAAGTCGCCGGCGGGATGGCAGACGCGGCGGCGCAATTTCGCGCAAATCGCCGAAAAAGACTTGCAAGTCTTTTTCGGCGATTTCCGGAAATCGCCCCGCCGCGTCTGCCATCCCGCCGGCGACTTACATGTTCGCCGGTGGGATGGCAGGGGTAGGCAACTCGGGGAGATTAGTCGCCCGCGAACAGGGAGTTAATCGCGGGCGACTAATCTCCCCCGTGTGCCAGAGCCCTTAACTGAGAAAGATAAATAGAGATTTTTTTGTTTTTTTTTCACTATATTGCATTGTTAGCCTTATCTTGGAAGAGCTTGGACAACTTCAGTGATTTCGGCGCCGTGTATGCAATCCCACCGGCGATTTACATTCTCACCAGTGGGATGGCATTTGTGAGAGATTAGTTGCCCGCGACAAGGGAGATTTGTCGCCGGCGACTAATCTCCTCATCTGTCACGGCCCTTAGGGGTATATTTATCATGCTGTGTAAAACGTGGAGTAAAACAGTACTGGTGATGTTGCTCATAGCAGATAATCAGATGCTTTGCTTTGGTTTTCTAACTGTTGAAATCTAATTGTTGATTAGTTGCCCTGGGCTATTCTTCACAGCATGATAAACATACCCCTTAGTGGTTTATATATCAATGCCATTATTTGTTTGTTTTTTAGTGCATTTTCCCCCATTTTCAAATACCTGCATCTCATCAGTCTATATTTTCTCATACACATGAGGAAGTCTGATTTTTATTTTTTCTTTCAAAAAACATAATCACTTTTTTTATCATTGCAAAACTAAACAGCTTAATGGACAAAAAAAAACCTATTCATTATTTATCTTGTTTTTGTTATTATTATCTGTTCTGTAAAATAATCAGCTTGTTTAGTGTGAGGTATTCTGGATCCTTATGTTAAACACCAGGATGCCAGCAGGTATGAACGCAGAATTTGATATCTCGTGCTATTATTAAGTTAATATCTGTCTGTTACTCTGGGGTAAACCTTGTGTTTTATTTATGCTTATACTGAAATTTAAATAAACAATGTATACATATCTGCCTGTATATTAATTCACATTTACAGACAACCAGACACTCATCAAAGGCTATAGGAGGTGAGGTGTCTAGCCTGTCTAATTTTGATTGTCTGAATTATGATGCATATTGCATATTTTTTGCATAAACTTCATGTCACTACTGAAATACTACTGTTTCCATAAGGCATGTTATATATATATATATTTTTTTTTTTCAAATTGATTTTATTAATTTTAACAATACATGTAAATCATAGTAATTACACTGCTTATTATATCTTAAAAGAGAAAAGAAAAACACCATAACTTAACATAAGTGGTAGCTCCCAAAAAAAAACCCAGACACATCAAACATAACTATAAATTATCAAGACAATGTTCTTCCATATTTTTTGAGCTTCTTGTATGAAGTGATACTGACATGAAAAAAATACTTTTCAAAATATTAATGAACATTAAAAGTTACCTATAGGTCACGTTGATCATTTTTCATGCATAGGGCTGCATTTGTAAGTTATTGTTACTTGAAGTTCCTAAATCTGTCTTTTTTAGCAACCTGACTGTCCCTTCTCAGTGTCAGTTATAGCTTCTAATGCTAACAGCATACTGCTGCACAAATATGGCAGCCCCCTCATAGAGGAACATGGGGGATCAGATTTGTAATGTAAACGCATCAGGAAATACTTTTATGACAGCATTGTAAAGCTCATGCAAAGACAATGTTATGATATATTTAAAAATAGTTTAATTTTAGGTGTCAGTATCCCTTTAAGGCATATTATATATTAAAAGAAAGTTACTACATTGAAAGCTCAGCCAATGATAAACAAAACTACAAAGAATTAAGAGGGGTTCCCAAACTTTTTCATATAACTGTATTTACTTCCCATGGGTCACATTTTGCCCATGACTAAGTGCCCCTTGGGCATGAAACGCATAGGGCCTTTGGAAATGTTTTAATGTAACTTTGAATAAAGTCTTTTTTACTTTAAAAATTTTTTTGTGACCCCCTGTATAATTTCCTTGGTGCCTATATGCCCATGGTGGTTGTTGCTTTTTGCTTTATGCACCCTTTGCTGAGGGTCTGGGGTTGGTGCACCTGGACCACCACTTCTACTCGGTGAGTGTTTTGTTTACTACTGCTCATTTTGTGCCTTTATTTTTGGTTTTGCCTTTGGACTCTTTTACCCCATTACACTGCATATGTATATGTATGTGTAATATATGTAATATATATATATCAATCAATCAGTATCAATAATTCAAAAAAAATACTGATGCAGGAATTTTAGCCAAAATAAATGTATTTATTGAACTGAAGCTTCTGTCCTCATCTGGAACTTTTACACCAGGTGAGGACCAAAATGTTGATCCAATAAATAAGTTTAACCCAGGTGTAGTTTTGATGAGAGTGTGCCTAAAGGTGCCCATACACGGGCCGACTATAGCTGCCGATATCGGTCCCTTGGACCGATTCGGCAGCTAATCGGCCCGTGTATGGGCAGAACAGAGCTGCCTGGCCGACCGATATCTGGCCTGAAATTGGCCAGATCTCGATCAGCCAGGTTATGAAATCCGGTCGGATCGGGGACCGCATCGGCTCGTTGATGCGGTCCCCGAACTGACTGCCCCATAAGCTCAAATGTAATCCGATCGTTTGGCCCCAGGGCCAAACTATCAGATTATTTTTTTTTTCAAGTCCCTTCCTACCCGATATCGCCCACCCGTAGGTGGGGATATCGGGTGAAGATCCGCTCGCTTGGCGACATCGCCAAGCGAGCGGATCTTATAGTGTATGGGCACCTTAAGGCTTCAATAATCTATCTAGCCACCATTGTGCAAGGAGTATTCAAAATAAATCACAGCCAGCACCAAGGGTCTTGTAGTTCAAAAACTTTATTATAAAGTTATTATTATAAAGTTATTATAATTGCATTGTACATATATACACACATCAGTGTATAGTTTTCGCTCTGTTTGTATAAGCTATTTGTCTGGGTGCCAGTATCAAAAAACTATATAGAATCATATAAAACTGCACTCACGGGTCTTGCAAAGTGGGAAAAAAATAAAAAAAAAACACAAATGGGTATTACTAGAAAATGAAAAGACTGCACACTGGTTTTGCTAATAACACTAGGCTCTGGATACTTACATTTCATCTGTTTGGCAACAGGCTTGCTGGGATCGAGCCAGTGCTGTAAAAAGAAAGCAAAGGGTTGGTAAAGTGGTTCAAGGTTGAGAAACGTATCAGCATTCTATTATCAGAACATACTCCATTGATACACATCATTCAAACAGAAACTATATTATTATTGCTAGAAATCATTATTATGATCATCTTTTATTTATACAGTGCTGACATATTCTGCTATGCTTTACACAGATTATACATTATCTCCTGAGTCCCTAACCAAGTGGATGTTCCTTGAAATAGTATATATTCAGTCGGGGAAGTAACTACAGAAGGAGCAGACCCTGCACTTACAAGGGAACCCAGGAGGGTAGGGGGCCCAGTAAGGCCCTATTTAAAGGACAGTTTTAATATATCATGGTAGGATAGGTACATTTACTAATATTTTGGGCCCTAAACCAAATTTGCTGTGGGGCAAAGTTACATCTAGTTACACTACTGTATTCAGTGACAAACTACTGGGCAGAATTCCAGTGCCATTGATTTCATATATCCTGACTCATTGGCAATGTTCAATCTTCCTATCAGCACATGATAGCATGGCATTTATAGCTTTAAAGGAGAAGGAAAGGCATTTGCCATTTTACTGCCAATAGATTAGCCACAATAGTGCAAGCTAGAACGCTATATTTATTTTGCAAAAAGCTTAACGATACCTAACTAAACAGCCATAGAAGCTCCCTCTGTTTGTTTAAGATAGCAGCTGCCATTTTAGCTTGGTCTGATCTTACTTCTGTGCCTGCAAACTGCTTCTAGAACGGCTCTATGCTCAGATTACACAGCAAAGATAGGAAGGAGAAGGGGAGAAGGAGAAGGGAGGGGGAGAGTGGAGCAAACTGAGCAGACTTGTGCCGTGCCCTTAAGGATTTTTCTTAAAGCAGGAAGTCTGACACTGAAGATCATGTATACAGAATAAAAAATAAAAATGTGGTGTTTCTTTTCACTGAGGACTCAGAGCAGCAGTCCTATAAGTGCTTATGGTCGTATTGACATAGACCTTTCTAATAAAGTTTACTTAGTTTTCACCTTTCTTTCTCCTTTTTTAAGTACAGATAGTAGACCCCTTATCCGGAAACCCATTATCCAGAAAGTTCCAAATTACGGAAAGGCCATCTCCCATAGACTCCATTTTAATCAAATAATTCACATTTTCAAAAATGATTTCCTTTTACTCTGTAACAATAAAACAGTACCTGTACTTGATCCTAACTAAGATATAATTAATCCTTATTGGAGGCAAAACAATCCTATTGGGTTTAATTACTGTTTAAATAATGTTTTTAGCAGACTTCAGGTAGGAGATCCGAATTACAAAAAAATCAACTTTGTGATTTTATTTCTGCTGCCATCATTTTCAGGGATCACTCTCATTTTGTCCCTTAAACCAGCTGTTCTTCAGGGCTGAACAAAAGTTCTAATTCTACTTGCTGAACAAACTAACCAGTGATGTATCTGTTCTAATGGCTAATTTCTTGCATTTTTTGTAGTCTTCACATTTTCTACAGAATTGGAGAGCTTTTATATTTTGGTCTGTAAAATGGTGTGTTCTATATAAAAGGCAAAGGTAATTCTTCTTTAGATTTCTAACTAGTCTATTCTAAGCTTTGCTCCTCTGTATGCTGTGCATTAACTCTAATGGCCTAAATCTGTATAGATAAGCATCACAGATGTGCTTGCTGGGACTGAAATGTGCCTATTCAGTTATGTGTATTATTTGTCACTTGTAACTACAGCCAATCCAGTTTGTGCACAAAGGATAACACATTCAGAGATAAAGATTACAATGCAATTATGCTTTCACTGTAAAATAAGATCAGGCTTCTATTTTAAGATATAATTGCTGAAGATAATCTATGCAGAATGCAGTATGCAAACAATGAGAACAATGTTAAAAGGACAGTTATCCAACAGTTTGAGAAGACAATGGAAGATTCTGAAGAGAACAGATCTTATTGGTTGCTAGAAGTTACAACACTGCTGCAACTTAGCTCCTCTATTAGTATATAAGCCCCTATGGGCTGCTGGAGCAGTAAATGACATAAATGGCATCCAACTTAACTGAGCACATGGGTCAAAAAGCGTGTGTATTTTCTGGCATTTTCTCTATATGTTTTTCCAGGAAGAACACATAGTTATCTTTCTTTTTTGTTTGGCACTTCCATCTTTCCAACAAAAAGCACTTTATGTATCGCTTCTCCCAGTGGTGTTAATTTCTACCCAAGGGGACAGAGTTTGAAGGGAGGAGGTATCTGGGAATGGCCAAAAGCTCAAATGCTGGGTATAATACATAAATAGTGTTAATGTAACCATATGTTAGGGTAGTGATCCCCAACCAGTGGCTCGTAAGCAACATGTTGCTCTCCAACCCCTTGGATGTTGCTCTCAGTGGCCTTAAACCAGGTGCTTATTTTTGAATTCTTGGCTTGGTGGCAAGTTTTGGTTGCATAAAAACCAGATGTACTTCCAAACAGAGCCTCCTGTAGGCTTCCAGTCCACATAGGGGCTACCAAATAGCCAATAACAGTCCTTATTTTGCACCACTGGGAACATGTTTTATGCTTGTGATGCTCCCCAAGTCTTTTTACATTTGAGTGTGGCTAATGGGTAAAAAAGGTTGGAGACCCCTGTTTTAGGAAATCAGTCAAGCAAAAGCCACAGCAAATCTGTGTGAAAGCATTCCAAAGTTACTGTTACACCCTTACTACCACCGTAGCATGGAATGCATACCAAAAAGGTGAAAAAAGTTTGTATCTTTTTATGCCACACCAATACATAACACTATTAAACCCTCTGAGTGCCCAGAGTTTGCCCACACTTCTTTTCAATTCATTTCAATGCTATGCAACTTGTTTGCCAAATAAGAAGATTCAAGTTGGCTAAAAATATCCATCCCCTGGTCAACTTGTTAACCGTTTTATTGGTTAAACTCTGATTTGGCCATCCACATGGCCCACAACTTTTGCAAGGTATCTAAAGAAAAAAGTGACAGGGCATCAGTAGATTAAATTATTCTGGACAGACTGACTGAGATCGGAGTGCGTTTAAGACAATCTGCAAAACAGCAATTCTTTATGGCCGTAGAGTGGAAGCACATTTTATTTAGCCCTTTTATTTAACATTTTTACAAAATTTTTCTCTTTAAAAAGGGACCCTGCAGTGGGGACCCTGTATTTAATCACTTGTCCTGCCATCTGCTGGCTATTCCTACTTGAGCCATAAAATGCCTGGGCATAGCAAAACAAACACCAGCACACAAAAGAACTGAAGAACGCAAATAAAGTCCTGTCTCCAGGGTTTATCTCCGTTATTCTATTCAATGAGCTAGTTCTGTTTGCATATATTGACTTGGATGGCAGGTTATGATAACCCCCTAACAGAGCAAACAACAGAGAGAGGTCTGGGAGTGACTGTAAAAATTGTATGTATGAAATGCTGGGACCACAATGTGTCTGTCCTCTAATTCTGGTGCACTCAGTGATTCTTTATTTCTGATGCTGCCATTCTGGTCTTGTATTTGTGATTAATGGGATGAGGTATTTGGACGTCATGGTTACCAAGCGGGCGTGGGTAAATGTTGCTTCTCTTTCCATTTTCCAAATGTTGGTTAGTATGTGTGAAGGGTTTAGATAACTAACAGGGCTATAGCGCATACTCAGTAAGAAGCCCTGTGGCACAAGGTACTGTTATACATTTAAAATGACAAAGCATGCCATTTTTAATATGTGTTCAAAATATGGCTTGTATTGAAAAGGTATTCCTGCTTTTGTGAACCTGAGACCCTTTGTGTAAGGTAAAAGAGAAAAAAACATCCTTGATGAAAAAAATCAAGAAAAGCTTTTATGTTCACTGTGTAATTGCAAATGTTGGGCATGGACAGATCCTTGCATCAGTACCATATGTTTTACTTACAGTCAGACATCAATATGACTGTCATGCACAGTTGTTTGTTTGCAGGCAAACGCCTTGTAATTTAGGTAAACATCCTTTTTAGAGATTTCAAAGCAATGATTTGGTTTATAATTGAGAAATGCTATTACAGCTCTTCCTGAGTCAGAGCACAAATCCATCATTTTTCATTAACTCACAACACAGATATCTGAAGTGCTGCCAGATGAGATTGCTGCTACACTAATTTGCAGCCTATATTTGCATTTAGCCATTTCGAAATCATTTGTTTCTGCCGTGTGATATGTTTAATCAAATGCCTAAATAAAGGTATGTCAAAATGAAGACTGAGCAGCTGCATGGGAATGGGAATTAAATAAATATCTGCAGAGCAGATGATCTTGGGTAGGTAGCCACATAAATTACAGTAATACCACTGTCTAAAGGAAAGAAGTTCTAGGAAACGGGAAAGCACCTGTATAGAATAGTATAAAGTCTTGGTGTTAAAACTACTGAAAAGGTATTTTGGATTCCCTCTTTTTTTTGCATCTGGGGAGTCCTCATTTTCCCTTTGTTATGTGCAACAGAATATGGCTGTAGTAACTTTAAGGTATGTACAACATATGATATAAACACCCATTCCCAAAGTCCACATCAACCTTTTGTGCTGCAAGTATTTTACTTGAAAACGTTCAGCATCATAACTATGCAACCCAGGAGTACAAACTCCAAGAGTGAAGGTGAAAATAATCAGGCAGGTCACAAAAAACTACAGGGTAATGTATAAAGGACTATGAGGTTCCATGAGCCTCACTAACTAAATCTATAGATTAATGTATCACAGACTGTTGTCTCACAATCTCTCATACAGCTATAAACACTTCTGTAGTTATTTATTTATTTATTTTTTTAAATAAGCATGAAAGCTCAGTAGAGCATAAAGAGTGAAAAATGTTCTTATTCTGAAGAGTTTATGTCCCTTTCAAATAAATTATGGGTTAAATGACTGCCGGAATACAGACACGTCTAATGTAAACTTTATCACTTTATAAAATCTGCCATAAAAATGCATTCTCCTGTACTAAGCCTAAAGGTAAGAAAACAATAGTGTTCTTTAAATTAAAGATGATCTTTTTTTTATATAGGTTGTGTCGTGTCCTGTTGTAGTTCTAGTTAATTATCATTGCAAAAAAGAAAAGGTTAATGTTGTGCTGAATGATACCTTGATAGCCTGTCATTACGCCACCACAAGACCTTGGCAGTAAAAGCATGCAGGCAAGTAAGCTTGAAGCAGAATAATGAGGATATATGTCAACGGTGTAAGTTTCTTCATGAGATGTTATCACACCTAGCTTATCCGCTGACAAGCTCTACATAGCATTCAACAAGCTGAAACATTCAACATCCCTTACAGCCAGAAAAAACAGCAATTTATCCAGACCTTAATTCTTAAAAAGGACATAAACCTTTGAAAAAAAAGTATTTTGATCCCTTTTACAATGTATTTCCCCCTTCCTTCCTATATTGTAAAATACTTAAGATTTTAGAGTGCTGCTTTCTGAAATTGAATATGTTTATCTGAATATGTAGGAAGCCTCTTCAACGAGAATTAAGATTTTAGATGCTAATACCAGGTTTTGAGTCAGAAAACCTAGGGGCACATTTACTAACCCACGAACGGGCCGAATGCGTCCGATTGCGTTTTTTTCGTAATGATCGGTATTTTGCGATTTTTTTCGGAAAATTGTCGCGACTTTTTCGTTACTAATACGATTTGTGCGAAAAAACGCGAGTTTTTCGTAGCCATTCCGAAAGTTGTGCAAAATCTGGCGATTTTTCGTAGCGTTAAAACTTGCGCAAAAAGTTGCGATTTTTTCGTAGCTTTAAAACTTGCGTGAAACGTCGCACCTTTTAAGTTTTAACGCTACGAAAAAGGCGCAACTTTTCGCGCACGTTTTAACGCTACGAAAAAAATTGCCAGATTTTGCGCAACTTTCGGAATGGCTACGAAAAACTCGCGTTTTTTCGCGCAAATCGTATTGGTAACGAAAAAGTCGCGACAATTTCCGAAAAGTCGTAAAGACGCCGAAAAAATCGCAAAAAGTACGAAAAAGTCGCAAAATGTTCGTTTTCAAATCGGAATTTTTCCAATTCGGTTCAGATTCGTGTCTTAGTAAATGTGCCCCCTAGGGTTAAAATCAGGGATCCCCAATCTTTTTTACTTGTGAGCCACACTCATTTGTAAAAAGTGTTGGTGAGCCACACAAACATAAAAAAGTTCCTTTAGGATGCTAAATAAGGACTGTGATTGGCCATTTGGTGGCCCAATGTGGACTGCTAGCCTACAGGAGACTCTGCTTGGAGTAAAACTGTGTCTCTGTGCTTCCAAAACTTGTCTTCAAGCCAGAGATTTAAAAATAGGCAACTACTTTGAGGCCACTGGGAGCAACATCAAAGGGGGTGGTGAGTAACATGTTGCTCCCGCTACTGGTTGGGAATCACTGGGTTAACTAAATTAAGTGCCTGCCTAGCAGTCTAAAACTGCTAATATTTCAGACACCATTAAAAAAAAAAAAAAGAAAATGAATTAAATACATTTTCTATTTTTAACGGTTTCTAAGATATTTGCAGTTTAGACTTTTGGCTCAACTGAGAATCAGCAATCTTAGGGTTAACTAAATCCAGAAAAAGCACAGAAAATGTGTAGACAGTAAGTCTAATACCAGGTGGGGCTGATTCTTGGCCATGCGGATAAATGCAGGCTGAGAACAGTCCCTACGCTGGCATTAGCCACATCTTGTGCTTGCACCCTGAAAAATTGTGTCAGCCTTGTGCAGACACATGAAGGGAAATTTCATGCCAAAATGTGCCAGTATGCATGTCAGTGCTGAAATCCGCCTCTTCACTCAGGCTAACACAATGGCTTCAGGTGCAGGCACAGGGAAAAGCTGATTCCAGCGTAGGGGCTGATTCTCGGCCTGCGTTTATCTGGTATGGAACCCCGAACTGAGGTGTGTATTTATTTTAAATTTAACAGCATGGGCATGATTATGCAGTTGTCTGGGGTCCTGTCTGTGATTTAACAAAAAGCTCCTGTCACTTCAGAGCACCATATGTTTGCAAGCGATTACTATTCAAAATGAATGGGAGATCATTTTAAATGTTTTGTTCCCTCCCCCCCACAAAGTGCAACAAAAGTCCTGTGTAACATTACCCTTACTCTGTTTCCCAGTGTAAAGGTGTGTAAACTGGCTCAATTGCTTGTCATGTTGTAACCTTTTACAAGTGTTGAGTGGACTTAAAGAGATGTATTAGGATCAAGAGAGGTTGCTAAAGTTACTTCTCATCAGAAATTGCCAATTCAACAATCGTTATCAGTGGAATACACTGGCAGTATGGATACATACCCTCTGTTTCTCTGGGTCAACAAAGCGAATGCCAAAGTAATCCTTTTCCAAAAGATTGTAATGGTTGCAAATATAGTCTAGGAGAAACTGTCCCTTGGTGTCCCTCTGCAAAAGAAAATATAATTATTGGCTAAAGAAGAAGTGCAAACAGACTAATCTGAGGTTAAATAATGATTCTTAAAAGAGAAGGAAAGGTAAAAACTAAGTAAGCTTTATCAGAAAAGTTTATATAAATACAGCCATAAGCACTTACATTAATGCTCCATCAATTCTCTATCAAAAGAAACACAGGATTTATTGTCTTCTTTTTTGTTAACATGTTCTTAGGTATCAGCATTACTTTCTCAGAAAAAAATCCTTCATTCTTGGACTCAGAGTCTGTGCAGTTCTCTCAACTCTTCCCCCTCCCATATGAATTCATAAAACTCCCCCCACCCTTAGGAATGTGTGACCTGAGCTACCAACTGCTAGACTGCAAACAGTAAGTTACTTAAAATGGCAGCTGCTGTCTTAAACAAACAGAGAAATCTTCTAGGGCTCTTTACTCAGGTATGGCAATACTTTCTGCAGAATAAATATAGTGTTCTAGGTGGCACTAATGTGGCGAATCTATTGGCAGTAAAATGCCAAAATGACTTTCCTTGTCCTTTAATGAGCCAGCACTGCAGAAAAAAATGATAATTGGGTCAGCCAGGAACAAAACTTTTTTTTCGAATTCTTACCGAAAATTAAATTTTTTCTAAATTTAAAAAATCTGAAACCTCTAAATTTTCGAGGCTAAAGAAGGATCTTTCAAGAAAAGGAAAGGACATCTACCATTGACTTCTACATGATCTCAGCAAGTGTTAGCTGGCGAATTGGTCGATTTGGATTTTTAACCATTTGGACGTATAGTAAATCTAGAAAATGTCACTACTTTTTTTTCCATCACTTTTAATGCTAATCCCCCGAATCGGGGGAGAAAAAATCTAACGCTTAGCAAATGGCCCCCTAAGGGGGAGATTTACTAATCCACGAATGGTCCGAAGGCGTCCAAATGCGTTTTTTCGTAATGATTGGTTTTTTTTGCGAATTTGCCGTCACAACTTTTTCGTATATTTTCCGTGACTTTTTCGTCGCTGTCGTGAAAAAAACGGATTGGTTTTTCCGCCATTTACTATTGCTCAATACGAAAAAATCACGACAGCGGTGAAAAAGTTGTGCAAAATACGATAAAGTTGCGACGGCGATGAAAAAGTTGCGACAAATACGAAAAATCGCGACGGCGACGAAAACGCAGCAAAATTTTCGTTTACAATACAATTTTTTCCCTTTCGGGATTCGGATTTGTGGATCAGTAAATCTGCCCCTAAGAGTGTGACTACAGTTTAAAAACCATGATTATTGCACTGACGTGACAGGGTTGCAATAAGGAAAAAAGAGATGCATTTACCCATAGAATCGAAATATCTTTAGATTCCCTTGAGGTCACTTCTAGCAAACACATTTTATAAAATAAATAATGAATGATAATCCATGTTAAGTTTCTCCCTGCTTTTGAGAAACATTGAGTTGATAAAATTATACCGGATTTACTGGACTATGAGACTTCAAACCCACTAAAGTTATGCGGAAAGCTAGATTTCAAGGCTAGAGGGCAGAGAAAGCATCTGTCCTGGGTTCTCAATGTCACTCTAGCCCTTTGGGATGTACACTGTTTATAAGGTCAATAGTATGTGTATACATGTATATATGTCCAACCTGCAACCCTCCAACTGTTTAGCTGCAACCAAAGGATGCTGGTAGAAAAAGTGCCAAAGCAGCTTATTATGGGGTTGTAAGCTTTTTCACAAAGCCTAGGGTACCATTATCAGGAACTGCAACCTTGGGAATCATGTGCTATACCAAATGCCAGGAAGGGCCAGCAGTCAAAAGGTCAAGAAACCTCATGGTTGAAAGGCAACAGCCTCAAAAAGCAGCACAAAGCTCAGCAATTTATCTCATATATCTGCTGATGCTGACTGCTTCACATAGAACATACAGCTTGTGCCGCCCTACTAATCTTTTAAGAATAGCATTGGCATATGGTGAGTCAATTAACTGGCTTTTTCTGTTTGTTTTCTGCTCTGGTATTTACAGGATTTTTCAAGTCATTAAAAAAGGCCTTGTTATTCTCAAGTTAATATTGATTCAAACTAAGCAGTAAATATGGAGTCTGAAGATAAAATTGCTTGATACTCTTAGATAGACAGACAGACAGACAACAGTAAGTACAGAGTGATATTTATTCATTCATTATTTATGAAAGTGAGTAACATCATCATTTCCTTGTATATCTGAGCTACATATTATTTTCAGTCATGATCTAGCTCAGTCTCCTGAAAAAGGTCCATTAGTGTGATGATTTTTTGCACAACAATAGTTGAGGTGATAAGATAATAACAAAAGCCTAGTATCAGACGTCAACTCAACTAGATTCTGGGGTCATCTTATTCTACCCCACCCACAATAACAATTCAAGCACCTGCTCCCTATGATTCAAAAATTGTCATTAACCAATGTAGAGTACTGAGTACTTAACCTATCCAAGTATACCTAAGAAACAGGCATAGCTCAGAGCACAATCAGGGTTCTGATCAGGGCAGAATGGTGCATAGCCAGGACACACCCAAATGCGTATCTGTGTATCTGTATAGTAGATTCCTGTAAATAGAAGGAGGTAAAAATATATTCCCTTATGTAATTTAGTTAATGTTTTGACAACTCTCTGATGACATAAGCAAGAAATGCCAATAAATATGATCAAAGTAGACTCAGCTTAAGTGTTAGACTTAGGTGTTTGGGGTGCACCGGGGCTGCTACCTCGGGGGCCCACACTTGTGCATACACCTACCAACTGTTTTAATAATAAAAAATATAGTGTCTTTATTTCTTGAGTTAAACAGGGCAAACAGGGAAGCTAAAGCTACTCTGTGTTTGCCTTTAGCAAGCACAGATAAACATGAGCCAATTATGCAGGGTAATTATCTCTGCTTAGGACATCTAATTATCTACCTCGCAAGACCCAAACATGGAGTAGCTGCAGTTTATATTAATATAAAATTCTTGTTTATATTAATAACAAAAGCTTTAAAATACTTGTGATTAAAACAATAGAGAAAAAGTAAGTTCACAAGCCCTTTTTGTTTATCCAATTTTTAAAAAGGACAAGGGGGTACACTGCCCTTTTAATTTCAATTTTCCGATTACCTGTAAAAACCTAGCTGCTTAAAAAAATAAACAAGAGGCACCAATAAAGTCCTAATTATATCTGCCCTTTTGATTATATAAATAATTTAATAAAAAAAATTTTTTAATGTTTTATTTGGATTTCACTGTGACATCCACAGGGCACTGAAAAAATATCCAATGTAGGCATCCTTGGAATTCAGGGTCCACTTTGTGGTTTCCTTTATAGCAAATACTGGGAAGGCTAGCCCACTAAAATCCATACCCATTTAGTCCCTTCTGTGTTTTACTGCTGACTCAAACGGAAGAAAGCATAATAGCCACAATTACTGCGCTGCAAGCAAAGATAATTGCATAACATAATTGATTTTTCATTGATTTGCTTCTACACAGATTTTAACCAGCAGTTTGTGTACAGGAAGCGCAAAAAAATCCCTTTACACTCAGCAAGTGTAGTTAAGCCACAGGAAAACAAGTAACAGAGAAAGTACATCACAGTCCCTTGAATGTCAAATGGACCATTAAGTTTCACAGCTCTTTCAATGATAGCAAGTGGTAAACTCTCCAGTTCCCCTTATCCTACAATTTGACAAGTTGCATTTTCTTACTGACTGCTTTAATTACCTAATACAAGATCTATTTAGTAAGCAGTTTTTTTTTTTACTACGTTCAGTTGATCTTGAGAGCATTTAGGACTAAACAGCATATCTGTAGATGTATATTTACAACATACCTAAGCAAATGAGGTGTGTTTCAGCCTTCATCAAATGTTAACATTTTGCAACACGCATATGATAAAATCGTAACTATCTATCTCACACTTTTAAGACCAGTGTTTGTTGAGTTTCTTACTGCCTGTCTAATGAAGTGGTCTTAAGGACCCACACATGGGGGTAGACTTAAGCACCCAAAACCCTTATTATCTATTTCCAATTTTCAAGATTTTTAAATAAAATCCAAGGAGACTAGAGGGGGAAGAGTTGAGTCTCCAAGATACTTTTTCTCCCACTACAATGAGTTGGATCACAGAAGGATAGAAATTGATTATCATAGTGAGACCTCTGTAATTAATATTTAAACAGACTTAGATCTGTTTAAATATGGGGGATCCCCATTTTTCTTCAGTCACTGAATTAAATGATAGCAAAAAAGGTAAAGTTATGCTCACCACTGAATTTGAAACCATTAGGCAGGGGTGCAATGAGGCTGCAACTATAAAATGCATACAGACAAAAACAAGAGGTCCCATTATTAATATATATACATAAGTTCTGGTAAAGAAAAAACTTTTTTTATTAGTGCAATAAATGCAACTATTTTTGGAATAGAGAAGTACAGTGGACAAAATATGTCATTTATGATCTATAAGGCAGTCTACAAATTACAGTGCCTAACTGTTGCTGCAGGTCTCTGAACTTTGTGGAGGGAGACCTGCAGCTACCCCCCAAATACAAGGATGCCTTCATTCGGCAGCACCGTATTTATAAGGAGCAGGAGAAGGGTCACATCTTCCCAACCCTCCCAACTTGCACACAACACAGCCATTCCCACAGGCACAGATGCCTGTGGAACACAAAGTTACAATGGGAACACACCAATCTGTAATTTATTATAAAAAATATAATAAAAATTATAATAAATTATTATAAATATATATAACAGTAGCCACATTGACCAGTACAGGTTCTGATATGAGTGTTCTGTCCAAATATGTGTTACGGTCTCAAAACCATCGGTTTTTGTTATTATCACAAAATGTCTGCACTATACATGACCTCTTGGCTATCTAGCTCTGCTTTATTTTTTCTTATGTAGACAAGCTGTGTATTAAGAAAGAGGGCACATTAGTATTCATGTTTTTATGGCTCATGTCGTCCGCCGAATTCTTTTTGCTATTGTTCTCTGCCCTTTGCTTTGAACATGCTTGCATGGATGCTTGTGGAGTAGGGGGAAGGCTGGGAAAGCCCTCCAAGAGATCCAAGCACAGTACGTCACCAAACAGTCCCACAACAAAGAAGGGGACAAGAAATTCTCAATCTCAAGCCTGCATTTGTATTCTATACACAAGGCTCAGTGTCCTGAGTTCTGCCCACTACTTGTGCACTAAACCTACATGCATACCAGCAATTGCCTCTATGGTGTGCTCTCAACATACAGATAGAAAATGATATTAAACTGCATCCATCTGATGCAAATTGATTTAGTCATTTGCATGGAATTCACTGTCACCCACTGGCTGGCATGTGTGGTGTACAGACCCTACATAGTTAAGAAAAAGTCAATTTGTGGATTAATTACTGTTCTCCAATCTGTGTTCTCATGGTGCATATGGTCCACAGTTTTCTGCAAATAATTTTAAACTTATTTCAGTCAGAAATAATCAGTACGTTTTTTTAGAAAATAAATAGATCGGGGCAAAGGACAAACAGGAGGATCATTGCTGTACAAACTAACTAGTGTGAACAAAGCAATCTTGTAGATGATTACTGCTGCGTGGGTGAACCCCCTGTGGTGACACACAAGGTGCCAGCACTGTAGAATATGGCAAAAGAAAGGCTGCCGCTGAGTAGAAAGGACTGGAAAAACAAAATGTGGATGCAGTCAACACATCCCTTTATGGAGTGCTTCCTAAACGATTACATGCTTTCCTATGCATTATCAATAAAAAAAATATATATCCTGTCTAAAAGTCCATTTTACTCATATAAGTCAAATACTCTATCTATGGCATATCCTCCCCCCTCCCCTCCAAAAAAAAAAAAAGAATACCTTCTTAGTCAAGGGCCAGGACAGGCAATGTGATTAATTTTTAAAAAGTATCAAAAAAGTCTAATACATGTCAGAATTAAATGCACAGAAAACACAAGCCATCCTCACCACAAATAAGTGTTTTCCTATTTATGCATACAATGACAAGGCACTATGTAGCTATAGTTCCCTATGTGGAGTCAAAGCATATTATAAATATATCCAGTATACCAATTGCTTTATAAAACAATGATGCAGAGCACAGAGAACCATAACCAATAAAAACAATGAACAACCCCACCCTCACACATATAATGCAGTCTCTTATGCCTGCAATACAAGGCAAGGCATGCATTATGCAGGCCAAAAGGTAGCTGTTAGCTAGCATTAGCAGAATCTGTAAAGCTAAATAAGGAGCTATGCTAAAGTGGCATGGAGAAAAAGCACTATAAGCATTTCACACCACAGTGCCTGTATATTTCTATTGCAGCCTGACAAGTGCAACTTTAAAACACCAGTAACGCCATAAAATTAACATTTACAATTTTACTGCAGAGTTTGTATCTGTTGCTGTAGCACCTACAAATAAATATTTTTCACCAACATAAATCCTCTTTTATTTGAGTTTTTCAAGGTTCACGGTTTTCATTTTACAGTTTTGCAAAATGACTTGCAGTGATTCAGCTTGATCGCAGGAAAATTTGAAAGACAAATTCCTGCGATTAAGCTGGACTTTTGTGAATAATTTGTTTTACTTGTATTCTTATTCTTATTCTAGTTTAATTGGCTCCTGATAAACCTGGCCCAATTGTGTGTGAATGTGATGGGGACCACAATGTAGAATGTAAGCTCTGCTGATGCTGGGGCTGTGTATGGTGTACTTTTTCTCTTTAAAACACAGCAAATAAACGTTACAGCTATACCAGGAAATGGATGAATAAAAATATGTGGCTTATTTGTTTTTTCTTCTCATGGGCCAACAATCAAATAATGTCCTAAACACCCTGATGTAGTTCTCACCCTTTGGGGTCTTCCAGTCTGCCTCTTCAATATAGAAACAAATCTATATCAGCTATCAATCAGGAAAGGGTTTGTTTTGGACCCACACTCCATCCATTAGGCTGCTGTTTCCTACTTTGCTATGTGTTTTGAATTTTGGCCCTATGTAAGGTCATTCACTTGTTTCACTCACTCTCTTTTTCCACTACCGTTTATAAATTTTCAGAAACTGGACAAAGATTCTAACATGCATATTGACAAATCACAACACTATAGTGCACAATCTAGCATGATGTGGCTTATGAGTAATCCTTTATTTAAGTGATATGTATGCCTGTAATGCAATTCAGACTACGTGTTTTGCTTTTGGATATTTGTGCACAACAGTCCATTATGGCACATTTAGTGGCATCAAACTGTCTGCTGTGCTGCTACAAGTCACTATTTTTAAATATTTTTAATCTAAAAAAAACACAGTTCTAAATATAAGCTTCATTACTTTAGAACACTATTTAACATTTCATAAAGACTTTATTTTTTCTTTCTTTTCTGGAATAAAAGGAGATTTTTCTCTTCAATAAATTCAGCTTAATAAAAGACTACAGTTTAGAGTTGAATTATTCATTGGCTCCAAATTTACGCATCAAAGAATACCACAGCGCTGAGCTGTAATGGGCTCAGGAGATATTCAGCTGCTTGTGTTTTCAATTGCCTTATTTTATATCACTAACACATTAACTGATCAAAAATTACTGTTGGAGTCAATAATGGTTTTCATCATAAAGATTTCAAATATATAATAAAATATATTTTGTAAAAGGTAACATAGGCCCTATGTCTATCTAGGTAAGACTATAAACACATTGATACATAAGATCAAGAGCTGCCATCCTGTTTCATAGTAGCCTATGAAGGTACAGCCTGCATAGCATGGACAGCATATTACTTTTCTACATATCTGTACGGTTATTTATAAATGAATGGGCAATGCCTGTCACCTTTTTTTTCAGATGTGTGCAAGAGAGAAGTATTCTGTATAATGAGATGCTCTTTATCTCAAAGTCTAACAAAGGCTGAAAATGGTAAAAAAGGAGGGGTTGTTTATACAGAGAGCGTCTCATTAAAGTGGTGGTTTATTTTTCAGCTTGTGACAACCAGGAATTTGGAATGGGAACTACTGTATGGGTCTTTGATCTGTTTTGTGCAAGAAATTACACAAAACACAGTTATTTCTTAATAAATACAACAGCCAAAAAGTATGTTCTTTAAAAGCTCTAATGTTGAAAAACAAGGTATTCTGCCCCTTTAACCTTTTTAGCAGGACACATGGCAGGTGCAACAGAGACAAGTTTTGCTAGACAACATTTTTATCTCCTAGCCATTGGCAGTAGTCAGGGTCCACTATTCATTTAGAAGGCTCTCATTACAGCAAATGTCACTGCATTAAAGGAGAAAGAAAGTAAAAGTCACTTGGGGGTGCCAAAATGTTAAGCACCCCCAAGTGACTTTAACCGCCTACCATTTACCTTTGGTGCCCCTATTTAGAGAGAACAGCACCAGCCCGGGGTAGCTGCCGCACTTCCTCCTTTGTTATTCGCTGCGCGTGCATGTGCAGTAGAGTGAAAAGCCGAACTTAAACATTAAAGTCAGCCTTTCACTCTACTGCGCATGCGCCGACCGCTGGCATTTCAGCAAACGAAAGCCGGAAGGAGGAAGCGATTCGCTCCAGGTACCCCGGGCTGGTGCTGTTTTCTGCGAACAGGGGCACCAGCCCGGGGTACAAGGTAAGCGGTTAAAGTCACTTGGGGGTGCCTAACATTTTGGCACCCCCAAGTGACTTTGCCTTCCTTCTCCTTTAAAAGACAGCAACAGGAAATGTTGAACTAAATATACCACTAATATAATACACCACTAAAAATATTCAGAATTTTCAACCAGAGTTAAATAGTTGTTGTTTAACAGTAGTGCTAGAAAGCTTGTAGATCTGTTGTGCCAACTGCAGTAATTCTAATTGATTTTTTTATTTATTCCCTGAATAGCTAATTTAATCTCTGAATACCCTTCTCCAGTCCCTGCAGTTATCAGAACAATAAGAGTCTTTAACACATCGGCTCTATGGCAGGAACAAATAATATATAAACAGATTGCTGATATATAATCTGAAAGAAGCAGTGCTGTAAATCAAATATTCATAACATTATCCGTGAGTTTGTTTTCACTTTTCTCATTTAATGCATTTTGCCCATGAACAGAATGCTCCTCACAAAATCATTGAACACATGGAACTTTTTTATTTATTGAATTGAGTTGCACTATAGCAAAAGGCAAAAGTTTATACAGTATATTGTAAAATAGATCAGCAGTGGCCAACCTTTTCCATGTAAAAGAACAATTACTGGTCACAATCCTATTAAAATGATGGTACAAAACATGTATGTAGTGCTTTCTTGATCACAGTCCTGGTCTGGATAGACAGATTATGCATAATGTAGCTTGCTCTTTTCAGCAGGTCAATCATCATCAAATAGAGAAACCATGTCGTTCTCGCCTCTAAGGGCAGTGGCACACGGGGAGATTTGTTGCTCGCGATAAATCTTCACTATTGTGGGTGACTTATCTAAGAGATTCAGAACATTAATTATATGTAGGAAGACTTGAATGATTAGGCATGATCATATCTATTTTAATGTAGGAAAAAGAGAATATTAAACTGACCTTGAGTAAACTTTTAGATTACAGCACAAATGTAAAAAATTTTTTTAAAAAGTAAGTATGGAGATTATTGAAGGAAGGTAACTGGTGTAATTGTATAACTAATATTTTCATAGAAAAATATCTTTTGGCACCCCAAACATGGTAAGATGTCAGAACCACAGGACCCTCTATATTTTTGGGCCCTTTAAACTAGGGGAACTACTGCTGTTGAAGTTATGCCCCTTGCTACAACTGGTTGAAAACACTTTTATTGAATTGCAAGACAAGGGAATAAAATATATAGGAAAAGTCACAATATCGAAGTTGCTACCTTTTTTCCCACTCAATATCATAAATCCATAAAACTAGCTGTAAAGAACTGTCCTGAATATATATAAATATTTTTCATGCATCACTTCTTCGCGAAAATAAAGTAAGCATTTATTGCATGTTAGAAAATAATTACATAGTTACATAGGGTTGAAAAAAGACCATCAAGTTCACACCCTTCCAAGTAAACCCAGCACACACAATCTATACTTACCAATCTATACACTCACATACATAAACTATATATACAACTACTAATACTAACTGTAGATATTAGTAAAACAATAGCCTTGGATACTTGTTCAAGAACTCACCCAGGCCCCTCTTAAAGGCATTAACAGAATCTGCCATTACAACATCACTAGGAAGGGCATTCCACAGCCTCACTGCCCTCACTGTGAAAAACCACCTACGCTGCTTCAAATGGAAGCTCTGTTCCTCTAATCTAAAGGGGTGACCTCGGATGCGTTGATTGTTTTTATAGGAAAAAAGAACACCCCCTATCTGCCTATAATCCCCTCTAATGTACTTGTACAGAGTAATCATGTCCCCTCGCAAGCACCTCTTTTCCAGAAAAAACAACAATTAAAGTGCACCTGTTATTTACACTTGTGAGCCATCGATTTGCAGGTAGATTTATTTTCACATTCTCTTGGGACTTATACAAGACTGTGCAAGTCAACAACGCGAATAAGAAATTTACAAAACAACATGTGCCTTACTAAAAGAAGCAAAATTATAATGTGTAGCATTTAAATGTCCCTGCCCTTAATACCCAACTGGGGTGAAATCTATTACAGTCACAGTTGTAGACATTACTGCAGCTCATCTCTGCACACACTTGCGGCATTTACAAAGTTTTCTTTTTTCTATTTCCATGCAATAAAATAATCACATATGTATAACAAGCTATAAAGGAAAACCTGTATAACACAGAGTCAATGCAAAATAAAAAGAACTTCTAAATATAGGAGCTATGCATTGTTCAGAAGTAAGAAGACATGAATAATATATAGTAAATAGTACTCTTCCAAGGAAAACCAGTCCTGGTGTCATTATTTACATGGGAACCTCATTTATCTTATACCATTATTAGCAGCTACCACCATATGGCTCTTTAATCATATTGTGAACCCTTAAACAGGCCTGTTTTTCACTAGATTTTTTCACTATACAAAAAGAGTTCCATCATAAAGGGCTGCTAACATAAAAAATGAGATATTTCGGCTTGCATTAAATATAATATACTGTGCTTTTGCATTAGAAGCTGTGTATGGGTTTTATAAATAAGTTACTCTGTAGCCATGAAGGTTGCCATTTGAGTTCAAACATGGCTGTAATTTGCATTACAGAAAAGAAAACAAATCAGTTGTTTAGGATACAATGATTTGGGTACTTGTCATTTATGGCTCTCTAGAGACCAGACGCATAACTACCAAGGGTGAAGGGGATGCTATAACATAACATGGCGGCAGGATCATTATATAAGGAAGGATGTCACACTGGGGCGCTTGTGGGGGTGGAGGGGAGTTGTCTGGAGAATGTAGGGTGGAGAGGGCTAGTACAGAGGCTCAGGGGGGCCAGGAGGGCTACTAGGACTGCTGCTGCTGCTGCCAAGAAATATCTTATTTTCAGTTACTAGACAAATGTATTTAAAGTTTACATGTAAACAAAATAGGGTGTGGCCTATAAAGAATGAGGATATACCAAAGTATTCTGATTTTTTTTTATAATTAATTATGCTTGGAGATAGAGTCCTGCATTGGTTCAGTCCTGCTTTGCATGACTGCTTTGCAGGTATTGAGCAGGTAACTGTTTACTTGGAGGTGAAACGCTTTGGTAAATTAAGCAATTTTTTGGACAGATCTGGGCATTGCCAAAAGTGTCTTGGTTTTTTTCATTAGATTACAAACTATAACTAGTTAAGGGATACTGTTTTTAGGGTATAGCTGAGCATGTAAAGTAGCGTGGTTATGATACTTTTGTTTTACAATTTACTTGTTGCATTTTGTGTGAACAAGTTAGGAAATTTCTTTTTCCCTTGAGCCAGGCAATATAAAGTTTTGGTTCTTGTAGGGATTCTAGGTATGCACTCTAGATTAGAGCCACTGTCCCACGAGAGAAGGTAGGATCAATTACCATTTATCATAAAAGTTTAGAATAGAATGCCTATGGATGATGTAACAAAGTGAATGAAAGCGTGGCTTATCTGAGGCAACGTAACAAAACCATTGCATTTTTAAACTATATAAATACATTATTCTGAACATTTAATGACAGGAAATAACAGAATTAAAATATTAAAAGCCAGAGTAGAAAATAAATATATTTTAATAAAAAGTGGGTAAATATTGGATGTCAGTATCCCTTGTATCCAATTTAAAATAATAAATACACTTTGTGAAAAGCCACTGGCGTTTTTAAGTTTCTGCTTCAATTAGAACAGAATAATATGGTAATAGTACTTTCATGAATATAGGAATTATCAAACCCACTAGCAAATCTGATACAATGCAGTAATGATGTGCACTTGCTATAATATAAAGTTAGCACACAGCTTACAAGAAGAAATCTCCAATAAATGTCCATATTATAGGGATGATACAGAGCAAATATTTGAGCTAACGTGGTGCCTAATTAAGCTACTTGCTTAAGAGCCACCCTTTCTTCTAAATATTGCCCTGATCCCAACACTGCATTACAGGCATTTTATATTACATTGCAGGGCTGTCCTACTGTAACAATATGCATACTAAATGGTACAAAATAATAGTTAAACATATAAATTGTACAAAAGACCAAATTATAGAAATCCATTTCAAATAGGCCCTTTATACCCCCAAAAAACCTGATATTCTGAAGGAAATAGTCTTCTTGCTAATATAAGCATGGTTTTCAGCTCAGTGGCCATACAGTCATACCAGGGGCATTTACAGAGACAGCAGATGCATGAAAATGATTAAGAAGTAGTTTCGGAAATGCAAAATACTTTACGTAGCAACATTTGCAGGCTAAATGTATTCTGGTTTGCCAGATGGCTGGCAGTTAAAGTAAGAGATGATCTTAGCTGACCATCTGGACTGATTCAGCAACTAGTGTCTGTTCCCTATTAAACATCACTGTGAAGACTTGAAGGATTTAAATGTGTAGGAATGGACAGAAATATACAGCAATGAAACATCAATCAGTATCTCATACATCAATAATACCAGCCATATGAACTTTGAGAAGATCATCAATGATGTTTCTGACAAATCAATACCTGCTTTTTCCTTTTTTTTTAAATAATTTGCAAAATAGCAGGAACTGAAATGCACAAATGCGGTAAAGTACAAGAGCATTGCCTGTACTAATGTTTAATTAGCGCTTCACAATAAATTTAAACAAACAGGGATCTTAAAACGTTAGTAACAATAGGATCAGAGGGCCCTGCCCACAAGAGCTTGCAATTTACAGAGATTAAAAATGCCAATTCACTATTTGAAAACATAATTTTCTTCTGTTTGTGCGCATGCATTTTTGGTTTTTGAGAAAGAGAGACAGAAGAGTAAAAGGGTACTAATCTTGTGCTGTTCTAATGTTTGGGAGAGGCCCTGGGGTATATAGGAAGACTATAATCTTAGATTGTGAGTTATAAATTGTGCTGCCTAGTGAAGAAAGCACCCTGTCCAACTGTCCGTGTCTTGTTGTGTGGAATAAAGTAAAGGCAAAGTTCTGTTTCATGACATGTCCATGTCCCTTCTCTGTATGCGGAACCTATTCACCTACCAAAAAAAGCTAATCTTTCCAAAATATAAAAATGTATACAGGCATGGGATCCTATATATAGGGAAACCTGATATCCGGAAATCTCAGAATTAGGGGAAGGCCATCTCCCATAGAGTTCATTTTAAGCAAAATATTCTAATTTTTAAAAATGATTTCCCCTTTTTCTCTTCAGTAATAAAACGGTACCTCATACTTATTTGTAACTAAGCTGCACAAATCCATATTGGTGGCAAAACAATCCTATTGGGTTTGTTTAATGAATAAATGATTTGTTAACAGACAAAGTATGGTGATCGAAATTACAGAAAAACCCTTTTATAAGAAAACCCAAAGTCCCAAGCAGTGGCGTAACTACACGACGCGGGGCCCCCTGCAGAAAAAACTTTGGAGGGGCCCAGAGCATACCAAAGCCTACTTGCCCTCCCTGTGCACACTAATGTGTGCACGTGCATATGTTCTCTGCATTCTGCAGCGGACACACAAATTTTCAGTGGCTAGATGAAGCAGACCCCACGGTCCAGGCCCCCCTGCAAGTGCGTGATCTGCTTTATTTATAGTTATACCACTGATCCCAAGCATTCCAGATGATAGATCCTATACCAGCATATAAGAAATCAAATATCATAAGCTCCTTTGCCTTTTGGGCAAAATGTATATTGCGCACAGAGTGGATACAGCTGAGAATTTCTTTTGCTCATTGATCAATCACTTTAGCTGCCGTGTGCACTACTTGGCTGTCTAGTAAGATTAGCTGGAATTGTGCTTTTATAAAGGGTTATTGTATATTCAATACGCCAATACTCTTAAATAAACCTACTTCAGCTGCTCTCAGTTAATAAAACAACTGGCAATATGCATGTTGCTTTTTATGAATGAGGTTCTGATTATAAGTAATTATATACATATATATGTAGAGAGTGAGATACGTACACACATTCTGGATGATATACAGGTGTGGGACCTATTATCCAGAATGCTTGGGAACTGGGGGTTTTCCGGAAAAGGGTTCTTTTCATAATTTGGATCACCATACTTTAAGTCTGCTAACAAATCATTTAAATATTATTTAAACCAAATAGGATAGTTTTGCCTTCTTCTTAGTTAGGATCAAGTAAAAGGTAATGTTTTATTATTACAAAGAAAACAGAAAGCATTTTTTAAAAATGTTAATTATTTGATGGAGTCTATTGGACATGGCCTTCCCGTTTTGGAGCTTTTTGGATAATGGGTTTCCATTGCAGGTTTACATAAGAACCATAAGTAATTGCTCTGATGAGAATATTAGTACAAATACTGTAGATCTTTGGGAACTGCAACTGGGAAAAACCTTGCTCTCCAAGTTGAAACATAATTGCACTTAATTAATAATGTTATCACTAATTGTAACTGATGGCTCAAAGGCTGAATTCAATGTGGTCTGATGATTTTAGTTTAACTGTATGATGTACTGTATGATTAGGCAAAAAAGTTGACTGACCAGAGAGTGATCCAGCGGTTTGCCTAAATCAGCGGTTCTCAACCTGTGGGTCGCGACCCCTTTGGGGCAGGGGTCGCCTAAGACCATTGGAATTTTATGGTTAAGAGTCACCACAACTTGAGGAACTGTATTTAAGGGGCCTAAATGAAGACCTCTTAATGGAAGATTAGGGGAGTAGTAGTCCTTATCACTAACTGTCATTTGCTTTTCTACCACTACAACCAAATATTATTTGCAATTTTCAGTAGATGGTGACAAAAAGTGATATACACGATACAACTACAGGCACCAGAGCATTGGGCATTAATTTCAGTCTGTAATCCATCTGCAAAACATTGTTGGTGCTATCTCAAAACATGTCTTGGGTAAAACAACCACTGCTTGGCATTCCCATGCTTGGACTGTGGGTTCTGCATGACTATATGGTCGTACAATTAGCAAAAAGGGTCCATGTTTTTGCATTTGGATAGTTAGCCGTTTCAGTTAAAACCAACCCAGTTGGCATTTGCATCCAGGTCCCACAGATATGGGCAACCAACTTACTCTTGTGTCTTTACTGTGCTGCTGCTTAGTGTGCTGTTCATACTGAAATCCATGATGCCGTCAATTGGGTTAAAGACACAGAAGGTCTTACATGTTGCTATGTCCTGGCGGGCACAGCAGTTACATGTATAGTAATCTGCCTGTATTTCTATTCAAAAGGAATACCATAAGTAGAAATATTTGTTAAATAATGCACATCAGTAAAATGAACATAGTAAACAATGTCATTATGTGATGACTGGCTTATATGTTTTTGCTAGCATAAATAATAATACTTACAAAAACAATATTGCATGAAAATAGCAGTACTGCTGTTCTGATGGTTCTTCTTTTATAAAAACAGAAATACTTAATATCTTTTGAATTTCCCCATACACATTATATGGTCATGTCTCATAGGTTACACATTTGTAGCCTGTTGCCATGGAAACAAGCAGTTGGGCTTTTTCCAACAGCCAATGCAAGCCTGTTGCTCAGCAGTTATTGTTTTTTTTTTTTTTTACTGCAGTCCTAAATGGCACTTAGAAAACATATTCAGGGTATTATGTTTTGCAGGTCTTTTTCACAATAAAGAAATGTAATTTTGTGTTGTTAACAAATTAAACAATTATTTTAAACTCAAATAGTTTGACACTATTTCAGACGTGAGATCATTTCTGCTGCTAGTACACAGAGGTTTTGCAGCTTCTAACTCTGATATCTCTTGGTGAGACATGCTTATTCCTTACATGCAGAGCCAGAGTTAGATATGGGGCCACTGGCAGTACAGGAAAGCCTAATCCAAATCCTAATTAGCATATGCTAATTGGGTTTTGGAAGGGTTAAATTTTCAACTTCCGTGTTTATGTGACAAAAAGTCATGTGATATTTAGGATTCAGATCCTGATGAAAAAGGCTGAATCTTGGCCGAATCCCGAACCAAATCCTGGATCCAGTGCATCCCTAGCTTAAAGGAGATATATTGGATAAATGGAAAAAAATCTAATTTTATAGGCAATTATGAATAATATATGGTGCTGGTTTCACTTTGGACTACAATTGAATACTGTTTGAAAAAATGGCCCGTTTATTGGAGCTCCATATAGATCCTCTCAGGTCTCTGTCAGTGGTGGGCGTGTCCTAACGGTCCCTGCCAGGAGCAGAGCAGGAAGGGGATAGCAAATCACAGCCCTGCAGTCAGACAAACAAATACAGGCTTCAGTTCCCTATCAGGTCAGCCTAGCTGCAGATTGGTTCCTATCTTACAGTGCAGTGTGCTGAGTGCCACAGGCCCCTCTGCACAGCCTGGGAAAGGAGGCAGCAGGAAGCTACTAGCAGCAGCCTAGTACAGGTATGGGATCCATTATCCGGAAACCCATTATCCAGAAAGTTCCGAATTACGGAAAGGTCATCTCCCATAGACTCCATTATAAGCAATATATATATTTCCTTTTTCTCTGTAATAAAAAAACAGTACCTTGTACTTGATCCCAGCTAAGATATAATTAAAGGAGAAAGAAAGGTAAAGACTAAGTAAGCTTTATCAGAAAGGTCTATGCAGCCATAAGCATTCACAGAAACACTGCACTGAGTTCTCTGTCAAAAGATTAATTGTGTCAAAAGATTAGTTGTGTCTGTTTTCCTCTGCCAGAGACATGCAGCTCTTTGCTTTCTGCTCTTTCCTGCTCCCCCCTCCCTCAAGAATGCTAAGAACTCACTCCCCCCTTAGGAATGTGGATCTGAGCCAATAAGCAGGAAGCTTCCTCATAGTATAACTAACTGAATATGTACACCGGTCTTGCTTTTGGTGCAGGAGTGAGGCATTATTATAACTTTCTTTACACAGCTCATTGTTTGGCTTCGGATCATCTGAACAGGTGAAATATGGGGAGACTTAAGGGAACCATTGAGAGAACTGAAGGTATGCCTGCAGCTTGAGATTAACTCTTTATTAGCCTTTCCTTCTCCTTTAATCCTTATTGGAGGTACACCAATCCTATTGGGTTTAATTCATGTTTAAATTATTTTTTAGGAGACTTAGGGGCACATTTACTAACCCACGAACGGGCCGAATGCGTTTTTTTCGTAATGATCGGTATTTTGCGATTTTTCAGAAAATTATCGCAACTTTATCGTAGCCATTCCGAAAGTTGTGCAAAATGTTGCGATTTTTTCGTAGCGTTCGGATTCATTCAAGCTTCAGTATGGAGACTTTTCTTGGGCCAGGTTGGAGCTGCAGGGTGCCATTGAGTCCTATGGGAGGCTTCCAAAATCATGCTAAGTCTGAAAGTTTCGCCCGCCGTTTACGAGCGCTCAATACGAAAAAGTCGCGACAAGATACGAGCAAATCGTAATGGCTACGAAAAACTTGCTTTTTTTCGCGCAAGTCGTAATGGCTACGAAAAACTCGCGTTTTTCCGCGCAAATCGCATTGGTAACGAAAAAGTCGCGACAATTTCCGAAAAGTCGTAAAGGCGCCGAAAAAATCTCAAAAAATACGAAAAAGTCGCAAAATGTTCGTTTTCGAATCGGAATTTTTCCAATTCGGATTCGGATTCGTGGGTTAGTAAATGTGCCCCTTAAGGTATGAAGATCCAAATTATGGAAAGACCCCTTATCCGGAAAGCCCCAGGTCCCTAGCATTTTGGATAACAGGTCCCATACCTGTAGCAGCTACTTGTCACAGCTACTAAAATAGACAATGCTGATCTTTTACTGATAATTGTCTCTAAGCGTGTTTTAGCAGAGGCAGTTCTCAGTATTGTCTATGGCAGGGTATTTTCTCGCTTTGGTAGCTATGACAAGTAGCTGCTACTAAGTAGCTCTTTGTGTCATTACTCTTAGAGCTGTATTAAAATGTTATTCTCTATTTTATTCTCTGTATATTATTCTCTAACATTGCAAGTCACTTTAGTCACACGCAAATTCTTTAACATCCAGTCTCTGTGTTATAGGTTTAATGCCATCAACAACACTAGCCATAAGATACAGTAGAATGTACAGTCCTCCACCTGCAGGGATGTCATCAAAATGTGGTGATCTTAATCATCTTAGGGATGATTCTCTATCCCTATAAAACATCTTTTCTCTTTTAAATCCCAAGCAAAAAATAATGTGAATATTAGGTGTAAGTCATCCACAAATATGAAGTGTTAGTCTCTTTTACTATCAGTTAGAAAGTCATCCGTTGACAGGGCTTAATCAAGAGATACTAGCGGGAAGGCCATGGCTGACACTGCTGTATCAGTAAAATATGATACATGCTAACTGCAATATGGTGATGATTACTGAAGTGGTGACATTTCAGATAAAAGATAAGCTCCTACACATCTACAAATTGTTCACTATACACATCTTGCGCAGGATACCTCACATACCAAAGTTTGGTCCAGACATTGCTCTAAAATCAACTGTGCACAAATGAGGCCTACTATCTCTAGAGTTTCTAGTTCTCAGTTACTCACGCCACCAAGACGCAGATACAAGAGCACTAAATCATGCCCGTTAGTGCTCACTCGGTCACTTGCATCCAGGGTATAGCTACTTAGACCTGAGTGGCAGCTCTGTCCTTACTGGCCTAAGTACAGGACTCTACTACACCTTGCATATACTGGGACACCCTACATTCAGAATGTTTAGTGAAAGCAAATGGAAACCCCACTAATAAAAGTATAGGATCAGTTATCCGGAAACCCGTTATCCAGAAAGCTCCAGATTACATAGAGGCCATCTGCAATAGACTATTATAACCAAATAATTCAAATTTGTAAAAATGATTTCCTTTTTCTTTGGAATAATAAAACAGTACCTTGTACTTGATCTCAACTAAGATATAATTAATCATTATAGAAGGAAGGACAATCCTATTGGGTTTATTTAATGTTAAACTATTTTTAAGCAGATTAAAAATAGATATGAAGATATAAATTATGGAAAGATCCTCTATCCGGACTCGTCATATACTAGTGGAAAAAAAAAAAACAAGAAATCAGCAGCTTTAAGACAAGAATATCTGTTTTTTATTAATATACCCCCATGTCTGAGATTTTTCTAGCCTTCCATACATAGCATAAACATGAATGGAACATGCATAAATATTACAGAGAAATCATGGAAAATTAATGAACTCTTTAAAAAGATGACCCAAATAGCTAGTGATAACTGTGATCCTATAAAGCAAGATAAACCAGAAATCCCAGCAGCAGCAACAGCAGCAATATATCAGCAGTGAGGTCAAAGAAGCCAAGAATGCTGTGCAAATAGAAAGCATTACATTATAATTTACAGTCACTAATGACTTGTATTCTTATGTGTTGTTACTGTTAAAATTACATTTCTAAACAGTGCATTTAAAGCTTAATAAAGGAATACATAGTTAATTCATGAAAACTCCATTATGCAAAATTTTAGAGGGAATACAAATAGTGCCATACAGTGGGGCTACACAAAAGAGGGGTATTAGATACGGTCAGATCTGCTTGTTTTGGCAAGGCTGCCAAATATGCAGATCTGTGCCCGATTTGGCCAACCCCACACTGCACCAAATCAGGCTGATTAAGCCAACGATAGGATCGTGTAGGGGGCTTTCAGAGACCTATTGGATAAGGACTGCACTGGTATTTTTATACATAGGCAAATAAGCTGCAAAACCAGTTAAGGGGGTAACTCTTTTATGGGCAGCTTTAGTTAGAATGGGTGGAGGGTATAGAGTTACAAAATGACTATTGGTGACCTACAAGATGATATGACAACAATAACACTATAGGGCCCATTTTTTTTCTGTAAAATCAGGAGCAGCTTGCACTTTTCCCCTGCAGTAAGTTGTGCGTAAGGTACTTGACTCAAAATGCCCTCCTTGCACTTTCATATAGTTGTGCTCATTGATGCTCAGTGAGTGCTGCCCCTATTGACGCAGGGGGTCCCCTATGCAACTGTGTCAATCGCCGCAGCACAGGTGTGCCAAAAGAATAGAGCAGACACTGGAAAAACAACAGTGGCTTTTAATGGCTTTCATTTATCTTATAATAATATGCATACATATATGAGTCCATCTGCAGGTTTGTATTAAATATGAGAGATATTAAACTAGTCCCTTAGTTTTCAGAAATAATACAAGGGATGAGGCTTCAATTAAAACCTCCCAATCGTGTATTCCATTTGGAAGACAGAATGCCTGGAAGCCATGACAGATTCAATAAGCAGATAGAGACTGAGTAGAAAGCTGAAACTGGAATATTTCTCTGACCTGAAAGCAAGCGCCGAGAAGCTATTACTGTAGTGGAACCACATCCCCATTGAGAATTCTGCCTTATGTATTACCTCATGCTCAGCTTGATGGACTTAACAGGAACTAAAAAATGATATTTGAAACTAGTACATGTCACACATACAACAGAATAAAATATCCCCAGAACATGACTTATTATTTCTGTGGTAGCCTACATTCTGTGAAAACTGCTTCTACCAATCCCATAAGTGTATGTGCAAGGGGCACTTACATATTTTAATAAATTAATGGCTTTACAGTGGCAGTGCAGTGTGGAAGGTGGAAAATAATGTATCTAAGTCTATCTATATTGTATATTATAGAAAAAATAATATATATAAAATAATATAAAAAATGTAAATGCCATCTTAGACTTATTTTTCATTATTTTACATCCAAAGAGAGGCAGAAATTTCCTGCAGGTGTTGATATTAAACAACACCCAGCAAACTCTTATCTTCCCTCCAGATAAGCCCATTTTGCTCTGCTGAGCCCAGCCAGAGAGGCTGCCAAACAGAAGTCTTCAATTACAAACAGCAGCAGACGTAATGCAAAATGGCAATTAAATATGTAGATATCCTGAGCTGCTGTATATAGGATTCCTGCCAAGATAAGTCCTTATGTTAAATTAAGAGCCAATTATTCATTCAGTAAACTTAATTAGGGCAACTTCAGACTCACTTCAACAGGCACGATTAGCTTTAATATTTAGCAAAAGTAAAACACTAGTTTATAGCGCTGTAGTAAAGAGCTCCCCAATGTAAAATTTCCAAGCACAGTAGAATACATAGGAGAAACTCCAAAGAGGAGTCAGATGGGACCCTATTAACAGACACAGCAGAAGGGTAAAGCTTCAGCCAGTAAATCCCGACACCCTATAATTAATGAACATACAGTAGCAGAATTCTGATTATATCTGGACCAAAACACAAAAAAGACTTGAACAGACAGCATCTAGACATTCAGTTTCTCTGGATACTGTTATACACAGAGCACTCTGTCCTCCATTTAAACAAATTTGCACTTATTTTTCAGTGACCTTCAACTCTTTTTTGCCCAGCTAGGCCACCATCCTGCAATTATGCTATATTTAGGACAAGGCAGCGATAGAACACTGAATTCAATGATCAGTATCGAGGATATTCAAAGTATTATGTTACTAAGGATCTACAACTGTGAACCAGTAACTGGAAGCCCAATGCATTTTTAATTAGTCTATTACTAATGGATAGGCCTTTGCACAAGGAAGCTAAAGATGAAAAACAAAAAAAAAAAACAATTTACCTGAAGATTACAAGATAGCATGTTGAAAGAAAAATGAGGTAATATCATTGTTGTTGCAGCTGTAGTCACGCAGTGTCCTGTTTACTAAGTGCTGATCACACAGACTATGAGAAAAAGGTTATAATTGCCTAGACAAGTGCAAAATGCAAGGTTAACAATAGCAATATCATTAAAAATAACAGGTGCAAAATTCCATGCACGCTGAAGACTATATATTGTTGTCCTTTAAACACTGAACTATTAATAGCAGTAAAAACAGTTACCAGATGCAGAGAGATGCCCTATACAATGTGCTTTGAAATTGCTTTTACTGCTTTCTTTACGCCTGCAGAAGCGAGCAGAAACCTAATTTTAGTGCTTATCCTTTCCCAAAACCATTAAATGCCATCCAACTTTTTCTCTGAATAGGGCAGTTATTCTGTACCACATAATAACTGGGAAGGGTTGCCAGCGTTCTACCAACAGGAAAAGACTTTTGGGGCTGCTGAGAGCTGAAATTTAGACATGTACTTTGGATATAATGCTTAAGGGTGTCACAGTGTCTTAGTAGTTGCTAGGGTCCAGAATTTGATTCCAAACTGGGCACTGACCAAGATATTTTATGTTATCCCTGTATTTGTGTGGGTTACCTCACACACATACACAGAGGCAAGTTAATTGAGTCTACAATAAATGATAATTACTCTTGTGTATATAGTGTTAACGTACTGTATTTACAGAAAATACACATCAGTCCCTGACCCAGTGGAGCTGACAATTTATGGTTCCATATACACACGCACTAGGGTCAATTTGATCAAATGCCAAATTACCTTCCTATATGTCTCTGAAGTGTGGGAAGAAATCAACACACATACAGGAAAGGTTGAAATCAAGTCTAAGCCCCTTAGTGTGCAAGGCAGTAATAACTACCAATGGGCAACCATGTTGAACATGCTTATTGAGAACATATGAACAGCAGATAAGAGGAATGATCACAAGAGCTGTAGTGATTTAATGTTTAATGGAGAACAAAAAGTAAAATCATTGGAAGGTAATAAAATGTTACAAATCCCCCAGTGATTATAATCATTTCCCTGATACCCCAGGCCGGTGTACTGTTGGCTAAAAAACTGTCACGGGATATTTTTATAGTTCATCATCGCCATCTTCTTTAGCTTTTTCTACCTTCTCTTTGTTCTGGTCCAGAGCAGGGGCATGCACATGCGCAGTAGAGTGAAAGACTAACTAAGATACTTTTTGACTCTATTGTGTACTGTAAATCACAAAAAATATTCTTATTTATTCAAAGCTGGTTTTAAGGTGGGGCACAGGCAGCCATTGCCATTGACCACCAGCATGAGAGGAGCCTCCTGAGGGGGTCATTTATAAAGGTCGAGCAGAGAATTTTTTTTTTGCAAATGGTTGTTTTGCTCATGCTTTCCTCTTAATGGTTAAATTTTGCACTGCTGTCTTTCCTTTTTTTTGCGAATCTCAGTGAAATGTGAATTGCACACAAAAATTTGCAAATGAGATTGCCTCTTTCTGTGTTTGTTGTGCGCGAATATAGCGACAGTTTCCACTTTGCAATTATCAGCTGAACATTTTTTCTGCCTCCAAATTTGTGCTGTAATTGCAGAGTGTGCCCATGAATATTCACAATTTCTGAATATACCATATTTAAAAAGCTTTTACACTGTCAATGAAAAATTCATAGTTATGTTTGCACAGTCTTGTCCAGCTTTATAAATGTAAACATGGACAGGACAAATATGTTCACTGTGAAAATAATTCTGCTCTGCGCGGATTTTAGAAATTACCTCCACTGTTTATTAAATCAAAACCTCTATTGCCCATAAGTTTTTATGTGATAAACCATAAAATAATGTTATTTTATGGTCTAATATGTTAAAAACATTCTGCCAACTGTATGCTGCAGTTGCAGTTACAATACATAGGCTTGAATATTAAAATAGAAGTCTACTGGATGACTAGTGAATGTTTTCTTTGTTACAAATTTAGCCATAATTCCAGTGTAAAGCATACTTAAATAGGGAGTGAGGGTGGAGATGGAAATACAGAATCAGCCACATATCTTCCAAATAGTTTATAATACACTTGGCTGAGCCATGTTTGTACACCCTGAAGTAAAGGGAAAATACTGGTGATGAATTTTGTCTTGTGTTTATGGATTCACACCATTGTTTCAGATTTACTTATCATCAGGCTGTTTAAACGTTGATAAAAATAGAAAATAGAGACTTAAGATGTGCCCATACACTGAGAGATCCACTTATTTGGTGAGGTCACCAAACAAGTGGATTTTTCCCTGATATGCCCACCTTGATGGGGGCAATATCGGATCGATCCAAATAGTCGGACCACTTTTACAGGATACAGGCTGTCGGAACAAGGACTGCTTCAATGTGCCAACCCGATTGATACCCTTATTTTCAGCCAGATATCAGTCTGGTAGGCCTTCCTAAGGACCTCATGCACAGGGCCATTGCTGACTCAGACCTTTGGCAGCTTTTATCAGCCCATGTAAAGGCAAAGTGATACGTTGTGTAGGGTCCGCTTTTCTCCACCTGTGGATCCGTTCTCATCCACAGCTCTGTGTAGCCGCAGTGTGGAAATTGGGAAATGGAAATACAGCCCATACGCTCCTATACCCTTCTTCTACATTGACAGGCATGCGCTGGAGCCCTAATCAGAGCTGGAGCAATGTAGGTTGGACATCATGGTGTGTATGCTGGAAATATGTAACAATTTTTGCACTATATGAATTTGCCTTTGCACTATTATCAACAATCCCCAGTGAGTTTTCTCATTGAATTACATCTGGCTCTATGAGACAATCTACAACTGAATAAAGGAGATAAGTCTTAAGATGAGCCAAAGATGTAATAATTAATGCAATGGCCCAGAATTAATTTCATGTGAAAAGTTTATCTTCTAATTCAATTCCAGATTCTCCCATAGAACCAGACGAGAAAAACTTGTTTCAGTGTTTATCACATGAAAACCTTATTCAAGTCTATGGGAAAAACTGGAACTGACTTAGGAGAAATGTTTTATCTCCTCAAACTGAATCTCATCTGAAATGTTTCACAATAACTCATAAAGTAGTGTTTTCTTTTTAAAATTAATCTGACCCACTGTGCTAAAACTGAAAAATGACACGTTGAGGGAATAGTTTCACTTTGCACAATTTTCTGCAAGACCAATAACAAGAGCATCACTATAGATAGGTAAGCCATACTTTAAAGAAATTCAAACCCAAAGGACTAAAAGTCCATTTCCATTTACAATATACAATGGCATTGCATTTTTTCAGTAGATGTGAGAGAGAAAAGTCTGGCTGACTATGGTTCACTAAACAAAGTAATCCCTGAGGTGTGCAGGTTAGGGACATCTGAGAAAATCACTGCCTTTTGTTATTAAATAACAAGGGTAACTATTTGAAATGTAAACATACTTGGAAGTATAGTGGCTGCAATAGGAGTAGTTCTTTTGATGGGAAAGGGGAGAGGTTTGTGTTTATTGCAATGCTTTTGTTCCCAGCTGGTACTACTCAGCATGACACTCCATAAACAGGAAGATCTGAATAGAAAGTAATATGATAGGAAACAGGTAATATAATATAAGTTGCAATGTCTTCTGTTGGTCTAGTCACCCAAAGCATCCAATCAGCAGGTAGCATTTACTGGCCAGTTGTTTAAAAATAAACATCTAATTTCCCATAAAACCTGGCAAGCTTTTTATTTTTTGGAAAAAAAATAAAAGTGATTAACAAAAAACACACAAACACCACAAGCAAGGCAAAACAACTTACAAGTGCAATAAAGAACTCCCTTAAATTCATTTTTACTTCTAGGACCCTGTATCTTTTATTGCATATAGGGGTAATCAGACTGTAAAGGTACCCATACACCTACGGGTGGGCGATATCGGGAGAATCCAGGCTAATTCACAACGGGTATAGTAATTATCACGACGGGTATAGGCAAAGTCGGGCAGGTTAAAAAATCTAGTCGGATCGGGGACCGCATCGGGTCGTTGCTGTGGTTCCCGATCCGACTAGATTTTTTAACCTGCCCGATCGATATCTGACTGATTTTCAGGCCAGATATCGGTCAGGCAGACCCGTCAGTAGTGCATATACACGGGCCGATTAGCTGCCGAATCTCGGCAAATGATGAACAATCCAACTGCAAAGGAACAGTAAATGCCTATACTAGCACACTGTTGTTAGGCTTTAAGGAAAGGTATGTCAACAAACTAAGGAGATCTCAATAAATATAAAAGAAGTAGCACATATGCCAGTTGTGAGTGCCATCTGATTTTTTTATACAACAGAATGAGGAAGGCCATAGTATGTTAATAAAGGTTTACATTCTGTTACCCCAAACTTTATAGTAAACACTTTCTAATATATAAATAAAAGCTGACTATGAAATGCCAAGGAAAAAATATAAAGTTTTAACTGCATCACCCATAACTATAATGTTCCCCTGGGTAGCCTTTCACTAGTACTCTGCCTTGTTACATGGGGTACACCAATGTATTGATCTAGGACAGGATTTGCATATACAGGTATAGGAGCTGTTATTCAAAATGCTTGGGATCTGGAGTTTTCCTGATAAGGGGTCTTATCATAATTTGCATCCCCAAAGCGTAAGTCTAATAAAAAATAATTTAAACATTAAATAAACCCAATATGAATGTTTTGGGATATTTTAGAAGGGGGTTTAGAGAAAAAAAAGCTTAATACCGTGGCCCCCTAAAGATGCCTACCACCCCCCCCTCCCAAACCACACAATTGGGGACACCCAAAACAAACATAGTTTGCGTTGCTTCAGATCCTGTTCTTTGAAAACCACCAACGTGCATTCAGTTCCAGCTAGGTCTGGATAGGCTTCAACTGTGCATGCTCCTGTCAGTTATTAAATGCTCACGACGGAAATATTTTGTCCCGCAAACAACACTATTTGTCATCAAAGACATGGCTTTGCTAACTAATAAAGTAGAACCACAGCAACCAATGGAGATAGTGGCTCTATACATTAGAGCAGTGCTGTCCAACTTCTGTGGTACCGAGGGCCAGAATTTTTATGGCCTACATGGTTGAGAGCCGATAATGGACACCAGTTTTGACCACTCCCCTTTTTTTAAACTGCACCCACTTTAAACCACACCCATTGTATCACAAAAGCTTTTAAGACCATACCCACATTAATGGTGGTAGCACGGCAAAACCCCAAATGGTTGGTGTAGGGATATCATCCTTCATTCATATGTGAAGAATTATATGATGTCATATTAAGACATACTTAAATCCAAATGCCTCCTCCTTTCCTCTGGATAGCAAAGCAACCCCCAGCACATAATTACACACCTTAAGGACAATATAATGAATATTTCCAAATGCTAACAAACTTTCAGAACAAATCCCTGCCAGGTTCAACTCCCACAGGCAGCATAGGGCAGGCAGAGTAAGGCACACAAGCAGCATAGGGCAGGCAGGGTATGGCACACACAGGCAGCATAGGGCAGAGTATGGCACACACAGGCAGCATAGGGCAGGCAGAGTATGGCACACACAGACAGTCTCTGCCTACCCTATGATGCCTGTGTGTGTCATACTCTGCCTGTCCTATGCTGCCTGTGTGTGCAATACTCTCCCTGCCCTACCCTGCCTTTTTGTGCCATACTATGACTGCCCTATGTTGCCTGTGTGTGCCATACTCTGCCTGCCTTACCCTGCCTGTGTGCCATACTCTGCCTGCCCTATGCTGCCTGTGTGTGCCATATTCTGCCTGCCTTACCCTGCCTGTGTGTGCCATACTCAGCTTGCCTTGCCCTGCCTGTGTGTGTCATACTCTGCCTGCTCTATGCTGCCTGTGTGTGTCATACTCTTGTCTGCCCTACCCTGCCTGTGTGTGCCATACTCTGCCTGCCCTATGATGCCTGTGTGTGCCATACTCTGCCTGCCCTACACTGCCTGTGTGTGCCATACTCTCCCTGCCCTAACCTACCTGTATGTGCCATACTCTGCCTGTCCTATGCTGCCTGTGTGCAATACTCTCCCTGCCCTACCCTGCCTTTTTGTGCCATACTATGACTGCCCTATGTTGCCTGTGTGTGCCATACTCTGCCTGCCTTTCCCTGCCTGTGTGTGCCATACTCTGCCTGCCCTATGCTGCCTGTGTGTGCCATATTCTGCCTGCCCTACCCTGCCTGTGTGTGCCATACTCTGCTTGCCTTACCCTGCCTGTGTGTGTCATACTCTGCCTGCTCTATGCTGCCTGTGTGTGTGTCATACTCTTGTCTGCCCTACCCTGCCTGTGTGTGCCATACTCTGCCTGCCCTATGCTGCCTGTGTGTGCCATACTCTGCAAGCCCTATGCTGCCTGTGTGTGCCATACTCTGCCAGCCCTATGCTGCCTGTGTGTGTCATACTCTGCCTGCACTACCTTGCCTGTGTGTGCTATACTCTGCCTGCCCTATGCAGCATACAGTGACGCACTGCTCCTACAGTCTGTCTAAGGTGTGAACAGGTGAACAATGTGGGTGCTTACTGTCTGAGCCTGAGGTGTGAACAATGCAGGGGGTGAACAATGCAGGAATTAAACGGTGCAGGAATTAAACAGAACAAGGGATTATATGTTTAAACATTACAGGGGTTTACAGCCTGACTCTGAGGGGCCAGTTAATCTAAGTACGGATACCATTTAAATCTTACACAAAGGTAAGCAGTCACAGCAGCCAGACAGGTGGGGGGCCCCACAGAGGGGGAGGGGTGCAGGCTGCCAGTTGGACAGCCCCGTATTACAGCATAGGAAGGATTCCTTTTCATTGGCTTACATTTTTACCCTCTCTTGGAATTATTTTTTGAATATTCTGACAGCAAATTCGGTTTACAAAGACAGGACAGTTCTCCCTAAAAGCAAATTTGGCAAGAGCTTTTTTTCCTTTGGATCAATGTTACTGACTCCTAGTTTCCTTTCTATCCTATCCTCAATTATGATAAAAGTCATATTTATAGACTTCTGCCATGGATGTCAAGGAAAGTCATGGAGTCATTTCCTCCTAATTAGGACAGTTTTATAGTGATATTAGACTTCTGAGGCTTCTCTTGTGCCCACAATCTTTAAATGGGCAGTTCACCTTTAAATTAACCTTTGTTATGTTGTAGACAGTATAGTAGTTAGTTTTTCTTTATTTTTTTGCTTTAGTTTTTTTTAGCATTATTTAGCTTTTTGTTCAACAGCTTTCAAGTTTGAAATTTCAGCAGCTATCTGGTTGCTTAGGTCCAATTATCCTACCAACCTCACACTTGTTTGAATGAAAGGCTAGGAAAGGAATGCTAGAAGGCATGGACGGAAAAATAAGGAAAAAAACAATAGCTTACTTTTTACACTTATCACTTATCCACGTTATCAAGGAAGGATAACTTCCTTGTTATAAATATGTGTTATGTACAGTGTTCCACAAGGTTATTTGTTGGCAACACATTTATATTGTAAAATTGACTTTATATTGATTTACTGTGCTCCTTAAGAAGTTGCTTCCTTTTATAGTTTATAGTTTTTAAGTACCTTAGAGTAGGGTATACAATGCACTGCTTTTTATAAAATCCTTAGGGTTCATTTACATCCGCAAGAACAGCTGCGGTCCCCATAATTATCCCGCAGTAATCAAAGGTAAAGCTAAATATGTGCTCCTTGCACTTCTATATATTTTCTCAGTCCTTACTACTTTTCCATTTGAATCAGGCACTGCAGCACCTATTGACACTGGTGAACCATAGAGCTACCGCCATTGAAAGCATTGGACACTCGCACACCCAACACCAGAAATTATGTCAGTAGACGCTGGAAATAACGTCAGACAGACTTAAAAAATATTCTGTGCAATTGCGTCTGATTGCAGGAAAGCACGCGAGAAACAACTGTGGCAGGTGCAGTACAGTTGCTTCAAGAGTATCACCTGTTTGCTGATGCTGGAGTACTGGGAAAAAACACTGCATTGTGCGGGGAAAAACAGCAAATGTGCTTGAAACTGCTCTTTGCTCACCACACTTGCAGACATATGTAAAATTATTTAAAGGGCTGTATAGTCAAAAATCATAATTGTTGTCTGTTATTTACACCGAATGAAATAAATTTGCAATATAAACCTATTAAAAATTCTCTACGATTTTTTAATTAGAAGCCTTACCATTTTATGCTATTCCCCCGAAATAAGCTCTGATCACAACTCCTGGAAACCTACAAAAAAAGCAGGAGACTGCTCTGTACCAGACTTGAGAAGGAAAATCCAAGAAATGCTGTAACACACTGATCCATTATTGTGGTTGCATGAAGTGATTTATTGACTCAATTAGTAGACACCAATTCTGGCAGCATTTCAGCCATTCTGAGTTCTTTATCAGGACGAAATGTTACCAGAATTGGTGTCTACTAATTGAATTCAAGGTTGCACTGGCCCTGGGAAAAAAAACCTGGTGGGCCCTGGTCATGTTTGGCCACTTTACACTGGGCATGTTGGAGGGTGAGCTAGATTGCTGTTGACTTGTAATCACTGGCGGTAGAGATGTAGTGTGGTGGCAGAGTATTTCAGAGGGTGGGCCTTTTCCATGAGTCCCAAATACACCACTCTGACACAGTGTGCATATTCCTAGCTGACATCCATGCTGGCATTTCAAGACCACATAAGAAGGAAAGCTTTTTGCTTTGGTAGTTTTGAATCGAAAGCCATATTTACCCATTTTGTAGTCCTCACATTTACTTTCCGAAAAAATTAATGGTTTCATGGGTGAAACTACTGTTTGATGATTTTTGGCCTTGAAATCTGTACAGTATGCTGATTTGTGTGGCAGTGCTTTGTAATGTAGGTGGTGTACTAAGTTTTTGACACATACAAGTCAGAAATCTCCAAAAAACTATACATATTTGGTATAGCCATATTGATGAAACATGCAGATTCCTAAATCAATTGTATTTCCACGTATACAATAAAATTTTTGTGATATGTATCCTTATATTATGCAAAATAGCAATGTATTTATATTTTAGTATAAGTATCATGTAGATGTGGAACTTGGTTTGATGGCAGACCAACAGATTTAATAAGAGCTAAAAACAAATTTATCAAAAAAGTCAGTAAATTGTCATCTAAAATACAAAGCCTAAAAAATCAACAAAAGTGAGATAAAGGTTTGTGAATAAGCCGAAATCTCCGACAAATCTATCTTCACTTTTATGTTGTCTCAATATCACCACTTTTGTGAATTACCCCCAATGTATTCAAACATGGCTACTCTGCTTCAATCACTGTTGTTTGTTTTGTGTAGCTAACAACTAAATAAAAAGAGGGAAACCTGCTTTCACTATGTGCATGATCTATATATATGGCTCCAACATTAGGCAGAGCTTCACAGAGCATAATAAATCATTCACTCAGTTCCTCACTGGAGCTGAGAGTCTAATTTCTCTACCACCATGATTTTGTTTGTTTTCTTGGCCAAAACCCAAAATAGCATTTCTTATACTCTGTGCCCCCTGGCAGTCAAACAAATGCCAGCCTTTTAACATGCGCATCTGTCTTCAAGATTTCAATTTTTAGCTTCTAGTAATATCTTTATGCCAACTGATTTGCAATGTATGTTCAGGGCACAGGATCAGCTGCAAATGCAAAAGTCAGAGTAAAAATAGGTGTCTTTTCTGTAACAAAAGCCAAGTAAGCTCTGCTTGTTAGCTTTTATTTTGGCCAGGCATGTAAGTAAATTTTGGTGCACGCAAAACACAATAAATGTCTCCCATGCACACAACAAATGCACCCAGTGTAATACTGGAACAACAATCCCACCTGTGTAAATTGTTGCTGCTATTATTATTATTAACATTTATTTATAAAGCGCCAACATATTCCGCAGCGCTGTACAATAAGTGGGTTTCATACATTGGACATTCAGAGTAACATATAAAGCAATCAATAACCGATACAAGAGGTGAAGAGGGCCCTGCCCAAAAGAGCTTACAATCTACAAATTAACAGTAGTTATTTGCCTAAACTATGCCTGTCTGAAAGCAATAATATCAATAAAGGATTAGCGGCAAGGAAGGAATGGGGGACAGTAAAATTAAAATACAACTGCTAATAAATTGTTACAAGAAGCTGAAATTCATGCCTCTCTTCTCTCTTGTCAGAAAAAGAATATCTACTCTGAAAGAAGTCAGCTTATAGATGCTGCAACTATTAAATTATTTAAAGGAATAAATGGGATGCTTGTCACATGAGATGGAGCAGGAAACGGTGCAGACTGGTAGAGCTGAAGGTAATGGTTTCAACTCTATTTAATCTAATGTGGAGAATGCTTCCAAGAGACTGATCGACTCTTATCACTACAGACATTTGTGTTATTTTCCATTAATATAAGATCACAACACAACCCTTGATTACCATATTTGCTGGGGTCTGGTGAGTGAAAGCAATGGGCCAGTACTGGAGACAGTACAAAACAATAGAAAAATGAGGATATGCATTTGGCTGGCTACTAAGTGCCAGGAAATATCCTGCCATAGACAATACTTAGAATTGCCTCTGCTAAAACACACATAGAGACAATTATCAATAAATTATCAGCATTGTCTAGTTTAGTAGCCATTAAAAGCAGCTGCTACTAGTAGCTCCATGTGTCTTCACCCTTTGCCTACTCCCAATTTGGGCTGACCTTCCAATCTGCTCCCAGCATCCCCTATCAGCCAACCATTATTGCATTATGGCCTAAGTGTGGGTGTGATGGCCCAACATGAAAATAAAGGCAAGTCAACTTAATTCTGTCAAGCAGGCCTGGACTAAGATTTAAAATAGGCCCTGGCATTTTAAGTACACAGAAAGCCAAACAATCTCACACCAGGCCAATAAATAGTGACAGTCTATGTCACCTTACAGCAGCCCCTCTGGCATTTGCCAGAATCCACAGACTGCCAGTCTTGAGCTAATGACAACAATCTTCTACCATTCTGTATTTTAGGTGCCTCAGCTGCAATGGTTTTTATCTTTTGTTTGTGTAAAAATGCAATTATTTGAGGCTTTTTCTCATGGAATCTAATGCCTGTAAAAAAAAAAACACTCAAATCCATTAATCTGAAAAATTTTATGGATATGATGATATTGATGCATTTTTCCATCTGGATATTATGAGCCATGTCACATGCATTACAGAGTTACAACAGCATAAAAATAACTTAATACAGTAATCGGCTTCCTGTCATACTGGAAATGGGTCTTCACTTAAAAGTAAATATTTATGTTGCTGGATGCAATATTGAAAAAATCCATTTCAGTTTTGTTATTTTTTACTTATAGAAATCTGGGAAAGGAGCTTGAACTTTTGTTCAGTGCCCCAAGGGCACAAGATACAGCAAGTATCCATGAAAAGTTAAAAGTAACTGAATATCAACAGCAATGATACCACAAATAGAATATCAGATAAATGAAAAGCAGAACTGTTCTCAAAGGATAAATCACTAATTTGCTCTAATCTAAAGGTGGCCATACACGCACCGATATTATCGTACGAAACCTCGTTTCGTACGATAATCGGTGCGTGTATGGCATGTCGGCGAGTCGACCGATATCGCAGGAAGCTGCCGATATCGTACGACTCGCCGATCGGACAAGTTTGAAAATTTTGATCGGGCGCCATAGAAGGCGCCTGACCAAAATTCTCCCTTCAGAGCTGAATCGGCAGAAGGAGGTAGAAATCCTATTGTTTCTACCTCCTTACCTGCCGATTCAGCCCTGAATGGTGTGTGGCGGATCTTACGATGTTTCGTGCGACCGATGGTCGTACGAAACATCGTCGGATCGCCACGTGTATGGCCACCTTAAGGCAGACCCAGTGATTAGCAACAAGATGGATTTGCAGGTCCATCCTGTACAATATACAGTTGAAATCTGTGTCAAAAAGTGATGGCAGCTCTACTGTGCTAATTTTGTATACATATGAAGCAATGCTCACCCACACTGTGAGAGTGGCCTATCTCTATAAGCTTTGCTGTGTTTTACCATCTCCTCTAATATAGTAAAAGCCTTCTTTAAAACAAAACATATTCACTTGCTTTGTGCTGCATACAACCCTGCCTTAAATAAAAATGAGAGGCTTTTACCTTTACTTATGAAATTATGGTCAAAGACATGCTAATTACTCATTTAGATCCCAGAGGACAGCCACATATCCAGATCTGCTGGCTTAATAGCACAGAGAAAGCCTTAAAGGATCATTAACAACAGAAAAAGAAAAGGCACTTAAAGCATTTATATAAGAGGGTTCACTTACTAACTGGGGGCAAGGTACAGTAAAGCACATACAAAGCAAAATTTTCCCAAAAGTGCAGCTAGCCCACCCTTTTTTGCACTCAGCACTATCAGGTACAATGTAGAACAGAAGTTTATAGCTTGAGACACATGTGGGGGTCAGGAAAAACTCAACCTGCAGCTGACCATAACCTACAAAACCTTAACCCCCACCCGACTATAACCCACAAAACCTTAACCCGCACCTGACCCTAACCCACAAAGTTTTTATTTCCAAGACAGGGAAACTTCTACACCAGATGAACAGTGTACTTCCCCAGTCTGATCTGTACCCAACTCTAACCTGCAATGTTCACCTAAATTTCAACCACACCCAACCTAATTGAAAACCCGCAGGTCCTGTGGGTTGTGGGTCAACCCGCACATCACTGATGAGTATACTATCTGTTTTGAGAAGGCTTAAAAGAGATCTCAACTATAATTTTAGTTTCAATTCCAACCCATAGGGCGCCCCCAATCTGCACGCACAGCCTGCACCGCAGCATTCTTCTTCGGCCATTTTGCCGATGTGACATCATCACACGTTTGTTCCTCTGCATTTGTGCATAGCCCCTCCTGCCTGACCTCTTCAAGAAGCCTTTTTTTTTTTCAACAAATCTGTCTGTTGTACAGAGGAGAATCGTATGATGTGCACATGTGCATCACGCCAAGAGACAAGGAGAATTCTGAAGGGAGGGGGAGAGAGCTGTTCAGATGGAGACAAATCAAGGAAACGCTGCAGCTTCACTGTTTAGTTTTCAGGGACAGGAGTGTCAGGTATTCGAAGAATGGTATGAGGCTTTCACTTATAAGATTTTTGGTTGGGGGGGTTGACATGTCCTTTATATTGTTTTGGATTGGATGTTTACACAAAATATACAAATGTATCAGTGGTAATCATGTCAAAGTGATTTATGAGCTCCCGAAGCTGAAATATAATTGGAAAGCCATAAGACAACCTGGAGGAGTCTTGGTCCTGACACTTTTAGTAACCATGTAAGTTTTAACTTCATGTTTTGAAAATCAATTTACTATGGAATAAAGGCCTAAAATATATCAGAGCCCACCTCTGGAGTGAAATGATTATGCAGGAAAAAACACCAAATAAAAAGCCACAGGTTACAGATTCCTGATTTAATACATGAATGGGTGTATTCAGTAAACGACCAGGCTATTCAGCTATTTCCAATAACCAGACTATTTAGTAGACGCATAAAAATGATAAAATGTTAAAGGTTTGCCTAAATGCCTTTACTGATAAATCATACATTATAGACAGGTCAACATGGAAATATAAGACACGCACATTTGCAGTAACAATGGCTTTTCTGTACTGTTGAGCAGCACAATGGTCTCTTAGGATACCAACTAGACTAGACAAACTAAGGAATACAATAGGCTATATTGATTCATATTACTAATCCAGTTCTTTTACCTGACTTTCCATTGTTATAGATTATTTTTCTATTAGTATTGTGTTTTATTTATATAGCACCAGTGTTACACAGGCTTTACATCAATCCCTGCCCCTGTGGAGCTTACAGTCTAAATTTAATGACGGTCACACTACATAAACACAAATAAGGGGCAAATTCATCAGAATCCAGTGAAGGTGAAGGAAAGTCATTTTGGCACTTTACTGCCAATATATTTGCCTCATTTGTGCCACCTAGAATACTATATTTATTCTGCAGAAAGCATTACCATATCTGAGTAAAGAGCCATCTGCCTATGTTAAAAATAATAATAAATATGAGGTAGGTATGTAGGTCTCTGAATGCAAGTGAAAATCTAGAGTAACAAGACTTATTACTCTTATCACTGCTATATAAACATTTTAGGCAGATGATTATGACTACCCACACATGTTGCGATGTGGCCAATTCAACAACAGAATCCACTGGAGACTTGGCTACCTGAACAAATTGGGAAAGCCTTATCTTACCTTCAAAACCAGCAGGGGGCATGGTTCAGAAGAGCAAAGCGCAGAGTGTGACATGATCGGGTATGTGGTAACCAGCAAGAACATGACCTAGAAGGCCAGGCAATGTGACCTGATGTCATCAAGTCAAATGTATTTGACTAAAGGTGGTCATACATGTAAAGATCTGCTCACCTGTCGAGGTCGCCAAGCGAGCAGATCTTCTCAGATATCCCCACCTATGGGTGGGCAATATCGGGTGAATTTAGGTTAATTCAGTCGTTTGGCCCTGGGGCCAAAAGGTTGAATTCTAACGACTGGAATAGGCGCAGTCGGTTTGGGGACCGCATCAACGAGCCGATGCGGTCCCCGATCCGGCTGAATTTTTTAACCTGCCCAATCAATATCTGCCCGATTTCAGGCCAGTCGTTGTTTCCCTTACATGGGCCGATAAGCTGCCGAATCGGTCCAAGGGACCGATATCGGCAGCTACAATGGTATTCTGTGTCACTTCTGGGCTTTAACATGACAAGCCATAAAACCATGCAGTACCTCTCAGGACTGTTTGCCTGCAACGGGTTGTTTTTATGTTCCAGTCTTCTGGTTACAGCAAGTGACAAGGTGCCCCAGGGAGATCTATATGGAAGGTAGGATGACTAGAGGGAAGGTGAGTTAATACACACTGGCACTGTCAGAGGAGAAAAAGTGTCATTTAATGTCTATGCTGTCATCTGCACTATGTCCCAAGTAAACAGGAGCTTCTGCACTTCATTAAAGGAGAAGAATATTCGAAATGTAATGCAATGAAAAAATAAGTCAAATACCCTTGGGGGTTGCTAATTTGTTAGGCACCCTCCAGTGATTAAAATTGTTTTATATCTTTTACCCTGCACTGCCGCTTCTTTTCTGTAAAAAAACACACTGGCCAGGGATACGTCTCATCTAAGTGCCATCCCATGCTTCCTTTAGGTATTCGATGTTTTTATAAATTGTGGGTAATCCAAATTTCCCCCCTGGTATTACGAAAGGAACATTTCTTGGGAGAAGATACAATAAAAGCTTTATATGCAAATAGGTGTTAAAGAACAAAAAATTACTAGCACAGTCCCTATCAGTGATTTCTATTCTATATACAATAAAAGCGTTATATATCAGGGGTTAAAGAACAAAAAACTTCCTTTTATCTCATTCATAAATTTTCCATAGCTTGTAAAGCTCAGGCAATGGATTACAAAATAGTTTCCAAATGGTATAGATGCCCCAAAACATTACATAAAATATATCCTAACATTACAAATATGTGCTGCAGGTGTTTTCAGGAAGTGGTAACACCCCTGCATATCTGGTTGTCCTGTAAAGCATTACCCCTATTTTGGCAAACAATATTTAAGATAATTAATAAGCTTATGGACTTGGATTTACTGACGGACCCCACCATAGGTATACTTTCTATGCTTCCAGAATCTGCCTCTAAATATAAGATAGGATTCTGCTTAGGCGCCACTAGAATGGTGGTTCCTTGACATTGGAGGTTTAACCCATCAACAGTTTGTGAATGGTTTAAAGAATTGGGGGATATTATGCATATATGGAAGAATTATTAAGTAAGGTCCAAGGGGAAACAAGAGTGTAATAAAACTGGCTTATATATATATATATATATATATATATATATATATATTATCTATGTACGTAGATAGATGAATAGATAGATATAGACAGACAGACATTGACAGACATAGTGAAGAATGTTAAAGGGCAAGGAAAGGCTACTAGTGTAGAGCTCCCTTGCCCAAAGTAAATCGCCAAATTTGTTTTTTAAAATAATGGTCACATCTCCCAAAAATTTGCTTGTAACTTAAGTGTATTTGCAGCCTGTCACGGCCACCATCTTGGATTCCTGGATTCCCCCGCTCGCACCCCCCGTGGCGATCAACCCCCCCCAAAACTTCCCCTCCCCGCTCGCACCCCGCTACTCGCTCCCCGCTTGCCAGCTCCATGCCTGCTTCTGCGCTTCGCTGTCTGTGTGTCACAGAGGGGAGCACGCCGGCTTCTCTCACTAAAATCCAGCAATGCGCATGCGCCACCTGTAGTGTCCTGGTCACATAGTCAATGCAGGAGCGATGCATTATGGGAATCCTCTTTATCCAGCTCAGCGTTTTTTATTCCTGTTTGGCTTCAGATCTTCTGAACAGGTGAAATATGGGGAGACTTAAGGGCACTATTGAGACAACTGAAGGTATGCCTGCAGCTTGAGATTAACTCTTTACTAGCCTTTCCTTCTCCTTTAAAGGGTGCTAGATAGTGTGAGAAGTCCCAGCTGTATTTTGTATCTTCCTGTCCTGTTCTGTATAATGGGAAGAATCCCAAAGTCATCACCCTTCCAGCCAGCTGACGTTCACATGATTTGGCATACTTGCAAGATCACCATTCCCACAAGCACAATTTGCCTATAACTCCCCCATTCAGTTGTAGGCTGACACTGATTTTGCAGTTCTGCCCTTGGAATCACACGGTTGGAAATAGATTTTTAATAATTTCTATTTCCAAATGTCTCATATAAGGATGTTCTTTGTCAGAATCTACCATTCCCTATGCTTCAAAAAGCAAGGTAATTTTATGACTAAGGAGTGGTGACAGCAGCTTGAAATTACAGCTATTTCCTTTAATTTAACTTATAAAAGTATTTGTTCTTATAAACAATAGCTGATGAGTCAAGTCAAAACCTTGTCATGTTACACACTGTAAAAACACACATTAAAAAAAGACTTACATCGCAGCAAGGCAAACATTTAGGGTGAAGACAGACGGGGCGATTAGTCACCGTTTTTGTTTTTTTTTTAAACTTACTAGTTATTGGTCATCGTTCCCCTCTCTAGAACTTACATCATAGCTATACTTTTTTTTCAGATTTTACCTATTTTTATAATAGTGAAAATTATAAGGGTTGAATGAATGATTGTGGTGCAGAACAAAGCTCCTAATATGGACAATTTAACCACATATACTATTTGCATACAACCCATTACTTAATTTATTTGGACACAATGCACATTTAGAAAGCAAACATTGCTTTGTTCTCTTATGTACTTGGGCTAAATAAACACTTTTGCATGGATTATACCTTTTTGGTATGCTACTGGATGCGATTGTATATCGATCCCTATACAAGGTAGGGCTCTTCCAGTAATTGCACCTGACACCCTGATGGGTGTATAATCGGAGGTTTTAGCGCCCCAACAAGAGTTATACCATTATGTCCTATTGACTCACAAGTACACACAGACCATATTGTAACTTGTATTTCGATTTCCCTTTGCATGTTTAGGCAGTACACTGTTTCTGTTTCTGACCCAAAAAGGACAGAGGAACTTACAAGGGTTTCACAGTGGCCCTTCTCTATATCCAACTTGAGGAGAATAAACAAGCATATCAAAGGGTCACTATACAGAGTAATTATTGATATGAAAACAATCTTTCTTCAGCACTGTAAGGAGAAACAATACAAGTTTCGTAAATGGTTATCTCATAGTAACGTGACAACCATTAAAATATATTGCATTACATCTCAGCTGAACAAGCAGATTGGCAGCTCAGACACATATACATCAACACAAATATGCATATAAATAAAGCTTTCTATGCAGAGTAATCAGTGCAAATTTGTTTTACTACATAAAATGAAATGTAACCAAACTTACACATATTATTGTCATTCTTTATTTATATAAGGCCGACACTATGCAGCACATTACTAAAATTGCTCATCACTGGCATCAGTCCCCTGCCCCTGTGGCACTTATATGCCCTTTAAAGCATGACAAATTTCCTTTTAGCCAAGAGAAAGCAGGGTTTGTGAATGATGATATATGCACACCACAGACTGCTAGAGGAGGTAAAAACAGAGGAGGATTTATATATGCATGCCAGAGACTAGCAGGGTGCAGTTTTAGAAAGATGATGAGAGATGATGAGAGTGCTTTAGGATTTAGCAGGTCTGGGATAGGTACCAAGTAAGGAAATTAAATGATTCCAGCTTTGGCACTTCTCAGGAAAATTTGTTTAGAAATAAGAAAACACGCTTTTTAATTGCATACGTGGCAGTGAATTACAGTCGGGGTTGCTCAAGGACAAGCGACATTCAATTTCCCCCACTGATCTACAGTAAGTGCCACATGTAAAGAAACAAACAGTTGTTAGGCTTGTTGCACAGTTTGATAAATGGATCCTATGGTGAATTGCAAATATACATCATTCATTTTATTATGGTGTCTGAGATTATTGTACATTTTTTTTAATAACTACCAGCAGCAAATAATAATGCTCCAAATTCTTCCAACATAATCCAGCAATAAGCACTGCCTTAGTTTTTTCCCTTTATAAAATCTGAAAATAACTACCATGACATCTGCTACCATAATGATGTATTAGTTATACACAGTGATTTATACAGTAATTGGGGTGTGTATGGGTGTTCATAGTGCTTTGAATGGGCTGCTTTTGCAGGAGGGAAGCCTTCTGTTTTGTAAGGATAGGACATGTTTATAAGGAAATGTCTAATCCTACTATAGGAATACAGTGTAGAGCTGGTGGGCAAACACATTGAATGAACAGCTTGCCCAAAGCACACTGACAAAGAACAGCCTGCCCTGTGCTTTCAGATCAGGCCCACAAGTGACAGATTACTGCAGATAAAAACAGTGACTATGCCAAACAGTTTGCAAGTGATATTTATATTGCTGAAAATTCCCTGATTTCCTACTAAGTGCCACTAAAAAGTGCTCATGATGAGATAAGCACATCGCGATTCTCAATGCTAAGGCAGCAGGTGTCCTAACACCTGGGCTTTGGAAGTATAAACAGTGCTAGAAACAGTCCTGCCTACTGAACTACTAAAAGGGTCAGAAACAAATCCAGACAGCTTTGACAATGAAATCCTGTTCACATAGCTGTCTGAGACATTTTGGCTCACATGAACAGACACTTTACTTTACTTTACTTTACACACCAGCCTGCACAAAAGTATAGGAATCCCCAGCACCAGCGCACCCAGCTGATCCTTACCAGTCTCACTAGAGACACCCCACAACTGATCTGCATTGCCTGGCGACAATGCAGAAGCATCTAGTCCTATACTCCATCCTCTATACCCAGCAGGAAGACCTTGTAACTGGCAACTATTCAGTACAGCCAGACCCGATCCCCATAGTCCAACACTGTTGGAACTGACTACCGACGAAATCCGACATTCTTGTATTTAAGCCTACCTGCTGTGATGCAGCTTCTGCAGTTAAGTACACTCAGCCTTTCTATTTAAGGCCTCCACTCACCTGACGCCCATTTTCTACCTATACTAACTATAATAAGATCCATATATCACGGAGACCATAATCCAAGTGCTACTCTGACAAACTTAGATCTGCTTTGACTTCCGCTACATAATAATATGGATTTTATAACCTATCTACTCACTTAAAATATCACTAACTGCAACTATCAATGGGCGGCTGCAGGTTTCTCACATAACACTTAACCTGCTGAAAATTGTCATATAATACAAAATATAATAAATTGAACTGAACTATATCATATTAACCCTGCAAGTCTATCAATGAGATTCAAGACGTCCTGGCAAGGCAAACTGGCGCATCAAATGCATTACACTCCTAAAGAAGATCCAGGACATGGCTGCACTTGTGATTTGTAGCCAGGCAACACCGGACAGCTGCTCTGCGGTCCAACAGACAAGACCTGCATATAACAAACCTCACAGTTACCCAGATGAGTAAACAGTCTAAACCAGGAACAAAAAGGGCTTCGGACCTTCTATCATAACGATACTAATCCATTTCCTGAAGCAATTTCTAAATGGGGCCCATATGTGGCAGACCCCATTAACATTTAAAAGGCACTAGACAAAGCTGCCCTTTTTTTCTCCAATACTATTTATACTAGTGATAGAACCTTTATCAGAACTCATAACAAACGACAATAGCATCTCTGGCATTCAATTGGACCAACAAACATACATTGTCTTTATGCAGACAACATACTTATGACCATAACCAAACCACTAGCATCCCTACCTAACCTAATCCACTTAATAGATACCTTCAGGAAGTCTCTGGATTAACTATCAATCATACTAAACTGGAAACATTAAGTATTACATTGCTCCCACATAAAAACTATTGAACTTGAACTTTGACTTTAAATGGCAGGATTCAACTACCCACTATTTAGGAATTGATATCTCCACTTATATTTCTTCTTTATATAAGCACAATTGCCCACAACTATGGAAAATTGTGAGAGAGACCTTAGTGGTCAAAGGTAGACTTATCTTGGTTTGGCAGAATCCATGCCTTCAAGATGACCATACTCCCAAAAATACTTTATTAAAAGCCATGGAGTTTCGGTACATGACTGAAAGGACATTTGAAGAAATAACCATATGTAACTCCTCTAGTGTGAACTGATGTCTCCCCCACTTGCCACCACCCACACCTATATAAAATATGTATGCACACTCACTGCATTCCCTGGACCCAGTGTAGGTGTTCAGTTTGCATGTGTCACGCTGCTTATGAGCATGACTGCCACACAGAGGACAAGAGGGGGCAGCATGTAACAAAGAAGAGGCAATGTGGATGGATTAGGATGAATGTTCTTCTATGTCAGTGCTGTCCAACTTCTTAGGTACCGAGGGCCCGAATTTTTCTGGCCTATGTGGTGGAGAGACGATAATGGAAGACAGTTTTGACCACTCCCCTTTTTAAACCACACCCACTCCAAACCACACCCATGTTATCAGAAGAGCTTTTAAGACCATACCCACATTAATGGTGGTAGTGCAGCAAAAATCCAAATAGCTGGTGCTCACTGTAGGGAAATCACCCTTTATTCATATGTTAAGGAATGATAATATGTCATATTGAAACATACCCTTAAAGGAGAAGGAAAGGCAAAGTCACTTGGGGGTGCCAAAATGTAAGGCACCCCCAAGTGACTTAAATCGCCTACCTTTTACCCCAGGGTAGCTGCAGCGCTTCCTCCTTCCATCTTTGCTCGTGTGCGCATGCGCAGTAGAGTGAAAAGCCGAACTTTAACAGAGAAGTCGGCTTTTCACTCTACTGCGCATGCGCCTGTCATGTTGTCCTTGCAAAACGAAGCCAGAAGAAGTGCTCCGCTACAGCTACCCCGGGCTGGTGCTCTTTTCTCCTAACAGGGGCACCAGCCTGGGGTACAAGGTAAGCGATTAAAGTTACTTGGGGGTACCTAACATTTTGGCACCCCCAAGTGACTTAGCCTTTCCTTGTCCTTTAAATTCATATGCCTGTGGATAGCACAGCAACACCCAGCATATAATTTCACACCTTAGGGACCATATAATGACTTTTCCAAACTTTTTCCAAATGCTAACAAACTCCCAGAACAAACCCCTGCTAGGGTCACCTCCCACAGGCAGCATAGGGCAGGCAGAGTATGGCAGACACTGCCAGAATAGGGCAGGCAGAGTATGGCACACACAGGCAACATAGGGCATAAGTAGCAATAGTAGCATAAGGCAGGCAGAATACTGTCTGTGTGCGCCATACTGTGTCTGGGCTATGCTGCCTGTGTGTGCCATACTGTGCCTGCCCTATTCTGCCTCTGTGTGCCATACTCTGCCTGCCCTATGCTGCCTATGTGAGCCATACACACAGGCAGCATAGGGAAGGCAGCACATGACACAATGCTGATACTGCTCCTACAGTTTGAGGTGTCAACAGGTGAACAATGTGGGGGCTTACAGTCTGAGCCTGAGGTGTGAACAATGCAGGGGGTGAACAATGCAGGGACTAAAAGGTGTAAACAGTACAGGGGATTACATGTTTAAACAATACAGGGGATGTACATGAATGAGGAGAGCATCTCTCGCAGGATACCTGCTTGAAAAGGTTTTATTTCTGTTTGTAGTAAAAAATAAAGCCTTTTCAAGCAGGTATTCTGCGAGAGGCGCTCTCCTCATTCGTGTACTTTGTGCTAACTTGGCTTGCGGATAGCCACTTGGAGGATCGATGAATCTGGTCTGACAGGCTGAGTGCTTGAACAATCCACGATTGAATACAGGGGATGTTAAGGGGGGCAGTTATTCTCAGTACTGATTCCATTTAAAACTTACACAAAGGTAAGCAGTCACAGCAGACAGGTGGAGGGCCATACAGAGGTGGGCCGCAGGCCGGGCCATCAGTTGGACAGCACTGTTCTATGTCATTGGGCTGCTGTACCTCATGTAATGCACGTTACATTAGTCATATAACAACTATGGTCACTATTAATACAGCTTGACAAAGCCACTTATATTAAAGGGATACTGACATATTCCTATAACTGTAAGGAACGTGTCAGTATTACTAATAATGCAGCTCTACATTGGCGCTTCTTTTAAAGATTTCCACCACGTTTCCCCCAGCCTAGACACACTTACCCAATGCGGAAGTGTGCCAGCTGCCTAGAGAGAAAGAGGCTTTCTGCAGTCATGCTGGGCAGTGTGATCGTTTCATAGGCTGGAGTACAAATGTAAACTATACTCCAGCCTATGAAAGGATTGTGCTGCTACCAGCCCTGCGTGACTGACAAGGCAAATCTACGCAGTGTCAGGATGGGGTAAGTACAGTTGTGCCGGGGGCAATTTAAAGGAGGTATCTTACAAAATCAACGGCACAGCAATGCATTATTAAAAAATACTGACATATCCTTTACAGTTATAGGAAGATGTTGGTATCACTATAAATATTCTAGATGTAGCATTATCTCAAACTATTAAGTTTCCCAGACAGAATATTAAACTGGCAGTAATTTATACTCAGACTAGATTGAAGGCCAAATTGCATGCAGGGCATATAACTTGAATGCCCTAAAGTGCATTATAACTATAATAACTATAGATCGCAGTCCCATCCTTGTTAACCAATGACCCCCAACACATTTATGACTTAGTGACCTAGGTCTGAAATATGAAGTCACTAGAATTCAAGAAATAAAGTAACCCCAACACTTCATTAAGCTGAATGGATAAGCATCTTCTATTGGGGCAGATGACACCATACACAATACTAAAGAAGCTCACAAACCAACCACGTTTTCTGTGATAAATACTCAACTAAAGATCCAACAAATGGGTCAGAAAATTGTTGGTCTGATATTGGTGTGTTTTTGATTGTAAGCAAGTAGATTACATCCATAATACATACATTACATCCATAATTCATAATATAAATTAAAACACTGATGTCTTGGTCTTATATTACATTGACTTTAAAAGCAAATAATCTCTATAATTTTTTAGACAGCCCAGCAACTGCCAACATTACTCCACCTCACATTAATCAATATGCATTACTTCATGTACAGATGTGCAATGGAATTCCCTGTATATTTGTCATATACTGAAACATTTTAATATCAGTGTATCTTCTCTGTACTTTTGCACTCCTGAACCCTTACATCTACTTACACATATCTGAGCCATTTTCATGAAGGTCACATGCCATGATGTTCAATGTGTTTCAGCTGATACAAAAATATTCCAGAAATCGGAGGCTTTGTATTAAACAAAACAGTGGAACAGTCCTGACATATTGGTTGTTTTTTGCTAGTGGCACAATCAGTGACTGTAATTCTGCTAAGATGAAACAACAGACACACAAATTCTAATATTTTTTTATATATCTCTTACCCACATTTAGTAGTGTTGGAGCTGTGCTATCACTAATACCATCCTTAGTGTTCTACTTTAACTATGCAACTGCAGGTTGATAAGTAAGGATGCTAGCGCCGCAGTACAGAATCAGATGGTCGGAAATGAGTTTCACATAACAGACAAGTCCCTGCATCTCCAGAGGGCGGCAGTTGGATGAACATCCACGTGCAGGGAGGAATGTAAATAAAGCTGCTTTTCCTTCCCTCCGCTCAGGTTATGTGTGAGCATATATATATTTATATATGTGATATTACATATCCCACATACATATATTTTTTGTATGAACATAAATCTAATCTACAGGCCTCCAGCTGTTGCACTACAACTTCTACCATCCCAGAAAGGTGAAGGGGTTGAGATATGTAGGTCAACGGCAGGGTTATATCATTGTTAGACGCAGAATGCTGAGCAATATGACTAGATTCTGCTTTGCGCAAAAGCATGACATTAAGATTTATGCAATTTCTCCCCATTTCCTGCCTGTGATAGTACCTCACGCACCTTGTGCCCCTGAAACCCATCACCCCACACTGGGGTAGTTCATCTACAGCTGGAGAAGCCCCCTAACCAGAAACCTGATTTAAATGGGGCATATATCTCTCTATTCTCACTTAATCTTATATTAAATGAGAACAGAGATCACTGCAGGGATATTTCTCAGCTAGTTATTTACAAAGGTTGTAAAAACAGTAAACTCTTTGATACATATGCCACTATAATTCTATTCTAGCAAACAGAGAACTAGTGGCTAACTGTGGTCAACTCTGTTTTGACTCTTTGCTAAACATGCCACAAGACAAGATGTCACTAACTCCCCAGTAGTAAAGTGACAGTCCAGCTGGCCCCACACACCCTGAATACGTAGAATGAATGTCTGAGTCTCTCCCCAGAGTGTGAGGGAAATCTAGGGATTTAGAGACCCCCCCATACCTGAATATTGAACGAGATCTCCGTATCGTCCAGCAAACGGATGGTGCATCTCATGTCCAGATTTAAGGATCGCAGGCTGGCAGTCCGCAAGCGCATCATTGTCATAGTCCCCTTCTTCTTCCTCGGGCACTGGCAACCAAACATGCACCTTCCCCACACAAGCCGGTGTTCTCAATAGAAGGGACGAAGGCTCCCAGCCTTTAGCCTACAAGATGCATCTCTTCCCCCTCCTCCTTTCCTCCCCTCCCTCTGAGGAGTAACGGTGGAGGGGGTCTGGGAAAGCAATTGCCAGCGAAGGCTGAATTAATGTTGATGTTGGTGAAAAGAAGTAGGAGGGGCGGGTAGAGCGGAGTTTATGGCAAAGCCCTGCTTCCCTTTTATCCTTCGGGATTATGGGAGTGTTGCTTCTGCCTCTGCTCCTGCTGCTGTGAGAGCGAGGCTGGGTTTGCAGTCAGCTGTGTGTGTGTGTTGTGTGTCTGTATGTGTGTGTTTGTCACCTCCCCAGCTGAATGAGAGGAGGGTGTGTTAAAAAATGGCTCACTTCTAAATGTGTAATAAAAATAATATTAACAGCATTGTGGTGGGAAGCTGCTTTTTTTCAGAGTCTCAACTCATTTGGGAAATGTGTCACTGTTGTTGTTTTAAAATATCATAGAGGGGGATTTTTCCCCTCATGAAATTTGCCTGTGATTAAATCAATTTATTTAAATGTATGGCAACAAAACTTAAAGTAGGGCAGTAAATATGCTTTGTAGGGTGGAGCACAAAAAAACTGATCAGAAGTTTCAATATTTGTTTATGAAGAATGTCTTATTCTCAATGTTTAGACAGGCACTAAAATGATTGTACTCTTGGGGGGGCCCGAAACTTTTAGTTTTATTTGGTTTATATTTGCACTGACCACTACAAAAGTTTAGGTTACCAGATGAAACTCACTGGATTTTTAGGGTGTATCTCAACATTTTCCATTAATCTGGTAACCTTAATGTAATCATGTTGATTGTCTCATACTCATAATAGTAAATTATGAGTATATGTCAAATTCTCTTCATAAGAGTATTCACTCCCTGCCTTACCATGGGTGGTAGCTGTGATATTGTGCTTTTTTAGGTATTCTTCATAAGCATACAGTACCATCTGTCTGGCCAATTTAATTAAGTGTTCTGCACCTATGCCCTAAGGGCAAGACCTTTGCCAGCTGCATTTTTAGTAGCCTAAACACAGAGCAGATACACCTGAAAGTATTTTCACCAATCCTTGTAGAATGCTTCTTACTTAAAAACATTAACTTCTCTGAAAATGAAACTTTCATAAAACTACTTTATAGTATAATGCCAGAAGCTCCCATATTCATCTTACATTTATTAAGGCATTGCTAGACTGCTATGGTGCAACTGTAAACAAAGAAAATGAATCGTGTTCTGATTGGGGGGTGAATTTCCAAGGTTTTTATAAAAGGTTTTCACTGTCTTGTTCTTGCCCTTATAATGCAGAAAAGGTCAGGGTTCCCTTTCTATGTCTCGCAGAGAGATTGCATTGCTGACACATCCAGAGGATTTCACTGCGCTGTATTCTTCCAACTTACTGAAGGGTGACTGGGTCAGAAATCACTGGCTGCCTGTGTTGTAAACAAAAAAAAGGAGAATATTGTACATTTGCCCTATATCTGGAACAAGGATAAGGTTAGGATTTATTTTTCTTTTTTCAAGAAGTCACATGGATATATTTATTGATATATTGGCCCCATGTATGTATGTACATTTTTATTTATATAGCACTACATATGTATGCAGCAGATAATATAGTAGCCACATGCAAGCAGTATGTAAACACTTTATTCCAGAACTACACTTCAATACATAAAAATATGAGCCTCATTACTATGTGTGGGAGCAAAAATATGCACTTATTTGGACACTTAAAGAAACAGATTGCACTTTGCCTAGAATTAATGCATTTAATTCCTCCTCCAATTTTTACTATTACTGGTCACAGTTTTTCCATGAGGGATAATATATTCTGCTGAAGAATTTATATCACGGTACAAAAACATTTTCAGTGCCTTTTTATTAAATACTGGGAAACTTGCTGCAAATTTTAAATGGATTATAATGGTTTATGCCATGACAAGTGGAATATACATTAAGGTGAGAAGGAAAATGAAATAGTGAAATGTAAACATTGTTGTAAGATATTGTTGTCTAAACCTAAATTTCATGAACTGCAGCAGGAGCATGTACCTAGTGGGGGAAAGGGAAGTGCAATTTCAAAAAAATACTTTTATTGCTTTATGTATAGCAGTTCAAATTCAGACAAGGTCTTTTAACCTTGTGTACAGTATGTGTTCAGTCTCTGTCTAACGTTAGTTGCTGCACTGAAAAATATTTGCACATATCAATAATGAAGAGCAAACCTAGTATTAATAATTAAGTATGGAAAGATAATAGGGTCTGCAAGAACACATGATCTGAAGACTTTCTACTGCCATAGCCCGTGGATTTGCAGGCAGACACGTGCAGAGAACTGACCTGACCAGAATTTCTGATGTGTTATCCAACTGGTGGCCCGCTGTGGTGGCCGCATCGGCTCGTTGATTTGGTCCCCGAACCGACTGCCCCATTGCCGCCTACATAATCCGGTCGTTTGGCCCCAGGGCCAAACGATCGGATTATTTTTTTTTTAACTTCAAGCTCCCCGATATCGCCCACCCGTAGGTGGGGATATCGGGGGAAGATCCGCTCGCTTGGCGATCTCACCAAGCGAGCGGATCTTACCGTGTATGGGGACCTTTACTGCCCTCCTGCATTGTTTACACCTCAGATTCAGGCTGTAAACCCCTGTATTGTTTAAACATGTAATCTCCTGTTCACACCTTTTAATACCTGCACTGTTCACACCTCAGACTGAGACTGTAAACCCCCACATTGTTCACCTGTTCAAACCTCAGAAAGCATTGTGTCACTGTATGTACTGCCTGCCCTATGGTGCCTGTGTGTATGGCAGAATGGGATTATCTGTAGAGACCAGTACAGTGAAATAATTTTACATAGCCTGAGTTTTCCCTCATTTTACACTGTTCTGTTGTGGTTCCACCAATATATAATGCATAGTGCCTAATTATTCTCCTTTAAATTTAATTCAGACACCCTATGTTATCCATAATATATTGAATTTTGTTTCCAACTGTTGAATGTCATCAAACCCTGATATTCTATTTCATAGGGTACTGTAGATGGAGACAGTGAGAACAGAGAGAAAGAGAACTATGTGTTCCAGATAGACAGGCAGATAGATGATAGAGCCATTAACCAAAAATGCACAATTAGAACAAATACTCTTTTGTGAGAAACCTTGAACCAATTAAATATATATTTTGCAAATCAGGGTGTCTTCATCATCTGTTTGCATGACTACTGTACATTTTCATGCACTATTTTATAACACTCTGTAATAAAAAATTCTTAGGCCATGCCTATCAGTCAGAGAAATCACAGGCTGGAAAAGCGACTGCTGACACTGCATGGCATATCAGCAGGACTGTAGTGATGGAATGTATCCTCTGAATTTATTCAGTCAAAAAAACACAAATGTGATTTAGCAGGGAAGTCACAACTTATTTTTCACTATTAAAAAGATACTGACACCAAAAAGTAAACCTTTTTTTCACATCTATCATAACAGTGTCTTTGAATGCTATTTATAATTTTGCCTTAAAGGTATTTGCCCAATGCTTTTACATTATCTCTCTGATCCCCCATGTTTCTCTATGAGGGGGCTCCCATATTTGTGCAGCAGTAGTCTGTTAGAAGCTATAACTGACAGGATAAGAAGAAACACAGGCTAGCAAAACAGTCATGTTTACGAACTTAAAGCAGCCCTATCAACAAAAAAAAAAAAAAAAATGATCAACATGACCTATAGGTAACTTTTAATATACATTAGTATTGGTTCATATTCAAAAGTCTATGTGCATGTGCCAATTGGGTCAGAGAGGGTAACTCCGCCCGACCCTCTGGTTGACAGGCAGGGGGCGGTTCAACGTGCAATAGTCTATTTTTTTTTTTTTTTGTTTAAATGTTTTTATTTTGTGGTTGAAAGTAAAGCATACAGAGGAGCACCTTTTGGGTTATCCCAGGGTGCCAAGCAAATTTATACATAATCATAAACATAGGGAAAGAGGAGGGGGGGGGTAGAGGAAGGGGATAAAAGAGGAAAAGGCAGTTCAGGGTAAAAGAATAAATTTAAGTGATAGAGCAAGATAAAATAAAATGGGAGAGTAACCGGTAAACTTAGGGGAAGAGTTCTTGTGGGTATATGTTTGTCGAACTTTGTCCTGTAGGTAAATAATCAGGTCTTGTCTTTTGATGTTTCAGTATGTCTTCAGAAGGTATCCTTTCTAGGTTAATCTTATGGGTGTAGTGAAATATTTCTGTAAGTCATCCAGGGGGCCCAGATTTTGTTGTGAACTTTTAGTTGGCCTGTTGAGATACTTGTTAGCCTTTCCATAATTAGCATATTGTCTAGTCTAGTTTTGACAGAGTTTATATCCAGAGTTGCTGTTTTCCAGGCTTTGGCTATTGTTTGTTTCGCTGCTGAAAAAATGTGGGTGATTAATTTCCTCAGGTATTTATTGCCACTGGGAGTGTTTTTGTTGAGCAGAGCTTCTGCTGGGCTCTTTCGTAATGAGAGGCCAGTTACTGCCGTTATTAAAGTGTAGATTCTGATCCAGTACCGTACTGCAACTGGGCAGTCCCACCAAGTGTGCATAAACGTGCCTTGTTGGTTGCATGCTCGGAAGCATGATGGGGATGCTGAAGGATACCACTTAGAGACTTTAGTTGGTACCAGGTACCATTGATGTAGGACCTTTTGGGAAGTTTCCTGAGTCAGCACATTTATGGAGCATGTGACTGTGTTTTTGAAGATGTCTCGCCAGGTATCTTCATCGAAACACAGACGCAGCGTACTTTCCCAGGTTTGTACAAATTTTAATTCCTTAATTGGAGTTAGGTGGGTTGCTGTATCGTATAAATAGGATAATGCCCCTTTAAGCGTAGTGAGTTGCAGACATAGTCTTTCGAAGGCTGTGGGTAGGGGGAATTGTTTGCCCTTATGGTGGGATCTGATGTAGCTCACTACTTGGTGATAGTGAAGCCATTCATGTTGTGGAATTTTATAATTGTCCTGGAGTCTTGACCAAGGCAGAAGTATGTTGCTGCTGGTTAGTGAGTGTATAGTGTCTAGGTTGGATTGTTTCCACCAATGAAGAGCTCCTGATGACTGGCCTGGATCGAAATCTGGGTTGTTGATAAGGCTTGCAACTGGTTTATGTGGGGAACAGAGTTTGTAGGGTTCCTTTGATCTGTCCCAAAGTCTGACCAGATGGGTTATTATAGGATTTGTTTGTGTCTGAAGAGTAGAGTGGGTTGTCCATAGTATGTTCCGTAAGGATATATTAGGCAGAGAGTCTTGTTCGATCTTTACCCATATTGGTTTATCTTCAGGTAAGTGCCAAGGTATCATTTGGGACAGTTGTGCTGCAATATAGTATCCTTTCAAATTGGGGATGCCTAGGCCACCCTTGTGTCGGTTGCGGCAAGCTGTAGCGCGATTGATTCACGGCCTTTTCCCATTCCAGACAAATTTTGTGAAAGTCTTTTGCATTTTTTCTATGTAGTCCTTAGGGGGGGAGGTTGGGAGCGTGCGGAACAAGTATAAGAGTAGGGGAAGGGCAGACATTTTCAGTGCGGTTACTCTCCCAAGCCAGGATAATTTAAGTCTTTCCCATGACTTCACCATATTTAGGATCTTTTGTTCTATTTTGGGATAATTTTCTTTGGCTAAAGATCTGTAGTCAGTTGATATCATGACACCTAAATATCTTATAGTTTTGGTTTGCCATTTGAATTCAAAATTAATTTCTAATAATTTTTTAAGATGGGGCTGGAGGTTTATACTTAAGGCTTCTGACTTAGAGGGATTAATGTTAAGCCCCGAAATCTTAGCAAAGTCAGAGAGAATATCATATAGATATGGGAGAGAAGTCATGGGATTAGACATTGTCATTATTATGTCATCAGCATACATTGTGCATTTATATTCAGAGTCCCCTGTTATTATACCTGAGATTTTTTTGTTTAGCCTTAGTTGTTGGGCTAGGGGTTCGAGTGCCAAGGCAAATAATAGAGGGGACTGTCTAGTCCCTCTGCCAATTTGGAATGCGTCTGAGTGCCAAGGCAAATAATAGAGGGGACTGTCTAGTCCCTCTGCCAATTTGGAATGCGTCTGATTGGAACCCCATGTGGCTGACTTTAGCTGTAGGGGAGTTGTAAAGGGCCTTAACTACGGAGAGAAAAGGGATGGGAAAATTATAGGCAGATAACACTTGGTACAGATAGTGCCAGGAGACCGAATCGAATGCTTTGATGCTAATGATAAAAGCATGGAGGGAACATCTTTCATTTTTGCTATATGTATGAGATTTATGATTTTGCGGATGTTATCAGTGACCTGTCGTTTTGGGATAAATCCTGACTGATCCTTGTGGATAAGTTGTCCTAGGAACTGGTTGAGTCTTGAGGCTATTATTTTAGCTAGTATTTTGATGTCTAGGTTTAGTATTGATATGGGGCGGAAATTTTTACAGTTAGTGTGGTCCTTCTCCGGTTTAGGTATCACGGCTATTTGTGCTTGTAAGTCATCTCTGCTAAAGTTGCCTTTATTAGTCATTATATCGTTAAATAATAGGTGTAACCATGGGATCAGTTTAGGGGCGAATAGTTTATAATATTTTCCTGTGAACCCATCAGGGCCTGGGGATTTATTTACTTTCAGTTGTTTTATGGCTACCTTAATTTCTTTTATGGAGATTGGTTCTGACATTAGTGTTTTCTGTTGGGGCGTTAGCAGGGGTAAGTTTGCTTGATTTAAAAACTGTTGTATTAAAGTTGGGTTTGGGTCTTTATGTTTTTGATACAGTGTGTGGTAATACGTTGCGAATTCCTGAGTGATTCGTTCTGGGTTTGCTGTCAGGGATCCGTCTTTTAATTTAATTTGGGTGAAGGGGGATCTGTTAAATTTATTTGTTAATTGACGGGCCATCATTGTATCGGCCTTGTTAGCCTTTCTATAGAATTTTTGTTTTGTCCATTGTAATTTTGTGATTTCTTTCTCTGTTAGGAGTAGGTTAAGTTCTGTTTTGGTTTTTTCTAGTTCCTTTTTAGATTTGGTGTTATTAGGGTTAGTTTTGAGCTGGTCCTCTAGTCGTTGCATTTTGTTGTTCAGCTGACTAATGGTTTTGGTTCTTTCTTTGTTAGTTTTAGCTTTGATTTGGATCAGGATCCCTCTAATGTAAGCTTTGTGTGCTGCCCATAGAGTTGGGCTAGCAATATCTGGGGTATTGTTGCGGGAGAAGTATGATTCTAGTTCTGACTCTATTGTTTGTTGATGTTGTGGGTTAGATAGGAGGGAGTCATCTAATCGCCAGGTGATGTTTGAGGGCTTTTGGGTTAAGCTGGCTAATGTTAGGGTAATAATGGAGTGGTCTGACCAGGAGCAGGAGAGGATTTTTGTCTGGGATATTTTAGGGGATATCAGCTTATGAATTAGGAACATGTCAATTCTAGAGTGGGAATTATGTGGGGCGGAAAAAAACGTAAAATCTTTCTTAAATGGATGTTGTTCCCTCCATGCGTCCACCAAGAGATATTTGTCCATTAACTTTGCAAAATAGTGTTTGTTTTTTCGGTTACGTTTGGATACTGGGTTGGGTTGTCGGTCTATATTTGGGTGGGGTACTTCATTAAAGTCACCAGCCAGTATTAGGGGACCTCTGTACTTTTCCTCCAGGATAGAGAAAAAATCCCTATAGTATGTTTGTTGGCCTTCGTTAGGGCCATAAACTGTTGCCAGAGTTATTGGGGTATCCTGTATTTGTCCCACTAGGATTAAAAATCTGCCTTCCGGGTCTGATTTTATAGTAGTGGTTTGGAAGTTTAATTTTTTATGGATGCCTATAGCTACTCCTCTATGTTTTTTTTCGGCACAGGCAGTATAAACAAGTTGGTATGAGTGGTGGAAATATTTAGGTATGGAGGTGATGGAAAAATGAGTTTCCTGGAGGAAAAGAACGTCAGCTCCCAATTTATTATAATGCCGGAATGCCAGCGAACGTTTTGTGGGGGAGTTCAGGCCTTTGGCGTTATGAGATATACATTTTAAAGACATAGTATGTAAGACAATAAAGCTTAAGGAGTAGGCTCATAGGATACCGTGTAAAGAGACCATTAATTATACCCACAAGAGTAACAGCATAAAAGAAACAAGGGGGGAAACTTCTATAACAGTAAAACATTGATCCAACAAATGGTATAAACTTATCAGAATCCTGCAAGGATTTCGGGAAGGTCAATCGGTTGACCTCGGTTGGGGGGGAATTCCACCCGGAGGGCTCCCTCGTAGTTGGTAGTGAAGTGAGGCAGCATTAATGATTCAAGGATCGCTGTGCCATAGGACTTTTACGCCAGAGTGGTGAGATGGACCTTTCGCTTGAGCTTTTCCTGGGAGTAGTGTTAGGAGTGGTCGGGGTTGGTTGTTGTAGCTTTAGTCGAGTTAGGAGTTCTAGGCCTTCTTGCGCTGTCGTCGCTGAGTACGGGCGGTTTTGGAACATGAATGTTAGCTTAAATGGGTATCCCCATCTGTAGCGGATCCGATGAGAGGTCAGGATGGTGAGTACTGGTTTCATGAGCTTACGCTTTTGAATTGTCAGTGCGGCTAGGTCGGCATAAATGGAGTATTGATGGCCTTTGTATTCCAGGTGGGAAGCGGCTCGGGAGGCAGACATTATCGCTTCTTTTGTTGAGTAGTAATGAAGCCGCGCAATTATATCTTTCGGTGGGGCTCCCTCCCGTCTGGGACCGAGGGCCCTGTGGACTCTGTCCATGAGTAGTTGAGAGTCTGTTATGTCCGGGACTATAGATTTTAGGAGCTGTGGTATTTCCTCCTGTAGGTTTTGTATAACGTCGGGGAGACCACGAATCCTAATATTATTTCTGCGCGACCGATTTTCTTGGTCCTCCAAGTTATCTTGCATGTCGGTAAGTTGTCGTTTTAATTGGGCAAGCTGGATGTCGTGCTCAGCGGTCTTACTGATCAGGTCATCGACTTTGTCTTCAATTGCTGCCGTACGTTGGCCTAAGTCTCGTATCTCTTGAGTGACGTGATCGGTAATTTTTGCAGCTACCGTATTTAATTCGGTCTGGAGTAGGCGTTTGAACTTGCTAATTAGGATTGAATCTCCCGAGTATTGCAGTTGAGTTTCCGGGTCGGAATCTGCTGGTGGGGATTCTTGTTCAGATTGTGGCGATGCCGTAGGAGATGAATTGGCGCCATCCGCCATGTTGTCGTTGTGGGAAGAGGTAGGCCGCCTATGCGGGGTTCCGGGTATCTTACCCTGTGGTTGGACTTTCTTAGCTTTGCTGCCTCGGGTCATAATTACTAGCTCAGATGGCTACGATTTGTTGTTGTAGGCTTGTTATTTTTGTGAGCTTAGTGGCTTAGTGAGTCCTCCGGTAACGGAGCGATGAAGATGTGCGTCTGCTCAGAACAGCAGCATGGCCACGCCCCCGCAATAGTCTATTTTAATAAATTCAGAAGATTCACTAAAAACATAAAAAACAGCATTTTGTATTTAAAAAAATCTAAGGAACTGTGCAGATCTGAATATTTGTGGGTACACCCAGGCAGAATTAGCATGTGTGTTTAGGTGCGCTCAACCCTGTGAAAAAATGTGCTTTTGTGTCCAAGTGCCCTTGGACAGATTTGTGTTAGATATGCTGTTGGTGCTTCTTGGTGTCAGGGAAGCGCTGGCCGGAAGGTAAAGAAGATGTTTGCCTCACAATCAACTCAATTTTTTTTTTTTTAAAGGGACCACATGATTCTGCATACATTCTTGTCATCATTCCCTAAGGACTTGGGCTGTCACAAGCACTGTTGCCTCTAAAGCTAATGTTACACAGAGCATATACGCCCTGCTACTGTAAAATACTCCTAACTGTGCCTGCATCCAAAAGCACTGAATACACTCGGGCAGGGCCGCCATCAGAAATCACGGGGCCCCTCACAACACAATTTTCTGGGCCCCCTCCTCCCACGCCCTGCCCCCCAATGGCCCCTCCACACAGACATTGGTAGCCAGGGCCTCCTAAAACATTGGTAGCCAGGGCCCCCCTAAAACATCGGTAGCCAGGGCCCCCCTAAAACATCGGTAGCCAGGGCCCCCCTAAAACATCGGTAGCCAGGGCCCCCCTAAAACATTGGTAGCCAGGGCCCCCCTAAAACATTGGTAGCCAGGGCCCCCCTAAAACATTGGTAGCCAGAGCCCCCCTAAAATATTGGTAGCCAGGGCCCCCCAGCATCCTCCAGTTACCCCCCTCCCCGGTCCTCCAGCTCCCCCCCAGAGTCCTTCCCAGCATCGTCCAGCTCCCAAACCCCCCAAGCATCCTCCAGCTTCCCCCCAGCTCCCACCAGGCTCCCTGCTGCATTTGCACAGCACCCCCCCCCCCCCAGAGTCCGCCTGTGGCTTCCCCCAGCTCAACCCCCAGTGACTCCCTCTGGCTCCCCGCCCCAGCTACTTACTCCCGCCCTCCACCCCAGCTACTTACTACCGCCCTCCACCCCAGCTACTTACTACCGCCCTCCACCCCAGCTACTTACTACCGCCCTCCACCCCAGCTACTTACTCCTGCTCCCCTGCGGCTTCCTCTGGCATCCTCCAGCTCTCCCACCGGCAACTTTCTTCTTCTGCATCCTCCTCGCTGCATCTTAACTTTTTAAAAGGTTGCGCCCGTGCGTAGGGACGCACGCACGGGGCGCAACCAATAAAATTTCCCGCTGGCCACCAATGAACCAATGGGGCCCGGAGTTCTTTAAAGGGGGCCCGAGCTAAAAAACTGTATCACGGCCGGGCCCCCTCTAAAGCGCCGATCGTCCGGGCCCGGGACAACTGTCCCCCCTGTGCCCCCCTGATGGCGGCCCTGCACTCGGGTGCAGGCACATGTAGCCGGTATCCACTGAAAATGCAAAGTCTTGTGTCTTTTGGCTGATAAAGGCTACACGTGCCTGCTTTTGGGTGCAGGCACAGGTAGGAGGATTTTACAGTAGTGGTGCATATTCTCAGCAAACGTAAATATACAAAAATTGCAGCACTCTGATCTGCAAGAGAGGAAAAGGAGTAATATTGTGATGTAGTTATAGCTTAATTGCACACCCAAGGAAAAGGTGCAGGATATGTTTCCTACTTCCCCTGATTTTACAATGAGATAAGATTCATATTCCTGAAGGTACCAGCGAACAGGATCCACAAAATGGTTACGATGGGTACTGGTTAATGATCAGCAAGCATCAGGGAAGAGACAGAGGCAGAGGGAAACCTAACCTCAGAACTTGAGTTATTTTTGCTGGAAGCCTTTGTGAAAATGGAAATCTTGTAAGTGCAATTTATTTTTAGGAATTAAATAAAAATGTTTTTACATTTTTACACTATTTGGGCTTTCCCCTACTTCTATCTATTATATTGAGTTGCTTGTACCTTCAGGGATACAGAAGTTATCTCTTTGTAAAGTCAGGGGAAATGGAAAACATATCCTGCTCTTTTTGCTTAACCCCAGACACAATAGGGTCTGCAATTAATCTATAAATACTTTACTATCACTCCTGTTGCTCACTTGCAGCTGAAAGGTCTGGGATTTTATTTTTATATATTGACCACACAGAGGATTGTGGAAGATCCATACATCCATAAAAAGGGATAGGAGGTAGATTTTACTTTATACCCTTTGACCTTTTTGAACCATAAAGGTAAAGCCTCCCTGGATCAGGGTACAATCTATTTGTCATCTCTCAGCAGTAACCAGCCATCAAAGGATGGAGGTATCTAAATCTACCTTTTCCTTTAGGGCAGTGACAGACAGGGAGATTAGTTGCCTGGCGACAAATCTTCTTTGCCGCAGGTTACTAATCTCCCCACAATGCCATTCCACTGGCAAGAATGTAAATCGCTGGTGGGATGGCATACATGTTGCTACGATTTCGGGAAGTCGCCCGAAGTTGCCTATAGAGGAAACCTCTGGTTGCCAATGAAGTCTAGGAGAAGCTGTTGCCAATCTTTCTTCACCCTGCACACACCTAAATAAAGGCAAAGGTAGGAAAGCATAACGTTGAGTCAGCGATTATTTTCCATATAGTACTTAATGGTTTTGCACAGGACTGCTTGTGTAGAAAGATTACATTGTTGTAACAATGACGTTGCATTTTAGAAGTGGGCTTGAAGAGTGCGCTTCCAAAACCCTTAGCCCAAACCTGTCACATTGAAGATCCAAGAAATATAGAGATTCTGGAAAAAAAAGTTGAAGAATGTGGTCTGAATAAAACTGCCAACCCGTGCTTTCTAACAAATGTACTACAATGCACCAACACAGTTACTCATGGCGTACAATAATCATGTCGTTTTAAGCCTACGACAGGTTTGACTATAAAAGCATGGTTCTGATTGGTCACTGTAAAGGTAACTGCACTCAGCGCTACCTAACGTTGTCACGTTGATTACTCTGGCTACAAGGGCTCCTGTACTTGCCACTGCCGCCTCTAGGGGTCGCACACAGTAAAAATGTGACTGGAGTGTCACTTCCTTGTTATGCTATGTGAATAGCGATCGGGCTGTTGCTGCAAATCCTGCCAGCATGATAATCGTGATTATGGGAGTAAGCGGGTCCGGGAAGTAGGTATTAGCCAAATACCGGGCAATGCCAGAGACGCTGGTAATTAAAGTGTAGAACGCATCTAGGCTCACTGGGCAGTTTGTTGATGCACATTCTTTTCCATGCGGCTAATTGATGTTGCTGGGGGCAGGTTTGTTCATTCCGGTACTGGCAGCCATGTGTACCCTTGAGCCACTTTCAAATAGAAAAAAGTACTTGGGGAGCAACACAAGCATGAAGAGAGGTATAGGGGTGCAAATACGAGCTATAATTGTCTATTTGATAGCCCCTATGTGGGCTGCCATTCTACAGAAGGCTCTGTTTTGGCTAGGTTTTTATGCAACCAAAATTTGCCTTTGAGCCAGGAATTCAAAACAAAGCACCTGCTTTGAGGCCAGTGGAGCAACTTTCAAGGGGTTGTAAACAACATGTTGCTCATGGGCCACTGGTTGGGGATCACTGCATTACGCTGATGCCACACGTGGCGTAGGGCTGATTTTTTCGGCAAGCGGAAAAACGCTTGGCGAAAATACAGCCCTACGCCTGCTACTTGTGCCTGCACCCGAATGAATGAGATACGGCTCAGGTGCAGGCACATGTAGCCGATATACGCATGAAAACTCGAGACTTTGCATTCTCTCGCACTTTCATGCGTATATCGGCTACATGTGCCTGCACCCGAGCGTATTCCATGAGGCGTACATTCAAGCCTCGGGATAGAGGCGTAGGTGTGGAGATTAGATATGCAAGAAAAAAGAGGTACTTCACCTTTAAATGAACTTTAGTATGATGCAGATGTGGGACAATCATATGCGGAATAATTTGTGTTTGGTCTTACTTTTTTTTTTTTTTTATATTTTTTTGAAGTATGTAGCTTTTTGTTCAGCAGGGCTCCAGTTTGAAATTTAAGCAGCTATCTGGTTTCTAGAGTCCATTCTACCCCAAGCAACCAGACAGTGGCTTAAGTAATGTGAGGCTGGAACAGGTCCAGACTGAGATTCAAAATAGGCCCCAGCATTTCAGGTGCACAGGCTTAAACAGCCCCCCCACAGGCTCAGCCATCTTACTGCAGCTTCTCTGGCATTTGCCAGAATCCACAGATTGCCAGTCCTGGCAAAAGCTAACAAAGGTAAACTAATTCTTTAAAATGCTGTGAGGGGAAGTGCTGCAGCCTGTTCATCTGGATTGGATATATTTTAAAAAACACATTAGCTATAGTATAACAACTGCACGTTTGCACATAAATGCAATTTATACACTGTAGCTTTAACCATATGCCCCTGTCTGAAATCACACACTATGCTCAGTGTGTTATTATCAGACTTTATTTTGTACTATTGTCCTGCTTTTTTGGTTGTAAACACTTTGCCTTTACATAGTAACATGAGTACAGGTTGCCTTGGTCAGAACTAAACTGTAGCTGCTGAACAGTAGAACGCTAATTGCAGTGTATTTGCTTTTTACTTAGCAAGCCTTTGCCTTAATATCAATTCCCATACGTAATAAAAGTCACTACGTTTGCCCAGTAGCAGTAACCCATGGCAACCAATAAAATGTTTGCTAATAAACATGTGACCAGTAAATTCTACCAGCTGATTGGTTGCTATGGATTACTGCTCCTGGGAAAACTTAGTGCCTTTTATTACATAACTCCTTTGGTATTTAAAATATTGTCATGGGAAAACATGTTTTTTTACAACACATCAGTTAATAGAGCTTCTCCAGTAGAATCCTGCACTGATTTTTTATTTTCCAGTGTACCACAACCACATGACTTGTGTTCTGATAAACTTCAGTCACACTTTACTGCTGTGCTGCAAGTTTGAGTTATATCACCCCCTCCCTGCAGCAAGATAGCAGCTCTCTGACATCTGTATTAGTAAAAGTGGTAGATATCAGAATAGCACTCAATAGTATGAAATCCAAGTCTAGCTTGGGATTCCTCCAGTTACATGGGAGTAAGAGAAACAATAGGTTACCTGAAAGCAGTTCTAATGTGTAGCATTGGCTCCTTGTGAAAGCTCACACTCAAGTACAATGCACTGAGATGGCTGCCTACACACCAATATTACAACTAAAAAAATACAATTGTTGGTTTAATAATACAATTTTGAATGGTAGTGTGAATTATTTGCTATGTAAATGGTGTAATTTAGAAATAAGTATACATATAGGATCCGTTATCCGGAAACCTGTTATCCAGAAAGTTCTGAATTAATGATTTTCTTTTTCTCTGTAATAATGAAACAGTACCTTGTACTTGATCCCAACTAAGATATAATTAATCCTTATTGGAGGCAAAACAATCCTATTGGGTTTATTCAATATTTAAATTATTTTTAGCAGACTTAAGTTATGGAGATCCAAATTATGGAAAGATCCCTTATCCGGAAAACCCCAGGTCCCAAACTTTCTGGATAACAGGTCCCATACCTGTACACCTTAAAAATCATGACAGAATCCCTTTAACATATCTTTCAGTGAGACTTTTATGCTTAGTTGCACCTAGCAAATTTTTAAGCATTATGCTAGCTGAGAAGCAACTAAAACTGCCTGTTCCATATCTCATAGACATTTATGGACACCCCCTGTCACCATTTATGTGGGCAGGTTGAACCTAGACGTTCAAGTGTGCATTTTGAGGCCGAAACTGCTCAAACCACTAAGCACAGATCACTAAGCACAGATTATAACTGATGACATCACTAAGCACTGTTTATAAGGATAAAATATAGAGGATATGCACGTGCAGGGCTGCCATCCAGAAGAGACTATGAGATTTTAATAAACAACATTGCATACACCGCTTTACAAAACATAATTGTAATATAAGCGTTCTATGAAGTTTTTTTAAATGTTTGTTATGCAAAAGCACTCAGTACAGTAATTTTACTCTTGTCTTTGTTTAGAACTGTTGTAGGATCCCAACTTGCAAAAAAGGTAAGCAAAGGGCATTAATAAAGATTCAGAGGTACTGGCATAAGTGTTATATACTCCTGCAGGTTCGGTAAGCAATAATAAGGGTAAAATATAAGGAAATTAGAAGACACACAGCCACATGGTGTTATTATTCACACACATGGGGTATATTTATCATGCTGTGTAAAAAGTGGAGTACAACTTCACCGGTGATGTTACTCATAGCAGCCAATCAGATGCTTTGCTTTGATTTTCTAACTGTTGAAATCTAATTACTGATTGGTTGCCCTGGGCAACAACACCAGTAATGCTTCACTCCGCTTTTTACACAGCATGATAAATATATAGTGTTTGTTGTACCTTTAGGTAATAACCTGGATTTCCAGAGCATTTGGTATCTGTTGGGTTTTTTCATACATATGTTTTTATATCTGATGATCTATATTTGGTGAGGGGAGATATCAGACTTAAATGTATGTAGACATTATTGTAGATGCAGATACAGAGATCACATGTATGGTGCATATGCCTGCGTAAAACATCTGTTTTAAATCTGTACCCATTCTACCTTAAGGTGACTGGCTCCCATAGAAAACAATGAATGTAAAGGTGCCCATTCACATTAACATTCTGCCCATACACATTAAGGATCTTCACCCAATATCTCCACCTATGGGTGGGCGATATTGGGGAGCGTGTAGGCGCATTGGCGGCAATGGGGCAGTCGGTTCAGGGACCGCATCAATGAGCCGATGCGGTCCCCGATTCGACTAGATTTTCTAACCTGCCCAATCAAGATCTGGCCGATTTCAGGCCAGATATCGGTCGGGCAGGCCCGTCGGTGGTCCCCAAACACGGGCCGATTAGCTGCCTAATCAGTCTAAAGGTGGCCATACACGCACCGATATTATCGTACGAAACCTCGTTTCGTACGATAATCGGTGCGTGTATGGCATGTCAGCGAGCCGACCGATATCGCAGGAAGCTGCTGATATCGGTCGACTCGCCGATCGGCCAGGTTAGAAAATTTTGATCGGGCGCCATAGAAGGCGCCTGACCAAAATTCTCCCTTCAGAGCTGAATCGGCAGAAGGAGGTAGAAATCCTATTGTTTCTACCTCCTTACCTGCCGATTCAGCCCTGAATGGTGTGTGGCGGATCTGACGATGTTTCGTGCGACCGACGGTCGTACGAAACATCGTGAGATCGCCACGTGTATGGCCAGCTTAAGGGACCGATATCGGCAGCTAGAATCAGCCTGTGTATGGGGACCTTAAGACTGTAGTGTCTACTGCCCTTCTAAAAAACCTATTAGAGCAACAGGTGGTCCAAGTTAACCTGAATTGTTTGTCGCTCTTTCTTATCCTCTCTTATCTGGTCTGTTTAGAAGATACCTTTCTTCACCTGGCAAAGTGTATGTGATTTGGTGTGGGGTGCAGCTAGTGTAGTTCAAATACTATTAAGCATATGTAGAATTACAGGGTCATCATATTTTTTGTTCCCCCAGTTTTGTTCCTAGAGGCAAGATAGTGGTATGACTGATCCAGGTCAAAATTTACTGACTTTAGGAAATAAACTGAATATTAGACAAACACTACCAATCTCTTTCCTTCCAAAACTTGAGATATGTTTCACTGTCAGATATTTAGAATACTTAGATAATTTGTAACAAATATATATTCCCCTTCTAGCTGGGATGGAACTTCTATGATGCAGATGATTATCACCCCCTGGAAAACAAGGAGAAAATGTCTCAAGGAACTCCACTGAATGATCAGGTATAGTCACTCTACAGTCCTGCAGATTGCCTGTGAGTACCCACAAAAAATATAGGCATTGGGTGGGTAGTGAATATGTAACTGGGTATAGAGCAGCTCCTGCTCAATTCCTGCCAGATCCATTGGTTTGGGCAGTTACACTGAAGTAACTGTTGGGATGTTTTTAATAGAGCAGATGTTTCCAAACCCGACTTCAGGAGTCACCAACAATTCTGTCTGTGTTTAACCGCCTATCAGCCAAGATAGATTCATTGGCACAAGCAGATATATCAGAAGTGGTCTCTGCCAGTCACTCAATAAGGTTTGAGAGCTTAAGGAATACAGTATCACAAAAAGTGCAAACATGTCACAGACGATAAAACAAAGTAGGATGCAAGCCTTAGGGGCTGATTTACTAACCCACGAATCCGACCCGAATTGGAAAAGTTCCGACTTGAAAACGAACATTTTGCGACTTTTTCGTATGTTTTGCGATTTTTTCGGATTCTGTACGAATTTTTCGTTACCAATACGATTTTTGCGTAAAAACGCGAGTTTTTCGTATCCATTACGAAAGTTGCGTAAAAAGTTGCGCATTTTGCGTAGCGTTAAAACTTACGCGAAAAATGCGCAACTTTTCGCGTAAGTTTTAACGCTACGAAAAATGCGCAACTTTTTACGCAACTTTCGTAATGGATACGAAAAACTCGCGTTTTTACGCAAAAATCGTATTGGTAACGAAAAATTCGTAAAGAATCCGAAAAAATCGCAAAACATACGAAAAAATCGCAAAGTACCGATCATTACGAAAAAAACGCAATCGGACTCCATTCGACCCGTTCGTGGGTAAGTAAATCAGCCCCATAGTCTTCATTCTACTTCATAATCCTGTTTAGTGAGGGGACATTAATCATGAAGAGCAGCAGCTAAGTGACACAGCACAGTAACATGAGAGGTACATCAGACAATCACACAATTTTAGGCATAGGCTTCCATTTTTAGCAAACTTCAAGTAGGTGAAGCCAAAATGCCTTCTTTTGTTTGGCCAAGAAATACAATACACTATAGCAAGTTAAAGGGTTTTATCCAATTCATTGCAATTCACTGAGATAGGCAAAGCTAGTAGCTTTAGTCAAATTTTAGAAGATGCTCCATACCTCTTTATGGTGGGATCAGTATTAGCAATTTTTTTCCTGCATTGATTTCTTGAGAACAAGCAATGCATTGCCACGTTCACTCCTGTAGAATTAAAATCTATTCTGCTATTAGTGGGAGTGGCGTAACTAAGTGTAGCCAATAGATGGGGAGGACTACACTTCTGCACCTGTTACAGAGGGTTGCAGAGGGTTGGTTTAGCTATGGTTTCACCTATATATGCTGGTACTAGGAAACTGTCAGTAATGGTATATATTTTGTTGAGTAGAACTGTACAGTAACTGCATTGGATATATGTAATGAACTGCAGTTAAGTGGTGTAAGACTAATGTCACATTAGGTGTTTTCTTAGCTGGCAGGAAAACAACAATACTGTCCAGTGCTACCATATACGTAGTTGGGCATCCTACTGCCACTGTTGTATTTTGCACATATAATCTGGTCTTTATGCACAGATGGATGCCATAGATTTAACTTACTACAGACATGGGGTAGGAGGGGGCATTATTGGTATTTTTTCCACTTATTGTGATATCACTCTGTTTTACGTGCAATAATATGCAAAAGCAATGACACAGCAGTGTGAATTGTTCAACTCAAGCTTTCTGCTGATTAAATATAGCGTTTTAGGTGGCACTCATGTGGCGAATCTATTGGTAGTAAAATGGCAAAATGTCTTTCCTTCTCCTTAAAGGTGTAACTTTTTTTTTCTTATTGTGCTGGTGGTGAGTGAAATCATTGCCCCGTTCTTCAGAAACTACTCTCTTCTGTCAGCAGGCAGCCTCCTTGCTTGTCATCATTGGGCGACATCTTGACTAAACTGTTAGCTGAGGTGATAGCAGGGCGCTGATAAATGCTGAGTGATAGTGACATCTCTCACAGGGATGCCAAAGCTAGTGGTACAGTGCCTTGGGAAATGTATCAGTCAGCCTTATCGTGTCTGACAAGAGCGCTCTCCAAAGAAAAATTGCCCACTAGTGAGGTTTTGTCAGGAAGCTGGGCTTAGGCCAATCACCCGGAGGAGACTGTTGTGCCTCCAGTGACTTTGCTTTATTTTCTATTCATCATTGTGATGATGATTAGGCCTGTCTAGTAACATACAGGAATAATGAGATAAGAAGTGTATTCTACCTTCATTGAAATTTAAATTACATTTTAATAGAATCTACTTTCAGTGTCTGGAAGCTTATAACAAGAGTCTGAACATAAGGTAACAGGACAGTACCTCTCTAGTTTGATTTTGTATATATTTAAAGTCAGCTCCAGTTTGAAGTATAAACTGTTCCTAAGCCTAACTTTATTTAGGCTTTAGGTTAATATCAAGCCAGGAGTTTTCTGCAGAGGTTTATTTCTGCTGCCAGATAAACGCATGAATAGTGAATATAATGTAAACCAATGGTTTCTGCTGGCACAGCAGGTTTGTGGGTTGAAACCTGTACCCAGAAGTAAAGGTGGCCATACACGGTAAGATTTGCTCGTTGGCGAGGTCACCAAAAGAGCAAATCTTTCCCTCAGTATGCCACCTTGGGTAGGAAATATTGTGCTAATTTGATTGTTTGGCCCTAGGATAGGAAAAGTTGGATCGAGGACTGCATCAATGAGCTGGTGCCGTCCCCAATCTGATGAAAATTCAAACCTGTCCAGTCAACATCTGGCCAATTTGTGGCCAGATATCGGGTTGAGGCTGCCTGTCAGAGGGCCCCATACACGTATGCCCACCTTTACCTTTCTGGATAAATCACCTGTTCCTCTGAGGTACATTATAGTATAGTACATTAGCCCTGTCAGCTTCAGTATCATCAGCTGCCAACATGTTTCTGTCCTGGAAGAGGCTGCAAGTGCTATTTCTGATACTGATGAACCACATTTCCTATCGTTCCCTCCAGTATGATGTGTAGGTTTAGTTTGGGTTTAGTTTAGGTTTAATTCCACAAATTCTGATGTGTTGCAGGTTTCCTATCCCACTGTTAGACACTGAGAAAGCACCCAAGGTCACAGGATGTCTAACTTGTACTCCACACTGTGTGAAGTATTGCAGTTACACATCAAAGAATGATACCTGGATAGACAAAAGCCAACTATTGCGTGTACTTCACTGCATAGGCCCTGATTAAGTGCCCAATGGTGCATAAGGAGGGTGGGGCATGGGGGCCATGAAGCATGGGGATTCACCTTGGTTGTTATCGTATACATTCGAGTATAAGCCGAGTTTTTCAGCACACAAAATGTGCTGAAAAATTAACCCTCGGTTTATACTCGAGACCCTCCTGACCCCCCTGCTGGTGATTCCCGCTGCCCCCGCCAACACGACAGCCTACCCTCAACCAACTCTAAAGCCCCACACGCACACACGCTGCACGCACAAAAACTCCTGCAAAACTAAGTCGCAGTTTTACATACCGGCACTTGCGACTTAAAGTTCCCTCAGTCCCGCTCTCTGCCTATGCCAGCTTCCCAGAACCGCCATCCTGCTAACTGTGCGCTCTTCTGCTCTGCTGTGCGCGCTTCTGCTCTGCTGGGCGCCGCAGTCGCGCCAGTGATGTCACGCGCCCCCTTCAGTTACTCATTTTTTTTTAATGTAGTAATATGGTTTGGAGCCTGTCCCCCTATTCTCTTGCTGATCTGGCTGACTACTTTGAGACTCAGCCTGCATCCTCCAAATCCTACAGTCCCTGCACACATGATGTCAATAAAGACAGTAACAACACAGTGTAATGCATTGTGGGTTATGTAGTTCCTGTATGCTGTTTGTAAGCTGTGGAGAAGTTGTTCTAATTTGTAACATTAATGCTTTAGTCCCTCCTCCTCTGCCAGGATTTTAAATGATGCAGAAAGAGGACTGTTTTGCAGCTGGATTGCAGCATATAAAATGGTATTTATTCATACTTTTTGAAAGAACATTAGAGGTTTCTGTGTTGTGAGGGGCTCTCTTTGGTTCAGAAACTGAATCCAATAACCAGATGGTTTGTAACCAATTAATGTTTTATGTGTAACACTGCTAAACTGTTGTTTTGTTTATAAATGATACCCAGAGCTGCCCACTGAAGGCTGCCTATATTAATGGCCTTGCAAAAAATGGGTTTTGGCCTAAAGCATTTGATTTACCCACACAATTTGCCTTTGCAGGACAGACACCCATGGCTTTGTGAGCTGCATGAAATAATGATGAGGTAAGATTGTAAAATAATTGGTATGAGATGATGCTTTATTTAAGCATTTAGTACAGGCATTTCTTATGATCAAGAGAAAAAAATCAACAAACCTCTTCTGAACAGTTATGTGTCAACAGTTGCATGAACAGAGGCTTTAAAACGCACTTGTACCATGCCAGGGACCCTTAATAATGCAGTTACCTGATTTACTAAAAGAGGATTCTGCTGTATCTTTCAAAAAGGATGCCCACTGCTTACCTAGACCATAAATGACATGAGGAGAACTTTCATACACAATTACACAAAGCATCTAAAGTTCATATCTTCATTCAGGTGCTTTAAAGGAGAAAGAAATGTAAAAACTAAGTAAGCTTTATCAGAAAGGTCTATGTAAATACAGCCATAAGCACTCACAGAAACGCTGCACTGAAAAAAGATTAGTTGTGTCTGTAATTCCTGTGCTACAGACACGCAGCTTTCTGTTCTCTGCTGACTCATAGTCTTACTAACTGAGTATATTCATTTTGGTCTGGGTATCTGTGCAGGAGTGAGGCATTATGGGAACTTTCTTACACAGCTTAGCATTTTTCCTTCCTGTTTGGCTTCAGATTTTCCAAACAGGTGAAATATGGGGAGACTTAAGGGCACTATTGAGACAACTGAAGGTATGCCTGCAGCTTGAGATTAACTCTTTACTAGCCTTTCCTTCTCCTTTAATGTAGCTTTCTCGTTTCATAATGCAATATAATCCATTTTGTAACAGTAGTTTAGTGGAGCCTCCATTATATACTTAGATTGTAAGCTCTGTGGGGCAGGGACCTCTTTCCTACTGTGTCTCATACCACATGGCACTTACTCCCTTTGTATTTATATATATATATTTATTGTATTTATTTATTATAACACTTGTCCTCCCTGTGTGTAATTTTGTATTTTGTAAGATTGTACAGCGCTGCGTACCCTTGTGGCGCTTTATAAATAAAGTTATACTTACATACATACATACACACATACATACATACAGGGCTGTGGAGTCGGTAGATAAATTCTCCGACTCCTCAGTTTCTGATACTTCCGACTCCTCGACTCCTACTCCTCTGTTTTTAATATGCTAATGTATTTTATACATCCAGGAAGGGGAAGGGGCACTTAAAACAAAACTGAACTGATAATAAACTGATAGACAATTTTATCTATACTCCTACTCCTAATGATTTCCTAGAATTCCATAGTCATGTTTAAAGTTTAAGCTAACAGCTGAATTACAGCAGTTTTTCAAATGTTTTAAAGCTTCAGTCTTAAAGGAACAGTAACACCAAAAAATGAAAGAGCTTTAAAGTAATAAAAATATAATGCACTGTTGCCCTGCACTGGTAAGACTGGTGTGTTTGCTACAGTAAAACTACTATAATTTATATAATAAGCTGCTGTGTAGCCATGGGGGCAGCCATTCAAGCTGGAAAAAAGGAGAAAAGGCACAGGTTATATAGCAGATAACAGACAAGTTCTGTAGAATACAATAGTGTTTTATCTGTTATCTGCTATGTGCCTGTGCCTTTTCTCCTTTGAATGGCTGCCTCCATGGCTACATAGCAGCTTATTTATATAAATTATAGTAGGGTTTCTGTAGCAAATACCCCAGCTGTACTAGTGCAGGAACGGCTGCCCCGGGGGCTACACAGCGGGGTATTTATATAAACTATAGTAGGGTTTCTGTAGCAAACACCCCAGCTGTACCAGTGCAGGAATGGCTGCCCCCATACTACACAGCAGCTTATTTATATAAATTATAGTAGATTTTCTGAAGTAAACACACAGTGCAGGGCAGCAGCACATTATATTTTAGTTACTTTTATACACTTTAATTTTTTGGTGTTACTGTTCCTTTAAACTATTGACTACCCATTCCCTTCACGTATACAAGTATTTCTAGTCCTGCAATTTTTTTAAATTTAATTAGTTATCAGTGAGAGTTAGGCTAGGTTCCCAGTGGGCATTGGGTTCCCTGTAACAGAGGAACACGACGCAGTGGAGCTGCCGCACCTTAACTGTGCGTTACGTCCCATTTAGTGAAGCATACAGTCAATGAAAAGCTTCATGGTCGCTCGACGTGTTCGTTTATGCACTGCGTGCATTGGGCTTTATTCTTATAGCAGAGAAGTAATTAATAATGACTGTTTGTGAATTGGGACATTTAAACTTGCTTTATTTTTTTTTTTTTTTTATTCCCATTTAAATTTAGTAGTAGTCGGTTCATTTTTTGCCGACTCCGACTCCAGGTACCCAAAATTGCCTCCGACTCCTCGACTCCGACTCCACAGCCCTGCATACATATACATGTTCTTGTTTTACCTTTCAAATATTACTTCAGTGTTAATTTGATCTCTGTCATCCTCATGTGCCCCACCCAAACCCTTTCCACAAGGGCACTAAAGTAAGTAGTGGACACTGCTCCTACGAGGTATCTGGTATCCTCACGTGGCATGCAACACATTTGAGACACTAATGATACTGTTGCAGCTTGGCAATTCACACGTGGAAATGTGCCACATAACTGACAACCTAGGAAACAGTGATATAGTGCAGGGGGTGAGTGGGTGTCATATTTAAAGAGTGTAAAAATGGGTAAAATAGATAGAGTGTGCAAAATAAAAAAAAATTTCAATAGCCGCCCCCCCCTTGATTGTAATCACTTATCTGATATCCTGGTGCTCCTGTTAACAGAAAACCATTGTCTGTTTATTGGTATGTAAGACTCTGCAGTGTACATGACAAATCCCATTTCATAATACTGTACACCAGGCCCGGACAGGGATTTCAAGTACACAGAGGCCCAAACAGCCCCCCACCAGACCAATAAATAGTGATTGTTTATGGCATCTTACAGCAGCCCCTCTGGCATTTGTCAGAATCCACAGATTGCCAGCCCAGGCCTGCTGTACACTATTAAAGAACAAGGAAAGTTAAAACACATCAACCTTTAAATAATAAAAACAAAGAGGGGTGCATGGACTTGTGCAAATGTACCCATAGATACATGGTAGCAGAGGAAAAATTGAGCTGCAGCTCTCCCATGTAAAGTACCCAAGGAATCCAGTATCGATTTATTTTTATAGAGGCACATGGGCAATTTCAGAATTTCAGTTACTTGGGGGGGGGAGGGGGGTGGGATTCGGCACCCACCAATCTTTATGGGACTTAAAAAGTCTTAAAAAAAAAAATATGCCCGGGTCCCTTTCACTGCTTTATAGTGAAATGTATTTATGTATAATAAGTATATATGTAAGTATTATGTAAATGTGGTGGTGATATGGAAAAATGCCAAAGCCTGTGCTGATTATTAAAGTAAAAGATACTAAGATGAGAATGAAAATGTCTAATTTGCATACTAATTACTCCTGTGGATTTTCCACATTATTCCTGTTATACATTAATCAACAATTCCCTGTTTTTTTCTATGTTGTCAGAGAAAAGGCTTTAGGTCAGCATGTGGTACTGGCATGTTCTGCTTTAAAAAGAGCCTACAGGAGCACTCTCCTAACTGGCAGCACTCCCCATTGGCCTGAGAACTACCAGGAGAATGATGATCTCTCCTCCGACACCCTGTTTGTGCATTTACACGGGTCTCTGGAAATCCTCTCCCGGAGACTGCTGGAAAGAAAAGGACATTTCATGCCTAGAACGTTATTAGATTCCCAAATTGACACTTTGGAGCCTCCATCAGCACCAGAGCGTTTTATTGCAATAGATGTGGACAAGGACATTTCAGTAATAGTCTCTGAAATAGAGGGGGAAGTAGACAGGAAAATGATGCTAGTGAAATCCGCACAGAAAGATTAGGAGGTACATGCTTGGAATGTTTGCACATCGACTACAGTGCCTTTACCATATGAGGAAATCAAATTAAACACTGCATTTGAGGGATTTTGCTGTCATTATTTGCATTTGAGATGATTATAATAGTAATGACAAATCTGCACTAGTGATGAGCGAATTTTTTCGCCAGACATGGATTTGCAGAGAATTTCCGCATTTCGCCATTGGCCAATTGTTTCGCTAAACTTCCGTGAACATTTGCGCGAAAAATCCATCGCACAGGATTTTATTTGTTGCGCGTCAAATTGGGCGCAGTCTTGCCAAAAAAAAAAAAAAAAAACGCGGATACAAAAATAGATGTGGGAGACAAAAAAAATAGCCGCAAGCAAAAAATTGCACGACAAATGTGATTCGCAAATTTTTCACCATTTCACAAATTTTATGGTGAAACAAAACGGGAGATTTGCTCATCACTAATCTGCACTCATTAAAAACAAAATAACTTCCTATTAAAAGCAGTTCCCCAACCCTAATCCCCATTGGTATTCCACTAAAATGAAATATGTACCAAAGTCAAATTTTTGTCACCTCTGAAATCTACTTTAAAAAAGATGCTATCCTTTTTTGATTTTGAGTGCAGCATTGCTACTGAACACCCCATAGAACACAGAATGGTGTCTGACTCCTCAAAGCATTTAATGCATTGCCAGTTTGTTAAACATTTTCTTATAATTGAAAATAAAGAATATACAAAAAAAACAAACAAACATTTTCTTATCTGTCTGGAAAGTGTCAGTAAATATAATTCTGTTTAACTACTAGCAGTTTGGAGGTCAGAATGAAGAGAGCCTGAAAAGTTTTTGGTTGACGGGGTCAGTGACACATAAAAAGCAGATAGCAAGTTTAGTTGCAGGCAGACTAGAAAGGCTAATAATAACTACAAAATAAAAAGACCAATGAAAAATTGGTCCATTAACAAACTAAGAGAAAGACAGGTGCCATTTTTGGACACTGTTATTAAGTTGTTTTTTTTTTTTTTATAACCCCCAAATCTTGTTTATGTGCCTGAATGTGAGACTTGCTGTTGATGCACAAGCACAGGATACACAGTTATAGGAATTTGTTGTGCGGCGACTAATCTCCCTGTCTGTCACAGCCTTTAAAGGGGTTGTATGATGTAGAGAGTAAAATTTTTAGACAATGTGCAATTAGTCTTAATTTTTTTTAGTTATTTCACTTTTTATGGCTCTTAAGTTTGGAGTTTCAGCAGCGATCTGGTTGCTAGGGTCCAAAATACCTTAGCAACCAGGGAGTGGTTTGAATGAGAGGCTGGTATATGAACAGGAGAGGGCCTGACTAGAAAAAGGAGTAACAATAAAAATAAAACTGTAGGTTCACAGAGCAATAGTTTTTTGGCTGATGGAGAAAGTGACCCCCATTTGAAAGCCGCAAGAGTTAGAAGGCGGCGGCAGCAAATAGTTCAAAAACTATAAAAAAATAAATAAAATGAAGACCAGTTGAAAAATTGCTTAGAATTGGCCATTCTATAACACTAAAAGTTTACTAAAATGTGACCCACCCTTTTAGGTTTAGAAATTGCAGTAATATGTCAAGGAAATAAATACTGGTGCACAACATATGTACTACTACTACTACTACTTAACAAAAATGGCAACAAACAATCCTAAACAATACACACAATGCTAAATGTACTTTAGTGAAATAAAACTGTTGCAACACTTAATACTTAGCTTTGTTTAGGTGGTGGAGTTCAACAGTGGTTTCCCAAAAAGCTGTAGTCTTTTGAGAAAGGCAGAATCACTGGGCCTAGAAAATAGCCGCCTTCAATGGGAGATTGTGTGTCTAGGCACCCTCATAGTCCTGGGTGAGATTTCGCTGAACAATCGCTTTATAAATAAATGTTAATGTAATGTAATGTAATCACTAGTAGTGCTAAAACCAAGTAGATAGGTTGGGTAGGGGCTGGGCTGGAAGGTAATATGTTCCACCACTAGTGATGAGTGAATCTGTACTGTTTTGCCAACAAATTAGAGAAACTGCTGTTACTGTGTTACTTTATTGACGCAACCACAAAGTTTTTGACATGCCTACAACATGCAGTGACAGTGACTTGTTTGATACGACCAAAACTTTCTCTCCCTCCAAGAATTTTTTGTCATGACAAATTTTGCCAGTAGTTTTGCAAAAAAAAAAAAAATGGCAAATCCATGTTTGGAGAAAAAAATTCACTCATCACACTATCCTCCACCCATGTGTAACCCACTTTTGGGAGTAATTAGTAAATTAAGTATCACTACAGGATGGATCTGCCTTTTCTTTGCCAGCATTGTTACAAAGCATTCAGGCTATATTTTGTCTCTGGGTCCATCTCCAGGGGAAAAAATTGCTAGGGGGAAAAAAATCCATGGATATTGTCTAATGCAAGTGATTTCTAAATGGACCAAATCCCCGAAAATTGCCCTTCATTGTTCTCATTGAGTATTCGGTGATTATCTCTTAAGGACTATATTTTTGGACTGGAAAAAAAACCATATCAAAATGGGCTAAATGTCCAAAACTACCCTGTGTCACTGCTTTTAACCGGATTAACCATAACTACATTACAATTATGCTTTATTTGTACAGCACTGGCTGATTGTGCAAAACAATGTTCTGCTTACTGTGGTGGCAGATGCCTCAACTCAAAGAGGGCAAATTATTTTATTGTGAAGGATGTGAAACTGAGAAATGCTGTCTCCTATACAACCTAGACACATGGCCCTGGAAGGTTTTTTTCTCTTTCGATGAGTGGACAATTACAGCACATGAAGCCAGCCTTCAGGTATAAAACATCCAATATCCAGTATATGATTTAGTAGTTGCATACAGCTTGTGTGTACTTGGCACACCTACAGTTAATTTCTCTTACCTTCTTCATTTTCTCCTCGGATTAAAATCAAGTCCTTTGTGAAGAACATCTGAATGAAATGGCCTTTATTTGCCACATCCCAAAGCAAGTCTCATCTGCATGGTTTCCTGGAGTTGCATCAGCAGGCCGACTGTGTTTATCTAAGCAAACCAAGACACATGATGCTCCATCTGGACAAATGGTGGTATTAGGGTTCACAGTGGCAGTACTGGAAAATGTGCAGCTTACTACTTACAAAATAAGGCAAACATGAGACAGGGAAAAGAATTAAATATAGAGCCTGCTTTCATGTCTGTAATATATTTTCCCAATATTATATTTATGCATATGGACCAGCAAATTATTCTTCAGTTTGTTTTATATGTCTGCAACAACATTGATTTCTGAAGGAGCTGCCTTTACTAGTGATACTGCCTCACACAGGGTGCGACCCCAGATATTGCAACAAACATTACACTTCTCTTTTGACAATTTTTTAAAATAAATAGAACAAACAACATATGGTTTGTTTTTTTATTTCCTGTGCCAAGGAGAAATAACTACAGATAAAAACTCAAGATTATCTGTTTGTACAAGGCTGTTAAAATGAATTTAAATAGCATGTGAATTTTGAAAATTATCGCAAAAAAAAGAAGACCCAGTGAAGTCAGTCTACTCCATACAGATCACCAAGAGTCAGTCACACTTCAAAAGCCTTCACTACAAGGGAAGTGTCTCAGAATGGATTTGGTTAAATTTGGCATAATGTCATACAAAATAAGCTACACTAAACAGTTTTACAGGAATTTTGTCAAGACATAGCATAACAATTTGTTCCAGAATATCACTAACATAGTGATTAACTAAATAGAAGTCTATTTAAATTAAAGGTTCCTTGTTAAGGATTATCCTTCGTATTTATTTGACAAGATTCTGTTGCACATACTTGCTATACCATATTTTCCTAAAGACAAGTTTGTGATTACATGTGTGTGTATATGTCAGGAATAATTTTGTCATGTTGCAAAAGAGCATTTTTAGTTTAATCCCCCCCAATCAAGGAAAAAAAAAAGTGAAAGCAAATGATTAATAAGCAATATGAATCTTACAGCACAATGCTAGCAAAAATACATGCTGAAGTCACAAAAAGCGATATTGTATCACTAATTATAACCTTACATATTACTTCCTGTATAGTTTGTATTCCACATAAATTACTACAGAAGGCTATTGGTTTAAAGCAAAATACCTTTTAACAGCTGAAAGACTCATGAAATCAGTTAAATCAGGGATAAGCAAGCTGTGGCCTTGCAGATCAGTCTCATCCAGCCTCAAACTGTTCAACCGTAGCTGGAGGGCCAAAGATTGAACATCCCTGGCTTAACCCAACTGCAAAAGCTATTCATTTAAAAAATCACGAGGCAATGCAACAGGAAGAAGGGGTACAGGTGTGGCCTGATGCATGCAGCACATCCAAACGAAACCTCTAAGCCTCACTTTCTCAGAAAAACAACTAGACTTCAACCCCAGCTCTAATGCATCTGGTTTGGAACAAGAAGGTAATCCGTGAGTCCGATTGAAATAAAGCAGGTGTTTTATCCAGACTGAAGAGCCATTATCAAAAATAAATTACACTTTGTTTCTTGGTGGAAAAATGTTGCTATGATGGTTGAGAGCCCAGTAGTCGTTCAATAGCTGCGTTGATGTCTCCACCAGTGGCTATTAAAGCTTGTAAGTTAGCTTCTCTGTTTAAAAACCCCATCGCACTTAGTTGTTCGAGCTGTGGCTGAAACCTAACTTCTGGATTTGGATTCTGATTCTGCAGGGGATAGGCCAAAAAAAAAATAAATAAAAACAGTCAGTTGGGACTAAGCAATGTAAATTATTAGTCTTAACCTCATATACTGTACAGTACTGTGGAATATGTTGGTGCTTCATAAATTATCAATTGTTTAGAGTGTTGCATTCCTATGTGCTGTGTTGCTGTAATACACATCTGCATGTCAAATAAAAGGCGCCTCATGGCAATACAGCCTCTAAATGGATAGTCTTGTTCTAATAGAATATTAGAAGATGAGGGCACTAATATAAAGGCCTCATGCAACTCTTAAGCAAAGCTAGATGAAAAGCAAGTTACATCCATTTTTGTAGTATGAAGGAGGACAACATTTCAACCAAAAAGTGTTATACAAGCCAACTTTGGCTGTAATGTCACATTTTCAAATAAATCAGCCCCTGTTTTTCTTAAAAACTGGACTACACTTTTGATCAAATAAATTGGCATTCTTACCTGTGGATTAGCACCAGAAAGGGCTTGCAGCATTTGTTGAATAAACTGCTGATGCCCTGGTTCAGATAATCCTGACAGTGGACTTGAATTTTCTGTGGGCGCAGAGGAAGGAACACTTGCAGGTGATGAATTAGGACTCCCCAGTCCACCAAAAGGTGGATTTGTTCTGTAGAGAAAACAAAAAATTGTTATATAAGGTATAATTATATAAATACACATGTGAAAGATTAATATAATTTGACAAGATGTATCCATGTTCATTTCTCCATATACCCAATTTTTAAAGCATGAATGTAGTGATTCTGAGAAGGAACAGAAAACTTAGGAAGGAAATAACATATTAGAAGACATACAGAGAATCAGATGGAGCCATACAATTTAAAGCCAAAGAAAGTGCATACTGAAGGAAAGGGAAGGTAAACACAAAGCAGAAGAGACTAAATTGAGTACATACAGATAAATGATGAAATAAGAGAGGCAAAAAGTAGCAATATTAAAGTAATCTGTCTTCAGAATGAAAGTGTTTACAGTGGGCAATATAGTATTGGGACAAGGAAATACTTTACTTTAGAAAATGTATCTGTCACATTTTATTCCCTATACATATAGGAATCCTACCACTCATTAGGATTTCTTTTTGGAAAATTCAAGTTTCTCATTTTTTCCCCACTGCAATCAGTAACAGGTAATTAAAGTGGCATTTTTTGGAGAAATTATACATGTTACATAGTCTTTATGCCACACAATGCACTATCAATTATCCTTTATCTGAAAGGCCTATTTACTGTAATTATAATTTTGAAATTAGGGGTAGTAGAGGCAGGGTGTTTTTTTGCCTGAGCATATTGTAGTTCCATGAGAGGGGGACTTTTAGTTTACTTAAAGAAAACCAAAGCTTTCAAAATCTGCTGGAATTAGTTACAAATAACAGGATATAGGCTTCTACATACCTACAAAATGCAAAAAAAAACAACAACAAAAAAAATATCAGAAACAAATTTTATTGTATAGGTATATACCTATTGTATATGTATTGTATAAAAACTCCCAGCAGTACACTATCAAATTTCCAAAGCACAGCTCCAGAAATCTGTATATTTTAGATTTTAAAGCCAAAAATTCCACTAACAATAGGTTAGAACACTTTTTTTTTTTAATCCAAGCCATATGTTCTACTTCTGGTTGGCAATGTTAAATCAACAAAGCAGAGAGAAGTATCTAAATATAATATCCAGCAGTTTTTGTTTTTTTTTAATTTCAAAGTGTGTACCTATTTATTGATTATTAACAGTACTTAAGGAAGGCTTTATGGCAAACCTTGGCATTAGAGATGGTGCTTCAGTAGCAAGTGTTTGCAACCCTTGCTGGATCTGCAGCAAAGCCTGCATTGCTCTTGGATTTGACATTGCTGATAAAGTTTCAGGGTTCTGCATCTAAAAGCAAGATTACAAAAAAAAAAAAAAAAAAAAAAGTTATAATGCTGAAGCACAAATAATTTATTATTATATGCAAGCTTTGGACATACATGTTTGCATTTTAAACAAACACATTATTTATATTATTTAAATATTTTATATAATTTCAATATACATATTTATATAATTACACACATACACATATAAATATATATTTATAAAATCATTAGGCCTACTTGGGCATGCAGCAAACTTAGTATAGGCCTTATATCAGTAAAAAGAAAGACAAAAAATCCATAGTATTTCTGCAGGTAAATTGCATTGATCAAATGTCCATGGTGGACTCTTACTTGTTGAAGGAAAAATGGAAGCTGCTGTCTCATCTGTTCTTGCAGTTGAGGATTTCCAGAAAAGAGAGGATTATTCTGCATGACCTGAAGAGCATAAGAAAATATAAATGCCTGGTATTAAATGTTTACAGCATAATTTTACATACACAACAATTAGCTAAATTACCCAATTACATCCAGCTACATTTTTATTAATTACATATATTCTTCTGTATGGGAAATGTAAAACAAAAATCAGCCATTGATGCGTACATAAATCATCCCTGTAAATAATAAATGCTTACCTGAGCTGCGAGTTCAGGGTTCTGGCTAAGAGACTGCATCATGCTTCTCATGTATGGTGCAGACAACATATTCTGCATCAGCTGAGGATTCTCTGTTATCTGTTGCATCAAGCTTTGCATGCCAGGAGTATTAAACATGCCAGCTTTAATTAAAAAAAAAAGCAACCATTATTTCAAAGATTTGCATTTCAGTAGACAGCCTAAGATGCGACTTACTTAACTGTCTGCCTTTCTGAAATGAAATATTTAATGTACTACTATAGTTAAAAATAAGAAAACAAAACTGTCATTTTTCGCCCCTGTCACTCTTTGTTCTGTTGTGCTCTTTGCTCCATTCAGTGTATTCTGATTTTTCCTTCTGATTCTTTGAACATATAAGTGAAATCACACTAAGCTGTTACCTGACTAGAAAACAAGGGACCTGCCTGATGAGTTGAGCTTTGCAACTTTTTGATACTCATTGTTAGCCACAAAAGTGGCAACTGCAGGTTGGAGGCGCACTGCCAGGAAGACATCTCTGTAATGTTGCATACTGACAAGAGTCCTTGTTTATACAAATAAGTGACAGTATCACTAGTCTTTCAGGTGTAGGAGTGATATCACATTACAAAAGCTAAGCAGCTTAGAAGTCAATCAGTCATGAAGACTAAATGATGACTGTGTTAATACAACTTTTTAATCATACTTTAAATGCCGTTGGGTGGGGGCGGAGTGAATAATTTAGATTGTATAAAAAAAAGAATTGAAACAATGATACCTCCCAAATTAGGTAGAGTTGAGCTTGTTGTAGTGGTGGTACTGCTGCCTGTGCTGTTTGCTCCTGTAGTGCTCCCAGTGGATGTAGACCCTGCAGTGCTAGAAGGAGGAGCCCATGGATTTGGTAAAGGATCTCTATTTTCTGTTCGAGAAGGTTGGTTGCCTGCATTTGATGCATTGCTTACAAGAGAAGCAAAAGGATTGCCTCCGAACTGAAAAGTGAATTTTAGTGATTTTAGTTTTACTTTGCAAATAGTGAAAGCGCTGAATGGAACAGTCTCAAAGCTGTTCTTTAACACTTTAAAGGGGTAGTTCACCTTTAAGAGAATGTATTATTCCTATCAACTTTGCAATTGGTCTTCATTATTTGTTATAGTTTTTTTAATTACTTGCCTTCTTCGTCTACATCCATCCAGCTGGAAACTGACCCTGCTAGCCAAAAATCTATTGCTCTTTGAAACTACAATTTTATTTTTTATTGTTACTTTTTATTCCTTATCTTTCTATTTAGTCCCTCATTGTCCAGTCCAACTCACACTAAAGTAAGCAAGACCTTAGCAACCAGATAGCTATGGATTTTCCAAACTGGAGAGCTGCTAAATAAAGAGCTAAATAACTGAAAAACTACAAAAATGAAAACCAATTGCAAAATGTCTCAGAAATATCAATGGCTACATGACACTAAAAGTTAAATTCAAGGTGAACAACCCCTTTACATGCAACCAGTAACAGAACCTACTGTAGTATTAAATTACCGTCATGCCCATATGATTATACTCTACTCACTCTCTGGACTACTCTCCAATCTATGCCACACAGCGACATTACTGACTATACATGTCACGGATAGACACCAACCCTAAGCAAGGAAAGGTTTAATCTACCCTTTACACCTCTGTAAATAATAAAGCAGTTCAATGGTGATCATCAGACCTGCAAGGTTCTTTTTCTTGTATCCTTACAGTAATAAAAGACACACCGTAACCATTTGAAAGTGGGCTTCATGACACTACCTTGTTTATTAGACATATGAATGGGGAACTGTTTATAGGGGCTGCAAATGTTTCTGTTCCACTTTCCCCCTATAGTACCCCACACAGTATAGCTCAAATTACCTGTTCTTGGGCAGCATTCAGCATGGGTTCCTGTATGTCAGTATACATCCTTCTCAGGGCATTATAACCACCAGGGATACTTTCTAAGTTGCTCAGGGCTCTGTCCTGGTTCCTCATCATCTCTTGCATCATTGCTGGGTTTCTAGCAAGTTCTAATGTCTTTAAAATAAACATTGTGCAATAGATTTTAACGTTTTTTTCTTTATGATAAACACTAACCTTTATTGTATTGCAAAGCACTTGGCATACTAAAGCAAAGACAAGAAAAAAGTAATCCTTCAAATGAACGTCAATTTACTTAAATATAATAATTGCGCCTAATTAAAAGTTTTGTACCACTGACAATGTAATAAAGTTAGACTATAATTAATCATTCAGAGTACAGATATTACATATAAATTACATACTTGCCGCATAATATCCGGGTTATTAAGCATATGGCTTATTTCTGGATTCCGCTGGATTAACTGTTGCATTTGTGGATTTGCCATTATCAATTGACTCATGAGGTCAGGATTAGAAAGCATACTCTGAACAAATGGATTCTCCATGATCTGAACCATCATTTCTGGGTTGGACATAAGCTGCTGCTGCATCTGACTTTGGAGTTCAGAAAAGTTGGATGCATTCATGCCCAGGCTGCTCAGCCCTGCTAGCCCACCCAGACCTCCTAAACAGGAAGCAGAATAAGAATGTAAAGACACTCTAGGGACTCAAACAGTGGCTGACATTCTACCTTAAACACCAGCTAGGGTAAGATATCCTTATATGCTGTTCTAGATATTAATGAAAGTCCATTTTATTGCCCTGCATACTTTTAAATCTTTTTTCTATCGATGCAAGCAAAGTTTTCATATATTGCATTTTTAACGAGTTATGGGTTCATCTGACTGGATGCTGCATTTCAGTGATGGCATGTATCCCCTAATGACGAAAAACTGTTTTAGAACAAGGACTGTCTATATGCAACCTTTTACAATTTAACCTGTTCTAGAAAAGTCAGCAAACAATTATTTTGGAGTGTAAAGTATGGACAGGTACCCTATAGTGCAGTACCTGTCTCTAGGGTTGGCAAAACTTGACATGATGAATGAATAAATAGCTTTCATTTTAGATGCATGACACATGGGTACCGAGAGCAAATCTATTAATGTCACGCAAAGTTTACTAGCCCTGTAAGATGTGAATTAAACAGGTAGCTGGTTTTAAGACTTGTATTGATTGATTGATTGTAAGCAAAGAAACAATAACAGGAAGCTTATGAGGAAGTCGCACTCGGCCACAAAATACGTCAAGCCAAGCTTGTGGTTATTGGGTGAAGCCAGCTGTTTTTTCTTGATGTTTTTATGAGTAATAAAAGATTATATTTTATTCTGCCTGGATGGTGCTCCATGCCAGTGCCAGATAAAAGTCTAAAACTGCTAGGACACATTCCCCCAAGGAAACCAGATCAGCAAGTTTTACACTCAGAGCAACACTGTAATCAGAGTTTTCCAAGCAATATGCACCTGTTTCTTGGGAAACAATGTGTTGATGTATAGTGTCAGCCTATGGCCAGCAATGTACATAAATCTGAAGAGCACTTGACCAAATTAAGATAGTTCTCAGCTAAGACAACTACTATGAGGTTTCCTTATAAATGTAAGAGCTCATATTCCATACCTGTCAGAGCAGTGGACGTTAGAACAAGGGTCAGCAGAGGACAGACGGTGGATGACCTAGATGACCATGTGATGAAAGCCTAAAGCCATGAATTGTTATACCTAGCTAATTCAGAGCTACAACACTCAGCATTCAGCTGATATAAATAGGGTATGTTGGGGGAAGGGAGCCCTAGAGCCTGCAGGCAGGACATAACTTTTTTTTGGCCTCAAGTTGTCAAAGGGCTTTTTAACATCTTAGTGTGACATAAATTTTATCTCGACTGGACCCCCTCCAATATCAGATATATCAGAAAAATATATGTAAAAGGTAATAATCTTACCTAAGCCAAGAGGAGTGCCTGTGGTTGTTGTTGTAGTGGTACTACTGCTTGATGTTGTAGAGTTGGTAGCGGATGTGCTGGAGCTGCTTGCTTGAGAAGCCGTTGCAGCCTGTGATCTAGGGTAAAGCAGTATTAAAAGCAATTTACAAATATGAGTAACATGAATTATATAGACAATGGAAACTATGAAAATAAATTCAGTTATTTACCGGTTTTGAGTTTTGATGACAAGGTGAACTGTCAATCCATCATGGATTCCATGCTGGCTAAGGGTGTCCTGGTCTTTTAAAATCTTTCCAGCAAATATTAAAACAAGTTGTTCTGTGCTGGATTTAAAGCGCTTGGAGATATCCTCCTTGAACTAAAAGAAATTGTTTAGATATAGACAAAAAAAAAATGGAAAATGAACACCACCAACTAAACTCAAATTATCAAGCAACATTTCCTTCAAGACGTCTTAAAAACATTTTTAAACAACAGACCAATAGTATGAATGCGAGCGAGACAACTCAGTGGCAAGGGAAATGCCAAACAGATGCAATATATTTCATAAACCCTGGAGCTGCTGCTGCACATACCTCTGACTATGAATCAGATTAACCTGTTCTGTGACTTAAGCCAAATAAATGAGAGACTACACCTATGAACACTGTAGGTTTCTTTAGAAACGTATAACAAAAAACAGCCTTTATTTAAGCACATTGAAAAATATATGTTTTAAATACATACTACCGAATTACCACAAAATTAAACACTATTTTAAGATTTAAGCCCATCCTGCTGACTCATATGAGCTATTGTGCTGACACACAAACCAAGGGCATACATACATACTAGGTTACAACAGGAAATGAACACAGCTGGCATTTTTACCCCTAAAACCTGCATTGACCTTTGGTCATTGATGTCAGGTGATCGGTGAATGACAAAGTTCTGGCTCAAGGTAAAAGAGGTAACAAGGAAATAACATATATTCATAACCATATATATATATATATGTGTGTAAATAAAAGTTTAGCACCCAGGATTATAATCAAATTATATTTTATAATGGGGCAATCTAATAAAACTGTCTATAGGCAACAAACTATTGTTGTGGTTTACAAATCAGTACAGGTATGGGACCTGTTATACAGAATGCTCGGGACATGGGGTTTTCCGGATAAGGGGTCTTTCTGTAATTTGGATCTCCATACCTTAAGTCTACTAAAAAAATAATTAAAACATCAAATAAACCCAATAGGATTGATTTGCATCCAATAAGGGTTAATTATATCTTAGCTGGGATCAAGTACAAGCTACTGTTTCATTATTATAGGGAAAAAGCAATCCATTCTTAAAAATCTGAATTATTAGATTAAAATGGAATCTATGGGAGATGACCTTCCTGTAATTCGGAACTTTCTGGATAACGGGTTTCCGGATAAGGGATCCTATACCTGTAGTTTATAATTGTTTTTGGACCCAACAATTGCACAAAGTAACAGTCAACTGACACACCATCAGCAACCAAATTATAAGCCCTACTATTACTCATACATGCACAAATGTTTCCTTTTATTAGAAATAAACACCCCACTGCTGATTTAGCAAACATAAAATAAAAATCCTGTAGTAAAATGTCCAACTTCCTGTCGATAAAGGCAAGTGCCATGATTCTGGGTGTTGTTACATGAGTGGCAAGTTTCCAAGCGCCAGTGTCTGACCAGGCAATGATTCTAAGGATTTTCTTGCTTGCCTTGCAAATGCTCTTATGACAAACATATGTAATTGCTGCATGTCACTGTCCTAAGTAAGTGATGACTCATGACAGTGACAAAGCAATGTGATTGCCTGCACCCATACTCTCAGTATGTCTAAGTAATCTGCCTGAAAACAACCAAACTGTTTTTCTTTGCCTATTAATTAAAATTTTCCAACTATAAGTTATGATGTGTATGGCCGCTTTTAAAAGGAAGGAGTAGGTAATTATATTGTAGACTGCAATAACGTAGCCGAGTTTGAGAGTGATCTTTTAAAAAGTGTTTAAGTGAAATATTTCCTTTGCGCTGTGCATGGTGTATAAATATGTAGAGGGTGAAAACATCAATTAGATAAACTGAATGCACTTTGTGTCGGCTATGGTCAGTCGCGGACACACAAACACTGACATTAGGTCTGAGTGACACACTAACACTGACATTAGGTCTGAGTGACACACAAACACTGACATTAGGTCTGAGTGACACACTAACACTGACATTAGGTCTGAGAGACACACTAACACTGACATTAGGTCTGAGAGACACAATAACACTGACATTAGGTCTGAGAGACACACTAACACTGACATTAGGTCTGAGAGACACACTAACACTGACATTAGGTCTGAGTGACACACTAACACTGACATTAGGTCTGAGTGACACACTAACACTGACATTAGGTCTGAGAGACACACTAACACTGACATTAGGTCTGAGAGACACACTGACATTAGGTCTGAGAGACACACTAACATTAGGTCTGAGAGACACACTGACATTAGGTCTGAGAGACACACTAACACTGACATTAGGTCTGAGAGACACACTAACATTAGGTCTGAGAGACACACTGACATTAGGTCTGAGAGACACACTAACACTGACATTAGGTCTGAGAGACACACTAACATTAGGTCTGAGAGACACACTAACACTGACATTAGGTCTGAGAGACACACTAACATTAGGTCTGAGAGACACACTGACATTAGGTCTGAGAGACACACTAACACTGACATTAGGTCTGAGTGACACACTAACACTGACATTAGGTCTGAGAGACACACTAACACTGACATTAGGTCTGAGTGACACACTAACACTGACATTAGGTCTGAGAGACACACTAACACTGACATTAGGTCTGAGAGACACACTAACACTGACATTAGGTCTGAGAGACACACTGACATTAGGTCTGAGAGACACCCTAACATTAGGTCTGAGAGACACACTGACATTAGGTCTGAGAGACACACTGACATTAGGTCTGAGAGACACACTGACATTAGGTCTGAGAGACACACTAACACTGACATTAGGTCTGAGAGACACACTAACACTGACATTAGGTCTGAGAGACACACTAACACTAGGTCTGAGAGACACACTAACACTGACATTAGGTCTGAGTGACACACTAACACTGACATTAGGTCTGAGAGACACACTAACACTGACATTAGGTCTGAGAGACACACTAACACTGACATTAGGTCTGAGAGACACACTAACACTGACATTAGGTCTGAGAGACACACTAACACTGACATTAGGTCTGAGAGACACACTAACACTGACATTAGGTCTGAGAGACACACTAACACTGACATTAGGTCTGAGAGACACACTAACACTGACATTAGGTCTGAGAGACACACTAACACTGACATTAGGTCTGAGAGACACACTAACACTGACATTAGGTCTGAGAGACACACTAACACTGACATTAGGTCTGAGAGACACACTAACACTGACATTAAGTCTGAGTGACACACTAAACGTCAGACTATAATTAAGCTGTCAGTTTCCATTGGCAGAGGGAAAGAGCATCACCCCGTCTTTTCGGGACTCACCTCCCTGATGCTGCTATTTTCAGGTACGGCAAATTCCTCTTTCTCCTTGGGGGTTTTTACAGTCACTTTTATGATGCGGGCAGGGTCCGAGGATGATGGGGTGGAGGAACTTGGGGGGTCCGACATGGTTCCAACAAGTGACAGGAAGCGGCCCCTTGGAGCGGAATGTGTCTAAGTCAGTATTCCCAGTGCTTATATGCACCGCACGTCAGTCCTGGGGGAAATCTGATTTACAGGCAGCTTATCTCATACGGATATATGTTACGGACGCCCGCTAGCTACAGCCCAGGTTGACGCTGTATACAATATAGATCAATGGGGCTCGAGTATTGGCTTACGCCTCTCTGTTTCGGGCAGTTTTGGCGCAGCTAAGGCCGCACTAACGGCGCTTCCTCATCCGCTGACGTCACAAATACGTAGCCGCAAAGCACGCCGGGACATGAAAACCTCAACTTTACTCTGCCGTTCCGAAGAACAACGTGCTCCACCTGCGTTCTTTCTGTACCCTGGCGCTTCTTAATGACGTACGCAGTCCCTTAGAAACTGCTGGAACAGTTCTAATGTTTTAATTCGTGTACGTTTTGGGTTTAAGTACTTTGTACCTGGAGAGTTTAGGATGTAGCCAGTGTACGTTTAACAAGTTCGATGCTTGTGGGAGCAGGGTTAGTTATAGAATATAGGCTGAACCGGTATCAATGGGTTAGATCCTTCCTAGCGGATCTAGCAAAAGCGTCCCTGTATATTTTAGGACGCAGGCAATGTGTACAGATAAACCCGAATACAAATGGGAACATGGAGAGACATAGACTAAGCTCATATGCTTAAAGAGGGTAGACCTTAGTGGGGAAATATAGCTTATTCACTGATCAAGCTTCTAAAAACAAATACAATTATTCTACATTTTAGCATAACCATTACCCTAGCCCTAAATCTAACCTATCCATAAATAAAATACATTAAATTCAGAATATTTTTTCTTATTCAAAATAGGATTTTTACATTCTAGCCTAACCCTATACATAGCCCTAAACCTAATGTCTCGAAATAAAGAACATTATAATTAACATACCATATTTAAAGCACCAAGGTATTCAGCAGTGCTTTACAAAAAATAGCTTTATTTGTGTGAAAAATAGTTATTTTCTAGTCTAACCCTACTCAAAATATCCTAAAATAAAGTACATTTGATTAAACCCATACTGTTCCTATAAACATCCATGCAAAAATATTTGTATCTGGTTTTGCTTTGAGTTGAACCCAGAACCCTATTAGTGCTAGATTAAAATTCTAAGCATTACACCATCATGCTGCTTGTAGACTTGAGAATGTATCTTGAGTCTGCATTTAACTTGCATTTGATGAATAGTTTAGATTCTACTGGTGTAATGGCCTGATATGTACACTGGGAACAGGTAATTCATAATCAGCCCTGTAACATTAGTCTATATGACAGGACAATTTTCTGCTTGAGGTTTTGCAACGACCCCTAAGCTTAGATTCTCAGAGTATACAAGTGTTGCAAAAATGGGGAGCTCCTGTGACAACTGTAAAGACCTGAATCATTGCTGCTGTTGAGATGCTGAAACTTTAGGCTGGTGCAGTAAGTTCAGTATATAAAATATTGCATTTTTAGCCATATTCATTTTTAGGGTTTAGTTCATAATCTGGGTATAGTTCAAATCTGAGACAAGCAAAACATGTCTGTTGATGTACTGTAGGAAGACAGTTATAATTCTCAGCCTGGCCCAATCAGCGGGAGGGTTTTGATCTTGACATTTTTATCTCTGGTAAACTGTAAGCCCTTACACAGGCAGGGTCCTCATTACCGAATTCATCAATTTCTTAGTTATTTATGTACCCTTTTCCACAGTGCTGCAGAAAATGTTGGCACTTTATAAATGTAATTATAATAAGGCTGTTTTTGGTGTCAGAGGCTTTATAACTGTCAGATGCTTTCCTGCACCTGCCTTATAGGTTTAATTTCTGTTTCATTATCATTGGGAGTGGTACGACACCTTACTTTAACACACCCGGGGGTTCCCCAGGCTGATGTTGCTGCAACACATAACCCTACTTACACTACTATGGTACCAGTAGTTAGACCCAGAGTGTGTACATTCAGCATTATTATGTTGTGTATAGTTATTTCCCCGTTTTCATTTCACTGGCTATATCTTTTTTTTGTGAATGTACTACCATTTACTGTGGGTTGTATGCCCACCACTACCTGGTGCTTGTCCTCAGTGGACACTCAACTTATTCAAACACTACAAATCTCCCACATAGCAGTTGGTGATAATTAGGGCCCCAGCATGCCCTGGAAATTAGTGCCATGAATAGGTTACAGAACAACCCCATGAAATTCACCTTGGATGACCTTAGACACATCAGAGACATTTTTGGATAAAAATGTTAGTGATTTTTGGCTATACCCTATTATGATCACACCACACCTTGTTATTCTCAGACAATCCCCCTTTCTGTCTATACCACTCCCACTTCTCTGTATTTATACAGCTGACTGAATACGACTTAATACAGGAGAAACATTATTGTTCTTAAAGTTACCCTGGTTCCTTTCAACATTTATCATTATGTATTGGAAGTGTTTGAAAGTTGACTACATGTCTATTTTTGTAGCTTCTTTAAAGCACAAAAATCCTAGTTAATAGTAAAGTTATTAAAAAAATATTTTGTTTTTCTTCTGATTCCTTCCATTCAAGCATTTTCATGTTCTGCAGAGTCTGCAACCACTATTTTAATTTTTTTCCCCAGGCATCCCCTGCACCAAATGAAGAGTAGTTAAGCCCTGGCAACCGGACAGCAGTTGAAATTACAAGCCTAAGAGTTGTAGAGCAAAAATTATAACAATTAAAAAAAAACAAAAAAAAAACAAAGCACATAATATGCAAAATGTCTTAGAATACTGCTGTATACATCAAAGGTAAAGGTAAACTACCCCTTCAGTCCACCAGCTGGTATGTTTGAAAAATCAGATGATGGGCATGTTTTCTCCAACCCTTAATGTAATCTAATAACCAAACATGCAAATGGAATGACAGGTTTTATTAATGAAAAACTAATAAAGTATGGCATTCAATTAGCAATATTTAGCACTGCAGAAAAGTTAGTGTTTATATAAAATGTTCCATCCATTCTGCTGCAAGCTTGCAAATGCTTGATCACCGTCCATGTTCTGATTCTGGGTTCTTTTTACTTTTTTTCCCACCCTGTAGAACAAACAAATGCCTTGTTATAAGCCATAAATATAATTTTCACATATTTTAGTAAAAGGCATGTTATTATTCAACTTTGAACCCCTTTCAGAAGCAAACCATTCCAAAATTAATAATTCTTATACGGTTACCTGATATTTCACTTGTTCTGCTTGCAAAACCTTCACTTTAGATCGTTCTTGTTCTAATGCAGCATGAAGTGTAGTTACCTACAGAAGAGAGAATGCATCCTTTTGTATTGGAAAAAAGTTTAAAACTTTATAAACTTACCGTAAATGCAGTGCTGTTTTCTCTCACTTCTGAGTCAGCTAGCAGTGGGCCCACAGTAAATTAAGCCGTGGGAAATGTGTTAGATGTGATAACCATTTCACCAGAATGAATACTTAACCTAGATAGTTTATATTTTATGAAATAACCTATTAAAGAATCTTGCCAAATGTGAATATATATATCAAGGTTAGGGTATAGTCCTTTAATTGGAAAAAAAAGGAGTTTGGGATCTTGAACAAACATTTTTTTTCCAGCACGGACCCAAAAAAAGGGGGGGGGGGGGGGGTTACCAAATCATGGGCAGAATTTAGGGCATGGTAAAGGCAGCTGAAATTGTGGCCTAGAACATCCTGATTTTTTAGTTCTTTAGTTCAGAACAATAGTACCGGTATATGCACTGAACATAGCGCCAGCATATTCAACGGCACTTAAAGGAAAACTATACCCCCAGAATGAATACTTAACCAACAGATTTATAATATAACTATTTATATTATGAGTGACCTATTAAATAATCTTTACACTTTATCAAAAATAAGGATCCCCAGTGGCCAGTCAGACAAGGCCAAAGTAATTGGTACACAGTCCCAGATTAAAAGGCAAATCAAGTAAAAATAAACAAACATATCCCAAACTTAACACAAAAATTCAAAAAGAAAAATCACATTTTTATTAGAAAGTCCATATTAAAAACATACAAACCCCAAAGAATGCCACAGGGTTTGTATGTTTTTAATATGGCCTAATAACATTGTGATTTTTCTTTTTGAATTTTTGTGTTATGTTACGTCTAGTTATTATAAAAGACTCTTGCCAAACTGTAATATATATATCAGTAAATATTGCCCTTTTACATCCTTTACCTTGATCCATCATTTAGTGATGGGCTGTGTGCCCCCTCAGAGATCACATGACCAGATATAATGCAGCTCTAACTGTAACAGGAAAGTAGTGTGGAAGCAAAAGGAAGAACTCTGTCCATTAATTGGCTGCTGTGGCTTAGCATGTATGTGTGCCTTGGCTTGTTTGTGTGCACTTTGAATCCTATGATCGCAGTAGGTGGCCCTTAATTCTTAAAATGGCAATTTTCTATTTAGGATTACCAAATAGCACATACTATTAAAAAAGTATATTTTTATGAAAATGGTTTATTTAGATGAAGCAGGGTTTTACATACAAGCTGGTTTATGCAATATATTTTTATAGAGACCTACACTGTTTGGGGGTATAGTTTCCTTTAACAAAAATGATACATCATTTACTGCCACCAAAAGGAAAGGTGAAAATCTTACCCCAGATGGCAGCATCCCACAACTTACCAGGGGTGGCAAAAATACACTCCTGGTAACTTTAAGAGACGAAATTCTGGTTCTTAAATCAGACTTTCGGTTCTTCTAGAGCAAAGAGTGCAATTGCTCTCACATTCACACACGCTATGATCCGTGCAATTTAAAAATTCACGTGTGACTAAATTATGTAATATTCCATGTGACCCTGCAAATGAGTGTGACATTAGAAAGTCAACATTTACAGCAATATATTACACTCCCATAGGGCTTGGTTCTGTGGGTATTAGGCCACAAATGTTGTATCTTATGGGCTGATCCTTATAGGTAAGGCCAAGGATGTATGACAGAGGCTGTAAAGTATACTGGTATGCACCTGAGGAAGGCTGTTAAGCCAAAACATGTAGTGCTATGATGTCTCTACAAATATACCACACTGGTATGAAGCATTAAATACTGTGTGCTATCCGGGTCATTGGTTTTTGCATTAATCTTCCAGTCAGAATTCCATGCAGTATTTTTACAGTCTGGAACAAAGACTAACTTACATTATGTTACATTATGCTTAAAAGGTTAAAAACACAAACATGAAGAGAGACATGAAAATGACTTTTTCAAACCGACATCTACTAGATTAGTCCAAGAGCCATACTTATGGTGGCTTTAGTGGATGTTTTGATAATGCACAATGGCAGAAGAAAGGACTTCTTTTACCAGTATTTAAAATATATAAGGTAAATAGCTATTTAAAAAAAAAAAAAAAAAAAAAATGTAGATTGGGGATTGTTGTAAGACTGAACAGAATGTATTAATTACTTTGTACTTGTATTGTAGTCTGTAGGGATGCACCGAATCCAGGATTCGTTTTGGGATTTGGCAGGATTCGGATTTAGCCAAGTCCATGTGCACCCCCCATAAGCACCCCCAAGTGACTTATATTGCTTACCTTGTACCCCGGGGGCTGGTGCCCCTGTTAGGAGAAAACAGCACCAGCCCGGGGTACTTGTAGTGATGGGCTTCCTCCTTATTGCTTCGTTTTGCTGGGACTAAACGACAGGCCCATGCGCAGTAGAGTGAAAAGCCGACTTCTCTGTTAAAGTTAGGCTTTTCACTCTACTGCGCATGCGTGTGCGATCGAAACAGGAAGGAGGAAGCGCTGCAGCTACCCCGGGCTGGTGCTGTTCTCTCTGAACAGGGGCACCAGCCCAGGGTAAAAGGTAGGCGATTCAAGTCACTTGGGGGTGCCTAACATTTTGGCACCCCCAAGTGACTTTGCCTTTCCTTCTCCTTTAAAATCATGTGAATTTTTGTCACAAACACAGGAGTTGAACATTTTTCACCATGCATGCAGTTCTCTTTAACCCTTCTGTGGCCTAAATTGCATATGCAAATTAGGATCTGGTTCAGTATTCAGCCAAATCTTTCACGAAGTATTCAGGGTTCAGCGAATCCCAAAATAGTGGCTTTGGTGCATCCCTAGTAGTATGCAAGGGTACATGTACTCAGGTGCTTCTTTCCTTTCTATGCAAGTACCAGTAGCTGGGGACTTCAATAAGCCTCACAAGAGAACTATGGCAGACAAAATTCCCTTTCTCACCAGCAGCAACATTTGAATTGGAAATACTCTATGAAAGATGCAGATAATGTGAGGATTTGAAAGCTTGGATTAAATCAGCAAGGATCAGTTGATTTTGCCGTTATGAATCTGTCTTAATTTTATAGGTTAACAAGAAAAATAAATACTTACCTGCAGAGTTAATTCATTTTTTATAGACAGCAATTCATCCACCTGAAGCAATATTTCTGCCTTGTCTTTCACTAATTAAGAAAAATACATTGTTAGAATTTAGATGGCCAGTAATAATTCTTTAATTTTCTGTGGCTCTTCTGGGCTAGCCAACACTTTGAAAGCCTTTTTACATGATGTAGACAAGAACTGCTGATTGCAGTACGTGGTGAAAAAACACTGAAATCTTGTGCAGATCACTCCCATTCACTTGAATAAAGTGCAGTGAGTTCGCCATATACAGAAGGATTTACAAGAGATATTAATAAATACTAGTTCACCCATTGCACTTCCCATTCAAATGAGTGGCGTGTTTTGTGGCTCTGATTATCACAATATGGAGCTTTAATTAAAATACTGTAGGGAAGAAGTAAATAAAGACTGCTAATTGTTCTAGCCATATATTAGGAGGGGGATTAGAAGAACATACTTGAAGCTGGCCAAAAACAGGTTTATTGGGGACAAAAAGTCTATTATAACCCTATAGAGAACAACTGAATCAGTTACAAATTATAGCTACAAATCTCCCATGGGACAAACACTAAAAGAAGGGACAAAAAAATACATATGATCTACTTTTATACAGAACTATTAACAAAAAAAAACAAAACAAAAAATCATATAGGCACAAATAGTATATATGTGATTAAACATTTTAACTTCCAGATAGCCTATTGTTTGCTTATATCTATATTTCTATTTTGTGCTTATTATAAGAGAATAGCTTTGCTAGAAAAGTGTCTCTGGTAGTTAGTAATGCCACTTACAACCATGCTGTGGTCAAACCCAGGGCCGTGATTAAGGAAGGAGAGAGGGGAATATTTTTTTCATAAACATATATAGAAGCTGCTTATTAGTTAGAACCATGGAGACTGGATTGATGGGTCTGTTTCCTCTATAGTTGCAACCATGCTTTTCAGTAAAATGATTTGGAGCTCTGTATCACAGTAATCAAGTTTAACCATTTGTCCTATTAAAACCTACCTACTTGCTAGCTGATTGTTTGTGTAACATGCACGAAGGAGTACATGCTTGTGTATAGGGGACCCTAGATAAATAGCATATATGGGGCCCTAAAGTTATGTCATGTCATGATAAACACCAAAGGGGGCCTATGGAAGAATATATAAAAGGTACTTAGTCAATGCTAAAACAGAGCCAGTAACACCTGCAAAGAAGGCACAAGAAAGAAGTTAGGTAGAAACATTCAGCTCAACATTTTTATTACACAAATCCAAAGTGAAACGGAAAGTATGCACTTACTTTCTCCTTCTTGCAGCATTTTCAGAAGTTGGGAATTTCTTGCTTTTACTTCTCTGTACTTTGCCTTTACAGAAAACATGACAAAGGTACATGAAAAAGTCTGATATTCTTTCTAAACCAAAAACAAATAATGAAAGAAAATGTACCTCCCACTGAGAAATTATGCTTTTCATTTGTTTTAATTCTGCTTCTTTCTTTTCTATTTCCTGCTTTAACACTTCTGTTTTACCATCTTTAAGAGCTGGTTCCTGTAAGTACCAAATTAACCACGTTAATGTACTGTTCATTATTAAAATGGCTGCATGTTTCATTTGATTTAAACAAAGGGAAAGTTTGCAACACTTCATTTTTGGCCTTCTAAAATGAGGGAGGCTGCTGAATTAAATTTTAAGGGAAAACCGTTCAGACAGAACACATCTCTATGATCAAAGGTCCTCCTTCTGTTGGATTACAATTTACAAATAAACCCTGTTGATGGGGCCCTTAGCAGGGTAGTGAATTACGGTCATATGAACATAGTAGCTGTTAGCAGCAGAAGGCCAAAATTTGCTGAAGTAAAATGAAGACAAACATTGCTCACCAACTGGAAGCCAATATTTGCTAGAACATACCATGCTGTAGTCAGGTGTGGAAAAACTTTCAGTTACATCACTGCTATGCTCTTTCCTTTTCTCCTTTAGGATTATTTTGGTAACATCTTCTTCTAGTTTATTGAAAAAACCACGGTCTTGGGGCATGGCTGGCGATTTTAACTCCTAAGCAGAAAACAAACAGTTTAATTTTGAGTGCTTTTGATAAAGGGTAATCAGAAAAAAGGATACTTTCAATTAAATCTTTTAGGAAAAAGCTGAAAAACAGCGGTAAAGGGATCCAGCACTCAGCAATGACATAAGTGCTTTATGGGCACAGAAAGCAAACATTTTGCTGCCCTATAAGACAGATCATATTACTGTGGTCTGTAAGGTTACATTTGTGTTTTTATGTGGGAGATAATTCACCTAAAATTAACCTCATGAATACATTATATAGAGAGTTTTCTTTATTACTTTTTGTGGTCAGTAGTACATATTACATTATAAAATTGAACATTTACAAATAAAAAGTAAAAAAAAAACCCAGTTGAATTAACAAGTTAAAGAAGTTAGTATGCAGTTCTCTTTTATTAATACAGAGAAAAAGGAAATCACTAATCAGATTAGGAACTGGCCGCTTAAACAGGCCCCTATGGAAAATTGCGCTTGCATTTTGTAGCTTTCTGTATTTCTTTATGGATTTCCAGAAACTACATCCCATACCTAGATCAGAAAAGTGTGCACAGAACTATAGCAAACAGGCTAATTTCACAGGTATGTATCCAGCCAGGTGCTTTTGTAGCTCTTATATACTGCTCAAGTGGCTTTGTTGTAAAAGCAAATGAAATCAAGATGATGAAACCTGTTGAAATCTATTACCATTTTCCCATATGTATTTTGACTGTTTTTTATAAACGCTCCTGGGGACTCACTGCTAATGGCATAATAAGCACAGCGACAGATTCACCCTCCTGGTGACTTTATGCTAGTGGTATAATGAATGTAAACAGTGGTGGTCAAAATGTCCCTGTCTGCATGTCATGTTATTACAGGCAGTACAGAGAAACTGTGAAGATGCTGTGCACCATCCTTGAAAATATGAGGCAATAGTGGCAATGGGGTCCTTTTTTTTTTATTTCAGCCAGGCATTATTTGCAAATAGTTTATATGTTCTCTCAACTCTTGATTGAGTTCCCTACAGGTACTCCAGTTTCCCGCCCTCTGGGGGATATGTTTTATCATGGAGCAACTTCTACCTATCCTTTTTTTCTTGCTGTCATTAACACAATCATGCTATTAAGGAAGTATACCATTAAGCATAATATAGTTTGGGATTCAGTTTAATAGCCACGTCACTTTTATTACACATGATATAAGTATGATGTAACATAGTAACTTGGGTTGAAAAAAGACATACGTCCATCACGTTCAACCATAATGCCTATATATAACCTGCCTAACTACTAGTTGATCCAGAGGAAGGCAAAAAACCCCATCTGAAGCCTCTCTAATTTACCGCAGAAGGGAAAAAATTCCTTCCTGACTCCAAGATGGCAATCGGACCAGTCCCTGGATCAACTTGTATCTCCCATAACCCTGTATTCCCTCACTTGCTAAGAATCCATGCAGCCCCTTCTTAAAGTTATATAATGTATCAGCCAGCACAACTGATTTGGGGAGGGATAGGCTTGGCATACTGACATCTAGTCATCTAGTATGTGTTTGGCAACAAATACACAGCAATTAGAAGTTACTGTCCCTTAGTGGAGCGGAGTCAACATTTTTTTTTTCCTGTTTCCAGTGTCCAATATGTACAAATTGAGAGTTTATACTTGTTTATTATTTATATTTGCAATATTCCACTTACAAAAGTGGTTATAGTATTAAGTCTCTAACATTAATTGTAAATTAAAACTAAAGTTGAAATGGTGTCTTACCTCTTGTTTTTTTGCTTGTTGATCTGTAAAAGAGAAAAGCTACTGTACTTCATTTTTTCAAAAAAGATTATAACAAATTCTAAGGGGCTGATTTACTAATCAACGAATTCGAATGGGAAAAATTTGGATTGGAAACGGAACATTTTGCGACTTTTTCGTATTTTTTGCGACTTTTTTGTCGCTGTTATGACTTTATCGTAAATTGTTGCGACTTTTTCGTAGCCGTTACGACTTGCGCGAAAAGTCGCGACTTTTTCGTAGCCATTACGATTTGCTCGTATATTGTCGCGACTTTTTCGTATTTAGCGCTCGTAAACGCGGGCAAAACTTTCAGACTTTGCATGATTTTGGAAACCTCCCATAGGACTCAATGGCACTCTGCAGCTCCAACCTGGCCCAAGAAAAGTCACGATACTGAAGCTTGAATGAATCCGAAACTTTCGTACTCGGCGCAAAGGCTACGAAAAAGACGCGACAATTCGCGCAAGTCGTAACGCTACGAAAAAGTCGCGTCAATTTGCCAAACAGTCGTACCGGCTACGAAAAAGGCGCAACAATTTACGAAAAAATCGCAAAATACCGATCACTACGAAAAAAACGCATTCGGAAGCCTTCGGACCGTTCGTGGATTAGTAAATCAGCCCCTAAGTGTGGTCAATTATAATCAACATTTTCTTGTTTTACATTTTGTTTACAAATAAATAACATTTTCCCCAATGAGGGTATATGTTATTTGTAAGACATTTTACATTTTGAAATTAATTATTATACCTTCGCCACATTTTGAGCTCCCACACACAAAGTAAATCACACAATGTGGTGTGAAATATTGGTTGTGTACAAAGTTTGACACATACAAGTCAGAAATCTCCATAAACTATATATTTTTGGTTTTGGCATATTCATGAAACTAATCTAAATCAGTTCTACTTCCAGATATAAAATGAATGTTTGTGTGATATATATCCATAAATTATGCAAAATATCAATTTATTTATTTTGTTCTTGTTACAAAAATGGAATTACAAAGAAATTAAATTTGTTTTTTTAAAAAGCCCAGCTTGCACTGAAAAAAAAAAAAATTACCCTTCTGAAAATTCCTCTTAAAGGAACAGTAACACCAAAAAATGAAAGTGTATAAAAGTAACTAAAATATAATGTGCTGTTGCCCTGCACTGGTAAAAGTTGTGTGTTTACTTCAGAAAGTCTACTATAATTTATATAAATAAGCTGCTATGTAGCCATGGAGGCAGCCATTCAAAGGAGAAAAGGCACAGGCACATAGCAGATAACAGATAAAACACTATTGTATTCTGCAGAACTTGTCTGTTATCTGCTATGTAATCTGTGCCTTTTCTCCTTTTTTCCAGCTTGAATGGCTGCCCCCATGGCTACACAGCAGCTTATTATATAAATTATAGTAGTGTTACTGTAGCAAACACACCAGTTTTACCAGTGCAGGGCAACAGTGCATTATATTTTTATTACTTTAAAGCTCTTTCATTTTTTGGTGTTACTGTTCCTTTAAGTGAAATGACTAGCAAATTAAATGCAAAATCCTGCTGGCAAAATCATTACTTCAAAGCTCATGTAGATGTGGGAATTGGTTTGATGGCAGACCAACAGATTTAATAAGAGCTAAAGATAAATTCATTAAAGAATGTCTGTAAACACAAACACCAAAAAAATACTTCTATTTAAATGGAAAAAAGTTATTTAAAATATAGACTGGAAGCATGTTAGGAATCTTCCTTAACTGTATTACCTTGGCAATAATGTAGCCCGTGCCTTAAGCTACTGCCCACCTGTGGCAGATTCTCAGCCCGCAGATAAACACAAGTTTAGAATCCTAAAAGCTTCTTGATGTGCCTGATCTCGGAGCTATTCTGTCGATCGGGTCGCAGGCACATGGGCAGTTTTGAGCAGTTCCCTGCCAAAATCTGGTCTGCACCTGGATCGACACAATAGCCCCAGCGCAGTAACATCCTTAGGAGCGTAGGGACACCGATAAGCACAGGCTGTGAATCCTCCCCATGTGGCAATAGCCTGAAGGAATACAACATACAAGGATCTATGTAAACATGTTTGTAGGGAGATAATACCTTCTAACTGAAAGTCTTTTAACGGCACTGTCAGGGGCTTGTCCTTCCCTTGGTTATTTCTTCTTTTATCTTTTTTATTCACTTTTTTTGATTGAGGTACTCCATTAACTTCATTACCATTATCCTTCAAAATAAAATGTATTTTTTTTACCTGCTGAAACTCTTAAATTAGTAACATTTTGTGCTAAGGATGAAAAAGATGGTGTTGTTAAAGGGCACCCAACGCAATATTAAAGAATTCACTAAGCTTTAATAGATGTATCAGAAATATCTTTATTTTCTTATAGTTGTTTATATGTTTATTGAGGTAAGTGTAAGTTCCTCTACCAGACTTTTTTCTGGCAGAGTAGACTAATAATCAATTTATAACCCAAAAAGGATAAAGCAAAATAATTCAATTTGTTAGAAAGAGAATTAGTGTATAGTAGCAAAATGTCCCCTTTAACTAGCAGCTAATAATGAAATGCTAATTATTTAGTAGAAATAAAAAGTTTAGTGTCAGATAACAGGTTTAAAGTTTTGAATATATTTTATGCAAACCACAATACCTTTGATTCCTCATATTCTAGTTTACTTAACATTAAAGCCTTCTCAAGATCTGCTTCAAACATATCCGATGTCAGCTAGAAAAAGAGAGAAAAAATGTGTTATGCAAAAGTATACATATATTTTAACTGTCTACAGTGCTTTTAAATACACTTAAAGGAGAAGAAAAGGAAAAGTCACTTGGTGGTGCCAAAATGTTAGGCACCCCCAAGTGACTTTAATCGCTTACCTCGTACCCCAGGCTGGTGCCCCTGCACAGAGAAAACAGCATCAGCCTGGGGTACCTGGAGCGCAGCGCTTCCTCCTTCCTTTCTGAAAATGCCATGAGCAGTAGAGTTAAAAGCCGACTTTTCTGTTAAAGTTTGGCTTTTCACTCTACTGCGCATGCATGCGCAGGGAACCCGGAAGCGATCGCTGCTACCCCGGGTTGGTGCAGTTTTCTCCGTACAGGGGCACCAGCCCGGGGTATGGGGTAAGCGATTAAAGTCACTTGGGGGTGCCTAACATTTTGGCACCCCCAAGTGACTTTGCCTTTCTTTCTCCTTTAAAGGAAAAATACATCTTTGTTCCATTTACTTTCTTGAACAGCAGCTGTGGGCTGCAAATGTTTATATCCTGCCAGATTCTAGATGGTTGTTTCAGACTATGGGGAAAAATTCACAAAAGTGGGTAAAAGTGGTGGTAAAACAGGTGTAAAACTAAACTGAAACAGAAATCCGCCTAAATTCTGACTCATCTGTCACTTTTCAGTTTTTTTGTGAAGACAGCTTACAGAGACTTTTGTGAATTTGTCCTTTTTTAAACAACATTTAAACAACATTTTAATTTTCCCAACATTTTCAAAATGGAGTAAAGCTTAGTGTGTCAGATCAATTCAGAAGGTCTTCTGTTCTGCTTTGTTTCATCTAGTCTTCATTTAACATCTCTTGTAGGTGCCCAATTGCAGATCATTAGCATATTAACAGGAATTAGTAGGACAAGTTTCTGTCTAACCCTAGAACAAGAGGTTTTAAAAAGCCTCATTAACATTTTTATATACAAGTAAAACACTGATTAAACAAAAAGTGTAATTTATACAAGCTTGTATATAAAAAGTTTTTACCTCACATTTGCATTATTATGCTAGTTTTAGCTTAATGAATGTTAGCTTAATTTAGCTTTGTCACTTCTGTTTCCAGCAGCCATCTTGATGATCAGCAAGCAGCACATGCACACTAACATCCAAACTGGGATACTGGGGTATAGTAAATTCAAGGATTGGCTGGCTCAACAGGGCACTCGTAAAAAAAACCTGGTGGACCCTGTCCTGCTGGCATGTTGGTGGGTGAGCGGGATTGCTGTTGACCGGTAATCAGTGACATTAAAGATGTAGTGCGATGGCAGAGTAGTGTATGGGTGGGCCCTTGATTCACTTCTTCCTATGAATCCCCAAATACATCAGTCTAACACTGAAGGAAAGCCTTGTGGTTTGGTAGTTTGATATAGAAAGCCATATTTACCCATTTTGGATTCTTCATATGTACTTTCCAAAAATATATGGTGTCCTGGGTGAACATACTGAAGTACAGTATGCTGACTTGTGCTGGTGCTATGAAATTTTGGCAGTGTACATACAAGTCAGAAAACTCCATAAAACTATACATATTTGGTATTGGCACATTTATGAAACATGCAGATTTTTAAATCAGTTGTATTTCCCCATAAAAAAAAATGTGATTTATATTCCTATATAATGCAATAAAAGCAATTTTGGTATTTAGACACTTAAATCTTGTTACAGAAGTGGAAAAAAAAGCTCAGATGATGCATAGTTTTCATAGGCAAACTAAAATTTCCCTTCAGGAAATGTCCTAAAGTAAAATGACTAGCAAAGGAAATGCAAAATCCTGCTGGCAAAAACATTACTCCAGGCTCATGTAGATGTGGGACTTGGTTTGATGACACACCGACAGATTTAATAAGAGCTAAAGACAAATTTCTAAACAAAATGTCAGTAAAATTTAATCTAAAAGACTAAATCTGAAAACTGCCTGTTTAAAAGTCTAATTCACAATGTAGATAGAGGTTTGTGAATAAATCTCAATATCACCACTTTTGTGTATTACAGTCAAATTAGAGAGTTTGTTAAGGGGATGAATACTTTTTTAAAGCACTGTATAGACATCTGCAATGACTCTTGAAAACTTTGGCAAGAAAATAGAGTAAGGGGTAAGTTTTTTTGCACAGAAATAAAAAAAAAAAAAACAAAAACCCAAACCTGCTCATCCCTTTGTTGCCATTGCTGCCAGTCATCTTCCTGATATTCTTTTGGTACATTATGTGTTGAATGCTCTTGCAGTGCTCCACCAATGCCTTGTGAGGGCTTTGAAGGAATCTTTTTGAAAGCAAGGTTTCTCAACTGAAATAAGAGAACATTTAAGAAGAGTCATCTATAAGGAATCTATCAACTCTAATTTATTTCCCCCTTCTTTTTTTGATCCAAAAACTATTGCTTCATGAGGCTATAAATGTATTATTACATTCTATTCAGGCCTTTCCCTAAGCATATTTCAGTCTCTTAATAAATCCACTGTCTGGTTGCTGGGGTAAACTGGATGAAAGCAACCAGATAAAAACATGAATTTCAAACATGAGTGCTGCTGAACAGAAAGCTAAATAATTCATTTACAGAAATAAATAAATGGAGACAAAGTGTCACATGAAATCACTGTCAATGTCTCAGTAATTAAAAGGTGAATTAACCCTTTTATCAATACAGCCTTGACACCTACATAGCCCAACATACTCTAAAAGGTGTTGTTCACCTTTGAGTTAACTTTTAGTAGATGATATAGAGAGTTATATTCTGAGACAATTTGCAACTGGTCTTTATTTTTAATTATTTGTGGTTCTTTACTTTTATTTTATTCAGTAACTTTCCAGTTTTGAATTTCAGCAGCTATCTGGTTGCTAGGGCTTAAATTATTTAGCAACCATTGAGTGGTTTAAAAGAGAGATGGGAATATGAATAGGAGAGGTCCTGGATAGAAAGATAAGTAATAAAAAGTAAGGATGACAATAAAAGTGCAGCCTCAGAGAGCAATTGTTTTTTGGCTGCCAGGGTGAAGGACCCCCATTTGAAAGCTGGAAAGAGTCAAAAGAAAAGGCAAATAATACAAAAAGACTACAAAAATAAAAAAATGAAGACCAATCCAAAAGTTGCTTAGAACTGGCCATTCTATACCATACTAAAATGTAACTTTATCGTGAACCACCCCTTTAAAGTGATGCTAAGAATCGATGTGGATTTAATATTTATTTAACAAAGTCAATAAAGTATATACATAGTTATTCAGTATAAAAAGCTGTTTTTTTGCTTCAGGGGTGGGCTTCCCTAGGAGGTTTGGTGTTTGTAATTAGGCTCTGATATAGAGCAAATGGACTCTATTGTACTGTAGTTTATCTAGAAGAAAGACAAGAATGCTTAAAAGACTATATTCAATGATGTTTGGACCATTAGCAGCAATACCATCTGAATTAAAGGATGTGAACAGTTTTCTGATTTGCCAGTTAGTAGCGGAGTACAGAATCTACAGGTACATACATAGTGTAAGAATATGAATTAAATATTAGTACAAAACTAAATATACTAAGTAAGCATCACACTTCTAAAATGAGTAACCCCCATGCACTCTCTACATGATTAAAGGAGAAGGAAAGGCTAGTAAAGAGTTAATCTCAAGCTGCAGGCATACCTTCAGTTGTCTCAATAGTGCCCTTAAGTCTCCCCATATTTCACCTGTTCAGAAGCCAAACAGGAAAAAAACGCTGAGCATGGGTAGAGAAGATTCCCATAATGCAACGCTCCTGCACAGACACTACGACCAGATCCTTAGCTTGTAAACATCAGGAGCGTCTGGTTGCTATGGCGACGCAGAAGAGATGCAGCTGGCAAGAGTGAAAAGCGGTGAGCAGCGGGGGGACTGGTTTTGTTGGTGCAGGGACCAGAGCGGGGGGGTTGGGGTTAGTGTTGTGAGCCGGCAGGCGGCAGATGCCGGGATCGAAGCGGGGGGTTGTGAGCCGGCATGTGCGGGGGGGGGGGGGGGGGGGCGTACTGGCTTGTGCTTTTCAGCAATAGCCCAAACAGACATGCTGGACAAGATGGCGGCGCCGTTCACTGAAACAAGTATGTAGTTTCTAGTATGTATATCTCTGTAAATCTATCAGAAATATTGCGTTTTTACACAGTAATAGTAGTACTATTTAATAGTGTGCTTAATAGGTTTTGACTTTCCTTGTCCTTTAAAGAACAATAAAAGCCATTACTCAAAACAGTATGTGATAGCAACCCACCTGCTGTACCCGATCACTAGATTATTTTATCAAAATTCTCAGCAGTGCTCCTCCTGTGCCCTCTGATGTGTATGCCTTATTATCCTCGATTGCGGGTGCCATTTTACTGTGTGTGATGCCATGAAGATGGCCAAGTGGAACGATTCGCACATGCACCAATATTAAACCATCCCTGACCCCAGCGTAAGTACTCTAACAAAAGTAAACAAAATTGTGCGGGAGCACACTCCATGAATACTTTTGAATGCACACACGCTGCCCTCTGACTCCAACAACTGCGCATGATCCTAGGTCTTAGTCTTCGTGAAGAAGCGGTGGATTATGTTTTTTTTCTACAATGAGGCTTATGATCCAAGGGGACTTAAAGGAAAAGTAACACTAAAATTTTTTAAGTGAAAAAGCTATTCTACCCTGCACCAATAACTGCCCTATCCTGCAAACCCCTTAGTATTTTGAATGCTTTAAAAGAAAATACCTGTTAAAACTTGGCTTCCTGTTAATTGAACTAAGGCGATACGGCGAAGGAAGGAGCAGCAATCACTATGCGACGATCGATTGATCAAGTCTAGCCTTCTTTCTGTATAGGAAGGAGTCAGGCTAGACTCGATCAATCGATCGTTGCATAATTGATGCCTGCTCCTTCCTTCGCCGTATATCCTTAGTTCAATTGACAGGAAGCCACAAAAAGCCAAGTTTTAACAGGTATTTTCTTTTAAAGCATTCAAAATACTAAGGAGTTTGCAGGATAGGGCAGTTATTGGGGCAGGATAGAATAGCTTTTTCACTTAAAAATTTTTAGTGTTACTTTTCCTTTAAAAGCAAGGATGGCACAACTGGAGGTATGCCTGTGAAAGGAGATTAACTCTTTAGTAGACTTTCCTTGTCCTTTAAGAGCAATTCGAATGCCACAAAATAAATCCCAGCAGCTATGTTATACTGAAAGTTCCCCATTTATTATATTGGCTTTTTTTTTTGTTATACACTGGCAATACAGGTAGATCTGACAGATTAGATGTTAGTCAAAGCAAATGCAAACATTTAATAAAAATCAATTAGTAGTGGTCATTACCTCATTTGCCTCACTTTGCTGTTGCTCCTTCTTTTTCCTCCTCTTTTCTTTTTTTTTCTCATTACCTTTGGACTTTCCCTTTGCAGCTGACCCAGAACGGGCTTTACCTGTAGCATGAGCTCCTCTAGCCTTCTCAGAGTCAGAGTCACTACTGCTGTCTACTTGTAACAGTGCAAACCGGGAAGCAGTAGTAGGAACCATGCTTACAACAGCTGATGCCATTCTTGTAAGGGCGAAATGAATCTGAGAGACATTAGGACATTAAAAATGTTACACATTACACCTGAATGCTGAGACAACCACTACAAACAATGATACCATTTTACATTTGTGGTCTTTGGTGGGCATGGATAGAAATCTAAAAGTAAGGTTTAAATAAGAAGATAATATCAAATGTAGAAGAAACCTAGGATTTTCTGTTCTCCAAGTAGAAAACCACAAATGCTTCTTTGTTTTGTCTACTTAATATGGCATGAAACTGAACTCTAATCAGTTTCAAGGTTGCCAGAAGGTACCCACGCCATACATGCACGGAGACTGCTCTGCTAAGTACCTGGGTGCCAATTATAGTTCAATATAATAAGCAAGGAAATCTATCACTCACAGGATTTGAGACTCAGTGTTAAATCACATTTATTGATCAACGTTTTGGTCTGATTTACAGACCTTTATCAAGATGTTTAACCAGAACAAACTGAGCCTTAAGTACCCCCAAGTGTTTTGGCGCCAAACATACAAAACCATGGCGTCATAATGACTTTGTTGCTGTTGCACCATATTATATGTTACAAGTTTTATTAAACAAGGTGTGTGTCATGTATATCTTATTTTGGTACATTGTTTTGCATGAAGTCTACTGGTATTCACTACTCAGAATAAGTGGTGTCGGGACACATATATATATTATGTACATTCACTCATTATGATGCCTTTGTGACATACATTTGGCACCAAAACACTTGGGGGTACTTAATGTTTGGTTTGTTCTGTTTATACATCTTGTTAATGGTCTGTGAATCAGACCTTAACGTTGAACATTAAAATAAATATGATTTAACACTGAGTCACAGATGCTGTGAGTGCTGTATTTCCTTGTTCATTATATATATATATATATATATATATAGATTCCATGAAGTTGAACTCCTCCAAACTGATATATATATATCTCAACCCAAACTGACTGTGTAATTCCCCCACCCAGTAAGCCAGTCCTTTCACATGAAAGGATGCAGGGCGAGTACTATTTTATTACTGATACAAAGCTGCAGGCTACAATTGTCAGACGAGGAATATGACTAAAGCAAAGACAACTGCTATACTCAACTATTCAGTGGCTGCCTGTACTACAGAACAGACGCTTATGTTATTTTGGAGGCCATGAACCCCTTATACAGTTAAGACAAATCTCAGTTGCACTGGCTACATACCTATCTATATATAGCGTGTTACACAAGCCGCACGAATATACTTGGCTACAGTCACACGGTACTAAACACGCTCTTCTGCTGACACCGGTACCAAATATCCAATCGGAGCGACACAATCTCAGTAGTAAACTGTCTTCACTTCATCACAAAAAGCACCTGCACAGCACCCAAGAACCCCACTGTTTACAGAAGCCCGGCAGGGACAAAAATAATGCGCTGAATTTCCAGCCCCTCCTTCTCATTACGTGCGCGTACTGGAGGCGCACAGAAAGGGGTTGGGAGAAAAGGCTGCGCAATTATTATATTTGACATTCCTGCATTAGTTTATCTAGCATATAGAGTACGGAAAGCCGCATTTCTTTTAACAACTAACGCTGGTCAAACATTTCCCATTTCCGCTGGGGAACGTCAATGCAGGCTTTTGTTGCGACCGGCGTTGTTTAGTGCTGCACCATTTGGGGATGGGAAGGTGTTTGCAGGGTGCTTCCGGTTCCTTGGCAGGTCACATTATAAGACATATAGGATGGCGCTGCTCAGGGCAATGAACAGCCTGGGAAGTAGGCATGTAACCTCGGATGTGCGAAGCTTTTGGGGAGCTTTGGCAGGTTAGTGCCTATGGCCAGTGCTTACATTCATAATGTCTTGTCCAGCCAGTTTCTCTTTAAACCTTGTATTCCCCTTTGGTACTGACATTTATTAAACATACTTCTGAGTTAATATCTGATATCATATGTATTTCTTTCAAAGTAATGTTATGCTCCCATACTATAGCAATATGTTCCATGTTCCATTTTCATTTGTAAAGGAGCCTTCATCTCTTTATTTTATTTAATCTGGAAATGATTGTGTTATATAGATGCATACTCTGTGGACGCTATATTTAATTGAGGTATTTGACCTGCATTTAAATAAATTGGGAGAATAGTACAGGGTTTAATGTATGTTTCTGTTCAAATAAAACTATAATGTCCTAAGGTGCCTCTACAAATCCACAAAGTGCTGTTTACATTAATTTTATTAATAGCTTCTAGGCTGTGTCCAATGTTTATGGATTTTATGCATAATGGGGACTATATGTTTCTGTGAATGAATGTGCAAAAGGAAAATGTTGTAATTCTTTCTTTTAAAAATTGTTTTTATTTTCTTCAGTACTGCGGCAAGGAAATCACACATTGCAACAAGTTCACGAAGATATGGTGAGACAAATAAACCTTGGAGTTGCAGACTCTGATGGATATATTGTTTTATTTTCCACAACCCTTCCTTAGAGTAGCTTAAAGCTGGCTATACATGTTCATATACACTCATTTGGCTAGATTGCCAAACAAGCGTACTTGTGTTAGATGGTCACCCTTGATGCGGGGCCATATTGGGAAGATTCTATTATTAACTTTGGGACTAACAATTAGATTGTACTGCAAGTTAGGGATGAACCAAATCCACTATTTTGGGATGTGCCAAACCCTTTGTGAAAGATTCGTCCGAATACCGAACAGAATCCAAATATAAATTTGCATATGCAAATTAGGCTATGGAAGGATTAAAGAGGTTAAAAATGATTGACTTCTGCGTTTATGTGATGAAAAGTCACGTGATTTTAATGATTCAGATTTGGTTCGGCCAGGCATGTGGATTCAACTGAATCCAAGTCCTGCGTCAAGTTGGCAACTTTTATTAGCTTATTTATTGTCAGCTTTACTATCACATAATTCCTTCCTTTCAGTATCCTCTGCCATCCAGTAACCTTATTGTCACTTCATTCTCTCCATTACCTTCCCATTCCCTTCTATTCAATGAAGTTATTACATTTTTTAGGCTAAAGTTTACCCTTTACCTTTAGCTACCTTTTTCTCTAATGTACTTACAGTTCAGCTTGTCACTCTAGGGGAGTGGCAAATCCTAGTTGAACTAGCCTCTGCAAATGGATTGGCACTGGTAATGTTCTGCATATACATCTACACAATGCAGCATGACACAGTTGGTATGTCCGAATCTTGGTTAGGGGCATGTATATTTAGCATTATTCTTTTTGAACTAGACAGATATAAAGACAGCTATTTATGTGAGATGCTTCAGGTTTGTGTTGGATAATTGCATATTGCCTTCAGCATACAAGTCATTTTACTATTCTTTTAAATGCAGCCCCAGCAGATGGAAAATCCTTATAAAGATCCCCCCAAGAAGTGCATCTTATGTGGCGTTACTGTCGACTACAAAAATACACAGGTGTGTGACTGTCCATGGAATATAAAAATATCCTCCCTGTGTTCACTAATTTATATATAAAGCAGAGTTTACTAAAAGCTGCTATATTTAGTACTTAAAGGGCACTTATCACCCTAAAATTGTTTCCCCCACCAGAGGTGCGGGTTAATAGATTATTCCTTTTGGTAAAAGGAAGAGTGAGTCTAATCATGAAGGCCTACCTTGTGCTCATTGAGCAATGATTTCTAAGGATTTCACTTAAAGGAGACGGAAAAGTAAAAACTAAGTAAACTTTATCAGAAAGGTCTATGTAAATACAGCCATAAACACTTATGCTGCTCCGAGTCCTCAGTGAAAAGAAACACCACGTTTCTTTCTTTCTATTCTGTATATATATATGTTCTGTGTCAGACTTCTCTCAGAAAAAATCCTTCAGCCTGCTCAGTTTGCTCCTCTCCCCCCCCCCCCCCCCCCCCCCCCCCAGCATCCCTGCAGTAATGTGAGCTAAGAGCTGTTCCAGGGTGCAGCGTGTAGGCACAGAAGTGACGTTAGAACAAAATAAAATGGCAGCTGCTATCTAAAACAAACACAGAGAAATTCTATGGCTGTTTACTAAAGTTTGGTAAAACATTCTGCAGAATAAATATAGCCTTCTAGCTTGCACTATTGTAACTAATCTATTGGCAGTAAAATGCCTCAGAAGCTTTCTTTCTCCTTTTATAGATAAGTAGGAATAATGACAACTCCCTGTGGTACCACAGTTAGGGTCTTGGGTTATTTTGGTACCAGAGATGGGAAGTTTCCCTGTTCCATTACAAGATACATATTCATATGAAGTTTCCAGGTTTAAAAGTGTAAGAAAAATAAATCCTGTATATAACTGAAAAATGTTATAATTTTAATCAACGTATGTTTTTTTTGTTATTAAGGTGTAACCAGACTTTCTTTGTTCAACAGCTGTTGTCTCAGTTTATTTCACCTCACACTGGTCACATCTTTGGCAGACACATAACAGGTACTTACACATTTTGGGGGTGGGAGGTAGTTGATGTTGTGTATTAACCTAACAGTTCCAACAATATTCAGTGTGTCTTGTAGTACATACATAATGCTCACTTATTTGTTTAAGGGAAATTTCATTTTAAAAGCATTAGGTATGATAGGGAAATTATTATTATTATTTTTTTGTAACTTAAATTTTATTGGTATTTATACACAATAATTGTAACAGGCATTCAAGAGGTCAATGACAGCAATGTTACAGTGTAGTCAAATGATTCAATTGAATTGACCTTATCTCAGGGTACATAACAGGTCTGTTTATTAACATTTCTTATTAATTGGGTGGTCTGAGTTATCTTAGATTGATAATAATGCTTAGAAAAACCAGTCGTAGTTGTCAGTCATAGTAAGAGAACAAGTAAAAAAAAAAATAAATGGGGGGGGGGGGGGGAGAAAAATGAAGGGGAATTTGGGTCCCTTGGGGGGGGGGGGGGGGAGAGGAAGAATTGGTCATGGTTGTGAGTCGGGTAAGAGGGTTAATCTTGTATAGGGTTTAACCTGCTCAGTGCCCTTATATTGGTTATATAGTGGTCCCATATAGACCAGACTTTCTCCCATTGTTTGCATCAGTCACGGATGTTGGCTGTCATGTGTTCCATTTCTCTTATGTCTCTCACCCTCGAAAGGACATCTCCAAGCTTGGGGGGTAGGGGGTTCTTCCACTGTTTAGAGATCGCGAGTCTAGTGGCTGTTAAGATAAAGTTTGTCAACCTTTCTTCTGCAGCTGTATTATCTAGGATTGGTCTACCCACTAAGGCTGTGTAAATACCCATTCATCTAGAGAGAGAGTCATAGAGGTAGTCTCTTCCCACTTTGGGAAATTATTATTATTAGGCCAATTATTACAGTATAACCACCTGCACTTACTGTCCTGTGTTTTAGGGCAAGCTCCTAATTTTTACAAAATTCTAAACCTTGCTTGGTGATTCCAGATTCCAGTTCTTCCACGTATAAAAATCATTGGTTATTTCCAATCATTTGTTTTAAGCACTGGTAGCAAAGTTTCCACAGTTTTTGCACATGTTTTCAGTGTTTTAGATGTTTGTCTTTTTACTTCAGGGTTGTGTGGAAGGAAACAAAGAGCAGTCTCAAAAGCCATTAAAAGAGCGCATATTATGGGTAAGACAATAGAACCAATATTTGTATTCAGATCTAAATATAACATGTATTTGTGTATAATTATAAGCATTGTTGTGCTGTATTCTTATGGATGGGTGGATTGATTCTGCTGGATGCTTTCAGTACTAATACCTTTTTTATTTTTTAAAACAGGATTTATGCCTGTCACATACAAAGACCCTGCATTCCTTAAGGACCCCAAAATCTGTGAACCCTAAACTCTGGATGATGTCATGAACTCTAGTTTATAATTTGTTTTGTTAATAAATATTGTTTTGTCATAAGTGGCTGCTTAAGTATGTATGTTAAAAACTAAATGAAGATAAATAAATTCAGGAAAATTGCACCAGACTTATACAAGATGCTTATACAATTATTATCATTCATAGGAGTGTGTTAATAGCACTTAAACTCAGGCCTAAAATAATGACTGGTTTTAGCATATACTTAGATGAGTATAGAAAGTGTGCATGGGCATACTGATATTCCCCAGGGTACATGCTTTATAAGCAACAGCACCTCTGTATGTATTTTGAAATGCTTGTATTTTCTATGTGCCAACAACTAGAGAAAGCTTATAGGATACATCATCACACATTTGCTTTTTTTTTTAAAAAAACAATATTTGTATGTGTTTCAAATATCTGCTTTTTATATTTTATTTACAAACGGAACCAATTTTTGCAGTACTAGATAATGGCATGCTATTGCCTCAGAAGTACTGGTGTTTATAGAATTATATAATTTTAAATATATTTTCTTTCTCTGACTGCTTATAACAAGCTCTTAAATTTACTACTCATTGGTTTTCAATAAAAGCAGCGGTAAAGGCTGTCTGCCTCACTTGTGATGTGAGGAAGTGAAATGTCTCTAATCAAACAAGAAAATGTTGATTTTCCATTACAAGTAAATTCTTTGAAACTACCTTGAACCATCCCTTTGCTTCTTCACCACCACCTTTCCCTTTACTTCTCCTTTCCTTAATCACACACATTTCCTATCTGCCAACATACTTAAGGTGCAGATTTATCAAAGTGTGAAATTAGAGCTCATTACAGAAAAGTCACCCACTCTCTATTCATTCCTATTAAATTTTTAGTAGTGTCAGTTGGTGAAAGTGAAGTCAATAAAAACAGAATACAGGGCTTCACAAGATACTTGTAAATGGGTACAAATAACTGATGAATCTATCCACAAGGTTAAATAGCAGAGTATCAGATCTATGTAAAAATGTACAAATATCCAGTTAAAATGAGTAATGAGAACAATATACATACATAAATTGTTCACCACAGAGTTCCAAACACATATTTACCTAGTAATAATATGAGACATTGAATTCTGCATTCATACCTGCTGGTATTCTAGTATTTAAAGTGAATACTAAAAAACTCACGTTTTTGGATCATTTTGGACAAATTACTGCCTCAGATATTCAAGCCCACCTTCACTATTCCCTGAATACTGAAATATCTCAAATCGTGTGGAAAAATGTCTTGAGAAATTCGTTTCTTTATGTGTGTTAATATCAGATAGATAGTTTTTTTTGTTTTTTTTTAAATAGGGCTGAAATAGGGCATTTTATGATAAGTAGTTTTTTTGAGTAGAACAATGTTGCTCTCGTTAGATTCCTGAAGTTATTCCGTGGAATCAGTTCATCTACTAAGCCTAGGCCAAATTCTTACAAGTTTTTGTAAGATTTGTAAATGTGTCACATTCTCAATGTGAATCTTGCTGCTCCTCTATACCTTTTCCAAATGGTCTTTCAGATTTTCTGGCAGCCATTCAGGTATGTTGGGCTCCTCCGAGATGGCTGAGTAGGTGACCTTGTTAAATTCAATTCAATCATAAACTGGGGACATGTTGGAGGCCATTCTGTGAGTGATGATCCAAAACAACCACCAGTCCACAGCTGCATTCAAGATCTTGAACAGAAAGATTTTTTGCAGCTTTTAAACCACCTCACAATTTTATGGTAACATTTTTTCATAAAATAGCAGGGAAGTGTCAGATTTCTAAAAACAAAAAAACACAGGAATGAATAGTGAGTGGGTGAGTTTTTCTATGGTGAGATCTTGTCTCGCGTTTTGATAAATCTGTGATGTTTTTGTCACCAAACATGTACTGCACTGCCAAACCATAATACAGTATCTTTATATGGCAAAATGTTGGTTTGAGGTATGTTATACAAAGAAATGTTTGTTCATAGAGAAATTAAAAGCATCTTTTAATGAAATGAAAATATTTTACGTGTGTTGTAAAGTTACATTTAGTTTTATTATGCAAAAAACATTTACATCTCCTACAAACACCTAAAAAAGGTACTTTAAATATTCTATGTACTTCCGCTTGATAATGCTGCAGTAGGGAAGGGACATGAGCAACATCTTCTAGCAAGTCTCCAGCTTGTGTCCTAAATTACAAATAAGAGAGGCAAGATTATGGCAGTCATTAAGGACAGAGCTTCTTTGTGCCTGTTAATACAGCCCTCTGTGCCTGAATTTGAATCACATGCAGACACTGTAACAGACACTGTAAGAACTGGAATGTGTATTCAGTCTGAAAGTTAGTTTCAGATCATTGCATTTAACCGTACGACTGATAGCTGAAGGTTTGTTGAAGGAAGACTAAAATCTGAAGCAACTGAAGCAGTTACCTTAGGCCCTTAGTTCCAGAGTGCCCAGTTAGTGTGAAACTTTACTGTTAAGCTTGTTACGCTGACAGACATTTCCGTAGCCCTTTTGACATTTCAGTTAATCAAAACACTGCCCACAGCAGCCCCTTGTTAAAAGTAGTAGGAAATATTGCTACAATGGTTCAAGCATCAGGGCTTTGCACCCCTCAAAATTTCTTCTTATTTTACTTCTTTGCCTCCACAACTAAATGGATCTTGCATGCACAGAGATTTAGACCTGGGTGCCTTTGTGTGTATATTGAGTCTGTTACTCACAGAGAGATTCTTATAGGGCTTGCATTCACAGATCCTTTCAGTGATGGAGATGCAGGGGCAGAATTCATAAGGTATGGTGCAAATCACATAGTTTCCCAGTCCAACGACAGTTAATTGGGCAGGGTCGGTCAGCAGGAAGATTATATAATTAATCACGGTAATCTAGATTTTCTCTGACTGTTGAGGTGGAAAGAAGAGTTACTGCTGACAGGATTGCATAAGGTGAAAGTGGTCAGAAAAAAGAGGTGATAGGTGCCAATGGAAGAACCAAAATAAAAGGCCAGAAATAATAGGTAATCAGGGCCGCCGCTCCCTATAAGCAGAGTACTCAGTCTGCATAGGGCACCAACTCCCAGGGGGGCACCATCCCAGCTGCTCCAAAAAAAAACATTTTTCTATATTATAACATAACCCTCAACACTGTCCCGCCGGTTTTTATAGCGCATCCCGCTGTCCCGGATAGTTCAATCAATCTATGGGGGCTATTGGGGGCACTTACTATGGGGGCATTGGGCACTGTGTGTGGGGCCGTAATATTTGGGGAAGGGGGCACAAAAGTAAATTTATGCTTAGGGCACCCATTTGGGCACAGGTAAACAGGAAGAAAATGAAAAAGCCAAATAGTCAAAAAGCAAAATAGTGAAGGAGTGTGCCATGCAGGAGGGTTGAAAATTCAACAAAAAACGGGAAAGCAGACCCTCTGTCCAGATTAATTCATTAACCTTTGTTGTAATAGGCTTGTCTGATATATATTTCGTTTGCTTCAAATCTGTCACACCAGTTCCCAGTTTTATGACATTTCACTTTACCCCTCCAAAAAAGAACTTGCAGTTGACCCAGTTACTTTTGTTTTATTGTTCAGCTCAGCATCATATTGCTGCACTATGCCCGGTTTGTTCAACCTACTGTACTCAAACAATGTTTGGGTGTAATGCAGTGTTCATTATCCATTACAGTCATTTTATTGACGTCTTTTGCTCATTAGGGTAAAGAGAAGTGCCAAAAGGCTCATGGTAAATCGCTTTCCTTGAATATATAAGACAAAGCTAGTATAAAACAAGCCTTCCGCCTACACTCCCTTAACCCCATGCGCCTGCGCAGTACAGCCCAGTTGCTAGCGTCTCTCTGTATCCTAGTAACGGCGCTGCTAAAGGATCTGTTGACTGTTAAGTTGTGTCGGAGTTCTAGTTCTAGAAGACCCTTATACAACGCAGGTAAATTACAAGAAAAAAGGCGTGCGTGAAGGAAAACGTAAAGGCGTGTTGTTGTGGCACCGTTCGGTTAATTTAGTTTGTATATACATATATATCTGTAGGTGTACCATATGTATGTGATATTGGTCACCCATGTAGCATGCCGCCCTACATTCTATCAGTTTGATAGAACAGGGAAGGAATGCATATGAGTGTTTGCTACTGTATACAGAACTGTAAGTCGCTTGTCCCCAGGTATTTGCTCAGTAACATTTTATATACTAAGAAATTGTCTCCTGCTGTTGGGTGAGTGATTGAAGCTGTTAAGTTACATACAATAGTTGGTTCGTTGTGTAATGCCAGCAAAACTGAAGCAGTTTATTTGTGGGGAAAATGTGCTGTTATGCAGATATATGCAGTTATACAGTGTTGTACAAGCATAGTATCCAAGGCTATTGTGATCCTTATATCTACAGTTAGCATTGATGTTATATATATATAGTTTATGTATGTGAGTGTATAGATAGGTCAGTATAGGTTTGTGTGCTGGGTTTACTTGGAAGGGTTGAACTTGATGGACTCTGGTCTTTTTTCAACCCAATGTAACTATGTATTATTTCTGGTATCATGGCCATTGCATCAGCTTGCCTTGCTTCATACTACTGTGGAACCGTCTAGGAGTCTCTTTACCTGCAAGGGCAGAAAGCAAAGACAAACCCAATTTTGCCACCCAGCTAAAAACAGCAAATAGAAAAGCAATCCTGCTAAATGTAGTGAAATCTTTTCATAATATAAAATGAAACTATTATCCACCCAAAAACTATGTGGTGGGTAATGAAAGAAAATGTAATTCTAATAAATCTTTTAATATAAATTTATTAAAAATTTTAAGTGAGTTTTAAAATTCTTTGTAAATGAAAGAATGTAGCAGAAATCAGTTCTCCTCTTAATCGTTAGCGTCTGGGTCCTTGTTTCAAACACTTGCAAACACTGCTTACTGGTACTTTGGAAAGTTGCTTAGAATGATATTATCTTTTATGACACACAAAAAAAAAGTTTTAGGCTTAGCCCCAACATTATTTTAAGACATGTTTACAGACCCAGACTGGCAATCTGTTGATTCTGGCAAATGCCAGATTGGCTCCTGTAAGATGCCATAGTCACTATTTAATAGGCTCGTGGGGGGCAGTTTTGGTCCTCTGAGTACTTTGAATCTCAGTCTAGACAAAAGGTAGAGACAAAGTGAAGCACATAATATTCTCTGCTAAATACCTATGTCCATGGCTAATCACAGTTTTTAATAGCCTGATTGCTAACTTAAACATATTAACTGATAGCTTGCATTAGGGAGAGCTGAAAGCATGCATGGGGTGTGGTTATTTATGAAAATAAACATTCTATGGCCTTTCTTTCAATAATTTACCCTTTGGAGGCACTGTATCATAATGTCTTATTAGTCTTATGAGCACCACACTACCATTTTTTTAACACTGTTCCCAGGCATCCTTTCTCCTTTTCATTCTGGGTGCATGCACAGTACAGAGATTAGCAAAGATGATTGGTACTGTGAATGCAGGGAATGCCAGGGAAAGTGAGAAAATGTGGTGGCTCTGGTCCATTTCTCAGGAAAAAGTTCCTCTGTCTGGTCTGGGGTAGCAGGATAATAATTAGAAACACTAAGTGGTTCCTCTATGCTTTTACCTTTATTTCTCTTTTAAATTCTGAACAAAAATTGTAATCAGTCACATTTGTATTTGAGTGGGGAAAATATTTCCAGCTGCTCTCCTATTCTTTTCCTTCTTTACCTTCAAAAGTTGCTAAATACTTTATGGATAGGGACATAGTTGCATTCTGTTACAAAAGTCATGCATGTTACTTGAAATTAGCAGAAACCTGCTCTTTTGTATTTATTTAATTGTTACCTTGTCAATTATGAATTTTAAGGAAAGGAACTGCTTTTAAACTGCATACTTGAAATATATATATAATGAAATATATTTAGCGATACAAAATGACTACAGCTATAATGTAGAAGCAAAGAAATATAGATATGCATTTTCTGTACAGTCTATACACATAATGTACTATAATGTTTTTATGTTTAATTTATTTCAGATGGAACAGTCATTACAGATGGCAAATACATTATCTAATGTTGTGGATAAATTAGATACACCAAGAACGAGTAACCTAAAATTTCTACGTGATAAGAGACTAAATTATTTTTGTGGAAAAAATGCTAAAAGGAGCCTTTCTGATACTGACAAACCCCAGCCTTCTGAGATAAAGAAAAGTTTGCCACATTGCCACCCTAAGAAATCTGAAAGCCCAAGAAGAGCCTTTTCTACACCTTCATCTAAACACTCTTTCTCTACACCTGGTGAAGTCCAAGTAAACCTTAATGATGAAACCAAAGCTGAAGGAACAAATTTACAACCAGGAGCACAAAAAACAAACATTAAGGAGCCACTAACTCATCGGAGTCTATTAAGCAGCAGTTTTGTTTCTGGTTTGGATCAAGAATTGTTGGAAGATGTATGTGTTCCAGAATCTGACAAACTTCAGCATGTCATGTGCTGGGCAAGAAAGTTCATCAACAAATTTGATGGAGAAGAAAGCTCACAAACTGTTACAACCCACAAAGCTGCTTTCTCTGGGGATAATTTAACAGTGGCAAAAAATATAACTGAAGAGCCTAAAAGGAAATCAAATCATAATACATACAAACTAGCTCATACAACCCCATCTACCCCATCTGTCTCAATTAATACTGTTCAACTCACCAACTCATTAGAAGATAATGAACTTAATTTGCATAAATCAGAAAACCTTTTATCTAGTTTTGAGTCATTTACTTTGTGTGATGATTCTGTGGAATGTAACAGCAGTGATATAAAAAAGCTTGCTAAAGAAGAAGAAACGAGAGAAATATTTTGTGGTGACCGAAGCATTAAGCAAAAAACTAGGGCAATTTCAACTTTATCGGCTGGCAGGACAAGTACTGAACAGGATAACTTTACCAAGACCTTTTATCACTGGAATAACTGTCAGGATGAGAAAGAAGCTGATCGAATTTTTGAAACATTTCAATCCTTGGAAAGATATGGAAGTGATCCAAATGTTTACAAAAGTAGAAGCAGAATTTATGAGACAAAATCTGATTGTGAAGAGAAAGATGATATTTTGGAAAGAGGTATACTTCATGATGTTGAACACATTGAAAATTTGGATTCTGGTTCAGAGAGCAGCAGAGTAAAAGACTCTGGCACATACACAAACTATTTTGAAAGACTTAAAGATAGACCAAGTTCTGCAATGTCTACTGTTGACACAGAAAGACTTAATACTCTTCTATTAGATCTTGGCATTAACCATAAAGGGTCAGAAGAGAGGCGTTATCCCTCTGACACTGATGGATCATGGACAAGCAGAACATTTTTAGTGAAAAAATTTGCAGAATTTGAGACTGCAGAAAGGGGAGTGATTGCAAAGTCACATACTGACAGTTTACACAATAAAAACCCAGAGCAACAGTCTTCCATCAGCCACTTAGTTAAGTGTTTACCAGATGACATTTCCAGCACATCATCTAAGTTGTGCCCTGTGTGTGACTTTTGTAATATTTCAGGTGGAAGTTGGTGCACAGAATGTGGCTCTATATTACTTGATTCACAAACAAAACTGAATGGAAAACAGACAGAAGGGAAGTTGCAAGTAAAACAGAAAAAAAATCAGGATGAAATGTGTTTTACTAGGAGTTCCAATGACTTTTTAAATTATAGTAGGAATTTGGATAAAACATATGTATCAAATGTGATTGCTCAAGATAAAAAGACACCAACATGGGAGGAAAACTCAGATGTAAATTCTGATGGTAATGAGAGTGTGTTGGATAAATATTTCTTTTATGTGAACCACTTGGAGATGATAAGAAGCAAAGAACAAAAACAAGAGACAAAACATTTGCCATCCAACAACAGCTCAAGTGACTTGTCCAGTGAAGACTCTTCTGAAGAACATATTGAAGTTTATTCACCAAGCAGAATAGCAGAGCTTCATTGCAGGTTTATTTCAGAAGATGATTCTGAAGAAGATGAAACCCACTTTTTAGAGGGTGCGCAAGTTGCATTTAAACGAGAGGTAGCATACATTGGTGAGCAGGCAAAGGGGAAAGGTCAAACTTCATTCAACAACCATTTGAAAGAACTTGGGATGAAAAAATATGGTCCAAAAGCTCAAAAAGATCTGAATGCTTCCCTAGGTAAAGACCTATCTGACTTCTGATAATTTGTGCTAAAAAAGACTGCTGCCTAAAAAAGTGCCAAATTATATACTGAAAATATTAAACATCAGTTAATAATGTTTGCTGTTCATTATTGTAAGAGATTTAATACACTATTTTTACTATTATATAATGCTTTTTTCTGCGATTACTTAAAGATAAAAAATAAAATGTATCCAGTCTCCAGCATACACAAGAGACACATTTTATAAAGTGAAAACATATGCTGCTTTGTGTGTACACATGAACAAATTATACATTTTCCCAGAAATCAATGAAAGCATTTTAATTGAAATAAACAATGGGAATTAATTTTTTATGGTATTAAATGTTTTTGTTTTGTGTGGAAATAATTATTTCTGTACCAGATTTTCTATATTCAAGTGAAAATATTTAAAGATATCATTTTAGATCATAAGGCAGCAGTGACATGACACATATAATAATATCTAATAAATACAATTGTTTTATAACTAAATGTTATTAAATATTTTAGATAGAAACCTGCCAAAGGACACACACATTGCATCCAAAGTGACTGGTTCTAAGAGACATTGGGAGAAGTCCAGTATTGCATGGGCCTCATTCACACATGGAGAGATGAAGCCAAGGTTTGCTTATTTTCTTGTTTTGTACAAATTGGCATTTGTTATCCAAAGTCAGTAAGACCTTAGGATCTAAGTGGAATATAATGGGGAAAATGTATTTGTAATGCAAGGTGCATGTTTTGCAGAATTTTGAACATTTATTTCTGCTCATAGTTTGTGAGTTGGAGACTAATAGAAGTTCACTTAAACTGTTCCCTTTATAGTATTTGTATAGTTTTAGATTCAGTAAATAATACTATTGTTCTGTTGTTACATAAGATACAGTAAATATATCACACTTCACAGGCTTTATTTTAGAGGAGGGGTACAACAAAATGTGTCAGTCTGGATTCTTGGAATGTCTTGAAATGATTCCAGAATCTCAACCAAAATGTTGACACCAATATATTTTATGTATATATATATATATATATATATATACTCATTTTTAAAATTCTAATTATTTGATTCAAATAAAAAATGTAGTCTATGTGAGATGGCCTTCCTGTAATTCAGAGCTTTCTGGATAATGGTTTTCCGGATAACAAATCCCATACCTGTACAGGCATAGGAAAGTGAGTTGATTTTGGTTGATGACTTTATTCCCCAGAAAATCTTTTGCAGATACCCATGACTCTGATTTATCATGACTTAGCTTGGTTCTTGATATCACCTGCTGGTTTATTTAACATTTAGGAAGTGCTGTAAATGATTTATTCACGATGATGACAGAGAGAATGTATAAAGCTAAAACATAAGTAAAGGAAGGGTCAATCACCCTCTACTGCACAATTACAGAGAGAAGTGAAGTCTAACAGAGCTAAACGTTCAGAATGTGAATGGCACCTGTATGCATAAAGTTAGCCGAGAATGTTAACACTTTGCTGTAAAGTTACATGTTTCTGTTCCATGTCAATGCTATATAAGAAAACAACCAAATTTCTCTAAAAAGGCTCAAAATTAAACTTTAAGAATTTACACAAAAACGTGTTATAGCTGAACTATGGCATATATCCTGAATTATCTCTCAATTGTGTTATGTCATTTCACAAGATTCTTAGATGCAATGTAACATGTACCTGAAACCCTAGATGGCGCAAGTGAGTTAGATTTCTTTGAAATAACAAAAGCCTGCTTTGAAAAGAAATCAGTGCTAACAATCATTTTATATTTTGCTACTCACAAATTCAGTGTATCAGTAAAAGTCTAGATTTTTATTATAAATATATAAAGGAGGGGTACATTGTGCAAACCACTGTATCACTATACAACTTGGAAGGTGTGTACATTCATATCTCTGTGCTCACCACGTGCACCAACAGCAATCCCTTTTCTCCCCATGTATATTTTTGGCTCTGGATTGCATGTCCTTAATGGGCTTCATCTTCCATTGGCTATTGTTCTGCCACTGCACCTTTGTAAATAAATACAAACTCTTGAAGAAGCATTTGAGAATACACAAGCAAAATATGGTTAAATGTAAATGGAAAAAAGTATTGGTTGGATCTATAGGGTGGGCCCAATCACAGAGCTAAATGATGTAAGTAACTGTCAATGAACAGTCCAAGCCCCCTATTATGTAATGTCTATATTTTGTTTAGAAATTTAGCGCATAAGAAATGAGTTTGACATTGGCTCCAGCTCCCTCTTTTTAAACATTTTGTAATTTTTTTTTTTATGTATGAACATTTGTTCATTTTTCCTTATCCATGCATGCTCTGTAATGGGCATCTAGAATTCAGAGTAGGTTTCATCAATCATAATACAACTTTATTAGCCCTTACTATGGTAAAGTAAAAAAGAATCCTCCTGACAGTTGTTCCTGGATTTCATTTAGAATAGAATAAAATCCTTCCAAATGCATTTATGTTACATTGGTGGAAAATTGAAGATGATTGGCTCCAATTTTCAGGGCTCAGCCCACCCTATCTCACATGGGCTCCTGTTATGCTTTTGAATTAAAATCAAATAAATGAATACACTATACTATGCAGCAAATGTAAAGAAAATTGTCTCGCTTTTAGCAAGTGCTAAATGTTTCGAGCTATTCAGTGGATATAATTGGAAAAAATAGTACTTCCTACCAGAAAGAGCCAACTAGTTCATCTGATTTTTCCATTTACTTGCTTTTTTGTTCTTATGACTTTAAATGAAACAACATATGGTCATGTGCATTAGATGATAGAAGAGAATATTTTCAGAGCTCTACATATACAGGTGTTTGGTTGTCTTGTCAAACACAAGCCAAAGAGAAATAAATTCAACCACTTATCCCATGGGAGGATCCACTGGTTATCAAATCAGTATAGCCAAATTGCACAGATTTGACTTCTCACTCAGGAGAAGTGTACAGAAGTGCAACCTGACCATATCTGTGTTGGCCTATGACTGAATATTAGTGTTGAACTGGGTCTCTGGTTGGACTAAGGGTTTTGAGGGACCACAGCCTTTAGGGGGCCATTCACGCTAAGATCCGCTTGCTTGGTGAGGTCACCAAGTGAGCAGATTTTCTCCCAATATTCCCACCTATGGTTGTGCGATATCAGGCTAATTCGGCTGTTTGGCCCTGGGGCCAATACACAGGCTGATAAGCTGCCGAATCGGTCTAAGGGACCGATATCACCAGCTAGAATCGGCTCGTGTATGACCAACTTAAGACAATAAATAAGTTGGTGATACAAATTTCCACTGAGTTAGGAATAACATGCACAATAGTTTTTTTTACAGTTGGATAATATAAATATCACCTATACATGTTCTGTATTTACTGTATGTAATGTGAATTAGGAAAAAGGGCAGATAAAGGTGGTAGATGACAACATTTTTTCCAGCTGTACAACAGGAATGGCTTTAAATGTTAAAGAAGTGTTTAACTTACTACAACAACACCCAGTATTTTCCATCAGACCATAGAGTGCCTGAAAAGCTATTTTCTTAAGGGAAAACTATACATTCAGAATGAATACTTAACCAACACACACACACACACATATATATATATCTATATATCTATCATAAATAAGTGACCTATTAAAGAATCTTACCAAACTGTAATATATATATCAGTAAATATTGCCCTTTTACATCTATTACCTTGAGCCACCAGTTTGTGATTGTCTATGTGCTCCCTCAGAGATCACCTGACAGGAAATAATGCAACTCTAACTAAAGAAATTAAAGAGAAAGACAACCCCTTTTATATCAGACATACAAAATTAAAAGTTTCCCTTCACAGCCTTGATTGCAAATATAATCAGGTACAGGTATGGGACCTATTATCTAGAATTTCGGGACCTGGGGTTTTCCGGATAAGGGATCTTTCCGTAATTTGGATCTCCATACCTTAAGTCTGCTAAAAAATCATTTAAATAATGAATAAAGCCAATAGGATTATTTTGTCTCCAATAAGAATTGATTCTATCTTAGTTGGGATCAAGTACAAGGTACTTTTTTATTATTACAGAGAAAAAGGAAATCATTTTCAAAAATTAGAATTATTTGCCTAAAATGGAGTCTATGGGAGACAGCCATTCTGAAATTCGGAACTTTCTGGATAACGGGTTTCCGGATAACGGATCCCATACCTGTATATGTAATTGATTATATAAGGGCATGTGCTTAAATAATGCACAATTTCAAAACCCACAATTTGAATCTTAAAAAAACTTTAAAAAGTGCTAGTATAAAGTGCTTGCGCCACAGTGCTGTTTTTGACCGATTAAAAATCCAGCTTATAAAAAGGAATCACAGTATATTTACTGGTTCATTAATTTTAAAGTGCAGTGCTTAAATAACCAATTAAATTAACTAGTGAATAATTAAATCAATTAAATTAGTCCACCAAAATCAAATTTGACCACCAAATTAGACGCATACTTCAGCAAATTCATTACCTCAGCTCCTAATTAATGAAGTTAAAAATAGAAAAGAGTTTGTGCTTGTAAAAAATATTATTAAAAGACTCCCCAACCCTGACACACATTTTGCTAAACAGTTTTTTCAAAAGGCAGAGATTACAGGCATCCTTTTATCCCCACATCCCTTCCGGTTTGTGTTTGAAACCCCACCCAGCTGCGTTGTCACATTATGTTCTACATCCACAGATGTGAGTACTCGTGCTTTAGGGTTTTTATCCTCCATTAATATATTCCATTATTTGTTAATAGTTTTATAAACATCCATACTATTTGAGCTAAATGTGCTAATAAATCTAGGAACACCTATATCATCATTTTTCTTTTTCTTATCCAGAAAAGTCTTCCTATCTAGGCATAAAGCTCTATGATAAGCACAATTCTAATTGGGTACCTCCCCAGATTAATAGTATGTCATCGATATACCTAATCCATTTTATAATACAACCGTGGAAATTTTGAAAAATATCACCAAAAACTATTGTTTCCTCCCAAGGACCCAGGAGGCCCTTTGTACGTAAAATGGCAATAGAAAAGTTTATTTTTATGAAAATGGTTTATTTATATGAAGCAGTGTGTTACATATGCACTATTTTATGTGATATATTTTTATAGAGACCTGTTGCGTTCAGGGGTATAGTTTGCCTTTTAATGACTTCCTTTATTATTTTGGAAATGGTCATTTCTGTATAAGCCCGGCAACTGTATAGACTATATTTATCCTGAAAACAATGAGCTCCACATTTATATTAATTATACTTCAGTGTCCCTTTTCTTCCTCATCAGTTCCCCGGATTATATAACGCATCCCTCTGTCCCGCATTTCTGGGACATTCATTGAACTATCAGTGACAGCGGGATGAGCTGGCTCCTTCTTGTGTGGCTTTCTTCTTCTGTGGTGGCAACAGGCCCTTTTATAATGTACCAACGCCACACGTACGCACGGGGCGCAACCTTATAAAAGGGCCTGTTGCCATCGGAGAAGAAGATGGAGCGTCTATGGGGAGCACTGTGTATGGGGGCCATTGGGGGCACTGTGTATGGGGGCAATTGGGGGCACTGTGTATGGGGGGTACTGTCTAAAGGGGCAATTGGGGGCACTATCTATGGGGTCAATTGGGGGTACTTTCTATGGGGGGGTACTGTCTATGGGGGCAATTGGGGGAACTTCCTATGTGGGGCACTTTCTATGGGGGGCACTGTGTATGGGGTACTGTGTATGGGGAGTACCGTCTATGGGGGCACTGTATATGGGGGGGCAAAACTGGTACATAGTTATAACTCACTTATAACTGACTGTCTTCTCTCTATATTTGTATTTTATATGTAGGAGTTGTTATATTGTTTTTCTTAGGTAGTACAGTAAGAGGGTATAGCACATTTTGCGTCTGATCCCACCATTTCAACTATATAAAAGGAATATTTTTTTTTTTTTTAAAAATGGGGTGTGGCAATTAGGCCATGGCCACAAAAGTGGGTGTGGCCAAAAAATTTGGCTGAAAAAAATATTTTTTTTCAAATGTTGGGAGGTATGGTAATGCAAACTCAATACTGCATCCATTTTAAGGCTTTGCACTTGCATTTGTAAATGAGCCCTGTAATGTAAACAGAACCATGTCAGCGTGTGAACAAAGCCAGCAGCTTTCGTTGTAGTGCAAGGGAGTAGCTTGGCAAGCTTTCAGGTGGGCTGCTTTGTGTATGCTTGAAAGAAAAATGAAGCCTGACAGAAACAACTGCTTCCATTGCATAGTGTGTGGCATAAGACATGAAGAAAGGAAGATAAGAAGCAGACAAGAAAATTTATATCTAACAGGGCAGTCAGTGGAGCAGCCTGACTACCAGCCTACCTTAAATCACTTCCAAAAGCAAATTAAAAAAAAAAAAAGTTAAAATTTAAGCTAAATCCCCAAAAAATGTCTGCAGTTGTTTAGGGCTTTGTATTCAGTTTGGCTGAAGACCAGGCGCAAATTAAGCAAAGTGTTAAATTAGAGCTCACCACTGCTCTCTATTCATTTCTATGGGTGAAAATTGGAGTTCACCATTTGATAGATATGCCTCTAAAAATCCCATAGAAATGAATAGAGAGCAGTGTAATTTTACAGTAGTGGGCACAAACTGACTATGCAAGACTGCTCAAGGAATCACATAACTTTATGACATAATGTTACAGGTGTATCCTGTAACGCCACAGGAGTTCTGACAAGTAGAAAAGGTATGTGGAGGAAGGAAAGTGGAAAACTGCTGTAGAGTAAATATCAGTTTAGACGACTGTAAATTGGAATTGCATTATGCTGCTATTTTATATTCAGGTAAAGATTAGAGCCTGTGTATCTAATGTAAATAAAACATGATATTAACTAAGCTGGTTGCTGAAGTGCTAAGTATAATGTATGTGTGCTCAGGAGGGCGGGGGGGGGGGCGAATGCTGGGGGCCCCTAGAGGGAGTGTGGTAGCTGCAGCAGGGCCTGCTGGGGGTAGCCCCTGTGGCAAAGTCATCAAGCAAAAACAACCTGTATTTCTAGCCCATAAAATCGCTCATAACTTACATAAGTGTATAGCTAGGGGATGATTTAAGTAGAAAGTATAAATCACGAATATCTGCTGTGCACAGCTCTGCAAACTTTTTTTGCCCATGTGCAGCATGTGGAACATGTGCACCCCTAAATGCCACACCCATTTTACCAAAACATACCCCACACCAGTGCTAGTATAATTACTTGAGAAAATGTATAACAAGCTTATTAGCCCCACACATGCCAATATAATTACTAAATAAAATTGATAACAGCATTTTAACCCCAGATGTGCCAGTATAATTACTACAGGAAATGGAAAATCAACATATTAACCAGAAGCATGCCAGTATAATGACTGTAGAAATGAACAATGAGCTCTGCATTAACTCCAGACATGCCAATAAAGTTAATGCAGAAATGGACAGATTGAAAGCATTACTAGAGATGTAGCGAACCTCACAAAAAAGTTTGTGAACCCGTTCGCGAACTTCTGCCAAAAAGTGCGAACTTTTGCGAACTTTGCAAACCCCATAGACTTCAATGAGAAGGCGAACTTTGAAACCTAGAAAAGCCATTTATGGCCAGAAAACTGATTTTAAAGTTGTTTAAAATGTGCCATGACCTGGACAGTGGCATGCCAGAGGGGGATCAAGGGCAAACATTTCTCTGAAAAATACGTTGTTGTAATCAGTAATCAGAAAATAAAAGCAAATAAAAAGGACTATTGGGTTACAGCAGATGAGATCAGCAGGACAGCTGCTCACAGCAGCTACATACAGAGCAGTAGAAAGTAGATTACTAGTCAGCAAAGCTACCTAAACTGTCCCTCAAACCCCTGCACAGCTCTCTCCCTATGCTAACTCATCAAGCACACACAGACAGAATGTAAAATGGCTGCTGGGCTTCAGTTTATATATGGAAGGGAGTGGTCCGGGGGTGGTCCAGGAGGGAGAGCTGCCTGATTGGCTGCCATGTATCTGCTGGCTCTGGGGTGAGAGGTCAAAATTTGGCTCCAGCTAAGGCGAACCCAAAATTGCGAACATTGCTAAAAGTTTGAACTTGCGAACACCCGATTTTCACGATTAGTTCGCCGGCGAACAGTTCGCTACATCTCTAAGCATTACCTCACCTACACTTGCAAAGGCAGAATACCAACACCAAAGTTATTTTTTCCTGCTGCTCCCATGCTGCTTATCTTTATCTCTCTCTCTGCCTCACTGTAAAAACGTCCAAGATGGCCGCCCCTTTTCACTGATTTTTCTTCTCGAGGAGCAGAGAGCTAAGGAGAACTGAGGACAAACAGGGCAATGTAGGACATTTACATTGCAATTTGGGACACGGGCTGTAAGGTATACAAAACTCCAGGGGAAGGCAAGTGCCCAATAGGCGAAAAATCTTATAGCACATATGCTGCACCCTCTGGCAGCTATACCAGAACATTCAGGTCCATAGGAATATGTTTCCATCTAAATTGGAACTGATGACTAAGGAATTTGTATGTTTCTTTGTCTTGTCCTTTCTCACGAGCTCAGTTTCTTGTATGAATTGCAGAGCAGTGAGATATTTAAACTAGGGATGCATCAAATCCGCCGTTTTTGGATTCGGCTGAAACCCGAATCCTTCTGAAAAGATTCAAGCTGAATACCAAACCAAATCCTAATTTGCATATGTAAATTGTTGGAGAATGTATTTGGTCTAATAAAAAAGTAATGCTGACTGGGTACTGATCCCAGAGCATCTTCTGAGAATTGGTTGGATCTAAATTTTTGTTTAGCTGTTTAATAAAGTTATATCAACCAACATTATAAAAGGGATAGTGCATAATTATTTAAATGTTTTTTCTTTATTTTTGTATCTTGCATTTTTAGATCAACTGCTATTCGGAGACCAGATTCAGCCGAATCCAGAAAGAGGACCTCTGGCAGTAAATATCAGGGGGATAATCATGCAGGTAATTAGAATATATTTAATACACTTTTCAAATATCACACACACACACATGCCTGTATAGCTTGAATGACTTCCATTTAGTCTGTGGAATCAAATGGGTCTGCATAAAACAAATACTTATTTATATTTATTTCTGGAAGTAAGATGGTGTTTATGCAACCTTTCTACATAAGCCCAACTGAATGAACTCAAAAAAGTGGGTTATATTTGGCATTTAAGGTCAGGGCTTTTTCAGGTATTAGTTGGGACTGGTGAAATTCCCATTATCCAACAACTGTGTGGGGCTGCTGTTTGCTACTCACACTCTAAGGCCAAAATCACAGTGTCCCTGGAAGTGTAAGTTGAAGTGACTGATACCCTTTTCTATCTATCAGTACCATCATAGGCGGAGGGTGAATTTTTTGTTTGGGGAGGCTAAAGATGGGCCATACATAGACTGACCTAAAGCTGTGGATTCGCTGCTGGCTTAAAAAAACAAGGATGTAAAAGTATCCATACATGCACTTCTGTGAGGGGTTCTCCATACATTTGTGTTTGTGATCAGGTAGTGTAAAGGGGTAGTTTAAATTAACTTTTTATATGATGTAGACATTGATATTCTGAGACAATTGGCAATTGGTCCTGTTATTTTTAATGGTTTTTCATTTATTTAGATTTTTGTTCAGCAGCTCTCTATTTGGTATTTCAGCAACTATCTTGATGCTAGGGTCTTATTTACCCTAGCAACCAGGTAGTGGTTTAACCAAGAGATGGGAATATGAATAGTTAAGGGGCCTGAATGGAAAAATAAGTAATAAAAAATTACAATATCAATAAAATTGTAGCCTCGCAGAGAAATACTTTTTGTCTGCTGGTGTCAGTGAAAGAAGAAGAAGAGGAAAGCAAATTATTCAAGAACTAAAAAAAATTAATTATGAAGACCAATTGCAAAGTTGCTAGAAATAGGCCATTCTATAACATACTAAAAGTTAACTTAAAAGTGAACCCTCCCCTTTAGATGTGTTTAAGTTAGTTTTATAGAGAGAGAGTCAGTGGGTACTGATATCCCAGGCACATTACATACAGTGAGACGCAGTCTGTATTTATAAAACCAGCACATTATATACAGTGAGATGCAGTGGGTACAGATGGCAGATATTCAGGCCCTGGCACTATAACACTGGCACTGATACACAACATTGGCTCCACTGTAACGAACTAGAAATAAACAAAACAACGACAAAAGTAAAAAATAAATAGTAAGTACAAAAAACAACAACAAATACCATATTTTCCGGCATATAAGATGACTGTGCGTATAAGACGACCCCCAACTTTTCCAGTTAAAATATAGAGTTTGGAATATACTACCACCCTGTGGAACCCTCCGCTCCCCCAAAGCATCCTCCAGCTTCCCCCAGGGCCCCCACCAAAGCATCCTCCAGCTTCCCCCAGGGCCCCCCCCAAAGCATCCTTCAGCTTCCCCCAGGGCCTCCAAGCATCTTTCAGTTCCCAGCTGCCTCCTGCCGCTCCGGTGGTGTCCCCCGCTATGTGCCGCAGCTCCCCGCTACTTCTGTGCTTTTATAGCGTTGTGCCCCGTGCGTGTGACATCAGTACGCACGGGCGCAACCTTATAATAGAGCAGAAGTAGCGGGGAGCTGCGGCACATAGCGGGGGACACCACCTGAGCGGCAGGAGAAGCGGCTACGCGGCACATAGCGGAGGACACCACCGGAGCCGGAGGAAGCAGGGCCCGGGACGATTGTCCCCCCCCCATGCCCCCCTGATGGCGGCCCTGCCAGGAAGCAAGGTGCAGGTAAGTACCCAGCGTATAAGACAACCCCCAACTTTGGCACAGATTTTTCGGGGTTAAAAAGTCATCTTATACTCCGGAAAATATGGTATATAAAAGCACAATGAGCTTTATCAGGGGGAAAGAGTTAAGTTACCATCCATCTGTTAGTGTAGGTGATAAGTATATTATAGATGTCAGGTGACAAAAAACAATTTAATTTCAGCTAGAGATTCAGCCTTTAGAACTGTATAGTATCTGTGGGAGTGGGATGAAATCTGCAGCAAAATTTTGTGAGGTTCTTAGGTAAAGTTACAGTCTGCAGATTCTTCTTTTCATTGTTCATTTCTGCACTGCCTTCAGTTTGTAATATCTCCTGAGCCCTGTCTGCATCTGTGCCTTGATTGGTCAATTATACTGTCTGTCAAGAAAGCTGTGCTCTGATTGGAGAATCCACAAGATGAAAGATCCAATCAAAGCACAGCTGATTACAGCAGAAATGGAGCTTGCAGGAACAGGAGAGGAGGATTTGCAGGATAGTGCAGAAATGGAGTGAGGTTTTTTTTTTTTTTTTTTTTTTTTTAAGGTGCCAAGCAGGTTTGGGGAGCCTTTTTGAAAATCCGCCTATGAGCACCGCACCATCTAAAATATACAGAAAAGTATGTAGGTGCCAGGCAATCTGACAGAAAGCTTAAAGTGCTTTTTTTTCCCTTTTCATAAATATTCTCATTGTGGATGATACTTCCCCTTTGTATAATTAAAAATGTATTGTATTTTATTAGTATATTTTTGGTGCTCAAAACATACTTAAAATATAGGGATAGATGCTAAAGGAAGGATGAGGGCAGTTGCTGCTTTATTATGCATTTAAATCCCACAGCTACCTTTGAATAACAGTTTATAAGTACTGCCATGATTATTTTGTCAATAACCTACTGCAAAGTCATGAAAACTCTTGGAACATGTTTGTGTAGTCTCAGTAAAGCTTAATAGATCTAATAATAATTATGTGAAGGAGAACGCAAAAGGTTTTTATAAAGCAGAGCAGTAATTTAGCAGTGAAAAGGTAGAATAAATGAAAGAGCATATTAAATGTAATTAGATTTATTCATCTCAGTGCCATCTATTACAAAGCATATTAATTAGTTTGCATCCTTTGTTCCCCTTAATTGCTTTCATCGGAGTGGTTGAGAATTAACAATTTAGTAAAAGGGGAATTGGCTGTCTATTTACTGTTTTTGAAATGTATCTCACTGGATTTGTACCAGTTCATTATTTAGGGTTGTTGCAATGAAGTTGAAATGAAATATGTCACTGAAATATATAAATATATATATATATTGGTTAATTTGCTTTAAAAATGTCCAGCAGACATAACATTCTCCTCAGCCAATGCACATATCCCTTAACTACACATTTCACACACCCATGGTTTACCTGTTAGGATCATTCCACACATTGCATATGTTGTATATTTTCGGCAAGCCGAAAAACACTTCCTGAGAATACGCCCGATATGGTCCTACTTGTGCTTGCACCTGAATGAATAGAATATGCTCGGGTGCAGGCACTTGTAGCTGATATCCGTATAAAAATGTGAGACGTATTCTCGGCAAGCATTTTTAGGCTTGTTGAAAATATGCGGGCACATGGAGTCTTTTCCCTGCTTCTCTCAGCCTGAAAAGTAAACAGATCAATGTAAACTGTCAAATTTAAATCCTGAATCCCAATACAGATATACGACCTACTTTCCAGAATGACAGGGACCTGGGGTTTTATGTATATGGAGTCTTTCTGTAATTTACTAAAGAATCATTTAAATTTCATATAGCCCAGTAGGATTGTTTTGCCTTCAGTAAGGATTAATTATATCTTAGTTGGGATCAAGTACAAGGTACTGTTTTATTATTACAGAGAAAGGAAATCATTTAAAAAAAATCAGTCTATGAGAGACGACCTTTCTGTAATTCTGAGCTTTCTGGATAACAGTTTTCTGGATAACAGATCCTGTACCTACATTGTAAATGCTTTTAACAACTAACTAATTAACTAAACAACTAATAAACTAAAACTAACAATCCTCTGTCTATCTATATATTATCTAATTAAGTAATTCCAATAAATACCTAGATTGACCTGCTTTTTTAACATCTGTTAAAGCTAATTGTTTTTGTTTTAGGTGCTGAGGCTGAACATTGTGCCAGAAGCAAATACAGCAAGTTTGATGAGATGGCAAAATGGGTAAGTTGCAAGCCTCAGGCTCATTGCATATGGGACATATTCTATGTGGGTGGGGGTTTCTGATGGAAGAGAAGTGCCAAATCCCGGTTAAGAGTCCGCCCTTGCTTTAAATGAAACTGGCTATAACCCTTACCAGACTGTTTTCAGTGATGAACTCCTTTACAGCATTTTGGCGCTCCTCTGTTGGCTAAAAACACCTGAAGCAACTATTCCTCATGTGCCCCAGCAAAAACAGCCCATGTTATTCTCCGCATTTGATCTGTTTCATACAGCATTCTGGGAGAGATACACCTTCCCTTTAGAGTCTTCCCTCCTATTGTGCCACAATATGTACATGAATATTGCATATATGTATATACACTTAGGGGCAAATTTATCAAAACACGAGTTCGAATCCCGAATGGGAAAAATTCGGATTGGAAACGAAAATTTCTGAAGATCGCAAATATCCCGAAAATGCTTACGAAAAAATCGTATTAGTCATGATAATATCGTATTGGCGATCCGAAAGTCACAAAATTTTCGTACCGACCATTGTAGATCTGCTCAGTGCAGAGCCTGTAAGAATTTTTTGCGCGGCCTCACGGTTTAGTTGCAAGTACGCTCTGGGCGTTCGTATGAATGCTCCGAGCGCTCTTGTCTTGGTGAATCTCCCCCTTATTGTACACATCAAAATACAATTGCAAAAAACTGCTGCAATATTTTACAAATTAAAATTTTTCACAATGATTTCCTTTTTCTCTTTTATTAAAGAACAGTACTTTGTATTTGATCCCAACTAAGATATAATGAATCCTTATTGGAGGCAAAACAAACCTTTTGGGGTTATTTAATGTTTAAATAGTTTTTTAGTCTTAGTGTGAAGACACACAGAGCTATTAGTAGCTACTTGTCGTTGCTACTAAAAAGCAATGCTGGACATTTACTGATAATTTTCTCTATGTGTGTTTTAGCAGAGGCAACTCTCAGGGGCTGATTCATCAAAATACGAGTTCAAATCCCGAAATGGGTAAAATTTGGATTAAATACGATAATTTCTGATGATCGCAAATATCACGAAAATGCTTCCAAAAAAATCGTATTAGTCACGATAATATCGTATTGGTGATCCAAAAGTCACTAAATTTTTGTATCCGAACGATCGTAAACGGCAGGAAAACCTTTCTGACTTTGATCCTTCTGTGCATTATTTTGTAAGCCTCCCACAGGACTCAATGGCACTCTGCAGCTCCAACCTGGCCCAAGGAAAGTCACGATACTGAAGCTTGAATGAATCCAAAACTTTCATACTCTGCGCAACAATATGATTTTGTCACATCATTTTTGACGCACAGTACGAAAAAGTTGCGCAAACTAGTATGGAAACTTACGATTTTTGTGTATTTGGAGGCAATTGTACTTTGATAAATGTGCCCCTCGGTATTGTTTATGGCAAGGTATTTTCTGGTGTTTAGTAGCCTTCAAAAAGTAGCTGCTCCTAGTAGCCCAGTGTGTCTTCACCCTTAAGGTACAAAGATTACAGAAAGACCCCTTACCTGGAAAAACCCAGATCCCAAGCATTCTGGATAACAGGTCTTGTACTTATACAATGACAAAAGAAAGCTCAATGTAAAAATCAGTTGTCAGTGGTATTTCTTTTTTAAGCATAAACCTTTTAGTGGCTTAAAGGTGCCCTATATTTTTGTATGCAGGATACTCAAAAAGACATGTGGCTTCTGCTTCCAGATGAACTATGGATATTTATATTTTCCAAACTGCCACACAAAGATCTTTCAAAGGCTGCTCAAGTGTGCCGGAGATTCTGTCATATTGCAAACGATGACAGCTTGTGTAAGTTTTCTTATGATATTGCTCCTACTGTGACCTGAATGTCTGGTCTGATTTTTACATGCACTTATAAAGGTCCATCTACATCCAAAAGTACAGTTGCAGCCCCCACAATTTACCCGCTGTGAGTTGTAAGGAAAACCAGTTTAATTAAAGGTACATCAAAATGCACTCCGAGCACTGCTGCAATTGCGCTAAGCTTGCAACCTCAATGATGCTGGAATTCTGGGAGAAAAAGCTGCATTGTGGGAAAAAAACATGGTGATTGCATTTCGAAATTACACTTTGCTCACAGAACTTGCGGATGTAATTGAGCCCTATATTGTATGCTTACATTTTATGATGACAAATGAATATACCTCTACTAAAATGTATTAATTTTATTGGTTAACAACTTTTAAAATTCTAAATATTTGGCAGCCAGTCTCCTTCTCAATCAATAACGATTAAATAATTCATTCAACGTTACGTTACCCAAGAACTTATTTACTTTTACATGTTTGCATTATAATTTTAAAGTGTGTAAAAATGTGTCTATTCAGTGGACTAATGCTTTTAATGCATTTTAGACCATTGGTGGCAATAATAAAATATTCCAGTACAGAAGTAAAAAAATTTTTAGTATGAAGGGGCTAAAGCACAGTCCCTAATACAGAAATTGAGAAATATTGCTGTAGAAGGAGAGTTAAAGGAGAAGTAAAGGTATAAGTAAAGGTATAATCACTTAACTGATGCCTGGGGTACCTGTGAGCAAGCGATCGTCTTCCTCTTGTCTTCTTTCTTTGCAAACCTGGGACCACACATTAGTGAGTAGAGAAGGACGGCCACACATGAGTAAGCTGGCTTTCCACTCTACTGCGCATGCACAAGTGGACTGAAGAAAGAAAAAAGAAGGGGAATGCTCACTTGCAGGTACCCTGGGCCAGTGAAGTTTTCTGCTAACAGGAGCACTAGCCTAGTGTACCAGGTAAGTGATTCTGCTTACAGGAGCACCATCCTAGGTATCAGGCAGGTGATTACAATCACTGGGAAGTGCTTAACATGTGGTCACAGTGGTTTTTAAACTAATAACGATTTATTAGCCAGGTAGCAGCAAATAACTTAGGATACAATGGCACACATATCACGTTCTCTTGGGTTTTACTTATATACTGCAGGTGTTGTCTCAGGCTGCCGCAAGGGTATTCCTAGGGATTGGAGCACATACATTCAAAATACCACTTGGGGAACTACCCAAAATTACATTTAATGGAGTCTTCCATTACACGATCTGCTATGCACTTTCTGTACCTCGTTCATGTGGTTCTTTTTCCAGTTTTTCGCTGTTACTGATATGCACAGGGCCGCCATCAGGGGGGCACAGGGGGTACAGTCGTCCCGGGCCCGGCCAATTTTAACTTTAAAAGGGGGCCCGGCCGTGCTAAAGTTTTCTTAGTAGCTCGGCCCCCTTTAATCAGTTCCGGGCCCTGTCATTGGTGGACAGCGGGTGATCCTATTGGTCGCGCCCCGTGCGTACATGCACGTCAGTACGCACGGGGCGCAACCTTATAAAAGGGCCTGTGTTCTGCCGGCAGTCAGAAGTGAAGAGGTGTCGGCAGGGAAGGACCTCGCCGCCGCTGAAGATGCCGCCGCTGCCGAACTAGACGCAAGGGCTGTGCTGGCTACCAATGTACTAGGGGGGCCCTGCTGGCTACCAATGCATTAGGGGGGCCCTGCTGGCTACCAATGTACTGGGGGGGCCCTGCTGGCTACCAATGTACTGGGGGGGCACTGCTTGCTACCAATGTACTGGGGGGGCCCTGCTGGCTACAAATGCATTAGGGGGGCCCTGCTGGCTACCAATGTACTAGGGGGGCACTGCTGGCTACCAATGTACTAGGGGGGCACTGCTGGCTACCAATGTACTAGGGGGGCACTGCTGGCTACCAATGTACTGGGGGGGGCACTGCTGGCTACCAATGTACTGGGGGGGCCCTGCTGGCTACCAATGTACTGGGGGGGCCCTGCTGGCTACCAATGTACTGGGGGGACCCTGCTGGCTACCAATGTACTGGGGGGGCACTGCTGGCTACCAATGTACTGGGGGGGGGCTGCTGGCTACCAATGTACTAGGGGGGCCCTGCTGGCACCCAATGCATTATGGGGGCCCTGCTGGCTACCAATGTACTAGGGGGGCACTGCTGGCTACCAATGTACTAGGGGGGCCCTGCTGGCTACCAATGCATTATGGGGGCCCTGCTGGCTACCAATGTACTAGGGGGGGCACTGCTGGCTACCTTTGCCCAGGCTGAGCTAAGTAACTGTCCCTAGGCTGCAATGGTATCAACCAGCCTTTTCCCATGCTGAGCTATGTAACTGTCCCTAGGCTGCAATGGTATCTTCCAGCCTTTCTCCTGGCTGAGCTATGTAACTGTCCATAGGCTGCAATGGTATCTTCTGGCCTTTATCCAGGCTGGGCTATGTAACTGTCCCTAGGCTGCAATGGTTTCTACCAGCCTTTGCCTATTATGTGCTATGTAACTGTCCCTAGGCTGCAATGGTATCCTCCAGCCTTTACCCAGGCTTAGCTATGTAACTGTCCCTAGGCTGCAATGGTATCTACCAGCCTTTGTCCAGGCTGAACTATGTAACTGTCCCTAGGCTGCAATGGTAATTTCCAGCCTTTACCCAGGCTGAGCTATGTAACTGTCCCTAGGCTGCAATGGTATCTACCAGCCTTTGTCCAGGCTGAACTATGTAACTGTCCCTAGGTTGCAATGGTATCTTCCAGCCTTTCTCCAGGCTGAGCTATGTAACTGTCCCTAGGCTGCAGTGGTATCTTCCTGCCTTATCCCAGGCTGAGCTATGTTACTGTCCCTAGGCTGCAATGGTATCTTCCAGCCATTGCCCAGTCTGAGCTATGTAACTGTCCCTAGGCTGCAATGGCATCTTCCAGCCTTTACCCAGGCTGAGCTATGTAACTGTCCCTAGGCTGCAGTGGTATCTTCCTGCCTTATCCCAGGCTGAGCTATGTTACTGTCCCTAGGCTGCAATGGTATCTTCCAGCCATTGCCCAGTCTGAGCTATGTAACTGTCCCTAGGCTGCAATGGCATCTTCCAGCCTTTACCCAGGCTGAGCTATGTAACTGTCCCTAGGCTGCAATGGTATCTACCAGCCTTTGTCCAGGCTGAACTATGTAACTGTCCCTAGGTTGCAATGGTATCTTCCAGCCATTGCCCATTCTGAGCTATGTAACTGTGCCTAGGCTGCAATGGTATCTTCCAGCCTTTCTCCTGGCTGAGCTATGTAACTGTCCCTAGGCTGCAATGGTATCTTCTGGCCTTTATCCAGGCTGGGCTATGTAACTGTCCCTAGGCTGCAATGGTATCTTCCAGCCTTAACCAGGCTGAGCTATGTAACTGTCCCTAGGTTGCTATGGTATCTTCCAGCCTTTCTCCAGGCTTAGCTATGTAACTGTCCCTAGGCTGCAATGGTATTTTCCAGCCATTGCCCAGTCTGAGCTATGTAACTGTCCCTAGGCTGCAATGGTATCTTCCAGCCATTGCCCAGTCTTAGCTATGTAACTGTCCCTAGGCTGCAATGGTATCTTCCAGCCATTGCCCAGTCTGAGCTATGTAACTGTCCCTAGGCTGCAATGGTATCTTCCAGCCTTTACCCAGGCTGAGCTATGTAACTGTCCCTAGGCTGCAATGGTATCTACCAGCCTTTGTCCAGGCTGAACTATGTAACTGTCCCTAGGTTGCAATGGTATCTTCCAGCCTTTGCCCATTCTGAGCTATGTAACTGTCCCTAGGCTGCAATGGTATCTTCCAGCCTTTCTCCAGGCTGAGCTATGTACCTGTCCCTAGGCTGCAATGGTATCTTCCAGCCTTTCTCCAGGCTGAGCTATGTAACTGTCCCTAGGCTGCAATGTTTTCTACCAGCCTTTGCCTATTCTGTGCTATGTAACTGTCCCTAGGCTGCAATGGTATCCTCCAGCCTTTACCCAGGCTTAGCTATGTAACTGTCCCTAGGCTGCAATGGTATCTACCAGCCTTTGTCCAGGCTGAACTATGTAACTGTCCCTAGGCTGCAATGGTATCTTCCAGCCTTTACCCAGGCTGAGCTATGTAACTGTCCCTAGGCTGCAATGGTATCTTCCAGCATTTCTATAGGCTTAGCTATGTAACTGTCCCTAGGCTGCAATGGTATCTTCCAGCCATTGCCCAGTCTGAGCTATGTAACTGTCCCTATGCTGCAATGGTATCTACCAGCCTTTGTCCAGGCTGAACTATGTAACTGTCCCTAGGTTGCAATGGTATCTTCCAGCCTTTGCCCATTCTGAGCTATGTAACTGTCCCTAGGCTGCAATGGTATCTTCCAGCCTTTTCCCAGGCTGAGCTATGTAACTGTCCCTAGGCTGCAATGGTATCTTCCAGCCTTTTCCCAGGCTGAGCTATGTAACTGTCCCTAGGCTGCAATGGTATCTTCCAGCCTTTCTCCAGGCTTAGCTATGTAACTGTCCCTAGGCTGCAATGGTATCTTCCAGCCATTGCCCAGTCTGAGCTATGTAACTGTCCCTAGGCTGCAATGGTATCTTCCAGCCATTGCCCAGTCTTAGCTATGTAACTGTCCCTAGGCTGCAATGGTATCTTCCAGCCTTTTCCCAGGCTGAGCTATGTAACTGTCCCTAGGCTGCAGTGGTATCTTCCTGCCTTATCCCAGGCTGAGCTATGTAACTGTCCCTAGGCTGCAATGGTATCTTCCAGCCATTGCCCAGTCTGAGCTATGTAACTGTCCCTAGGCTGCAATGGTATCTTCCAGCTTTTACCCAGGCTGAGCTATGTAACTGTCCCTAGGCTGCAATGGTATCTACCAGCCTTTGTCCAGGCTGAACTATGTAACTGACCCTAGGTTGCAATGGTATCTTCCAGCCTTTGCCCATTCTGAGCTATGTAACTGTCCCTAGGCTGCAATGGTATCTTCCAGCCTTTCTCCAGGCTGAGCTATGTAACTGTCCCTAGGCTGCAATGGTATCTTCCAGCCTTTGCCCAGGCTGAGCTATGTAACTGTCCCTAGGCTGCAATGGTTTCTACCAGCCTTTGCCTATTCTGTGCTATGTAACTGTCCCTAGGCTGCAATGGTATCCTCCAGCCTTTACCCAGGCTTAGCTATGTAACTGTCCCTAGGCTGCAATGGTATCTACCAGCCTTTGTCCAGGCTGAACTATGTAACTGTCCCTAGGCTGCAATGGTATCTTCCAGCCTTTACCCAGGCTGAGCTATGTAACTGTCCCTAGGCTGCAATGGTATCTTCCAGCCTTTCTATAGGCTTAGCTATGTAACTGTCCCTAGGCTGCAATGGTATCTTCCAGCCATTGCCCAGTCTGAGCTATGTAACTGTCCCTAGGCTGCAATGGTATCTACCAGCCTTTGTCCAGGCTGAACTATGTAACTGTCCCTAGGTTGCAATGGTATCTTCCAGCCTTTGCCCATTCTAAGCTATGTAACTGTCCCTAGGCTGCAATGGTATCTTCCAGCCTTTTCCCAGGCTGAGCTATGTAACTGTCCCTAGGCTGCAATGGTTTCTTCCAGCCTTATCCCAGGCTGAGCTATGTAACTGTCCCTAGGCTGCAATGGTATCTACCAGCCTTTGTCCAGGCTGAACTATGTAACTGTCCTTAGGTTGCAATGGTATCTTCCAGCCTTTGCCCATTCTGAGCTATGTAACTGTCCCTAGGTTGCAATGGTATCCTCCAGCCTTTACCCAGGCTGAACTATGTAACTGTCCCTAGGCTGCAATGGTATCTACCAGCCTTTGTCCAGGCTGAACTATGTAACTGTCCCTAGGTTGCAATGGTATCTTCCAGCCTTTCTCCAGGCTGAGCTATGTAACTGTCCCTAGGCTGCAATGGTATCTTCCAGCCTTTCTCCAGGCTGAGCTATGTAACTGTCCCTAGGCTGCAATGGTATCTTCCGGCCTTTACCCAGGCTGAGCTATGTAACTGTCCCTAGGCTGCAATGGTTTCTACCAGCCTTTGCCTATTCTGTGCTATGTAACTGTCCCTAGGCTGCAATGGTATCCTCCAGCCTTTACCCAGGCTTAGCTATGTAACTGTCCCTAGGCTGCAATGGTATCTTCCAGCCTTTGTCCAGGCTGAACTATGTAACTGTCCTTAGGCTGCAATGGTATCTTCCAGCCTTTACCCAGGCTGAGCTATGTAACTGTCCCTAGGCTGCAATGGTATCTTCCAGCCTTTCTCCAGGCTTAGCTATGTAACTGTCCCTAGGCTGCAATGGTATCTTCCAGCCATTGCCCAGTCTGAGCTATGTAACTGTCCCTAGGCTGCAATGGTATCTTCCAGCCATTGCCCAGTCTTAGCTATGTAACTGTCCCTAGGCTGCAATGGTATCTTCCAGCCTTTACCCAGGCTGAGCTATGTAACTGTCCCTAGGCTGCAATGGTATCTACCAGCCTTTGTCCAGGCTGAACTATGTAACTGTCCCTAGGTTGCAATGGTATCTTCCAGCCTTTTCCCAGGCTGAGCTATGTAACTGTCCCTAGGCTGCAGTGGTATCTTCCTGCCTTATCCCAGGCTGAGCTATGTAACTGTCCCTAGGCTGCAATGGTATCTTCCAGCCATTGCCCAGTCTGAGCTATGTAACTGTCCCTAGGCTGCAATGGTATCTTCCAGCCTTTACCCAGGCTGAGCTATGTAACTGTCCCTAGGCTGCAATGGTATCTACCAGCCTTTGTCCAGGCTGAACTATGTAACTGTCCCTAGGTTGCAATGGTATCTTCCAGCCTTTGCCCATTCTGAGCTATGTAACTGTCCCTAGGCTGCAATGGTATCTTCCAGCCTTTCTCCAGGCTGAGCTATGTAACTGTCCCTAGGCTGCAATGGTATCTTCCAGCCTTTCTCCAGGCTGAGCTATGTAACTGTCCCTAGGCTGCAATGGTTTCTACCAGCCTTTGCCTATTCTGTGCTATGTAACTGTCCCTAGGCTGCAATGGTATCCTCCAGCCTTTACCCAGGCTTAGCTATGTAACTGTCCCTAGGCTGCAATGGTATCTACCAGCCTTTGTCCAGGCTGAACTATGTAACTGTCCCTAGGCTGCAATGGTATCTTCCAGCCTTTACCCAGGCTGAGCTATGTAACTGTCCCTAGGCTGCAATGGTATCTTCCAGCCTTTCTACAGGCTTAGCTATGTAACTGTCCCTAGGCTACAATGGTATCTTCCAGCCATTGCCCAGTCTGAGCTATGTAACTGTCCCTAGGCTGCAATGGTATCTACCAGCCTTTGTCCAGGCTGAACTATGTAACTGTCCCTAGGTTGCAATGGTATCTTCCAGCCTTTGCCCATTCTGAGCTATGTAACTGTCCCTAGGCTGCAATGGTATCTTCCAGCCTTTTCCCAGGCTGAGCTATGTAACTGTCCCTAGGCTGCAATGGTTTCTTCCAGCCTTATCCCAGGCTGAGCTATGTAACTGTCCCTAGGCTGCAATGGTATCTACCAGCCTTTGTCCAGGCTGAACTATGTAACTGTCCTTAGGTTGCAATGGTATCTTCCAGCCTTTGCCCATTCTGAGCTATGTAACTGTCCCTAGGTTGCAATGGTATCTTCCAGCCTTTACCCAGGCTTAGCTATGTAACTGTCCCTAGGCTGCAATGGTATCTTCCAGCCTTTGTCCAGGCTGAACTATGTAACTGTCCTTAGGCTGCAATGGTATCTTCCAGCCTTTACCCAGGCTGAGGTATGTAACTGTCCCTAGGCTGCAATGGTATCTTCCAGCCATTGCCCAGTCTGAGCTATGTAACTGTCCCTAGGCTGCAATGGTATCTTCCAGCCTTTGCCCAGTCTGAGCTATGTAACTGTCCCTAGGCTGCAATGGTATCTACCAGCCTTTGTCCAGGCTGAACTATGTATCTGTCCCTAGGTTGCAATGGTATCTTCCAGCCTTTGCCCATTCTAAGCTATGTAACTGTCCTTAGGTTGCAATGGTATCCTCCAGCCTTTACCCAGGCTGAACTTTGTAACTGTCCCTAGGCTGCAATGGTATCTACCAGCCTTTGTCCAGGCTGAACTATGTAACTGTCCCTAGGTTGCAATGGTATCTTCCAGCCTTTCTCCAGGCTGAGCTATGTAACTGTCCCTAGGCTGCAATGGTATCTTCCAGCCTTTGCCCATTCTGAGCTATGTAACTGTCCCTAGGTTGCAATGGTATCCTCCAGCCTTTACCCAGGCTGAACTATGTAACTGTCCCTAGGCTGCAATGGTATCTACCAGCCTTTGTCCAGGCTGAACTATGTAACTGTCCCTAGGTTGCAATGGTATCTTCCAGCCTTTCTCCAGGCTGAGCTATGTAACTGTCCCTAGGCTGCAATGGTATCTTCCAGCCTTTCTCCAGGCTGAGCTATGTAACTGTCCCTAGGCTGCAATGGTATCTTCCGGCCTTTACCCAGGCTGAGCTATGTAACTGTCCCTAGGCTGCAATGGTTTCTACCAGCCTTTGCCTATTCTGTGCTATGTAACTGTCCCTAGGCTGCAATGGTATCCTCCAACCTTTACCCAGGCTTAGCTATGTAACTGTCCCTAGGCTGCAATGGTATCTTCCAGCCTTTGTCCAGGCTGAACTATGTAACTGTCCTTAGGCTGCAATGGTATCTTCCAGCCTTTACCCAGGCTGAGGTATGTAACTGTCCCTAGGCTGCAATGGTATCTTCCAGCCTTTCTACAGGCTTAGCTATGTAACTGTCCCTAGGCTGCAATGGTATCTTCCAGCCATTGCCCAGTCTGAGCTATGTAACTGTCCCTAGGCTGCAATGGTATCTTCCAGCCATTGCCCAGTCTGAGCTATGTAACTGTCCCTAGGCTGCAATGGTATCTACCAGCCTTTGTCCAGGCTGAACTATGTATCTGTCCCTAGGTTGCAATGGTATCTTCCAGCCTTTGCCCATTCTAAGCTATGTAACTGTCCCTAGGTTGCAATGGTATCCTCCAGCCTTTACCCAGGCTGAACTATGTAACTGTCCCTAGGCTGCAATGGTATCTACCAGCCTTTGTCCAGGCTGAACTATGTAACTGTCCCTAGGTTGCAATGGTATCTTCCAGCCTTTCTCCAGGCTGAGCTATGTAACTGTCCCTAGGCTGCAATGGTATCTTCCAGCCTTTCTCCAGGCTGAGCTATGTAACTGTCCATAGGCTGCAATGGTATCTTCCGGCCTTTACCCAGGCTGAGCTATGTAACTGTCCCTAGGATGCAATGGTTTCTACCAGCCTTTGCCTATTCTGTGCTATGTAACTGTCCCTAGGCTGCAATGGTATCCTCCAGCCTTTACCAAGGCTTAGCTATGTAACTGTCCCTAGGCTGCAATGGTATCTACCAGCCTTTGTCCAGGCTGAACTATGTAACTGTCCTTAGGCTGCAATGGTATCTTCCAGCCTTTACCCAGGCTGAGCTATGTAACTGTCCCTAGGCTGCAATGGTATGTTCCAGCCATTGCCCAGTCTGAGCTATGTAACTGTCCCTAGGCTGCAATGGTATCTTCCAGCCATTGCCCAGTCTGAGCTATGTAACTGTCCCTAGGCTGCAATGGTATCTACCAGCCTTTGTCCAGGCTGAACTATGTAACTGTCCCTAGGTTGCAATGGTATCTTCCAGCCTTTGCCCATTCTAAGCTATGTAACTATCCCTAGGCTGCAATGGTATCTTCCAGCCTTTTCCCAGGCTGAGCTATGTAACTGTCCCTAGGCTGCAATGGTTTCTTCCAGCCTTATCCCAGGCTGAGCTATGTAACTGTCCCTAGGCTGCAATGGTATCTACCAGCCTTTGTCCAGGCTGAACTATGTAACTGTCCTTAGGTTGCAATGGTTTCTTCCAGCCTTTGCCCATTCTGAGCTATGTAACTGTCCCTAGGCTGCAATGGTATCTTCCAGCCTTTCTCTAGGCTGAGCTATGTAACTGTCCCTAGGCTGCAATGGTATCTTCCAGCCTTTGCCCATTCTGAGCTATGTAACTGTCCCTAGGCTGCAATGGTATCTACCAGCCTTTGTCCAGGCTGAACTATGTAACTGTCCTTAGGTTGCAATGGTTTCTTCCAGCCTTTGCCCATTCTGAGCTATGTAACTGTCCCTAGGCTGCAATGGTATCTTCCAGCCTTTCTCTAGGCTGAGCTATGTAACTGTCCCTAGGCTGCAATGGTATCTTCCAGCCTTTGCCCATTCTGAGCTATGTAACTGTCCCTAGGCTGCAATGGTATCTTCCAGCCTTTCTCCTGGCTGAGCTATGTTACTGTCCATAGGCTGCAATGGTATCTTCCAGCCTTTGCCCATTCTGAGCTATGTAACTGTCCCTAGGCTGCAATGGTATCTTCCAGCCTTTCTCCTGGCTGAGCTATGTTACTGTCCATAGGCTGCAATGGTATCTTCTGGCCTTTATCCAGGCTGGGCTATGTAACTGTCCCTAGGCTGCAATGGTTTCTACCAGCCTTTGCCTATTCTGTGCTATGTAACTGTCCCTAGGCTGCAATGGTATCTACCAGGCTTTGTCCAGGCTGAGCTATGTAACTGTCCCTAGGCTGCAATGGTATCTTCCAGCCTTAACCAGGCTGAGCTATGTAACTGTCCCTTGGTTGCTATGTTATCTTCCAGCCTTTCTCCAGGCTTAGCTATGTAACTGTCCCTAGGCTGCAATGGTATTTTCCAGCCATTGCCCAGTCTGAGCTATGTCACTGTCCCTAGGCTGCAATGGTATCTTCCAGCCATTGCCCAGTCTTAGCTATGTAACTGTCCCTAGGCTGCAATGGTATCTTCCAGCCTTTGTCCAGGCTGAACTATGTAACTGTCCCTAGGCTGCAATGGTATCTTCCAGCCTTAACCCAGGCTGAGCTATGTAACTGTCCCTAGGTTGCTATGGTATTTTCCAGCCTTTCTCCAGGCTTAGCTATGTAACTGTCCCTAGACTGCAATTGTATTTTCCAGCCATTGCCCAGTCTGAGCTATGTAACTGTCCCTAGGCTGCAATGGTATCTTCCAGCTTTTACCCAGGCTGAGCTATGTAACTGTCCCAAGGCTGCAATGGTATCTACTAGCCTTTGTCCAGGCTGAACTATGTAACTGTCCCTAGGTTGCAATGGTATCTTCCAGCCTTTGCCCATTCTGAGCTATGTAACTGTCCCTAGGCTGCAATGGTATCTTCCAGCCTTTCTCCAGGCTGAGCTATGTAACTGTCCCTAGCCTGCAATGGTTTCTACCAGCCTTTGCCTATTCTGTGCTATGTAACTATCCCTAGGCTGCAATGGTATCCTCCAGCCTTTACCCAGGCTTAGCTATGTAACCTTCCCTAGGCTGCAATGGTATCTACCAGCCTTTGTCCAGGCTGAACTATGTAACTGTCCCTAGGCTGCAATGGTATCTTCCAGCCTTTACCCAGGCTGAGCTATGTAACTGTCCCTAGGCTGCAATGGTATCTTCCAGCCATTGCCCAGTCTGAGCTATGTAACTGTCCCTAGGCTGCAATGGTATCTTCCAGCCATTGCCTAGTCTGAGCTATGTAACTGTCCCTAGGCTGCAATGGTATCTACCAGCCTTTGCCCATTCTAAGCTATGTAACTATCCCTAGGCTGCAATGGTATCTTCCAGCCTTTTCCCAGGCTGAGCTATGTAACTGTCCCTAGGCTGCAATGGTTTCTTCCAGCCTTATCCCAGGCTGAGCTATGTAACTGTCCCTAGGCTGCAATGGTATCTACCAGCCTTTGTCCAGGCTGAACTATGTAACTGTCCTTAGGTTGCAATGGTATCTTCCAGCCTTTGCCCATTCTGAGCTATGTAACTGTCCCTAGGTTGCAATGGTATCTTCCAGCCTTTCTCCAGGCTGAACTATGTAACTGTCCCTAGGCTGCAATGTTATCTACCAGCCTTTGTCCAGGCTGAACTATGTAACTGTCCCTAGGTTGCAATGGTATCTTCCAGCCTTTCTCCAGGCTGAGCTATGTAACTGTCCCTAGGCTGCAATGGTATCTTCCAGCCTTTCTCCAGGCTGAGCTATGTAACTGTCCCTAGGCTGCAATGGTATCTTCCGGCCTTTACCCAGGCTGAGCTGTGTAACTGTTCCTAGGCTGCAATGGTTTCTACCAGCCTTTGCCTATTCTGTGCTATGTAACTGTCCCTAGGCTGCAATGGTATCCTCCAGCCTTTACCCAGGCTTAGCTATGTAACTGTCCCTAGGCTGCAATGGTATCTACCAGCCTTTTTCCAGGCTGAACTATGTAACTGTCCTTAGGCTGCAATGGTATCTTCCAGCCTTTACCCAGGCTGAGCTATGTAACTGTCCCTAGGCTGCAATGGTATCTTCCAGCCTTTACCCAGGCTGAGCTATGTAACTGTCCCTAGGCTGCAATGGTATCTTCCAGCCTTTCTACAGGCTTAGCTATGTAACTGTCCCTAGGCTGCAATGGTATCTTCCAGCCATTGCCCAGTCTGAGCTATGTAACTGTCCCTAGGCTGCAATGGTATCTACCAGCCTTTGTCCAGGCTGAACTATGTAACTGTCCCTAGGTTGCAATGGTATCTTCCAGCCTTTGCCCATTCTGAGCTATGTAACTGTCCCTAGGCTGCAATGGTATCTTCCAGCCTTTTCCCAGGCTGAGCTATGTAACTGTCCCTAGGCTGCAATGGTATCTTCCAGCCTTATCCCAGGCTGAGCTATGTAACTGTCCCTAGGCTGCAATGGTATCTTCCAGCCTTTCTCCAGGCTTAGCTATGTAACTGTCCCTAGGCTGCAATGGTATCTTCCAGCCATTGCCCAGTCTGAGCTATGTAACTGTCCCTAGGCTGCAATGGTATCTTCCAGCCATTGCCCAGTCTTAGCTATGTAACTGTCCCTAGGCTGCAATGGTATCTTCCAGCCTTTACCCAGGCTGAGCTATGTAACTGTCCCTAGGCTGCAATGGTATCTACCAGCCTTTGTCCAGGCTGAACTATGTAACTGTCCCTAGGTTGCAATGGTATCTTCCAGCCTTTTCCCAGGCTGAGCTATGTAACTGTCCCTAGGCTGCAGTGGTATCTTCCTGCCTTATCCCAGGCTGAGCTATGTAACTGTCCCTAGGCTGCAATGGTATCTTCCAGCCATTGCCCAGTCTGAGCTATGTAACTGTCCCTAGGCTGCAATGGTATCTTCCAGCTTTTACCCAGGCTGAGCTATGTAACTGTCCCTAGGCTGCAATGGTATCTACCAGCCTTTGTCGAGGCTGAACTATGTAACTGACCCTAGGTTGCAATGGTATCTTCCAGCCTTTGCCCATTCTGAGCTATGTAACTGTCCCTAGGCTGCAATGGTATCTTCCAGCCTTTCTCCAGGCTGAGCTATGTAACTGTCCCTAGGCTGCAATGGTATCTTCCAGCCTTTCCCCAGGCTGAGCTATGTAACTGTCCCTAGGCTGCAATGGTTTCTACCAGCCTTTGCCTATTCTGTGCTATGTAACTGTCCCTAGGCTGCAATGGTATCCTCCAGCCTTTACCCAGGCTTAGCTATGTAACTGTCCCTAGGCTGCAATGGTATCTACCAGCCTTTGTCCAGGCTGAACTATGTAACTGTCCCTAGGCTGCAATGGTATCTTCCAGCCTTTACCCAGGCTGAGCTATGTAACTGTCCCTAGGCTGCAATGGTATCTTCCAGCCTTTCTCCAGGCTTAGCTATGTAACTGTCCCTAGGCTGCAATGGTATCTTCCAGCCATTGCCCAGTCTGAGCTATGTAACTGTCCCTAGGCTGCAATGGTATCTACCAGCCTTTGTCCAGGCTGAACTATGTAACTGTCCCTAGGTTGCAATGGTATCTTCCAGCCTTTGCCCATTCTAAGCTATGTAACTGTCCCTAGGCTGCAATGGTATCTTCCAGCCTTTTCCCAGGCTGAGCTATGTAACTGTCCCTAGGCTGCAATGGTTTCTTCCAGCCTTATCCCAGGCTGAGCTATGTAACTGTCCCTAGGCTGCAATGGTATCTACCAGCCTTTGTCCAGGCTGAACTATGTAACTGTCCTTAGGTTGCAATGGTATCTTCCAGCCTTTGCCCATTCTGAGCTATGTAACTGTCCCTAGGTTGCAATGGTATCCTCCAGCCTTTACCCAGGCTGAACTATGTAACTGTCCCTAGGCTGCAATGGTATCTACCAGCCTTTGTCCAGGCTGAACTATGTAACTGTCCCTAGGTTGCAATGGTATCTTCCAGCCTTTCTCCAGGCTGAGCTATGTAACTGTCCCTAGGCTGCAATGGTATCTTCCAGCCTTTCTCCAGGCTGAGCTATGTAACTGTCCCTAGGCTGCAATGGTATCTTCCGGCCTTTACCCAGGCTGAGCTATGTAACTGTCCCTAGGCTGCAATGGTTTCTACCAGCCTTTGCCTATTCTGTGCTATGTAACTGTCCCTAGGCTGCAATGGTATCCTCCAGCCTTTACCCAGGCTTAGCTATGTAACTGTCCCTAGGCTGCAATGGTATCTTCCAGCCTTTGTCCAGGCTGAACTATGTAACTGTCCTTAGGCTGCAATGGTATCTTCCAGCCTTTACCCAGGCTGAGGTATGTAACTGTCCCTAGGCTGCAATGGTATCTTCCAGCCTTTCTACAGGCTTAGCTATGTAACTGTCCCTAGGCTGCAATGGTATCTTCCAGCCATTGCCCAGTCTGAGCTATGTAACTGTCCCTAGGCTGCAATGGTATCTTCCAGCCATTGCCCAGTCTTAGCTATGTAACTGTCCCTAGGCTGCAATGGTATCTTCCAGCCTTTACCCAGGCTGAGCTATGTAACTGTCCCTAGGCTGCAATGGTATCTACCAGCCTTTGTCCAGGCTGAACTATGTAACTGTCCCTAGGTTGCAATGGTATCTTCCAGCCTTTTCCCAGGCTGAGCTATGTAACTGTCCCTAGGCTGCAGTGGTATCTTCCTGCCTTATCCCAGGCTGAGCTATGTAACTGTCCCTAGGCTGCAATGGTATCTTCCAGCCTTTGCCCAGTCTGAGCTATGTAACTGTCCCTAGGCTGCAATGGTATCTTCCAGCTTTTACCCAGGCTGAGCTATGTAACTGTCCCTAGGCTGCAATGGTATCTACCAGCCTTTGTCCAGGCTGAACTATGTAACTGACCCTAGGTTGCAATGGTATCTTCCAGCCTTTGCCCCATTCTGAGCTATGTAACTGTCCCTAGGCTGCAATGGTATCTTCCAGCCTTTCTCCAGGCTGAGCTATGTAACTGTCCCTAGGCTGCAATGGTATCTTCCAGCCTTTCTCCAGGCTGAGCTATGTAACTGTCCCTAGGCTGCAATGGTTTCTACCAGCCTTTGCCTATTCTGTGCTATGTAACTGTCCCTAGGCTGCAATGGTATCTTCCAGCCTTTCTCCAGGCTGAGCTATGTAACTGTCCCTAGGCTGCAATGGTTTCTACCAGCCTTTGCCTATTCTGTGCTATGTAACTGTCCCTAGGCTGCAATGGTATCCTCCAGCCTTTACCCAGGCTTAGCTATGTAACTGTCCCTAGGCTGCAATGGTATCTACCAGCCTTTGTCCAGGCTGAACTATGTAACTGTCCCTAGGCTGCAATGGTATCTTCCAGCCTTTACCCAGGCTGAGCTATGTAACTGTCCCTAGGCTGCAATGGTATCTTCCAGCCTTTCTATAGGCTTAGCTATGTAACTGTCCCTAGGCTACAATGGTATCTTCCAGCCATTGCCCAGTCTGAGCTATGTAACTGTCCCTAGGCTGCAATGGTATCTACCAGCCTTTGTCCAGGCTGAACTATGTAACTGTCCCTAGGTTGCAATGGTATCTTCCAGCCTTTGCCCATTCTAAGCTATGTAACTGTCCCTAGGCTGCAATGGTATCTTCCAGCCTTTTCCCAGGCTGAGCTATGTAACTGTCCCTAGGCTGCAATGGTTTCTTCCAGCCTTATCCCAGGCTGAGCTATGTAACTGTCCCTAGGCTGCAATGGTATCTACCAGCCTTTGTCCAGGCTGAACTATGTAACTGTCCTTAGGTTGCAATGGTATCTTCCAGCCTTTGCCCATTCTGAGCTATGTAACTGTCCCTAGGTTGCAATGGTATCTTCCAGCCTTTACCCAGGCTTAGCTATGTAACTGTCCCTAGGCTGCAATGGTATCTTCCAGCCTTTGTCCAGGCTGAACTATGTAACTGTCCTTAGGCTGCAATGGTATCTTCCAGCCTTTACCCAGGCTGAGGTATGTAACTGTCCCTAGGCTGCAATGGTATCTTCCAGCCATTGCCCAGTCTGAGCTATGTAACTGTCCCTAGGCTGCAATGGTATCTTCCAGCCATTGCCCAGTCTGAGCTATGTAACTGTCCCTAGGCTGCAATGGTATCTACCAGCCTTTGTCCAGGCTGAACTATGTATCTGTCCCTAGGTTGCAATGGTATCTTCCAGCCTTTGCCCATTCTAAGCTATGTAACTGTCCTTAGGTTGCAATGGTATCCTCCAGCCTTTACCCAGGCTGAACTTTGTAACTGTCCCTAGGCTGCAATGGTATCTACCAGCCTTTGTCCAGGCTGAACTATGTAACTGTCCCTAGGTTGCAATGGTATCTTCCAGCCTCTCTCCAGGCTGAGCTATGTAACTGTCCCTAGGCTGCAATGGTATCTTCCAGCCTTTGCCCATTCTGAGCTATGTAACTGTCCCTAGGTTGCAATAGTATCCTCCAGCCTTTACCCAGGCTGAACTATGTAACTGTCCCTAGGCTGCAATGGTATCTACCAGCCTTTGTCCAGGCTGAACTATGTAACTGTCCCTAGGTTGCAATGGTATCTTCCAGCCTTTCTCCAGGCTGAGCTATGTAACTGTCCCTAGGCTGCAATGGTATCTTCCAGCCTTTCTCCAGGCTGAGCTATGTAACTGTCCCTAGGCTGCAATGGTATCTTCCGGCCTTTACCCAGGCTGAGCTATGTAACTGTCCCTAGGCTGCAATGGTTTCTACCAGCCTTTGCCTATTCTGTGCTATGTAACTGTCCCTAGGCTGCAATGGTATCCTCCAGCCTTTACCCAGGCTTAGCTATGTAACTGTCCCTAGGCTGCAATGGTATCTTCCAGCCTTTGTCCAGGCTGAACTATGTAACTGTCCTTAGGCTGCAATGGTATCTTCCAGCCTTTACCCAGGCTGAGCTATGTAACTGTCCCTAGGCTGCAATGGTATCTTCCAGCCTTTCTACAGGCTTAGCTATGTAACTGTCCCTAGGCTGCAATGGTATCTTCCAGCCATTGCCCAGTCTGAGCTATGTAACTGTCCCTAGGCTGCAATGGTATCTTCCAGCCATTGCCCAGTCTGAGCTATGTAACTGTCCCTAGGCTGCAATGGTATCTACCAGCCTTTGTCCAGGCTGAACTATGTAACTGTCCCTAGGTTGCAATGGTATCTTCCAGCCTTTGCCCATTCTAAGCTATGTAACTGTCCCTAGGTTGCAATGGTATCCTCCAGCCTTTACCCAGGCTGAACTATGTAACTGTCCCTAGGCTGCAATGGTATCTACCAGCCTTTGTCCAGGCTGAACTATGTAACTGTCCCTAGGTTGCAATGGTATCTTCCAGCCTTTCTCCAGGCTGAGCTATGTAACTGTCCCTAGGCTGCAATGGTATCTTCCAGCCTTTCTCCAGGCTGAGCTATGTAACTGTCCCTAGGCTGCAATGGTATCTTCCGGCCTTTACCCAGGCTGAGCTATGTAACTGTCCCTAGGCTGCAATGGTTTCTACCAGCCTTTGCCTATTCTGTGCTATGTAACTGTCCCTAGGCTGCAATGGTATCCTCCAGCCTTTTACCAAGGCTTAGCTATGTAACTGTCCCTAGGCTGCAATGGTATCTACCAGCCTTTGTCCAGGCTGAACTATGTAACTGTCCTTAGGCTGCAATGGTATCTTCCAGCCTTTACCCAGGCTGAGCTATGTAACTGTCCCTAGGCTGCAATGGTATGTCCAGCCATTGCCCAGTCTGAGCTATGTAACTGTCCCTAGGCTGCAATGGTATCTTCCAGCCATGCCCAGTCTGAGCTATGTAACTGTCCCTAGGCTGCAATGGTATCTACCAGCCTTTGTCCAGGCTGAACTATGTAACTGTCCCTAGGTTGCAATGGTATCTTCCAGCTTTGCCCATCTAAGCTATGTAACTATCCCTAGGCTGCAATGGTATCTTCCAGCCTTTTCCAGGCTGAGCTATGTAACTGTCCCAGGCTGCAATGGTTTCTTCCAGCCTTATCCCAGGCTGAGCTATGTAACTGTCCCTAGGCTGCAATGGTATCTACCAGCCTTTGTCCAGGCTGAACTATGTAACTGTCCTTAGGTTGCAATGGTTTTCTTCCAGCCTTGCCCATTCTGAGCTAGTAACTGTCCCTAAGGCTGCAATGGTATCTTCCAGCCTTTCTCTAGGCTGAGCTATGTAACTGTCCCTAGGCTGCAATGGTATCTTCCAGCCTTTGCCCATTCTGAGCTATGTAACTGTCCCTAGGCTGCAATGGTATCTACCAGCCTTGTCCAGGCTGAACTATGTAACTGTCCTTAGGTTGCAATGGTTTCTTCCAGCCTTTGCCCATTCTGAGCTATGTAACTGTCCCTAGGCTGCAATGGTATCTTCCAGCCTTTCTCTAGGCTGAGCTATGTAACTGTCCTAGGCTGCAATGGTATCTTCCAGCCTTTGCCATTCTGAGCTATGTAACTGTCCCTAGGCTGCAATGCGTATCTTCCAGCCTTTCTCCTGGCTGAGCTATGTTACTGTCCATAGGCTGCAATGGTATCTTCCAGCCTTTTGCCCATTCTGAGCTATGTAACTGTCCCTAGGCTGCAATGTATCTTCCAGCCTTTCTCCTGGCTGAGCTATGTTACTGTCCATAGGCTGCAATGGTATTCTTCTGGCCTTTATCCAGGCTGGGGGCTATGTAACTGTCCCTAGGCTGCAATGGTTTCTACCAGCCTTTGCCTATTCTGTGCTATGTAACTGTCCCTAGCTGCAATGGTATCTACCAGGCTTTGTCCAGGCTGAAGCTATGTAACTGTCCCTAGCTGCAATGGTATCTTCCAGCCTTAACCAGGCTGAGCTATGTAACTGTCCCTTTGGTTGCTATGTTATCTTCCAGCCTTTCTCCAGGCTTAGCTATGTAACTGTCCCTAGGCTGCAATGGTATTTTCCAGCCATTGCCCAGTCTGAGCTATGTCACTGTCCCTAGGCTGCAATGGTATCTTCCAGCCATTGCCCAGTCTTAGCTATGTAACTGTCCCTAGGCTGCAATGGTATCTTCCAGCCTTTGTCCAGGCTGAACTATGTAACTGTCCCTAGGCTGCAATGGTATCTTCCAGCCTTAACCCAGGCTGAGCTATGTAACTGTCCCTAGGTTGCTATGGTATTTTCCAGCCTTTCTCCAGGCTTAGCTATGTAACTGTCCCTAGACTGCAATTGTATTTCCAGCCATTGCCCAGTCTGAGCTATGTAACTGTCCCTAGGCTGCAATGGTATCTTCCAGCTTTTACCCAGGCTGAGCTATGTAACTGTCCCAAGGCTGCAATGGTATCTACTAGCCTTTGTCCAGGCTGAACTATGTAACTGTCCCTAGGTTGCAATGGTATCTTCCAGCCTTTGCCCATTCTGAGCTATGTAACTGTCCCTAGGCTGCAATGGTATCTTCCAGCCTTTCTCCAGGCTGAGCTATGTAACTGTCCCTAGCCTGCAATGGTTTCTACCAGCCTTTGCCTATTCTGTGCTATGTAACTATCCCTAGGCTGCAATGGTATCCTCCAGCCTTTACCCAGGCTTAGCTATGTAACCTTCCCTAGGCTGCAATGGTATCTACCAGCCTTTGTCCAGGCTGAACTATGTAACTGTCCCTAGGCTGCAATGGTATCTTCCAGCCTTTACCCAGGCTGAGCTATGTAACTGTCCCTAGGCTGCAATGGTATCTTCCAGCCATTGCCCAGTCTGAGCTATGTAACTGTCCCTAGGCTGCAATGGTATCTTCCAGCCATTGCCTAGTCTGAGCTATGTAACTGTCCCTAGGCTGCAATGGTATCTACCAGCCTTTGCCCATTCTAAGCTATGTAAAACTATCCCTAGGCTGCAATGGTATCTTCCAGCCTTTTCCCAGGCTGAGCTATGTAACTGTCCCTAGGCTGCAATGGTTTCTTCCAGCCTTATCCCAGCTGAGCTTTATAGTAACTGTCCCTAGGCTGCAATGGTATCTACCAGCCTTTGTCCAGGCTGAACTATGTAACTGTCCTAGGTTGCAATGGTATCTTCCAGCCTTTGCCAATCTGAGCTATGTAACTGTCCCCTAGGTTGCATTGGTATCTTCCAGCCTTTCTCCAGCTGAACTATATGAAACGTCCCATAGGCTGAGCAAATGTATCTACCAGCCTTTGTCCAGGCTGAACTATGTAACTGTCCTAGGTTGCAATGGTATCTTCCAGCCTTCTCCAGGTTGAGCTATAGTAACTGTCCCTAGGCTGCAATGGTATCTACCAGCCTTTCTCAGGCTGAAGCTATGTAAATGTCCCTAGGCTGCAATGGTATCTTCCAGCCTTTACCCAGGCTGAGCTTGTAACTGTCCTAGGCTGCAATGGTATCTACCAGCCTTGCCTTTCGGTGCTATGTAACTGTCCCTAGGCTGCAATGGTATCCTCCAGCCTTTACCCAGGCTTAGCTATGTAACTGTCCCTAGGCTGCAATGGTATCTACCAGCCTTTTTCCAGGCTGAACTATGTAACTGTTCCTTAGGCTGCAATGGTATCTTCCAGCCTTTACCCAGGCTGAGCTATGTAACTGTCCCTAGGCTGCAATGGTATCTTCCAGCCTTTCTCAGGCTTAGCTATGTAACTTCTCCCTAGCTGCAATGGTATTTCCAGCCTTTCCCAGCTGAGCTATGTAACTGTCCCTAGGCTGCAATGGTATCTTCCAGCCTTGCCCAGCTGAGCTATGTAACTTTCCCTAGGCTGCAATGGTATCTCCAGCCTTTCCAGGCTGAACTATGTAACTGTCCCTAGGCTTGCAATGGTATCTTCCAGCCTTTGCCCATTCTAGGCTATGTAACTGTCCCTAGGTGCAATGGTATCCTCCAGCCTTTACCCAGGCTGACTATGTTAACTGTCCCTAGGCTGCAATGTATCTACCAGCCTTTGTCCAGGCTGAACTATGTAACTGTCCCTAGGCTGCAATGGTATCTTCCAGCCTTTGCCCACTTAGCTATGTAACTTTCCCTAGGCTGCAATGGTATCTTCCAGCCTTTTCCCAGGCTGAGCTATGTAACTGTCCCTAGGCTGCAATGGTTTCTTCCAGCCTTATCCCAGGCTGAGCTATGTAACTGTCCCTAGGCTGCAATGGTATCTACCAGCCTTTGTCCAGGCTGAACTATGTAACTGTCCCTAGG